>NC_047134.1:10859995-12277495 GCF_009829125.3 Periophthalmus magnuspinnatus | reverse complement strand
TGTGGTTACCTCTATGTTTCATGAATTGCCTTGCCAGAGGGACGAGAGCATACATCAATGACAATTTTGATTACATGAAAAATACAAATGCTACATCGTCTGCCAGGATAATGAGTGGGCCAGAGAGGACATTCTCCGCTCTGTAAATTGATTTTTTGTGGATGACAAAAGCAGATGGGTTTGGGTTTTGTAAGTGGATGGACTGTAAATTAATTGTGAGTGCTAAGCTGACAAATGTTCATAGACAATCTAGCAATATTTTCCCATTTCTGTGATTAGTGTAAGCTACTCAGAGTCTATTCAGAAAACAGAGCTGTATGCATGAAATCTGCAGGGAAAATGATGGGGAAATTACTTCACAATAGATGTAAAGTCCGGCGAAATTTAGTAATGACTACAGACACACTGCAATAATTTATAATAATGTGCAAAAGTCAATTTATTTGGGCAGCAAGCGTATTCAAAATAGAACTGGTGTCTATTGTTTAAGTTTACAAAGTGCAAATGTTCCAACGTTTGTTCAATTTAATAGCTATGCATTTACTTAAAGGGAACTGAAACCCTAGATTTTATTATTCCTTTTCAAAATATATCTTTGTATGACTGCAGTATTATGTGTTCTGGAAATAATGTGCTAAAATGTCACAAATGTACATAGCTCTTAGTTACATGTATCTGTTTGTGTTAGTGATTTATCCCATGATTATTATCACTCTTCAGTACAAAGTTCATTATCAGTTTGTGACACTCCTGCACTCGCATTTATTAAACACACATCCACTTACTCAACAGTGGACCAGTGACCAAGCAAAAACTACACAGAAAAGAGGAAAATATTATGTTCATATGACTTTTTCCGCTAAACATATGTAATAAAAATGACACTGGGCATCCTTTGCAACAAGTGGTTAAAGCTGGGATATCTGAGTCTTTTTCTTTCTTTTCTTTTGTATGATATTGCATGAGCAGCACTTAATGCCAAAATGAGACAGATGCTCACTGTCTGCAGCTAATAATACAATATTTTTATTTCTCGTCAACTTGGAAGTAAACAGCAAAAGCAACGATCTGATTGGCTGTGCTGTGGTGGTCCACCTCAGTTTCATTTTGTTCGAAAATTACATGTGGATATTGATAATGCGCTAAAAGTTATGTGAGGACTAAGGACAAGTTAGTCACCTCCCATGGGGTGAAAATCAGGAACTCCAGGTTTGAATTCTGTTAAAATGGTTCTAATTATTTTTGGGTGTATGAATATCGCTGTTTTTTACTTGTTCATTGTTGTATTTCTTAACGTAATGATTCAATTCTATTTGCTACATTAAACAGACATCTAATAATAATAACAATACACTTGTAATGCACTTTACAGATTCGTCTCTCAAAGAGCTACACTGCAGTTCTCCACAGCTCCACACTTGGTTCATACTAGGAAAGACTGAGCTTGATCCAAGTAGGAATCGATCCTCTGACCAATGGGTTTGGGGGCCCACTGCTCAAACCACTGAACCTCTGTCGCCCCCATCTGTGTCTCGGTAACGTCCATTGCCATTACCCAGAAATTTAGCAGGGATTGCGTTGAATGAATGAAGGTGCGTGTTAATATTTATCCAGACATCACAGTCATCACAGGCCTCTGCTCCACAGCCCAATCTTTATATTTGCCTCTGGTAATGTGAGAACAGATGGATGTCCCATAGACTAAATATTCAAATAAATGTGGACATATTAGAGCTGTCTGTCATCATGGACATGTCCCCTGTGCCTGTGTTTCCGTCTGCTTCTACCACTGAGCTGTAATGTGCCAAAAAGACTGTACATGTGTCGCTAAAGTGTCTCTCGTCACTCTCGCTCCTCTATGTGTCAGTGGCAGCCGAGCTCCCAGTGGGCTGAGTGTGAGCCTGCTGTGATGTGTGTGTGTGTGCATGTGTGTGCTGTAATGACCAACAGGTGTGCGCTATTGTTAGACTCCTCTGACACTGCTAGCCATATAGTGATATAGCCTGAGCATGTAAGTGTGTAACATACGTCATATCTACCAGCACCATACCTCTATAAAAGAAAAGTGATCCAGGCCTGCAGGAGTCCCACACAGTAGCCATGTGTGCATATTAGACTTGAATATTTGTACAAGTTTGAGATTTCTTTTTATTTTTTATTATTTTTTAGACATTTTCAAGACATGGGTCAGGTTTATAAGATTACATGACAGAAGTGTATGACGGGCAGAATGTTTACCTTGTTCCATGTTATAGAATTAATTTGGTTGCATTATTGGCTTAATTGTATTGTTTCCGAATCTGGCTCTTAGGATAGAAATGAGAAGATGTTGTGCTGTCTGCATCTAATTATGAAGCATGTTATCCTCTAAAAATCAGAAGTGCATCATTAGCATGCTGATGTAAGTGAGGAATAATTTTGTGTCGAGGGACCACTGAAACCCATTTAAAATGAATAGTAAAAAAATATATAAAATCTGTCAATTGGACAAAAAGTTGTAGGAGTGAAGACATTTAGCTGCTCATCCAAGCCGCTTCTTCAATTCTGGTGAGATCACTGGTGGAAACTGCGTTATATCTATCTGAAGGGAGGAGCTAAACACACTGAAATTAAAACACCCTTGTTTAAAATTTCTGTTTGTAGACTAGGTCTATTGAGCTACACTAAGTGTGCACTGTGCCTGAGTCATACTTAACATAATCATTCAAGCCCCTAATGGGTGCTCTCACACATTTAAAATGAACTAGTTCTGTTTATCACATTTTGAAGACATTTAAAATCAGACACGCCTTTAAATGAGCCCTGCTGCTTTCAAAAAAGTAACGCTAAAGTAAGTCACATAGAGATGGCTAAATGTTTGCTCATCTAATTGGCTGTTGAGTTGTGACAAAAGAACTCTCTCAGCACAAGAACATGCCTCACGCTGGATATGATTGCAGGGAGGACCGTAAAAGACACAACCACTGGGTATTATAAAACTGGAGCGGGTGTCATCTGCTGTGAGAATGTGGAGGTGTGGGCCTGCAGTGTGTGAGAGCAGAACTGTCTGCGGCGGCGCATCTGTCCTAGAGGTCAGAATGTTGTGGTCCATGTTGGAATGTGAGTCTGTCAACTGACATCCTAGAAACAGGGACAGAGGAAATGCCCTGTTCACACATGTCTGAACAAACACAAGTGTGGATTATAGCAGTGACAAACTCAGACACACCTTTACACTTATTTAAATACTATCAGTATCACTTATAATAAACACACCTTAATTACCTTGTATTTCCAATGCTATAAATAACAGTTGTCTTAATCTCACGTTTGGCAGACATAGATAAGTGATATCTTATTTATGTTGAGCATTTGATTTTCAGATAGAAACTATAGAAACTGCATTACTCAAGTTATTTGCTCTGCCAAAGCTCTGGTAGTTTTTACTTTCACTTCAACGTAGCACTGAAACAACACATTCTTTTCCGCGGTGGAGGGGCTGTAGCTCATCATCGCTGCTGATCAAAAAACACCACACACATCTAAGCACGTCTGATATTTTCCTGGTTGTTTCCTACCTCGTGCAGTTGAATGCCTCTCCTATTCTGCGCCACCTCAATCATAGTTCAGGGGACAGTTATTAAAGTTTATAAAGCAGTGTATTCTACTTGCTGGATGTTGTATATGTCTCAATAAGTGTTCTGCTGTGCTCCTGTAAATAGGCAGAGAGCAGTTGTGGCTAGTCTCCTCTGTCTCTTTTCATCACTGACATGAACTGTCTGCACTGGACACACTTCGTCATTCAAAAGAGCTTTTATTAATAGAGGCTGAGCAAACACAGTGCAGTCTAAAGTTTCCGACAGGCCGAAGCTTGGGTTTCATAATGGGACGCTAACATTCATGGATTATTACACATCCTTATTGTTTCTTTTAACAGTCAAAAGTGGGTCTCTGTCTCAGCCCGGGGAGTTGTGAATGACCTAACCCAGTAGCTGCAGAGGTGGTAGCCTGGGTAGCTGGCGGTGGCCTAGCTTATTGTTTCTTTTAACAATCAAAAGTCGGTCTCTGTAGGTGGCAGAGTGAACTATTAAACTAAGTAACTTTTTTAATGGAATCTTAATATCTCAATAAACAATTTGTTCAATGTGAATTACATATTTGTTCATGCTTTATTAAGGGTTATTAAGGTATTGTTTAATGTAAAGTGTTACCAGTTATTTTGGTAGTTTTAAAGTCGTACATTAGTAGTGTAAATGCAAAAGAAATGTTAGTTGTAGCTAGTACCTGTAACTAATTCTACAAAATGAATCTTCAATGTTAATCACTACACAGAATCACCGAAAACAGATAAAATTTCCATGATCTAACTTTAATAAATGATGCATACAATTATACTGTCTTGCGATGATTACAGCTTATTTCAACACCCAGACAGCGCCAAAGAAAACATTTCGTTCTGTTGTGCAGGTTTCACATTCACTTTAATGCCTGATTAGAGTAGTTCTTTATAATGTTTTTAGAAGAGGAAAAGGACAATAAAGATTGGGCTTTCTTTAATTGAAAACATACTGAGACTTAAACGGTCGAGACATTTGCAGGCCTGCTCAAATGGAGTTTATTGTGGGCAGCGGGCCCACAAACAGCAGTGAGGTTTGGCTTTTTTGAGCAGGGGCAGGAGGCTGTGTCCATGTCTGACCAAAAGAATGTACCCGACCAGGCCGAGCTGTCTCATGTGGGCCGCCACCACAGCTCTATGCATTCCACAGCGCACAAACATGTTGACCAAACCAGACTCATCAATTCACTTTACCCCTGCACCAGCTCCTAAACATCCTCTCTGTTTTCCACTTGTTCTCAGAGCCACCTGTCCATCAGCACAACATGGTTCTCATTAGCCCCACAGCATCTCAACACCACATTTCCTTATGCCATGCTTCAGTGCTTTACAGTAAACATTCCAATTAGAGGGACAGTAATTCAAGTTGAAGAAAACTACTTTGCTCAATTTAGTTTTATTGCACTTACACTAATATGTAAAATGTTATGAATAATCAGTGTGATTTTTAACCAATCCAGATTCCAAAGAGTGATTCACTTGTTGTTGGCATTATTAGAACAATTGACCCACTTGTCCAGGTGACAGTTTGTGTTAACTAGTATAAAATGTGCTCACTGATGCTGATTAGGGTCACAGGGTGGGGTCAAGCCTCCTCTATCAGTGAACATCCGGACAGTGCAATGAGTCTCTCTTCAGGATGTCTCTGTTAGCGTTTCCATTCTTCTTTCAATTTGATGGTTAATCAATGAGGGGCCTGAGGCCTGTGGACCAGCTGAGCTCACATGAAAGGATCCTAATTGAATATGACAATAATTTTCACATATTTCTCTTGGCCTGTCTCAGATGCCATTAGCGACATCACTGTGATAATAGTTGCCATGACAGCATGAGCAATGCTTATTAATGACGCAGCTGGTGGCAATCTCTACTGTTTTTAAGACCATTTATACTGTTAACTGTGAGGTATCTCTATATTTAATCCATTCTTTATTTTGTAAGTTTTACTGAGCAGAACAATATTATTTCACATAAACAGCCTGCTGAGGACTGTCATTGTCATTGATCTAATCCAGTAGCCACATTTTCCACGGCAAAGTGGTGCATGTGCACAACAGGCCTCTGTCAAGTTTCTATTCTAGTGCTGCAATCACAGCAGAGCAAAGTCAACACAAAACAAACATCTGTTGTGGACAGGGCTGTTTCACTGAGGTCTGGAGCTGCTTAACGTGCTCCAGTTTCCCAAGAGGCCTGAGAGGACACACACCTCTGTGTCTTTGTGTCTCTGAGAGGACACAAATCTCTGTGTCTTTGTGAGGACACACATGTCCTCTGTGTCTCTGAGAGGACACACACCCCTGTGTCTCTGAGAGGGGAAGACAAACACTTCTGCAGGGAGCGTCTGTCCTCAATCTAAACACCAGGGCACACACAGGGTAACAGCAGCCAATGTCACTCCAGTGGAAGGACTTCTGTTTCTAGAGCCACACACACACAGACACACCCCGACACACACCGACACACACAGACACACACACATGTTGGGATTCTATGTCTGAACCACAGTCTCTACTTGCCTGACCTTAAACTTAACCTTAACCTTAACCTATTCTGACCAATACATTCTGTTGTTGTGTCCTTAGGCAAGACACTTCACCCACATTGCCTAGTATGAAAGGTGTGTGTGCAAATGATAGGTGGTGGTCGGAGGGGGGTTGGCAGCCTCGCTTCAATCAGTCTGCCCCAGGGCAGCTGTGGCTACAATAGTAGCTTACCATCACCAGGTGTGGAAATGAATGAATAATGACTATAGTGTAGTGCTTTGAGAGGCTTTGACAAGCCTGTAAAGCGCATTACGAAAGTGCATTATTATTACAATATCTGAACTTTTAATAATTTTGTTGATCTGATCATAAAAGATTTCCATCATGACAAACCGATGTGATAAATACTCACCCACGCATGCACACACAGACCCGCACACACAGCACACAACACTTGGTCCCTCTGGGATGGTCCAGAACTTTGCAGTGTTATTACATTTTTATAAGGTCAATACATTTATTAGCAAATATACAACATAGGGGAACCAAAATGCCTGTCTCCTGCACCTGGTGCAAACTATAGTCACCACAGGGAAATGCTCTGCATTTGGCCCATTCTTCAATGCCATTGGGGCTTGTTAGGACTGATGGGCCTTGTGGAGACCCATCTTCAGATCTGAGCTCGGCTTGGTCAGGACTACCTTAAATGTAGATTTTACCTGTTGTAGTCTTTATAAAGAAGCCAAACTGTACTTAATGTTGTATTATCGACATGTAGTTATTTCAGTCTCTTTCTTTCATTAGATCTGAGGGTTACTAATCCCCCTGACACATGTACATGCTGTGGGAGGGATGTGACCAGTGTTTAGAAATACTCTGAATATGTATCGCTGCCCATACGGCACTTTCCACATACTGTGTCTGCAAACAGAAAATGTTTTGCTGCTTGAGTGGATGCTCATTTGAACTTTTGGTTTCTGCAATAAAAAAATAAAATAAAAAAGGGAAGTTGGTCAATAGCTCCCAGTGGCCCTAGGGCTGTTGAATGTGCTGCATCCTGTCAAATTAAGGTTAAGGCGAGGTGGACAGACTCTATCAGAGAAAGCCTCTGCCTCATCAAACAGAGCGAGGCGCTGCAGGGCATCTGCAGCCTCTCTTCTGTCAGTGTGTGCACCGCTGCACTGGACCATGACACACACTATTATTGGTGTAATGGGGACACCTTCAAACACTCAAATATTTTGTCTCTATTGTGCAGTAAAATATCATCTTCTTAATACTTAAACATTAAAGGTTTTTATTGCAGCCAATCTTGAGTCTCAGCACTAAGGCTGACCCCTCGTTAACCTGAGTACGGGGCTAGTTGCAGACTTCCTGTCACACTATCTACAGTGTACCACGGTACGCATTTGACCAACGCAGCGCCGCTTCACAGGGAACACAGCGAAGTACTCGTCTAATTACCTGTGAATCAGGAAAAACAGACTCCTGGTGGGTTCTTTACACAGACTCGCACTTCCCGAGCACCCACCTCCACTGTGCTCCAAAGCTTCTGTAACAGCGTGTGATTTTAATGACTTTGGAATTCAGGTCTCGTACCGCACCCAAGTTACAGGTGTAGACCCAGTGTGTAGGCACTCCATCAACATTACTTTGATGAGAATCTCTGATTTGCTGAGCAGTCCAGCTTGCTTTGATCTAAAAAAAAAACACACACAAAGCCAGAATGAAGAGTCACTAATATACATTTTGGGGTAAGAGTGTAGCTGTGCCATGGCGGTTCACCCCTGATTTGTCTTGCCAAAAAAGATGTTCAAAAGCTGTGCACATGGTCATGTAAATGCTGATGAAGGGTTTGTGAGAGCTAACACCAAGTTTGATATAATTAAACACCTAATTCCTTCTTTGATGGATTGGAAATCACAGGAATCAGGTACCTCAGCGTTACACTGACGTTACTGTTACCAAGCAGAAGGCTGACACACACACACACAGACACACACACACACACATTGAGCTGGGTTTGTGAGGCATCTCTGAGAGGGAAGTACGTTGTCTCGACACTTGTTCCATAGAGCAGCTGGACAGACACAGGACAGAGGGGCTTTCCAACACTCCCTGTGCAGATTGAGACTGACTGCCACTTTGACACTTGTCATCACATTTTTAGCAGAGCATTGTTTGCAGTTTGCTTCTGCTACTTTTGTCATCTCTGTGAAACAGAAACTCACTCTGGACCAAGGTTGGGTACAGTGCTTGCTTTGCACTATCACAAGTTGTCAAATGAGTTTAACTACACCACTGCTGTATTCCAAACTCACTTCAGGATGTTTTAGGATGATATTGGCTTTATCTGTATAAAATAATACAAGTAAATATAAAATACTGACATAAACATAAAAAGATTATGAAAGCCTTGCTTAGTTTGCATATGTTCAAGCAGTCTGCAAATTATTTTATTCATAAATCACACTTTTTCCCCTGGTTTTTCATTCCATGCATATTTAATGGAGTAAGTCACTGGATTTACCAACAATGATAAGATTTTCTTGTCAATTAAATTCCAGTCAAACGTGAACAGATGGGTGCATTCACATTAAATTTTTATTTGTTTATTGTTTTGGAGAGTGTAACATGGATTTACAACAGAATAAACACACCTTATTTGACTTGCTTTTGTTTAAGTGAGTAAATTAAATATACAGGCTAAGACAGGAGCAGCCTAGTCAGTTAATTATGTCTAATAAATCTTGGTCCAAATTGCCCTCCAGGGGTGGAAACGGCTGCCGGGGAATAGAAGAACCCAAGTGGCACTTTGGTATTTGTTATTGTACCTTAACAGATTACACGGGCGATCTTGTCATCCCTCATCCGGCCTGCGAATGAAGTGAAGAGAGAACATCAACATGCCATGGACTGTGCACCTCTGTGGCCTGGGGCTAGCACACGCTAATCAGCAGCCCACAAAATGTTCCGTAATGGGCCCTGTTTACTCTCTTTTACATGATTGCATGCTTGATTGGATTGTTGTATCCCATTTGAGTAAAGGGTTCCACTTTTTAAAGTGCGTAAGTGTGTACAGCATAGAAAACAATCATTGAAAAAAGTTATAATTTTAATCAACTCTTGGCTTGGTTTGTGTTTTATTCAATTCTCACTTTGTAACACAGGCTGTTTGTATTGTTTTACTCTGTAACCTATGTTGCTCCGGCCATGACCCCACTGCAGTGTGTACGCTCAAAAAAGGACCATGATCTAATCATCAGTAGCATCTAAATATGACACAATTTGTTTTGTTTTTCTTAGTTTTTTTCCCTGTAAAATGTAGTTTTAAATATTAAGTCAGTAACTTGATACACAAATATTGTAAACATGGTTGTAAAGTGAGTTCTATCTATCGTAAGATTTGAACTGATCTTGTCAAGTAAAGGAATGAACATTCATTTAATGAAATGATATTTTGTCAAACGAGGCAATACTCCACAGAGCTACATCTCTGAGGAATATTAAAGATGGATTGGATCACAAGAGGATCCGGCTGTTTTTGGCCAAAACTGATATTTGTCCACAGGGTATATTTCCTACTGTCTGTTAACGCAGCGTTTGAGTGAAAACAACTTGAACTGCACCATTGCAGAAACTGTGAAATGTTACAAATACAATCGGGGGATAGGTGGGTAAAACTTTGATTGGATTTTGCCATAAGGTAACTTGGCACTAAACCAATGATGCAGAGATGTCATTGTTAAGATTTAGAAGCTGGAATAAGAGTTGCCATGAGTAACCCAGACTGAATCTTGAGAGGGACATGAACCAAGAGAACATACACCGATCAATGAGTAACTTGAGGCTTACACAGAAAAAAGATTCAAGTGCTTGGTTTGGCTTGGTACACTGTGTGTAGATTAACAGTTACAACAACATCCAACCACTCATAGACGTCTGGAGTCCACAACCTCCTTGAAGTCATGACAATTTATATCCCATGTTTGTCTAATATTTTAGTCAGTGTTACACAGATTTCAGCTCTCAACAGCGCACATCTCTCACAGTCAAGAGTTTCCACACTGCATTCCAGTATCAGATATGAACGTGCACTGTACCTATTCAAAACAAAAAGAAAAGACAACAAACCGCTGTAATGGCTGCAATTACACCACAGGCCAGTAGGAGATTGGCGAGTAGCAAATTAAGCTGAACGCTGCTCCCAGGTCCTAAATTTACTCACTTCAGTCAAACATAATATACATCCATGGTTTCATATAGGTACCCTAATCCATTTTCTTATTGTGTTGGCAGGGGTGGGGTTCCTGAAGGAAACCCAGTCGGCCACAATAGCCAAACATGTCATTCTAAATTCCCATTCGTGAGCCGTACTGAGGCCTAGCCGGCCAGCGCCCTGTTAACACAAACATTCAGAGTCACAGAGCCGTGTCCCCTGTCGTTCTCTTAAAACACTTAAAACATACACTTTTTCACAATGTCAACAAGCAGACAACGACTCCCCTGGGAGGGCTTCTGTGCACCAGACACAGAAAACGAGAGGGGGGAAAGGAGGCAGAGAAAAGTCATGACCCTTCTGCCATAACTGAACAAAAAGGGTCTGATTGTAAAAGAAGTCCTCTCAAACTAGCGCATTTCAGCTAAACTTGCAATGAAAAGAGTTAACTAAAATATATGTAAGCATGTTAGCAACAACTATCTACATTTTTCATTTATTTGTTGTAATTTCTGTAGTCAAAGTATTGAATTTAGACCCTAATCCAAATATGTCTGGCTACAAAACAGTACACAGTGACCGCTTGTCTTAACCCAATAAACTGAAATCATTAGAACCCAAATCATTATGCTCTGAATGGCTAGAACCATACTCAGTTACAAGGACTGGTTTTAAAATCTACTACTTAAGTAAAAGTGAGTGAGTATTTATAATTACTTTCCACCCCTGCTTAATCCAAATATATGGCTCCTAAAACAGTCACTGATTGTCCTAACCCCTTAAATTTGACTTATTAGACCCCAGGACCAAGGCATTCTGAGTACCTTTGGACCTTTGGCAGGACTCCGCACCCCCAAATGGAAACAGCGGGCAAATATAAAGAGTTGAGTCTGTCTGCACACTGTCTATCTGCCCACATGCTCTTCCAGTGGTGAAAGGCAGCACGAGTTTACATGGCAGCGGCCGGAGGAAAAGTTGGCATGTTGCTCTCATGGGCCCCTATAGGTCTCGGGGTTTGGTCAAGTATACCCTATTGAAAGTCTATCCAGGCTGAGCTTTTTCCATTGTGAGCCATCAGACAGGGGTGGTCAGAAAGAACAACAGGGACTGGGCAGAAGAGGAAGGGGAAAAGACTGGTAGCTGCCAAAGAAAGTCTGTGGTGGTGAAAGAGATGCCACCAAATGGGATGTGTTTGTGTTGGGGTCTTTGATTGTATTATTTTGATTTCTGCAAGAAAGGAAGAAAGAGAAGAGAAAAGACAAGAAAAATAAGTAAAGTGGTGTTTAAAAAAAGATTATTGAGCTTATAAGTAACTGCAAGCTGCAAAATCTTGGGAAAACCAGTGGAGTCTTTTGTCATGAGGGTTGTTACTCACCTCAAACTGCTCAAACACACGATCTGTTGACCCTACCTGACGAATCTATCTATTTATCTTTTTATAATCACATTGGTAAGTATTTCAAAGATGTAACTAACTAAGTAAATACATGAAAATGATGATCACATAAATACCAGACTGATAATACTGAGTTTGTCCAAATGTATGTTTCAAATTTGTAATAAATAGCACGGGCATTGTTGTACAGTCCTTTGATTATACAACATGATTGTATACAGAAACAGGTGGTGGTTGAAGCAGATGTGAGATTTTTTTCTGCCCTCAAAGCTTTTCTTGTGCAGAGTAAGTAAGACAGCCTGAAGTGAAAGGCTGAACTGCTGGCTCCGCTCACCCTGCCCGCGGCCGCCTGCCTCTCTCCTAAAGACCTGTTTGTTCACAACTAGAGCACAGCAGGTGTGCGAGCAAAGTGCAAGGTGGAAACGTGGCTCTGATCGCTGCTGTTAATGAAATGCTCACAATTTACTAACAGAGCGTGCCTCACCGGGACTGGAGCATGCATGTGTCCTTTCTACTCACCTACAGCAGCCGGAACATTCTGAGTGTGGTGTTGGGAAGGTTTGTGGTACAGGTACAGGTTTTGTGTTTTTATTTAAGTTTTGGATTACATTTGCTTTTTTAAACTTTTTTTTTCTTACAACAAAATGCCAACAAAGCAAAAATGCATACGTGATGTTGCACAAAGTATAGATTTTGTGGTTATGAGGCTTTCCATTAATATGAAAAGTGAATGTAAGAATACTTTTACCAATATATTTCCTATGTTTATTTCATTTTAATGTCAATGTGTAGATTAAAAAACTTCAAACTAGTGTAGAATGTTGCATGAAAATGTCTGATGTCCCTAGTTTTTGTTTCTTAGTTGATATATAGTTGAATAAAACACTGCTTGCTTGTTATAATATACCACAATAAGTATAATAACATGGTATAACTGCTTTTATTTTACTAATCAAATGTCAATATGTTTAATTCCCTATGTTTTTTTTTTATTTTTTTTATGTAGCCATACTAATATGATCACCGTTTAACATATTTTCAAAGAATAAACAATATAATAAAAATCAGATATCAGAAATAATATAAATAATTAGAAACAACTGACTTGTGATAATGCGATTTCAATAAGGGCCTTTGTGTAGATCAAACCAAATCAGCCATATAATTGGGAAGTCTGTAATAGTTAACCTTCCATACCTTGCATAGACTTAATGAATCAAATCAATACCTTTCTCTACTGATCCATAATTATTTGAAAGAGATGAAAAATTATACAGGACGAGACTAGGGGGTTATCATGCCACGCAATTAGTCGGCTGGAGGGAGATTATGTTACCTAGATACCACTGGGAAGAGTAATTTCTCTTGCAGATGGAGTTTTTTTTTAATGAACAGTGCAATTACCTAAATAGGTCAGCCAAAGACACAATGCCGCGGCGCTTGTGCTGCCGACTCTGAGCATATATACCTGAGAGGAAGGGGAAAACTCCAACTGTGGATCCCTCCTGCATGATCACTCTTCCATTTGCACCTTATCTCTGAAGCTCCCCGGATGGCTTGTCTCTCTCTATTTCCCTCTAATTAAATACCACATGCATTGGAGCCTTTGTTATCCGCAGACTTATAACACTTTGTTCTATCTGAATCTAAAGGAGGTGCTGCGGTGTAGCCACTTATTCCATGTGGAAGTCACGAAATCAAAAGCAGGAAATAAATATGATGAGATTTCTTTTGGTAGATTCCTGGTAAATATTTGACTTTGATAATTTTGTGCAGCTGAAATAAATTAAAACATAGAAGAACCTGTTTTGGGGTTGTTTCCATGTGATACATAATTATCTAGATTTAAAAGTGCCCTATGTAACTTTTCTTGTGGACTGACACCTGTTTGTGAAATTAAACTTGTTTTTCTTGCTTTTTTTTTTTTTTTTCAATTACAGGTGTTGCTAACAATTGCAAAAAAAAAAAAAAAAACGTTCCTTGAAAAATATTCTTATTGCATAAGTTTGATGTAATACTATGGAACATTTTAGGCAAAGCAACATCTCTATTAAGACTAGCAAATGTTGTATTTTTCACCATAAAGTTACATGGTGCCAGTTTACAGTAATTACAATGGAAATATATTCTTTTGGTGCTTCTAAACAATGAAAAAACGTGATGTTGAACCTATAAAAAACAGTAAAGTGTACTTCAGAATTGCCCTGGAAGGTTACAGTGAATAATCTCATCAAAGTTTTTGTTATGTGATCCAAAAGCTACTATTAGTAGGTGGTATTCTCTACATGTATGATGATTGAAAGGGACTTGGCACGAGCAATTCTCCTTCAGCGCAGAATTGGTGACCTCGTGCTCCGCCAAATGGTGTCTGTTTCAGGTTTTTCAATGTGGCAGGTGCCTTGATCACGATTCAACCAACTTGTCAACAAGCGCTGTTTTCCAGGAACTTGGCAGACACTGCGAAACCGATTCCAAGTTGGATGATCCCGTTGCAAAGCTGGAGAAGTTAACAATTTGTCAAACGTATACAAATTGTTGAATGCCTTTGTTTGTTTAGTCATTAAAGAGCAAGTGAGTAAGATTTTCTGATATAACGAACCTGACCTGAAGTCGATATCCAAGTGCGCTTTTAAATTGCCCTACTAAAGTTGCCACGAAGAATCTCATCAAAGTTTTGGTTACATCCGTTCCAGAGAAAGTCATCAATCATACCTAAATTACCTAATGCCGTTGGTCAGAAAAAAATCGACTAAGAAGAATTTATGAATACGTTATTTAATCCAATGAGATCCGTGGATGTTGCTGGTCGGTGCATTCATATTTTTGACGGACAGGCTTTGCCCATGCACTCCTACACACTGACACATCTGAAATATGTTTGAGCGAATGACACAAGCATAGCCTTTTACACTTAATCATTGTCAATCACTTCTCCGCGCTTGGCTCCGTCGGGTATATCGGAACAGATCCAGCGTTCGCATCCCCATCCAATCTGCTTGGCTCGGGAGCGGGAGGTGTGCATGCTGTTTTTCCTGCCTGTGTGGGATGGCTTCAAGCTGTTTTCTTATCAAAAGGCCCATTCAGACATTCTCTTTGAGCACCACCACGAACCTCAGATCTTACATCCTCCGTTCAAACGCTTGATTTTTTTTATTTTTTGGACATCCAGAATCAGATGAGCTGCCACCAAAATCTGTCAGCGCTGAAGAATGGCACGGTTTATCATCTTGAACCATGTACAACACCTGATAAGGTATGTGGCTCCGTGCATTTGAAAAGCCAGGTCTATCAAACATAACAGGAATGCCTAAAAACACATGCTTTCCTTCGGCATGCTTTCACACAAAACACACCATTTTGCGTGTTAGCTGTCTTTGGCCCCTGCTGGATCTGATGCGTTTTAGCGACTGTAGCTACATCACCTTGCACCCAGGGATCGTCTCTAAACGCTCCTTTTTAAACCTCCACTAACAGTCTCATCATTGATTTTATGTCTGGGAGTATTTTTTTGTTCACGGGCAGGTTGTAGAGGCAGGAAACGCGGCTGAACCCTAAGCACCCCGTGTCCCGCTGCGTCTCCCTTCAGGGCGCTCTCATCACAAAACAACTACACAACGTTTCAGAGCGAACCACCCTCAACAACACAGGCCAGAGCGAGGCAAAGGTGCACGAGGAGCAAGTTTTACTGCAGATCAAACGTAAACAGCCATCAAATAAAATAGCGCTCGCAAGCTCCAGTGAGGAGAGCTTCCAAAGACTTAGCTTTCTCTTAACATCGTTTTTCAGTCGACGGCTTTGTTTTTAAGATTTTAATGACACTACCAGCTTTACTTCGAAACTAGGGTGCTTTTCATTGCTGTTGCTCAATAGGATGCAACGGTACACTTGTTGCTTACTGTTATACTTCTTCTTTTGTCCATTATAACTAACAACGAGTATACAGTTTGTAAATCTATAGATGTAGTTAGAAACGTTACAATTTTGTCATTATCAATATTAGTGTTTTTCATATAACTGTATAAAATGAGATGATACATATACAATATTGTCTTTATATGTTCATTTTCCCATTCCCAATTATCAAATCCTAGCTTAGTCTAACCACTCATAAATTTTTGTCTGACGTAAATCCACTTCCACTTTCTTGAATGGAATAATTAAATAAATAAAATACTAAACGTTAGGCAAATGAAAAGTCAAAACCCAGGATTTCTCTGTTATTATTCTAAGTGCCTAAATCCTTACTTGCAAAACACGGTGAGCGGTTTTAAATGCATGCAAAAACTGAAACTGAAAACCAAGGAGTTTTAAGACGCCGCCGTGGGCCTTGTCCGGATTGTGGCCTCCTCTTAGTAGATTTCTTGAGCTGAATGGTCGTTGTGAAGGTGCGCTGAAAATGACTTGCAAAAAGGGCTGGTGAGTGCAAACTTGGATAAACCTCCCATGATGTCCTGTTAGCTCAGCCATTTTTGGGCGGTCAGGCTGTCTTGCCACAATCACATACTGGCGCCACAATTGCCTAGCCCCAACTGCAACCCTTTCACTGTGTAATGAATACATCCAAAAATAAACGCTAAACCGCTCTGTGCCCCGCTGCCTGGCTTGCCCCCTGTGCGCACATATGTATACAGAGGCAGTCTGCAGCGGGCCGCCATGTTTGTGTTGTGATCTGGAAAGTGGCGCGCTCACCTGGACCTCAGGACGAGGTGTGGCGACGCCGTGGTTACGCTTCAACACAGCACCAGTCACAGAGGGAGAGTGGAGAGCAGGGGGGGCGTTGACTGAGCCGGGGGGACGGGAGGAGAGATACAGCGGGGAAAAGAAAGAAGGAGGGGGGGGGGGGGTCTTCGGGAAAAAAGGAGAAAAAAGGTTGTTAATAAGTGTCCATTACTTGACACTGCGCAACGGCTAAAGAACTTTTCGACCGTAGTGTAAGACTAGTTGTATTGAGCAACTACAGCATTTCAATCACAGGATTTCAAAATGGCAATAAATCTAGCTTTTTCCTTACAACATTGTACTTTTGTGTTCCCGTCTGTGGTGTAGTATTGCTGAATGTCTCTACCCTCTCTCTCCCCATTTCATGCTCCAAATATTCTGTCCATAAAACAAAAAAATGTACTTCTGTATTAACTATTTGGTAATTTATTTACTTCTTTTTATATGGACCTTTCCTTCTACCTTGGCTGTCCCTACTAGTATGAAAAAGTAATCTTCCGCAGACATTTTAGTATTTATGTGTTTTGCCATGGTGGTAGTCTGTGTGTATGTATGTAAGGTCCATTGCCACGAGAGATAAATATACCTGCCTCAAACCCTCGCCTCGGAGCCTGATTGTGCAAGAGGTGGTCAGATCACAGCAGTAATTTTCCACATCTCCACTCAGCCCACTTGAGTCAACCTGAAGGCTGTTTCTGCAAGCTTGTTACTGTACAGCCGTATCTGCATGCTTCTATTTTTTCTCGCATCTAAACGTTGCAATTTGAACACTATTTCAATTAATTTATTTCTATCTTCCGAACAAATCTGCACACCTATGCAAGCATATTGGTTTATTTCCCATCTGTTATAAATGAAACCAATTAAGTTGTACTTTTAAATTAGGGAGGAGGCAATCCTAATTTTCTCCTTAAGTGCGGTTTCCACAGCAATCAGAGAGCACTGCGGGGGGCCGGTGGTGCTTTGGGTGGGAGCGTACACAGCAGGGAAAAGCACTGCACTACAGCCTAATGCACGCTCAGAGCATCCAGTCTTCTGCCTCACTATGGAGTGCACATATAGTCACTTTGTGCAACTTACACTATGGCAAAAATAAAAAAATGGTTCAAGTTATAATGGAAAAAGGAACAGTTAAATCGGTCAACTGGACAAAATGTTGTAGGAGTGAAGACGTTTTGTTGCTCATTCAAGCTGCTGGACCTGGACGATGCAGACTTCAAGTTAAAATATCATAATGTGGGGTAACTTAATTGACTGGGTTGTAATATAGACTAATAGTTAAAGATTTGCAGAGACCAGGGTTAAGTATTGAAAACTAGATACTAATTGATACTAAAACAAGCATCGAAACTAGATACTAATTTGAAGAGGAGTCAATACTAAAAAAGTCACCCTGAAAGGATTAGTTTTAGAATGAGTATAGAACTTTTATAAGACCATGTAGACTAATTTACGCCTATGGATCATTATAGAACCTGCCTGGACGACTGACAGATTACACAGATATAAGGTCGCATGGTAATATAAAAGGAAGTACTATTATTTAATGTTAAAAATCACATTCTATTGTCCAAATAAAGAGTTGGTAGCGAGTATCGAGTCTATTCCTCAGTATTTGAAATCGTTGTGTGCAAACTAATATAGGCTCGTGGTTAGTGAGTCTGAATCATTCTTAAACTATTTGTTCATCATGAATTAAGTCTTTGTTCTTGTGTTATGAAGACGATTAAAGGTCCAGTTATTACGAAGTTTTATCAAATTATATAATTATGAATAAACATAACCAACGATGCAATAATAATTTGTCAAAACAGTGTATATAAAATCTATGCAAATCAGCTACAGTTGTTTTCCTCTCACTACTTGCTTCTTTTGTGGTCCGTCATATGTCAATTATGTGCAATTATGTGTTGCCACTTATTTATTTGAAAAAAAATAAAAATAAATATATATATATATATTAGTCTAGTAACATTAGAAGTAACTGTAGTAGTAACATTTAGTGACACAGAGTTTTTGGTCCACTGTTGAATGCCTCACTGTTTTGTGCTTCCATTGTGTGAGTTTTTGTGCTGCCTGCCCCTGACAGCTGTGGTCTGACCATCTCTAAGGCTGGACGATGGTCTGCATGTAAACGTGATGTGGGGGTGTCGCTGGTAAGAAGAAATATTGTGGAGCAAGTTTATATAGACTTACAGTAGATCAATGATTTGAGAGTAACTGGTTTGAGGAAAGGATTGCATATTGTAATTGTCTGTTGACAGTGGCAACGGGGAAAATAAATTATCTTCCTGCCTTCCAGTGTTTACAGCTCTGTTAAGACTGAGTACTGATGGAAGTGAAGCCCATAGCAACTGTCTCCATTTTTTGCTACCAGGTCAAAATTTGCTACATTTATTAAAATATTTGTAATATTTTTGAAAAAGCTCATTCTTAAAATTTCACTTTTTTTTCTTTATTTAAATGGTAAATGTGGATTCAAAGCTTCCTCCTTCATCCAAAAGGAAGTGTTTTTTGTCCTAGCCACAATTTAGGGAACTTGTCTTGCCATAGTCATGTCTGGGTGGATTCTTCCTTTTTTGATGAACATTTGGTTTCAATAAACAGTTTTCAATAAATGCATATATTTCCAGACATCAATCAGATGTCTTTATTAGATTATATTTGTGTTTTTTTGTCCTATCTAAAAAAATATTATTGTTATTATTATTATTATTATTATTATTATTATTATTATTATTATTATTATTATTATTATTATTATTATTTTGTTTTGTTTTTTACCAATTAATCTGGAATAGAAAATATATGACCAATAAAGAAACACTTCAACAAAACTTTCATAGTAAACAATTAAAACTTGGGTGAGTAAAATCTTGCAGGTAGTTCAGACAGGAGAGAAGAGAGTGATCCATGTGTTGGACTATAGTTAGAGCCAAGCTAACAGTTGTTAGCGCGAGCAGCGTGGCTCTACAGCGCTCAGATGGAGCAGAGGCACAGAGAGAAGAAAGCACAGGGCCTTTCAGAAGTGTGCTCACGAGCCCGAGCTCTTTCAGGTTCAGCTCTCATTACTCCTGGGTGCTCTCTCCAGCTTAGCACAAATGGATTACACTCACAAAGAAAGGAATAATCAGCCTGTTCTCCTCCTCCCTCTCTGATAAACACACACATTTGCGGCATGTTGTTTTGCTCCGCTCTCTCTCTCGCTCCGCACACACACAGACACACGCACACAGAGTCAGATCCCTGTGAGTCTCTGAGCACGGTGCATGCCAGGGGACTCGTCAATTATCTCCCCAAACGCACCCAGTCCTCAGGGGGAAGAGGCGGAGCGGGAGACATCCCTGTTTTTGAAGGAACCTCCAGTTTGCAACATTCACTTGAGTGACAATTCATGCTCTAATTCCAGGCTAGGATATGTAGTGTTTTCTTCTTCTTTTCCCCTCTGCTTTAGTCTCCCTCTTCTCTGGAAATGAGAAGTCATATGATTCTTCCAACTTTGAGTTGTTCCTACAGACTTTTGTCAATGTGTGTGTTTTGGCTGGTTTGAGGGAATTTGGAGTCTGCATGTGTGAGTGTGTGAGTGTGTGTGTGTGTGTGCTGGAATAAAGGCTGCATTTGATCTTATTTATCCTCAGCATCCTCAACTCCCTAAAGATTTGGGTTACTATCCCTGAGCAAGTGTAGCAAATATATTCTGAGAGAATATCCACAATAAACAAAAAAACAGAACATACAAAAAATTAAGTTTTCATTCTTCAGATATAATATTTGAGGCAGAAGGGGTAAAATAGGTTTCCATTTGCCCTGAAGGTTAACCGTTTCATTTTGTTAACGCAGTGCTTAATGTCATTGAAAGATAACGTTAAACTGGAGTGATTTTGTGACAGATTTGGGCCAGTTCAAAGCCTGGATAAATGGAAAGAATTATGTCAGACAGAGCTTCATGAAGGCATTTTTTTCTCAAACAAATCCGACACATTTATTTATAAAGCCAACATATTTCCTGATATTTTACAGTAACACAAGTTCGCATGTCCTTGTTTGTTTTGTTGAGGCTGTACTGTACATGCGTGTGCGCTGTGCCGTGTGGCCACTTCTACCTGGTTAAATTAAAGGGAATATGAATAATAGATGGGGGGACTGACACTTCCGTTGCCGGGGGTAATGAAAGAGCAGCTCGCCGCTCGCTCTCTCTCTCTTGTCACTTGACTGACTCACCACGAGCGCTAATAAAGATGACACTTGACAGCTAACGGCGAGGGAGCCTTCACGGGCAGGACACTGGCACACAGGAGAGGAGAGGGAAGGGTACACAGGCAAAACATCATGTTAGAAGAGGGCAAAGAGGTGTCACTGCCATCTAACCTCCAACTGACCAAACACAAGTCCAGTCCAAAGACTTTCTCTTGCAGTATCGTATTTTTGCAGTGTCAAAAAGAATAATGCCACAAGTGGGTTTAACCTGCCATGGTATAACATTAATAACGAAGTGAGCTTTCTTTACAATATTCACATCAATGTATTAATTTGAAAATGCAATATTTACTGGAAAATTGAATAATTATGTTTCTAGTTTCAGTAAAAACAATGCTATTTATTTCTGATTGGCTTGATTTTCAATTAAGTGTAATCAGTCAGTTTACTTAGTATTACTTAGGCAAGACAAGAGAAGGCCATTTTATTTCAATTCATACAGTAATTAATTAGTAAGTAATTCAAAGTGTTTGCAGAATAAGAAAGACATTAAAATCACAATACAACAAGTCAAAACATAAATAATCATCATAAAATTAACATTAAAAGAGAAGTGTGTAGAATAAAAATCTGTCAGTCATATGCACAGATAAACAGAACCGTTTTGAGCCTGGATTTAAACATTGTCAAAGTAGAGGCCTGTCTCACATCTTCAGGAAGACTGTTCCAGGTTTTAGCGGCTCAAATGCTGATTCTCCATGTTTAGTCCTGACTCTGGGACCAGCAGGAGGCCGGTCCCCAAGTCTTCAGAGTGTGACATGGTTCATGTGGCTCTAACATGTGGGAGATGTTCTTTGGTCCTTTGAGCACAGGACGCGTGTGTGAAGTACTTCCTGGTTCTAGTCAGGACCTGAGCAGCAGTGTTCTGGATGTACTGCAGCTGTGTTAAGGCTCGTTTGGAGAGGCCAGTGAGCAGGATGTTACACTAGTCTAACCTACTGGCGACAAATGCATGGATAAGTCTCTCTAAGTCTGGTTTTGACAGTTTACCTTTGATTTTTGCAATGTTTTTAGATGGTAAAAAGCTACAGATGTTATTGATTTATGTGGCTGTTAAAGTTCAAGTCTGATTTGATGGTTTTAAATAGAGATACTTGAGAAATACTTTAGTTTTGAAGTACTGTAAACTTTACTTCAGCTTTACTTCAATTGCACAAGTACGTTTAGACTCTACAGGCCTGGGAACCAAGTAGAGAATGAACAAAGGGTAGAGAGAGATTTATAATTATGAAAATGAATATTGTGTGTGGAAACAATAGGGGGTAGTAGTTGGAGGAAGCCCTGCCCATATACAGGCTGGTCTAGGGTTTGCTCCAGCTCCAACCTCAAGTGTCCCAAATGTGGGTGTGGCATTGTTTACCTCCTTACTGTGGGTAAACAATAAACAATAAGAAGACTCAGGGGTTGCCAGCGCCTTCACCCTAATGTTACAGTTTTAGGACCAGGCCCCCATGCTTCTCCTCCTCCCACGCTCCTTCATCCCTCCTCGGGCCCAAAGAGGCGGTCGTCCAGGCTGCCCGCACTGCCCACTGTGCCCTCGCAGAAACCACGGGAGGGTGTGGCTCCCCTTAGAACAGGGAAGACATTTATTTTTGGAGCATCCCTGCTGACTGACTCATGTGTTGACTGGAAAGTTGGCTGTAGAGTGTCCAGTAGACCATGGCCTATCAGTGTCAGACCTACCCTCGCCTCTCACTGGGTTCAGACACCTCCAGAACACCCCTGAATACCACCGTTCTGGTCAACTGCAGTCAATCTCACCTCCATTCGTCCTGAATTCCTAACACCATCATGGGTAAGGTGGGTGGAGTGTCTTGCCCTGGACACATCTTCAGTATTTTATGGTTGGAGCTGGGATAAAACTGACTTTCAGATCAGACCCCAGTGTTACAGTTACCCCAAACTATCCGTACACCACTACCCAAACTGGTATCCAGGAACATTTGCTGAATCATGGGCCTTTGATTGGATCTAAAAAAATACTGGCTGATGTTGGCGAAGCTGTTCAGTAGTTACATAACACAACTGGAACAGTTTTGTAATAAGTTCAGTGTTTTGTGGGGAAAAATGTGATTTTGTTGGTGTCAGTCAATATTGGGTATTGGTAAAATACTTAAATCCAAAGTGTTAATATCGGTATTGGAAGTGAAAAGGTTGGGTTGGTGCGTCCCTGCAAACTTCAACCCCAAAGTTAGTTGAAGAAGCTGGAATAACCATGGCTCAGGCTAAAAATAAAATAATAGTGTCTGAGTCATGAATTAAGTTTCACTATGAATTCTGGACATGGTCAACAGTGAGTCAGAAACAAAATTATTGCCCTTCTCTTTTGCTTGCTTCACCTTAGACCCAAAGTTAAACCAAAAGTTCCAGAAGACATCCAAAGAAATCCGTATCGTAACTGGCTCTCAACATTGTGCTATTTTTGCCATTGTGTAACTGAGGCCACCTAACAGCATGCTTGGTCAAATTAAAGAATTACTATTGTTCCTCTGTGACCTTGAGCAGAGATTATCACAGAGTCTGCTCGAGGATGGACATGTGTCATGTGTTTGCTTTAGAGCTCTTTTGTTCTAAGAATACACAGTGTAAACACATCGGGTTAGCAGAGGCTGTGAGGTAACGAACAAAACAAGGAGTGAAGATGGGTCGTGTGATATTCAAGAGTTAACTTTTTTAACCAAAACTCTTAATTAACTTATTCTTTCTTCATTCTTAATTACTTTTGGCCAATTATCTGGTTTCAATTGTGCAGCATGCAGTACAATTACTCACTTTGACACCTGCTCTCTAGGCTTGGGACCTGCATGAGTACACAAATTATTATATTCGTTCAATTATATATCAGAATATTCATCCTGAGTTACAATCTGACTGGGTTTGATTTGTCATAGGTCCTTTTCCTTGTTTCCGTGCTATACCTGTCAATTAAAGGCTAACCTGCCCACACCTTCACAAAATATACTACGAAAGGTATTTAGTCTAATATAAAATGGAAGTCAGAAATAGAACATCATTGTAAGCTTTTAAACTCTACTGTAAATTAGCTCTGTTGGAACCAGGGCAAAAACGACATGTCATTTTTAAGTTTTCTATGGAAGACAGGTGAGATAATCATGGTCCATAAAAGTGTGAAGAGATGAGGAAATAAAAGCTATAAAGTGATCAATTTTGTGGCGTTACACGTGTAAAATTTCAGATATTTCTTGTTTTCTCCCTTGTTTTTCTTTGGTTAATGCAAACTGGGATGTATTGAATCTTATTTTGATCCTTTTTGTCTAATCCACCAGATCTCCATACAGCTCTGGAGATGTCTGTGGCTTCCTTGCTATGGCGTGGCGCTCTGACATTCCCTCCACACCCACACTGGCAGCCAATGTGCCAATTAGTGGCCTTCTCCGCAGGGGTGGGTGTGCGGGAGGTGCAGGGGAACACAGAGGAACCCGGGACAGAGCAGAAGCAGAAACAGCCAGAGCAAACGTGCATATAGGACTTTTGTGTGTGTGTGTGCGTTTGAGTGCGTAACAAGGCCCTCAGACCTCAGACATTCCTTTCACTATGACCTAGGGTACAATTAAGGGCAGTCCCTCCCCTGCCTTCCCTCCTCGCGGACCACATCAACGGAAGCCCTGGCCCGACTCGAGACTCTAATGACCAGGAGAGGGAGGCCAGGTCGCGACCCTATGTGCCACCTCAGCACCACACCCTTCCTGTTTGGGCTCCGAGCGGGACGGGACGGAGGAGGAGAGAGAGGGGAACAGGGTGCTGAGGAGAAAACTGAGGAGCAGGGAGAAAAGCAGCTGTTCAGCACTTTTCACTTGGGCCTATTTACATCTTCTGTTCAGGCAGCTGTGAAAAAACACTCGAGTAAGATAAGATAAGATCAACTTTATTCTCAGATACAGATCACACAATGAAAATAGAAATAGGATGCTTTGTAGCGGACGTCATAAAGTTCATAAATTCATAGGTCAGAACTAAATAAATTAAAGTGGCATGTGCACTCATAGCCTAGAGTTTTGCAAGTAAGTCTGAAAGCAAAAGCTCAAAATCAGCTCTGACTATAAGGCTCTTTACTGAAATATGTCAAAGAATTATGCATAATATAAGTAATAACATAAGTTGTATTCTTATTTCTTGCAAAACTTTAGTTATTTGATCGTAATTGCCCCATGAACTTCTAAAGCTCTCGTGCGCCGCTTCCACTCTAATTCTAATTTCTCACATTTGCATTTTCACGACTTGATATCACGTTTATATCATTATCACATCATTACATTTACATTTTTATATGAAGTAAAATAATATAAATAACTATGTGTATATTTTGTGTTATGGGTGTTTGATAAATACTGTAAATGGAATCTTTACCAAACTAAAACAAATGTATATTAAGAACGTAACTGTATCAAACTCAAACTGTCTCTTTTTTAAGCATCAGAGTGATAGTTTGGTAGAAAACTGTTGGATTTTAATTAGATTCCAATTGCATAGCTGCAAACTCCATGATTTAGCACCATGCCTTACCCCTGCGGTTCCATATACCGCCACCTCCAATCTTTATATTAATAAGACACTTGGCATGTTTGAACCAGGTACGGCTGTGGAGTGATGGGCTCGTGTGCGTGTGTGTGTGTGTGTTGAGGCATTTGCTAGTACGCAGAGTCCTGTGTTCGAGCATCACGGGGCTGGATCCTGTGGTCCTGCTGCTGTATACTCTGATGGAGAGGCTGGGATAATGATACGCCCGTGAGTCTGTCTGTCTGTCTTTCTGTCAGGTCTCTGGATGTGAGTGAGGAGCAGCGGGGGACATGAGGGGGCGGCGGGAGAAGATGTCTCTGTGTGCGGCGTGTACAATCGCTGCTACAAGGAGGGTGGTCATGCGCGGCTGTGACAGGGGTCCCCTCAGATTATACATGTTGATGAGCGTCTCGTCTCGCCGTGGAAATCCTGTAATTGTCACCTTGCTCAAGTGCAGGAGGAGGCGAGAGGGACTGGAGAGATGCCGCTGTCTGGGATCAATCTACAATCAAAGAATAACGGCGTACAGGGCTATAGAATAAGTTTGCTGACTGTAAAATGTAAATCTAATGTAAATTTTCAGACTCACAGAAATAACATATTTTTCAAAATAGGTTGCACTTTTTTTCTTTTCATAGTTTGTCCAGGGGTGCGACTTATACTAATTCAGTGACTTTTATCTGGAATATAAGTATATAATTTCACATCTTCATTACGGTCACACTGACAACTGCGTTTTTTTCTTCATTATTATGCATTTTTATACTCTGGAGCGACTTATAGATCAGAAAATACGGTAAAGAGATTTGCAAAACTGTAAAACATTCCAGGAAAAGCAATAACATCTCCATGGAGACGAGCAGGTGACGGACCACGCACCAGAAAAGTTCCTCGATACACCTTTAAATGTGTTATGTAAGGTCAGCATTTCTCTTCACTCTCATTGCTCATTCAACTATGGCTCGTAGTAAGACATGCAGTTTTTTCTCTTTTGAGCTATGTCAAAACCCACAGAGAAGAAAGAGCATTTACCCCCGAACTAAAATAATCCGAATATATCCTGGTCGAGCCGTACACGATGTGCGTTCATGCAAGTGTGAGAGACAGTGTTATGTTGAACAGTCAGTGCTCTTCCACTGATCACAGCCATTACATCAGTGCTGCCTGATTGCCCAATAACACTGACAATGTTATTGCCACTGAGCAAAACAATAACTTCAGGACAAGACAAGTTAATGCTGTACTTAAGGAGAAGTGAAATGACTATGTGCTTGGCCGCTGGTCCTTTTGTATCAGAGATTATGAGATTTGAAGTTATTTGCAAAAATGACAGTTCCTCTCCGTGATAAAAATCTGATTGTGGTCATAAAAGTGCAGTTATACGAGCTTAATATGTGAACTTTACTATATCACTTTTCTGGTGGGTTCATCACGTTCTTGTCACCATGGGCCTGCAATGTTTCACTGTAGGGTATTAAACTTATCCGTCTTCATAGAGACAAGCTGGTAGGTCTGATCTCTGGAAGGGCGATGTTGCTCATCTAAAAATGTTTGTCAAAGCGTTTCTGAGCAATAAAAATCTGGAATTGAAGAAAAGCAAAATAAATACGTTTAATCATGTAATGTGAAGTATTCCAGGCAAAGCAGGTAACGAGCAGGTGGTAATGTGATGTTTTAACCAGAAAAGTTACATAGTGCACCTCATTGTATATTATTTGTTACTGAAATGAGCCATATCTGACAATAAATAAAACACTGAAGTGGCCCCAGCACGAGTACAAGGTGCAGACCCCCCTTTGCCCAGTGACGATGGTCTTCTTCCATTTCTCATTAGCCTCTATTAATCCACTTACCCTTGACTATGCCCTGACAGCGACCTGGCTGTGGCCAAAACTAAAGTGACACTGGCTCCGTGGGCGAGGCTGGGGGCCCGTGAGGTCATCCCAGCCGCGGCACAGGCTGTCCACCAGCGAGACGTGCTCCTGTGGGCAGAGGGCGCGAGGAGGATGCCTAGGAGGGGGAGAGTGAAGTGAGTGCGCCAGAGGAAGTGAGACATTCATTAGGAGAGCCAAGCTGATGCTGTCACCTCACCCTCTGCCTCCCCCCTTGTTCTGAGGAGCGGGTACGACACACCAGCATTGCAGCTGCTCCCAACCTGAGCACGCACCCGGGAAAGAGACATGCCTTCAACATTCAAGTCACAGTTTGGCTCTGCATAATATAAATATATGTGTTTGTGAGGAGCAGGAATGAATGGTAAAGTGATGCTTTATGCCAGAGCTGGAGGAAGCACTGCATTTCTTTACTTGGGCAAATGGGGCAAAAATGAACTAAATAAGTATCACATGAAATTGCAAAACAAACGACGCTCAGACCCAAATTTATGTTAATTCCTTTATTAACTCGAAACGGTATTAGTTTTGTCATTTTGGGATTCAAGTGCTAAAGGTATTTCTTATTTGTTTGATAGCAGCTTACACAATTCCCAAAAAAGACAAGCTAAAACCACAGAGAAGCTTTAGATACAAGAGTTAAAATACAAAAAAGGCGTAACAATAATCAAACACAACACAGTGCAAATGTAACGTATTCAAAATGAAAGTGAAAGTATGTTAACACATTTGAAATTAAACATGCATTACAGAGGAAATAACACTTCTCACCACTTTTTCACCGTACTAGCTCCATTTCATCACGTGGTTGAGTATGATAGAGAGACACACATTGACACTATAATAAAACCAACTTTGAGGTTCATGGTTCATCTGGCGAGGTTGTGTGCTTATTTCCTGCAGCACTGATGACAAATGAGCGGTGCTGTTCCCTGTGTAAACTCCCATGCCTTTGAAAGCAGACACGCTTTTATTGGGCCAGTAATGTGATGAGCGAGGCCAGGAGTCAATTACTGTGTACTTCTCTGTCTTCCTCAATAGAGCCTTGTTAGTGTGCTAATAATGTGCTACAGAGAACAAGAGGGTCACGCTGCATCGACTGGCTCTCATACGTAAAAAAAAAAGGAAAAAAAACTGTTTCCATCAACACGTAGCATTGTACTGTGGATGTAATATGAACATAATCATCATTCAAATGGAAACAGTGCACTCATAAATGTGCTGAAAGAAGCTGAAGAAGTAAGAAAGTAAAGTTATATGCAGTATGTGATTAAGAAGGGAAGAATTTGGGAGCATTTTCTAATAAGTACATCTCATTAGCCTTAATAAACAAAGCCTTCATTCATAAAGAACCAATTGTTTATTCAGATTGAGAATTTGTCATGTTTTATTTAAGGGTTAGGAGGGTTACAGTATTAATTAAGCAGTTATTAAGCCTTAATTCATCTCAATAATGTATTTACTATTTGCTCATTATGAATTGAAGTCTGAAATTAAGTTATAAAGTGTTATGGATTTATTTTATGTTTATTTATTAATTATTATTATTATTATTATCATTATTATTATTATTATTATTATTATTATTATTATTATTATTATTATTATTATTATTATTATTATTATTATTATTATTGTTTTATTTTGTTTGGACATTTAAAATTATTATACTAACCAACAAATGCATTTTCTTTATTTTTTTTCTATCCACTTTTCTACTGACATCATCCTTTTGGACATTTATCTCATTCAACTGCAGCATTACTTGAGTCAGTTGGAAAATTCAATGTAATAATAAATAAAGTACATGCCTTCAGTTGTTGTTTATTCAAACATCATATTGCCCCTAAAGATGTGATCACTTGACCTGACAATTAGTAATTAGCCGGAGCTCGCTCGTTGGTGCTAAAAGAGGCTCCCTGGTCCCTGTCTACATCATTATACATGACTTGAGCAAACTAAATTGCAGATCCTGCTAAAAATACAGTAGTGGTTTATCTTATTTTGGTAACTGGCTTTGTTAGCTAATTTACAGGTGTGTTTTCTGTTGGTGTCGGCTAGTTACATCTTAAAGTTTCTTTTTTTTTTTTTTTTGCCTGCAGTATAGTGTATAACATGAAATAATTAAGGTTTAAGGTATAACTCTGCAGGTGGACACCAGCTGTCTCCTTTATTCACTTCATTTGAGGGGCGACGTGATTAGGTACAAACAAGACATTTTTTAGATTTTGTCCCCACTGGATCTGGGCTTTTTCTGCTATTTACCTACTCAAATTTGAAGGTCCCATATTTACAAAACATTTTCTATTTAGGCTGATCTGTCAGCAAAACTTGCATGGAGTTACATTTTTGTTTTTGTTTTTTCATTCACGTTTTTATATAATGCTTTTCCACCTTCAAGGCACTCGAAGTCCTGTGTGCACCAGTATAGACAGACACTGGGGGCAAGGTGGGTTAAGTGTCTTGCCCAAGGACACAACATTTATCAGTTGGAGCTGGAATCACACCGTCCACTTGTGGATCAGTGGACAAATACTCTTGTCTTGTCTTGAGCCTTGTCTTGTCTTGCAGTTAAGCCTCATTCAAACACGAGAAGTTTCAAGTAACTATTTTTATTCAGTTCAATCTCAATTTAACTACATTTTCCGGACTTTTTCATTATTGTTTTTAGCATGACAAAAAAAGAAAAGAAAATCCAAGAATGCAGCATGAATAATATGTGAATTTTTAAAAGTATCCATCACATGCGCCTCATCTTTACATTTGAACATTTGAGTGAAAAGTCTCCATGTCCCTGTAAAGAGTCTGATTAAGAGCCTCTGAGCTAAACTGTAAAGAGCTAGTCCTCACATTTTACACCTGAAAGTGGATGGTTTGTAACAGAGAACAAACTGATAGGCTGTGAGCACTAGCTGTGGCCATTTAGAACTGTGGATAACTGATAAACTATTTCCCAAAAATGACAATTTTCACGCTGAACGCTCTCTGTCTTTGTATTCCACAGTTGTATATTAACCTGTTGTGCCTGATAATTCCTTGCCCTGTCAATCTCTTCCTGTTGTGTGTTTAGTTATGCAGTGCGTCTTTTGATCATTTTCCCTTCTGCATGTGTGAAAATACTGCATTGTGGCTCACAGAATACACAACGGAAATAGGATAATGAATTCACTGTATAATATTTTAATTCTCTCCAAATGAGGTTGCTCTTTGCCAAATCAGGTTATGAGAACCCCTGGCTTTGTTCATTTGTTTTAATTAACCAGTGGAGAAGAGGTGAGAGTAAAAACACACCAACACATTGTTAGTGTAATTACAGATTAACTCCTGCATATTACATCTGTGATAATGAATCTGATACATGGCCATGATAGTTGTGGAGCAACTTAATGACCCACGCCTGTCTATTCTCATTATGCTCACTGTATGAAACTTAAAATCTGAAACAGCACCTTCAAATGTTGTATCTCACGTTGAAGTAGCTCAATCAGTCTCCAGAAAAGATTTGAGAAAACATTTATTTGCTCCACTATGGGAAAATTGTCCCCCAATATACGATAAATAAGTAGTATGCTGGAAAAAATTAGATAATAACTTACCTAAAATACTTCAACATGTAGATTTGATGTTATGTTTCACGTTCTTCATTGTAACTGGCAAAGACAAATTTGGATATAGGCTGTTACTATTAATCTAATTGTTGACCTTGAAGGATACACAGATGCTGGATACATGTGATACAGTTATACGTGTATGTTGTCTGAGCTCTTACTGGTTTAAAATGGTACTAGAGGTACAAACGCAACGTAACCTGCATAATTCAGAACACAGGCTTTTAATGTTTTAGATGGAGTTGTATAGTTGTCTGTTTTGCTTGTTTTTCTGTTTGTACAGTGGTCCCTCGTTTATCGCAGGGGTTACGTTCTAAAAATTCCCCCGTAATATGCAAAATCCGCAAAGTCGTCAGCTTTATTTTTTACAATTATCATATATGTTGTTTGCTGTAAAACCCCTCACCACACACTTTACACACTTTTCTCACACAGACATTAACATTTTCTCACATTTCTCTCTTGTTTAAACACTCTCAAAGTTCAAACCTTCGTAGGCGCCTTTATCGGTGCAGAACGTTTCATCGACATTGTGGGTTTTGTCGGGGAGAAAACAAATTGCAAACATACAGCACTTCAGAGTCACACTGCGATCCAACGTTTATGTAAATTTGTCTGAACACATTCTGTACTGTACAGGAGACACGACATGGAGGAGACTGATGGACAATGGTCTACAGTCCAACAGCCAATCAGGACGCAGAACACAATGCACATTCAGACGCTGTAAAAAGCATCCAAAACTGCACACAAAAAAAATACGCAAAACAGCGAGACCGTGAAAGATGAACCACGATATAGTGTGGGACAACTATTGTATTTTAAGCAAGGCGCCCCTGAAAAAGAAAGCCCAAGTGCTCTCAATGGGTTCCCCTGTAAAAATACTGTAAAGATAAAGAAAGAAAGAAGAAAGAACCTCTAGAATCCTCTTGCTGTGCTGCAGAGGCTGCACTAGCACTGGTTAATGGTCACCTGCAGTATGTGAGAGAGTATTTTAAGGTTTCTTTCCAACTGGTTTTAGTCATAGCTTAGGAAACGGCAACTAAACTTAGCTCATTCTGCTTTTTGGGGGGTAATCAGCTTGAGAACTAAAACATCAAATGACAATATTACAACTACAACAGTCACATCTATTTTTTTGTAGTTAAGAATACACAGATAAACAGTACAAAGGTTAACAGTAAAAGCAATATTTGATTTAATTTGCACCACATATATGACAGAAACGAGCATTATAGCGGTACCAAATGTAATGATCTTCTTATCTTAGGACCATGATAAGTCCTAGGGCAGGTTTCAGGAGCATTTTTCTTTCTACATGAATGCTTAATTACTTAAATGAGCTCATTATGTACTTGAGTGGACTAATTTGACTCTACGTCCAAGGTCAGCTCTGACAGAGATTTAAATTGACCAGTCTGTAGGCCTTCGAGACAAGGAGCGGCGTCCAGTGCCAAGCAGACAATTGGAGAAGAAACTTAGGGGGAGGGACCGTCAATAAGATAGGATAACCTTAACCGTTTACTGGAGCAAATGCTATTAATTGCATTTGCAGAGGGATGTTGAAGCCAAGAACGCACCTCGAGGCACAGTGCTCTGTCTTTGGTGGAAGAGTAGGAGGAATAAATCATCTCAATCACCATGTCACACATCCCAGAAACTGATGAAATGATGAACCTGCGATTGAAAAAGCTGATGTGGCTAAAACTCTTTGTAGGTCACACTCAACCATCGATCACAAGTCACAATGGAAAGAAGGGAAAAGAGCTGGAGCGACACGTACGACTGGGACTGTTTTACAAATATTAAAAGCTCACAATGTAACTTTTGTGGTGATGGATCAGCCACCTGCTTGTCTCCATGGAGATATTATTGCTTTGCCTGGAATCTTTCACAGTGCGGCAATAGGAATCAAATAGGAGATGCCGATTTTGGGACGAGTTACAGGTTAGATCTGTGCAGAAAAGGGCTCACCCACTTGCATTTTCCCATATAGTGATTGGATAAATGGTTTAATGCCATATTGTGGAAGATATGGCAAAGTAATAACAACGCCATGACAAGCAGCAGCCCAAACCACAAACGTGACTCAATTTGTGACTCTTAAGAATGAAATACTGCATTTTTTTTGCTTCCATATTCTTGTGTTTCTTCCATCAACTTGAATATTAGCCAGAAAATGGTACATGCAGATACATTTGCACATCTGAACTGTAGATAAAATATTAACTTAACTTTTTCATAAGGGAATTTGTAGTGTAGGAGACATTTATAGCAGCACAATCGTCGAGCTATGTTTGTTGCAGCATCACAAAGAGTTGTAAATCATGAATGAATGTCTTTTTAGCATGTTGTTCCTCTGGGCAGGAGCGCAGTGATGGATGGGTCTGTGTGGCGTAGGGGACAAATGAGTGAGAGCACAGGTGGAGTGTCACAGGTCTTTAAACTAATAGTAAGTCAAACCATTAGTAAAGAAATTGTTTATCGCCAAAGAATATGCACTTTATTCTATCCAAATTTGATATAATGCTTGTACGGTGCTTGGTTTTGCGAGTCTGCTCTCCTCATCTCTTCTCGAGCTCCGTGGGCTTGTGTTCTCGGGGACCATTGGGAAGGACAAGTCCGGGCTGTCCTGGCTCTTGACAGAGGAGATAAATCACTCAGCACACCGGAGGATAGCCTTCCAGTCGGCAAGCTGGGAACTTCATTATCCCGCCCCTGCCACACATTACCATGCAGATCGCCGCTGATTGGACCAGCAACAGTGGCATGCACAGCCTACTTCTGTCAGTGCGGGAGAAGGCTCAGATCAGTCTCACTGTGTGGACATGGAGAGGCCAGATGAGAGCCATATAATTAGGGCTTTCATTTATCTGACAAAAGTACAGGATCAGGTACAGGTATTTCATGTTTTACAGAATAAAGATGAGTCTGCATTTCTAACCTGGATCTCTGCTTCTGGAGAACTTCAGGAAAACCAAAAATTCTTAAACCAAGATCACTTTCAGCCGCTCTTTTCATTCCACATTTACTCAAACCTCCCAGTATGTGCTCACTAGTTTGGTTTGTTTTCCAAAAATATTTCTTTACTATGAAATGACTGCTTTTCCACTGCCTTTACTTACATTTTTGCTGGGAAATGGAACTGTGAACGGATGAGAAAACATTCTTAGTGCTAATTATTTTAATAAAGAGGTATCAGAGTTAAAGAGCAAACTTTGGCTTGTACTGTGTGTGGTCTCTGTAACATGGAGCTTGTCTCGTGTGGGGGGCTGCTCTCTGTACCTTCACAGCACCACAGTGGAACGTATTACATATTGGTGGAATATTTGCACAGCATCATTTTTTTTTCAAAACAAATGATGTATTGTTTTATTTTAATGAAATGCAATTGTCTCTCTCACATTATTCCATTAACTTAAATAGTCATGTTTAAAGCAGACCTATTATGCAAAATGGCCTTTTCAGAGCTTTTAATGATGTTATAGTTGTTTTCCCTTCTCATTTACGCAAAGTTGTATTTGGAGTGATTTGTGCATGTTTTGTTTTTTTTTGTTTGTTTGTTTTTTCCTTATTGATGATGTTTGATGTATCTTTTAAGTCACTTTAGATCAGAGGTGTCAGACACATTTTCACCGAGGGCCAGATCAGCAAAATGGCTGTCCTCAAAGGGCCAGATGTAAAATAGATGTAACTACTTTTTTTTTTTTTTTTAACTTGTTAATTAAGTGTTTCTGTATTTATTACTTATTCAAGTTTCAAATATTGCATATTATTTTGCATAGATGTAAATATATGGCTGTGTAACGACATATCTCTTGCTAAAATGACATGTTAAGACCATCATACCTTTTAATTTACCATGTCGAGGGCCACATAAAATGATGTGAAGGGCCACATTTGACCCCCGGGCCTTGAGTTTGACACATGTGCTTTAGATGAATATTGAGATTTAAAATGTCCAAATTCTAACATAATGATCCACGAGTGTCCTAGATAATAAGTATATAGCAGACACAATATTTAAAGCCACAAAGATTGTGTACAATTCAATTAAACTTTTTGCTTTATGTAAAAGAGAGAGTTTTAAATGACAAATGGACAGACAAAACATTCCTCAAATATCAAATCATGTCACGGTCAAACAGCGACTTCACATCACATCAAGGTCATGTATTAGGTAACTATACAGGCTGGTGACCAGGGAGTGCAGGTCTGTTAACATGATTAAAATGTGACATTAAAAACATTGGCTTCTACACTTTGTGAACCATGTGGCGAGTGCAAATGAAACTGAAAGAGGAGGTGACTGGAGCGCCACTTCTCACCAGCGTCTTGGCAGATGTCAGTTCACTCTCACTCTCGGTGCTACCACACTGACTCCTAATCAGATTTTCAGCTCATAACCATGCTTGTACTTTTTGGGTATGTATATATTTTTAAATTCTGATCTTTACTTTTGCCACTGTGCTCTGCCCTCCCTTATTTTCACCCTGGCTAACCCCACCCCCGCACACGCCCCTCCCAACCTGGCCTATGTGTCACTGGATCCCCGGGGTGTGTGTGGGCTAATTAGGGTGAGGCAGATCGCGCAGAAACACAGGTGTTAGCCAGACCCTATTCGCTGTACAGAGTAATGACTGTACCGAAGCCCCTCATCCTACCCCCACCCCCGTCCCATGCCCCCCTTGTGGTAATTTGTCGCTTCGCTGTAAAACCATGCATCTCTCTGCTCCACTTCTGTTTGCTTTTCATTAATTCTTTTTATGTGGTTATTTGTTAGCATTATTTATGGCCCACACAAATATTAGCGCCATTAGCCGGAGACACAACAGTGACTTTGCCACCTGAGCCGCGAGGGCTGGAGCAGTTGATGTGTCTTTATCAGGTCAAGGTGGTCTGTTAACATGTGTGTCTATGCATTTCTCATGTACGCTATGGGAACTTTTGTTGTTATTTTGTTTGGTTGTCTCATTTGTACGATCAGTGAACAATGAATAAAATGTAAGTGTTTTTAAAAAAAAGAAACAGCAGAGCACAGCTGACTATTCAAGCCAAAATTATTATTATTATCATTTATTCTGATGTATTCTACTGTAAATTAGCTTTGCAAATGTTGTGGCATGTGAGATTTTGACAATTTCCTAAAAGAAAAATATGTATCTTCTTTAGACAGATATCTATTGATTACTATAAATACATCAATCGCAAGGGCCAGCGACCACCCAGCTGCTTCTTGCACCTGATTTTTAAAAGATGAGCTGGAGATTCCACTGAAGAATTTATAAACACAAATCGACAGAGAGCAAAGGCAGGAGCTCCAAAAAGAGGCGGAAATGGAGATGGAAAAGTCCCATCCTGACTGTGTTAAGTGCGTAAGTGTCCCAATGCAGCCAGTCAGCTGGAACTGCAGCCGGCACAGTCCTGTCCCAGGCCATGTCAGCAGCACTCTGTGACTGTGGGCCACTCAGGCAGAACACAGGAGCAGCTCTGAGTCAGCATGTGGCACGTTCTCTATGAATGTTTGTCTAATCAGATTGTATCAGATTTCTTAAACAGTCTTGAAGTTTTAAGTATTCTATTTGTGCTGGATAAATTATGTGAGAAATATCAGTTGACATGAGACTCAAAATCAGCATATGATAAGCAATGGTTCAGTCATCTTACAGACACTACTGACTATATTCTATTTATACTGTATTAATATCAGAATAAACAGAATCAGAATTACTTTTGTTCATAAGGGATATTCTTTTTTTTACAGTCATGCAGTTGATCAGCAGAAGAAAAAGCTAAGAAAGAAAACTTTAAAATTAAATATCAGTATTACAGTAAAATAAAACAGTCTTTTTTTAATCAAAGTTTGTTTAAGTCTATAATAAACTGTATTACTTCAGGCATAACTGTGTATCTGGGAAATATTGATCCGTCTTGAAGTGATCAGCTTTGTACAGTCTGTTGTCAATAATGGGTTGCAGTAAAAGTATATATTTTATCAATCTATCGCAGTAAACTAACTCTATTATTACAGTTAAAAGTATACCCATGTAAACTGTATGCACTTAGTATACAGTGGTTGTAGTTAGTGCAGTAGCTGTAGTCCACATAAGTTGAGTTTCACATTTCTGCAGAAAAACACCAACAATCAGTGCTCCTCCACCTGGCTCTCTGCAGTGGCTCTAACACAAGTGTTTTGTCACAATACGTGTCAAAAGCGCCAGTGGGACCTGCACTCTGCTCTCACTGTGATATTTCACCTGAATGTCAAAGCAGAGCAAAGAGAAGATGGCAAAGGGAACGGCGCCAGTGTCAAAGAGAGAGTTTGTCAGAATAATGTTGGCCTGACATTTGGAGAAAGCCGGGGCTGCTGACACGGGTGAGTGCAGACAGGTACAGAGGCAGGTCTTCGCAGCTAACTGATCATTGTTCATTTGCACTTGTTCACTCAGGGGTCGGATGTGTGACTCGAGGTGTTTGTGCTTCTTTCCAGCACTCACTTGTTTTTTTTTTTATAAATCGACACCAGCGGCCTGTAAGTAGCGCAGGTGTTGCACTGAGGAGCCATAATGCTGAGAATTTGTGAAATCGCACACATTACTGGAGTGGCAGGATGAGCAGCAACAGGGAAAAAAACAGCATGAGTAAAAGTTTGTATTGGCAGTTGAAAGCTAGACTTTGATCAGTCTTAAAAAGATATAATTCTCCATATATATTGATATATTTTGAAGTTCTAAGTGGGCGGCTTACTGATCACTATGAACTGTTATTATATGTTAACAATCATTTTAATATCTGTAGTGATTTTACTGAGCTACGTTCATTGAACAATAAGCCTCATAATAATAAAAAATAGCCAAGCGTGCCATAAAGGTGTGACATTTTTTTTCAGGAGGTCGACAGTAAGAGAGGTGAGACTTCCTCCCAGTGAATCATGGCCACTTATAACACACACGCACAAGAGTTTTGCATTTGCAGTGAAATTATTTACATCTCAAACACTGATCAAGAACGGCCTATTTTCAAATAATTCGTATAGAGGTAATAATATCTCCAAGGTTCTTCCGTAATCAGTGTCAGATTTAAACCTTTTGTTACATTTAAATGCCTTGAATCCTATAGACTACTACATATTCAGTATCATTTGTCCATTCCAAGAAAAAGAGCGTTCCTGATTGAATTCTTTCCAAGCCTCAATATTAGGAGTACTTTTCATGTCACTTCAAATTTGCATCATGGACATTCTAACAAGTATTCGTGTTTATTTTCCTTTTGAATGAGATTCAGAAAAATCCTCAAAGACACCTTACAAAACAGTACATTGGTTTGTCAAATGTAAACTTGGAATAGCCCTGTTTCCTGAGGCCGGCTCGTGTTCACTCTCTGGCACCACTGTTTCTACCCTTAGCGCCCACAAGTCATTTTACTAATGCCAAGTTTTTTTTCGTGATATTCCAGTGGTGGCCATTGAAGAACCATCAACACTGGCGTTGTATTTCAAAGTGACCACAGCTTAAATTAAATTGTTACATCGTCCGGATTGGTGTCACTGGGGCCCCACCCTGGAGTCAGGCCGGGGTGCTTCTCAGCAAGCATCTGGTGGCCTTCTCCCCGTGAGGCACGGCCGGGCACGGCCTCCCATGGACCCACCAACTGCAGGAGGAGCTGTAAGGAACTGGGGCAGAGAGATCTGGGCAGAAGTCGAAGGCCTCAACGACTTGATCTCCGGACATGGAAACTGGCTCTGAGGACATGGAATGTCACCTCGCTGGAGGGAGGAGGAACCTGAACTTGCGAGATTGAGCACTATCAACTACAGTAGATATAGGTCTCCTCACCTCCACGCACAGCCCAGCTCCTTGAGAGGGGCTGGATTCTCCACTTCTCTGGCATTGCCCGGGGAGAGGTTATGGGCTTGCTCATTGCCGCCACATGTTGGAGTTCACCCCAGAGAACAAGAGTCCCCTGTGCCTCCAGGTCGGGGACCGGTCTGTGACTGTTGTGTTGACCTATGGGCCAAACAACAGTGCAGTTCCTGACCTTCTTGGAGTCCCTGAGAGGGGCACTAGACAGTTCACTGACCGGAGCCTCTGTTGTTCCAGTGGGGGACTTGGTAAAGACTGTCCGGTCACTGTATGAGTCGTATTTGCAATGTCAGCAGTAAGTCAGACCTGTTCCTAGTGCAAGACTCTGCCAGGGTTGCCATTTTGTCATTGGTTCTCTTCATTGTTTTTATGGACAGGCTCTCTGCGGGTGAGTGGAGAGTATCTGCCTCAAGTGGAGGAGTTCAAGTATCTCGGGGTCTTGTTCACAAGTGAGGGAAGGGAGCCTGAAATTGACAGACAAATTGGTGCAAGGTCTGCACTGATGGTCGCTGGGTCGGACTGTTGTGGTAAAGAAGGAGCAGAAGGAGGAGTCAAAAGGCAAAGCTCTTGATTCACCTGTTAATCTACGTTCCTACCTTCGCCTATGGTCATGAGATTTTGGATACAAGAGTTCGAAATAGTTCCTCTGCAGTGTGGCTGGGCGCTCCATTAGAGATAGCGTGCAGCTCAGTCACACAGGAGGAGCTCGGAGTAAAGCCACTGCTCCTCCATGCTGAGAGGAGCCAGCTGGTGTGGTTCAGGCATCTGTTCCGGATGTTTCCAAGATGCCTCCCTGGGGAGGTGTTGCACCTGTAGCAGACCCCAGGGAAAACCCAGGACACGCTGTAGGGACTATCTCTAAAGACTGAATGCCTTGAGGTTCCACTGGAGGAGCTGGAGGAAGTTTCTGGGGTGAGGAAGTCTGGGAGTCCTTGCTTAGACTGCTGCCCACATGACCCGGCCCTGGATAAGAGGAAGAAAATGGATAGATATTTGGATGGATTATTTAAAATTTATAGACAGGTTGATTCAACAATGCAGCAGATTAAGTGTTACATAACTGTGCTTATCTTTTGAATCACAACAGATGAATCTAGAAACTTCAAGGTTTCCATCAAACACAACTCTCTAGTGAAACACTTTATGTTGCATTAATAGTCAAAGATGAAGAAGATCCAACAAGTTAATTATTTAGTGTTTTTATCAAATGTTTGAAGTATTTTATTAGCTTCAATGTGTGGAAAATGTTTACAATTATAGAATTATGTAGATGCTAGTTTGTACCTGATTTCTTGTTTTAGGTCCTTCATGGACAGTACAAAGTACACATGGAGTACTGCTAATAAGACTGCAGACAGAGCAGCTGATTGTTCTGCAGTTTTCTATATGTTAATGACCTTTATGTGCCAGGCATGTAAGAATGTGAGATTGTTAAGCATGCAGTGTTAATTTGTGCTCCCATATTTCTGACACCTGAGAAGATATGTCTGGGGCGAGGACCTTTATCTCTCAAGTGGAAAAGCAGGGTTAAGGCTCAAAAGCTACACCTCAAAAAGCCCCATAAATTGGAATCACCTCAAAGTGCTTTTTTTATTTATTATTATTATTTTTTTTATACAATGCCACGTTAGATCCATTTTATTTTCTTAATTTAAAATGGAACCTACAAGTGGCATGATACGTTTATGAAAAATAAAATAAACTATTTGAGTAAATATTGTGCATGTTACTTAAAATTTTACATGAGCTATGTCACTTTTTGGTGAGGAGTTTGTCATCTGCTTGTCTCTAAGGAGATGTACTGAACATCAATGGAGATAGGTCAGATCTGTGGAGAGGCAACCCCACAAAGCAATAACATCTCCATGGACACAAGCAGGTGGGGGACTCTAGACATTATAATTAGACAATAAGCATATCCAAAAGTTAACAAAACTATGTCGACTTTGAAATGCCATCCTGTACTAATACTATAAATACTATGTTTTCTAGTATTTTCTGTTTAATATAAAATGTAATATGTAGCATTTCAAATCTAACTATTAAACTATTTTCGACAGGCTTGATTACCACGGTGATGTAAAATTCAAAGTTGCTACAGAACATATATAATATCTAAGAGAGAGGGAAAATTTCATAAATGCAGTATTTTCCTGGGAAAGGTAAAGCCCTGTGTTTGTATAGGGCTTCACACATGTAGCTTCATCCAACAGGCCGGAGAGGGAGACAGTCTGGCTGCCCCAAACTCAACAAACATTGTCACAGCAAACAAATCTGCTCCCAATTTTAATGTGATCAAACAAATTACAGAAACATTTTTCATGGTATATACTTTTCAAAGGGAGTCCTGCAGCCAGCTCCAGCCCAGAGGAGACTCATTCAAGCCAAGATATTCATTCCCCAACTCAGTGAAGTCATCCCATTCTCTCTGTGTACAAGTTTCACAGTCACTCGCAGCACCCCACACATTTTTGATACAGTTGGGGGAAAGGCAATATGATTATTTTGTGTAGTAAATGTGCGGCGCTAGAGGGGACGGCGGAAAAGCATGACAAGCTAGTAAAATGGCGTGACATGCTGGGGATTCTTTGCCCTTATCACCGTGTAGGACTTCTTTCTGGATGCACTTTTGAGGCGTTTTGCCCATCCTTCTTAATCACACTCATCCCTAAGAGAGAGCGGGAGGGAGAAAAAGAGAGAGAGAGAGTGAGGGGGAGGGAGAGGGAGGCACATCCATCCAAAACCTGTTGAAATGTGGTTTGCTCGGTGGCACTGCTGAATCCTAAAGTAAGGTGTTGAATATAAGCCAAGTACGAGTTATAAATGGGAAGAAGATTGACTGTAAAAAGTGGTGTGTAAAGTTAAAGAGATTTGGAGAACTACTAAAGTTTGTGTTTTGGCAATTAATATAATACTAAAAAAGTCTGTCTGTATGTTTAGTTTTTTGGATAGACTAACTGTTAACTGTACTGTTTGTGTAGTTGTTGATTTAGCTATTTTTAACCAAGGTTTCTTTATGTCTCTTATCTTTAATGTACAATTTGTTTAAAATACCAAGAAAACTGTGTCATTTTTGGACAGGCCCTGGACCCTTTTTTTTTTGTACCAAACTCCAAACAAAAGTTTCTTTGCACTCTTTATTTCACTCTCTATTGCTAAACGAGCTATTTAGCTTAAGTGGAAAGACTCTGCATCTCCCTCCTGTGCACAATGGATAAAAGACATAATGTTTTGTATGGATTTGGAAAAAATTTGATTTAGTGTTCGCGGATCAGGAACAAAATTTTATAAACTATGGTGCCCTTTAAATTTGTTAATTTTGGTAATGTTATTTGAAAAAAAAAGTTACACAATATAAGTATTGCACATTTCATTGAGACTTGCTGCCTAATAAAAAAAACTATGAAAGAAAATACCAAAAAAGAGGACGTTAGTCGAATATTAACATTGTACCATGAGGTAGCTGGCTTGTCTAGACAGCCATGCCTACACCCTTTTCCTATATATCAAAAAATGCAGTCTTGTCCCTGAAAAAATGTATTACAACTTCTTTTTTTAAAGGAACCATAACATTTCAATGTGATGACTATCTCCAAAGCTAAATCCCACACTTCCAAGGGCTGATGAGTAATTATGTTGTTGAAACCCCATATATTCTGTATTCTTTCTGACATTGTGTGTGTACCTTCTGCCAGTTGTGCTGCACTCCCCTGTCCTCACTCTTGCCTTCCTCCATGCCCCTTCAAGTGCAAGGGTTCATGGGAATGGCCAATGGGAAGCATTTCTCAGCTACTTCCCACAGATACGAGACAGCTGTAATCTTTTAACCCTTTCCCCATATGACTTCACCAAAAACACATACGCTAGATTCTTGACAACACAAAGATTTTTATTTCACTTTAGGTAGTTTTTCACACCTCTCTCCCCCGTTTCTTTTACAGTTACAGTGATACAGCTCTTGAATTGATAGTGTTTCAGTGCAATGGCCTAGATTAGCAGTGACCATTCATCACTTCCATGGCAAGCTCTGGCCACTGGACTTCAGTCAAGCCCCCATGTAGAAACACAAAAAGGACAGTGGTAAAACAAACAACCCAATAGTGGCCAAAAAATGACCAAGCTGTTACTCTCTCCATCTCTGCCTCCTGCCCAGGCCCCAGTGGATCAGCACAGAATCTGCAGCTTCCTCACTGTCAGCCAATCGCCTCCTCACACTGTGGTTTCCTTTGTGTCGGGCGATAAAAAGGATTTGGGTGTAGCTACAGGAGAGGTTTGAGAGGGCTGGAGTGGGAAGAGAGGAGAAGAGAAAAGGAAACAGGGAAGCAGGGAAGGGCAGAGGGTGTGAGGTGGGAGTGTAGACGGTCCTCAGAGGAGATCAGTGAGAGCAGCGCTGTTCATCTGAGAAAGTGGGCTCCTGAAGAATGGAATACTGCATGTCCGAGTATCGTTATCCTTCCCCATTAAAGGTATTATGTTGTATATTTTTGTTTATATACATATTTACCCCAATTTGATTTAATGTTGAACTCTACAAACAGAGCACATGTCCAAAAAACACTGACAGTTTTATTTGCTGTGATCACAGTATTATTTAAAGGTCCTATAATGCGCAAAAATGAGTCTTGTGAGCTTTAAGCCATACATGGAGTTGTTTTTGTTTTGTTTTTTTGCGTAATCTTGCATCATTAGTTTGTTTACATCCTCAATGCTCCAAATGCTCTGTTCCACGTTGTGATGTCATCTAGTTGTAGTTTTCAAGTTAACAGCTCCTTTTACCTTTAGTTCAGTAGAGATTGGCAATTCCAGAGCTGAAATCATCCAAATGATTCTAGTGAAGGTGTATGGAGTTTAAAAACAAAGTGGAGCACTTCCTGTACTGCCACATGACATCACAAAGTGGAGTATTTTCTGTTTGAGGGAAGAACTCAGCTTAAATATACAGGTTTGTGTGTTAAACATGTGTGAATGAATCAAAACACAACTCAGTATGTGTTTGAGGAGGAAACAGATCAGAAAACAGCATAATATGGGCCCTTTAAGCTTTGTAATTCATAATGCTGACATGCAGACAGTTTAAAACTTGCACATTTTTACTATAAAGGGTCCTGGCCAGTTCGCCACTAAACATGCGTTGTTTATTTGATCTATTAGACAGACCCATCTGTGGTGTGCGGCCAAATGCCTCTGTAATACTGAATCACCCATGGAGTCTTCTCTCCTCTTTTATGTATCTGTCATCATTTTTTTCTCAGGGCACACAAAATATTAAAGAGCAGACGATATAGAGTGTTTAGGTAAATCTCTAACATTGCCTCTGTGTTGCTTGTTTAACAGCTTACGTTCCAGTTGAAGGATCTTTGAGACAATGTTAGTTTTTCACTGACATGCAGCAGGAGATGCAACGTGTTTTTAGAAAGTATTTCCAAAGTTGTCTATCTTTATAAATGTCCCTCTCTTCTATGTAATCCTCAGGTAGTTTGAAGTGGAAGTTGTTTTGTGTGAGGTAGAGCAGGCAGCAAGTCTGTTATTGCTTGCGCCTGGTTGAGCACAGAGGCGTTAATGTCTCACTAATCACATTAGAGCACAACGCTCCTCTAGTCATGGAGATGGAACAACACGCATTCTCTTTGGGCTTATAGAAATCCAAGCTCTTTCTGCCCATACACAAGCTTTAGAGTGTCAGCACTTACAAAAAAGGATTGCCTGATGGGATCAGAGGAGCTCTTGAGAAGTATAGTGGTCTGAATAAGATTTAGAACGTAGCGCTTGGAGGAAATGTAAAATGAACAAACAATGCAAGGATATGTGCAGTGAAAGAGATTGGAATGCTGACAGATGAGTTAAAGCTTGACTTAACCAATGTTTCAAAGTGAAAAAGGAGAGCTTAGTGGCGACAATGAACACAGCAGCAGCAGCTCTTGCCAAAGGAAAAGATCATTTTGACGGGACAGAATTACAAATTTTAAAGAAGAGAACTGTAGGAGGTATAAACTGCTTGGTGCTAAGTATCTTCTTAAAACACCACGTCTATGTTTAATCACATTTTCTTTTAATTGCCATCACTCCAGAATGACTCCAAACTTTGCTGACACACTTGAAATCTCCAAAAGAAAATGCTCAAGACACAGACTCTGCATTAGTGTCCACGGTGCGAATCATGGCATGCTGAGAATCCTCTTCTAACTGCTCTCACACATTCTCTTCTTGCCATCTCTGAAGCAGGTCCTGTCTCTTCTTCCTGCCCATTTCCTAATATTATTTGGCAGAACAAATGCCGTGGTGCACATGCCAACTTATGGTGCGGGAAAAGGATAGAAGTTGTGTGCGCGCTGAGTGGAGCGCTGGTGCAGGAGGTGAGATGGGCTGTTTGTGTGTCAGTGGACGCACACTCGCGCCTCTTTGTCATGTTTTCTTTGTTTGCGCCACATTTGCCGCTCTCGATTCCCGCTCCTGTGTGTCTGGCCTGTCTGTCCTGCTCCTTCTTGGCTTTCTTATTTCACTTTCTGTCTATGGATCCTCACCTCCCCCTCATATTTTTATATTCTTTGCTTGACATCTCATTTTGAGTTGTTGTTTCTCGTTCTCCCTCCCTCAATCTTCTCGCCCGGTTCTTTGGCTCTTTGCTTGTGTGTCTTTGATGCCCTTACGGTCGGCTGAATGACTGAAGCCATAAGGCTGTTCCGCCCACACGCACGTATACGCCGGAGCGGAGCTGTCCCAAGCTGCGATGTTGATTCTGCGCTCAGCCCTTCAGAGAGAGAAGGCATAGAGTGACTCACATGCAAAGGTGGGTGGTGCGGGTCCAGGTGGGTGGTTAAATAGGCTAAGTGTAGCTTCTCCGACGCTTGCTCACTCTCGCTTACAGCAGATGCAACGATAAGTAACTCAAACACAACAAATTGGAAACGCACGGAGCTTTCAAATGTGATTTACAGTTCAAAGATTGTTGCAGTCGTGTCTCTAGGTTGTTTTGGAGACGAACCAAAGCATTTGATTAGATTTGAGGCAATGATGTTACTTACAGAGTCAAATGACATTAGCAGATCAGCATTATCATAATCATGCAAAGCATGCATGAGTTATTTTCACATTTGCTATATCACAACAAAGTGTTTTGGGATGTGTGTGTACAAATGAGATATGGGATTTTTTATTAAGTGTTTAAAACCAAAACAAGAGTCTGCAAAGCCAATTATGAAGCACTTAAATATAGTACAGTAATGCCAGATATGTGCAACAATCATGACACAGACAAACAAGATGGTAAACAGACAACTTTTCAGATTGATCTCAGTGTTTTATAAGTACTACATATGAGTGATGGATGACATCTCAAAGGCCTTTTGCTGGAGCTCAATGACTCAAAAGCCTGGCATGGAGTTTGTAAAACAGAATCTGAATACGATGGAGTGCATTCTCCTACACTATGTTACCCTGTTTGTGCATGAGCATCGTGTCATTGGGATGAACCAGTTTCTGCCTTCGCGTGTTGACTGGTTTAATTTTGAAAATGACTTCTGGATGGCAGTTGTAACATCTCGATTCCAAAAATAGTGCCCAGATTGAAACCTACTATGAGCCATTTCTGGACTGAGGGATTACACCACTCTCTGAGATAAAAGTTGAATTTATAGACTTAGTTTTTAAGGGATTTGTTCAGAAAACTGAAGTTTTTTGTAAATATTAAAATTGGTTACTCTTGTTTAGTTTGTGTTCTCATACTAGAGTGATGATATTTCAACAACGTTGGACAGTCTAGAAATCTCTCTATATTTCTCCACTACTGATACTTGCTCGGCAGGAAAGTGCTATGATAAACCATTAATTTCATGCGATCTGACTCAAATATGTGAATGAAGTCATTTTGACTGGTGCCAATATGGTCTTGGGTTCTCCAGCACCTACTCTGACAAAGACATCACAAATCCTGTCTATCTGACACCCCAACCATCTGTTGAGAGCCGATGCTGGAGCCTTGATGGCTGTGCATTTGAGTGGTAATTGAGCCTGAAATGTGCTTAATAACGATTGTCCTGCCTAATACGCCACATCAGGAGCTCAGAGGCGCGTGACAACCCAGAGCAGCTGAGACAGGGCTTCAGGCTGCCACATACAAGAGATGGGCAGAGCACATTTCTCCTCCTCATTAGCCTCGTAGAACTGGGAGCAGCCCACATAAATGAATCATTGGGAACCAGCCAAGGGAGAGAGTACAGTGATGTGTGATTTCAGATGTGTTCTGGGAATGGGCCAGTTAAAAGAAAACAAATTAGTTTTACACAAAGTGCAGTCTTCAAATATTATTTTTGCTATACATTTTCACACTTTGGGTTGATATTGTACTTTGAGGTGATGTTTTGATGGCGAATGAAACAGAAAACAATACTTTTGTCTGGTGCTTAAACTGGTGGGTTAGGATAGCCTGTGCTCTGTAAACACGTCTAAGTTATTATTTGGTGTAAAATATGTTGTTCGTTTGAATTGGGTCTGGTCCATGAAATGGGTGTGGCTTAGACCCTTTGACAGCTGCCCCAGGGGAACACATGGCAGTAAGAGGTACGTGTCAGCAGTGCCTTAAGACAAAGGCATGCAGTCGTCTTCCTGGTGGGCAGGGGACAGCTCTGAGGGCATGATCTCCTGTCCATGCCCCCGCTGAGGAGACCACAAACTGAGCTCTGCACCTGTCACACACTGTGGGGAGGTGGTTCGACGATGTCACCCTCCAAACACAAGTGCACGCCCCTCTCCTGAGGTGAACGTGTACAGTAATTATCATGGCTTCTTTTCACATCTATAATCACTCTTTCAACTTGACAGAGCCACTGTGTTTTTGTGTGTTCCCCTCATGCTCAAGTGATTTGGAGCTGGGGTTTGTGAAGGGTAATTGCCTTACAAAGTAAACCCAGACACCAGGAAATGAACATCTTCAGAGAGAAATGTGTCTAACAAAGTAACTCATTGACACAACAAGCGGAGCCTGCTCCTGGAGCATATTCTCTCTCAACTTGCTCTGCTATTCATTTCATAGTCAGTTCAACTTATAGTGTATGGGTGCCCCTAACTCACCAGCCGCATGTATAACCTGCTCAGCAGTAGCTAAATGTTACTCTGGGGATATGGCTTCATAAGAGCAACGCCATGCATCACACCAAGCACATTTAAATACCAAATATTGCCCATTCGTTTCTCCCTATCCAATTGTAGAGGAGAGCACAGCACTGTGTTTAGCACAGGCCAGAGGGATTTGAGCAGGCAAACAGATGGGACTTGAGAAAAGGTATGGATAAGGTACTAACACAGGCACAGGGATCCCCTGGGAGCCCCCTCCTCATTCTGGCACCCATTTTCAAGGTATGTTTAGTGCCCTACTCTGTATGAAATATGAACAGACTCACCCTGATCGTGTGAAACTCTGAATACAAATTGTGTTACACATGCTGTACCAAGAGAGTAGCATTTTCCAAAAATCCCTTAAAAACTAAGGTCTTCGATAGTCAACAAACCCTCTATTTCAAAGACAGGTTCACTGAAACAAACGTACATTTACAGATGTCTCTGGACACACAGTCCTGACATAAATCTGAGGTTAGAGATGACACATACAGTATGTGGATGAAGATGGGCACTTTGACCTTCCCCTGGCTCCCCGCCCACAGCCTGTAAGACCACTCAGCTGTACGGCTGAGACTATGGCAGGCATAATTGCAGCTCCTGTCCAAGTGTGAGGCAAATATTCTTGAGGACCTTTTCACGATACATCTCTGAGACGCCACTGAACAAGAGTACTCAGCACATCTGTGATCAGATCCCAAAGGTCTCCGGCAGTAACAGGAAATGTAATGAGACATTGTTGACTCAAATCCACAGTTTCAGACAAAATTAAGCTGTTTTTTATCTCTGGATCTCCGTGCTCCATACTTTCGTGGCTGGAAATAACAAGATTGCAGTTCAGTGTTCCAACTGACAATAATAAGACTTGTCAGGATAGAAGTCCAGTTGATAAATTTAAAGTCGGGGAAAGTAATTTTACAATAGTTCAAACTACATTTACTATGAGCCAGATGCCACCAGCCGTCTAAAACACAACTCTAGGTAAGTGTTTGATGCAAAAATATTATACATTTAGTAAAAGTGGTTGTTTTATCTGGTTGGACATTTAAGAGTTAGAATTGAGAGAAACACTAAGCAAACTGTCAGAGACGGTTCAGACTTACTGCACTGCAGCTCTTCCTCTGTATCAGTGAGTAGTCTTGAAGCAGGTAGTTGGATTAATAGAAGAAAAAAAAAAAAGGGTTTAAAATAGGTTAACTGGACAAAGTTTGAAGAAGTGAAAATGTTTCACATTCCATTCAAAAAATTTCCTCTAGTTTTGAGGAAATTTGTTTAGTGACTCTTCTGACTAAAAAACATTTTAATTGTTTTGAACAGCGCACACTGGGTTGTTTCCAGACATGATCCTCTATAGAAGATATAGAACTGCAGAATTACACAACTGTGATTAAATAAAGATGAATTTTCTTACTGAAATGTATTGACTTTTGTAAATATTTATTTTTTGCCTCACATGTTCTCTGGGCTGTTTCATTTGAGGTTATTTTTCTCATTTATATGGAAGCAGTGAAGGACAAGTGGTCTTGTGCAGGTGAATGTGTGTCACTGTCCATTAATGGCTGCTGTGCTCTGGAGACAGACAAATAGCCCCGCTCCTGTGTTATCTCTTTCCAGGTCTTTGTAGGTTTTCGGGGAGCATTTGCTCGAGCCACGGGTCACTGTTCTGGTGCCCTGACTTTTAGACTGCTGTCTCCATGTGCACAAACACACATGTCACGGACTCACAAGAAAGAATCACTATCTGTTAATCTATGTCACAATGCCCCTGAAAAAAATTGGGCACCCTTCAAAAAGCAGCCCTGTTACAACAAAGGACAGTTGGTGACATCTGCACATGTTGTCAAGGCAGAGGTCAGGGTGAACTGTGTCACTGTAAGCCATGGAAACAAATGAGCTAGACCTATTATGCCAACTCCAGGTTACATGGGCACGTTTAAGGACATTGAGACTGAATCAACCGGCCCTGGCTAGCACCTGCTACCGTACTAACTTCAAGCTAACAACGTACATGGTGTGAGCCATAGTACACTGGGAACTTAATAATTATCAGGACAGTGTGATTGGTCTAACAAGTATTAACACTTCAGACTCCGCCTCCACAGCCAAGTGTTTGTAGCTGAGAAAACCTTTAATCAGTGCTGTGTGATGTTATGTAGTACTTGAAATAGTAGTGTCCACTGGAGGCAGCACATGCTCAAAAATGATCAAAAACTGCCTAAAATCAGTAGACAATGCTAGTAAACCACTATAGAGTCATCACTGTATAGTCTAAAATCTTCAGTGATGATTGTGCAACACGTTTGGTCCCAGAAGACCTTGGGGTTTGCAGATTGAGATGCTCTGTATAAAATGTAAAACTCACCAGGCTTTATTTGTCTTGATACCACATTATGACAGTGTTTTTATGTTCATATGCCCAGCTGCTTAATAAAAAACATTGACAAAACTAGATGAAATATTGACTCCATAGTTTGTTGTCCTTTGGTGTTTAACTCCATACTCCATAGCACTTTGCTCAGAACAGGGCCATGTACAGTTATGTATTTGTCACGGGTCTTATATCTTGCAGTTGAAAACATGTTCATGCTTGGGGGGGGGGGCATCACGTGGGGTGTGCATGTGGTTAGCTCGAGGAGGCAGCTGTTTGTCTGTCAATCTCTTTCACACATAATGGCCGCTCTGTGATGTTTATGCCTTGAGCCTGGAGCGAAGTAGAGAAACCAAGGCATTGTTCCCCTCTTCAGTCCATGCCTGTGTGTTCAAACGACTCCAACTTATCCCCATATTGGTTCTTTATTTACAGTGAAGCGTCGTCCCACATGCACCAAACACCAACTGGACTCCCCGTCTTTAAACAAGGCGAGAACTGCAGAGGAATCATTCAGTCGCAGTCTCCTAGGTAACAACAGGTTTCTTCAGACCCAAATCTCGAGTATTTAATTGGCTTTAATCAGTGAAATTATCAACACAATTACAGCAATCCAAACATGTGACAGAGCAGTTAAACTGTTTTCTACGCAGATGAATGATGGCATGCTGTAAGTAATTCACACTGATTACCAACACAAAGATTCATAAAGTTATATTGCATTAAGCAGGTACTACAGTGTTAAAATCGCATCAGTGGACAAATGAAAAAACGCACACACACACATACATACACCCCTTGCAGAAAGACTAAACAAATATCGCTTGTAAAATATTTAAAATCTTGCAAAACGTAAGATTAAAAAATATATAATTACTTTTTAAAAATTCAGAATCAAGTCCGCTGACTACGATAATGATTCAATTGCTTCTTCCTAATTAAAATAACGTCACATTTTGCTTTTTTTGCCTCTATTGTCAGGTTATTATGGTGGCACTAGTTAAAATATTCTGCAGATCAAAAGACAACCAGATGGCCCATGTGATATCAACCTGTTTTGTTTTGAAGCTTGTTTGCTTGGTGGCTGCAGCTAACAAGCAAACAGACACGCAGACATAATGTCCTTGGCAAAGGCTGCTTAGTTGTGCATTAAACGCCAAGTTTACTAAGTACTTGGTTGCTAAAGACAGCTCTGCATGTCTGAAGTTTGTTTCCAAGCTAAGTAGCACCACCATCATTACAATCACCCGGCCTCTCTGTTTCTCTCTCTGGGATTAAATAACTAAATTGATACGAGCCAAAAGCCTGCACTTGAGCGCTGACACTGGAGGAGATTTGGCCCTGTGGGGGATATAAATACCTGCAGAATCACAGAACGCCTGCCACTAAGAGAGCCAGGAGAGGCCAATCAGGTGCATAATGGCAGGACTTTTTACGTTGTTGGTCGGCTGCTCAGGTCGCCATCAGAAGTAATGTCCACCTTGAAAAAAGTAAGTGTGCTGTTTGATCAATGCGGCCTGATGGGAAAGGGGGAAATCAAGCCCATAAACAGGCCCTTGGATGCTAAAAGGGGAGCCGGACCTAAGGGACCGTCCAGGGAAGTGTATGGTGAGAGGTGTATTGATGGCCACATTCCGAGAAGTAGAGGTGTTAAATCCTATAGCACTTTGGCCACTCTTGTAATATGCATGCATTTGAACACAGTTGATGTAAAGCCGAACCACACAAGTTTGCGCCCGCTTTCCCGAAATCGGTTTCCCATAGTTTCTGATCAAACAAATCAACAAGAAAAACGCCGTAAAATGCTTTTGCGTTTATCGTAGCCGCATTCAATACGTTTTCAGCACAAATTTTTGCATCAAAAGTCAACATTTTGCACCCAGAAGCAACAAGAAGTCGAGTAGCAACTAATCTGTTCCTATCAAGTACAAAATTCACGATGTTTTGAATAATTATTATGTATATGAATTTCTTTTAATACAGTGAGCTGACATGAAATAAGCTAATATCATTAACCTGTTATATAACTTTTTTATGAAATCTTTAAAAACTCTACAAATCTGACAGACGGTTTGACCTTCCTTGGATGACTTTTAGATAATTCCTCCACGGTTGAAAAGTTCATTACATCATTACAAATCATAAAAACAACCCAGTGGAAAAGATGGCGGATGAAACGGCAAGAGTGTAAAAGAAAGAAGTAAAGTTTTTCTTCTCAGCAAAGGCAGCCATGCTTGTGTGTCACTGTTTTCTCCTTTTCATGGCAAAGGGAGGAGAACCAAGGTCGAGCATGTCAGTGTGAGTCAAGCCTGAAAGTGTGAAGGCTCCAATTAGACATAGCCCGGGGTATGACTCCAAAAGACAAGGGTAACACACACATACACACCCCAGCGTGGAAAATGTGCCAAACAACCACTAGTGCAAACACATACACACACACATAGAGCAGCACCCGTCTTCATGTCCCTGTTTTACATGAAATGCATGTTGATACCACAGCTGTTTGCACCCCATCCATCATCTCGAGGAGGCAACAAGCAGAATTATTAACAAGATAAATCTGTCATGCCCTATTAGCGCAATAAGGAACCTGCTAAGGCAAGTAAACAATTTATTAATGTATGGCTGATGTATCTAATTATCGCTTGTGTGAAAAAAGCCAAATATTTATGATTTCACAGTCTATTTGCACTTAATCGAACATGTTGCTTGTAAAAATACCCCGGCATTGATTATTTAATGAGCGACAAGATGTTGCACTGAAGTTTATGCAGATGGATTCCTTCCACTCTCTTAACTTCTTACAGGAAATGACCTCACCATTGATTTTACCTTGTTTAGAGTAGTGTGCTTTAAAAGGTCTTTACATTTCATTGAACGGTCATCAAAGAATCAAATACTAGTAATAAGTCAGAGATGTCAGTTCTGAATACTTTTTGATCTACTACAGACACGTGGTAGTGGTGAAGTCTGCTGCAGATTGATAGTATGACATAAATTGTACCTACCTGCAGCTGAATATACATCGTTTATAACTAAGGTTGCCTATTGAAAATCACACGGATCTCAGGATTATTTATGGTGTTTTTCATATTCTCGGATGTGATGACGCCACACTGCCAGATGGGAGCAAGAGACAGATTTTTCCAATTGTTTATACTCTACTTAAGGTAAATTCACATATGTTTAACCTTTAGTGACCCATTAATATTCATTTTAACTGCCCCAAACTGTATTACCGGTAAATGTTATTGTCCTATAGGATGTTGTGATATCATCCCAGCAAGACCTTTTTGTCAATGCTTGATCTTGTCTGATTTCAGAAACTGAGCCGGGTTGGGCCTGGTTAGTACTTGGATGGGAAATCCGTTGTGAATAGCAGGTGCCACACTATTGTTATGTCCATAAACCTGTCACTTAACCCACCTGCCGTTTATGAATTTACTGTGTTTGTTGGTGGTTTGCTACCCCAGGACATCTGTGACTATAATAGTAACTTATCATCACTAAATATGGAATAAAGTAATAACATATGAAACTGTAAAGCAACTCTCAGTATCTGGAAAATCCTAAAACTGATGCATTATTATTTTATCATTGATCTAATCCACATTACAATACTCTACTGTACAAACTAGCACTGTGACTTGTGATTAAATTGTGAAGTATAGCATCATACTGTCCTGATCTGAAAACACAAGACTCCAGAGCAGATGTCCGGTGTGCACAGTGGGCCTAATGAGCCATGAATGATATGAGAGGCAAGTGGAAAAGCCTAGGTCTTTCTGCTAAGGATGTTCTGGGGACACATCTGGTACCGGCCCCTCCCTCTCCTGCACCTGTGCTCCGGATGCTGAGGGACTGTTGTGGAGCAAAGCACACCATTTAAACTTACCAGACATCCATTGCACTGTGCTGGGTAGAGACTCTATCAAGATCAGCACTCCTGTAAGAGACTGAGTGAAAAATGATCTTTCCATGTAAACTTTTTGTTATTATTAATAGGCCTATATTGTTGAACTGCAGAAACGCTCCTTTTGTTGTCTGTTTAAACATAATACTGCACGACACAACTTAAAATGTGTAACCGTGCCATTGGTTTTGCACTGTTCCATCAGACATCTAGAACAGTAATGATGGTGATCAGTGGTGAGTGATTAAAAGAAGGATCTGAGTGACTATTATGGGGCAGAATGGGAAATGAGAAAGGGAAGTGTGATAAACCAGAGATAAATGAAGGATCATGGAGGAACTGGAGCAGAGGCAGGGCTATCAAAGTGATGAGCAGGAGCAAGAATCCACCGCAAAGTGTTGGAAATATAAGTTGAAGTTGGTTAGTGATGTCCCCAGCGCGTTAGCTCGTCTCTGTGTCAGGGGCACAGATGACCCAAAACTATAAAGTCTCACCACGGTCGCCCACATCCACAGACCCCGGTGGAATGACCCAATTTACACTGATTGATCTCCATCCAGGCCCTCAAATCTGACCTCTCACCCAGTTCTATCAATGTAGAACTTTGAAGTCAAATATTGAGTATTTTCATGTGGGCAGCAGTCATGACAGTCATAATAGAAATGTACAAACTGAAATGAGTTGGATGTTTGTTTACCCGCTCAATACCACCTTTAAAACAACTGTTGTCTGTTGCATGTTTGTGAGGACGGACTGATTTCACCGAGTGTAATACAACAAAGCAGGAGCTATTTTACCACAACAGACAAGGACCCTCAACAAACCCAACCAGAACTATCGCTTAGAGATGTGAGAGAGGAGTAAGAGGTGAATCAACATGGACTTAGTGTGAATACTAGTCCGTTTTTGCGTCTTTGTCCATTCGCCTAGTAATAAACAGGTGACTTCTCCTTTAAAACGTAGCATTACAGAGTCCTGATGTACGCTGACTTAAAAATATCTCCAGAAACATTAAGAAAGTTGTAGTGAGGGGCCCCCATTTACATGTTCCCTCCAAACTGTGACCTTAACTCATAGTTGCATTGTATGATAACGCTAACACACATACACTTTATCAGTGATTTCTAGGCATCAAACACCTGACTTCAAAACATCTATTAACACAGAGGAGATTTGTAAAGTAGAGGGACATCACTGGAGGCTTGGGATGAGCTTTTATAGCTGCACACGGCTCCTCTCTTGTCCAAGCAACAAATCAGTGGGTTAGACTGAGTGGCCCTGCTCCAGCGTGTTGAATAATGAATTAGGGCTTGATATCCTGTGACGGAGGCCGGGAGAGAGCACTTCCTCCCTGGGCCAGAGCGGGGCTTGAATACCCGTGAATAATACATGGCCAAAAGTGGCTCTGTTGGAATTACTCAATACTGGGAGTCAAGTGCAAGATTATCTTTCCAAGCTTATGAAAATATTGCAGGCTTCGTAACACAATAGGAAAAGTGAGAAGATAGTGGTATGGAGAACACTTACGGCTAGTGTATGAGTTTGGAGTGTACAGTCTGTTTTACCACACAGAGGGTTACCAGAAGCTCAGTTTAGTCACTACATGCTGGTGCTGTGTCCTTGAGCAAGACACTTCACTTAACTTCACCCGCCTTGCCTATGTTTTTGTATGTATGATGAAGTTCAGATTATTGCAGTATGGCACGAACAAATGCTAGTCCTAAACTGTGCAATAGTGAGGACATGCAGCGGGTTCAACGCTCATCTGGAGGGAATTGATGGAACATAAAAGGGCACATTTTGTTTTCCGTTTGTTTCAAGTTGCTGTTTTCAATAACAAAAGACTAAAGACTGGTTAGAGTTTGTATTACACCAAGTACAAGACCAAAAACCATGTATAAATGCACTGCAGACCGCTCTAACATAACCGTCGACTGAGTTTGTCTTCTTTCCTCCCCGAGCTCCGCTGCAGGATTCTGGTTACAGCCGTCTGGAAAACTCATAGCCCTGGCACCTGTCTTTCCAAACACTAAATAAATCCTTCTAGGACAGAATTATGATATATTTACTTATCTTTATACAGTTGTCAATTTACACATGCGGAATTGGATTTTGAGCCTCCCACAAGATTTGACTGGGCCCCCTGTTTCAGCTGCCTCTCTGGGCCAAAAAAGCTGAAAAACCACAGTCTCTCACTCAGCCCCTGCTCTCCCGGCTAACCACTAATCCATGTGTTTGATACATTAGACGCTCTGCTTGGATCAGTTCTATGGGGATGTGCTGTCCCTTCTCCTGCCAACTCTACCCCTATTCCCGGTTGTTATCTCTCTCTCTCTCCTCCTCGCAGTCCAGTGGATTACGCCAAAGTTCATGGGATTTATCTAATTGTGTTTAATTAAGGCTGGGTCAGACTGAAGTCACAAAGTTCAGGCTGGTTGGGTTTTTACAAAGAAGCAAAGTGGACTTGCCTCACTAGATCGGAGTGGAGAGATTGAGTAAAGAGATAGTGAGAGCAGAGAAAGAGATATATGAGGGCAAAGGGGAGGTGCATGGCGGAGGGATCAGTCAGGCGACCACAACACCTCCGATCTCCCCCAAAGAGAAATCGATTGCCACGTGCCATGCTGCTCCCCAGACCTTTGCTTTTGAATGCTTTTCTCCATGACACTGGGGCTGCTGGGAGCTGTAACTCACGGCGCTCTCGGGCAGGCTTAAGCGGATTGTGGGTCAGGAAGTCCTCCCTTTTTGGAGCAACGCACTGTATTCTGCAGCTGAAATAAATTCTCCAGTGAAAAGCATTAAGAGTGAGTGGGCCCTCTGCTCTGGTGTGCAGAGTTAGTGCTGGTGAGGGCGACATGGAAGACAAAGACCTGAAGGGGTCTCACAAGAAAGATCTGTACTGAGAAAGAACTCAAAACTCTTTGGTGTCTAAAGTCATTCAACAATTCAACAATTCATTAATTTATTTCACTTGTATGGAATATTGTCTCCTTTCTCCCTAACTAATCATTCAGTTATTTAAGATCACAAGGTTGGAAAGTTGTTGTTTTTGTTTGTTTGTTTTTTATTGACCTTTATTTAACCAGAACCAAATATTCCTGCTGAGGTTAAGAACCTCTTTGTCAGGGAATATATGGTAGTTAGTAGTTAGCACATTTTCTGCCCTACAATGTACAAGACTCAAGAATCATATGAATAAATTAAATAAACAAATAGGAGTTGTCATGTAAAATCTCATCAGCTTTTTTCATGTTTCTTGAAAAATAAATTCATTCACCTCATAATGAGCCTTTACAATGGCATTGTTTGTGTTGAATAAACCAAAGTATTCCTCTGGGGAGTGCAGAATATTGTGAATGTAATGTTAGCACTGATGTGGTCTTGTCAGACATGCAGTCCCTTAAATGTGATGTGAGGAAGCTGATTCACATACAAAATATGAAGTAAATGAAAAAGCCTCTAAATATGATTTCCTGGGCCTCAAATGAATAGAATTATTGATGCAAGAAAAAAAACATGGTGCAGTGACAGGGAGTCTTCATAAGGTTTTATTTTACAATGAAGAAGGTACATGATCAACTATATTGACAGTAGTGTCCAATTTATATCCATATTGATTCAGCTAAGTAGAAGCAGAAGTGCCCAGTAGAAGGGCAGTTTGAGCCACAGCAATCAACCTCAATTGACTCCGAAACCTTGGCCAATTACTCTCCTCCTCCTCCTCTTCGAAAAGAGCCAGTATCTGAGGGCATCCACTGTGCACAGCAATGCATCACCATACAATTATTCAAATCATAACTGAATAAGACCTGTGCATGAAATTGTTGGAATTGAGTAATTATAGGGGCAACCTGCAATGACTCCCAGGGTCAAAAGCTGAGCAATTAAGTAATAGTCTTGTATCCAGGGTAACCTTTCTGTAGAAAGATCATAAAAATGTAATATGCTTCCGTCTCACTACGGGGTGAAAGCACAGCAAGACTTACGTAATAGAAAAAAAAAATGCTTTTGTTTTTTAAAGTGAGATTTATTGTCTTAAAGATGTAAATAAGTTTTATTTTTTGTTTTTTCCCCTTGATCTATATGCCCCAGATGATCTGACCATGCTCAACATGAACTGGAGAGATAGTGGTGTGAGCTTTCAACACATGGGCCCCAAGAATGATAAAAAGTCCGATTTTATTATTAATCACACGGCTGGCGGTGTGATTTTTGAACACAATATCTCCATTTGCATCACCAGGGCAACATCATCCTCTGTCATCGCTGGCCTTAAGAAGTGAGCCAAGAATATCAGAGCTTGTCAGTGCAATTCAACCCTATACTCATATCTCCTCCTCCTCCAATGTAAAGGTCTATGTAAGGTAATAGGGAAGTTTAGTTTTGCACATTTGTCAAACGAAACCTTTCTTGTTTATACCTTTAATACATTCAAAAAGACCCCAACATGTGATCAGATAAGTTAACAATAATTGCACTTTGACAAAGATACACACCTCAATGCATCATTAATTAATTTATCAGTGATATTTTGTGCTTCTTGTCCATGTCAATGCCTTTGAAAAATGTGTGAAAACAAAACATTTATCTTGTCTAGTTTTATAGTGCATACTGTGTATCTCACTTGAGGGAAGTCTTTTTGTAAGTGTACTTTATATACAGTATATATTGCCTGAGCATATGGAATATATACGCCTAAATGTCATAGAAAAGAGCAACTACTTTGATAAGTCTATTCCCACACACACACTCGCAGGAGGGAGGAACAACAATGCAGCACCAGGATTCGACCCAGATATGAAAGGTTGTTTTCTTTGCAGAAGTCACCTTTGCCGACTGGTACAGTGAAGTATGGCTCTGCTGTCCCCACTGCACGAGGCAAAAGTGGGGCACAGCCAGCCTTAATTTAGCGGCAGCACATGTGTTGCACAAAACACTGGGGCTGGTTGCCTAGTCACAGCGGAACACGGCGCTACATCCTGGTCCCAGCGAGTGGAGTGGAGATGCTGACTCAGGCAAATCCCTCAGCTGCAGGGTGGAATCGGCCCCAGGAGCACCGTGTCTGACCCACAAAACTCAATATGCTACACTGAAGAACTAGCGTACATTAAGTTTAGGGAGAGTTTACTTCCTAACACCCACCAGTGAGCTGCTGATACCTGAAATGACCCATAGACTGTATTTTCAGACACCATTAAAATTACCCTGTTTATTTGATTTTATATATGGACTAGAAGTGAGTTATTTCTCTGTCTGGGCTGCGATAAATAGTCTTTTTGTTCTTGAATTAGGCTCAAATCCCATATTGGTCATAAAGCTATCTGACACACACACAGAGTGGTTATGTGCGTGTTCGCCCGGGGCTAACTCGCCTGCAGCAACAGACCACAGGACCATCGGCTCCCATTAACCTTCTGCCTGCGAGGGGGAGAGGACTGCAAACAGACAAGAGCTCAGGACTTTATATTTAGAGACAAGCTGCTGAGGTTCTGCTCTATCCCTTTTTGTTCCACCTTGAAAGGCGAAGCTTGTCGGCTAGGCTGTAACCTGGCAACAGGTTAGGTACTCTTTACTTAATGTGTGCTTTTATAAAACGCGAGAAAAAAAAAAAAAACAGTAATATGGCTGGAGGAAGTCAGGCAAGTTCCCCCTCGTCTGGCAAAATAATGTCAGCCTCGGTTTTGTAGAAATTTCTCTTAGGAAAACTGAGGTTGGTGTGTAATATTTAAAAAATGTGGATTTTATTAATGTGTTTTATGCTATTTATGTAAGGATCTGTGGCTGACTGGAGCCTGCAAACCTTGGGCCTGGAATAAATCAAGAACAATGGTACCTCACAGAGCGACACAAATGCATGGGTTATTAGGCAAAGTAAATCACCTATCACTGTAGTAGGGAGCAGTGTACCATAAAAGAACCAATGCCATAAAGAGGGTTTGTTGGTTTGTCTATTTACTTATTTGTTTTTTAATTTTTTTTTTACTATAAGAGAACAAATGTGGAATTGATTTGAACCTGGCAACTCATCATTTCGACTGATAAAACGCAGTGTCTCCCTAATTTCCGATGGGAGTGATTAAAAAGGTGGATTAACCAATCACAGAAACACATGGTCCATTGGGGTCGAAACAAACACTGCAGTTTTCTGACATTCTGCGTTCAAACAGAAAGTCAGAGGGACAGGCTAGACAGGCAAAAAACACAAGTGAATGAAGAAAATGGCATGTTTTCTTGATACATGAAATACAGACCATATTATTTCAACGTATCAGTGTCAGATTTGTTCTTACTATGTAGTTCTGAAGTGTGACACAGATCATTATACATGTGAACTCTGACTTTTGCACCACCTTGTTTTTAATGAGTTTAATGGGTTCTTGTTCAGGTGCTGTTCTGAAAGAGCTGTTTCCATAGAAATAACTTAAAACTTATTTATTTAGATGCATTAAAACTCCTATATTACACAAACCTGACTCTTTTGAGCTTTAAGCCATGTTCTAATGCTGTTACCTCCTCAAAAACAGACCCGGAGTTGTGTTTTGTTTCATTCACACATGTTTGATTAATTCTTTTCTTTATCAGTCTGTCCACATCTCCAAAGCTCAAAATGCTCAGTTCCACTTTGTGATGTCATGAAGTGGTAGTTTTCAAGCTAACACCTACCTTTTACCTTAAGTTCAGTAGAGATGAACAATTCCAGGGCTGAAATCATCGAAATGATTCTAGTGAAGGTGTGTGGAGTATAAAAACACAGTGGAGCACTTCCTGTATTGCCACATGATGACATCACAAGGTGGAGCAGAGTGTTTTCTGTTTGAGAGAAGAAGGTTTGTGTGTTAAACATGTGTGAATGAAACAAAACACAACTCCAGGCTTATATGTTATGTTATAATGAACCAACATAACTTACATTAAAAAAAAATCAAAATCCAGTGGTAATAATTGGCAAACGTTAGCTAAGGTTCACTTTGTAACTTTTATAGTGGATGGAGATAAGCTGGTGGCAGACCCTCACTCGAAAAGTTCCATAGTGCACCTTTACATCCTTGATACGAAAGCAGTCGTCTGTATTTTTAAAGATTTTCACATGGCCATTAAAAGTTCAATCCAATGTAAGGGTTTTAGAACATGTAAAGTTCTTCCACAGTCCTCTGGCCACTAGTTCATACAGTTGAATTTCACAAGCACGGAAAGAAGAAAAAACTTGTGTGAACTTTTCCATGCCTGCATTGATCAATGTGGTGCCCGTAACTGCCCCTCTGGATTCTGTACAGGAAACTTTGTCCTAATTGTTAAAGCTAACACTGTGCAACCTGTACTGTGTTCTCCGGGCTCCAGTGGGCACTCGGCAGCTGGCTCTATTTTGTTGTCAAATGCGTGAAGAAGGAAAAACAGCCTGAGTTGTATCAGTGGAGGGAGAGGACACTCACTTTTATTAATAGTAACAGGCCCATGACAGTGAACAGAGAGTAGCCTGTGTGTGCCGCCTTTTATTTCAGCAACCCTCCCATATACCCATGATCTCTCCACTTCCCTCCGCCCCAGCATCTTATGAAATATGTACAAGCCAAACAGAGGTGGGGTTGATGCGCGGACCTTCCTCCTCTGTGACTAACCACTACACGTCCAGTGCCATTACTTATTTATAAGGCCTGCCGTGTAAGTGCCAGAGCGGCCTTGCTTGCTTCCCTCCATGCCATAAGGGCACTTTCATAACACACTGTTTACATTTCAACCACAGAGAGACGAGTGATAACAAAAAGGCTTCTCCAATTAGTCACACTGTCCAGAGCACCACGCAGCACACACAAAGTACTCAAAGTTCCAATAAATATTTGTGTTGTCGTAAAACTCCATCTACTATCACTGGCACCAACAAACGAATCTTTCCCCACAATACAACCAAGATATTTGTTCAGTGGCTCACCTAGTAGAGCCAAATGTGCGCTACATCGGGCTTGAGTTTCATTTGCGGTATCTGTGATTGTTCAGTCGTAAAATATTACCAGATTTGGCAACGCGGAGACGAGTTTGTGCAACGTTATAAATCTGGTTAATGTTGTGCAACAAGAAAGTAACTCACTTCAACAAAAAAAAAAACAAGTCCAACCTGGAAAGAAATGCACTAAACCTTGGTGGCCTGTGGATTCACTGTCTTTTACTGTTGCATCATTCACTTTTGCAATGTTTTTGTACACTGTAAAATGATGCATCCCTCCCTTCTTTATGTCAATGTAGGTCAAATCCCTCATCAACTCTCCCTTATGACTGTCTCACCATGAAGCTAGCCACCATCTCTGGATGCCACAACACAGAACCACCTCTTGGGACACACACAAACACATTACACATTCTGAGCGAAGTGGAGCCAGCCAAACCTCAGACATGTTCCCATAATGCACCACTGTACGGAACCATCATAAGCTCTAACCTCACGCCCAATAAACATCTGCATCTGATGTGGCCCAGACCTGGCTAACATGAGTCAATCCGCGCCACCATTTTTATTTTGTCATTTTTTCCGTATCTCCCTAATCGTTCTCATCACTTGTCTTTTAGTAGTCTCGGGATTGGGCCCTTGCAGCTTCCGTCCTTGCCATTGCCATCTGCTTAGTGAGTTCGAGGAAAGCAAGAGGAGCAGTTTGCCAGCCCGCCAACTCGAGTCTTGCCCAGGGCTGCCATGTCCAAAAACGCTGCGCCGTGCCGGAGAATCTTAACTCACTGTCACAAAGCCGTCCACTGTGATTGATCTAGTCCATTTAGGCGGAGCAGCCAAGTCTGGAGGAGGGCTGGTCCTGGTGTATAGCCCCTGTCGCCCCCTCAGCTCACTCCAGTCCACTCCAGTCCTGACATCCCCACTAGTGCAATACAAACAGTGTAGCCATGCCAGCTGGACTGCCCACCAATTAGCATACTGCAGGCCTGCAACCAGCCAGCCTCACACAGCCACTCAATTTTATTTGGCCTTTATATATAGAGGAGCGAGTGAACCAACAGGAACCTTGAGTAAATGCTTGCGTTAAGTAAATGTGGATCAAACGCTTGGTATATTGTCTATGTTAAATTGTACTATACACTGAGATTTGGAAGAACTTCACAGGAAAAGCCCCTCAATTCTGTGGTGTGAGTGAACCAACAAGAATAACAATTAATCGACTCATTTGTGACAAGTATAAGTGTAACTGAGACTGGAAATGCAGTAGCTGCCCCACAGTATAAAGACAAATCAATATATAATACAAATGTGGTGGTATGGATGCGTTGCAGTTCACTCCTTTTGTTGAGGTGCGACTCGTTTAGAATAAAAGTCCTGCAGGAGTTTGACCTCGCCTTCTTTTGGGAGCTTTATGCCGGTAGCTTTGCACTGGGTGTGTTGTGAAAAATCAGCTGTGGGTCGTGTGGCGTCGTTTTGTAGACAGCGCCAAACGTGGAGATTAAAGAAACTATGGAACCGGAGCCACAACACGACTACTGCTGCCAGATTGTCTCTTGTCTCTTCCCCGTGACTATGATGGAGGTCACTTGGACTGTTAAAAACTATGAAAAAACTCTAAAATTTGCTCTAAATGTATTACAACATTAACGGAACTTCGTGCGTCTGTGCTAATGTACTTACCTGCGTTATATAATTGGAAACTTTGTTCAAACAACATCCACTTCATTACAAATTGACATCGTTCACAGGAATCTACAACTTGTTCATGTTCTTCTGCTAACCATCTCTACCAGCGGATATAGACAGATAAAAAAAAAAAAAACATAAAACCTCAAGGATTTAAAATTACAGTGGGTATGAATAAATACGGTTTTGCTAAAAGTCCTATATTACACAAAATTGCCTCTTGTGAGCTTTAAATCATGTTATAATGCTGTTCCCTCCTCAAAAACATACCTGGAGTTGTGCTTTGTTTGTGAGTAAACCTTTATTTTTAGTCTGTCCAAAGCTCAAAATGCTCTGTTCCAGCTTGTGATGTCATGAAGTGGTAGCTTCCAAGTTAAGCGATACCTTTTATCTTTAGTTCAGTAGTGATCGGCATTTCCAGGGTTGAAATTATCCAAATGAATCTAGTGAAAGCGCATGGAATTTAAAAACACAGTGGAGCAGTTCCTGTATTACCCCATGATGACATCACAAGGTGGGACAAAGTGTTTTCAGTTTGAGAGAAGAACCCAGCCTAAGTAGCGCGATTTGGTCCAGCAAAATCACTCAGACAGACTATATATTTCTGACAACTGAACGTGAACGAAGAGGAAATTAAGAGGTCGTCGGTTTGAGTTTTTGTAGTTTTATTTTACATTACTCAATATTATTTTATATTCTCCGTATTTACTCATCCTTTTTATTGGACCGTGGCTCTGGCTTGGCTCATTCCAAGGAAGACATTACGGCGGTGTTTAGTTTCAGTGAAAATGAGTTCCCTAGACACAGAGGTCACAGCCACAGCTCCTCGTGCAGTTACATCACTTTGAAATTAGTCTCATACAATTCACTACACTCCTCAACGCTCCGCTTAATAACCCGTGTGTTAGTTCTCCAAATTTTCACATCCAACGGTTTTCCTTAAAATTCCAACCACATCACAAGGACTTATTTTTTCTTGAGCGCCGAGAATAAATCGATTCTTCCACTGCTCCATTTCACTATGTAAACAGAAGTGGATTGTAGATTTAGCCATACAAGTTATGTGAGGTTTTCTTGATTTGTTGATATGGATGTGACATTTAGCTGAAAGAAACATTGTGCTAAAGCTTTGTGGCCACTGAGGCGGGGAGAAGATACAGGCTTTTTTTTCCCTTTAAAAGCCACAGTTCAGATGGAAAATGGAGCCAGTGTGCGGCACCTAGAGAAGTTATGAAGGAAGTTGCCGCGTGCTCGCTCGGACGTTAATATTTAACCAGAGAAAAGCTTTTTCTTTGAAACTTTACAGTGTCTCTATGGTCACTATAGTTTTTTCTTCATGCTGTCGAGCTATTTTTTCTAATTCTCGTGGTGCCTTTTTCTATTTTGGTAGATGTGAGCGAGGGTCCGTACCTGGGAACTCTACGCTTATCTAAAAGGTCGAGGATAGTAACAAAATACTGGTAGTAAAATCGTCAGAATTTGATCGTAAAAGCTCTTTAGTGAGATTTTATTCTTTAAAACATTATGTATTAATTGTAAGCGAGTTCAGTGCTTTTCACAACATTCCCCAATTAGATGTCTGTCACTTTTTAAAAGGTTAAAGGTTGAGTTGGGAGTGCAGCTGTATAGTAAAGGCAGTGTACACAGTTTATTCATGCAGTTAAATATTATAGTTTGTTAGTTTTTTTTCGAAATCCAACTTAAAAGTACATACCAAGTGAATGGTTAAAACTCATAGCGCATTTTATCTTATGTAGCTAAATTTGTAATTTTTTTGCTATCACTGTGCGCATGACCTTATCTTTAATCAGCTGCTATGGGACGTGACAGTTTTACAAATCATTTCTGTTTTCAATGTATCGTGAGCAGTTATTCTAGATATTTTTCTGTTGTTTTAAGAATTGCCATTGCCAGACGTACTATTGTTCTAGCGCTATCCACTGATTGCAGTAGATTTTAATCTTCATCTGTCGTGTACGAGTCGCACTAAAGTGAGACGACAGGCATTCCCTATCTGCCTGCCACACAGAGTTCACTGTGAGCCGTCCAAGGACCACCATGGGAACTTCTGTGGAGGCTGCTGGGACTGTGGGAGAGCAGTGGTGTCCCGGGAACTTTTCTCATGTGAAAAGCAACTACTCCTTATAGTGAAAAGCACCAGTAAACTAAAGGCTGCATTCACACTTGTCCTGGTTGGGTTCAGATTTGACCCTGTTTAGTCCTGATTTAGAGTCGGTTTGGTCCTGTTCAAAGTGGTAAACGCTCACATTTTTATATAGCAAAGCACTCAAACCTTTAAATCAGAGGATAACCACTCCTCCAACTGAGATACTGCTGCCTTCTGCTGCTTCTAGTCTTGGTTTAGTCCTGGTCCAGCCGGTGTTTAGTCCCAACGCCGATGAGATGTGTGCGCTTTTAACTTAAGTGCATCCATGACCTGCTAAACAAAGCTCTCCAAAAACGCACCCCTCATGGAGTTTTTTCCCAAATTCAAAGCCAGGTTAATTAAAGACCTCTTAATTCCCTCACACATAATCACGACAGTTCTGCAAGCTACCAAGGTAACATGATCTCATATTTTGGGTTGCTAACCGTGCTGCAAAGTACTTTTAAGCGTGTCTTCGCGTGGCTGACATCTCATCACGCCGTGCTATGAAATGGTCCTGAAGTTGAATGAGACTCAAACAAAAGCGCGCTGGGAATTAGCACACACGAGGCACATTTCCAGCAAGTGTTTATGTTCTTCTTAAAGCCTTTCTCTGGCAGAAGCGATTACACGAAACGTCTCCCTACTTATTTGTTTTCTCATCCCAACACTTGGCTGCGGCGTTTATCCATTTTGACAAGCACATAATATGGCTTTTGCCGCTGTGAGGGAGGAAATGAACCGCAATCGGGAGGCAGGCATAAAATATGGAAGTTAAAACAGAAGCTAAGGGTTTTATCACTTTCCTTGCTCTCACTCCCCAAAGATGTGTTGAAAGATCACAATAATCCCCACCAAATGACATTACTCTCCTCTCTGTGAGTAGGTGGAAATGTGAAGCAGCCAAATTACTGAAGACACTCAAGGGTGTTGGGAACCATGCGATAAACACGTAAAGTTTGCAATGTAATTTGATTAAGTTAAAAAGTATAAATATAGAGTCGGCACAACATTGCATGCTAAGTTTATTAGAAGATTTAACAGTTTTTAAGCTCATCTGAGAGTTTGTCTTAACAGGAGTGGAAAAAGTTTACCAAATCTGAGTATAAGTACAATTACTGCAAAATACCACACTTAAGTAAAGGCTATAAAAGTGTTTGGTTTGCTGTGTATGTAGGCCTACTCCTCTTCTACTTTTACTCATACTTATTTCCTGTAGCACTATAGCATTACCACTATCAATGCTACTACTGCTACTACTACTACTACTACTACTACTACTACTACTACTACTACTACTACTACTACTACTACTACTGCTACTACTACCACTACTACTACGACTGCTGCTGCTGCTCTACTGCTGCTGCATCTTACCACTTTGGCAATATCTAAAATCATACTTCTTTGTCATTTCAGGTCACGTTACATAATACTATTTCCAGGGTAACTACAGTTATACAAGATAAAAATGGGTGAAATGTTACAGTAGGCTATGTACTACAAATTATGCATTTAAATAAAACAATTAGTAAAACTAAAAATGGGTCAAATGGCTCCTTATTTTATGTTTGAGAACTAAAGATTTTGGTCAGGACTTTTTGACAAATAAAAGTTGTCAATTTAATTCTATAATCTGAACTGAATTCAGAAATAACCAGCAGCCGTCAATTTGAAAGAAATGTTTTATCAAAAAAATAAAAATGCATACACACATATGCACAAGACTGTATGTCTCAGACTTGAAGCTCAGTCATAATATAACTGAGTGGCCCTCTAACATTCTTCCTCAACTGCTTGAAAATGGAGCGTTTCAGAACATGGCCCTCTCCCTGCAGCAGCACAACCCTTTCAACAGCAGAGCCAAAGCTGCAGCAAAGTGCTTATTTCTACTCCATCAGGCGGGAGTCAGGGAGGCTGCTCTGAGTGCGCTCAGCTCCCAAAATTGTGACCAAGATTTGCCCAAGACTTTTCAGACAGATTTTACTGATAGCAGCCTGTGGTCAGGTGTGAGGCCAACACAAAAGATTGCATTTTGGTTGACCTACCAACAGCATGTCTTGTGTCAAAATAATTTTGAATAGTTTGGAGCTAGCAGTACTTTGCCATACAAGTTGCTGCAGCGTTAATAGTGGCCTTTCAACAAGATTTTTAAAATTCACATGTCATATGTGATATGCAAAATAAAAATGTGCAGTGCTTTTGTGTGAATCTTTTGTAAATAAAACCATGAGTATGTTCATGCCTTATAGGCCCATAGTCATGTGGCCCTAATCGCAGCAGGAGTTTCATGTTTTACTTAAGTAAGCATTATGTTACTTTTACAGTGAAGAAATGTACAAGTAATGAATACAATTTTCTCTCACCCATTTGTGTCAAATAACATAATAAAGTATAACAAAACATTTATTCTGATCATATTAGCATCATGCATTACTGTTATAGTGTCAGGCATGGCTGTGTTTGCCCATGCACTTCCCCCTGTGCATCTGCGCCTGTGTGAAGTGCAGGATAATTAGCCACCTTATCAGCCCAGGACACTGGCAGTCTCCTCTCCACTGACAGGTCATGGAGCCCAGCACCAGCGGGAGACTGCAGAGAAGGAGTGAGGGTGATAGGGCCATGTTAGGAGAAGAGACAAGGAGGACAGAGGGACCCAGCTATGGGTGAGGAGATGGAGGCAGGAGATGGGGGGAGGAGAACGTGAGAGAGAGGAGTGAGGACGCTCGGAGATGGAGCACTTAAAAGGAGGAGACAGCTAGGCCCCGCAAGGACAGAGCAGCTGCTTCGGCCTATCAACTCTTCCTCAAGACCTCGGCGCTCATTAGCATAAATTCAAATGACAAATGTGGCCCGCTTTGGCAAGGACTAATTAATTCACAAAGGGGGGGTAGACGCGCTGGAGTAAAAATTCAAATCATTCAATGCCATGGGCCCTAACAAGTGTTAAGAGGCACGAGTGTTGAGTTACATTGTTTTACTTTACATGCTGATAAAAGGATAATTTTCAGCATGTTTTCTTTGTTTTATGTTTTTGTTGATAATCAAGACTCAAAAAATATTTGGGAGTTTGAAGAGGTTTGGTCTGATGTTGAGTGAGTGGAGAGGTTGATTAGCCCCATAGGTCGTGTTGTGCGTTTCATCACACACTTTGGACTTCTTGATTTATAACAAGGAACAATGGACCAAAAAAGATTGCTCAGCTCTGAAGTCCCTGAAAGTTGCAGTGGTAGATGCGGGAAGGATAAGTGCTCCCCCCTGTGGTCAGTGTGCGTAACTCAGCTATCAGTCAAGTTTTGCATACAGACTTTGCTGCTTTCTTAGAGATACCTATAAATTGCACAGCTTACTTGGTGCACCTTCATTCTTAGAGGCCATTTTGATAAATTAATGAGGAAAACTGATACATACTTACATACTTACTTACAAAATTGATATTAGCAATTGGTTAATCTGTTCAGAAGACGCTAAAGAATTTTACACGCCGTTCTGACTGACCACAACATCTGTCCTCCATCTCAGCCAGGTGTAATCCTGTATAAATCCTGTATTTATGGTGCACCCGTAAGCCTGTCTTTCCCATCTCTCCACCTCTTCTCTTCGCAACTCTATCACTCCTCTCCCCACTTGTCCTCCTCGCCCAGTCGAAATCACACCATCATGAGCCAGGTGTGACATTTTGCCTTTACCAAATCCCTTGTTAAACACTTGACAATAGCTGCCCTGGAGAGTTACCAGCTAAACCAGACTTCTTCTTCTCCTTCTTCTTCTTCTTCTTCTTCTCATTGCACCATAATTACATCAAAACAGAACATGTTGTGCACTGAGACGACTATTTATACATTCACAACAAGAGCCAGTTCCCCCGCTTCCAATGAACATCTAAGCCATTTGTGTGAGCGCGAGAGACTGAATGCTTGAAAACTGGCGAGGGTGATGCGATTCTCCAGGTGCCACATCGGGGGCCCCTTTAGCTGCTTCTGCCCATTACCAATTATACGCCCAGACTGCCACCACACCTGTGAAATACATTATAGTTTGACCAAAAAGTGGCCACCAGTCTTTTCGTCTGACCGTGGATGACAGCTAAAACGATTGGAAAGCAACGCCGTAACCAAAAGGGGTCATTCAGGCAAAAGCCACAACTATTATGAGCCTACGACTATTCATATCTTTCAATGAAACCATCTGAATTTCCATAGTAGCCTCTATGTAATATGATTGCCCTCAAATTTAAAAATACAGAAATGGTCTTTGTTAGAAATATCTCATAATGATGCAATGTTCCAGGGCTCTAAAAGGCAATTACAGGCCCAGACATTTATTTATTTATTTTTTAGCATCGCTGCCATGGAGACAACGTCTTCCTCATTCACATGTGATCACAGAGTATGGAGTCGAGTTTTATTTTTGCATCCACGGAAGCGAGGTAAATCTGTGCTGATGCTAGTAAAAAAATATATATATATGAAGATGTGTGAGACAACCTTTAGGAAGAGAAAGACGTGGCCCTCACACGTTTCTTTTGCCATTTCCAGATATTATTTTTGTGTGTGGCATCTTAACTTTTACACAAATGATTTATCTATCCAGATGGCTTATGATCTGGGAAAGTCAGTTGCGAGTAGCTGCTTTAAAGTGAGGCAAAAATCTAAAAAAAAAAAATGCTATATTGTTAGTGTAGTTTAATGGTAGTTTAATAGTAAAGTATTAGCAAGTACTTTTGAAAGTCCAGATATAAAGACTTCATTGGTTGTTTGATGCACACGCGGTGTAAAACGAGAGAAGGGGGAGTATAAATCCTGAGAGGAAATGGTTTCATGGCTGAGCTGTCTGTTTGTGTTAGTGTCTCTGAAATGGGCATCGTCTGCTAGCACTCTGACATGGTGTTACTCTGGCCGTTGGCACACGTCCATCCCTTCAGACTGACCCCCGCACACACATGTTGGGTTTCCGTGCTTTTTAGAGACAATACATGGACCTACATTGAATTCATTGGATCCGCTCCTAACTTTAACCATTGTTAGGCTACGTGCCAACCTTTCCCTACCTAACACAGTGTGATAATGTATATTTATCTGTTGACAACCTGGATATTTTGGGAGTCCAGTATCCGGTGCCAAAAGTGAATTCTATAACTTTGTGGAGCACTTTGCATTGTTTTTTGACTTACACGTCCCTTTGCATTTTCTATTGAGACATATTTGTGTGTTTGGGCAAAATATGAAGGGGGTGGGTATAAAATGTAAGTGTCTTGAATGGGCCAAACTGACTGAAATAATGGGAACTGTGCAATAAGCGTAATGCGCAATGAGTAGAATGTGCAATGAGTAAAAGGTGCAATGAATGGAATGTGCAATGAGGGAAATGTGCATTTAAGGGAACTGTGCAATGAGTAGAAGGTGCAATATTTTGTATGGTGCAATGATGGCAACTGTGAAATAAGTATAATGCGCAATGAGTAGAATGTGCAATGAGTAGAAGGTGCAATATTTTGAATGGTGCATTAATGGAAACTGTGCAATGAGTGGAATGTGCAATGAGTGGAATGTCCAATTAAGGGAACTGTGCAATAAGTGTAGAGCGCAATTTTTATTTTGGCCCTTTTGTGACCCCAGCCTTTGGGATAACAGATGGAAAATACCCTTTGACTACAATCCAGTGTGTTTACATTCATGTTTTATCATGTCTGTTCAATAGCATGCATTGTCCCAATCAAATAAATAAATAAAATAACCTAACCTTAACCATAGTCTACTTGTCAACCTCACCTTCAACCCCAACATAGCCTATTTGACTTTTGTTCTTATGAGAGAGACAGGTCCCTATAGATTAAGTGTGTTTACTGATTTTAGTCCCTGTAATGTGATGAATACCACACATATGTCGCACTTTCATGCTTCTTGGGAACATAAGTCTAAGCTTATCCTAAACAGCCTTAACATATTTTAACTAATATCTTAATTTGAATCATTGTGTCCATGTAATAATAAAGGGTTTATATCTGGGGTCTGATATTTGTCCTCATAAGAAATTGAACTATGTCTGTGAGTGTGTACACAGGCTTTAGTCCCCACAATGTGACAAATACCCGCCCACACACACACACACACACACACACATAAAACACACACATGTATAAAGGCGTTGAATAGGCTCGGAGACACACATGGTGCATTTCGCTTGCCTCGGCTCGACCTCCCCGCTGCGCCCGACACAGCACCCATGATCGTGTGGCTGGCGGCCTGTTAGCTGTCAGGACGACGGGCCATACGGAGAGTGACATGTGACGCCAGCAGACATGATCAAATGTGTCAGCTTCAAACAAAGAAACAAAGACGTGACAAACCTCTTCACTAAAGTACTTGTTCAATAGCAAGTTTTCTGTCTCGTGATGAGCAGTTTTTCCATGAATGTTACGATATTTGATGACCGTGGTCCTGAGTCGGGGACAAATATTTCAAATTTAAAGCTTTTTTGTTTATTTTCATCAGTCTGTAGAGGAATTTTTGTGTTATCTGCTTTCTCTTTTACATATTGAATTTCTGTATGCTCATCCTAACACGCTGTGATAATATATATTTATCAGATACTCTTAAAACTTTCACTTCAACATAGATATTTTGGAGTATTAAATGCCAAAAGTGAATTCTACAACTTTGTCTGCAGTATCGGCGCAGTTTACACTACCTTGCATTATTTTTTGATCGATAGCCCTGCAACTTTTAAACCAATCTGAACACACGCATCCAAAAAAGTTGGTGAAAACTTCTACACGGTCAGTACTAAGTTTCTCAAAGTTTTGACGCGAGTTGTACAGGTGTTAAAATTAGAGTTGGACACAGAAGTGCAAGATTACTATAGTAATCCTGGTCTGCCGTCTAGGTGACAAGACACTGACAGTTAAAGCGCACACACACACACACACACACACACACAGACATGGAGTATACAGTGAAGGCCTCGAGGACTTTGCCCAACCTGTCCAGCCCTGTCCAGTTGTGCTGCGCTGGCCGACCACACATCCTCATTCAGGCTCTTTATTGTTCCTTCCACTGCAGTAATGGAAAGGGAGTCAGTGCGGTACAGAGGTGAGGAGTGTGTGTGTGCATGTGTGTGTCTGTATGTGCGTATATGCTTGTGTGTGTGTGTGTGTGTAGTGGTGAAGGGGGGGGGTAGAGCTGGCCAAAGCCTCTGAAAAGGCCTCAACAGTCCCTATATTGCTGCCATCTCTCTCCCCTCACACTCGCATCGGCCTAATTGCGCGCCGTTCCTTCCTCTCCTCTTCTTTCCCCTCTGTCTCTGGGCTGTCTGCATTTGACACACACAAATATACCATTACCAGGGAGTTCGGCAAGCCACACTTTAGTGCAAACACAGTGCCGCCCATGCCCCCCCCACCCCCACCCGTCTCCCTTTCTCCCCACCCTCCCTCAGCTCAAATGGGAGGAAATCCGGGACATGTCAAGCACATTCAGGAAAAGACTTGGGGTTTTAGAGAAATTGGGATCACCTCATCCCCAAGTAACGTGATGCTAGTTATATTAACAAATGAAAGGGTGCCCACATGGAAGCTATTGGCAGATTAGTACATGCACATACACATGAAACGACGCAGAGGCGGGTTGATAATGAGTGCGCCCGTGACGTTTTTATGTTGTTATTCTTCTGTGTGGCTTAGCTAATAGGACAGGGGTTTTATCCACAAATGCACCATTGGCTTAGGGGGTATTGTTACAGCCTAAACACATTTATATGGTCTTTTTGGACTTTGAATTATAGTATCAGCTCTGTACTTGGCAGGTAGAGTTTAGGGGTTGGTTAGCAGGCAGGATTTATTTAGTTTAAATGTCTGCAGCTGCCAAACTGACAAGCGAAGACGAAATGTGTGCAAAAGCTGAGAGCAAGGCAGAAAAGAATAAGGCCCATTTCTGAAAGGATGGAGCGGGGTTAGGGAGATGTGCATTTGCTGATTACTTTTCACAGTTTGAGTTTAACAATAATTTATTATCTTATAGTTTAAAATGTTGCATGCATTCTTGGTGAAGTTATCATTTATTTTCTATGGCTTGTACCGTATTTTATGGACTATACGTCGCTCTGGAGTATAAGTCGCACCAGCCAAAAAATGTATAATAATAAAGAAAAAAGTATATATAAGTCGCACTGGATTATAAGTCACATTTTTTGGGGGAAATTTAGACCAAGAACAGACATTTTATCTTTAAAGGAAAGTTAAAATAATAACAATAAAATGTTGAATAACAGGCTGAATATCAGTACAGCACGCTAACGTAACACTATTTATTGAGCTACATGAAGCATAGACAGAACTGAACATTAATAATATCATCAATAATTCATAATTTCATATATAAGTCACATCTGAGCATACGTCGCACCCTGGACAAACTATGAAAAAAAGGTGTGACTTATAGTCCGGAAACTATGGAATCCCTAGATATTAAGTATTCAAAATGTTTCAGCTAAAGGTTTTGATGAATAAGTACATTTTTTATTTTATTTTATTTTTTTATTTAAAGCTTTCTTCAGCGTAAATGCTTTAAATGTAACTATTTTAATGGAGGTTCAGCCACTCCTTTTTTTTAATGGAGATTGCCTGGACTGTAGCGCGATACAGCACTGTAAAAAAAAAATTAAATTCTGTCAACTGGACCAAAAGTTTTTTGAGTGTTTTGAGCTTTTTCCTGCTCATCTCAGCCACTTCTTTAGTTCCTGTCAAATTCCTGAACTGATGAACTGAAGAAGCAACTCAGATGAGCAGCGAAACGTGTTCACTCAAATACGTTTTTGTCCAGTTTACAGAAGTGAATTTTCTCTTATTATGGATCATACCTGGAGACTGAGGGATTACACAGACACAAAACGACATGAAACCTCTCTCCAAGCCAAGTTACAGGCCTGATCTGTGGAGAGGCACCCCTGCTTTCAGTAAAAATGCACGCTTGCCAAGTTATTTTGAGCAATTGAAACACATATATGCATAGATAAAGGAGACAAACAGGTAGTGGAAGCAGAAGCAAAAAGTTACATTGTGCTTCATGAAATTTACCATTAAAACTTTTATATTCCCTTTTGTTTTTCCTGAATAACAGCGTATCGTAATTGTTTGAGTGTAACCCCCGTAAAGTGGAACAGACAGATGCTAGACAGATGTGTTGTCCTGGTCAGACCGATGCCAGGCTGTGTGAAGGTCTGTCTCTTGTGTTGTTGCAGTCTGTGTAATCATCATATTAATTATTAGCAGTTTGCTCTCCATCATTCTCTCTCCTCTGGGACTAGCGCTGCGCAGAGGTTGCCAAGGGCTGGCTCTGGGTGTCTCTTCCGCTATAAATCTGTAGACTTAACATCACTATCCCGAGGAAGTCTTTGCAGTACTTTAGAAATAGGTTAGGATAAATATTACACGTTTTGGTTTCACGTTTTGTTTTAAATGTCTTCAAGCTGCTCCATATATGTGTCGTAGATGTGTTCTTTTGACTTTGGCAGTAGCAGTATCTGATTTCTGGTTGCTCATACGTGTTTACTGTTTGTTTTACCTTTTGGGGCCATTGTATAGAAATGTTAAAGGCTACGTATCATGCAAATCTGACTTTTATGAGCTTTTAACTATGTAGCAGTGTTCCCTCAGCTTATTTTAATTGATTCATGTTTGAGTAATTCTGCATTATCCAAAATTTGAGGCTTGATTCCTCTGAAAATCTTCGTTATAACCTTCCCCTGTATCTATATGTCTCCGGGTCATTATGTAAGGTGGAAAAATACCACTTAAATGTCTAATATTATACAAAATTCACTCTTGTGAGCTTTAAGTCATGTTAGAATGTTGTTTACTTCCTCAACATGTCTTCCACACATGTTTGAGCAACACTCTCCAAAGCTCAAAATGCTCCGTTCCACCTTGTGATGTCATGAAGTGGTAGTTTTCAAGTTAGCAGCTACCTTTTAGCTTTTGTTTAGCAGACAGTGGAAATTCCAGAGCTGAAATTATCCAAATTATTCTAGTGAACGTGTTTGGAGTTTAAAAACACACACGCACACATGCACTTCCTGTATTACCACATGACATCACAAGGTGGAACAGAATGTTTTCTGTTTGGGAGAAGAACTTTAAATATGCAGGGGTTGTTTTGTTTTTCCAGTTGGCCCAATGAAAATCAAAGTTTGAGTCATCTTTCGTTATTTTTTCTTGAAGTCTATTGTTACCGAAGACCCTGAGAAAAAATAACAAATGACGACTCAGTAGCGCCCCCTCAAACTTTGATTTTTATGCGACCAATGGGAGCCTGACTGAAAAAAGTCAATGTAAAAATCTGAAACTTACATCAAAAAACAGGACATGTGTGAATGAAACAAACTACAAATCCTAGTATGTTTTTTTTTTTATTTTATTTTATTTTTTTTTATGCAGAAACAACATTATAACATAGATCCAAAAATAGCATAATACTGGCCCTTTAACCATTTTTCAACAATAAAAACAAGTAAATAAAAATCTCGTGCTTGTCACAGTGAAATGGCACAATGAAAAGGTAGGACCTGTTTCAGTGCGTCCATTTTATTGTGGTTTATGATTAGCAGAACACAAAATCATGATCTGCGCATGGCTTTTTAAACGGGTGGCTTTTTAAACATATTTTTAAGCTGTTTTTCGTGGCTATACCTTTAACCGCCTGGAAACATTTAGTTCAGCCGTGGAGTAAACAATGCGTCCCTGTGGGGTTAGCCTAAATGGTGTGAGAATAGATGTCACACATTATCCAGCTAAATGTCCTCAGGCTCCACCATGAATTAGACACATCTCCATGTACTTTTCATAGACAGCCAGCAGAGCAGCAGCACAGACGTATCCGTGTTCCTCTACCGTGCATTCCGTTTCTTCAAATGCGTGATTGGCATCGCTCCCAAACAAAGAGATTTGAAATGAAATGTCTAGGGGAAAGTTGGAGCATCTGGGAGTGATTGAAGTCCATAGGGCAGGAGCACAGCAGCAGCACAGAAAGCCTTGTCCGCGTGAGCTTAGAGTCATTCACCTACACAAGCTGACCGATGACTTCTGAAAACAATTAGGCCCTCAAGTTAAAGTAATCCTGACGGCGTGTCTCTATTGTGGAAGTAATAGTTGCTACTGGTGTTTATGAAATACAAGCTAACCGTGTCAACATTTAAAGTCATTTAGTGGATTGAGAGCAATTTAGTAAATCAGTAGATTAAGGCCCTTTATCCCACATTGATCTTGGATGGTTTCAGTGCTTTTCAGAGGCTGCCATTGCTTCTGTCATGCTTCCAATTTCTTTCATTTTCAATAAGAGTCAAAAACCCAGAAAATATCGTTTTAGAAAAATACATTAACTGTGAATTTACTGGATGGAAACGTAAATGATGATGTAGACCAAAAACAATAAGCTCGAACACGACTGTATTTTTTCTGGAACAAGGCCTGTTTAACAAAAGTCACTTGTGCTTTTAGAGACACAACATTATTTCAAAGTCTAGGAACGCCATTTGAAGACGAGGCAGGGATTAAACCAAGGAAGAATTAAAGTATGCATTTTTTGTTTTCATCTTTGCAATCAGAAAAATAAAGCATTTTAGAGGAAGTCTGTTGCATTAATTAACAACTACCACTTTCCCCCCGTGGTTTCTGAGCACTTTGAAGATTCCTTCACAATAGAACCAAAGACTCCACCATTTACCAGCCCGAGAAAGACAAAGATCCCTGTGATCGGATCACAATGCCACATGTTAGCTGATTGCAGGCACAGAATTTGTATGGTAAAAGCAAAAAGCCCCTTGGGATTCATGACAGGAAAAATCCCAAAGAGAAAACGCCGCCAATAGTCTCTTCTATGACTGCTCACAGATCTGTCCTTTACTTTCTTGCTTTAAGACGGAGATGTTCTAATCCTTTGCTCATTGTTTCTGGCCCAGAGAAGCTGCCGAGGAGTGGGATCTGTGCCAAAGAGGCCCATAGAAGTTAATAGGTTCTTTCTATGCTGACAGTGAAATCTTGGCTCGCGTCATCATGATCTTCTAAGGCTTTATCTACTGTACCGGTTTTGACGATAATCTTTTAAGAGAAAAATGTGGATAGGACAATGTCGGGCAGGAGAGAGACGTCTAAAAGCAATGGTTTAACATGACTTACAGCAGATGGAATTATAACTTATCTAAAGCTGATTTGTCTCCAGCACTAAACACAATGAGGGAAATGAGATTCATGTTTTGATACACAGTTTACACATCGCGTGCCATCACCAGCGCACATTACTTGATTTATCCGATTAAAAAAACACACAGACAGCAGCACTGTCAGAATTATCAAGTTGAAAGAGACTTTTTTCCCAGTGTGGGTCCTCCGTAATGTGCAGATGTTAACAAAAAGGCTTTATTTAAGGGAAAGACAGGTGCTTTTGAGCTATTTTGGGCACAATGATGCATGCCTGCTGCTAAATCATCACAAGGCAATACCGCTGTGGATACTGTAAAATGTTGAGGTGGAGATGGCAGAGTTGGGGCATAAAAAGAAGTGTTTTAGACAACATCAAACCCCAAAGAGAGACTCGCAACCTTCTCCTCTGGCTCTCCTCACATGTCTTCTTCCCTTTTGCCAAGTGCCAAGAATGAAAACTAGACGCATTTCCACTCAAACTTGCCCACAGGTGCTTGCAAGCTCGCCGAGATAAGTCAGGGTTACACAAGAATGCTGAGAAAGAATTTTGTGGGCTCCGTAAAAACTGACACCTCTCCCAAACATGTAATTAATCACCAAAGTTGTGGCAAACTATTAGTTAGAAGATGACAGGCAGGGGTTGGGAAGTGGCAAGGAGAAAAGGGTTGATTCACAAACGCGGGCTAAGAATAGTGTGCGTGCATGAGCTATTGTGTGTGTTTTAGTGTGTGTTTTAGTGTGTGTACATGCATCTTCTCCACTGATCACAGGAGAAGAGAAACACAGCCACCGGGCCCCAGAGCTCTGAGCAGCCAGGTCGGATTAGGTTAGTGTCATTTGGCCTGGGTGCTGATAACGCTACATACAGTGAGTGGCATTTCCCCAGCGCCACTTCACCCTGGCTATCCCACACTTGTCACTCACACAGGCTGTCAGTGAGAAAGGAGATAGCAAAGGCGGGATAAAGGAGTGCTGGTCATATACAGTTAACTACAGTAGTCGTGTAGTATATGTATATGCTCATGCTCTGACTTACACCAACGCCATTGATCCACAGGGGAAATAACACGGACACACAATATAAAGATAGACAAAGAGCAAATAAAATTATGTTTGATTCTAAATAAATAAAGTGAAACAAGCAAGAAATTGTGAAAATGTACTGAATAAGTTGCAGAACAAATATGTGGATTTGTGTAAAATAAGTTACTTTTGTGTAAAGAATAAGATATGAAAATAATAAATGTAAATTGCATATACATGGTCAGTGGTGCTACTCAGTTTTGTTATTTAAGTAAAAGTACAGATACTGGAGGAAGTAAAAATGAAAGTATCACATGAAAAAGTGAGAAGTATTAAGTACCCGTTTAAAAATGTACTTAAAGAGTAAAGAGTAACAGTATTTTGTGCATATTTTGGAGATTTATAAGGCTTTAAATGTATTGATTTTGATACAAATTTGTGCTGAGTTTTGTTCAGCAGAAACAACTGAAGTATTGAAGTATTTTTTCTGTCCATTTTTATTTGTACTTTTTTGTTTGCTCAGATTATGAACATGTTCAAAATAAACGCCTCAGACATTCCAGCAGGTCTCAAACAATCATTAAAAAAAAAGTAGTGGAGTAAAACGTACAGATACCTGCTTTCAAATGTAGTGATGTAAACATAAAAAGTATCCAAGTAAAGTACAGATGCCTAAATTCTGGATTTAAGTACAATATGTTACTAGTTTTACTTTGTTACATCGCACCACTGTACATTGCACTCATGTATACTTGCAGGATTCGTACTAATCTTTGCTTAATGACACTTATTTTACTAACAATACACATTTTCTACAGTGTTTAGGGAGGTACGTCATTTATGTAACTTTGTCCTTTCACCATTTTTGTTCTTTTTGAGGGGGAAATGTTTCTGCCATTTTGATTATAATGAACACCCATAAAATAGCATCAGATTTATACTGACCATTATTTAAAAGTAAAAACTAAAAAGAGCATTTGAGAGATTATGACCATTTTGTACTTAACAGTAAATTCTTTAGCCAAAGGTGTGAAAAACCTTCCGCTTCCTCCACTTCTAACAGTCACAACTACTTATATGACTCCAATTTGCTACTAAAAATAAACAACATACTGTATAGTCTCCCTGCTGCCCTATACGACTACTACTACCCAACCACATTTATCCTATGCACGTTTAATTCCAGTCCCCAGTAGTTTACGTTACTTAAATCCTTGCACTAACATTATTTCAGGAGCGTCTTTACAACAATAAGATGTGAATGTGTCTAAGGATGGGGATCACTTAAGGTACAGCCTGCAGACAGAAAAGAAGACTGCAAGGTTGACTGACACGTTATCTGGCCCCTCCTTATCACTCTTCCTAATCGGAGTAGACAAGATACCACTGGTGTTGTGGGGATGACCATGGGAACAGGGCTTTGGCGACTTGGGTATAGGAGGGCATAACTGTCTAAACTAATCTGACTCCAGACTTTGCCTTAACTCATGCTAGGGCTACCTTATACCTTATATATGAAAAAAAACAAAACTTGCCCTTTCTATTTTGGAAATCCCTCTGAAACACACAAGCTGTTTTAAGCCGTTCCACGCTCTTCTGCCCTCGTTCCAATTACTGATTTATAAAAGGCTCATCACCTTTTCACACATATCATCGACGATTAACCTCCTGGAATAACACGGGCACAAGCTTCTCCTGGATAGATTTACAGAGTATGTCAGCATGCATCAGTTCAGCTCGTATCTAACCACGTCAAAACCTTATACCTCTCTATTTCAGCTGCCAAACACCCAAACTGAACTGGCACCACCAAAGCATCCCCCAAAATGCTAAAGGTGTATGCTTAAGAAATATTAATGTCATATTTAATCAATCAAATTTCCCTGGAAGAAAATCCTGTTTGAGGTGTAGCAGTGTTAGCAATTTTTAGCCTTGGTAAAGTGTGGATATCCCAACAATGCACCTTCTCTCTGCCTGTCAAAATATTTTGCCTTTTGTCCCATGGAAGGCAGTGAGTGTGTGGGGCCAGTGTGAGCAAAGGCAATGTCGCCACCTGTTGGTAAATACGAGGCACTGCAAATTGACAAACTTTTTTTTCTCTTTTTTTAGTTTTTGGAATGCTTTTCTGTCATAGTAGAGTCATAAAAATTAAACAATGTGTGTACTGAGTAATATGGTGAATTGTCACATTTTTTTTATAGCGCTTTTCCATTTTCAAAGCACTTTACATTAAGAAACAACTCACCATTGACACACACATTCAAACAGCAGAGTACCAGTGTACGCAGAGACTAGGAGCAAGGTGGGTTAAGTGTCTTGCCCAAGGACACAATGACAGTATTCATCTGTGGGAGGTGTGGGTCAGTGGTTGGTACCGCTCGATGATGTGTTACTTTATTTACCCGAGAACGATGTTATAACCAGGTTTTCATGGTTTAGACGTGCTACTCAGGTCTGTTTTCAAATGTCCTGCCTGTTTTGAAGATTATACATTAAATGCCTTATTGTGGAACATTCTGGCCACACCAATAACATATCCATTGAGAAAAGCGCAGAGTGCATAGCGGACCCTTTTCCATCATAAAAGTTAAACAAGGCACCTTTAAATATGTTTATGTGACATACAAACTGGAAAAATCAATTTAAACCTGCTGACATTTGCGTTATTCAAATTATTATTCTATTTTTTGCACTTTTTGAGCAAAGTTTGACTGTCAATCTGCAAGACCGGCCCCTTCCCTCCAATGAGGTCACATACAATAAAATGTAATACCTCAAATCAGTGTGATACAGTAGACAAACTTTTAATAAAAGTATTATCAGGTGCAGTACATCTGGAACTTTAGAAAGACATTCAAGAGTGGAATAGTATAAGTAAGCTTTTGTGTTTCTATACAGTCTTATATACAGTGTAGTTTAATGGGATCATACAGAACTTAGTGAAATGAATGTACAAAGACAAATGAACGTGATAATGAAAGAGTATTATGAAAAAGACACCCCATACTAAACAGACACACATATAAAAACAGCACAGTGCTTCTTTATGTCATGTTGTTTGTAAATTAAAATGTTGTAAACAAATATAGTTCTACAAAATGTCTCAGGGTAATAAGATGACATCCAATATGTGATTAGGCATACCAGCCAAGAAAGCAGTAATTTATATATAAAATACACACAACAAATTGGGAGTAGGAAGTAATGCTTGTTATGTGAAAAAATGGTTATGGGAAAAAAACAAGTTTGTGATCATTTGTCATCCGTTTGTTCCCCCTCTCATTTTGAGTGTATCGCAACAATAAGTTATTTTGGTTCAAAAGGGAAAAGGTCTTATACAAAACAAATGAGGCCGGCTTCATGCTAGGATAAAACAATATTGAAAGTTTCACGCAACACAAAGTAGTTCTAGTGAGCGGATGAAGTATAAGAGCAATTTCCTGAGCGTCTATATATACGGGTGTGTCGCGAAGTCATTGTGGTGATATGGTCTCGACGTAATTGGCTGGGAACAAGCCTTGTCGGCCATCTTGGCTCCAACCTCTCCACCAGCCTTTGTCCACGGCCTCCACATCCCTAATGATGTCACCGAGTTCAAAGGAGAGTTCTGATTCGTCCTCTATATAAAAGACCACAAAATAACATGGTGAAGACTGGTTAATCATACCTCCTGCTACGCGGAAGTACAAGAAGCACTTATGGCATTCGGGCTTCACAATTATACTCTGAAATTGCAGCTGCTTACCTGCTTGATAGTCGTACAACGCTCGGACACATGTTTGTGGCTCGGTTAACACCTAAGGACAAAGTAAGTGAAGAAAATGTCTGTAATCACTAGTGGTCTTTCTTCAATCGAAATTCACTACTACGAGAACTGAAAAAGTACAGGTCAGATTAAGTGAATATGCATCCCTGTCTGGGTAACCATAGTAACTTGGTTCACGTTGACCTCTCATGATGGTGGTGGTTTTGGAGACAACTGAACCATTGTCAGCTGTAAAACACTTTGTCTGATAATGCAATGGATCTCAATCTGGAGGTCGTGCAGTGATTTCAGGGGGTTTCCAGATGATACGGGGTCAAATGTAGCAGCAACAGTCATAAACAAGGCGTGACACCCATTCAAAAGCAGTGCTACATGTGCATTCCTATTTATCAGCCTACCAAGTGAATTTCTATAGGTCTGCAGTGTGTCCTAAAATAAAAACAAAAAAACATTATACTTAAGGCTACTTTAACATTTTGCACATAGCCTATTTTTTGTGTTTTGGGGACATAGACTCAGGACTGAGACAGGCCACAGAGACCCTCCCCCGGGTCATCAGCTGGACCCCATAATAAAACTGTGAAACCTGTAACTGGACTGAGTTTGGTCCTGGGTTGGTCTTGGTTTAGTCCTGGTTTAGTCCTGGTTTGGTCCTGGTTTGGTCCTGGTTTAGTCCTGGGTTAGTCCTCACTTAGAGAAAAGAACTCGGCTTTGGTGCTGGTGCAGTCCTGTTTTAGTTCTGGGTTAGTTTTGATTTGGTCCTGATTTTGTTCTACTTTGGTTCTGGTTTAGTCCTGGTTTGTTCTTGATTTGTTCCTGGTTTGGTCCTGGTTTGGTCCTGGTTTGGTCCTGGTTTGATCCTGGTTTGGTCCTGGTTTGGTCCTGGTTTGGTCCTGGTTTGGTCCTGGTTTGATCCTGGTGTGGTCCTGGTTTGGTCCTGGTGTGGTCCTGATTTAGTTCTGGGTTAGTTTTGATTTGGTCCTGATTTAGTCCTGGTTTAGTCCTGGTTTGGTCTTTATTTAGTCCTGGTTTAGTCCTGGTTTGGTCTTAATTTAGTCCTGGTTTGGTCCTGGTTTGATCCTGGTTTGGTCTTGATTTAGTCCTGATTTAGTCCTGGGTTAGTTTTTATTTAGTCCCGATTTGGTCCTGGTTTAGTCCTTGTTTGGTCCTGGTTTAGTTCTTGTTTGGTCCTGGTTTAGTCCTTGTTTGGTCCTGGATTAGTCCTGGTTTGGTCTTGGTTTGATCCTGGTTCAGTCTTGATTTAGTCCTGATTTAGTCCTGGGTTAGTTTTTATTTTGTCCTGATTTGGTCCTGGTTTAGTCTTGATTTGGTCCTGGTTTAGTCCTTGTTTGGTCCTGGTTTAGTCCTTGTTTGGTCCTGGATTAGTCCTTGTTTGGTCCTGGATTAGTCCTGGTTTGGTCCTGGTTTGAATGCCAGTGGTTGTTATTATAAGGTCACAAACGAAAAAGGTTTCTATAGTCTTTGTGCTGCATTTTATGATAAACCAGCGAATTATAAAACAAATATTAGTGTTACTTAGTGTTGTTTTCACTATGCCACACCAAAACTCTGCACATTCAGTTTCACCTGCCTCAGTTTCTTTCCCACTGTTTAGACCTATAAAATGTTGATGCCATCTGTAACATAACAATACCTCTTCTCCATTGTCTGAGATTGTGATATATTTTTGGATGCAAACATCGTCCTCCTCTTCATCATCCTCCTCCTCCTGCACATTATAGTATACTGCAAGCTCAGGACTGTCCAACTCAGGATCAGAAGGGCTTAAAGAGTGATCTAAAAAAAAAAAAATCAGGTGTTTATTTTAGGATTCATGCAGTGTGAAGCTTGTACTACCTGATAACTGTATGTCTAACCTGTTCCATTGTGCTCCACTGAGTTTCCATTTGTGATCACGTTAATTCCCAGGTCTGGTGTCACATATTTGATTCCCAGGCTCTCCTCAGATATGGGGTCTAGAGAAAAGTACACCATGCACAAACATCACTTCACTGTAAACGGTGACCTCGCTTTTATCAGTCTATCCCAGGGCGGCTGTGACTACAATAGTAACTTACCATCAAGTGTGGAGCGAATGAATAATGTACAAAATTGTAAAGCGACTTTGAGTGTCTGGAATGCTGTATAAGTTGCATTAATATTGTTGTTAAGACATTGCAGAGTGAATACAGTAATAAACCTACTTGTTAAATGACACTTTTCCAAACCTGGCTGTTTTAGTGTGAGATTGATTCTTTTAGTACTTAACTTACCTATAATCTCTGAACTTTCCTCATGCTGTGTAAGTAAAGCAGGTTCGTTCGATTCTGACTCGTCAGGCCCATCTTCAGCGATCATCTCCTCGTTCTCTTGCTGCTCTGGCTCCTTTGATGTTACATAGACACGTTCCTCCTCCATAATCTGCTCTGTCTCTTCTTCTGCTTCCTTCACCTCAGCTTCAGTGTCTTCTGTGTTCTCCATGACTCCATGCACTTCCTCCATTACCCTCTTCTCTGTTTGGTCCTGCTCCTTTTCTGCTGAAGTCTCCTCTGGTTCTGTGACCTCTTCTTCCTCAATAGTCTCCACTTGTTCTAGTTGTGTTCGGGTCTCATTTTCCTCCGCAGACTCTTCTGGATCGGGCTGTGGTTCTGTTTTAGGTTGAGTGTCCTCTTTCTCCTTCACATCTTCCTCTTCCTCTTCATCCTCTTCTACGAGAACAGTCTGTACTTTGTAGCTGATTTCTGAGGCCAGCTCAGCAGCTACAAAGAGAAAAGGTTTGTTAAGAAGTCCATGTGCCAGTTAATAATTTATATAAGAACATTCATTTTCTTCTTTTACTTTATCTGTATAATTACTCAAGTGTGTTGTTTTTTGTTTTGTTTTTTTGTTGTTAATCTGTTGTTTCTGGTCGACTGTCTGTGACCTGCTTTTCTAATGAAAATGTCATTGCTTTGCCTAGAATGTTTCATTGTAATGGTATAAACTTGTATCTGTATTTCAATAAAGTTGTCCCTCGTTTTTTTTAGTGCAATTTTGCATGCTTTTTACAGTGTATGAACGTGCATTGTGTTCTGCGTCCTGATTGGCTGTTGGACTATAGACCATTGTCCATCAGTCTCCTCCGTGCCGTGTCTCCTGTACAGTACACAATGTGTTCAGACAAATTTACATAAAAGTTGGATTGCAGTGTGACTCTGAAGTGCTGTATGTTTGCACTCAGAAAAAGACACCTGCACCAAGGCCTTCAGTGGAAAAGACACTACAGCCGAGCAGCACCAGGACGAAGAGGAACAGTCAGTGGAATTATGAAATACGTGTCAGTTACTATTAATCATTTCTTATGTGTCCAACCTAATAGGTTGATTATTATAATTATTGGTACAGTATTTAAAAGCTATCATTTTTATTTACAGAAAATATTTATATTTTTATTTCTCAAACAAATGTTTGGGCCTGAAAACAGGTCTTGATCTTTGGTTTCATTCTATAATGACTATAATTGACTCTGAAGTGCTGTATATTTGCAAGTTTTCTCTCTGACAAAACCCACAATGTCGATGAAGCGTTCTGCACCGACAAAGGCGCCTACGAAGGTTTGAACTTTGAGAGTGTTTAAACAAGAGAGAAATGTGAGAAAATGTTAATGCCTGTGTGAGAAAAGTGAATAAAGTGTGTGGTGAGGATTTTACAGCTGCAAAACATATATGATAATTGTAAAAAATAAAGCTGAATACTTTGCGGATTTCGCCTATTGTGGGTTATTTTTAGAATGTAACCCCCACGATAAACCAGGGACCACTGTATTCAACTCAGTATTTGTAGAAACACCTCTGGACTCTGGAACATTCTAGCCAAAACAAAAACATCTCTATGGAGAAAAGAATAGTTCTGCCCTCCATCAGAAAACCTACAGAGTCCTCCTTTATCTCGCACACACGATTTTTCCTTCCTGTCGTTCGTCTCTCACCTGATATCGCTTGGTCTGGTAGTGAAGCCCTCGGTGCTGGCGGGGAAACACTTTGTTCAAAACTGAAAGTGTTGTGCTCTGCGACAATCGGTGGCAGTCCTGGTATAGCCTCGTCTGAAGAAGTCCCCACAGTGGACGGTAATGTAGGCGAGGCCGGTGGAGCGGTGGGCTCTGAGGGTGACCGCGCCCTCCCCCTCACCTGGATGTTAGCCAATGGAACACTGGGCAGGACGGAGGACGGCGGGGCGGGACGGAGGGGCGACAGGGGCGGGGATAGGGTGGTTCTTTGTGGAGAGGTGGATGAGTGAAATACTGGACTTGTGGGTGGAGAAGTGGCCCGGTTGAATGAAGAGGGAGCAGCTCTGGAGAAGGGGGACACTAGAGGAGAACTACAAGGGGAGGTTGCAGAGTTCTCCTCGGCTTTGGAGAAGATGAAAGCTGTGTCCGTCAGACTGCGCTGGTAACGCCTGAACGGTTTACCTGTGGAACATAATTAAAGCCATGAGAAGGTTTTTGAATTTACTGAAATAATTTGCTAAACATAAACACTTTTTTCCCATCTGAAACATACCAGAGCGAGAGGGACTGGTGGGACTCTGTGATGAAGACGAGGAGAGCTGTCTGAAGAATTCTCGAGGGTTCATGGTGCGTTGGGACACTAACGCTGCAGCTTCCTACACCACAAACACACGGTTGGTTAGTTAAGAAAGGTAAGGCCAATGAAGACTTTTATTATCGTTACATAAAATTAGTTTTAAACTTTGTTGCTGGAAGATTACTACATTTTCCAACTCATAAATGTAAATTTCCGGTGAAGGGTCCACCTCTTGTTCATCTTTGTGCTGATCTTACTGCTTTGTCTATATTAATATTATCTGTATCCATGGAGACAAGAGTGTAGCGCTACCAATACAAGTTACAGGCCAGATCTGTGGAGAACACATATTCTTAGGGTACTTTTATCAACAGAAACACCTGCAATTGAATAGATGTGAAGCGGTGCAAAAGAATAACCTCCCCCTCGAACATTTAGGACAGTATAATCTAACAATAACTGCTCTTAATTTATTATTTAAAGCAAATACTAAAATATATGGTCTGAAACTATAAATTCCTGTCTTAAAACCTCCCAGAGTCTACTGTGTTTTTCACTTAAACTCCGTGTAACTGTGGTCCTGCCCTAACACATTGCTAATTCTAAACATCCGTGGCATTGTGCACAGGTCTGGCTGACATGGACTTACTGCTGCTTTCTCAATCGATTCACTTCTTTTGAGGCGCGCTCTCATCTCCTCCTCGTGCTCCCTCTGCTGCTGCTCCTGTCAGCACAAACACAGAAACACGTGTCACGGCCCTGCTCCCAGCGTAACCACTCAAAAGTCACAGGAAACATGCGTGTGGCTCTGCACTGCGTTTGATGTATATGTGGATTATACACACACCATTGGAGATAACGCAGTGTCAAAAATGTTGTCATTCCTTGTCTTACTGTTGCTATAACGCCACTAAGTGAAAGAAACGGAGTGTCACTTTGCCCTATCTTTCCATAAGGATTGTGTAGTTCCCCTGCTCTATACTTTAGCGCAGTTGTCCATCACAATCATGTACACACAGTTAAACTACAACCAGTCTTGTTTTGTATGTATACTATTTCAATTCAGTTTTTATAGCCAGTTTAACCAATTTATTTGACCAATTTTACATTCTTTCACTTAATGCCTCTTTCTCAAACGTGCCTGTATGTATTTAAACGCTATTTATTTTACAACTAACCCATTTTAACTTCTCTTTTCTGCGTTCTTCTTCTTCTTGCTCCGCTGCTTTCCTTCTATAAGACAAGAGACATGTGTTTTACCACATCTGGCCACAAGAGGTAAGCAAAAGCACAGTTTCACGCCACGCTTACCTCTGCTCTTCTATCATTTTTAGCTTTTCATTCATTTTTCGATCTCTCTCCTCTGCATCTTGCTTTTCTTTCAAAGCTCGTTCTCTCTCCAGTCTTCGTCTCTCCTCTGCTGCCCTCTTCCTCTCCTCCTCTTTTCTCTCCTCTTCTTCACGCTGCAAAACAATGCACAGTTTTATTCAATGCACTGCAAAAGCGTAGAGTCTGAGAGAGATGATGGTGATATGTACCTCTGCTCGTGCCCAAAAGGAATCCCGGTTCGCTAGTCGCATTTCCATTGCAGCGTTAGTTTTTCTGTAATTTGTGCCCTGTTTCAGAGGATGACAGTACAGGTACAACTTTTATTAGATTGTTATGACAGTGTTCTTTTATCATTAGTTTACTCAAAGTTGTAATTCGATTGATTATATATGTTTGAATAATCCTATATTGTTCTGCATTTGAGGCTAGAATATATTTGCATCCACTTCCTTGTACATACCTACGTTTATTTAAAAATATTTAGACTTCTGGTCATACATACATACATACATACATAAATACACATACTATGACACACAACACAATTATGAAGACACAAAGGCCATCTGTACTGCAGTTTTGAACAGAAAGCCAATGGATCTATTTATTTTACTAAGTTGTTAAATCAATTAGCAGTTTACAATGAACAAACTGTCAAATAATGAATGACCTGTGTAGTTAACACCTAGCACTATAAAAAAAAAAAAGAATGCAGTGATTCCTTTATGGCAAGGAAGGAAAGTCATTGTGAGTTATTGGATTAATAGTTGATGAACTTGTTTGTCACACTCTCATCCAAACACTATGATTACCAGTAAACTGTCTTCAAGTTATGACAGCTGAGACAAAGCTGTACAAAAACAAACAGGCAGTCATTGTCTCCCTCTAGTGGATGTTTGTGGTGTTACATGAAACCTACCACAACATCTTTTCTATCCAGTGATGATTGCGAGCTCCTCCTCAGCCACTGTGATGAAGAGTTGGTGTGAGCTTTACTGAGCTCAGCCCTGATCCTCTCCTCCGTGACCTCCTCAGGCTTCTCTGCTTTGAGGAACACGTGCACTTCCTGAAACACACAAGTCAAATTCATATGAACTCCAACATAAATTGTGTGTTACAGAACAGACATAAATCTAGACAGACACACAGTCCTTTTGGTTTTCATTTACTGTGTGTAAGAGCTATGCACGCTCACAGCCAAACTGTTGTGCAACAGCTCTGCTTTAAACACTCAGAACAAAACCAGGCTTAGGCACAAGGGGAGCAACATGGTGGTTTGGGTGGTTAAAGGAAAAGTGGTGAAACGCGACACATCTGAAGGAGGGGTGAGCCAGAGAAAACTCTACTGCAACAAAACTGAGAAGGTATCACTTTACGAGAACGTATAAAATGCAAGATGCTTTGCTTAATGTGACTAAAAGAACTTCAACCCTGTTATAATGTTGTTTCTCTTTTTAAAAGCAAACTTTGACCTGTGTTTTGTTTCATTTCCACAGATGTTTGAGTAATTGTGTTGTTTGGTCCATCTCCCTCAAAACTGTATTTTTCAACTACTAAAGTCACAAGGAGGTGCGTCTTTCTTCAGGAATTGTTCTTCTGTGCTTCACTACAAAGCATGTCTTACTACACACTATAAGCTATTGTTTTAGTCTCATTTAAACTGTCAGTGCTTCCCTCTGCTGGGGACATTATGACAAAATATCAGTTTGGTGCACACATAATTTATAAGTGAGATGCTATAATTTTATGTTTCCATACAGTTTCATAATTTACTAACATTTATTGTCCTGTAATGGAGAAATTTCCTTTCGGAGATTATGTTTTGTTGTGTTTTTTAGGGCTAAGTAGAACAAAAGCAATGTTAAGCAATGTCTGGTGTAGGTTTTATCTTTGCCCTTTGTGTGACCTGAGAATCTGTTCCATCATAAAAAGTCTATATGTTGTGGATGGAGAGTCAGGACTGTCAAACTCCTGGAAACCACAGCTCGAGGTGAGTGACAACGCTGACAGTGACACTGAGCCGAGCACACAAAGCACCCTGTAATATAACGTCAGTGTAGTGTATGTAATCCATATCACTCTGTCACACTCACACACACACACACACACACACTTAGGGAGGCCCCTGTGACACTGTTAGGCCTGTGTGCAATCATAGACGTACACATGAACAGATTGTGGTTTTGGTGTGAATTCAGACCACAGATCCAAGGTGATTTTGTTATTTCTGATGTTATTTAAAGCCCAGCGGCAAAAGACAGAAAAATAAAAATAAGTTATGAGTTAATTAGTTACTAAGTGATAGTAAAAGTAACAATGTTTCTATTATTATTATTATTATTATTATTATTATTATTATTATTATTATTATTATTATTAATAATAATAATAATAATAATAATAATAATAATAATAATAATAATAATAATAATAATAATAATTGTATTATTATTTTTTATTTTTATTATTTATGGTTTGTGTTTTTTTGTTTGTTTGTTTTTTTTACTATGAAAAACATGCATTCGATGAACAGGGTCTTGATGGAGTTCAATGCAATACTCTAGAACAATTCTGGCATCTCCATAGAGACAAGCAGAAAAGTTACATAATGCATCCATACGTTATAGTTTTCAGGCTCAATTAAAAAACACAAATGCAACCTTATTAGCTTGAAACTTAACTTTTGACATTATCCTTCATCAGAAAACCTGCTGCGATGCCACTTTGTGTTACGTCACTTCAGGACTTGAAAACAAACTACACAATGGGGAAAAAAGTCAACAATCTTTGGGTTTTTGTAACATATTCCAACAATGAAGCCGAGTATCCACACCCAAACGTGCAGGCTCGCCCAAACAGAATCCTCACAGCCAGCTGGGACACGCAGCCAGTCAGAGCCTAAAGACGCTACGGTGATGGTTGAGATGTTGTGAATATGGTTTAACCAGACAGAATAAGTACTACAAGTGTCTGGAAAGCATTAGGCGTACTGTAAAAGTTTATAGTGTTAGTGCATCTGTGACTTTTGAACAACAACAAGGCTTTGGAAAACGGACAAAAACCCTCAGATAACTCTAATTATCTCTGATTAAGAAGACATGCACAGTTGGATATTGTGTATGACGTAATATATTTTGCTGTTGAAACACGATTTACAAGAAATATGTTTGTTTTTTTACTTACTTGCTATCAGTACAACACTGTTGTGCCTTAAATAAGCAGAGAACCCCATTTCCCACACGCTCCTTCATCATCATCAAACATTAAACACGCACTGATTACTCATCTAATTTAACCCTAATTATGTAAACCCCAGAGGAAAATGTATATAACTCGCTGCTACATACACACACCCATATCTGATGGACGAGTGAGGGGCTTGCAGACAGCTCCCAAAAAAACTCCCAGACCCTACTCACGCTTTCAAAAACATAGACAAAAAACAACAAACATTCCACAAATGCTTGGCCAGTTGACTGGGTGATGCCTTTATATGGAAACCAGTAACTCAAGGGTCATTTAACCCTCTCTGCTTTCACAAAAGACCAAGTGGGAAATGTGAAGCCATGAGATATCCACGCACCAGTGCCACAGCCTGACTAATACTACTCCTCAGAACTAAGATTGCTTGTCTTTTTCTTATTAATGCCGTTATTTGTCACTATAAATATATCAACAAGAGACTGAGCTGAAGTTTTTACATTCTTGACAGACAGAACAAACAGTAATGGGACAGGAACTGAGCTCAGGAAGCACAAAACAATGCAAAGTAAACCAATGTGGGTAAATATAGAGTGCCAAAGTGCAGGGATGACGAAAGATACAAGACATTTAAAAACACTCAGATTCATCAACACCATTTATGCGTTTTAAGTCATAAAAATAAAGATCTCGGAGCTATTAGTTGGAAGTTTGTGTACCTTGAAGAAGTTTTTGATGGCTGGGATATGGGTGGCACATTCTGTCCTTCTGTAGTCGTCCACATCTTGACCCATCTGAAGACAAACGCAGGAAGTAGATACTTACATTCACGCCATACCATTCTCAAGACAAGACAATATGAGCTAGACAACACTGTGGGGGTTTAACTGATACATGTGCAAGTCTCGGTCTGGTTCAAAGGAAATCGTCCAAATCAAACTTTTAAATTCTCACCCAGATAATCATAGCAGTTCTGGGACTTCCGCTCTCCGGGCTGCCCATCCTACAGAGTCCGTACTGCGGCTTGGCGATGTGGAACTTGGATGCCAGTTCTGCCACACCCCCCGCTGAGTGAAAACAAATGCACAGAAAACAAAATAAATGAGTCAAAGATGCACGTTTAAATGATGATATAGATTTTATAGAATATGTTTTTGTATACTTATATGATCTGCTCAGAAATGAAAGAAGTATTGTTATACGTGGTGGATGAAGATCTCAACTTTGCTACTTAAGTAAAAGTACAGATACAGAGGTAAAAAGTTACTCAAGTAAAAAAAAAAAAAAAAAAAAAGTCAATTTGTTTGTGTTAAATATAGTGATTGATTAAAAATGATACATATTTTGGCTAACAGTATCAATCCAAATCAATTTCTTCTGAATTTTGTGTATTTATTTTTGTTTTCCTCAAAGCCGAAGCTTAAACTTGAAAACTTTAGTCTGGATGTAACCACAAACATGGTAAAAGTAGTCCCTTAAGTAATGTGAAAAGTACTTTTTACTTTTCAGAGTAGAAAGTACAGATGCCTGCTCTCAAACGTAGTGAAGTAAAAGTAAAAAAGTATCCACTGTAAAATGCACCTAAGTAAAGTACAGACACCTAAAAATTCAACTTAAGTACAGTACTTTATGATTTGTATTTGTTACGTTCCATTGCTGATTGTTATCGTACATTATTTAACTGTTTCCGGTTAGTTTAACTGTTGAGATATTTCAGTTAAATAAGAAAATGACAAATGTTTTAGCATACTTCAAATGTTTCAACTAAATATATAAAAGCATAACCATCAAAACAAAACAGAAACTTATTGAAAGCATGTGTCATTACCTTGTGCACACTATTTATGTGTTGTATTTTAATGAATACAAGAGGCAACTGTGATTCTAAGTGATAATTAAACATCATAAGAGCTGTATTGGCGAGTTGTTTGGAAGCTCACGTTGAAACTTTATATTGTGCACGACTCTTGCCTCTGCACCTTACCTCCTGATTCAGCCAGTCGGAGCTTGTTGCTGATTCCATCATAGATGAACAGTGCCCTGTAGACAAACCAAAGGTCGAACGCTCAGAAACATACATTAAAAGTCACGCATTCATATACCGTATTATTAAGTAAATATAGAGTTAAAATGGAAAGTTACACAAGCGTTACAACATGTGCAGAACAATTGTAGACATCTGGTTGTACAAGAGTTTGAGTCTTGTTCAGTGCCCAGGGGGAGAATCTGACAGACTTACATGGTCAGAAATGTTGAAGCACATACTTCGACTAAAGCAAAACATGCCTTCTGGAGTTCTTTACGTGTGACATTGCTTTTGTTTGTGTTCATTTCCCTTCTTCCCTGTGGTACCCAGTGGACCTTGTGTGTACGTAGATGCGGTTTACGTCTAATAGTGCTGCTTTTTAAGTGTAAATATTGATGGATAAAACTAACATCTTTTCCATTCGCTGCTGGAGGATTTGTGCAGGTAAAGGCCTGTCCAACCACTCCCAAATGTCACACAGACTTCAGCTGTCGAGCACGCTGCTGTTTTCATTGGCTACCTAATTACTCCCATTTGAAGGAATAACATTTACAGCATTACTTTCAAATCATTGCACATAGAAGTTGCATATTATAAAGTAAAAACAACACAGAAAGTACCTTTTGTATTTAGCTTTGAAAGTCTTGAACCTTTTGTCACGATGAATGCACCTGTTTGTCTTTTGCCTTTTGCCTTGACTTCTCCAAAGCGTGAGAAGTTTCTTATCTGATTATTTATGCAGCCTATTAGTTTTAAACACTATTATGAAACGTTGAATTTATTTAAAGGTGTGTTGTGTAACTTCACCGCTTCACTTGTGCGACACTATCTGCTCTAAGATGTTATTGTTTTGTCTGAAATGTTGCGCAATACGGGATTAATCTCATCTATTCCCACAAATTCAAGCAGGAGACGGTTTTTATTCTGCGCTCTTCTGTTTTAATGTTAATTTTATGATGATTATTTGTGATTATTTATGTTTTGATTTGTGTGATTTTAATGTTTTTCTTATTCTGTAAAGCACTTTGAAATACTTTGAATTGTGCTAGACAAATAAACTTGCCTTGCCTTGTCTTGCCTTGCCACCAGGCCACATTACGGGTTAGATCTGCATCGAGGCAAGCCCACTCAGAGTAAAAATGCATGTTTTTTCCAATGCATTTACGTGAATAGTGCAAGGAAAAGCAAAACTGGATACGTTAGTGACATAATCGCAATTTTATAATCTGGTAAGGCACTGTTATACACACAACTGCGCCTGTTTTTAATGTTTCGTATGGACTTGTGTACTTGTTTTGTTTGTTTTTCTGCTTGTGTTGCATTTTAAACAGAGCGCCTATGATAAAGAGAGACGTAGTGATCTCAGTGGGTTCTCCTGTAGAAATAAAGATAAATAAAGAAAGATAGAAGGGCAGATAAGGCATGGAGAAAAGAAGGCACCCCCTACCAGAAAAGTTACATAGTGCATGTTTAATATACACACAATTACAGTAGTGTTTTTACTCTGGAACGATGTTAAAGTGTGTGTCTGTCTGTCTGAGGTAACAGTGTGTGACTAAAGAGGCCGGCGCAGTGATAAATAGCTCTCTCGTCTGTGTAGGAGCTTGCGTGCTTGTCAGTGTAAATTTCTTTGCAGAACTTCAGGGGGTGTGTCAAAAACATCTGCAGGCCACAAGCTGCTATTACTACAGGTCAAATGTCAACCTAAGGATCTTTGCATAATGTGTTTGGCACTCCGCCACGCCACGAACAGTTTAAAAATACAGGATTGAATAATTTGTGGGATTAAAATTAAGTTTTGTTGACTTCCTGATAAATATTTATAGACGCGCTGACATGCAATGATACTTCTGCATTTGCACATTATATATAACTAACCCTAACCAGCGACCTGTGACCTGTAAGCGGAAGAAAACGGATGGATATAATTGACACATTTACCAAAAGATGTGCGGTCACTAAAGTTCTCGTATTCTGAGCATGATATAAAAAAATGTGGTGACAGACGTGGCAAACAGATGCATATTTAAGAAAACTAATAAAAAATCTATCAAAGTCTATCAATGAATACTGGAGCTTGAAAGAAAACTTTAAACTTTTGTTTTAGTCTCCAGCTGCCTGTTTATGGACATCGTAGGTGACTTGTCCCGAGTTCAAGTAGTAGCAGCAGCTGTGTAGTTTTGCAAGTGTATATTTTGTCAATTCAAATCGTTAACAAATACATTTCACTGCATTACAATCTTTACTTCCTTTGGCATTCCCTTATCATTTTCTATATTCTTTTAGCATCATGTTTGCCTGCGGTATGAATCCTGTTCACTAAGAATGGCTATAAAAAGTTTTTATTCCATTGAAGCGGCTTTCATGAATAACTTATTTTAGCGCAGACAATCTTCTTTTGTAACAGCAAAGAATAACAATACAAGTCAGTGTTTGTTCAGCCGCGAAGAAAACAAAGAAGCAGTCGCCATATTGTGTGCGCTATAGAAACGAGCCCGCTGATATCCATCTCTTTCTCCTTTTTTACAAGCCAACTTTTGTGAATTGTTCTTAATTTTTACAAACATTCTTTAAGCCTTCGGAGTGTTATCTGAGCTGATTTTTAGTGCATCACCTCGTCTCCATCATTAGCCCTGTCAGCATCCGAGTTAAGACCAAAATCCACATGAGTGATCCTAAGTCACGGCAGCATTCCTTAAGGTTACCGTTCACGAGTCGCCGGGGGTCAGAGGTCACTGCCTCTGAGGCGCTGAGGAAAAAAGTGCAAACGTTTCCAACTCAGAGCAACAGGGTCAGACAAAGGAGACACTACCAAATATGACTGCAGTGTTTGTCATTGTAAAAGTTACTTATCGCAAAGGCCATGTATAGTCATCATAAAAATGTAGTTTTGTTGATAAGATTTTGTTTCATTTTATCTTTAGTTTAGGTTTAGCACTGAGATAACCTGACCTTACATGGTTTCAAAAATATGTGTAAATCAGGTTCCCAAGAAACAATGAATATACAATAAAAAACTTGGATATTATTACTTCATAAACTATTTTTTATGTTCAAAATTGTCTTGGCTAAGTGAAAAATGCAGATCAAGCTGGTAAAAGTAAGTTATTTAAAGTGGCAAGACATACATTTTACACTACACAGAAGTAGAGCTGGGTGATTTTGCCTAAAAATAAAGTTGTAGATCGATTTTTTTGTGATTTTCAGTGATTATATTTAACCCATCGGTCATTGAGGAACTCGATTTGACTGACACAGAAGAAACATGACATTTTGCGTGACAAATGACAAAAACAGACTTTTCTTTGCACTACAGTCCACAAATTTAGCCATCTCTGATCTCTAGTTTGCAAAAGGGAGTGACAGTAGAAACACGCAATGACAGTATGAGTTTTGAAAAGACGAGAGGAGAGGAAGAAGACGACATAGGACTGTATGTGTTCTCTGAGAAATGTTCAATGGAATGGAAGTCAGTGTTAAGTCAGACGTTTCTACACAAACAAACGAGTACACAGACGCAGACGCACATAGTTGTACGCTGAGCTGTGACAGAAGGACAATAGCTGGAGTTTTGGGGAAACCTGTACGCTCCTGCACATTCAGCTGAGTAATAAGTGTTCAAAGTACTCGTCCCACTGTGTATACAAGTAAAATCACTGTTTATATTATATTTATACCAGCTGTAGCACTAAATGAAATCTCCTGCACGCTGGAATGCACTGATTCACCGTAAGTTCTATGTCAAATTCATTTCCAGATGCAGCTTATATTTGTTTTGTCTTCGGGAGGCAGTGGTGGAAGAAGAAGTACTCAGTTTTGTTACGTAAATAAAAGTGTAATACTGGAGCAAAAAAATCCTCAAGTAAAAATAGAAATGTCACATGAAAAAATCTCCTAAAAAAAATTTAAATACCTGTTTAGAAATGTGCTTAAAGAGTAAAAAAGTAAAGTATTTCATGCATATTTTGAGGCTTCTAATGTATCAGTTTTAATAAAGATTTGTGCAAAAGAAACAACTAAATATAACTCAATATTTTTTCTAGATGTTTTATTTGCGTATTTGTGTTTGCTCAGACTATGAACGTGTTAAAAATAAACCCTCAGACTTTTCAACAGGTCTCAAACTTTAATAAAAAAACTTTCACTTTTCAAGCTAGTTCAAAAATGTAGTGTAGTCATAGTGAAGTAAAAGTAAAAAGGACCCACCGCAAAATTTACTTGTACTTAAATGAAAGTACTTTACTACTTTTACTTTGTGCATCTATCACCATGGGGCGGTGACAAGAAGTAGATTTACTTGTGACTCTCACCGATTACTCATTTTCAAAGGTGCATTAGTAACTTTTCTGGTGATGGGTGTGCCAGCCGTTTGTCTCCATGGAGATGTAACCGCTTTCCCTTTATAAACGTATAGTCAGATCTGTGGAGAGGTGACCTAGATAGCTAGATTTAATGCAATTCTGTGTAAAGCAAAGCAAAGTAAAAAAGCAAACATCTATATATGAAGTCTGCAGTTTCACGGACCCATCGCTGGCTTATTCATTCCACTTGTGCCAGTGGGGGAGATATGGGAGATTTGTGGTTACGCGTGCCTCTACCATATGATAAACTGAGCTCAAGGAGAAGTATATGAGAAAATGAACCACAGACTGAGTTCTCACCAGGACTCAGGGCTGAGATTAAGGCCTGCATGAGAAGACATTACTCTTGGCCTCCCTCCCTGCTGCTGTCTCACATGTGCATTCCCCACTGAACCCCACCATTTTTCATGTTTCATATTTTGGGCCTCCCCTCTGGGCTGTTACATACTCCTGCTCAGAGGTGACCCAGACCTCTGTGTTGTGGTTAACCTTTTCTCTACCCTCTGCTGTCTGCATTGGATTTGGATTCAGAGGATGTCACAATATATTTGAGATGCTTTTTTTTTTAGTCTTCATATTATGCAAATGTTCTGGGGAGGCGGCCATTTTACTACTGGTAAATAACCTTCTGAGTTCCCATAACCTTCATAAAGAGAACATTACTGAGGGCTAATGATACAGTGATAGTCGTTTGTCCACTAGTAACATATTCAAACTACAAAATTCAAACAGGAACACTTGTCATTCAACATTATAGAAGTCATCCGTTAACCGAAAATCCCTCTAGTATCTATGACATTAAGGTGGAGCAGGGTAATTACTTTATTTTAAAAGAATATAACGCCAATCACTTCAAATTGTCATTGATCTGCTTGGGGCTGTTTACTCAAAAGGACCACAGCCAGCCCTCTACGAGTAAAAACATGTTATTTGGAGAAGAGTTCGAAGTTCTAAGGACAAATTGGACAATGGCACTGGTTAAAGGTCAGGCTCATTCATGAATTTAAGATTGAAAGCTGTGAGAAAAAGACGAAATTGTTATCAAAATTGTTATCAATCATTAGAAGAACAGTACGTTGTTGTGCGATATTGCTCAGCCGTACGCTATTCGTCAAATCTTTAACAAGAACAAGGTAATACAGGGACAACTGTTTAAGTAGTGAAATATTCCCCAAAACAATAAAAGCGTCTCTGGTCCACCCTTCTTGCTAGAACCACTTATCTGAAGAACATTTGTCAGGGTGGAGGACACTGCCATCTCAGGAGACTATTACAGACCACTAAAGTTATTTAGTCTGCACTGTGCGATAAATTGTCAAGGAAAATGACAGAGGAGATAAAGAACAAAGATTATACAAAAGAACAGTGGCTTTATGCAGCAAGCAAGCAATTCAGGGACATTTGGGAGGCAGAATGGTGAGAAGAAAGGAATGTTGCAAGGAGGTGGAGAGAGGGAAAATATTTTGTTTTTGGCTAAACAGTCGGTCAGAATTTAGAATTTTACCATCTAAACAAATACGGCATTAAGAGCGTGCCAAGGATGAAGGAGAGAGAAGGTCTGTGCATGGAAAGGAGTGTGGGAGATACAAACTGTAACAACTGAACATAAGAACATACGACTGTGAACAGAGAACCGTAAAGTTTTTCAGAGCGTGCCAGCCCGTTGCATGGATAACACTTGGACTAGTGTTACACAAGTTAATCCACAGGCCACAGCAGCCAGGCATTGTGTAAGCAGAGCCGCGCATGTACCAATTATTTAGGGAGCACATTTTCCTCTGTGAAACTCTATCCTAAGCGCTAACTTCACGAGACTTCATGTAATGTCTTTAGCACTTATAACAATAATAACACTAATGGCTGTGCTTATTTGAGCTCTGGTTCGCTGTTTAACGCAGAGTGGTCTAACGCGGAGGACTCTCAAATGGAGGAGTTGTCTTGTAAGTTGGATGTTTGATTGTAGAGTTGAGGAGCACAAAAGCAGTACTCTTCACCCACCTCACCAGAGTAAATGGGGGTGTAATGGGCAGAGAGCGAGCAGTGTCTGACTTTAAACCGAGACGAGGGGGCCTTTCTACTCTCACACACCTGTCGGACTGCAGATGCCGCTGTTGTCCTGCCTCCGTCGGTAGAAAGATAGCACCAAAACCTTTCTAAATCAGCTGACCAGACACATCACAACAACATCACATGACCACTCTGAGAAAAACCGAAACTGTCAGGTATGAAATCAAGCTAAACTAAAGGAATCTAGACCAGATGAACCTCATTGGACTCTGATTTGTGGAGGTAGTGGTGGAAGAACTCTGCACAATTCTGTACCAACTATGAGGAGTGATAGTCTACGGAAGTTTTACATGAACCAATAATGTAATAAAGGGGATTGTGGGCATATTCAGGAGTTTGTTTGATATTCTAAATGTTCTGCGGTAAGATTATGTCACCACAACTTTGGTCCTCAATATTACGGGGGCGGTTTTTGCAGACGGCTGAACATTTGTTTCAATATAGGCGGACAAAGTTCAACACCTACATGTCGCCGAAGACTAGACACAGATAAAGATATACTGTTGAGTAGAAAACAGAGTGAACTAAAGCAGAGGAGATCTTTAAAGCTGTGTTCCATCGGGATATCTCAGGCATTTCCTGCATGCTGTCTCACACTACAGAAACACCCTCCCATCTGAACATCAACACTCTTACACAACCACGTTTCCCACATTGAACAGTTCTATAGATCTACAGTGGTCATTTTAGAAGAACAGCTGAGGGAATGATTCTCTGGACTCTACTGCTGCTAACCTACTGCTCTAAGTGTGTTAAAATTTTGGCTCAGCATTTTTTTTTAAAACAATGAAGCCATAAATTAATGAAGAATGCGCTTTTGACTTAACTAAGATTGACACAAGACACAAAAACCATATAGTTTGACCATCACATTTTACATATGCATTGAAACGGTGGCAACCATAAAGAGAGATTGTGACATGAGACTAGTTAAATATGTCAGTTGTCAATGTACTTAAGTTATACTCTGTCTGTGTTTTGGATTTCAGCAAAAAAGTCCATGAAATCACATACACAAAAGTTTTATTTCTCATTTGAACCACCACAACCATGTCAAACTCTTAAATCTTTAATGTCCCATATAGAGAAGACATTAACTTGTGATATTACGAGATAAAATGGCCAAAGATTGTGCAAGGGAAAAGGTTTAAGGCTGGTGAGTTACACATTTTGAGAATCCATAGTTCTACGAATATATGGTCTACTATAAATCATTATAAATTATGTCAAAATCTTGTCCTGTCCTGTTGTAGATCCAATCTCGTGTCTCGTCTTGTGGGAATTCTGTTTCGTCCCGCCCTCAGTCGCTATAAGTGTTTTTGACTATTCGCTGTTTGCACCCAGTCCAAGCTTCATCAGTCACTTTTCACCCGGTCCAAACGTTTCCCACCAGGGTCTCCAGGACAACAGTCTGCCCTTAAGCCTCCATTCTGCACGGCCCAAATGGACAAACAGGGAAATAGAGACCTTACACCCGACTCAACTTTATGATCACAAACCCCTGTCGGCCTGTCGTTTTAACAGCTCGGTAACCCCTCTGTAACCATGGCGACGTGGGGTTAACCGGGCGAGTCAGTCCACAAACACAGCTGACACTTCACAGTCCGATAGATATAGGCCCAACGTAAGGCTAGTGACCAAAACAGGTTCAAATTGTAGATGTTCTTAATTCATAAAGTTGTAATAATTAATATACGCATCAGTAGGTCTCATTATATTTGAATATTACTACGCAGCCTTTATAGTTTTGGCATTTTGTTTAGAAAAGTGTTTGGTTCTAATTCAATGACCATATTTTACTGTAGCTTTACTATAATAATAATATATTGCTTTCCGATGACAGATGTTTGGAAAGAGATGACCACTGCAAAGACACATGTACTAAACACAAATATGAGTAATAAAATGGCACATAATATCTTGTAAAGTGGCAGTTTGATCTTGTACCAGATGGTCGCCTTGTACATATTTTTTTCCAGGTGAATCAAGGTTTTTGTCTATTTTTATATCAGAACATTGCTCTTCTATATTTAGCCTTGTTGGTGCATTCCAGCTTTTTCTAGTATCATGCTCTGTAGTAAAATTATTATCAAAGCTGTTTTGGAAGACATATTCCTCAAAAGAATGCGACCGGATGGCCCTCATGTTGTGCTGAGCAGATTTGAGTTAATTCTTTAATAATGAGGCAGCTGTGTGGGAGCTGGCAGGGAAGCACAGAACACACTGTCTCCCTTTAGCTCTGACTCCTACAGTCTAAACCCAGCATTTTTCCATGGGCACAACATTGCAAGAACATGATATTCTCTATGACTGTTTGCAAAAGGCGCGGTTTCAGCTGCACAGGTGTACAGCGTAAAAACAAACTCAAGCTCTAAGAAATTCAGAGCTGAAGAAAAAAATCATAAGTTCCCTCAAAACTGATCGTGACACACCCAGAAATGCCACCCATGCAGCCCTTTGCTTAATGGTGCTGAAAATGTCATCTGATTTTAATGCAAGTTTGAACCAACACAAGAAACAGCATTGTATTTAGTCTGCTATTGTGGGCACAGAGATGAGAGATTTGCACTGGAAACTATTTGAGTATGTGGCTGGAGGTTGGCCATTGTGCCTCTACAGGAATCAAATACAGTTGTCTAGAGCTTTTTGAATTACAATTTTCAAATAATTTACAATTCAGACATTTACAAGAAACGGGTTAATTGTTAGACTGTGCTTAAAGGTGCAGTATGTGTGCAGTTTTCTAGTGGATTGTTATTGTATTGCCTGAAATGTTCCACAATTTGGCACTGAATTTATATTTTCATAGAGACAAAGTTGATTCCACCAGACCAATTCACAGGTTAGATCTATGGAGAGATGAGTTCACTCACAGTAATTGTATTGGATGATTTTTAAGGTAGTTTTAGCCAGTAAAAATGAATGTTTTTAGGTAGTTTTTAGCTATTTCATTTGAATACATGCAACTGTGGAACATTTGGCAAAGCAATAACATCCCTAAGGAGGTTTTAATTGGTATTTATCAGCTTAAATACCAATTAAAACTTTATAATATCAATCAAAGATGTCAATTATAGCTCACAAAGGCTTAAAATACAGCATACACCCCGACATAATCTTATTTAGTCATGCCTCATCGTGTCAAATGACCTACTATTAAGTTAGTGCTTCAGCCTAAACCCTTCTGAATCCAAACAATGTTTATCTAAGCAGTAAGCAATGGTTTTGTGCTGCCTGGGGTTCACCTAAACAAATCTAGGTATAACAGCTATTACTGTATCTATCACTGTCATCATATTCCTACATGCCACCCATGCATCTTTGCAAACTAAATAGTGTTTCTAAATCAATGTGACCCTTCCAAAGTTGCTACAATAGCTAAATCAATTATTTTAGTGGAAAAGCCATCATAATTCAGAGAAGTTTTCCAAATTTAGGATGCAAGACACTTGTGTTTTTGATTTCCTATCATTTTTTTATTATTATTAAATAAGCAGGGAAATTCAGTCAGGTCAACAACCATCATGTATCACTTAAACAATGAGCGCACATTAAGAGACAAAAGCAGAAGTTAACCCTATTGCGGAAGTGAGTGTCCTTCCTCAAACTCCAACCCCCAAAATATGATCATAATTCCTGCATTTATTGGGAGTTCGTGCCATTATTTCTGATATTGGTCCAATAATACATATGTAAAGTCACTGTTGCATTTGGAATAGTAGTAAAATGATGCCCTGTTTGACAAGTTGCACCTAGAGTTGTACAAAAGTGCTCTGTGCCAGAGGAACCCCTGCCTCATGTATCCTGACCTAAACCTACAGGTGTATCCCATCTACAGTGTAACTATAGCCCAGCTCTCCTGAGTCCTGGGTTTTCACTTAATCATGCATGAGCCTGCTCCACGTCTGACAAGTAGAAGCAACACAACCACCTCAGGGCTCGATAAAAAATAAAACTTCATCTGATATCACAAACTCTGACGGCATCACAATTATATGTGTCCCATATTTGTTTTTAAATCTATTGCTTTTCATTGCAAGTATCAGCTCCATGATATCTGTTAAGCCAATATCCTGGTTGAGTATTTAACTGGATGAAACGAGCAAATATACAGGCTGATTTTGGTCTATCTCATAAAATGTGAACTTTTATTTATACAAAGCTGTTCTGTAGTTATTTGAAGGATAAATAACAGTTGCATAACACAGTCAGATCTCCGGATGTCCTGTGTAATAAATTAACTGTGTTTTAAGGAAATAAGTGTCATACTTAAAGTCAGTATCACTATTGGAACTGAAAAACCTGGATCCCAATAACCAATGTCTGTGGTCTCCATAGATACTGGTTATTGAAAATGATTGATTTGCCTCAAATGTTCCAAATTAAACATATGAGTCTCCACGGAGACACCACCAGTTGACACCACCATGTCAAGTTACAGGTCAGCTCTGGAACTCTGCCCAGAAAACCAGTTGCTCAATGTTGTTCATTCAATAATTCATCTTTAATAGAAGATAAAAGATAGAACAGAAGAATGGTTAACTCATGTAGCTACAAGTACTTGTCTTTTAGCAAATCCAGGAGCAGAACCATGGTGCACTCTCACAATGTACAATCACCTAAACACTCATTATGTTTTGTTTATATATTTCCACATAATCACTGGTTCCTTGTAACAAAGTAAAATAGTCTTTCTCGTCAGATGAAAAAAAGACTAACCCTCAAACTCCGATTTCCTCTGTGGCTTGGACCTAAACTACACCATTTACCAGATAACATACACCTTTAATGATGCTTTGTAAAACTGTCCAAACCTTTGTAAACTGCCTTGGTGGCCTTGTGTAAATCCACTGAACAAACCCAAAACAAAGACATTTTATGGCCCAGAAATAACTATGCAACCAAATGTCTGCACAGTGCACAAATGGAAGAGATCTAGCTGTTAGGTGTTAAACCCCCTGCAGTCCTGATGCTGGACATAAGACTAAAGCAAGGGAAGGCATTGAGGCGGCTTCTCTCTTCTTCAAAGTGTGCCCACAAAGGGTCTGTTTCCCATTCAGTCCACAAGGTCATTAGATAACTCAAGGCCAAGCTGTGTGGGGGTGGGACCAGTGAGCCAAACATGCACCCCCATCCGGATAAACACACATTTGGATGCAAGTGCAATTTAAAAGTGGTATTCAGACAGGCAGACTTATCCACACAGCAGTGAGAAGTTCACATCTGTCTTGCTCAGCTGTTTGACAGAATCATGACATCATAACCCCCCACCCCCTCCAAACAAGCTCAAAAGTAGGCCACTTCTTTTCCCTTTTTCCCTGCTACTAAAACTCAATCGATTTCAGTTTGCTCAAGAAAATCTAGAGTTTGACATTGTCCAAAACCTGCGTAAAGAAGTAAAAGCATTCAGTGTTGAGTTTTTTGGTGAAGATTTGGCCTGCAAGTGAAGAAAAGAAAGATAGTGGGGATGTAGAAATGCATTAGTTATGAGCACATGTGTTTTTTGGCAAGATGGTCTCGACTATGAGTCATAAAGCTGGGAAAAACTTGTAACAAAGTGGGTTGAAAAGACAGATTCCTTTGTGCACAATCCTCCATTCAAAAGGGGGAATCTATCTATTGTATTACTATCAGACTATAGTTAATTTAGTCTTTGCAAGTTGTAAAATGAGTCTACAAAAAGTGCATAGAAGAGTAGATCTAAATGGCAGTGTACCCAAGACATCAATCTACACTAAAACACAAACTTTTTTAGGGTTAATGCATTTCAATTATCATTATCAGAGTAGGTGCTGATGTATACTGTGTCTGGCTGTCAAATTAAAGAGCCAGTCCTTGAAAGACAACCCTGTCAATGATCAGCACACCCGCAGAAACCTGACACCCAAAGACAATAGCCAAGTTTTTTAGAGGTGTGCACGGTTTTGGTAACAGCACAGGCACAGTGTCCAGGTGTTGCGCATGGAGACGCACCAGACGCTGGACGTGCGTAAAACCCTGTCACCCTGCATTAACACAGGGTTTAATTCTGAACTGTTAGGCCTACTTTCCCTTGTTACTTCAAAGTACTTACAGAACCGAGCCAACAGAAAAAAAAAATTAACAATACTTGCGCAATATTTAGTCACACAAATGGCATGGGAAAGTGTTTCTTAATAACCGCGGTGTAAATAGGAGTGGCTGTAAGGATGTTAGGAGCTTTATTTAATCGAGATGCAGTGTTTTTACCAGTTAATAGATGAGCGTGGGTTGATGATGTCTTCTTTAGCCGTGAGCAGTGACAGGCTGTAGGTATCCAGGTTGATCGTCCGTGCGCTCATCGTGCCAAAACTTTCCAGAGCACACCTCAACTTTCTTCATTCACCCCACGACAACTATCCGGGCTTTTTGGCTACGTGCAACAAGTAGCCAAAGAACCAAACAGCAAACGTCAGTGCAGCAGTGGAGGTATGCAGGGTCATGCAGCGGATAAGCTTGGAGTTGGAGTAAAATGGAGAGGTCTATGTATGCAGGCGCTGCGCTCTCCCAGTGAGCAGGGGAGGACTGCCAATACACGCTGCTCTTTGTGCACTAGGGTAGAATAAGTTTTCAACAAAAGCCCCACCTCCTGTTGGGAGAGTGGAAGGAGTAATAATGACTTCACTGGCTGCTGGGTCATCGGGAAGGAAAGTGCGACTCACCGACGTGAAACTTACCCGCAAGAAGAGCTGTAAACTTGGCATCCTGAACGCATTATTGCACGAGAAACATCTAGGGGTTTGCATTGTTCTTTGCTCAATACTCAGGTTTTATGCAAGTTAGACACAATTTTGGGATTGCTGTACAAAAACAATATTTAGTTTCAAACCACTGGACAAGCACAAATCTAAACCAACAGCGTGTAATGACAGAATAGTGAGTGGTCTTATTTTAATAGTTGTGTTTTTGTCATACTGAGGTTTGTGATTTGAACAGTCAGATATAAATGGATCAGTCTGTTCCATCTGAGCTGTCAAACAGGAACAAAACTTGAATAATTTGGCTTTTAGTTTGACACTGGGTTTATGCCAGATGCCCTGATGAAATCCTCTGCATATATTCCCTAAATTAATTAATAAAAATTTGGATTTCCAGCTTAATCTATTCCATCTAATCACCTATAAACAGTGGATATGTAATGTTTTAAATAATTTTGTAATAAAAGGTGCATTTTGTCTTCTCACTTTATTATCATCAAATCCCAAATACATAGAAAGAGTCACAGAAACCCTAAACTATTGCATGTCATAAAAACCAAACTGGAAGGACTCATGAAGGCCTGTTATTAACCACATAGAAATGGATATTGTTTTTGAAATGACATTTCTGTATGAGGTTTTTAAAGGGAGTGAAGGAAAAGGATGCCAGCTGTGCATGTGCCAGTGTGTCTTTGTCTTTGAGTGGACCTCCGCTGGTTCTTGGCAGACTTCAGAGACGCCATTTACGGTGTCACAAGAGGGAAGAAAAAAGGCAAACAGGACCTGATTTCATGGGAAGGGAGTCTGGAGCAGGCAGCTATTTGAAAATGCAGAGGACTACTTCAGTCTGAAAACTGGCGGATTTGTAGAGTGGCAAAGTTGAATCAAATGTGACGTAATTGCCACAAATTATTCTTTCTTTAAAATGCATTGACGCAAAAATGCCGTAGGACTGAAATTATGTTTATGTCTGCGTCTGGCTTGTCTTTCTTTTAGATTAGACATAAGTTTAAAATGTAACGTAGCAGCTATTTAAGATAAAAAAAAATAGAGCTGGTTAACAAGGCATTTTGTCATCCATCCATCTATCCATTCATTCATCCATCTATCCATTCACCATCCATTCATCTATTCATCCATCTATTTATCTATCCATCCATTTATCCATCCATCTATTTATCCATTCATCTATTTATCCATCCATCCATCCATCTGTTTATCCATCCATCTATTTATCTATCTATCCATCCATTCATCCATCCATCTATCCATCCATTTATCTATCCATCCATTCATCCATCCATCTATCCATCCATCTATTTATCTATCCATCAATCCATCTATTTATCTATCCATCCATCTATTTATTTATCTATCTATCCACCCATCCATCTATTTATCTATCCATCCATCTATTTATCTATCCATCCATCCATCTATTTATCCATCCATCCATCTATTATACATTCATCTATTTATCTATCCATCCATCTATCCATCCATTCATCCATCCATCTATCCAGCCATTCATCCATCCATCTTTCCATCCATCTATTTATCTATCCATCCATCTATTTATCTATCCAACCATCTATGTATCTATCCATCTATCTATCCATTCATCTGTCCATCCATCTATCTATCTATCTATCTATCTATCTATCTATCTATCTATCTATCTATCTATCTATGTATCTATCTATCTATCTATCTGTCTATTTATCTGTCCATCTGTGGTGTTGTCTATCTGTGGTGTTTTGTTTTTTTTTGTTTTTTTCATTGTCAATGAAAAAAAAACAACTTGCTTTTTTTTCTTCAGTGATATGGTGTAACTTAAAGCTACTATGTGTACTGTATGCTTATTTGATTATTTATTTATTTATTTATTTTTTATTTATTTTTTTGCATTGTCAGATCTGAAACCCGTCCCTCCTCCCCTCACCTTGTCTCTGTTCTTCTTCTGTCAGTTCAAACCTGGCACACTGTGAAACAGCAGTAACACTGACAGCACCTAGTGGTGATATGTGACATTACAACAAATCTAATTCCAGATGGAAGCTTTAAAACAGTGAATCATAATTGTAAACATCATAAAGGCACATTAACAGTACCATGTATAATCACTGAGTGTAAGTTGTTTTTCTGCAATGATCAGAGCGAGAGAAGAGACTAATGGGTTAAACTAAAACACGTCTTCAGTCATGGTTCAAAATCAGCTGCAGCACCTTTATTGATTTCACCTGATAATAAACAACACTTTAGTTGTAACCTGTTTGCAAATGGGCAAAGGGCACAACATCCCCACGCCACATTATTCTTCTCCTTCCTGCCATTAGAGGCCCCTGCCCCTGAGACACTAAGTCCAGTAATGTGGACAAACTGCTGCACTCTCATACTTCAAGGGGCTTTGGCATTTCCTCTGGTCCACTGCATGTCCAATTATCACAGACTTCCTGCCTTCCTCATGTAGCCTAAACCAACAGCGTGTAATGACACAATAGTGAGTGGTCTTATTTTAATAGCTGAGGTTTGTGATTTGAACAGCTAGATATAAATGAATCACTCTGTTCCATCTGAGCTGTCAAACTGGAACAAATCTTGCTATAATTTGGCTTTTAGTTTGACACTAATCTATTCCATTTAATCACCTATAAACAGTGGATATGTTTATGCGTGGACCAAAGATCTGATTGTTATTATGTGATTTCTGGAGTTATTAGATTATAGAAATGCCAAACAGTTACATCTGATGTGAGTAAATATCCGATTTCTTTCTGATTGTTCACTTTGCAGGTTCTGACAGGAAAAAATGAAAGAGAAAAGTAAAAAAAATCACTGTACTTTGTTTTATATTAGTAATTACTGGTGTGGTGTGTGAGGAAATGTGGAGAATATGAGTGAAGTACTGAGGTATAGCATTGGTTTATCACTATTTTAATGCCATATCCTCAATAATAGTTTGTTCTAGCATCTCTCTTAATTTCTCAAAATCTCAGGCTCTTCTCTCATCTCATTTCTGGCTCCAGAGGAATCAAAGTTGCTGAGTGGCTCGGTCTGTCCTCCTCCAGGTAAAACGATGCTGAGCTCCGCCAGGGGAGTCTGTTATCGTTTTCCACATACTAATGAGGTAGAAGTGGGAGAAGCTACTTGCTCTAGTAAACAAACGACTTATAATCGTTTCATCATAGGTCAATCCAGGTACAGCTGCAGTCATTAATGCAGTAGACGCTCTTATTTGTCAATCACGGCCCGAAAAGCGACATGTAAAATCCAAAACGATGCCAGACGTACGTGCAGTTGGTCTTGACTTTTAGCAGAAAATAGGCATCCTATCAGGAGGCCTCCAGATGAGGTCACTCCGCAGCTATGCACCTTCAAAACAGCCTTTAGAGCCCGTTTTTACTCTCCTCACTTTCTCAGAAGACAACATGTGTCCAGAAGGGAGCTACATATGTTTTTTACATTTTCACCCACATTCTCACCTGTCTCAAGCTTCAGCTATTCAAATATATGGAGCCGATCGCTTGTTGCAGCTCTGTGGCTATTAAAAGTACAAAAATAATAACAAAAAACATCATCCAAAGGTAGAATATAATGCTACATCTTATAAGAGCAACCCAAATCTAATCATTTCACTTAGTTCATGTTCAACTTTTAATGCCAAAAAGTTACAATTCTGCGTGCAATGGCATCTTTTGTGTTTATCCAAATAAGTTTTATATTTTTTTCATGAGTCCATCACCAGATCATTGTGAAATGTAGATCCCTTTGTGTAGTTGTAGTTGGGGAAGTCTGAAAAATGGGAGCCAGATGTGGTGACGTCATTGTGTCTCTGAGCCTGTTAAAGCAGAACATTTGTGGGAAATGAGAATTGGAGCAAATGACAAAGCAGATGACACAGTTCTGTGGTCTGTAATCAAATATTTTCATTTAAACTAAGAAAATGCTCACACATCATAGCATACGAGATGGGGCGTTTGTTTTATCTGCTCTAAATATTCAGGTGGAGCTGATGCGGTGATTTCTCCACTAGAGGGTGCTTGTACTGTTCTGTATGTCTTATAATTTACTTTTTGTGTCTTATCTAGTTTGTATTTATTCAACTTCAGTTTGCTGGTGTTTTTATTGCTCAAACGTACATAGAAAAGCATGCATTTTTACTCTATGGAGATATATACATGTACTATATAATGTAATACACTGTGGAACCTTCTCAGCAAAGCAATATCTCCATGGAGACGAGCAGATGATGAATAGTTAGATGGTTCTCCTTTTCTCTCCTTTTAAACAATGATATAAAGAAAAATATGAGTCATAATTAAAAGATTATCAGTTTTAATAAACCCATGTCAAACATCAAAATACTGAAATGGCAAAAAGAAGCTTTTTATCGCATTTTCTCAATATTTTTTGTACAAATCAGTGGTTTAAAAATATTACAAACGTTAAGCTTCACAACATTTTTGCAACAGTCGCAAAAACATTCTGATTGTTGTAGATTGTTTGAAAGCCCTTGATAGTTTTAGTTGTGTATTGTGTGCTCTTTTTGCCTTTTATTGTAATATACACAACAAAAGTGGTAGTAATAAAGTTAATAAAAACCCATACCATATGAGTCATAAGGAACAAAGGTGCATCATAATACTACAGACCAAGTCAATACCATCCACTTAAAGTACAGTAAAGACCGGAGGTTAAACACCATGACAGTAGAAGTATATGACCCAAAACACTGGGCCTCATACAAACACTTTAACACATAAAGCGTGGAGAGAAACTTATGCTTTTTCTGTTTAAACCAGCAACACTTACAACTTGACTTAAAGCACAATTTACATACTCTATAAGTCTCCTTGCAAGATTGCAGTATAAATTATTGTAGCTAAGCAAGAATAGGGTATTTGACTTCATTTTGGCTTAAAGAGAAGAAGACCTAAGAGAAGATGGACAAGAACTGGGCATGTCCACAATATTAGTAGTGACAGGCTACATCGCAAGACATACAGGCACCTCAATGAATGCAACACTGGAAAAACACTGCTTTAACTGCTGGGTTAGAAATATGACCTGTTAGCATTTTAGCATAGACAATACTCTAGACGTGCAGGTGGAAGTTCATATAATGCTTCTTAAACATCGTAAAGGAAGTCAAAAACACCGTGCGATAAGATACTATACAGAAATGAGAGCTGCCTACTGTAGTTTCTGTGCTCTTGTGTGTTTCTTGGCTTTATCAACTCTTTAGAGCTCTGAAAGCTGTGGATGCAGAGCCAGTACACAGCCAAAAGAGTGAGGTTTAACTCAAGGCACAGAAAAGGAGACACCTAACAGTGATGGCAGGCTCTACTGGAAATGAGGCCTTGCAAATAATGGACTAAACACATTTTGGCCAGTAGGTGTCAGTGTTGCACAATTATAAAAAGAAATATTTCACATTATCCCATAACCCAAAGCCAATTAGAAGCTGTGAGCAAGCATTCAGAAACAAAATATTATCATTTACATTAATAAATCCATATGCATATAGGGTGAATGCTCAAAGAAACATGCAACCTAATCTTTCCTCCTCACATGCAGATAAAACTGCTTATTTTTAGGGTCTACCATTACTTATTTCTGTGTATACAATTCAAAAGTATAGTTTGGCCGTTGCAAATTTTAGGTATTAATTTGACAGAAATGTTTTAATGGTAACAGCACCTTAGGGTCAAACCAAACACTTTGGTCAAGAACCCATTGATTTGCATATTGGGAACTTCTGGGGATGTGCTTGCCTAATATAATATGCTACTTTGAGCTGCATAGAGCTCATTTAGTAAAGCTGATTTGTGCATAAAGCAACATAGCAAAATTAAAAGCTACCACAGAGTTTAACAATAACCATTTTAGGGTATAGGTGTAAATAGCATGCTACAATCATCAGAAAATAGAACATAATAAACCATTTGTGTTAAGCACAGGTATAGTAATAAACATCAAACCAAAGAAAGTGCATTCCAACACCGAGTGTCATTGTAAAGACTACAGGCTAACCGTGCACTACGCACCGAGACCAGCCAGTGCTTAACTCTGTAGACTGCAGGAATCAAGCTGTCAAACCATTGCTTGATTAGCTTCCTCTCTAAAAGGTAAGTGGAGCATTAAAACCAAACATTATCACAATATGAAATAAGCCAACTATTCTAAGGCCAAAGTTGCTTCTATTACAATTATAAAAGTTTAAGTGAAGGCCATCTGTCAGCAAATCTATGACAAACAGACAAAGGTGCTCCACGGGCATGGCTCAGGTTGGCTCAGAAGACCTCTCCATTTGATATAATGGCTGAGAGTGCATAAGAACAACACCATCACCCTTTATATGATTATTGTGGATCATCTACCACAGAACCAGTCTGCAGATTCTTACTGAGAATTTAGCTGAAATTCTACCTGACTCTGGTTGTCCAACTATTATAAGGCACATGGACAATAGGAAAAGAATTACTGATCAGATCCATGCAACCACCTAAACCCAAATATACACGGGATATTCAGGTGTCAGTTTGAAAAGAAAACAAATGTAGCTGGTTGAATGTACTAAAATAACAGACGGAGCCTGGTTATGCTTTTCCATCTCTTGTACATAATTCAAAGAGGAATTTGCCAATTTCTCACTTAAGTCTTGTGAGATCCTTTCTACCTTCAATTTCTGTAGCTGACAATAACTTTGACACATCTCCCATGGAGAACACACCACGTGTCTCACACAATCCGTCTTTCTGCAGCAGTCGCACTGGTGATGCTAAGGGGCACACAAACACAAATAGAACAATGTGTTAATAGAAAGTCATCACCACAATGTCTTGTTTTCACATAAAGGCCCAGAGCCCAAAGAAATTATCACTCAACAAAAACAAATGTGATGTGCTCTCATCTGCACTTCAACTATTCAATCACAACAAAAGCACTATTTTCTGGTTAAGAAGAATTATATAAAATAAAGCAGCAGAGGCCATGGGGTGGGTCATAGTTTTACACATTCTAATATCACCAACCCTATGTGAGCCCAGACACGCTAAGAAGAATCACAATACTTTCCCATTTGAATACCTTCAAAAGTGTTTTGTGGTAAACACTAAAACTCTTGAGACACTGTCAGCATAAAATTGCATGTGAACACTATAAAATTATATGTTAAGCACCATTTTCAATTATAGCAAAAGGAAATGGAAGGCAGTATGTACATTTCTCCAAAAAACAAACCTACACCTTACAGTTATATTTCAAATACTTTCTAAATATATATTCCATCACCTTTTGCAGAACCATGTTTGGATTAAAATAAATCACAGCTTTGGTATTATAAAACAAGTAAAATTGTTAGTAAAATAAGCACTTATCCTTCTGCCAGTAAAGAGGTCCCCAAAACCTATGTCGTTAGTAGTGGTCACTGTCAGAGCGCATACAAAGTGCATAGGGGTTAATTCAGATCATTCATATAAGTTTGCATTTTTCTATTTCTGCCAAGCACCAAAGAGTTTGGCAGCTTGTTGATAGACACAGAAGACCACTTGACTGGGGGTTAATTGCCATTATCAAGTCATAGCAATTTTTTTTTTTTTTTTTTTTTTTTCTGGGAGTAGTGTCCATGAAGTCTCCTGATAACGTAATTCTTGAAAGATATTGAAGAGGACAGAATATCATAAAAATCAAAAAGACATTATCAGTGTTCCTGTTTCCAGTGCTGGTTTTGGAGGGGTGACCGTGTTTATGTGTGCAAGCTAACAGTCTGTGTACAAGTGAAGGCAGAATTAGCTCAGCACAGGGAGCCTTAAGGTCAGTGTGAAGGATGCAAACTGAGAGATCAGAGCCCTTGCACCCAGTGCACACTCTGGGTGCTCTGTCACTGGAGGGACCAGTTTAAGTGGAGGAACAGAAGGACGGCACTGGGAAGCACAAGTGTCACCCACAGCTACATATTCACACCACTGTACCACACCTAAACCCAAATTCATCAGATAAGTCCCAAACATTCACCAAACATTCAGGCACAGTAGTGCTGTGACTGAGTTCTCTCTTTAGCCTCGGGAGCAGACTTCAGGAGATGTGTGGAGAGGAAGACGGGTGTCTCCAGAAACACCAGCCCCTTTTGGTGTGCTGCTTGCGCAGAATCTCCTCCTCACGCTCACGTTCTTTTTGGGAGCGCAGGTAACGGTCCTCCTCCTTTAAGAACCACACTGGAGGCCAACGCTGCTTCTCAAAGTGCCTCTGGTTATCTGCAAATACATATTATAGTTTAATTTTTTTTTTAAGTACATTTGAAGTACGTAACACATTGTTTGTGTTTATACTGTGTAGTTTTTATAATTGTGCAGATACAGAAGCAGTACCTGGACACATGGCCTTCATATCTTTGGGAAACTTGCGGCATATGCTGTTATAGTTAGTGCAGATGTGATGAAGACACCAAGCTGACAGCTGTTTGGCATTGTGAAACTGCAACAGAAATATGTTATGACTTATTTAATGACAGAGGAGTTTACATGTATTTTAGAAAATACTTTTTTGTTTCTAACCTGTGCAAGTTCCAAATAGGCCAACACTTGCCCATCAATATCCATTCCTTTCACTGCCAACTGAAGCAGCTCCTCAACAGCATGTTGTTCTGTGGACACAAACAGCTTGTTAGTATTGTTAGCGTCTTCCAGTAAAATTTAGACGGCTGATAATGAAATACGAATTTACCGGTGAGTGCGACAAGGCGTGGCAAACAGAGACGATTGGCCAGAACTATAAGTTCTATGGGCTCCAGACCTGGGCTGGGAGTCAGCAGACCAGAGTAGAGGAACTCCAGCACCCCTCGCATACATGCTGTGCTTGTGTTGGGGATGGACACCTATTACCAACAGAAAATTATAATTATACTGCACAAGTGTGGCGGGTTTAGTGACATACTAAACTGTACAGTAAATGTCATTAGGGCAAAGGATATCCTGTTAAGTCACGCAGGCTTTGATGTGATCCCAGATGAAAGCACTGTCTGGGGCTAATGATGTACCTAATATGTCTGACACCTCACTGTGCGTTTCTGCCATGCAAGACTGGAACCAGATCCTCCACGTTCAGGCTGATTATAAAATGTTGATTTTTCACTGGAATTTGTGTTTGTATTTAGTGAAGTGGTTAGAAATGGAATATAATCCTTATTATAAGAATACAGCGAGACACATAACTGGATAAAATTCACACAGTAACCTCTTTAGGTCACTAAAAGACCTTTCCACCAACTAAAACACCAACTTAGCCTTACACCTTTATAGAGCGCTGCCCTATAGCATAAAGACATTAGGATAGAAGAGCCTAATGAAGTAAGCCTGAGCAGCAGGCATTCATTTACCTGTGTGTTATGGGACTGTAGTGCGGAAGCAGACTAAATAATAATGACAGCAATAGCCTGACCCCACAGGGAGATCCTAACCGAGACACTCTTTCACCTCAGTTTCCACAACCAATTAGGGAGAATGTCAGCTCAGTGACCTATCCTTAGGAGTAGTAAGCAACAATGGTAAGACATGGGTGGTCTCCAGAACTGAAGGCTCTATCTGAGAACAGGACAGATTCATGTCAACAGCAATCCTGCAGGGCATATGTGTATGGAGTACTGTGCACGTTATGTAACACTTTAATTTAAACATCATTAGCATTATTAGAAACAAAAAATGCTCTGTCTAGAGGGGTGAAAAAGCACTAAAATAGGGCTTTGCATCCCCTAAGGTTTTAGTGATCACTGTCTGCTTTACACTAAAGCTCTTGCACAAATCATATGTGCACCTGACTGGACAAGAGGTGTGTTGCTTGAGGAAGGTCAGTGGGATCAAAAGAACACTATTGAAATAAATAAGCAGAGTGAGAAAGTGCACAAGTTTTCCAAGTTCCAAGTTTTAAACTAGGAGGAAAAGTTACAAATGATTTGAACCACACTCATTAACTATGTATGGTGACTACAGCCCACCTACACAGCCAAAAATGAAAACTGGGATCTTGCAGCTCGCTGTGTTAACACACTCAAACAGTGTCTCAGCAAATTCACTTAATGTAACCATAGCCACAAGCAGCCCACCCGCAGTCCACACTGTGCCCCCTCAGCCCAGCTCACATCCAGTCTACAACAAACACTCTCTCCCACTCATACAACATGTTTATTTTCATTTCAAGTTAACACAAAATGTGAAAATATGTGAAACCTACTTCACTTTTTACACCTGGGTCTAGGTAACACAAGGTTAGACACAAGAAACTATACTCGAGGGATCTGTTTCTCCACAGCCTACGGAGGAGTGGTGAACTAATCTACTTCCTGTAGGTAGGTCAGGCCCAATGGAAAAGCCCTGGCCTGAATAGTCTAAGGACAGAGGACACTCAAAGTACCCAATCCTGCAACTCAGAGCCTCTCAGAGCACAGTAACTCGTACCCACAAGACACAATGTTACTAAATATAGAAAATAGTCACTATACACTAATACTATATTGTGCATTAAAGTCTTTGCAGCATTGTCGATAAAACTTAATATACCAACCTCATATCTACAGTCACTGAGGTCATGATGTATAAAGTTGCATTATTCAATCTCATTAAGTTATAACATTTGTACTAGACTCTGTGCCGCCTTCAGTTTAGCAAAATGGATTTACGCCTCTGTTAAATTGCTGATTGTCTCTCCCCACTCTCCACTCCCTTTCATGCTCACATCTGTCTAGTCGAATAAAGCAGATCTCGACCAACCTCGTCAGTGTAGCTCTCCATGAAGGATCCACGGAACATCGCAGCCATCCAGTCACAGCTGGAGATGAGCAGGGGCTTGTGAGCCGGAAGAGAGCCATCATCCAGGCGGAACACCACATCTGAAACCGTGTGGAAAAGAGCATTCATCTTGTGGAGTGCCACAGAGGAGCCCAGGCTACAAAGACAGGCAGGGACATACACCGTAGGACACACAGAGACACAGACATGGATACAGGTAGACCGAGAGATAAATTGACAGAGCGACAGAACAGCTAGTGAAAGTGGATGTGAAAGAGTAAGCTAAATGTATTTTAAGGTGCATTATGTAACTTTTCTGGTGGAGGGTGCCACCTTCTCGTATCCATAGAGATTTTATTGCTTTGCCCCAAAAGTGCTCAACATCCACAGAGTCAAACAAATGACACGTACAGGACAAGTAATGAGTCAGATCTGTGGCAAGGCAGCACCGCTCATAGTAATGATGTGTGTTATTTTAGTTATTTTTTCGCTATAAAAACGTTTGTAATGGCAATAAGATCTCTATGGAAACAAGAAGGTGACAGACGCTTCACCAGAAAAGCTACAAAGTGCTGCTTTAACCAAATTACCATCAATTATTGAGTATATATACATCTTGAAATTATTCCAGTTGATTTTATACAAAAACGTAAACTGGTAGAGTACATTTAGTATGTGGATATGCAGAGTAAAAGTGGTGAAGATTACAATCAATATAATAAGGCTATAGTGTGCAAATGCTTAGGTGTAAAAGTTCATAAGAAGCTGAAGACACATGACGCCACAAGACAAACAAAGCACAAAAAGCAAACTACGGTAAGCAGATTCATAAATATAATCGTATTCTAAAAACGTGTAGCGCTAGTACACCTCAGCACTATGCCTATTGTATATTAGCACGATATTCACATAGAAAAGTACATTCACAATAATCTTTCCGAGCAGTGTGTTTTGAAACCTATGGACTGTGTGTGCGGTTTACCAGCGAAAGTCCCCTTGCTGAGACACTCCTTGATCCGGTTGGCCCTGCGCACGTGGAAAGCCTTGGTAATCTCCTGGTTCATGAAGCTCTCTCGGTTCAGCACATTGGCCACCATCATCCGCAGGTCAAACACTTCCAGCAGCTCGGCTATAGTGGCCACCTGCATCAGATCCCCTCTGCCCTCATCCAAGCTGCCCGTGTAGAGGTACTGGAGCACGGCCTAGAAGAAGCGAAGACAAACTGAGATGTGCAGAATCATGCAAGCAAGGAATATGCATGCATCATAATCATAGTGTTTTCACATATGTTTTGGAGAGTAACATTAGTGTATATTTGGATTATACTTGATAAAAACATGGCAAAATAAACAGAAGGAACATATAAATTCTACAAGCCTAAATGTGTGCCTTTCAACCATTGGTAGGGCTGCACAACATGTTACAATCAAATCAAAATTGCTATTTGAGTCAAAAATTCTGCAGTTATTTAGATTGTTTAGAATGTCCTCTGCAAAAAAGAAAATATCCAGTCTTTTTTTTAGAAACGAGCAGTCCTAAGCATTGGATTCTAAAGTTCACATCTTGTACTGTATGTTGTAGGATATTGCATTGTAGACTTAATGAAAAGAAAACATTATCATTACCTTAAACGGTTCTTCTTGTATGAGAGCATCCATGGCAACCACAGTCATCAGTCGAGGGCGTCCCGTCATGGGATCTTCCACATGCTCCAGACAAACACTCAGAAAACCCCTGCCCCACCCTGAAAGTGCCCGTCCGGTCCCCAGCACCCCCACTGTGTACTGAGCTCGAGAAGGCAGAGCGTTATCACTCTGGGAAGTCCTCAGAGAGCCCTGCTGCAGGAGCTGGGGTCGGCTCAACACCTGCACCCCTCCCTGAATCCCATCTTTGTCAATGTCCAGACTTTTGGTACGACCTGCCTGCTCCTTCGCTCCTCTCCGTGTGTGTTCATCCTCTTCTTCTAGTTCCATGTTTTCTTTGTTCTCCTGATCTTCCCCCACCTGCCCTTTAGATAACCCACCCAAATCCAGAGTGAACAGGTCATAGAATTTGGAGCAGGATGTAGCAAGATAAACTTTGTGTGCGAAGACTCGAGTGGCGCCGCACTGGAGGAGAAAGAGGACATCGGCGCAGAGGGGCTGGCAGAACAGAGAATCAGGGCCTTCTCCATCAGACGGCGGGGGGTCTGGGATTCCTACTATGGGCCGTGGAGGGCGAGGGGGTAGGAAGGGGGCCTGGAGTAGTGGCCTCTGGACCTTCTTCAGATGGGACTTCCAGAACTGCAGGTGGCGGCGGGAGATGAGGGCGGCTCGGATGGCATTGTCGAAAACATCCTTGACTCCGAACTGAGCTACTATACTTGTCTCATAGTAAGGGATACCAAGCTCCTTTGCGACCTCGTGGCCTCTTTCTGGTGGGAGAATGTCTGTTGGTTTAATGGGTCTGTAGAGAAAATTAAAGACAAACTTAATTTAAAATTAATTAATTAAATTTATGCTATGTCACTGGCATTGATTTTGTGTGGGCATTGTGACGACTGAAATCTGTAAACACAGTCATTTCATAGGGACCTTTTGCTTTGTGAGGACCAAACATCAGGTAAATCCTTCAATAATAGACCGACTACATGGTAAAAAGATAACATCATGATTCATTTAGGTTAAGGTTAGGGTTTACGGTAAGATTAGAATCAAAAAGTAGTAGCAAGTGTGGTTGAGGTCGCCAGGAAATCAATGCTTTGTCCATTACTGTACATCTTGGAGAAGTTTTCAAACAATGGCAAGGAAATCTTTACATCTATAATTCATAACTTGGTGTTTGGCCTCAAATACCTCTATCTAAAAAGAGCATAGTGTAGCAGACGTTTTCTCACTTGGCTAAGGGTCGGCGGGCACGGTTAACGGCATCCAGGTCAGCGTAGCGCAGATCCAGCTGGCAGCCGACCAGGATGATAGGCGTCCGAGGACAGAAGTGTTTGATCTCCGGAAACCACATGGTACGGACGTGACGCAGGGAGTTTGGGTTAGCCAGAGAGAAACAAAGTACCACAACGTCCGACCTACAGGCATAAAACATAATAGACACCAAAATTATAGATCTCTAATAAACAGTGTGGGATTGGAAATTATGTTATGATGCTTCCTTTGAATTGTAGTGGTAAAGTAAGGATTTTAAATTGCACAATACACTTTTAATCAAAGACATTTAAGACAACTGACTGTGGGCCGCTCGATTAAAAAGACTCTTAGACCATTAGAAATTAATGAATCTTGGTCTTGATTAAAACATGTTTGTTTGCACAGCGCTAATTTAAAACAACTGAAATGTATTAGACTCGTTCAAAACAAGACAATAACAATATACATTTAGAGAGATATTGCATTTGCAGCTATTACATAACAAGATTTCTATTATACATTGTGCAATCCTGATGGGTCGTGTCAGAAAGCAATAATACAGAGAGCCAAATGTGTGTGCGCGTATTGGACTTGGCTCCATGTCTGTGTGCACATGTCTGGACCTCCAGGCTACTGATTTGTGTGGCCTATTTTCCTCTTACATAAACACATCTAAGCCCTCTAAGGCTACATGGTCACAAAGAGATGACTAAGAATAGCTCAGATAATGTAATTTGCTTAAATGATATTTTAGGCAGGTTAACATTACCGAGGACTGTCGTTATCTCTAATCCATGACATATTTCTAGGTAATGGTTAATAAAGATGTGTCAATATCAGTGTATCAGTGGCATGGTTCATTTGGAGTGGGTAAATGCTGACACTACAAGTCTGCTAAATCATCTACATGTAGATCAACACAACTACCAGGGACTTTTAACCTCAAACATCAAAGAAACACGCTGCACTTCTATGGCTTAGAGACACAAATATCCTTTATAATAATTGACAGCAATAGGGCATGTCAAGATTAATTGGTTGATCAATAATTATGATACCTAAAGTTAAAGAATATTATTGTGACAATTTCAGACTCAAAATTTTCAATTTGTATGTTTATGTGGTATTAACATGATCATTCAGAAAGTTTGATTTCATAAAGCTGGTCACATGTTAGAGTAACGTGATCTATTAGACAATGTGAAAGGATTATGTGTTAGTTCATGGTGGCAATAATAATGAATAATGAATAAATTATGTTGAATGAATGTTTCTGCTCACAATAATCATAATAGTAAATGTTTATACTGTGGCATCCCTGATAGCAAAAATAATTATACTACTCAAAGGCAGGAGCACAGACTAAACAATGAATATACTGTAAAAACTTCAAGCTTCAAAATTAAGAGGGTTATATATTACATCACATTAAACTGAATGATTATAAAGTAAATTTAAGTATAAAGTAATTGATTGAACAGGCCAGAGGAAGAAGTGGAGGAAGAAGTGTTACATCAAAAATTACATATTATTATTATTATTATTATTATTGTAAAGGGGCATACACTTGGACATCTTACTCATCTTATAAATATGTAACATTATATAATACTGCTACAGATGCCATAAACACAAGATTGTTGACATGCTAGATTAAGTAATATTTTGACTTTTTTTTTTTTTTAATGTCTAATGAGATGACCTAGTTTTTCTCATTTTGTTTTTCTTAAACGAACGTCCAACTCCAGACGAGGTGTGTGACATTTGCCGTTATGATTTGAACATAACCCTACGGTCAACAAGGTCATATGTATTATGGGGAAGAGCTGAGTAATAAAGGGCATTGAGGAGAGAGGAGAGGTCAAATGAGGTGACACACGGGTGATGAAATACGTCCCTAAAGAAAAACACAACTAATGTCACATAAATACAATATACAGGGAAGAGGGTTATGGGTCAGTGCTGCGAGTGAGGCCGGTGAAAAACTGCTGAGCTGGCACTGCGTCTCCATCAGCTGACTGCAGTCTGACAGAGCACACGGGACACGCTCAGAGACAAGCACTAAACACAACAGTGTACTATTGCACGGAGGCACATGTGGAGGGAAAACAATAGGACACAATTACACAAACAGTCGATGCAGAACGGAACGCTGCTTATTATAGACCGTGGCATCAGGTTTAGTGCAGCAATTTTAACTTAGTGATTTACATAATGCATAAGATATGAATAAAGAGAAGTTTAATATGTTTGAGAGAGCTTGTACTATATTTAGAAGTTAGAGTTGTATTGCATGTAAGATTATAGGTAATGTCATTCTGATTCTATAAAAAAGCATCTATGTCACTTGATCAATTTGCTAATTTCATGATGTTTTATGTAGATTTTTACACTGCAAACTGAACAGTGCAGTTAAACATTTTAGTAAATCATTATTTCTGCACATACTTCATTTACATTTTTCACTTCCCTATTGATATTTAAATATTCACGCCAGGCTGCCGTTTTGCTAAGGTCAAACATTAATCCTTTCCTGTCACTTTACAGATTTTGTTCTAGAAAAATAAACTTTCATCTCAAGCCAATAAAGCAGCTTTGACAGAGGATATGGAGTAAGAGGATAGAGTGATGATCCAATCATGTTTGAAGGAGCATGGATGTAACAGGCGGAGATCAGAGGTCAGCGGAGAGCATGGCAGCTGGATTACACTGCAGTTTGGGCATGAAACAGCTGTGGTTCTCTTGTTTCCTTGAGTGATCTACTATTCTTGCATTTTCCTTGAGCTTTTTTTCTTTCTGTTGTTATTACAGTATATCTAATTAGGGCAATATTAATGTGTATAAAATATCTATAACAATTTAGATTCATGTAATACTTATGCAATTTGTTTCTCTAAAAAGCCCTGATCAGCTTCTCTATTTTTATCATGTTGGTTGCACTGTTCTTCCTGTTATTTGCAACACTTAGAGGTCCTTTTTCCCCATTCAAGAGAAATAAGGTTTTGTTTTAAATTGTTAATTGCTATGGCAACTTTTCACCACTCTGAAACCCATGGTCACGGATAGAAATCATAGAATTATCAAGTTAGACTAAGGTTAAACAAATGAAGATTTTAAGATTCAATGTAATAAATGTAGACTTAATTCTAGTACCAGTTGTGACCTCAAAGCTATTTTCTAAACTTTTAAGAATGTTTTAGCTAATGTATCTCTGAAGATTTTGCACGTCTTAATCCCAAGCTCTATATCAATCACTTCTGTCAGCTTTTTATTGACAATACAGGTGAAAAATTGTCTGTTCGTGGTCTTACTCCTACGTGATTATATCTAGAGACTTTTATATTTGCTTACCTGCCATACGCAAATCTTCTGTCCTTGTGATGATCCCCAAAGGTGTCCCAAAGCCGCAGAGACACGCTGACCTCATCCACGACATCACGCGATCGCTCTAACACCTGCACACCGCATCCATTAAAATCTAAAATCGTCTGAGTGGTTTTAGCTTCATAAAAAGGCACTTACCTCCTGGCATACTCTATACTGGTCAATGGCCCAGACGGTTGGCACGTGGGTGGCGAGCAGCTGATACTGAGTGAGGGTGGCATTGCAGGCCCGCGCGCAGATGAGCCTGGTCTTGCCGACTGCGTTATCCCCGACCACCACACATTTAATGGTTTCCACATTGGGCCGCTCATAGTCTGTGTCTATATCCATGGAGAGGGCCCTGGGAGAGAAATGTGTGAAGATTAATATTCACTGGCAAGGTAATGCAAAAATAGATGCATTTCAAGTGATTTCCTTCTTGTTAATCGACAGTTATTGAGTAGAATCTGTATTTTTTCACTTGTCATTAAAGATGGTGACTAAGGCTGTGTATAGCGGCCAGTTAGTCAATAGAGATCAACTACAGATGTATTTATTTTTATTAATTTTATTGTTTATTTGAATAAGAACAGATACACGGTGCTTATAACCAACACCAGTCCCCGGAAAATCTTTTAAAATTGCTCAAATTTCACCAAAAAGCAATGCAATTAGTTGTAGAAAAAGCAATAAATACAGTGATTTTGTCAAGTGAATCAAATATCAAAATATCACACACTTGCAACCACCCTCACACGGAATCGTAATTAAGGCTAATCCGTTAATCACATGTATCTTGTTGGGGAACAGGAGGACCATGCAAAACTAGATTTGAGCAATTAGCAGAAGAAAACATGCCATATAATTCAAATATTACAACCTAACATTCATGGTTACTGGATTATACTCTAATGCAGAGTAAAGTGTCATTTGTGGTTGTGGTTGAGGTTTTGCAGCACACCTCAACGCCTGACCACAGCCTTGGCACAGGATGTTGGCAATTCTGTGCAAAGCTCAACTGACTTCCTCTTAAAGCTACACACAACTGTGAAAAGCTTATGAAAATCTCCTTTCCATAAACAGCTTACAAACATTTCTGGCATGTCCAAACACATGATTACACTTTTTTTTTTACATTCCTGGAAGAATCTACTTTGTTGCATAATGACCCACGTACCCCCACACACTGGTCTATAGTCAGCAAATCAGTCCATCTGTCCCTGCGGCTAACTTGTTTATAGAGCCATCCCAAGTCCCATAAATAGAGCATCTGAAACATTCATAAAGGTCTCACTTGCTATTCCATTGACATGAATGCCAAAGCAGCACTTCAGTCAAGCATTGACAGACGCCGCAGCTAAAAACGGCATCTATTCATTGGACATATGAGCCACGTGTGCGCTCTCGTAAGGCCCCATGGAAGCTCTCATGTTTCTATACATTCCCAATATTGTGTTTGCATAGCCTTCTGCAGCTACTTCAATAAAATGCATTTGACGTCATAGAGTGCGACACAGAACGAGACCTGAAATGTGTCTGAAAGCTCGGTTGACCTTATCCTTTAGATTTATTGAAACAACTCTCCTTTTTAGGTCAGTTTTTATCTGCATGACCTTCAGACAGTTGCAGATACAGTGAGAGACAGAGGAAGCAATTATATTTTATGACTATGATTCATGTAATAATACGACACTATTTTTAATTGCAAGTGTAGTCAAATGTATTTATTAAGGTTTTGCACAGTTTAGATGCTTTTCTACTATTTTGCAATAACTAAACAAAGAGCAGTGTAAATGTAAAATATATTTAAAAGAGCACAAAAGAAAGAAAATAACTTGAACTGGTTCTATATTGAAATGATAAAAATATACAACACAAACTTCTTCCGATTTACAGGTGAGCACTGCTTTTGTCTATGGTTTAAATACCAGACCAATAAGGATTTAGTAAATACAGACGGAGTAAGGCTTACTAACAAACAAGTCAATGCTCTGGGATAGAGATTGTTCCGTACAGGATGCTGGGAGCGATGATGTAAGCGCAGTCTGTCTATCAAAAAGTTCTGAGTGGGATGAAGACAAAATCCCAAATATCATCCTGCTCCATGTGTAGTTCTGCACTGGGCTGCAGGCTGCTGCTCATGCATCAATCGACAATGCACTCACACATCGCTGCACTCAAAATATGTGCAACTGCGGTTTTCAAGTTATATTTAGCAATCATTTATGTGCAAACTTGTCTAGACCTCATCATCAGCCCAGATACTGTACACAGATGAGTAAGACTGGGACATAAAGCAAATGTTATTGTATACTTTTGGTGTAATGACTACTTAATGAATTCCCTAACTCTATCTTTTAACCTAAAATCTTTAATTATGTAGTTACTAGGCCTGAATCATTCTTAATAAAGTATTTGTTCATTATAAATTAAGTCTTTCTTCATGCTTTATTCATTATTGAGTCACTCAGGACTTTTAAAATCATGGTGAAAAAATGGTTACTTCTGAATCAAGCCTGTGATCATCAAATGTGAAATTGTGCTGCCATGTGCTGCCTGCCAGCCTCATCTGTTCTGTGTTATGTCTGTAGATTTTGTCTGTCTTTGTCACAGTGTTTTACTAATTGCCTACTTACCTGTACTAACTTTTAAAACATTTTACTAATTACCAAACTAACTTTTTATAATCTTGTATTTTATGTGTGGTGGCATTTTACATCTTGCCATAGGGACTGCAGTTGGAAACTAGCTGTATAGCTAATACTGGCGCATTTACAGAAATGTCGATTAATGTGCATTGTCCCTATTCAAATAAACTAATAAATAAATAAATAAATAAATATTAAGGCTATACGTAGTGCAAATATTATAACCTTTGCTCTAATTCTTTGATGAGAGATGCAACAGATAGATACAAAAAAAAAGCACGATGAGAAAACTTAATATAGCACAGCAGATTAAGACTGCACCGGAAGACCAGTCAACCAAAGACACTCCTAATATGGCTTTCCTTTAAGGACACTTCTGTGAGAACATTTCCCACACATTTCCAATTCAAGCTGTCTCTACTTTTTAACTTGTATTGTTTGTATTCTGTACTATGCCAACATCTAGTCCTCTGTACTTTTTCAGTTTTTTCATGTGTAAATCTGGAATATAAATTGTAATAAGGTCACAACCTGCACCACACGAATAAAGCCTCGATGCACGTCCGGTTTATTTCCTTTTGACTTTCCCTCTCTGTTATGCAACACTTTCAGTATTTCTAGTGCAGAAAAAGCTCATTTAAAAAGCTTCAGAGTCTCTATTTTCAGGCTTTGGACTTCAATTAATAAGTTTGCATTTGCCTGTGTAATTAATAATGAGCCAATGTGCAGTCACTATGCTGAGTTTGACTGTGTAACGAGGTTGAACACATCAGTGATCAGTGGGTCTCGTCTGTTTGTTGACATGTGCACTCGTCTATGTAATCTAAGTTTTTGTCCAAATTTATAAGAATCACCTTTTGTTTTCCATTACTCTCAGGTGTTAAGTGTCAGCAGAAGTAGTGTGTGTGCGTGTGTGGGTGTGTGTGTGTATGTGTGCGTGTGTGTGTGTGCATGGGGGTGGGGGCACTGCCATAGGCGCAGCTGGCACAGACTAGTTATATAACCTGATGTGCCTGGTTCCCCGCTGGATGACAGTAGACCTCATATGGCACACAGCAGAGTCACCTCGCCCACTGCAGATGCTCTTGGTGCTAAACCCCACCCAGTCACTGACGTCAGTGCTACACATCTATCAGAGTGAATGAAAAAGTCAATAGAACAGCACTCCAGTATGCCCGAGTAAATGCACTGTAAACAACACACTTCCCTGCCCTGATTTTGAACCACTGTGTGCTATTTTTCCCTTTCAGTCATATTGTTCCTTAACAACAGTGATGATGAACAGTGAGTCCACTACTTCACACATCAGATGAGAGAGCAAGTTTCCTCCCCTGGATAGAAACCATGTCCAATATGACATAAACTATTGTACAACACAGCGAATATCTGCATATCCTTCATATCGTGCAAAGAAGTCAACTGGCTATTTATAGAAAATGTAGTTTTTAAAATATCTAACAGACTCAAGGTGACAGCATCACGACACCTGCGTAACTCTATCGGCCCGTGACGTCACAGCCCTGGATCAACATTACAGTGGAGTTGGGCGCGTGTTCGACCTCTGAACAAGCTCCACTGTCTGCGGTCAGCACCAGTGAGAAACCGCGTTAGAGCACGTCCAGGATGAGACAGCCTATGGAAACATAGCATCTCTGTCCCCATCAATGAAAAGCACCTCAGGAGCCCTGCTCCCTGCAGTCATTCATAAACACCTGGTCCATTCATAGTTTCTGGAATGGCACGTCAACAATTAATCAAATCCCACTCTTTTATATAGACAACAACTTGACACAAGAAATTAGGCAAAGTTATAATTGATTATGTTTCTGTGGACTGTACAAATGTAGGTGGACGTCTGCCTACAGTCTAATTGTACTGCTTAGGTCTTGCGTAACGCGCCAAGCCCATCTGCTGCACTATAACGCACAAGCAAAACGCCTCAGTAACAATAACTTCAATAACACATGTGGGATTAAACATAATAATTCCTGTGTGAGTAAAACAAACGTTTACAAATATCAGCTTTTTACACATGGATCTCATCATGGAATAAGTGAATTCTTTGTGAAATGGCATGTGATGTAAACAGAAGCACCCGGTGGTGTTTTAAGTCAGGAGGAGACCGTTAGAGTTGATGGTTGCTTTGTGCACATTGTTCCATGCATTGGGAGGCATGTGACCTACTATTCGTGCAGGAGACGGTTCCTACCTTCCGACGGTTCCGGAATTGACCCACATGCCACTCTGTTGGTGATTTAGCCCGTCCCTAAATCGGACAAAGCACGAAGAAGCAAGAGAAAAAATAAATTGTCGACTTGGTTTTGGTTAAGGAGCACGTTCAAACTGCAGACGCTGCGCGAGGACCCCTGTCTGCTCACACATCCTTGTCCTTAGAGTGTCTTATTTCCGTCTGGTCTGGAGTAGAACTGTCTGCTGGGCTGATCAGCTGTTACACGCTGAGTAGTTTTATAAATTCATGGAAACAATTGTGGCTTGGACGTGTTCTAGTCTGAGCCACCCCTTTTTGTTGTTGTTTCCCCAGCTGATTTGTGCAAAGACACGCCTCCAAGTCTGCGCGTCACGACACAAGACGCTCAGCTCTTCCTTTGTTGCGTTCAAGAACAGTCAGAAAAACAGACACACAAGGTTTCCCAGATAGTAAAAGTATATTTGTGCATGTTTAGACACTGCCTGAATTGAGCGTTTGTCTTAAAATAAAATGTAAATATATGAAGAGTGGTTTCGTGACGCACCAGCCAAATAGTATGTTTTTTCTTATTTTTACAGATAACCCTACATGCCACACACCAAAACGCATCTTTATAATGTCTCCATGACCCTGCCTCATGTCTTTAGTGTTCAGAAAGTATATATTTTAATTAAAGGCTGTGTTCTTCCCAGTTGTGACCCACATTGCTCCGCTGCGTCGTTTAACAGACTGCTTATTCGTGTCCACAATTAGACCCAAGGGTGACACTTAAACGTGCGCATAGTGATGACAACACAGCAACCAATCGAGTCGAGAATCCGGAATTATAGTCCTGCCCTGAAACTGCACTCTCATCCTGTTAACCCCACGCTGTCCGTAAAGCACGCTGTCTTTTGTTTAAGAGAAACCAGCGCGCGTAATGGCCCAGACCTTCCTAGTACCAAGTCTATTCTCTTTGCTCTTGTCTAATATGATCTTACTCTGCCCACTCGTTTCATCTGTGGTATGGTTGTCTTTTTAAAACATAGATGTTTATTGTTTGTATTGTTACTGTCTGTCTGTTGTTGTTGTTTGTTTTTTTTAATGGACCACGAGTCTGAAATAAAGATGAATTAAATTGAATATGACCAGACCAGTGTGATATTAATCCTACACTGACATGATAAGTGATGCCCAGTGGCTACAAGTTATAATGAAATGGTCATTTTAATGAGTAATGGGCCTTTTTGTTGCTTCTTTGGTTATTCTGGGTGTGCAGGCATAGCAACAAGCTGCCACATAGCAACACATATGGAAGAAAAGTAGATCTATGAATAGTGTTTTATTTTCGGATGGTTCATTTACCCAACAATTTATCACAGTGATTCCCAACTTGGTCCGGACCCAGATTTGAGTCCCAGAAGATTCTCAGGAGTCCCCAGGGGTTTCTAAAGAAGGGGTGGCATTTAACTGGTTCTGAGGCAGTCTATAATGATTACTGCTCTGTAAAATCTTCTTAATAGTATATAGAGGGGAATAAATTAGCTTATGAAATAATTTGGTGGTACTAATGTTGGTAAAGTAGTTATTTAACAGTGCTTTTGCTCTAAGGTGAGGTATAGAAATGTAAGACGTTATGCTACTTTACTGTTGCATCTCTATGATCACCACACAGTAGCTGGGGCATATTACAGTCTTCTTGGTCCAAGGGAGTCTGGGCTGTCTGACCTAGCTTTCCCTCAGAAGACTGAAGACAGACATCTGCTGGCTGAGGCTGGAACTGGCTGCAATAACAAAGGAGACAATGAAAAGCCCTTCCCGTGTATATGTCTGGGATGTTAGATTATCTGTCCTGTGTTACGTATTCCAGTACAATGACAGGTTCAATCGGGACAGGGTGAATACACATATACATTCACATATTTTATACTCCATGCAAATAATGCCTCATGCTATACCAAAAAAATGTATTTAGAGATTATTTAAGACTTCATGCATTTCTAAATTCATCTGGATTAACTGTTTCCATAATGAGATTTGAAAAAGTGCTGTAAATTTGGATTTATAATTGGAATAATCAGGATGTAAAAGTGCCTTTCTACAACGCTTATACCAACAGTTACACGTAAAAACAACTTCATAATCAACATTTTAAATATGCGGAGTAAGGTTAAGAAATAGGAATTTAGCTTCGATATCTAATCATTCCAATTTTGTTTGCTGTTTCATGATTTCATTCATATTTTCTCTTTTTTTAGTTAGGACCAAGACCCTGAGAAAACAGTGGCCTTTGCCCATTCTGGCATGGTCCGAATAAAACAGCATGAAAGATGGGCTGGAATGCTGCAGAAGTAAACAGGGCTTCCAATGTTCCACCACCAAAAGCTCTTAGAATTCTGAAGAGGTAGCCCCTTTGTCAAGTAGATGTACTTGTAAAGGAATTCTCAAGCGGGACAGGCTGAGGTTATGTCTGCCTTTTCAGCTACTGTAGTATGGAGGCACTGTGGATCTTTGTATATAAGCTTTATCACTCTTTCATTAACTGTGTGGGAAGCTGACTCCCTCCAGCATTTGCACTGTTGAGATTAAAGGTGGGAGAATGAGCTGAGGTCACTCCCTGGCACGGACACCAAGAAAACCCTCAGACAAACAGTTTCAAGAGTGAGACCGAAACATTCATTTACACATGCTTCTCAAGAACTGAACAGCTGCATGTGATTTTGGTTTGTATCTGCCACACTGTGCGATTGAAGCGAATGTAGATGAAGAATTGTCGGGTTAGAGCAAGAATTAATTATCAAACCTTAATTTTTAGTAGGTTTCACTGTCCCTTTAGCTACATAAAATACAGTATTTTACTCTATAGTGGTTATTATACTGAAAAAATTCAATTAACTTGCGAGACAGGACTTTAAACTAAGATTGAAAAGGAACAAATGCAATTATTTGTGTCTCAATTTAGTTGTGCTTGTCTTTGCTGTTGTGACATCTGAGTGTTTCTTGTTTGACCGTGTATGAGAGACATGTTTACAATTTATGATGCATCTGACAAAACAAAATAATATGTGTGGTCCTGCTGCCGAGCAAGAATATAATAAAAAGTAAATCAAGTTATTTTCAAAAGTATACGCCGTCAGTGTCCACTCCTCCACTGGCCTCCTTCTGACCTCTTTGAATTAACCGAATATTCAACAGAGCAGCAAGCCCCTGCTCCAATACTGCGCTGGAGTTGTTCTAAAGCTGTCAAAACACACAGCTTCTCACACTCCACGCGTCCACCAAAACCCAGCCCTGTACACACAGCATCCCAAACAAATACACACACACGTTACACTCTACACAAGTAGGTCAGAGCTGCAGTGGGTCTTCAGCACCCTGCAGCCGATAACAGTATCAAAGATTAAATTCTACCTTCACTGACAGACAAGCCACATGTAAGCAGGGGTCAGTTTCATGAAGTTGTCTACACACAAGAGGACAGTGTACTCTTTGTGTCTGCCCCAAACCTTGATAAATAAATGCAACACTGTAAGAGGCAGAGGGTCGTCTGAGACCACACAAGCAGGCAAGACAAAAACTACTAACATTTTTTTAAAAATCACCAAAGCTGTTGAATAAATCTAAGGCTGAAATGTTTTTGAATCTTTTTTCAGAACACGCTCGACCAGAGTGAGTGGCAGTGGTCGCACCATTAGGCCCAACTGGCAAAACATGCCAAATTACTATGCCAAGCATGGACCAATAGGAAACAAAAAGTTGCTTAAGTTCACATTCAAACCCATAGAGAGAATATACAAAGTCTAGTATGGGAACTAGACAGCCTGAAAATCCAAAGGAAAAAAACTAAGCGCCCATATAATGTGTTAGGTCCCTCAAAGGGACTGGACCTCTTTCTATCCTCCTCTCAATCTCTGGCCCTCTCTCTGGTCTCCACACACATGCACCGTTAAACAGACAAAAGTGTCAGAGCTGTTCTGGTATGAAACAGAGCATGTTCTGTAGCAGCCTGTTTAGAGACAGCTGATGATGTGTTGAAAATGAAAAACAACATTCAGCTGTGAGATAGGGCTCCCATTAAAAGTCAGCACAGAAAAGCCTATAGAGAGAAACTGCCCGTATTGTTTACTGTTAACTTATCTGTGGCTGGTCTTATCTACTCTCATTTCTGCTTGTGCAAAGCTGCAGTTGAATCATTACTTTGAATGAACTGACAGAAACGGGAGTGAAATTGGTATTTAACAGAAACCAACTGTTTAAAATATTGCAAATATTTATATAGAACTGCTTCCATGAGGATAATTCATAAGATCTATACAATTCTATAATTTGGTATACATTACAATACATTTCAATAGTAATAAAATATTGGACTTGAAAGATTACTTCAGCAAACACATTGCAGCTAAATATACACTTTTTTATGTCTGCTGTTACACTACTAGTGTTACGTTTTTGCTTGAATTGCACATTTCTGCTTGTGGCTCTATATTTTGGGGAGCTCCAGCACACATGATGACAATAGGAATCTTCCTCCCCGTCTTAGTGATGAATGAGGAGGTCATATCTGCTGTGGTGACGGCAGAATATGTCAGGAATGTGAAGTGCCTTTAGGCTCTGGAATAAAAGCTATGCAGACCAAGTTTTGTCAAAAAAAAAAAAAAAAACAGGAAGAAAAGAAAAACTAAGAACATTGTATTGTGATTTACCAAAAACAAAATAAAACATTTGTTATAAATAGTTTTAACAAGAGGATTGTTGCTGTACTATCTAAACACAGTCACACTTTTATTACAGATTGTCTGAGGTCATGGTTTGATTAGATGCTGGGAATTCCCTTAAATCTTAAAACACTGTGGCCTCAAATGTCGTCATGTACTCTTCTGCAAGTCCTCTGCACAGACTTGTTCTGTGGAATGAACTTTCCATAACATCACGTACTATAGACATCACAGTTCTCAGGTCAACCTACGGCTTTGGAGAGATCACATACACCGTTGAACATATACTACACAGGAGTCAGAAAAGACGCTTCTTAATCCATGACAAGTAATCTGATTAAGTGTAATTTGTCCACAAGTCTAAAGTCTAAAATAGTAAGACTAAAAACATACTTGAAGCCTCCAAAAAGCAATATACCATAAGACTGACCTCCAATGCGTCACCTTTCCACCACTGTGAATCATTAACAGATACTGAGCATATTTGACCATTCTTTTCTCACTACCTCATGTACATACACATACTGTAGATATCAAATATACCATACCTAGGCTCACATGCCACTTGACACTTATCTGTGCTGTTCATTTTTACTATCAGTGTTATTGTGGTTATGCCTGATTGCTGTTCTTGCCTGTTTCTGTGGCTGTGGACTCCAATGATGGGTTACAATCAGGCTGAATAGGTCAAGGGCTTTACGGGACATCCACAGAGAGAATCAGGTTGAGAAATAGGATGATCAGAGGGATCAGGAAGTGAATGTAGGACCAGGGCTATAACAGGAACAAGGAGACAGAATATAGGTTAGTAAACAGATCTTGGAGAGGGCCTGCTGGGCTGCACACTGAGACACATCTTCACACAGTAACCCAAGAGTATAGTATGAAGAATTACGCTGGCGTCTGGTAATGACTGATACTTCAATTGTTTTGCTTAGCCCCATTACTGAATCGCTTCTACCAACTACCTATGTTTTATGTCCATAATGATGACACATGTACAATAGTTTTATGCTTTTTCATTGTTTGATTCACAACATATTCACTCTCTTTTTAAGCCTGAAACATGTGCCTTTGTCGATTCTGCCATCTTAATCTATCCCAAGTTTGCAGGTGGCATAAAGGGCATGCTTGCATCTGCCCCCTTGTGGTCAGATTAATGTAATACTGTACTTACAATAATAGAAATAAAACTGAATACTATCTTTTTATGCTATATTCATGGTTCATGTGGAACACAGAATGCAAACACATGACAGGATGTTTTTTCCTCTCTGGACAGAACAGCTTCTGTGCTCAGGGCTGGATAATGTAGAAGCAAGGCAAGTAGGCTACCAAAGAGTCGCCTTTTTCTACTCATCCATGGCAGGCTACAGTTAAAGATTACAATTAAAGGGATTATAGGCCAATGGCAAATGAACAGCTGAAAGATAAAAGCAAAGACAGTACAATAGTAGGGGTGCACAATACACTGAAATCAAATCAAAACTGCAATTTGAGCTGAATTTCACATTGTTATCTGTTAAACAGTATTAGGTATATGTTGTTATTATCCGCTTAAAATATATTTAAAATGGTACAAACCTGTGACTATGATGAAGATTTGCAAAGTGAGAGGTACATTTGGCCTGCACACCGGTCGGTGAGTATTCCAGAAACAGGCTGATTAAACAGAGAGTGAAGCCAAGCCAAACAGCCCTGGACTTCACTCGGGCTCAGAGGAGCAGAGCTGCAGCCTGCTGAGTTCACGCTGCACACAGCCCGAACACTGACCCAGCACTGTTCGCATTAGAGTCTATAGGCTTCCAAAAGTGCAGCCTGATCAATACATTAGTGGTTTGAGATAAAGGGATGCTGCTGTTATAACTGCACAGTGCACTTATGCTTATGTTTCAGTTCTACAGGGAGTCAAACCAACATTACATACATATCTCTATGACTTTCGCAGAATAGATAGCATGTAGAGTTTATGGAAAAGTAAAAAACAACATCAAGTCACAAAGGTAAGATTAGGGCTAGGCCTGTTTGTACACCGGAACAACCTCTTGTTATACTTCAGATAGATTGTTAGTTGCACTGGCACAGTCAGTTCCTTGTATTGTGCTGTAGCTCCAAAACAACCTGACAATACACAGTCTGCATTAGCCACCTTCTCACTATGCAAACAAGTTCAGTCAGACAAGTTCATGTATGGCCTTTTCTGTGTTTTCAACAATAGAAATCCAATGTACTGGAAACGAATGCACAACAATATGCCTAATCATAGAATGCACCATAGGCATCCCGAAATAGTGTGATGGAAAAATCTATACCGGTATCTAGTTGTTTCCGTACTGCTGCTCAATGGTCCAGTGATACAAGCGACATGTAATAGTCACCACACACTGTGACCACATGTCAAACCCTTGCCAAGCTGCACTATCCACGGGCTTTAATCATAGAACAAGAGTAAGGGGCCTGGGCGGGTGCATAATAGTGTAATCCAGATCAGTGATGTTCAAGTTGAGCTGGTTAAGTGGTTTTGCTGTATTCTTTGCACGTAAACACTAACAGATACAGTGTTTGACCCCACTATAACTGATTCTATCGAGTGGACGGCAATCTGACCTGCAACGATGACAGTCATTATGAAGTATGATAACACTCAGTAAATCAATATTACTGTATAACATGACCCGTGTTGAGGAATGTAATAGCAATTATGCCATAGTGCAATACATAAATAGGTATGATATGGCTTGTGTTTATTAATTATTTATTTTACAATACACCCAATGGAAAAGAGATTTCTTTAAGAGATTGTTATTGTCCTAAGATGACCATATAAGATCTACCACCACAATAATTAGGATTCAAAACAAATCAGTGTTGCAAATAATCTGGCAGATCCCTGTTCGGTTCTGCCATCGGTGTGTATCTAAATATAGATCAGGGCTGAAATAGGCAAAGTGTATAATATGTAGTGTGTCACTTTGAGAAGTCTACTGGATGTGTGAGCAGACCACACAGACTGGAGTGATGACAGCGCTCTCATCTCAACCTGCTACATGAGGTTATCAAATCTGATTCAGCCTGTTGTCTGTGTGTGCTCTGTGTAAGTAACACCAACACAAGAGCACGCCCGCCTCAACTACCTAAACTGTGTCTCATTCATGAGTAACACATGTGCATAAAAATAGATTTGACCAAAGCTAAGGGCAGCACACAACCCAAATACACAATTATAGATTAAAACTATACAGTCTATGACTAAAACCCAACTGTTTTATGATTCACTGAAACCCGTCTAACCTTGATTAACAGGAATGGTACTTGGGTGTTTCTCTCTCTAGGATTAGTTTAAAGCTATTACTAGGAACCAGAGAAGGTATAATTAAAGACTTGTAGCATTATTATTATGCTATTAAATTATTCCACATTTGAGGAATGTGTCCATGGCACATTTTAACATTAAACGCACTGATATGAACCACGAAACAAACACATAGCAACATCATGACTTGAATAATTTACTTAATTAATACAAAATTAAAAAAATAAAATAAAATAAACAAACACACTAGTCAGACATATAGTCTGATTAGTGTGTTTGACTATATAGACAATATGTGCTGACATATAAATATTAGGCGCAGAGGTAAAAAGCCCCTGTACTTGTAGAGAGTATAAAACAGCTCCACCCATCCACAGCTATCAGTATGGAAGTCTCAGAGGACCTCCAAAGGTGTGAAATGCATTGTGTGATTTTGTACCGCTCTACATCCGAATGCCAAATCAGCCGTCATGTGCCGGTGAGAGGATTGGCTTTCCGCCCTAAATGAGAGGAGCAGATGCTGGAGAAAAAGACACTCAGGGATCAACTTGCAAACATAGTTACACGTACGCACCATTTATTAAGCATATATAAATATATACATCCATGCTAGAACTGTTCTGCTGGCTTCATTTAGCATCACTGGCCCCATGTATTTGCCCCCAATCAACACTTACTGTAGCACCTACTACAAATACTACATCACAGGTGAAGGAGAGAACACCTCTGCACAGTGACAGTGGTGGTCAATTGCAGCAGTCAGTCAAAGTGTAACACTGAGGCAACAATGAATTTATCATTCCATACAACATTCCCACATGCAGGCTTGGCATACTCCATTTTTCCAACATACCACAAGAAGGAATGTTTGCTACAGTCACAATGGAAAACCCTTGGGTTTACATACACAGCAGTCCTCTCTTCTGCAGACAAGCACCTCCTCTGAGCCTGAGCAGCAGACAGAGGGCCGGGCCTCGCCCCAAAGGAAGAATGGTTCAAATTCCACTGCTGATAGAAAAACACAGTCATGTGGGACAAAGCGGAAGAACTGATGTCAACTTTGTACACAAACTATAACTGTCTCTGCCACCTGCTTTCTTCTCACATGGAAACATGGGAACATGTCCAGCAAGACCACTGTTATTCTTTGCACTGCTGTACGCAAGCAAATCTTTGACAGCTGTTTGGTTTCTAGGCTATATTCTTCTGGCTTCTGCAGGTAGAGGAAAAATAGTCACAGTTTTACACATGTGGAGAATGGGCATCCAGCTCATGAGCCGCACATCTCTGATACTCACAGTAAAACACACTGCTGCACTCATGTCTCTTTGCTTTAAAAGAGCCACATTCTTTCAGTTTTCACATAGAAGGACTACACTATGCTTTTTATAGTTCAAATTATAAGCTGAATTTGTGCCTTGCTGCTCACACCCGCTCATAGGGGCCTGTGGGACCAAGACACAACACATGGCACAGAGACGGATCAGCTCTACAGCTTCAAATCAGAGCTTATTGGCCTCATATTTGCAGAGAAATTATTAAATTAAATAAAACATGTATGATAAACAGAGTGATCCAACAAAATACAACAGATGTATGTCGGCATCTTTTTTGTTTTTCTACAGCATTTCAGGTTTAGCTGCTGGTATAAAAACAAAATGCTGTGGGAAAGGTTTAAACGGCGTGTTGACCCTCTGTGCACTGGGTTTAAGTTGTGCAACTTTTTGAACGTAGTTTGATCTGAAACATCTGGAGACTAAACTATGCTTCAAAGAGAATAATGACACTTGTTTGAAATGTAATTAATTTAAAAACTTTGTTACACACAACAACAATTGTGCAACAAACTGGTACTCATACATAAGCCTATTTATAACAGCACAAATTGTGAAATATGATGATGAGGCTTCTTGAGCTAAATCTATTCAAATAAACATCTTGATTTGCCACTGGGGCTTGATCAATTTGCACGATTTAATACAATTTATGCAAAATCCCACATGCAAGTCTTCACAGGTTACAGGTTGCATATAGAAACACACATGCTACACTTTTAGCTGGAGTTTAAAATGTGCAGGTTCTCAAAGTGTCAAAGCCTTACCTCTAGAAAGCATTCGCAGCTGGTAGATGTGTTCAGCTGCTCTTCCCTCGCTGTCCACACATCTCTTTCTCTTCACTCTGGATATTACTTCAGGTTCACGCCCATTCAACTCTAAGGCACATAAACAAATGCGATCACTTGGAGAGCATTCCGTTAGATGACACTTAAACTCAGCACAAAAGGAAAGCCCTGACTCTACGTGCCTGCTCTGACAAAGTAAAAAAACTGCAAATTGTCCCGCCTTAGACAACCAAAGAGACGCCAGTGGGGACGTAATTACAAGAAGACTGCATGTCTCCAAAGCTGCATGTCTGAAAGCACGTTGCAGGCAGACAGGGCTTGGTGCGTTATTGCGCCTAGAGCCTGTCTGGGCTGTGGTCCTGATGCGAGTTTTTTCCACGTTCCTTTGTTGGTTCAGACGCAGCGTGGACCTACGCGGACAAACGCACGCACTTTTTGGTTTGTTTGGATCACTTTCCTCCGCTTTGATCTCATGTGATAAATAGTCTAGTTTAGTTTTTGCACAATCTTTCCTCTTTTTTCCAGCTTGCGCTTCATCACACGTGTCTCGCATGTTGATGTGCGCATTTCTTTACATCGCTTGCGCACAAAAAGCACACATTGTTCTTGTTTCTACCGCATCTTTGTTGTTGTTGTTTTTGTCCCAGTGTCTTGTCTCGTGTCTTACCGGATTCTCGCCTGAAGTTTGCGCTCTCTGGTTGGGGTGTGCGCGGGTCTGACTCGGCGCAGTCTCTCTCTCTTTCTCTTTCTCTCCCTCTCTCTTCCTCTCCTCCCCTTCCCTCTTCCCTCGATGTCTATCCCAAAGCGGTGGCAGAGCTCAGTTATTCACTCTGGGGCAATAGCCGAGCGCGACAGCACGCACACCAGCGTCTCTGTGCGTGCGTGGTGACGACAGCCTTATTGCTTGTCAGCTCCGTCACACCCATCCATTCATAAAGTGGAGACTGTGGAGGCTCCCAGGAAGGATGGAGGACAGGGATGACAGGAGGAGAAGCTGTTTATGACTGGATAAATCTGTGCGCGCGCTCATGTCACACATAAACTAACGCACTATTGTCCAATTTTACCTATTTCTGCTTAAAAGACAACACTAATCTCTCACTTTAGCAAGCTGTGGTAGGACTGTGTCATTACAGGGTGGTGGAAACGTCAGCAAAAACACTGACATCCAAAAAAAGTGCACATTTATAAAAGAAATACTTGAGGATGGGACGTGGTAGTGCTTGGATACTGGACATCTGCGGGCTTAGGAAGTGTATTTGTACAGCACAACTCGTACACAAGGTGATTCAAAACTCTTAATAAAAAAAGACATTAAAAGCACTAAACAACAAACTGAAACATAAATAATGCTTCATAAACGGTTCCCTACAGATAAGTCAGGGCAATATCACATCCAAGTTCAGAGTGCACATGTGTCAAACTCGAGGCCCGTGGGCTAAATGTGGCCCTCCACATCATTTTACGTGGCCCTCGACAAGGTAAATTTAAAGCTATGAGCTTAAAGTGTTATTTTATCAGGAGACATGCAGTCACACAGCTTTTTATTTTATTATTTATTTTTTACATCAAATGCATATGTAATATTTGTAACTTGAAGAAGTAATAAATACAGAAACAGTTAATTACAATTTTAAAAAGTAGTTACATTTATTTTACATCTGGCCCTTTGACAGCAGCCATTTCGCTGATATGGCTCTTGGTGAAAATGTGTTTGACACCCCTGCTCTAAAGCTTCACATCAAGGAACCACTCACCTGTTCACACACACCCCAGTGTACACAGACAATGGGGGCAAGGTGGGTTTAGAGTCTTGCCCAATGACACAACAACAGTGTTCATTTGTTCAGAAGGCAAACACTCTTACTGTCACCATCATGAGTAAACTTACTAACATCATTATCCTGCAGTTGTTTAACAGTGTAGTATCATCACATGGACATGCTTTGCCTTTGTACACTTTTTTTCCTCCTCACCCTGATGGAAAGTGCAGTGAAAGTCTAAATACAATAAAATGCTCCTGACTTGGCAATAGTCCAGTTTGAAATGACATGTGACAAATGAAGACAGGCTGGTTCAGTGTAATTTGACAACACCTCATTCCATTACCACTTTTGTAATATCAATGTTTGTGTATAGCTCAGACTGTTTGACTTGTAGTTCTATGTTTTGGACCTGCCACATCAACACCAACCCAGATACACACAAAGCTGGGTGGAAACTGAAACTTTGCTTTCAACTACACCCTACGAAACAATAATACGCTTGGATAGGAATGATGATTGATTTGCAATGGTCAGTTGTGTATATTTCGATGTAAAATGCGTGCACAATTTTGTAAAAACTGTTTTTTTTAGACCTTTTACACGTTGTATTTGACCCAAAGCCCCAATTTTTCGGAAAATTATCGAATTATTGAAACCATTCTCGTGACAAATGTTGGATAAAGATAGACAGCCATCAAAGTAATCAAGTTATTCATTTTGCTTTTTATAAACATACTGCAAAATATTAGCATGAGCAATTACTTTAATAGCAAAAGAAGGTTAAATTATGCCAGTTGTTCTGAGTTTTTACACCTAGTTCCTCAAAAGATTTGGCTTTCTGAATATGACAAGAACTAAACCACGTCTATATTGGGCTAAACCAAGTCTAAAAGTGGACTACATCATTTCTGTTGTAGTTTTAAATAAGAAATTGTCCAAAAGGAGGACAAAAAAGTGAATAAAAATAACTCTGAATGGGCAGAACTACAAAATGAACAGCTGTTAGAGAAGAACCTGAAGGACCTTGCGTAACACCAGAGATAGACATACCACAGTTTGAGAAAGAGCTTGAGAAAGAGGATGAAAATCAGAGAAAACAGCACCATTTTCTTGTCAAATGTAAAAAGAAAGAAAACTGTGAGCAAAGAGAAGTGTGGATCTGTCTGGACTTGTTCTTATCTCTCACTGAAGCAGGTCCTAAGCAACACAGTCCAGAAACATGAATCAGGCATAAGATTACGACAGTACGTAACATGACAATTGTGCAGTAAAAACACTTATAGTAAATACAACTGCTGATCACATTTTCATTATTATATTTTTCTGTTTTGGCCAGGTGCATCCTTTATTCTAAAAAGGACTTGTGAAGCACTTTTGTTGCATGCAGCTATTGCTTTTTTCACAATTGTTGCACAGACTTGGGCACAAAAGGGGCATAATGGGAGAGTCCACACAGTTCCATCCACTGTCTGTCAGCTTTTCTCCTAAGGGGCCAAACTGCTGAACTCAGGTCCACGTAAAAGGTCCATATCAGCTCATTTCATACAAACAAACAATGCAGTTTTTTACATGTAACGTAGACACAAAAGATCACGACACAAAAGTCACACAGACATAACACACACATCATTTGCATCCACCGGCATCGGCCTAGCGGGGTAGTATCTGTCAGATCGTTGCATAATAGTATACAGATTATTTCTTGTGCTCAAAAGCTTAAAGAAGACATATTAAGCTTGTATTCTAGTAATAATCCATCACAAATGTAGATGTTTATTTTGTATGTTCACTGTAAAACACATAATCCAAATGAGTTGACAATAGAAACAGGAACATTGCAGCAAACAGTGGATATTCATTGTTTTTATGTGTGAAAAATATGTAACGTTTGTGTTTTTTGTTGTTTTTTTTAAAAGAATTTTAAGTATCCTGTACAGGGCTGTGGGCGGGGATAAGGGGGATGTGTAAACAAACTTATCTGAGCACTCAAGCCTCAAACACAAGGCGATACAGGATTACTCAAACATGCATAAAACATTCAAACTACTCTGGGTAAACTAATGATGCATGAGAACGATTATAACACAGTTAAAAGTCAGTACTGGTAATATGTCTCCTTTAATGGAATCGTGCATTACCCTGATTTATAAATGAAATAGAAATACAAATGTTGTGCCAATAGTAGAACCTTAAGCCTTTGAGGATATCAGTCACACTCTGACTTTCATAGATGTTGGTCTGAGATGTGTTTCTAATCCAAAGTCTCCAGCAGCGCTTAAGTGAGCACTGAGTGAGAAGTAGTGTGGATAATCTCTCATGCATCTCACGGATACAAGTGTTCATCGTGATCTTTTATCATGTTTGTCAAAAGTGACGGTACAGATGGCATACAGTGGGAATTCTAGTAGGATTAGGATTATACTGTAGATAGCAGGTCATAAACGTCCTCTTGTTGTTCTGGATGGATTTATAAAGCTTCAAGCAGTTAAAAGTCACTGTGTACGTCATATTATTTGGACAAATGAACAACTTAAATTAGACTGATTTATCTGCAGATCACACAGATTTGTTGACATTCGAGCCAAAGTCACCTTCCTGAAGTTAAGACGTAATATTTTGTTCAGTCTTTCCCTTCAGAAGTCTGTTTTGGGGGTAGATGTCCCGCTTGGTCGTCTGGGTGAGACCGTGTCCCTATTGGGCGTCACCGAGGTGCTATGAATAGGCTCTGGCGTACGCTGTGAGCAGTCAGCTGGGTATTGGCACGTATGGCTCATGTCAGCACGGCCACAGCGCAGCGCTCCTCACTGGCGTCACCACGCCGACAGCACACACGGGTCACCATGGAAACAAAGATGAGCACGTTAACTCTCTCTGTCCTGGCACAGGCCTATGCTGCATGTGTGTCACAACTTCAGGTTTTATCAAGCGTACATGGGTTTTATTGTTGATTGCAGATTGATTTCATGTTTGAGGGTTGAAAAAGGTCACAAAAAGCTGCTGCAATACTTTAAAATGTTGTATGTAAAGCATCAGTACCAGATATTGTAACTTGTATTAGCAATATTATTATCGTTCTCTTATCTTAATAAACAAACTTACAAATTATTTACTTAAATCTCATTGTGATGATCTTATAAATATACATTTTAAAGGAAAACAAACTGTTGTGGTTGTTTACAGACAGGTTTCATATGATCATTTACACTTTTCAAATCAATATGTAAAATCTGGCCAGTTCTATAAAACAAAAAAGTTACATTTTTTGTTCTTTTTCCTTATGGGAGCGTACAGTCAGTGCTATGTTATATAAGTGGCCTAACAAATGTCCAGGTCACTATACTTTCCAGTGGTCCCAGGAGCAGATTACAATGTTTGGACTTCTGCTCCATTTACCACTTTGTGTTTAGGCTCATATCACTGGCTGTGTCCTGGCAGGCTGTCAGGGAGCCAGATGGGAGGAGGCACCAGGTACTCAGCAAAGAAAACAAAACCAAGGTTATGTGACAGCTAAAGCTCTTGCTAAATGTTGTGGGTCATCAGTGTTATTTTAAACCACTTAATCACCATAATGTGCAATAAACCAAACAGCTATTAAATCAGTTGATTAGTCAGTGACTATAATATAATCATTTCACACACTACTTTTTACATTTTTACCCTCTGGGAAGAATATGAAGTAAGTAAATGGTGCAATATGGCGCACTAAATGAGACCATATTTGGTGTATCAATTGCATTATTGTTGACAGACAGAACAGCTGTGGAATGTGTTTGACTAAAGAGGTCATGTGAACCCAGCCTTACTATATGCAACTAAATATAATCTTGGCTCACCCCCTTCTTCAACTCATGTCACCTTTTGGGATCAAAATACAAAACAAGAGCGGGGAGTAGCAAAACTGTGACAAAATCTGTTGTTTTATAGACTTGCAAGTTATCAAAATGTTGCTTTTTTTTCTTAATGTTTTGAACAAAACTACGGGATAAACAATAAAAACACCTGTAAACAGAATAAATGCAGTACTGTATAGGTATGTTTAATGTCATACTGTGGAACATTCCTGGGAAAGCGACACCATTTCCGTGTAAAGCAGGTGGCTTACCCTACAGCAGTAAAGTTACATAGTGTATATCTTTAACAAAGCTTTTTATTAGTTCAGTTTTTTTTTGTTTTTTGTTGACATTTGCATCCATCCTGATTTGAACGGTGCCATCTGTGCCTATAGCCACACATACACAAATCACGTCAGCACATCCACGTCAGGCAGCCCAAACAGTAGATGGATGCTAAGCAACCGTGCCATCTCAGTGCAGATGGTGGAGTCTGATCATGTTTATTTTACACTAATGCACCTAAATCCCATTGCCGGTCCACGCCTCTGAGATGATGGCACTAGGAATATGCAGGAGTGTCTAGGCATCTAGGACAGGCCCATATTTTAAACTTACCTGGTTTAATGTTATATTTTACATCAGGAGTAGCTTAAATCATTGCAAAAACATCACTACAGAGCTTAACTGTCCCAGAGATCAAAGTTACATCATGGATTTTAAAATAGTAAACTTAACCTCTGACCTTTATGTTGTTGTAATAATAGCAGCGATATAAAACGTGATTGGAATCTCCTTGTATTTTGTTTTGTTATAGAAAACCATGAGGCATGACATGACAGAAAACAATCATGAAAGAATATCATCACTTCAAATTGTCTGTGTAATCCCTTAGTCGTCCAGGTCTGATCCATCGTAAAAGCCAAAAGTAAAATCAAAACGTCAGATATAAGGCAGTGTCCATCAGTAATCTGACCAGAAGTGAAGAAGCAGTGAAACTCCTTCACTCCTACAACATTTTGTCCAGTTGACAGATTTTACTTTTGGCTTTTACGACCTCTCTCCAAATTGTAAAAGATGAGAGTTACTGTGCTATATCGCTCTGAGAGACTCCAACACTACATTTAGCTTTGATAGTGTATTTCAGTATTTTCGATTAAAAACTATTTTATGCAGCTATGTCATTACTCATAATTTCTACATTTAGTTATGGAGTGAATATCATAGTAAAGAAATATAACTCAGCTCAAACTTGGGATCAGTGGTGAAACTTTCCTTATTGTTTTTCATAAGCCTTCACTGAATGCAAATCACACCCAACTGGAGGATTAGGCCTAATGAATATCACACACAATTGAAGGAGTGAGCCTAAATACCTTGCACGCCCAATTCAGAGAATTATATTTACAAGTAATGCATACATTTCAGACAAGGGCGTTTCTTGTTTAGCAAGAATATTCAAAAATCCTGATAGACAAGACTATATTACAATAGAAGGCTAATCAATAGGAGTGTTCATGGTGCTGTTTAGTGGTTTGATTTGCAACAAAAACAGTGAGAGTGGCTAATGCTAGCTATCCTACTGTAATTTTATGTGAGAGAAACGTGTTAAAGCAGCCAAAACCAGCTCACCTGTTGTAGTCCCAGTTTAGTCAGTTCTTTATGGTCAGATTGTGTTAAAACAAAGCTGTGATTAAAGTCTAACTTGAGTAACAGAGCTACAGACAGAGCAGAGCTTATAGTTAGCATCACACACCCAGAGCATGTTGCTGACATCAGCTGCAAAGTATTACCCGTAATTTGTTGTAACATATAGACAACGTTTGTGGTCTGTCTTCCTTGTGCCCGATAGTGCATACATGTAAGACTGTCTCATTGTAGTAGTTTGTTAATTTCAGGCAGAAGATGTCTTTATGCGAGGTGGTTCCATCCAACACACAAATGGCCGCTGTGTAGCAACAAACCGTACAGAGATTACAATCCTTATCCCACTTGGCAAGGCTCAGTCCCAGCAGGCTTCACGTTTGACAAGTCACTGTCACTAGAGCAGACAGGCTAGGATAAATTGTTCTCTAACTAAAACATTCTGGTTTGCAAACCAAAACAAGACAGTATGATACACCTACATACTCGTATCATTTTCAACAACATGCTTCTATAAATTGTGCCCTTTGACTAATTAGGTGAAGACAGAAGAAGACGGCATCTGTGCTTATTTCAGAGTGTACTAAAAGTAGGCTATAACTGGTAGGAAACTGGACTCCGTGGTAATGATCTTTATTTTATTCCCTGGAGTAGATCTGGGTGATAAATTAGACTTGGATTTAGCCCATGAAACTTGTGTTTGTAAAGTCTGAGGAATGTCCTGATGGAAATGGTCTCAACTGAATAAATTGTGAAATCTCATACAAACTTTTAACATTAGGACCTCAAGTTTTGTTTGCATTGCCTGAAGTAAAAAAAAAACAACATATAACTGAGGAATGAGTTGAAAACTGTCTTCATGTCTCCCGTGCTTATAAGGGCAAAACAACTTATCTACCAAATTCAGATTATGCAACCTATCATGTGTGTGGGCTCAAAACAGCCTTGTCAGATGATGTTATGTGATCAGTGTTGACTGCAAACCAGCAAAGCTCAGGACCGAGGGATTTAATGCTTAGCCCCACACTGATAAACAAGACACCTCACTGACCTGCTTCTCTAGCATGTCAGAAAGATGGGTAAGGTGATTACACTCATGTCTGTTAGGGTAATCTCCATAACTGATTCAAACTACAGTGATGAGTGAGCAGTTTAGATGAGTTTAGAGTTTTATTGTTGAGGCTATTTTCCTGGAATTGATCTCTTGATGGTTATGTGAATACTGTGTGTATCTCTAAACAGAAACACAGCAGTCATGGTAATAGAATGATCTGTTTTGTAAATGCATGGTCATGAGATGTTATAATAAAGCCCCATTCATATGTACAGTTCAAACACATCAGGCACCTCTAGCATGACCCTGTGTAAACCTACATGGCAGAGTATAAAGGTTTACATTCATCGCCATCTAGTGGCTCTAGAGTAAAGGGACTTTTCAGTGCAGTATTGAGAAGTTTGCCAGTGAAGGTTTAGAATGTGATTCTGGATCCAAAATAAAATACAGGATTCTTAACATTCTTGATATAAACCATTTTAAGCAACATCGCACAAAGGTTGAATCTATGAGGAATTAATTTGAATTTATTTAATACTACAATTATATACATGTAAACCTTGTTAAATTAAGTATTTTACAACACTGTACAACAAAGTAACTATATGTTCATCTTTTGCTGTACTCATGACAAGCATGTTGCATCAGTACAGTGGACCCCAATGATCACAAAAGCTTATTTTATGTCTGTGTATATCGTATGATCTCACTCAGGTCGTAGCCAGTCACTGCAAAGGCATAACCATCGTCGTCACAGAAACGGGCACCACAGATTTGTGTGTCTGTCACACATTCATTATGTAAATGAGCCACCTTTAAAAAGGGACAATGCATGTAAGAAACACATACACACAATAAATAAATAAATCTTTTTTGAAACTTTTTTAAACAAGATTACCTCAACACTGTTGGTTTCAGGAGTTAAAGACATGTGCCACACACGCACTAGTGAATCTTCAGCCGCAGACAAAAGCTAAATAGCAGAGGGAACAAATATTTAGAACTTTTACTTTGAATTTAAGATGGTGTTATGATTTTTTTTTTTTTAAAGGTATTTTACAACAACTTACTAAGCCAGAAAATGGAGCAATGTCCAAAGAGTTAATCCAGCGAGCATGAGCATTAATTTCCACATGTAGAATTCCAGTGACAGCCTCATACAAACGGATTTGTCCTGTGCCATAACCTGCAGCTACAGTGCCCTTCCACAGCTTCACAGATGAGCAGGTCATACTGGAGGGATGGACAGGGAGTATCATTAAAGATCAGCAACAGGAAACAGGCTTTAACCCATAACTACCACATGTGACAAAACAAATCTTACTCAAAACCAGGTATCTTGTTCAGTAAATGAAACTCCTCGCCAGCTTTCCACAGACACAGGTTGCCTCCATCATCAGCACTGACCATGTCAGCTATGCACTCCTGGTGAAATAAAATATAACAATAGATGGAGGTTGGTCCAATATTTGTTGTTCTAATTAAAAGGTATTTTCTCTTCAGACTTACCTGGCTACCAGAGCACTCTGAAGCCATGTCAGTGATAGGCTCTTTATGCTCTTCCAGGACCTCCGATAATGTGATGTTACTGCCTTTACTTGGAATGTCAAATACTAATATAGACCCTGATGACACACCTGGATAAGAGCAGTGTAGTGTTATAAGGTACGTCTTTGTAAAAAAATAAAATAAAATAAAAAATAAAAGCTTGTACAGAATGTACTGCTGAACAAGAAATGGGTTTTCTCCTTTGTTTAACAATTAAGATTTGCTTGAGATGGTAAGGGCTCACTGAGTTCTCATTTTTTTTTCTTTCTGGGATAAAACTATCCACTAAATTCTAAACTAAATTTAAACATTTGAGAGCATGTCATTTTCCCTCCACTACTGACACATTTATCTGCTCAAGTAGTACATTTTGTTCATGTATTACATTGTCTGAATTTGACAACACTGGTGGTAGTTCAGCTCAAAAGCAGGTTGCTGCATTGAGGAAACAGGAAGGTGGAGGTTGTCAAACATATCTCTAATAGCAGAAAACTCACTTTGGAACTCAGCAACCTTTCCATATTTCCATACAAGACCCAAGCAGCTACTAAAGTTGTTCCTAAAGAACTACAGCAGCCATCTCAAATTATCACAGTCAGGAGTAAATCAAACCAACATGCACTGTGCTAAGATCATCATGCTCTAGCTCATCTCAAACTAGCAAGATATGTTTAAAATACTTGCCCACGCAGATGTAATTATCCCATACTGCTGAAATTCCTCTGGCAAATACTGCCTGGGCTATGACAAAAATGAGTTTTTTTCATTCCGTTATATTATATAGACATATTCATTTAAAATCATAGGTGAGTAGAAGTTTCATGTTTACCTGTGGGTGTTTCAGGTGTGTCAAGGGCATGCCAGTACACCATTATAGAACCATCAGATTCATACATCTGAAATGATGCAGTAAACTCAAACAATCAAAAACAACAACAGGGAATAATATTGAATATTAATCCTAGATACCTGAATGCCTTTCTGGGAGGTCACCACAAGCAGCTCACGTGAAGGTAAAACACAGAACGAGGCCTGTAATATAATATTTATAAGAATTAGTGTTTTCTTTAGAAGTAAAAAGAAATAGTAATAAAGACTGTGCAATAACTAATGACCTAACCTGCATAATGAGTGATGTGCTAGTTGCCACATTAGGCTCCTTGGATTGTAGCTGGCGGTGGGAGTAATTCAGTCCGTCCCAAGATGCACTCACCATATTCACCACATTTGCGTGGACCACAGTGAAGTAGGTGAGTTTCCGTGGCGCGATGCGCAGCACACTCAGGTTATTGTACAGCGCGGAGGCGCTGTTTTTTATTTGGATACTTTTTTCTTTGTGAAACATCTAGCAGGTTTATGTGTCTTCAAATTACTTCTTGACTTGTTATGGGTGTTAACGTAAGCACTATTGTATAGTAAGTTTAAAACGATTATTGTAACACACAGATCAGACAAAGTGAACGCATTAACGTTATGTTAATGTTTTCCTAGCCGCTAGCTGCTATTCCTCTGCAGTCGCAAAACGATCTACTCAACAACTTCACTGTAAATAAATGATCCTTTAAATTATACTTTTCCAACATAGGGCTTGGCTGTTCTATTGGTTAAATGGGATAACTATGGCTTAACTAATACTTAACCTGCCAAAACCCCGGGCCTGTAGCAGCAGATTGTTTAGCACTGGATGATCTGGGCGTCCGACGCAGCCATAGAAACCAGCGTGAAGAGGGACGTTCTACGCACGCACTGGTGGTTGCTGAGCAACGGTGAGCCAATCAGAGATCTGTGTTTTAACGTCGGCATTACGTAAAATAATATTATTACTTTGACTTTGCATCGGGTTGCTCAAAATCCTCAATATTTAAGTTCAAAGTCTGACCGCATCCATGTAACTATCATGTTGATATGTCCACGATGGTTTGTGTGCGCTTGCACGTTCAACCAAACTATTATACGTCATAAAATAAGTTGGCCAATCACATGGAGGTTTACACTTTCCGACCTATCAGGAGTTAGATGTTCTAGTAGCAAGGTTGAATGACCCCTTTCCGCGTGCGAGAGCTCCACACATGATAAGCAGACAAATGAAACCTTCTGTAAACTAGGATAATAAACGCAAATAAAACGTCCTCAATCATGAAAAAGAAACAAAAGGATGGAGTTGGCTCAATTGAGGTAAGAAGACATGTGTAATCTTGCTCTTATGCTAAGCCACTGACCCTTTCTGAAACAGAATGTAATGTTGGCAACAGCACAGTTAATCATCAAGTGAATCCGGAGAGGTATTATTTTAACTAAATGTCACGTAAATAGTTTGTGAAGTTAATAAATGCAAATGCAATCCACAGATTGTCTGTAGTTCAATTAAAAAAAAAAAAAGGTATATTTTCACAATAAATAATTAACAATTTCTGTTTAGCAGATGGTAACACCGGTCTCTTTCCAAGATGAAAGCAAGGCTTTGATTAAAGCCAAAAGATCTGCCCCTGATGATGACACTGCTACAGATGAGGAGATGAAATACCATCCCGTAAAGATGTCCAGAAGTGACCTGTACAGGCCTCCATCAGTAGATGAACTAAAACAACTGAAAGAAGCTGAGAGCCTTTTTCACTGTAGTTTACTCAAAATGCAGGTAACACAGCACCGTAAGCACACTAAAAGGTTGTTGTGGTTTCCATGTGAATCATTTATCTTCTCCATTTCCAGATGGAAGAGCTTTTAAAGGAAGTTTTCTTAAGTGAACGAAAGAAACAGCAAATTGATTCATTTGTTCAGACTGTCACTGGACTTCTTAAATCTGTGCCAAAAACTGAAAAAGTTGAGGTATGTTGATGAGATTCTGCAGTTTATAGATTATATTGGAAGTTTACAATTGTACTTTGGGGTTCCAGTATCTGCATTCCTGTGTTTTTCAGATGGCTGATCTGTCATGGTTGACTGGCACTGTTAAAGTTCCCTTCCTTCTTGTTCCTCAAACAACCAAGGGCAAATTTCACATAGAACCTCCATCTTCTGTTGAACTCATTGGCAGTTACCCACTGGGCACCTGTACTAAACCACATGTCATGGTTGACCTAGTTGTTATAATCCCGTCTGTAAGTCCATTATTTAAATGTCATCATAATTTAACATGTATAATGGCACTAAAAAAGTAAACCAAGCCATGTCACTTATAGGATGTCCTCCAAGAAAAAGATGCCTTGAATCAAAGGTATCCCCGGAAAAGAGCTCTCTATCTGGCCGGTCTGGCTCAGCACCTGTCCACTTCTTCTCAAATTGGAACATTGCTTTACTCTTGTCTACATGGCAATCGACTTCGCCCTGTTCTACTGTTAAGACCACCAGGTTGGGATTATAACCATATTGCTATGTATGTTTTGATGCAAAGTTTGACAGAATGATTTTTCTTCACAGGCAAGGAATCGTCTAGCTTTAGCGTACGCATTCATGCCTGTCCACCTCCCGGGTTCTTCAAACCAAGTCGTTTCCATCCCCAGAGAAATAATGTTAGGACGGAGTGGTACACTGGGATCCCTAATTCCGGTAATAAGATAAGATAGGAGGAGAAAATATTAAGTGTTCATGTTTGATTTTATTTAATTTGGTTTCACAGAACCCAATCAGCCCCCAACTCCACATTATAACAGCACCATTCTTGGGGATCTTCTGCCTAGTGCTCACCTTCAGTTTCTGTCGGCCATTCAATCTCAGTGCTCAGCTTTTGCAGATGCAGTTGCCTTACTAAAAGTTTGGCTTCATCAAAGACAACTTGACAAGGTAAGGTAGTAAACCATAACCCTGTGTGTACGTGCTTATTCTGTTTGCTGTTCAGTTATTTCATTGTATAAAGTCAATTGTCCATTATGATTCTTGTTTAGGGCCCTGGTTGCTTTAATGGATTTCTGGCCTCAATGCTTCTGGCCCATTTGCTGACAACTCACAGAGTCAGTAATAGTATGACAGCTTATCAGTTGTTTCGGAACAGTTTAAACTTTCTTGGTAGGGTATACCCAATTTATATTTTAAAGGTATAGTACTTGTCTATTCACCTATGATTCTAATTACAGCCTCCACAGACCTGACTGAAAATGGAATTAGCCTGGCAAAAAATACAGATTCCACAGCTGTAAGTGTTTGGAACAAGCAAAAAATGACAGCTGTATTGGATGTACTGAATAACACTTTCACTTCTATACAGCCATCACTTGAAGAGTTCCACAGGGCATTTCAGGTCGTGTTTGTCGATCCATCAGGGCATCTTAACTTATGTGCTGACATGACTGCTTGTACCTACAAACAGGTATTGGTAATTTAAAAAAATAGAAAAGATGTTAATAATGCCCCATTAAAGTAAAAACATGTATTTTACTTAGTTGCAGCATGAGGCATCTGTTTCAATGGAGTTTTGGGATAATGCAACTGTGGATGGATTTCAGAGCCTTCTAATGACCCCAAAACCAATGATAAGGACAAGTGATCACGTCTTTCAGTAAGTCTTTATTTACAAGCCAGTTAGTGTCATATTCTTTAATACCAGAGTAGACAAAACAGACTAATGTAATGTATAATGTATTTGTAATGTGGAGTAACTGCAAGTTGTAAAATGCTTGTTTTGCAGGTTATGTGAACTAGTAAAGCTGCAGGCAAGCTGCAAAAAGCTAAACCTTCTAAATGAGTTGATGGACTTCAGTGGAAACTACATCCATGCTTCACTTCCTTCTATTTTATCACTGATTCGGCGAGGACTGGGTCAGAGAATAACGCTTCTTACACACTCCCGTGCTCCTGACCCAGAGGTATGGAAAATGTGTCTAGTGGGTTTGGCAGCTTTGCTATGTGGCATTATTAATATACTCTAACATATTTAACAACTAAATCAATATATTAATTTTCAATTTTCCTATACCAGTGGTCTATACAGAATGAAGCACCCAAGTATAGAGACCATCCACCTTTGTCCTTTGGCTTGCTCTTGAAACCAGAACTAGCAGCCTCTGTTCTAGAAAGGGGTCCACCAGCAGACAACCCCAAGGTCAGTGGTATTGCTCGGTCAGACGTGCACTAAGAAACACAAGTTATTGTCACATATTTGTGTTGTATTTTAGGCTGCTGAATTTCGCCAGTTCTGGGGATCTCGCTCTGAGCTGCGTCGGTTCCAGGATGGTGCCATCACTGAAGCAGTTTTGTGGGATGGAGAGACGATCTGCCAGAAACGATTGGTCCCCAAACAAATCATCACATATCTCCTACAGCTGTATGTATTAATACACAAACACAGCAATAACAACAATGACTTACTACAAACTTGAAATAACTTAACATACATGTAAAAAAAAATCTGGCATCAATTTAATTTGTATTGAAAACCATTAATGAGTCACATTTCTGTTTAAAAAGATGAGCATATTCACATGCTCAGGATCCAGTCTTGTGCGCATAGTTGCAAATGTTTGTCCACCCTCAGTTGATAATGGGAGCGCTACACCTGGCACACAAAGGTAGTGACGTGCCAGAATAGCCAACTTGGGAAAGCGTGGTTCATTTGCTCTCCACCAGTTAAGAGGGTTAATGTCCAGAGAGAGTGCTATATCTCTCAAATAGTAATCTACTTGAGCCTCACAGTCTGTGGTATCTGGGCTACTGTAGTTATCCCCCAGCAGCAACATCATAGTATTTTTCCTGTCACTTTTGATTTGAGTGGGCATCATTCCTTGAGAACTACTAGGTGTATCAAAAGTCTTGTGTTCTTCTTCGTTGGTGGCCACTGTTGTACCTCTTACATCCAACTTTGACACCAGTTCATGTAGTTTTACCTTTGCAGCCAGTCTTACTGTTGGAGACAGGAAGTTGAGGTGTTTGTGACGAGGGTCAAGCATGGAAGAAATCAAGGCCGGTTTGGATGCCAGTTCAGTTGAGTCAACCTGTAAACAAAAAAGATGAATTGTTAGAAAAGAGCAAAGCATATTTTTGAGTATCAGTTGCTGGTGGAAAATTGTGCCTACCTCCATACGTTTTCTTAAGGATGTCTGCACTGCCAGTTTAAATGAAACCACTTGTTCAACATCATTCTCCTTAGGCTCTAGATGTGCCTGTATGAGGCTGAAGGTTATTGGATAAATATTTGAAATTGATACCTCTGCCTCGGCTGATATAGCGGTTGTTGCCCATTTCAGTGTTGCTAGCACAGTTGCAAAGTTCTCAATAATTTGCCAGTAGTCATCTTCAATCTCAAGTGCTTGAGCTTCTTGCCTGTTGAAAACTGTGCGGTCTGAGAGTACAGCTTTAATGGCCCACCGCTGCTCCAGCAGGCTTTCAAACATGTCACATATAGTGTCCCATCTGCTTTTGTTTGACTGAATTAACTTAAGTTGGGGCAAACACATCTGAAGCTGTTTTTGCTCCAAAGCTTCATTAGCTATTGAGTTACTGTTAAAGTGTCTAACAAGTTTCCCTGCAGCAGTTATAATATGAAGGAGATCCTCCGACAGTCCATCATTTACTGCTAACTGCAGTGTTGTGGCAAAGCAGGCAACATAGTCCCATGTGATCTTGGCACAGTCACAAGTTGGGAATATGTCAGTTGTGTTCTGAACACATGCTGTAACCTTTTGAACAAGACCCCACTCCTCTACAACTTTAAGAACTTTATCTGAGACACATTCTGCAGTGAGGCCTTTGTCAGAGGGGAGCTTCTCAGTTTGCAGTACAACCCACTTTCCCTGCCAGTCCTCACTTATGAACGAACATGATACTGTCACATATTTCTGAGATGGAATACCTGTCCAAAAATCTGCAATTATTGCCACTTTGTCCACTTTAGTCAATTGTACCTGGAGTTCCTCTACTTTCTCATGGAAATGTCCCTCAATCAAACGTGTGATATCAAAGGGAGTTGGCATTTTAAAATTCTGGACCGTAAATGCAAGAAGATCACGAAAGCCTTCCCCACAAACCACGCTGACAGGGAGCAGGTCCTTCTCTATCATTTTACAGATGAGCTCGTTGACCTCTGCATGAGTAGGCAGTGCCTCTGAATGCTTGTTTTTGATGTGATAAATCATGCTGGTTGTACTGCTTTTGTATTTTAGTTTGGTGTCGCACATGGTGCAGTAAACCTCATCCCCTGATCTGATGAATACATCCCAAACAGAACTTCTCTTTAGACGCTTTCTGTCGATGTTTTGGGGTAGATCTGTTGAGGGGATGGGAGACTGCAGAAACGCCTGAGACATAATTTGTCCGGAAGTGCCTTCCTCTTCATCGGCGGATACCACTGTGCAGATGATCGGCTTTTCCTCCACCTCCTCCCTGATGGGCTCTGTAAACGGAGCTGCAGCGTGTTTCTTCATGTGGTGCATCATGGTGCTGGTTGCCCCGCCACAATACTTAAGTGTAGCGTTACATCTCATACATTGTACATAGTTTCCGACTTGCTTAAAGCAATCCCAAACAGAGCTGCTTCTCTTTCTGCCCGAGCGCCCCATCATCTTGGATCTCGGAGTGCGTCCAGTTGCGTTTTAGTCCATTTATCCACGGTCAAAACATCGTCATACTTTAAACTGTGATAAGAAACGGCAACATTATTCCCTGCCTTTGCTTATTCTTAAATGAAATTGTTTAAACAGGCACGCGCACGTCCCAGAATCCTCTGTTCGTTTTGTTGGTGCGATGGTTGATGACGTCATCAAAATACGCCGCGAGGTAAATTATATTTTTCTCATATGTTTTTCTAACACTGTAATTGACGTTTTATACAGTCTAACTCTCTATATATGTTATAGTTATAGATGTTACATATTATTGCTCCATTCTACAATGAATTTTGTTAAAAACCTGTATTACTTTATTTCTACCACTAGGGGGTGTATAATGTCATCACATTACCAAAAGGAAGCCTTCTACAGTTTGTTTTTCTATTTTCCTGACAGGTGCCCAGCTCTGGAGAGGAGGAGAGTTTACTGGTGGTTCAATCCTTTGATGATTTGAGTAGAAAGTTATGGAGGCTTGAAGGTTTGCCTTTGGCTATCACTTCAGTTCAAGGAGCCCACCCAGCACTCAGATACACACAGGTACAGAACTGAACATGAGGCCTTATTGTTTACTGCCACCACAACTGTATTCTGAAGTTTGTAATGATTATTTGCAGGTCTTCCCACCACAACTCACCAAAGTGGATTATTCATTTTTTGATAAGGAAAAGAAATTTACATCTCTTTTACCAAAAGAAAACAAGCCCTGTCCCACCTACATTACTCCTATTACAGGTGAGGCATATCAGGGCTTCTAACTTTACACTAAGGATACACTGGTAATAAAAGGACTCTTTGGTGTAATTTAATTCCTTGACATTGCAAACTAAAAGCAAATTAATAGGCGCCTATGCATAACTCAAAGGCCTGTTCTTTTTACAGTCATTTGCCACATGGAGGGAAGTGGGAAATGGCCTCATGATCGTCTTGCAATCCGTCACATCAAAGCGGCATTCCACATTCGTTTGGGAGAATTATTGAAGCAGCATCATAATTATACATTCAGAGCCTGCCCTACTCATTTGGATGTGTGGAAGGTGATTTTTATATTGTGTTGTTCAAGGCATAATTTTATTGTCTGTTTAGATACTGTTTTTTGTGTACTGTTCACACATAGTTGTTAATGCAGAGTTAACGTATGCCCCTTTGCAATGTCTTTGTCCAGGATGGACTGGTGTTCCGCATCCAGATCGCCTACCATCGTGAGCCGCAGGTTCTTAGGGAAAGTATCGGTGCAGATGGAATGTTGGTTGTAAGAGATACCGAGGAGGCTCAAACTTTGGAAATGGCCACGATTCACAAGCCTCTTCTCACAAGCACGCTGCATGGGTAAACATGTTTGCCCATATTCATCAGTTTAATTTACAAGCTTGTGTCCTAACTTTTTTCATTAACAGGCTTCAGCAGCAGCACACTTGCTTTGGCGCTGTATGTCGTCTAGCTAAACGGTGGCTGGGTGCCCAACTTTTTAGCTGTGAAATTACAGATGACACAGCAGACCTACTGGTAGCGTGGCTGTTTCTACAAGCAGCACCCTTCACTCCTCCTGGGTAACTACCCCCTGTAGTTTGTAGATATCTCACCTCCTCATCAGTCACATGAATACACAAACATGTTTTCTTCTACATACCTTTGTTCAGTCAGTAGGTCATCATGCAAATAAAAGTGTGTCTCAGTTCTCCTCAGGTGGGCTTCCTGCGTTTCCTTCATCTGCTTGTTTCCTTTGACTGGAGGAACAACCCGCTGATTGTAAACCTCAACAACCAGCTTACAGGCAAGAACAATAATATTGATAATCTATGGGGTCAAAGTCAAACAAAAGCGTACACTGACCTCATTTACTCCAATATTTATTTTTTCCCTTGTATATGTTATTTTCAACTTTTTGTGTGCTTATATGTGAAGTGGCCGACTATACAGAGATCAAGAACGACTTCATGGCCTCCAGGGAGTCCCTGCCTGTCATGTTCATAGCCACGCCTAAGGATAAAAAAGTGTCTTTGTGGACCAAACAAGCACCGAGTGTACAGGTCAGTGCCAGGGCCGACATGCAAGAAATATTATATGAATTACAGAATACAAACATCTTTTTAAATGAAAATACAAATTTAATTAACTTGTAAGTATAATATATAGCATAAACACTATAAACAACGATGTAAAAAGGAATTGCACGTTCGTGGCAGTGAGCAGTCACAGAGTTTTCCAATCCTGGAGCCTTTTCTCAATGCACACTTATCTCCTGGCTCACACTGAAAATTATACAAAAATTTGTACCTAAATTTCAATATTTAATATTAAGTCTGGAACTCAGGAATAAATACCATAGGTAGATGACCTTGCTTTTTTCTCATAGATGGAAATTGATTATTTTGAAGTCGTTCCAACACTTCGTGTAAATCATTAATCTGCAACCACAGACATGAATTTGAATGCCTTTCAACAACATAAACAAACATATTTACATAGTAATTTATTGGATGATGCTCACCAGTCGCTTTTCATTGCTCTTTTCTGTCATTGAAAAATAAGTTGAATATTGAATCTTGTAATCCTTAGTTTGAGTGCCATCATGACAAACACCAGCTGTACACAGTAATGCACACAGAAGGTACAATCTCCAGATGCTCATGGTCTATAGCTGACCCAAATTCTCTTCCTGTGGTCACCTCAGTCTTGTTTAGCAATTCAACTCTGTTCCTCTGAGAGTTGCATTTATATGAGTGGGAGGAGGCAGGAACTGTGCTCTGTGACATCATCATAGGTTCATTTCTTTGTCCCCCAACTCGCATATTGTAAGACTTAATAATAATAATAATACATTTTATTTGTTAGGCGCCTTTCAAGGCTCTCAAGGTCGCCGTATATACATACATACACAACACAAATTGAACAATGTAAAATGATTAAAAATACATTTAAAAACAAATATAGATTAAAAGACAGAGCAGTTACTTGTGTGTTTATCTTGATTGGATAGGCATACTTAAAGACAACTTGAAGATAAAATACACATTGCTTTTCAAAAATGTGAAGGTAATAAAAAAAGGTTTATTACAAATGTATTGGTTAATGACTCATGCACAGAAAATACCTTACCCCATGTTCAGAAATACAAGCATGTCTTTCTTTGCCTTTTAATCAGATGCTTCAGCGTATTATTATGGTTGCTGCAGAAAGTCTGAAAGTACTAGAACGTCAGCTGATGTGCAGTGAAGAGACGCAAGATGTGAGGGTCAGTACAACTCTTTGCAATTTTGTAGTCTGTTACCTTTGATAATAATAATTGAATATTATTACAATTTACTTTCAGGTTGCCTTGCGCCCCCCTCTGGAGGCCTATGACGTTTTGATTCACCTAAATCAAAAGCAGGTTCCACTCCTGAGCCAGGCCGTGGACCGTTCTCCTCTTACCTTCTCAAGGGGCACTATAGAGGGCTCTGTGGGACAGTCAGGGGGAGCAATGCCTGTAGTTGACTACAATCCTGTCTCCCTCTACCTGAATGAGCTCAGAGTAAGTCTGCAACACAGTAAGACTTGTTTGATAGAATAGATGCTAGTAAATGGCAGTGGGCTATATGCCAAAAAGACATTTTTTTAGAGCATGATTTCAATTTTCTCTCAATTGAATATACAGTTAATATCATCATACTCATTTTGGAGGTAACTAAAACTATGTGCTGCTTCTGAGATAGCACTTTTCACTCTGATTGCTTAAATCCTCCTGCCACTCACTCCTGACAGAGGCTGGCTAATAGGACATGTGGGTGGGGTATAGTGTGTTTGAGCATAGAGCTTCTGAATAATGATGATGATTTCACCAAAATGGCATAGTGTCATTAGAATCAGATTACAGTTCAATTGTATTGTCTAATCTAATCTAAGCCCTTATTATAAATCCATGTTACAATATTTTATGTCTGCTAACCTAGGCAAGGAAGAATTACAGTGCTGTGTTTTGTTCATGCTTCCTGTCAATTTTGACACAATGATCTGGAAGTGTAATACAAGGACAACAGAACTGTACATACCTGCATTCACATCACGCCAACATCTTGCTTGGCTTACTTGTACTCATGCTTGCCCTTTATACTTAGAATTGTGCAGTGATACAAGGAAATTTTGAGCATGTTACGACTAGTTTGGGAGTAAATGAACGGACATAACACGACAATGACTTACACGAGGCATAAGAAAAACACTGAATGGAGGGTTAGGAGTTTCTAGGAACAGAAGAAAACTTTAAACTTACAAGAGCCAAAACTATATAAAAATACACACGACTATAATGTACTTTTAAATATGATATTTGGTACATTAATCATTTTGTTTAGAAACATGTAACATATTTTCAAATACTTATTCCTCTGTAGGAATCGTTTGGGCATCTGGCTCTCTTCTTCTGTGATCCTTATGGTGGGACAGTGATTGCTGTTTTATGGAAACCAAAGGCCTTCACACCATTGCAATTCAAGGTAAAGTTAAATACAACATGTTATAGCTTTATAAAATACAGTAGCATGCTTGAAATGGATCATTCCAAAGTATAATGCATATGTTTTATAGCTTTAATGCAATAAACAATAATGTAAAAAAGAATTGCATGTTTGTGGCAGTTTTCAAATCCTAGAACCTTTCCACAATGCGCCCTGACCTCCAGGCTCACATAGGAAATTCTACATAAATGTATACTCCAGTTTCTAATATGTAATAATAAATCTGGAACTCACTGATAAATGAGATGTATGACTGGCCAGAAGGGAATTTTGAGCCAGTCACGACTAGATCAGGGTCAATGAATGAACATAACTATATAATCTGTGCCACAAGGTGAAAGAAGGAAAAAAAACATGTTTGAAACTGAACATATCTCTTTGAATCTCATGCAGACCTCACAAATGTCAGCCCGAACTGTTGAAGTTAATGGAGAAGATGTAAAGACAGTTCCCAACGTGGAAGCAATTCTGGAGGACTTCAAGATCCTGGGAAATGGTTTGGTCAAATCTGTTGAGGCCAGAACAGAAAGATGGACCTTTTAGGCAGTGTAGATGCAAGTCTTTACTCTCCCTTTTTGATATAATATCTTATACATTCTAAAAGAGATTGTAGTGTATATGTAATTATCACGAGTATTGGCCGTGAGAGGACCTAAACATCACTGTACTGCTGTAATAAAGTGTCTTAAGTGTCTTAATAAATGTCTTATTGTTTTGGAAATGATGCATCATTTGTATGCTCGGTTATGAAATCTTTCTATTAAGTAAAATATATATGTAGGAATTAAATGGGCATTTACAATGGGTTCAATATAAATGTAGCGGCATGTGTGGACATGCTGGCTAATTTGATTTGTTGTACAGTTCTACAGTTGTAGATTCCTGGTATAGCACTTTCCTAGAAAGTATTTGTTATTTTAAGCCATTAGTGAATTCCCATTTAATGACAGGCTTTGTGAGAACTACATGAGTGATTGGTTACAGACATGCAAACCATGAACCATCAATCCATTTTCTTTCTTGCTTATCTGGGGCTGAGTCGTGGGGGCAGCAGTCTAAGCAGAGACTCCCAGATTTCCCACACACCAGACACATCCTCCAGCTCCTCCAGTGGGACCCCAAGGTGTTCTCAGGCCAGCCGAGAGGCATAGTCCCTCCAGCGTGTCCTGGGTCTTGTCCGGGGCCTCCTCCTGGTGGGATATGCCCAGAACACCTCCCTAGGGAGGTCCAGGAGGCATCCTGAACAGATACCCGAGCCACCCAAACTGGCTCCTCTTGATGTGGAAGAGCAGCGGCTCTACTCTGAGCTCCTCCCATGTGACCGAGCTTCTCACCCCATCTCTAAGGGAGTGCTCAGCCACTCTGCGGAGGAAACTCATTTCGGCCGTTTGTAGCTTCTTCTTTACCCCAACAGACGGATACAGAGATGGCATCACTGCAGACCCTGCACCAATCCGCCTGTCAATCTCACGCTCCATCCTTCCCTCACTCATGAACAAGACCTAGAGATATTTGAACTCCTCCACTGGAGGCAAGGACTCACCGCCCACCCAGAGATGGTAAGCCGCCTTTTTCCGGTCGAGAACCATGGCCCTGGAGGAGCTGATTCTCATCCCAGCTGCTTCACACTCAGCTGCAAACTGCCCCCAGTGCCTCTTGCAGGTCCTGGCCAGGTCATCTGCAAACTGCAGAGATGAGATCTTGTGGTTCCCAAACCGGGCTCTGGCTGCGCACAGAAATTCTGTTCATAAATACAATGAACAGAACCAGTGACAAAGGGCAGCCCTGGCGGGTTCCAACATGCACCGGAAACAGGTCTGACTTACTGCCAGCAGTGCGAACACAGCTCCTGCTCCGGTCATACAGGGACTGGACCCCATACTCCTGAAGCACCCCCCAAAGGACACCACGAGGGGCACGGTCGAATGCCTTCTCCAGATCCACAAATCACATGAACCATGCTACAGATTAAAATAAGACGAGTAACATGCTATAGTACAGCATTATCCTCTACTTCTGCACACATACTCTTAAGTACAGTTTGTGCCAGGCATTTTAAAAATCTAAATCCAGCCAGTATCAGGTGTAATCACAATCTGTCAGTACTTGTTTGTCTTACAAATGCCCTAAACTGGAGGCAATGAACCCATTTAACCTATAGTTCCCTCCCTCGGATATCTCAGGTAACGGATTTAAGTGGTTTTGTAATTTTTAAAGCTTGTTCACTAAACAGAGTGCTTTTCAACAGGAATCAGGGGCTGAGACACGTCTGGTCTCGGCCAAGTTAATCACATTTTATAATGCTGTGGTTATACCACAGATGAATGAAATGCATGTTCACAGGTAATTTTTAGGTGCTCGTTCAGTATTAAAACATACGTTTTTGCCATGGCCAGTGTATAGTTGATATTTACATTTCAGTTAATATTTACCAGATGACTACTTTATCCTGATTAGCCCAATAATTTCAGTCTGTCATTAAAACCACAAACTAAAAATAATCACTGTGTTAATACCCCGTTTTACCCTTAATACCCTGTGTTAACGCTTTGATTTATCCATTTTTGTCTTCAGGACAAAGAGAAAAACAAAGCACATTATGTGAATGGACAGAAAAAAAATTCCACCTATTTCATAGTCTCCAGATGTTTTGAAGCCTTTTTTTGTTTCCCACTAATATTGTCCTGCCTATAGTGCTTTTCCACACTAACTGCATGTTATTTTGCTCCTTTGTGAAAATGTGGTTGTCCAGGTGCTGATGGGACGAGCATGTTTTCTTGTTTACAGTCTATTTAAAATGTCTCTGGAAGATTTCGATCATGCTTCTCCTCTTTCTCTACAATTACATTAAAGGGGTAAAGCTATTTATCAAAACAAGCAAAATTAGTATGCAGTATTAAATTATACCACTTTATTTGTTGACTTGTATTATGAGTTTGGAAAAAAAAAAAAGATCAATCTGTAAAATCCTCCAGTTAACGTAGTCCTGACTTCTAATCCAGCCTCGGGATGGGACGGTGCACTTTGACCTTAACCTGACTCTAGAGGTTTCATGCTGTGTCTGTGAGTCACTTCATGAAGCATTTTGAGCATTACTGATTTCAGCAGAAATTCCACCTAGTCCCAAGTACTGTTACACATTTACATTTAAAATGGTATTTGTTAACTAGGTTAATGGGGCTGAGAATAAACTGTATCTTTATAATCTGTAAATATGACACCTCCATGTCCATAATATGATTTAGGCTCTGGTTATTATTAAACCCTAAATGTATAACCTTCATTTGTGTCATTTGAAACTCAGTAATTCACAACATTTTAAGGGCCAGTCATATTTAATACAGATGGGGGAAAATTAATAATGTTAAAATGCAGGTTTTTGCTGTAATAGAAAAGAATCTAGGGTCCAGTCACTGATGGAAATGATCAGGTTCAATATTTGTGAATTTAATTCAATTATTCCAATATTTCAACAAAAAATACAAAGTAATCAACAGAGAAAAGTAGCTCTTGCCCCCCATCTGGGATTATGACGTCCTTGCCATCTAAAATCAGAAAAATTCCAATTAATGTGTGTTATCTCGACTTACTCGTGCATCTGTGGGTGGATTACTTTACCCTTGAATACATTTCAGCAGATGTTCGGGAAAAGACAACAGAAACTGGTATTGCCAGTTTCAGAAATGGGGAGTGGAAATTCTTCAACAGCGCATACTACGGTTGTAAATTTAAAAAGGAATAACATACAAGACTCTGATACAGTCAAATGGTTATGGTTGGTAACGTGTTTATAAGCTGATATCTAGCAGCAGTTTAGCTTGAGCCTTTAGAGACAGTAGTTAGAAAAATACAGAAAAATAACCAATGTGACTAGTAAATAAATAAAACAAACTGGTATATATATATTTTTTTTTCATCTGACATAAAAATTACATTAAAGGGATAAGAATAAAATAGTGTTTCCAAGTCTCAGCTCCTCAACTATACTGCATTCCATAAAGGGCTATTGTTGTGATTTGGGCTCCAGTCTCTTGCTTAAGCCTTAACTGGAAAAGTGCAGGAACTTTTTTTTTTTTTTATTCCTCATCTGCTTTCTACCTCAGTGAAAACAAATACAGACTGGCACACAGCTGCAGACACACATCTGTTGCACATCTGGACACATCAAGTACTATAGACAGTCAGTTAATTTAGTTCCAATGAAGCTGAAAATATAAGTTGTTAAATATATAGTTTTACCAAAATAATGGATGTAGTTTTAATTTTTTTTTTATTATTGTTAGTATTGAGTAATAAGTGTGGCTCATTGTGCAACTTGATGAGATCTGCAAATAATGTCTTTTTGTTTAATTGACATCACAAGTCTTAACATTTGTGTAACTGTAATTCACACTCCTGAAACAGCAGTTTATCACCAATGAGTGGAAACTTTTTAACCTTATTATGTTTTTAATTATTATTGTGGTCTATTCACACCTGTCCTGCAGCGTTAAATCTACAGACATTTTATAATTTCCGTTCGTAATTGCGCAATATAAGTTATGAATGTCTGTGACGTTGTGCGTTTGTTGCCAATAACACGATGAGCCGTTCTTTTCACATGTTCACAGTGCAATAAAACTTACGTAGAGAGAAAGTGGAAGATTTTTATTACTCATCAAAATGCATGTCTGAACTAACATGCACAGTTGATACTTAGTTTCAATTGATTCTTACCTCATAAGAAAACAGGCAAGCACTGTCTTAACCTGGACACATGTAAGAACTGGCACACAGATTCTTACAGATAAAAGCATGGCTGTGGGAATTTAATATTCTCACATCCTTGTTGAAACCAGACAAAAAGAGCACAATGCCAAGTGATGAGGTTTCAGACCAGGCACAAAAGAACAGGTCAGCAAAAATGAGACAGGAACAGGCAGGTAATCTGTACACCTGAGAGCCACTGTTGAGATGTAACTAGATACATATTACATGTTTTTGCACTGCATTTCAAAAGAAAGAAATACCCAAATGACTTTTTTTTCCCCCTCTGGCAGTCGCAGTAGAAAGAAAATGTTGTAAATTAAGCCTATCTGCACAAACAAGTGCATCAGCTATGACAGATGTAGTAAAAGCCAAAAGTTGTAGGATGTTTCACTGTCCGTTGATCTATTCTTCAGTTCTGGTCAGATTACTGCTGGACACTGCCTTATATCTGTCTGAACGGAGGAGCTAACTATACTGACCACTGTCCACCAGCGATCTGACCAGACCTGAAGAATTGTCTTGGATGAGCAGCGAAACGTCTTCACTCTTACAACGTTTTTGTCCAGTTGACAGATTTAACTTTTGGCTTTTACTGTGGATCAGACCTGGACGACTGAGGGATTACACAGACATGATAGATGCACATATTTGTAATAACTATATCAAATCTGCTGTGATTTGCAGTAGTAGTACAAGTAGTAAAGTACTGTACTTCAGAATTCATAGGTATCTGTATGTTACTTGAGTACATTTTACAGTGGATATGTTTTACTTCACTACATTTGAGAGCAGTATCTGTACTTTCTATTCCACTACATTTTGTACAGGACTGAAAACAAAGCAAGTACTTTTCATATGATTTGTGGGGTTATTTTTATCAGGTTCATGGTGTTTTCGAGTTCAAGCTTCAGCTTTGAGCAAACAAAATAAATAAAATAAATACATAAAATTCATAAGACCTGAATCATTTTAAAATCTATATCACTACATTTACACTTTAACAAATTAACACTTGTGAGAAATACTTAGACTTTTTACTCTTTAAATACATTTTTAAACAAGTGCTTAAATATTTTTACTTAAGTAGATTTTTTCATGTGATATTTTTACTTTACTTGAGTAACTTTTTACCTCTGTATCTGTACTTTTATCTGTACTTAAGAAATAAAATTGAGTTCTTCATCCATCACTGGTGACTTAGGATCATAAAACTAGATTTTGCTGGACAAGTGTGGAACTTAAACCTAAAATACAACTTTAACCCATTTTGACCCATATCTGAACTTTAAATCATGTTGTTGTTGTTATAATGAAGGATTTACGTCACACGGACCAGATTTTTCCCCATAAAGTCATGTCATAAATACGTAAATACAGCTAAACCTTTTTTTTTTAGCTCAAATATTTAGCTTAATATTACTTTTTAATTTAATTTGAGTGCTGTTTAAGTACAGATGCAATTTTATTTTGTATCACCATAGTGAAAATGTTTGAACCTGCAGTAAAATAAATTAAACATGTGTGCCAATTTCCACATACTGACTCAAATTTTCAGGTTTTTAGGGTAAAAGTGACATACATGTGTAGTAGTGACATATTTCAAGATTGTGTCAAAATATCCCCTTAAAAAGTCTTGTTAAAACAGTGAATCCTCACATATGTAATAGGTGTATGAATCATGACATGCAGGCAGGGCTGTGTAGGTGTGGCTAAGTCTTGGCATTGGTCCAGCCCCAAGCCCATCATCACCACTGTATAAAGGGAAGTCCTGGTCCTCCCTGTTCACCAGCCTCACACTAAAACCTTATCCATCCACCAAGCAACCAGCAGCAGCTCTCTTCTCTGCTCTTTCTACCCGAGAAAAGAAAACAACATGGGTGTGCAAAAGGTGTACTTGGAGAAACTAGCATGCTTCTTCCAGATCCGTCACCTGTTGCTTCGACAGGCTTTGGCAGAGTGTCTGGGCACCCTCATCCTTGTGGTAAGTCCCATGAAGCTTAAAGTGAAGTAAGGCTGGGGTGGGTTCAATATGAGTTCATTCTTTGTAGTAGAAGTACTTGATGTGAATAGACCCTCTTCAAAGCCACTCTATTCACTCATTATCTTTGTTAAGATAAGGTTATTAGCTTTCTGTCATATACATAAGAGAAATGAATGATTGCATAAACTATATCTCAGTTTAAACCTCAAAGCAAGTACTGTAATTCATTTCAGTAAAAAAAAATAAAAATAAAAAGATTTTCTGTTGCATTTTTTTCAATAGGAACAGCCACGTTAACTTTATTTACAGTATGGAGACAATAATTACCTCGTGCTAAGTTCTGTTTGTTGTCCATCCTTGTAATATCCTTTTTCAAAAGCCTTTAGCCAACCACAAAAACAAAACAACACTGTTTGTTCAGTATAAGGTAACCGCTTATTTAACACCTTTTGTAACATTTGCTATTGAGTTCAGTGAACGTCTGTACTGCTCTGTTTTGTGACGTAAATTCTCAAATACATTTCATATCCATGTGTAATAGCGTTACCGTGCAATAGAATAACCACATAATATTTTTGGCATGCACTGCTTTAGTGTCGAGAAGGTTATTAGACGTAATTGATGAACAGAAAGATAAGGTGTGGCACATGTGCAGTGACACATGCACATACTGAAGAGCATTGTCATAGAACTAATAGTGACACAGTGTACATACATACAAACATACCACACATAAACATAATTCTACCTATGGGGAAAAAAAGTTGAGTTGACATTTTCTCTTTTTATCATCTTATCGCTTGAAAAAAATCACCTGTCAATTCTGCATTGTACTTATTGAGCAGAAGTGTTTGCACCGTCTGTATACTTTGGCACACACCTATTTTGTCTTCTTGGATATTTAAGGTTTAAGGTGCATTTTATTGCCCTCTGCATTTGATCCATCCTTCAGCTGGGTAGATGGGGGAAACTGGAGTGCCCTGACCCACCCAGACATAAGGAGAACGTGCAAATTCCACAGAGGAAGGGTTGGGCAACTCTGGGTTTGAACCTCATACCTTCTCGCTGTGAAGCTTAAGTGCCACTCAGTCACCGTGATGTTTGATGAATCGCATTAAGATGTTGCTGATTTATGGTTTATTTGTAAGCTTATCTAATTATCTTTTATTTCCTAATGGATTAATTTTAGTCAAATGGAAGGAAATCGCAGAGCAGAATACACACTCACTTTGCTTATACTGACAGGGACATACTTTTAGAGTTAGCTCTTGCCAAAAAATGTTTTTGCCTTCAGCTTTTAATCAACAGGAAAATGCAGTTTCAGTGTTCCAGCTACTGTGCCGTTAGAGTGGTCTCCTGTTGAGACAATAACTGTGGTTATGCTCATAAAACCATGTACCACAAGATGTTCTGAGGCTTTCTGAAATAGAATAATACTATATTGTGTGGAATAATGGATTCAAATGAGACGGTGGAATTTGATCACTCTAAGTCACTAAGCACTTGCAAGTGGATATCTCTGGCATTTAGAGAAATAGCATGTTTCCGCATTTATTTAACTTAAGTAAACGTCCATTAGAAAGACACACACATTCACAAGTTGACACAAACCCAACAGTTAAGTATGGACTGCAGATTTATGCTGTATTTTAGTTTAATTGTGTCTGGTTAGTACAGACTGGGCCCTAACGACGATGAACTATCTTAAGGCGCCAGGCCCAAAGTGTGTGGTTCCCTCAGTAGTGTGGTGTGATGGAAAAGCATTCTCATCAGACCGCTTCACGAGCTGTAGCCTAAGCATAGACCACACATACTTGTCTCACCATACATATAAAACACAGGGAAAATGTGAGAGTTACAATGCTACAAACTCAGATGTTCCTAAATCCAAAAACAGAACCAACCCAGTTCAACGTGGTGTTTTTAATATGACGTGATCATTTTTCTATTAAATCTATTATTCTTCAGTCATTTACTTTAGTGGAAGTGAGTGTACTTTTACACATTCAGCAGAGTGCACTCAAGTGTGCCATAACAAACACAATAGCAGTCTTTTCGCTCCTAGAAGACAGCTTTTATGAGTTTTTTTGTTTTCCTAGTCTCAGAGATAATAATCAAAGCACCTTGCCTTACAGTTTGACTTGACACAGACTTACTGAGAAAACCATTGTGTTGCATGGATTCATAAAGTCAGATCAGGTCAAAAATCTTACCTTTTCTCTTCAGATGTTTGGCACGGGTGCAGTGGCCCAGCTGGTGTTGAGTGGCGGGACTCACGGAATGTTTCTCACTGTTAACTTCGCCTTCGGGTTCGCTGCTACCTTGGGCATCCTGGTCTGCGGCCAAATATCAGGTAGGTTCAACGACGCATGTCAATATTTACAATAATCATCACACCTTGAAATAACACAAACACTATTGCACATGAATAGGAGGACATCTTAATCCTGCCGTGACCTTTGCCCTCTGCCTCCTTGGACGAGAGCGCTGGAGGAAGTTCCCCATGTTCTTTCTCTTCCAGACGATCGGCGCATTCTTTGGTGCTGCCATTATCTTCGGCATGTACTATGGTAAGTCATGATAAATGAACTGTGCTCTATATGAGAATGTAAGTCGCTGTTCCAGACGTAATTGTGTTTTTTGGTCTCTTCATATTAGATGCCCTGTGGGACTTCCCTGGATGTTTCAACATGACCGGCAACTCACCTACAGCTGGTATCTTCGCCACGTACCCCGGGAAGCATCTGACTATCGTGAATGGCTTTTTTGACCAGGTATTAATGATTTATCGATACGGCAACCAGCATAGTTTAGCTTTAGATCAACTTAACTTAACCTGACTGAACTCTTGTGCGACAGGTCATCGGGACAGCTGCTCTTATAGTCTGCATCTTGGCTATTGTGGACCCATACAACAACCCCATCCCACAGGGTCTGGAGGCCTTCACCGTGGGCTTTGTGGTTCTGGCCATTGGACTGTCCATGGGTTTTAACTCTGGTTACGCCGTCAACCCCGCCAGAGACCTCGGACCTCGTGTTTTCTCTGCGATGGCTGGTTGGGGCGTTGACGTTTTTACGTAAGTGCGCAAGTGTCATGTTGTTTCACGTTATCATCTCACTCCTTCTGTCTGCTTCTTGTCTATAAACAAACTCGTTCTTCTGTGTACAGTTTCAGAAATGGGTGGTTCCTGGTGCCCACGTTTGCCCCGTTCATTGGCACTCTCATCGGTGTAATGGTGTATCAGGTGATGGTGGGTTTCCATGTGGAGGGCGAAGTGCGCGATCGCAAAGCTGCACAGCAAGAGAACGAGAGAGTCAGGCTAACAAACGTAACCACCAACAACGACCACAGCAAAGAGAGCAACAAAGAACTGCATTGAATCTCTAATTGTTTTTGCATTTTGAGGAAAAAAACTTTTAAAACAAAGAATTACATTAATTCTATTATTAAATATTTTGTATCTTGCAGTATTGTACTCTTCATGCCATTGTAGTATGCTCATAGCTTTGTATATTTTTTTTTATGTTGTTGTAGATGTGTTTTGACCACTTTTAATTTCCAAAAATGTGTATATTTAATCTGTACTTGAATCATAGTCCACTGCTTTTCAATGATAACTCTGTGGTCCAAACAAAAACGTTTAACAATACTAACCACACCTGGCGAAAAGCATTCAATTTAAATTCATAAATGCTAGGATTTGATTGTTTAAATTGATTGTTGTAAATTGTTATCTTAGACAATTGTTTTTCTGTGGTTTACTAAGTTTGTGGTTTGGGGAAATGTGTATGTAGGTTAAGGGGAAATGCTTTTGTTTTAATACAATAAACATTCGGTACCTTTCATGACATAAAGGTGGTTCGTGTTACCTGCTGTTCCACTTTTCAGTTCATTTCTAGTGTAGTTTCCATGTCTGTGTCTGACTGTGTACAAGTTTCAACAGGACACTCACTCATAACCAAGTGTATGTAACTTCAAATAAATCGCACACAAACACCTTTTTCACTTGTCGGTAAATTTACTTTATCAACCATGAGCTAAAATCCCTCCAGAAAAGCTTAAAAATATATGATTAACGAATAACTACATATTCCTACAAACAGGGGTATGTAGTCAAACCATAATGGATGTGTTTTACATCTGAAAAAGGTCACAAAGAGTTTATATCTCACCAAATATCACACACAGCTATTAAAATTATTTGGGGCTATGCAATGTAAAGTACGCAAATTGTATAATTTTTATGGCCAAACACAAGCAGTCAATATATTTTTCTACCAAGCCAATGCCAGCCTCAAAATATGTACATGTGTTTTCTATCTCCTTCTGGAATTTAGTGATTAGATTAGATTTCTCTGTAAGAAATCTTTCAGCAGTTTGAACTGTTATCCTAGATCTTCTGGTGAGGTACAATGTAGTAACCTTTCAGTGCAAACAAGCTCATCCTACTTATTCGTGCACACATATTGCCAAAAAGAGATAATTATTCTTTAATATAAAATAGGAGAAAAAACTTGTTAAAGCAGGCCTTGTGACTTTTCTTTTTCGTTGATTATAACTCAAACATCTGTGTGGAAAAGCTGGTTCTTTAGCAGCAAAATAGAACTATAAAACAGCTCACATACCATCTACATTCCCTTTCGCATTTGCTGCAGGTGAGATTTGCTATCAAATCCCCATTAAACCCCCTGAAGCCAGATTGCTCACGCCAGTGTTTAGGCAAAACATCTGCCCTGGATATATTTCATCATGATGTAACACGAGCGCAGGAACACATAACAGGTGTATGTACATAACGGCTGGAATTCTTGAACTGTGTATATTTATGGTGTTAGAATATTTTAAAATAGGGTATACACTACAAAACTGCATGTATACAATTACTTCCAGAATTAATTTGATTTAAAATAATAAATAAATTCAATAAAATGTTGGATCCAGATGCTGCAGTTTTATAATGTGGTTCGTTCTTTGCATGAAGCACCTGAGGGAAAGGCTGGTACCATGTGCTGGCCATGTGTGATAGGTGTCCCGTTTACTCATAGACTTTGAATTCAAACCAAATACAAATACAAGTGATCCTGGCTAAACTAATAACTTTAGAAAAAATGTCTTATTCAAAGCAAATATAAATCAGCATTCTTTAAATGCCTAAGACATGCACGTGCACACAAATGTATACAGCCATGGTTTTATCACATGGGACACTGCAATGACATATATTAATTTCCTGAAGACTTATGATAACAAAGCAATAATATCCAACACAATATCCTTTTGTGAGAAGAAAATACTGAAAAAGGCTCAGATTCAGCGCATTCAGACCACATCTGTTTGTTGTTTTTGAAGCTATTCTGTTCTTCAGTTGTATCCAAGTTTTTAGACAACAATTTTAGAAAAAGAATTTCTTATTCGAGCTTCCAGGTATTTACTCCCAAACCTAACCTACTGTTATTCTAGGTCAAAGCCAGAGGAACTAGTTGTCCCTGTAATATTTGAAACAGCATCTGCCGTAGTTAGTTTATTGCCAGGATTATAGTCGTAATTCATTTTGGTGATGTGTCATAATCCACGTCCAACATTTTTTATATCTCCTCCTCTGTGAAAAATAGCTTTATAAATCAAAAAGTAACAGTCGCATTAAAGGAGGCACAAGAGAAAATTATTTAACTCTGGCTGTATCAAGCAGTGTGAGACAGTAATGCTTCAATTTCAATTATAACTTCCCACAGTCCACAGAATGTTAAACCAGAATGATCATCTGCGTAAGAAGACTCCTGAGTCAGACTACAACAACACACACCCATTTTATTGAAAGAGGTATAACCCTCCCATCTCACTTGTAATGACACGCACAAGACATTATGTAAGTATTTGAACATGAAAACAGTAAAATCAATGTCTAAGCTTTTTATTGTTACAGAATGCAGAAAAGGAGGATTGAAGGGGTTAAAAGGCCCCGCTTTCCTTTAAAATGTTTATTGTACAGTGGGATGGAATTTGGGAGGATAATGAGGGGATTTCAACTTTATTTGCTCAATCTAAACTTTAGCGATCACAACAAAATGTACATGCTGTATATGTAAGTGCTTTATACAATATTTAATGTCGTGGCTAAAGGCAAATATAACATGAAAATAAAGCAATAGATTCTGTAGTTTTCCTGTAAAGTGTGTCTGTGGTTAGCCAGGGAGCGTGTGGCAGTTTTCACAGTCCAGAGTGCTGTTCATTAAACTTTGTGCCCTCTCATTAGTGTAAATGCTTCCAGCAGTAAAAACACAACAATATCGATCCTTCTAAAAGACACACACAGAATGGACAACTACAACACGTACACATTTGTACACACAGCACATTATGTTATGTTGTTTAGAGAAGTGTTTATATTTTTCTTGTCGCTCACCTATGTTACAAATTGAAGGCTCAAATTAGACATTAGGCAACGGCAGCCTCTCCCAAAAAACAGTAAAACGCACTCTGTTTTGCTGCCGTAAACAGGTTCCTGCTGGCAAGTTTCCGTGCTATGGGCTAAACCTCCATCACCACCTTTAACATGTATGTGATTAAGCATTCCTACAACCTGCAGCTTCACTATAATCCTACCACACTGTTATGGTTAATGATGATGATGATGATGAAGTACAAAAATAAAAAAATAAATGTGTGTAGTGTAGTGTAGTAGCAAAAGCATCCTAGTATTACAAAAATGTACAAAGATATGACTTGTTACAACATAATAAGAATCAAACATTACAATCTACATTTTTAAACTACCAAATACTGTAAAATAAACTAAATATTCCACTACTACTAAAATGAACTACTACAATCAATATTGCCAGTGCCAGGCAAGTCTGTCACAAGAGAATAGAACACATTTCCGAAGTTCTTAGTCAGTTTACAGGACGAAAACTCAACTAAAATGACGTATTGTTACATTTTTATGGTTTTAAGTACTTTAATAATACAACTATAAGTGCTTCCGTAGTTTAATGTTAATAACTCTATAAAAAAGCGCCTTTTTTACACTCCATGTCACATACCACCTGTGCTGGATCTTATGCCTCATACAGAGGAGTCACTGTGCCATCCTTCCATTCAATCAGGATCTCTCCTCTCTGCAGAGTTGGGGTGGACTGTGGGAGGCGCATGGCGTGTTCAGTCAGGGGTGCTCTTTCACCAGTCATCGGGGAACCAGGGACACTCATTTCCTGCCTTGGTGAATATGACTTCAAAACACACACCACCTTTTTCCTTCTGATGGACAATATTAAAAGCAACTGTTAGATCTATACACTGTTTAGTCATATTTTTGGATTTTCTTCCCAAGTACTTACCTGTTAGAATACACATTAAGGACCAGGATAATAGTTCCCAAAACCAAAGCCAAGCTGCTTAATACAAGCATGGTTATCTTCCAGCCCATACCTGAGCAATAGTATATAAAAGAAAAAAAAAAAAAAAGCATTACAAATTACCCTCAATAAACATGCCCTGTCTTGCAAATGCAACACAAATACATACAGCTCCACCTAATGGTGAACTATCACTCCTACAAGACCCACTGCACCACCAGTTCAGTTGTGCTATATAGACACACTAAACCAAGAAGGAAATATAAAGTAATAATTTTTATGGTTTAGGTTGTATTTCTAAAATGATATATTGATGAGTGAGATGTCAAAACTGTCAAAAATATATTTCATGTTATTAGTTAATGTGGCCTGTTTTGTTTTACTTACCATAGTCCATATTAAAGAATATCATGGTGGGGTCAGCAGATTTAGTGTTTACTGATGGAAGAGACACATTATTGACGGGGTACGTCTCTGTGGTCTCAAAGTCTTTTAAACCTTCATCTGTTAAAAACAACAGGCAAATGTCATATTACTTTATACTAGTAATTAAAATTCAAAAAATATAAAACATTAATGGCATAAATGTTTAAGCAAATTTAACCAAGGCTAAAGTGTCTATGTAACCCCTCACTTGTCCAGGTCTGATTCATAGAAAAAGGCTGCTGGTGGACACTGCCTTATATCTATCTGAAGGGAGGGACTAAACTACCCTATTCAACCTTTAACGATCCTGCTATTGTTGTCTTGGTCTAGGTCTGAGGATGGAGTTATAGATGGGGGAGTGATGATGTCTAAGGCCCTCATTCCTGTTGAAGGAAGGGTTCTCTTTCCTAACAAATATAGCTTCTTTAACTCCTCTCTTAAACAATTTCTTTTCTCTGGCTAAGATCTGTACCTCACTATCTTCAAAGCAGTGGTTAGCGTCTTTGAAATGGAGATGTACAGCAGACTGGGGTCCAGAGGAGCTCTCTCAATGTTGTTGGTTCATTCTCCAATGAAGTGGCTATCTAGTTTCTCCAATGTAACGCTCACTGCACTCTTGACTACACTGAATGGAGTAGACCACATTACTTTGTTTGTGGCTCAGGGTTTTGTCCTCAGGGGGGACCAGTATTTGTCTTAAAGTGTTTGTAGGTTTGAAAAAGACAGGACTCTCAAACTGTCTGAAAATCCTCTGAAGTCGTTTCCTGTTGTCCTGTTTTTTAGCTCTCTTATATCTATTGAAGGCCCATTTTGGATACCCACAAGCCAAAAGAGCTTTCTCCACATGTTCCTCCTCCTTCACTTTCCCCTCTGTGTTTGTGGGCACCATTTGAGCTCTGTGTTGTAGGATTACTCCGAGTTTGTGCTGCAGTGGATGGTGTGAATCAAACAGCACGCAAAAATTCAAGCTCTGGAACCCTTTACTGCACATATTAATGCCATGGATCCAAACATCAAGTTCACACAGAAAAAGGCCAAGGGGAACAAACTGGCCTTCTTAGATTGTGCAGTAACTATAGGAGAGGACCAGTGTCTGAAGGTAGAAGTCTTCAGAAAGTCCACATACACTGACCAATACTTGCTGTTTGATTCATACCATCCACTGCAGCACAAACTCGGAGTAATCCTACAACACAGAGCTCAAATGGTGCCCACAAACACAGAGGGGAAAGTGAAGGAGGAACAACATGTGGAGAAAGCCCTCTCAACAGATCTAAGAGAGATTAAAAAAAACAGGACAACAGGGAATCTGAACCTAGAAGGAAAGGTGTAATTATTCCTTACACAGTGGGTCTGTCTGAAAAACTTCAGAGGATTTTCAGACAGTTTGAGATTCCTGTCTTTTTGAAACCTACAAACACTTTTAGACAAAAACTGGTCCACCCTAAGGACAAATCCCTGAGCCACAAACAAAGTAATGTGGTCTACTCCATTCAGTGTAGTCAAGAGTGCAGTGAGCGTTACATTGGAGAAACTAGATAGCCACTTCATAAGAGAATGTACCAACACCGTCGAGAGAGCTCCTCTGGACCCCAGTCTGCTGTAGATCTCCATCTCAAAGGCACTAACCCCTCCTTTGAAGATAGTGAGTTACAGATCTTAGCCAGAGAAAAGCAATGGTTTGAGAGGGGAGTTAAAGTTTTTTTTAGGATTTGTCCAGTTGATAAATTTAAACATTCATCTTTTGCCAAGGCTAAAGTATCAAATCACACTGCTGAATATGTTCTGTTTGTGATTTCAAAATATAGTTGTGTATGGTTTTCTAAATGAAACGTAACAATCAATAGCTGTGCTGGTATATAAAACACAATCTAAAGCTTTATAGCACATGCTGTAATGGAAATGTGATATTTCTTACATAACGGGGTTCGCCCATCCACAGCGGATATGCCAGGTTCCACTGGTTTTCCAGGATACTGAATATGTTGCTCCCGGTGATGCATGCTCCCTCTTTCATCACACAAGGTCTGGTTATCAACAGCTCTCCACCTGCTACCCTGCATGCAACAGAATGACCCAGTGTGGTTTTTCATTAACACATGTAAGAGCCTGACCTCATCCATGTGTGTATTTTATTCTTCTTTGTATCACTTATGTATGTATCCAGTATTAACTACAAATAAGGGCTTTTATACAAGAGGTTATAAATGCCATGGTTTATGTTTACATCAAGTGAGTCCAGCCCACCTATACACCTAATTTATATGTTAAATAAAGATTTCCAAACAGTTATATGCTGCTATTATTATGAAATATGTCTTATTTTTAAATTGCATCATAGAGTTTTGCTCACTTGCTTGTGTTCCCTGGAAACAAAAACCAAAGATGATTGCTGAATGGCACTGAGATGCAGCCCTTTCCCACTCAAAGTGAGGTGGCCTTTTTTGGAGCAGGACCATGACTGTCTGCTCATCACGTCCTCTTCATATTCTCCAGACAGCTCACTGAAGACACAGGGCTGAAGCTGGACACCTTCGTACTGCTCGGTGGGTGCAGTTAGACACAGAGCTGTTTGCTGGTTCTGCAGAGCATGGTTCTCCTGAAACCAGCGCCACAGTTGGGAGGATTCATGCACACTGCAGTCCCCAAGTGACACTCTCCCATCAGACTCTCCCTGGAGACACTTCCCCAGCAGCTTGTTCTTGATCCTAACACTCAAGGATGCACCTAGGGGGAAAAAATCCACATTTAAAAGTCCAATTCATTTAGCAATATAAAGGAAAAGGTAAAATGGAGTTTGTTTGGCTTTGTTCCTCAATGCAGCGGGCAGAATAAGTGGGGAACTCCATGGTAACTCTAACAGACATAGGCTTACAGGAACTTATTTACAAAGAAAGCGCTGCAGTACACTACACTAAACCTGCAGGCTTTTGTGCAACATTTGGACAAGTTGTAAACCAATACAGTCATAATTGGCATTGAGTAAGGCTGCTAATGACTGTATGACTGTACGCTAACACTTATTAGACATTTTCCAGATTATATGGCCTTAAAATAGGTGTCTAGGTGCTTACTACTACTACTACTACTACTACATCTACTACACACTGCATACTACAAGCTATGACGCGTAGATATCCACATATGCACTGGGTTTCTGCTAAAGCGCGACGAAACGTGTGTTATCCTGTCTCTTTTACGCGACTAAACGCTTTTCTTTAGATGATCTCCCAGAAAGTACCTCATTACTCATAACTTACCGATGCAAACGATGAGAAGGACCAAACGTGCATGGAGCTGCGTCCTCGCCATGGCGCGCACAGGACAAACTTTGCAGAGTCTTGTTGTTGCATCTTTGTGGCGACAGTGGCAAGTGTCTGTGGGCGTGGCTACAGTTTCCCCGGATCCCACATCACTCACGAGCAACAAGTGGGAAATAAACATGGATATTTTCACAAACCTGTCGTTTTTTAGACCATTCAGGAGATATGGGCTAATCCGAACACTATTAAATCATAATCACACTGTGAATAGGGCCTTTGTATGAATTAAATCCCTTATTTCCTTGCTGTCACACACATTGTAGGGCTGATTCCTGACTGCTGGATTCTGCTCCATTGTAGATAGTGTTGTTGTAGTTATATTTTAATTTAAGCTGTGGCCCACTGTGCAATGAAAATAGACTAATTACATAGGTGAGACGATGATAGACTGAAATAACAAAGCCCAAAATGTATTCTAGGAATGCAAGGAAGGCCGTTAGAGCCACTGTGTTGAAAACTGCATGGACTGCTAATTAGATGTGAAGATCATAAATCTGTTAAAAGACCTGTTCACTCTACAAACTTGAATGGGGGTCCCTACCCTGTACTGTGAGATATGGGACAGCTTTTACAGCCAACTGGTCACATGATGTTTTTCCTGTATAATGATGCACACCAAAGAATGTGACTCGTGTTGGCTAAAATGTTTATTTAAGAACTTTAAAGATTACAATTAAAGATGACAAGGATTTTGTGCATATTAAGTGATGAGGTTTTATACAACTCAGATAGGTAAAAGTAATCAGCTGAAGTAGACTTTACAGGTGAGTCTGACTACGTTTTGCATCCATTTTTGTATTGCTACATTATTTATTTGATAATGAGCGCTTAAAGCTGTGTCTTTTTGTCCATATCTGTTCCGCTTTGTGAAGGTGGATAGAGAGACATATAAGATGGAGGTGCTTGGTTTTGTGGAAACTGAGCATTCATTGTACTGAGTGGAGGCTGCCCTGGATAAGGCACTGCAGGCGCTGCTGGATACCCATATGCAACGGGCTGCGGGGGCATTTGATTGCTGTAGCCCGGTACAGGATTGTAGTAGCCCCCAGGAGGAATTTGTGGGTATTGATTAGGACCTGGTGGAGGGTATGCATATGCGTTTGGTGGACCCGGAGGATAAGGACCAGAGAAAGGTGGAGGAAAATCACTGGAGCTCGGACCAGATACTGCCCCGGAGACATTTTTGGAGCCATGTTGACCAATGGGATCTGGAGCAGCAATGATCAGTGGGAGCGACACTTCAGGGTCAATGCCAAAACTGATGTCCAAATATGTCTGCAATAACAAAAACAAAGAGATAGAGTAAAATAAGTGAAATTGGGACAAAAAAGACACAGTAAATTACAACCACAACATGCATTACTGTGTAAACCATAGCTGTAGCATAGAGTGTATATTTTGCAGATTATAAATAACACTTCATACCTTCATATAGAACTCCACAGTGATGATCTCACAGTTGAGGATGCTGAGCTTGCTATCTACAGGGACTGGGATGGAGCAGGAGAACTCACCCTCAGAGTCGGGTTCAATGTTCTCTCCAGCAATTTTGCACACAGTTTCATTATAAATCTTTGCATGGTGGTATGCTCGGTACAATGTTTTTTGATCTATGCTATACTTGATCCGCATTTTCTTGGAAGATTTGTTCTTGACTTTGGCAGTAACATGTATATTTTCCCCTGTGAACAAAATTCACTGAAATCAGAATATATATTTGAACAAATGGACAGACAGTCATGCCACGGTTAGCCGGAAAATGAGAGTCCAAATATGAGTGGGACAAAGTATGTACCTGGTGCGAAAACCCGTTTGTTCACAGTGGCACTCAAATGAACTTGACCTTTGGAGAATGTTCCCACCTTTTTATCGACCGAACCAGTCTGGGGAGACTAGTGAATGACATAAAAACATACATATTTACATTGAAAGACAATCAGAGAACATGCTACTGTTTGTATTCTGGTAAAATACACACATACTTTGCATACAAGGCTGAATACCAAACCAGTTTTGCCTGATTTTAGTGTTTACTTTGTAACATAATCTGATGTAACAGGGTTCATTCTTATGGAGAACAAGATCACTTCTGGAATTTCTTAATGTTTCAACTATAAACGTATAACTATATAACTATATACTACAAACAGGCTTTGCATCATTTTGATTTGGTTTAGTCAGGACAATTAGTGTGATCATAAGTAGACTACCGACTCCCTGGATACGCTGCTAAACACTTACACTTAGAACAACAACTGATGAAATATACCGTGTAAAGCTGGTATTAGAAAAGAGGAAGAAGGGTTTAGTAAATCTCTTACTACAGACGATGTGGTATTACAGTGGTATTCAGTTACTTATGGCATATGTATCAAAACTAGAGTTCACACAGGGCTATTACCTGGTCAGAAGGTAAAACAGATCTAGCCATAAAATACAGCTCCTTTTTCTTTGAAGTAGATGGGTGAATGGAGCTCCTTTTCAGCTTTGCCTGAAGCACATGGACAATTTTGCCATGAAAACCCTTGAAGGATGGTGGGATGTTTCTGGAAGACAAATTTATCTGGTGTCATTTAGGATAGATATAGGATAGATTCCCTATAGCATGTTATAGCGATACAAACAGTAAAAGTACAAGTGTGTATGTTCTTCAAAAGTCTGCTTCTTACCCCTCTGGTATTTTAAGCTTGAACTGATAGCAATGGTCTCCCTTTGGAAGAACAATTTCTGCAATTAAACCCAGAGAGAATCTTACATCATATCAAGTATTCAGTTTTATATTAAACATTTTATTGTACAATGGATGCAGGATAACATGTCAGTATAGTCAGAATCATTTGCCAGTACACACATTTGCCAGTACACACATTCAGTCTTATTTTCTTTAGTCGAGGTTTACTTACCATCTGCATTTTCAGGGATCAGAAGCTCTTTGGCTTTGTAAAACCTCTCATGTTTAGTGTGTGAGTGTCTGTGCTCCCCCTGTCCTTCACTCCAGTGCACGTTTGCGTCTCCTTTAGCTTTCACGTACAGATATTTGACTTTCATTTCTTCTGTTAAAGTGAAAGTCAGCGTGCCTTTGACTGTATCTCCCGCGACGAAAAAATTTTGCTTATTAAGAGCTTCATACTTCAATTTGAAATCCTTGATTGGAGACATTACGCATCGATAACGCGCAAACCGAGATGATAAACAAGAAAAAGCCCCTCGGGAGGTGATGTCCGGATCCGCCCCACAGGCAGGTGCAGACCGTGGGGCGGATCCACCGATCCACACGCAGCAGGAACACGGACCCATTTCATATTTTATTCTATGTTATTGTATCTTTTTAATCAATTTTTTCAATAACTTCCAGGTCAGGTGACCTACAAACTCCAGTAGTCACTGTAGTAGTCACTGTAGTAGTTACTGTAGTAGTCACTGTAGTAGTCACTGTAGTAGTTACTGTAGTAGTCACTGTAGTAGTTACTGTAGTAGTTACTGTAGTAGTCACTGTAGTAGTTACTGTAGTAGTCACTGTAGTAGTTACTGTAGTAGTTACTGTAGTAGTCACTGTAGTAGTTACTGTAGTAGTCACTGTAGTCGTCCTGTTGCTCAGGTGTGACGTACCTTCTGCTTTCCTGAATTAACCCTTTGTGAACGTTTCATGATTTATTTCCCACTTGAAAATCAGTGATTTTTTCCAATATCTTCTGAGGCAGGTGACCCAGGATCCCCAAACCAAGTTATGAAAGTCCTAGTGATACCTGAGAACTAGGGCCACTATAATAACTCTGTGTGAGGGCCCTAGGTCTCCTTAGTTAGAAGCTATTGAAAAATAGACCCCTTCTGTTTGTATTCTCATTGCATTTGGCTGGTGTTGGTAAAGTTATATTTGCTTATCTGGGCTAAACTTCAACTAAGGTAATTAAAAAAAATAATTAAAAAGTGTCCTGGGGGCCATGCACCTCCTTTGGGGGGAGTCTTCAGTCACCTGGACAACCTGGTAAAATGCACCAAAATGCAGGAAATACAGGGTAAAAGAACTCCTGGCATTGACACATGTCAGTGACAGATTATAAACTAATGATTAAATGTTGTAGACAGAGAGAGAGAGAGAGAGGAGAGAGGGAGAGAGCGAGAGGGGGGAGAGAGAGAGAGAGGACAGAGAGGGAGAGAGGGAGAGAGGAGAGAGAGAGAGGAGAGACAGAGTCAGAGAGAGGAGAGAGGGAGAGAGGAGAGAGAGGAGAGAGAGAGCGAGAGAGAGGAGAGAGAGAGAGAGAGGAGAGAGTGAGAGAGAGGAGAGAGAGAGAGGAGAAAGAGAGGAGAGAGAGAGGAAGGAGAGAGAGAGAGGAGGGGGGAGAGAGAGTGAGAGAGAGCGAGAGAGAGGAGAGAGAGAGGGAGAGAGAGAGAGAGAGGAGAAAGAGAGGAGAGAGAGAGAGAGAGAGAGAGAGAGAGAGGGAGATAGAGAGAGAGTACCAAGTGATGGGAACACAAGAAACCAGAAATACCAGGGGCTCAAAGCAGAGCTGGAGAAGAACTGGAACTGGTGTTAATGTAAGACAGGAGTGTCCAAACTATTTTCACTGAGGGCCATATCTTGAAAAATATTTGACACGGAGGGCCACAGGCCAGTGATCAATACAGTGGATAATTCTTACTTTAAATAAGGCTTGAAATAGTAATATTAGCTCTGTATGACAATGCAATGTGTTGTTATTTAGGTTATATTGGGAGGATTACTGGAATTTGCTATAAAAAGTACTGATTATGAAGAATTAGGCCAGTTAAACTGAAGGCCTGAGGGCCTGAGGGCCAATAAAATTTGGTCTGGGGGCCGCATTTGGCCCCCAGGCCATAGTTTGGACAACCCTGACATAATATTAACAGTTAATCAGATAATTAAAGCATAAAAAACATGCTAACAAGTTTACTCTGGATCTCACTCCAAATCACTAAATCCTTGAATTCTTCATCCTCTGTGTTGCTTCTAAACAACTTCACCAACTCAACTGTCAACAGACTAGTTTTCTTTTAGGAGGCATGAACAAAAGTTTAGTCTTTCTCTGGTGTCTTTTAAATTACTGTAATGTTGATTTTTTTTTTTTTTTCAATGGTATAGGAGCAGTATATACTAGTAAACAAGCCTAGATTGTCCTCACAGTGTGACAAACTATGAAAAAAGGTGCGACTTGTAGTCCTGACAATATGTACACAATAATCTCTCTCTCTCTCTCTCTCTCTCTCTATATATATATATATATATATATATATATATATATATAGTGCATTTGCTTAGTTGAACTACATGTAAAAAATACACAATATTATACATCTAAAGAGTGAAGCACATCATGCACAGGGCAGTAGCATACGGGGGTGAGCTCTTCCCTCTGCCCCATGTTCACACAGCTCTGATATGGTTAAAGGCCTGTGGCACAGTTATGGTAAAGGTCAGGATGATCTCATGAGGTTTTGGTTAAGTTTAGAGCCTTTTTGTCCGCACATTTTTATGTTTAGGGCCTCGCTGTGGGGTTCAAGTTAGAATTAAGGCATAGGTACAAGATGTGAACAACATACATTTAAGTTCAACTGGAAGGAAAACATCTGAAAAAACAGAACAAACTAAAAGAAAAAAACATTCCAAAAAACATGGCAGAGGCTACATTCATGTACTAAGATTTGATTATTAAATATTTTCAGATGTAGTGCAAATACTCTATGGGAGATTCACTGTTTTTGCAAAACAATCCTAATTTATAATGTTGAGCTTTTTATTATTTGTCAGAGATTGAGTCCACAAAACTACCCAATTTTATGCATTAAGCTTTGTTTGTACCATAGACTGTAGTCTACTTGATGCTCCCGTGAGGTACGCGAGGTACGTGTCGTTAAATTAGGTACCTTTTTCAGACACATCTAACCTGGCTAACACCCTATTGATATCTGTAGTACTCTAAGTTGCACACGTTAATAATCAGAAAAGACTCTTGCAGAAAATGATCAGGAAAAGGTGGAACATCATGATGAATAGGCTAAAGCTGATTGGTCAAAACATCACAAGAGTGGAGCAAGCTGAGAAATGCAACATGTTAGCTTCAGAAGAGAGCTCATACATCTTTCCCATCCAAAAATGAAAACAAAATATTCTGTATTTTGGTTAAGCGCTTTACTTTTTGGCACAATTTTCTGTTTGATTCTGTGTGAAGTTGGAAGGTTTGTCCAACACATCTTTGGAGTTGAATAATAGCACCCCTTCCTGAAGCTATAGATATTTATGTCAGGGTAGATTTTGCACTTTGTGTCTGTTTGTTTCATGTTGATAGGCCCAGAAATTATAGAGTTCTTAACCATAAACCAGGCTGACAAATCTGAATATCAGAGTTACACAGCACATTTCACCGTAGAATTCTGACCTGCCCTCCAGTTCAATTTGATACTATAGTTGTGACACAAAAAAAACACTGCATAGAAAAATAATGGTAAATATAATTTGGTAACATATGTCTGAAAATCATCTCTAGAGGTGAATGAGAGAATGCTCATCACTGCAGTTTCAAATATGAAAACACCAATATGATACCAGTGAAAGGCGATGAAAGTGCACCCGGAAGTAGCCAAAATTATGACATCATCACATAAGAGTGCCATAAGCATCTTAGAGTATTGAAATGAAACACGGACCCAGCCTATTAAATCCATTTGATTAGTTAGGCTATATGTAAAAATGCAAACTATTATTACTGTTGTATTAGCTAGAGCAGTTAATACCTTTACAATTTGATCAAAGGGAACCTTTAACTATTTTGGGTGAGAATTTGAACCATTGGATGAGGGGAAGAGGATTTCATACGATGGAGGCTCCTCATCTGTTTGGGAGAGGAAGTTTTCAGTCATCACAGGGGCAGAAGGCACAGTTACTCCAGAGGAAAGTGGGGCTAAGGGGTAACTTGGTGGAGGAGGTTCCAGCGTATTGTAAGTTGGTGGCGCTGAAGCGAATTGGGAGTGTGCTGGCCCAGCGGGAGGAGGAGGGTAAAGAACAGAGGCTGATGATGACGAGGAAAATGGAGATCCGTATGCATCTGGCTGCTGAGGAACAGGGTTGTGGTAACTTCCAGGATATGTCCTTGGAGCTCCGGAGTACACTGCAGGACTGTGTGGGTATTGAGATGTTGCTGGATACAGAGATGCTCCTGCAGCTGGAGAATAAGGACTAGCAAAAGATACTGGAGCGGGGAAGTCACTGGCACTCGGGCCTCCAACCGCGCCACCTGTAGAATGAGGACTGATCCAGAAAAGATCCACTGGAAACACAACCTCTGGATTAGAGGAAAAACTGATATCCAGATATGCCTGTAAATAAAAATCTAAATGAGTACATGCTGAATTTTCATCAAAACTAATAAATTCTGTTGACAATATTAGTGGTTTTACCTTAATGCGGTACTCCACAGACAGTATGTCACAGTTCTCAATGGACAGCGGTGTATTGGAAGGAATCTTGAATGAAAACCTGAGTTCCTTAGAAGTTTGAGGTTTAACACACTCTTGGACTTCTTTGTGAATTAGATTTTTTTCATGCTTAGTATTTCCACTTGCTCGGTACAACACATCTTGAATGAAGCTGAATTTGGGTGTGGCATCTTTGGATGAGGAATTATTGACTTTTGCAGTTATCAACACAGAGTCACCTTGAAGGAAAGGACATATTACTGGGATTAATAAAACCTTCAAGACAACTACGACAGCTTATAGACCAATATCTTACCTGGGACATAACCTCTCTTGTCAACTGTAACATCCATCTGCACTGTCCCTTTTCTGAAGACACCAACTTCTTTATTTGTTGAGCGGACCTGTGGCAACTAGAGCACAAAAACAGTTGGATGTCGTAATAAATAATTTACTAGTCTTGGCATTGTAACCATATGAAAACATATTACTCACATTCATTTGATCAATATGAGGAAATGCCTTTGACCGAAAACAAAGCTCCTTTTCATCTGTACTGTCCATCCTCCAGCTTCTCGACAGCTTGGCCTCAAGTTTGTAAACAACCTTTCCATAAGTACCTTGAAAGGATGAGGGCATATTTCTAAAAAACAAAAAAGATAAAGATTACAGCCTACACTTTTGCTTTAAACAGAAATGTGTCCTGTTTACTTACCCTTGTGGTATACTCAAGCTGAATTTGAACATATGAATCCCTGCAGGACGTTTGGTGTCTGCAAAAGTAACAAACAGTTTATTAAGTATGAATTATTTTCAACACTGCTTCAGGTACAGTGAATGTTTGTAGTTAGAGCTAATATTAGACTAGACCACCCAACACTCAGATTCTTGCACTTAGTTTCCTCGTACCATTGGACTCTTGGCTGATGAGAAGCTGCTTCTGTTTAAACAGTCTCGTGTGCGCGCTGTAGCTTCTGGAGTCCTCTCCATCTTGTTCAGACCAATGAACTCTAACGTCGCCTTTAAGTTTTACGAAGAGGCTTTCGATCTTGGTTTCTTTTCCTAGTTCCAGTGTAACCTTCCCTGTTATAGTGTCCCCCTCCGAAAACGCCCCATACTCGTTTAACTCATCGTAAGTTAGCATAAATTTTTTCACTGTAGGCATTTTAAAAACAGAAAACAAGAAAACTAAGGATCACAGAACGTGCAGCTGTTGCTAGAGCATGTAAAGCACAAACATGATCCCGGCAGGAGCTGGTCCTCTGACGGGACAGACCACGCCTTTGGCCCCTCACAGTGCGGAACAGTGTCCTCTGCTGCCCCCTAGTGTCCGCTCAGAGTACAGCGCCAGGGCAACTATGAAGGCCCTGAGCTCAAGAGAGAAAAAACACAAGAAAGTGTAAGTTTGTAGGCAGCACGGTGGCTGAGTGGCAACACTCATGCCTCACAGCAAGAAGGTTTGGTTCGATCCCCGGGTCACCCAGGCCTTTCTGTGTGGAGTTACGCATTTTTCTCCCCGTGTCTGGATGGGTTTCCTCCGGGTACTCCGGTTTCCCCCATCAACCAAAACATGAACGCCCTTCGAGACAACTGTTGTTGTGATTTTGAGCGTTACAAAAATAAAATGAATTGAATTGAATTAACTGTGCGTTGCAATACTGAAATTTCCCCACTGTGGGACTAATAAAGGCATATCTTATCTTATCTGCTGTATGTGTGAGTGTGCACCATGTGTGTGCTCCATGTGTGTGTATGTGTGCATGCAGCAGGGGTGTGTGTGTGTGTGTGTGGGGGGGGTGTATGGGTGCATGCATACACTGAAATTAGAATAAATATGCAGAAGAGAGCTCATACATCTTTCCCAACCAAAAATGAAAACAAATATACTGGATTTTGGTTGGGCGCTTTACTTTTTGGCTTTCGCACAAACCACAATTTTCTGTTTGACATAATTTCAAACTTCATACTGAATCAAACACATCTTTGTGGTAAAATAATCACACCACTTCCTGAAGCTATAGATATTTATATCAGGGTAGATTTCGCACTTTGTGTCTGTTTGTTTCATGTTGATAGGCCCAGAAATTATAGAGTTCTTAACCATAAACCAGGCTGACAAATCTGAATATCAGAGTAAAACAGCACATTTCATCATAGAATGTATGATAAAAGTAAGAATGTATGATATCACAGTTGTGACACAAAAAACACTGCATAGAACAATAATGGTAAACATAATTTGGTAACATATGTCTGAAAATCACCTCTAGAGGTGAATGAGAGAATGCTCATCACTGCAGTTTCAAATTTGAAAACAGCATTTTACAAAGCAGTAAAGCAGCTTTGTAAGTCTGTCAAAACATCAATATGTATGCCCGTGAACGGCGATGAAAGTGATAAAAAAAAATTATGACATCATCACGTGAGAGTGCCATAAGCATCTTAGAGTATTGTAATGAGACACGGACCCAGCCTATTAAATCCATTTGATTAGTTAGGACGAGCATACCCAAATTTCTACTGGCCCACAGCCTCTGGAATAAAAATAATTATGTGTGACCCATCGCACTGTTGACCAGTGTAAAATACAAATGTACAAGCAATATTATATTTTACCAGAAAATGGCAGAATCCGAGCCGTGCACAGAGGCCATGCTCTCGCTGACTTTTATCACCAACTGGATAAAGACAGGTTTAAAGTAATTCAAACCTTTGCTAAGTAAAAGCTAAGTTTGTTTGGTTCGACATATTTATGTGAGAAGACATTTTTGGTTATGAACTTTAAGAAGAAACGTGCGAGGACAAGACTAACTGACTCTCACCCTTTACTACAGTCCAGATCTCAGTTTCACCCTTCACATTAGTGCAGCAAGTAACTTGTTAGACTTCTGAGGTGAATATATTCTAAAATCTCAGTGATTTTATTTTATTGTGATTATCAAAACCACAGGTTAAATGTTCACTTTTTCATATTTATAATCTGCGTATCATTCATTTCGGTTGTGAAAGCTGAAAGCCATTTGTGATAAAAAGTTAAAAAAAAAAAAATTAAATGGTTCATTTGCATTTAATATTAATGGCCCTCACGCATTTTCACCACACCAAATTTGTCCCTCTTTGCAAAAAGTTTGGACACCCCTGAGTTAGGCTATATGTAAAAATACACACTATTAATACTGTTATATCAGCTAACTAGAGCAGTTAATACCTTTACAATTTGATCAAAGGGAACACTGAACTATTTTTGGTCAGAATTTGAACCATTGGATGAGGGGAAGAGGATTTCATACGATGGAGCCTCCTCATCTGTTCGGGAGAGGAAGTTTTCAGTCATCATAGGGGCAGAAGGCACAGTTACTCCAGAGGAAAGTGGGGCTAAGGGGTAACTTGGTGGAGGAGGTTCCAGCGTATTGTAAGTTGGTGGCGCTGAAGCGAATTGGGAGTGTGCTGGCCCGGGAGGAGGTGGTGGTGCTGCTGGAGGAGGAGGGTAAAGAACAGAGGCTGACGATGACGAGGAAAATGGAGATCCGTATGCATCTGGCAGCTGAGGGGGGAAGTCACTGGCGCTCGTGCCTCCAACTGCGCCACCTGCAGAATGAGGACTGATCCAGAAAATATCCACTGGTAACACAACCTCTGGATTAGAGGAAAAACTAATATCCAGATATACCTGTAAGTAAAAATCTAAATGAGTACATGCTGAATTTTCATCAAAACTGATAAATTCTGTTGACAATATTAGTGGTTTTACCTTAATGCGGTACTCCACGGACAGTATGTTACAGTTCTGAATGGACAGTGGTGTTTTGGAAGGAATCTTGAAAAAAAATCTGAGTTCCTTAGAAGTTCGAGGTTTAACAGACACTCGAGTTTCTTTGTGAATTTCATTTTCATGATGTTTAGTATTTCCACTTGCTCGGTACAACACATCTTGAATGAAGCTGAATTTGGGTGTGGCATCTTTGGATGAGTAATTGTTGAATTTTGCAGTTATCAACACAGAGTCACCTTGAAGGAAAGGACATATTACTGGAATTAATAAAACCTTTAAGACAACTACGACAGCTTATAGACCAATATCTTACCTGGGACATAACCTCTCTTGTCAACTGTAACATCCATCTGCACTGTCCCTTTACTGAAGACACCAACTTCTTTATTTGTTGAGCCGACCTGTGGCAACTAGGGCACAAAAAGAGTTGGATGTCATAATAAATAATTTACTAGTCTTGGCATTTTAACCATATATGAAAACATATTACTCACATTCATTTGATCAATATGAGGAAATGCCTTTGACCGAAAACAAAGCTCCTTTTCATCTGTACTGTCCATCCTCCAGCTTCTCGACAGCTTGGCCTCAAGTTTGTAAACAACCTTTCCATAAGTACCTTGAAAGGATGAGGGCATATTTCTAAAAAAAAAAAAAAAAAAAAAGATAAAGATTAGAGCCTACACTTTTGCTTTAAACAGAAATGTGATACCCTGTTTCCTGTTTACTTACCTTTGTGGTATACTCAAGCTGAATTTGAAAATATGAATCCCTGCAGGAAGTTTGGTGCCTGCAAAAGTAATAAACAGTTTATTAAGTATGAATTATTTTCAACACATATTTCTTGTACTTATTCTCCTCGTACCACTGGACTCTTGGCGGATGAGAAACTGCTTCTGTTTAAACAGTCTCATGTGCGCCCTGTAGATGCCCCCTGGGGAATCTCCATCTGGTTCAGACCAATTAACTCTAACGTCGCCTTTAACTTTTACGAAGAGGCTTTTGATCTTGGTTTCTTTTTCTAGTTCCAGTGTAACCTTCCCTGTTATAGTGTCCCCCTCCGAAAACGTCCCATACTCGTTTAACTCATCGTAAGTCAGTACTAATCTTTTCACTGAAGGCATTTTAAAAACAGAAGACAAGAAAACTAAGGATCAAAAAGTGCAGCTGTTGCTAGAACATGATAACGTAAGAAGTCAGAAGCAGGTCCTCTGACCGGATAGACCACGCCCTAGTGTCCGCTCAGGACAACGACAGAGCAACTAAGAAGGCCCCTGAGCTCAAGAGAGAAAAACACAAGAAAGAGCCTTACCAGGTTACAGACATGAAATAATTCAAAGTTATTCAGACAAATAACTTAATCTAATAATAAAAGTAGGGTGTGTTATCATCTGTTATCATCTGCACTGTACAGGGCTGTGTAAGTTTTCTTTTAATTGTCTTTCATAAATACTTAATACTCAGTACTGATTGAGTTGTGTAACTGCCACATTTTAATTTCCATGTGTTTTATATTATTTAAGTGTAATTTTGTGAAGTGTCACTAGAGAGCGCAGTAGCGCAGTTTAAGGTCTGTGTACACGCGAAGCAACGCTAGTCGCGTAGAAGAAGCGATCTCAGCAAAATGAGAAAAGTAGCATGATTAAAAGCAGATAATTAAGTCGCAGTTTAAAGACATATTTAAGAAGAAAGAAGATATCTAAGTTTATCCCTCTCGGTATACAGCCAATGAGGTTTGTTTTGTCTGTTTTAGTTTCAAAAGGTAATTGTCAAATGTATTTATTTTTTATTAAGTTAATTATTGTTTTATCGGCGTGTTTTAGTTTTCACGAGTGTATTTATTTGGATTCATGTGCAGGATGGATGCTAATAAATTCATCAGTAGAGGAAACCACTTGTGTCTGTAGTACCTGGAGGAATTACAAGTTGTATAATTAATTCAACAGAAGTTATCACATTGGGCACATATCACAACAAAAAGTAATGCGGTATTATACAAAATATTTTACAATACAATATAACATTCTATGGTTAAAATTAAATCATCAAATATAAGTGAACATGATTTGTAGATTTTGTGTCTAAGTGTATAAATAAGCGCACGTGTTCAAAGAATGGTGGTTTTACCATTGATCCTTTAATGGGAAAATTTAAACTTTGTGGAAGATCATTAAACCTGCTGCAGGTGTGTGTCTGTGCTGTGTGTGCAGCATGTGTGTGTGTGTGTGTGTGTGTGTGTGTGTGTGTGTGTGTGTGTGTGTGTGCTTTACAGAGATGTTACATTAGAGTCTATTTTGAGTTTATTTTTTAAGTCTATTTTTAAGCTATGTATCTATTATCTTGTTTTATTGCATGTACCATTTTCCTTCTGTTCTTTAACTGCGGTGCAATACTGAAATTTCCCCACTGTGGGACTAATAAAGGCATATTTTATCTTATCTGCTGTATGTGTGTATGTGTACATGCAGCATGTGTGTGTGTGTATGTGTGTATGGGTGCATGCATTCACTGAAATCAGAATAAATATGCAGAAGAGAGCTCATACATCTTTTCCAACCAAAAATGAAAACAAAATATACTGGATTTTGGTTGGGCGCTTTACTTTTTGGCTTTCACACAAACCACAATTTTCTGTTTGACATACCTTCCAACTTCGTACAGAATCAAACACATCTTTGGAGTAAAATAATAGCACCACTTCCTGAAGCTATAGATATTTATATCAGGGTAGATTTCACACATGTCTGTTTCATGTTGATAGGCCCAGAAATGATAGAGTTCTTAACCATAAACCAGGCTGACAAATCTGAATATCAGAGTAAAACAGCACATTTCATCATAGAATGTATGATAAAAGTAAGAATGTATGATATCACAGTTGTGACACAAAAAACACTGCATAGAACAATAATGGTAAACATAATTTGGTAACATATGTCTGAAAATCACCTCTAGAGGTGAATGAGAGAATGCTCATCACTGCAGTTTCAAATTTGAAAACAGCATTTTACAAAGCAGTAAAGCAACTTTGTAAGTCTGTCAAAACATCAATATGTATGCCCGTGAACGGTGATGAAAGTGATAAAAAAAATTATGACATCATCACGCAAGAGTGCCATAAGCATTTTAAGAGTATTGTAATGAGACACGGACCCAGCCTATTAAATCCATTTGATTAGTTAGGACGAGCATACCCAAATTTCTACTGGCCTTAGCCTCTGGAATAAAAATAATTATGTGTGGCCCGTCGCACTATTGACCAGTGTAAAATACTGTCACGATCTGTACTATTCCTGTCCTTGTTTTACCTCCTGTCCTGCTCCTTCCCTCCCTCACCTGCCGGAGCTGGGCGGGGCTCCTGGCTCCACCCGCGCGCACCTGCAGCTCATCAGCGGAATCACCACCACCTGCCATGAGGAGCCAGGACCAGACACTCGGGGCCAGATCGTCTGCGTGTCTACCTCCTGCTTGGGGCCAGATCGTCCGCGTGTCAACATCCCGTTCCCTGGTTCCTCCCGGCTCCTGCGCTCCCGGCTTCGTTCCTGTCCTGATATTGTCTTGCCTTGTCTTGTTCCCTGCATCTCACGTCTCTGGACCCTGCTCCGCACCTTGCTCCCTGTCTTGGCTCAGTTCGCCTCGTCTCCATCTCAGCACCCCCCATTCCCGGACCCCGGCTCACGCTCTGCTCCCCATCCCGGCTCTGTCCGCCTCGTCTGCCCCATCGCACCGCCCACACCCAGCGTCCTGCTCCCTGCCAGATCTACCCCCACTTTTGAAGGATATTTCACATATTGTAAATACACTGTAAAATTTCCCCGAGTACTGCACTTTTTGGTCCAAATTACCCAGCATTACGACAAATACAAATATACAAGCAATATTATATTTTACCAGAAAATGGCAGAATCCGAGCTGTGCACAGAGGCCATGCTCTCGCTGACTTTTATCACCAACTGGATAAAGACAGGTTTAAAGTAATTCAAACCTTTGCTAAGTAAGTGCTGAGTTTGTTTGGTTCGACATATTTATGTGAGAAGACATTTTTGGTTATGAACTTCAACAAGAAACATGCGAGGACAAGACTGACTGACTCTCACCCTTTACTACAGTCCAGATCTCAGTTTGACCCTTCACATTAGTGCAGCAAGTAACTTTTTAGACTTCTGAGGTGAATACATTCTAAAATCTCAGTGAATTTATTTTATTGTGATTATCAAAACCACAGGTTAAATGTTCACATTTTCATATTTATAATCTGTGTATCATTCATTTTGGTTGTGAAAGGTGAAAGCCATTTGTGATAAAAAGTTAAAAAAAAAATAAAATTAAATAGTTCATTTGCATTTAATATTAATGGCCCCCACGCATTTTCACCACACCAAATTTGTCCCTCGTTGCAAAAAGTTTGGGTACCCCTGCTCAGGTCTCTGCACTGGCTTCCTGTAGCTCAAAGAATAGACTTTAAAGCAGCTCTGCTTGTGTATAACTCTCTCCATGGCCTAGGTCCAAAGTACATCTCTGACATGTTAGTGCCATATGAACCATCTCGCACTGTGAGGACTTCAGGGACCGGCCTCCTGCTGGTGCCCAGAGTCAGGACTAAACATGGGGAATCAGCATTTAAGTTTTATGCAGCTAAAACCTGGAACAGTCTTCCTGAAGATGTAAGACAGGCCTCTACTTTGACAATGTTTAAATCCAGGCTCAAAACGGTTCTGTTTAGCTGTGCATACGACTGAAAGGTTTTTATTCTGCACTCTTCTCCTTTAATGGTAATTTTATGATGATTATTTGTGATTATTTATGTGATTTTAATGTCTTTCTTATTCTGTAAACACTTTGAATTACCTCATGTACGACTTGTGCTATACAAATGAACTTGCCTTGCCTTGCCCTGAGTTAGGCTATATGTAAAAATGCACACTATTAATACTGTTATATCAGCTAACTAGAGCAGTTAATACCTTTACAATTTGATCAAAGGGAACACTGGATTATTTTGGATGAGAATTTGAACCATTGGATGAGGGGAAGAGGATTTCATACGATGGAGGCTCCTCATCTGTTCGGGAGAGGAAGTTTTCAGTCATCACAGGGGCAGAAGGCACAGTTACTCCAGAGGAAAGTGGGGCTAAGGAGTAACTTGGTGGAGGAGGTTCCAGCGTATCGTAAGACGGTGGCGCTGAAGTGAACTGGGAGTGTGCTGGCCCAGCGGGAGGAGGAGGGTAAAGAACAGAGGCTGATGATGATGAGGAAAATGGAGATCCGTATGCATCTGGCTGAGCTCCGGAGTACACTGGAGGACTGTGTGGGTGTTGAGCTGTTTCTGGATACAGAGATGCTCCTGCAGCTGGAGAATAAGGACTAGCAAAAGATACTGGAGCGGGGAAATCACTGGCGCTCGGGCCTCCAACCGCGCCACCTGCAGAATGAGGACTGATCCAGAAAAGATCCACTGGTAACACAACCTCTGGATCAAAGGAAAAACTGATATCCAGATATACCTGTAAATAAAAATCTTAATGAGTACATGCTAATTTTCCATCAATACTGATAAATTCTGTTGACAATATTAGTGGTTTTACCTTAATGCGGTAAACCACAGACAGTATGTTACAGTTCTGAATGGACAGTGGTGTTTTGGAAGGAATCTTGAAAGAAAATCTGAGTTCCTTAGAAGTTTGAGGTTTAACACGCTCTCGAATTTCTCTGTGAATTACATTTTTTTCATGCTTAGTATTTCCACTTGCTCGGCACAACACATCTTGAATGAAGCTGAATTTGGGTGTGGCATCTTTGGATGAGGAATTGTTGACTTTTGCAGTTATCAACACAGAGTCACCTTGAAGGAAAGGACATATTACTGGGATTAATAAAACCTTCAAGACAACTACGACAGCTTATAGACCAATATCTTACCTGGGACATAACCTCTCTTGTCAACTGTAACATCCATCTGCACTGTCCCTTTTCTGAAGACACCAACTTCTTTATTTGTTGAGCGGACCTGTGGCAACTAGAGCACAAAAACAGTTGGATGTCGTAATAAATAATTTAGTAGTATTGACAGTTTAATATGTATTCATTGTAACCATATGGAGAGATATTACTCACATTCATTTGATCAATATTAGAAAATGCCTTTGACCGAAAACAAAGCTCCTTTTCATCTGTACTGTCCATCCTCCAGTTTCTCGACAGCTTGGCCTCAAGTTTGTAAACAACTTTTCCATAAGTACCTCGAAAAGATGAGGGCATATTTCTAAAAAACAAAAACAAAAAAGATAAAGATTACAGCCTACACTTATGCTTTAAACAGAAATGTGATACCCTGTTTCCTGTTTACTTACCCTTGTGGTATACTCAAGCTGAATTTGAACATATGAATCCCTGCAGGACGTTTGGTGTCTGCAAAAGTAATAAACAGTTTATTTAGTATGAATTATTTTCAACACTGCTTCAGGTACAGTGAATGTTTGTAGTTAGAGCTAATATTAGACTAGACCACCCAACACTCAGATTCTTGTACTTATTCCCCTCGTACCATTGGACTCTTGTCTGATGAGAAGCTGCTTCTGTTTAAACAGTCTCGTGTGCGCGCTGTAGTTTCTGGATTTATCCCCATATTTTTCAGACCAATTAACTCTAACGTCGCCTTTAAGTTTTACGAAGAGGCTTTCGATCTTGGTTTCTTTTTCTAGTTCCAGAGTAACCTTCCCTGTTATCGTGTCCCCCTCCGAAAACGTCCCATACTCGTTTAACTCATCGTAAGTCAGTTCTAATCTTTTCACTGTAGGCATTTTAAAAACAGAAAACAAGAAAACTAAGGATCACAAAAAGTGCAACTGTTGCTTGAGCATGATAACGTAAAGCACAAACATGATCCCGTCAGGAGCTGGTCCTCTGACGGGACAGACCACGCCTTTGGCCCCTCACAGTGCGGAGCAGCGGTCTCTGCTGCCCCCTAGTGTCCCCTCAGAGTACAGCGACAGGGCAACTATGAAGGCCCTGAGCTCAAGAGAGAAAAAACACAAGAAAGAGCCTTACCAGGTTACAAATATGAAATAATTCAAAGTCATTCACACAAATAGCTTAATCTAATAATAAATGTAAGAATGCGCATGCGCACACATTGCGGATACTAGGCACAAGCACGTGCTCGGGAGTCTGCCTCATCAAGAGGGTCTGTCATCATCTGTTATCATCTGCACTGTACAGGGCTGTGTAAGTTTTCTTTTAATTGTCTTTCATAAATACTTAATACTCAGTACTGATTGAGTTGTGTAACTGCCACATTTTAATTTCCATGTGTTTTATATTATTTAAGTGTAATTTTGTGAAGTGTCACTAGAGAGCGCAGTAGCGCAGTTTAAGGTCTGTGTACACGCGAAGCAACGCTAGTCGCGTAGAAGAAGCGATCTCAGCAAAATAAGAAAAGTAGCATGATTAAAAGCAGATAATTAAGTCGCAGTTTAAAGACATATTTAAGAAGAAAGAAGATATCTAAGTTTATCCCTCTCGGTATACAGCCAATGAGGTTTGTTTTGTCTGTTTTAGTTTCAAAAGGTAATTGTCAAATGTATTTATTTTTTATTAAGTTAATTATTGTTTTATCGGCGTGTTTTAGTTTTCACGAGTGTATTTATTTGGATTCATGTGCAGGATGGATGCTAATAAATTCGTCAGTAGAGGAAACCACTTGTGTCTGTAGTACCTGTAACAATATGGTATATTGTTTAAATTGCACACAATAGACCCGCCGCTAGAGGGCGATCGTGAGTTATGTTTACGGGTTTACGCCCAGCAGAGTGACAATGTGGGAATCGAGAGTGTGATTAGTTAAAATAAAAATGCCGACCCGGTTGGGCCAGAACAAAGGAGCTGGACTCTCTTATTATTATAAAACCCTCACTACAACATGGTGGCAGCGGCAGTGAATCTTGCCCAAGTTTTTTTCTTTTTTGCGTCCCTTAGAGCCGTGTGTCATGGAGGCACCGGGGAAGACGGAAAAGTGCAATCTGTTTAGCAAAGGTTAGCATCGCACGTGAACAAGCTAGCAGCATGGACGGACTGAAGGCTCCACAGACGTTGTGTCTAGACTCCGACAACTTGTCTAAAGCATGGAAGACATGGAGGGATGAGTTTCAACTGTATGTTGGATTAACTGTGGCCGCAGATGATGAGGAAAATAGAGTGACACTCTTCCGTTATCTGGTTGGTGAAAGTGGCAGAGAGCTGCTTGATACTTTAATGGGGGCCACGGCGCAGTCTGACTGGAAGGTTAAGGACATGATTGAAACGTTTGATAACTACTGCAGTCCCATGGTGAACGAGACAGTGGAGTGGTACAAATTTTTCACGAAGAATCACAGCTCCAGCGAGTCGATTGATAGTTATGTGACTGAGCTTAAACTGCTCATTAAAACGTGCAATTTTGGTACTTTGAGAGACTCCCTCATTCGTGACAAAATCGTATTTGGTATCAACAATGCCAACATGCGGGAAAGGCTTTTGAGGGAAAGAGCCATGTCGTTGGACACTTGCGTTCAACTCTGCAGAGCAGCTGAATTGTCCCGGGAGAACTGCAAAGCCATAGCAGGTATAACAGTGGAGGAAGTTCACGTCGTACACGGAGCTTCGTGCCATCAGCAGAGGGACAAAGACGACACAGTGGAATACAAGTTCTGCGGCAGGACGCATGAAAAGAGCAAGCAAAAATGTCCAGCACTCGGCAAGAAATGAAAAAAGTGCCGTAGGAACAACAACTTGCTAAATGTAAAGCCCGCACTGAAACAAGTAAGAAGAAAACAGTGCACAATGTAACGGAATGTGAAAGTGAGTATGAGGACATTCTGTGTATTAGAGATGAGGGACGAAATGACAATGTGAATACTAAAGACTCTGAAACAAGAAAAGACACCAAACTGTTTGCAGGTATACTCTTAGGCAAAGATATTGTCAGATTTCAGATTGATTGCGGAGCTACATGTAATGTGTTACCTGTTAATCTGTTAAACAGAGATGTAAAACTGGATGAGACTAGTTCTGTGCTAGTGATGTACAATGGTAGCAAAGTAAAGCCACTGGGCAAATGTAAAGTGAAACTGAGAAACCCCAGAAACCAAAAACTGTACCAGCTAGAGTTCCAAGTGGTAGACAAAGATTGCAATGTCCCATTGATTGGTAAAAGAGCAAGTGAGGCTATGAAACTGATTAAGGTGCACTATGAAAATATTATGGCTATTGACAGTATTGTGACAAAAGAAGAGGACACTAAAGGGCAATGGACATTTGAGCAAATTAAGACAGATTTTGCAGATGTGTTCACAGGAGACGGTTGTCTGGAAGGGGAATACAAAATGGAAATAGACACGAGTGTGAAGTCAGTGCAACTTCCAAAGAGGCGAGTTCCAGTTGCCATGATGAAGCCGCTGAAAGAGGAGCTTCAGGACCTTGAGCGTCGAGGTATCATCACCCCTGTTGACTGTAGCACGGATTGGATCAGTAGCATGGTGGTGGTGCAAAAGCAAAGTGGTAAACTAAGAGTGTGCATTGATCCAAAACCCCTGAACAAGGCACTCAAACGCAGTCACTTTCCATTAGCAACTATTGAGGATGTACTTCCAGACATGTCTAAGGCTAAGGTGTTCACAGTTTGTGACGTCAAGAGCGGATTCTGGCATGTCAAGCTGTCTGAGGAGCCGAGTTACCTAACTACCTTTGCTACTCCATTTGGGCGGTACAGGTGGCTTAGAATGCCCATGGGGATTAGTCCGGCACCTGAGGTTTTCCAGAGAAAACTAACCCAAGCGCTGGATGGGTTGCCAGGCCTGTACATTATTGCTGATGATGTGCTAATCACAGGTCAAGGAGAGAGTCAGGAAGCAGCTATTCGAGACCATAATGCAAAGTTGAGACTTTTTCTGGAACGATGCAAACAAAAAAACATTAAACTGAATCCAGAAAAGTTCAAACTGAGACAAAGTGAAAGCAACTACATTGGGCACCGCCTCACGGCAAATGGGCTTAAGATGGACCCGGACAAGGTTCGTGCCATTGAGCAAATGCCGAGGCCTACAGATGTGAAAGCAGTACAGAGGCTGTTGGGCATGGTAAATTACCTGGACAAGTTTTGCCCATATCTCTCAGACCAGTGTGAAGTGTTAAGACAGTTGACACACAACGACATAGAATGGGACTGGACAGAGCAACATGAGAGTGCATTTGTGAAACTCAAAAAGACTATTGCAGATGCTCCTGTTCTGAAGTACTACAGCCCTGAGGACGATCTGGTGGTTCAGTGTGATGCATCAGACACAGGTCTGGGGGCAGCGCTCCTGCAGAAGGGTAAGCCTATTGCGTTTGCAAGCAGAGCACACACACATACAGAACGTGGTTACGCCCAGATCGAGAAAGAGTTTCTAGCTATGGTTTGCAGTATAGAAAAGTTTCATCAGTACACCTATGGTCATAAAGTCACTGTCCAATCTGATCATAAGCCATTAGAGACCATAGTCCGGAAACCACTGTTGAGCACACCGAAACGACTTCAGCGAATGATGCTGCGCATTCAGAAATATGACCTAGATGTGGTGTATGTCCCAGGCAAAGACATGTTACTGGCAGACACTTTAAGTGGAGCCTATCTCCCAGAATGCTCACCTCAAGGCTCTGTGGAAGCTGAAATAGAGACCGTTAATATGGTGCAACACTTACCTATCACAAATAACAGTCCAAGTCAGATTGGAACAGCTACAAAAGATGACAAAACACTGCAAACTGTTATTAAAATGATGCAGCAGGGATGGCCTTCAGACAAGAGAGTCATACCACCTGAAATCAGACCATACTTTTCATTTCAAGATGAACTAAGTCACCAAGATGCCATTGTGTTTAAAGGAGAGCGTGTTGTTATTCCTGCTTCCCTCCATAAAGACATCACCAGACGCCTACACTCCTCTCATCTGGGTGCAGAAGGATGTCTGCGGAGAGCCAGGGAATGCGTCTTCTGTATTGGCATGAACGACCATATTAAGACACACATTGCCCGTTGTGATATCTGCAGGTCAGTGGATGACAGACAACAAAAAGAAACACCCCACCCACATGATATACCAAGCAGACCATGGGCCAAAGTGGGTGTTGACCTATTTCAGTTTGACAACAAAGATTACCATGTAACAGTTGACTATTACTCCAACTATTGGGAAATAGACTTTTTGCCAAACATCAAATCTACTGCAGTGATAAAAAAAAACTAAAGGCACATTTTTCTAGGTATGGCATCCCCAGCACTGTAGTCTCTGATAATGGACCACAGTATTCATCCCAAGAGTTCCATAGATTCAGCCAGTTGTGGGAATTTGAACACAAAACGTCATCTCCAGGGTACCCACAGAGTAAAGGAAAAGCAGCGTCTGCAGTTAAAATGGCAAAGAGACTGTTACACAAAGCGAAAGCCTCTGGACAAGACCCCTACCTTGCACTCTTAGATCATCACAACACACCATCTCAAGGACTGGACACCAGCCCAGCACAGAGACTGCTGAGCTGCCACACAAGGACATTACTCCCAGTCAAAACCAGCCTTTTCCAACCCACAGTGATTCAGGCTGAGCAGGCACTATGGAGCAATCAACTTCGTCAGTGTGCATATTACAACCGATCAGCCAGGGATCTCGTTCCCCTGAAAGGAGGTGATTATTTCATTATGGGGGGTAAAGAGAAAAAAAAAAAAAAAAAAAGTTTTGAAAGTTTTGAAATTATAGCACTGTTGGTTTTAGAATTTTGGGGTCATGCCACTTTAAAATGGCATACTGTTTCAGATGTTATATGTGTTGGGTATCTTTATTTACAATTGTAATACGTTCCATGTTCGGTAAAGCCATGAAAAAAATATAATTGAAGAAAAGCTTTCCAAAAGGAGAAAAGATGTAACAATATGGTATATTGTTTGAATTGCACACAATAGACCCGCCACTAGAGGACGATCATGAGTTATGTTTACGGGTTTACGCCCGGCAGAATGACAATGTGGGAACGGAGAGTGTGACTTGTTAAATAAAATGCTGACCCGGTTGGGCCAGAACAAAGGAGCCGGACTCGCCTATTATTATAAAACCCTCACTACAACATTACCTGGACACATGGGGCTGCGGGGACATGTCAGGGCCTGATCAGGACGTGCGCTGTGACCAAGAGACAAGCGACCCAGGACTGTGCACGGGACTGCGGATCGCCGTCAAGATAAGGCCATAAGAAATTGGACTCACAAGTCAAGAGACAGTCCAAGTAAAAAAGGGCAATTATAAAGGTTGACTAATTGAACTGTTAATAAAGGTAACATTTTCTGCTAAGGCTTCACTATGACGTCACAGCCACCGTAAGTTATAAGCTAAAGCTAACTCCACTTGATCGAGCTGTACATTTGATTTCATATTTGTACATTTGTATCAGTAATGTGAATCCTGCATTTTATTTTAAGTTTAAGTGCTCAAAGAACATTTTGGTTACATTTCGGTAATACTGAAATTGATGTAATCAACATTTAAGTTATTCATATTATTTTCTTATGATCAAAGGGAAAAGTTTTATTTTACAAATTTAAGCCTTTATTTTCAAATAGTTCAAGTACATTTTAAGGGGCATTTAAGTTCTTATTTAAGCTTACACTATTTAGTGACAGCTTAAGTTGACTAAACATAAAAATGACTGAACAAAGTGAGTCTCTAGTTCAAGTCGAGGTTAGCGCAGAGCCCCTGGAGCCAGGAGAAAGGCAAGATACTGATCCCATGCCAAAGAAGAAGGAGTCACTCAACCAAGGAGAAGTGAAAGAGTGAAAACACTCACAGAGAAGGGAAGGGAAATGCAGGATGAGAGAATAAAGGCACTCCAAATATTTAAGTATAGTTATGATAAATGGAGAATGCATCCAAGATCATCCAAGCAACCCCTCTCACAATCAAACCCTTTTAAGTGAAATCCTGCTTAATGATATTATTAGTGATGTTACAGGACTTTCTTCAGATTTACAAAAGATTTACGACGAGCTACGCAGGCTCACCCCACCTGAGACGTCGCAGAGTGGATCTTTGTGTGGAGATTTCAAGGTTCATTGTTCATAGAGCTTCAAGTCATTTGGATGGAAATGTGGTGGAAGAGGAACAAGATTGGCTGGATGCAGGCTCCCTCTTTCACTCAACAATAGTCAGTAAGTCAAACTCTTCTACTACATCAAAGTGCACTGCACACTCAAATAGCTCCTCAGTGAAGCATCAAGAAGCTGCAGCAGAAGCAGCTGCAAGCCAAGCTGTTCTCATTGTGTTATAAGAACAAGAAAGGGAACAGCAGAAGATTGAAAGACTTGAAGCAGAAGTTAAGAGAAAGCCTGCAGAGCAAGAAGCTCCCACAATAAGGCTTTAGAGAGAGAAGCAGATGAAGCAAAGCTTGCGCAACAAGAAGAAAAATATGCAGCTTTGCAAAGAATACCTGTTGAAAAGAAAAGGAAGTTACAGCACTTAGAAACAGTCAAAGATCTCAAAGCAGCACAAGCAAGAATGCAGATATATGACCAAACAAGTGTAACAGGGGAGCAGGAATTTGATGTAACAAAGTTGAACAGTCAAGGACGATAAGTTCGTAAGCTTTCCTCCTCTTTATGAGCAGTTTGTTCCCCAAGTTGTCAACAACCAGACAAATGACAGTTCAGCAAACCTTGTTAACGTGTTAGCAAGTGCATTAAGTGCAAGCCGCATCCCTGTTCCTGAAACAGCAGTGTTTAGCGGAGATCCATTGACATACAATGACTGGAAACTTTAATTTCAAACACTCATAGACCAAAAGAACATTCCTGAGAATGAGAAAATATTTTATCTTCGGAGATATGTCAGTGGACAAGAACTTCCTGCGTTCTGCTTGGAATCTGCATATGAAGCTGCACAGAAGGTTCTCGAAGAGAGGTAGGAATCCCATTCACTATCGCAAAGGCTTACAGAGACAAGCTACAAGCATGGCCCAAAATTACATCAAAGGAGAGTTTTGAGCGAAGAGACTTTGCCGGATTTCCTGCACAGTTGTGAAGCTGCTATGATCCACATCAAGTTATTAGAAATCTTAAACGACTGTTACGAGAACAGAAAGATTCTTCCAAGTTACCAGATTGGCTAGCTGCCAGCTGGAACAACAGAGTTATTGAAATAGAAGAACAAAATAATCAGTTTCCTACTTTCAGTAAGTTTGTTGTATTTCTAACAAGAGAAGCCAAGATTGCTTATAACCCTGTTACATCATTACAGTCACTAAAGCAAGTTGAGCCAGACAAAGCTGACAAGCTGGAGTTCTCAAGACAAAGACAAGTTGGTGCTAAAACACTGGCCACAAGTTCACAAGAAAAGCCACAAGAAAAGCCACAACTAACATGTGCCTTTTGCAAGAAGCCCAAGCATACTCTACATAAGTGCAGAAGTTCTCTGGACAACGCTGTGCCAGACAGAGTCAAGTTTATTCAGTCAGAAAAGCTATAGTTTGGTTGTCTCAAATCTGATCATCACTCAAAAAGGTGTATAAGCCACAGCACTTGTGAGAAATGCAATAAAAAACATCCTATATCCTACCATCCTATCCTAAAGAAGAGTCAAGACAATCACCAGATAAGCCAAACATAAGCAACAAAAGCCCAAGTACAAATGATGAAGTTGAAGAACCTCAACTGACAGCTACAGCCACAACAAACAGTGTTGTACATCAAGAAGGTAATAGACAAACAGCTGCAATTGTTCCTGTTTGGCTTTCAACTTGTGCACAACCTACAAGAGAAGTTCTTGTGTATGCTCTGCTGGATTCACAGAGTGACACAAGCTTTGTTCTTAGTGAAGTTTCAGATTTGCTAGACACCAACAAAGAACCTGTTAAATTGGAACTATCTACTATGTCTTCCAAGACAACAGTTGTACAGTCTCAGAGATGACAAGATCTTCAAGTTTGTGGATTTAATTCCAACAAGAGAATTACTCTTCCTCCAACATTTATGAGAGAGTTTATACCAGCCATTAAAACTCATATTCTAACTAATGAGACAGCTGAAGCTTGGCCACATTTGGAGCACTTACAGAGATCACTCCTTTGCAAGACTGTGAAGTAGGGCTGTTGGTTGGATATCCTCCTGACTACCCATAGTTCATATTTATCCTCTCTAGTGGACATATCTTTACTAAAATATTTCCAATCCCCTGCACATTACCTAACCAACTCCTTCTGTGGTTTAACGAGGACATTTAGAGCTTTCAAATGACACCAAATTTATAAGGGTGGAGCTTTGAAAAGACCCTCCTCCTTTTCAAGGAAAATGGCTGCTATCAACCACATTTTATGGAAAAAAGAACAGTAAGTGGTATACCTTTTTTACTAAGCAAATTTTGGATCAAAGTTGCATTGTTATATTTTTATGAATGTCTAATGAACACATTAAAACTATTTTTAAAGTAAAGTAACAATATTTTACAATGAAATTTGAGTGTTTAACAAATGTCCTCCGAAGTGGACATTTGGAGTCATTTATTTATTTATTTTCAAATTTGAAGGAATTGGTTCTAGTTCAGAGACTCAGATATTGAGTTGTGTGATGATGATGACCAGGATCCATTGTTTGAGGGAGAGGCTGAGGAATCAGAGAGCTCTGAAGATGAGGTTGAGGAAGAAGAGTCAGTGTCCAGTCGCCGTCCTCTCTGGAGCAAGACTACAGTGTACATCTTGATCTTGTACTCTCTTAGTATTATGTATTTTACAATGTATTTTATATATTTAGTTCATTCAAATCATTTTGCAAAAAAAACAAAAAAAAAAAAAAACAAAACAAACTATTCAGAATAATTCAGTTTTGTAATAGTTTACTATAATAATCTTTCATCTTTAAAATGAAAGACTGACATTTTTTATTGTTTTCTTTAAGATTCAACCCCCAACTGGATGATCTTCCAATTATTCTAAGCAGTGATGCCACAACACGCCAAAACTGGACCCCACTTTGTTATTTTGAACAGTACATTGATGACTTTGTCTTTGAAAAAATGGCTATGTGCACAAACCAACGTGAAGTCCTTCATTCTGGAACATCACTAAACACTACCCCTGAAGAGTTGAAGACTTTCTTTGGGTGCTCCATCTACATGGCCTGTTTGGGTTATCCAAACATTCAAATGTATTGGGCTTCGAAGACCAGAGTTCAAATAGTAGCAGAATCCATGACCAGAAATCGGTTCTACAAACTTAGGAGTTCCATTACGCTTGTCATTGATCTTGATGTGTCTGAGGAGGAAAAAGAAAGAGCCATTTTGTGGAAGGTCAGGCCAGTTTTGGAGAAAGTGAGGCAGGGATGTCTGAGACAGCCTAGAACAGGCAAAATGTCGATTGATGAGCAAATGATCCCATTTACTGGCCGCTGTCCAATTCGCCAACATGTACCAGGAAAACCACATACAACTGGCTTGAAGGTGTTTGTTCTGGCTACACCAAGCGGGATTATTTTAGACTTTATTGTCTACCAGGGGAAGACCACTTTCAATGTCACTGCAGAAGAGGGCATTGGAGAACAAGCAGTTCTTCATTTGGCTTGGAGTCTGTTCCCAGAGGTTCTCACCTGTCCTTTGACAGGTACTTCACTACAGTCAAACTTTTGGACATCCTGGCAGAGAAAGGGCTTGCAGGCACTGGGACTATAATGAAAAACAGAATCCCCAGGGGCTGCAAAATAACAGATCAGGTTATTAAAAAGAAAGGAAAAGGAGCAACTGAGATGGTGGCCAGAAGAAGTCCTGAACTTGCCATCATTAAATGGTTTGACAACAAGCCAGTGGTTATGTGCTCCTCTGCCTACGGCATTGAGCCTCAGGACTTATGCAGATGATGGTCCAAGAAAGAAAAAAGTGTCCAAGTTTAAAGACCAGTGTCAATTGCGGAGTACAACAGCAACATGGGTGGTGTGGATCTTGCTGACAGGATGCTTACTTTCTACAAGATGGTCTCTCGTACTCGGAAATGGACAGTCCGGGTAATTTTCCACTTCTTTGATGTCGCAATCAGCAATGCATGGCTACAATACAAAGACTGTCAGCTTCTGGGCAAGAAACCACTGAAGTTCCTGGATTTCAAAATTGTTCTTGGTGAGTCAATGATAAGTCAAGCCCAAGGAGGAATCTTGGATGAGAGTGAAGAGAGTGATGGTGACTACACCCCTCCACGTCAAAAGTGGAAACCTAAGCCAAACGAAGCCCTGAGACACTATGGAATGCTCTGCGGGCATTTATTGCAATAAGAGGAAATGTTCGTCAACTAAGATGTGACAAAGGAACCAATTTTGTTGGAGCACAGAGAGAGTTCGCAAATCTCATCAAAGATATGGATCAGGAAAGAATGAAACTTCTTGGATGTGAATTTCTCATGAATCCCCCGTCAGCAAGCCACATGGGTGGAGTGTGGGAAAGACAGATAAGGACCATCTGTAGCGTTCTTTCAGCTGTCCTTGACCAGTCAGCAAAGAGAAGTGATAGTACATCCTTAAGAACATTTTTGTACGAAGTCATGGTGATCATCAACAGCAGACCTCTGTCTGTCGAACATTTGAATGATCCAACAGGACTTGCACCATTAACGCCTAACCACATTTTAACTATGAAGTCAACCATTGTTCAGCCCCCACCAAGACAGTTTCTGGAGGAAGACCTGTACCTACAGAAGAGATGGAGAAGGTGCAATATTTGACCAATACATTTTGGATCTGGTGGAGGAAAGCATATTTGCTTAACTTGCAACCAAGACAGAAATGGAATGGACATAAAAGAGATGTGAAGATAAATGTAGTGCTTCTACAAGAAGATCTCACACCACACAATGAATGGAAGCTCGCCAAGGTCCCAGATGTGTACCCAGGGGCAGACAGCAAAGTGAGAAAGGTTAGACTTTTGGTTAGTGAAAGCACTTACGATAAAAATTGTAAACTTATAACTAAGAGAACTTCCCTTGAAAGACGCTATGTGTCAGTTCATTTGAAGTAATGGAAATCCCACAGTGAGATCAGTGAGATTTGGTGGAAGTGTAACTGCCACATTTTAGTTTTCATGTTTTATATTATTTAAGTGTAATTTTGTGAAGTGTCATTAGAGAACGCAGTAGCGCAGTTTAAGGTTTGTGTACACGCGAAGCAACGCTAGTCGCGTAGAAGAAGCGATCTCAGCAAATTGAGAAAAGTAGCATGATTAAAAGCAGATAATTAAGTTGCTGTTGAAAGACATATTTAAGATGAAAGAAGATATCCAAGTTTATCCCTCTCGGTATACAGCCAATGAGGTTAGTTTTGACTAAGTTTTTAGACTTAGTTTTATTTTCAAAAGGTAACTGTCAAATGCATTTATTTTTTAAGTTAATTATTGTTTTGTCTGTGTGTTTTAGTTTTCACGAGTGTATTTATTTGGATTCATGTGCAGGATGGATGCTAATAAATTCATCAGTAGAGGAAACCACTTGTGTCTGTAGTACCTGGAGGAATTACAAGTTGTATAATTAATTCAACAGAAGTTATCCCATTGGGCACATATCGCAACAAAAAGTAATGCAGTATTTTACAAAATATTTTACAATACCATATATCATTCTATGGTTTAAATTAAATCATCAAATATAAATGAACGTGAATTGTAGATTTTGTGTCTAAGTGTATAAATAAGCGCACGTGTTCAAAGAATGGTGGTTTTACCATTGATCCTTTAATGGAAAAACTTAAACCCTGCCCCTTTGTAGAAGATCATTAAACCTGCTGCAGGTGTGTGTGTGTGTGTGTGTGTGTGTGTGTGTGCTGCATGTGTGTACTGTATGTGTGTGCTTGCAGCATGTGTGTGTGTGTGTATGGGTGCATGCAAACACTGAAATCAGAATATATATCTAGGATAATATATTTATCATACATCTTTCCCATCCAAAAATGAAAACAAAATATTCTGTATTTTGGTTGGGCACTTTACTTTTTGGCTTTCACACAAACCACAATTTTCTGTTTGATTCTGTGCGAAGTTGGAAGGTATGTCCAACACATCTTTGGGGTAAAATAATAGCACCACTTCCTGAAGATATAGATATTTTTGTCAGGGTAAATTTAGCACTTTGTGTCTGTTTTTTTCACATTGATAGGCCAAGAAATGATAGAGTTCTAGAGTACCATAAGCATCTTAGAGTACTGAAATGCAACACGGACCCAGCCTATTAAATCCATTTGATTAGTTAGGCTGACACTTACATCACTACATCTCATAGGAAAAGTGTCCCATTTTCACTATCCATTGACAAACCTTTTTAACAAAACATAAATAATATACATTGCACCATGTTTCATAAAGTTATCAATTATGTAATGTTAAAGAAAAATAAGCGTACATATTTTTAAATAAATTTCGGTTGCGTTGTGTGACTTTTTCACCGGTGTCGTGGAAAAAGCCTGGTGTTTACCCAAAGCTGCGTTTGTGAGACATAGTGAAGTGTCCCTCCACATTGTGCCGCTTTGCCGTCACCACAGTCGCTCCGCAGATGAGATACGCGCAGGTTTCTTTTACAGTCTTAAATCGTTGTGAAAGTGATCTCTTTATTTTCTACCATGGAGTAAGAAACTGCATTCAGCGCATCCTCACAGCGCTCGCGAGCGGAGCACTGGTTTTGTCACGCGCACAATACTGACCTTTGAAGTGAGTAGGTCAAAGTTCACCTTAACTTATCTATCTATACTTCACGTATATGTAAAAATGCAAACTATTATTACTGTTGTATTAGCTAGAGCAGTTAATACCTTTACAATTTGATCAAAGGGAACCTTTAACTATTTTGGGTGAGAATTTGAACCATTGGATGAGGGGAAGAGGATTTCATACGATGGAGGCTCCTCATCTGTTTGGGAGAGGAAGTTTTCAGTCATCACAGGGGCAGAAGGCACAGTTACTCCAGAGGAAAGTGGGGCTAAGGGGTAACTTGGTGGAGGAGGTTCCAGCGTATTGTAAGTTGGTGGCACTATAGCGAACTGGGAGTGTGCTGGCCCAGGGGGAGGTGGTGGTGCTAATGGAGGAGGAGGGTGGAGAACAGAGGCTGACGATGATGAGGAAAATGGAGATCTGTATGCATCTGGCTGCCGAGGAACAGGGTTGTGGTAACTTCCAGGATATGTCCTTGGAGCTCCGGAGTACACTGCAGGACTGTGTGGGTATTGAGATGTTGCTGGATACAGAGATGCTCCTGCAGCTGGAGAATAAGGACTAGCAAAAGATACTGGAGCGGGGAAGTCACTGGCGCTCGGGCCTCCAACCGCGCCACCTGCAGAATGAGGACTGATCCAGAAAAGATCCACTGGAAACACAACCTCTGGATCAAAGGAAAAACTGATATCCAGATATGTCTGTAAATACAAATACAGTGAGGAAAAGTGGACAAACAGGCCTTTGAGGGTCAGAATTCTAGCTGACAGACAGGTATTCAAATACTTATTTGCAGCAGTAACATACAAATAAATCATTTAAAAATCCTACAATGTGATTTCCAGATTTTTCTTGGATTATGTCTCTCACAGTGAACATGCACCTAAGATGAAAATTTCAGACCCCTCCATGATTTCTAAGTGGGAGAACTTGCAAAATCACAGGATGTTCAAATACTTATTTGCCTCACTGTATAAATGAGTACATGTTGAATTTTCATCAAAACTGATAAATTCTGTTGACAATATTAGTGGTTTTACCTTAATGCGGTACTCCACGGACAGTATGTCACAGTTCTGAATGGACAGTGGTGTTTTGGAAGGAATCGTCAATGAAAATCTGAGTTCCTTAGAAGTTTGGGGTTTAACACACTCTAGAATTTCTTTGTGAATTACATTTTTTTCATGCTTAGTATTTCCACTTGCTCGGTACAACACATCTTGAATGAAGCTGAATTTGGGTGTGGCATCTTTGGATGAGGAATTGTTGACTCTTGCAGTTATCAATACAGAGTCACCTTGAAGGAAAGGACATATTACTGGAATTAATAAAACCTTTAAGACAACTACGACAGCTTATAGACCAATATCTTACCTGGGACATAACCTCTCTTGTCAACTGTAACGTCCATCTGCACTGTCCCTTTACTGAAGACACCAACTTCTTTATTTGTTGAGCCGACCTGTGGGAACTAGGGCACAAAAAGAGTTGGATGTCATAATAAATAATTTACTAGTCTTGGCATTGTAACCATATATGAAAACATATTACTCACATTAATTTGATCAATATTAGGAAATGCCTTTGACCGAAAACAAAGCTCCTTTTCATCTGTACTGTCCATCCTCCAGCTTCTCGACAGCTTGGCCTCAAGTTTGTAAACAACCTTTCCATAAGTACCTCGAAAGGATGAGGGCATATTTCTAAAAAAAAAAAAAAATTAAAGATTACAGCCTACACTTATGCTTTAAACAGAAATGTGATACCCTGTTTCCTGTTTACTTACCCTTGTGGTATACTCAAGCTGAATTTGAACATATGAATCCCTGCAGGACGTTTGGTGTCTGCAAAAGTAATAAACAGTTTATTTAGTATGAATTATTTTCAACACTGCTTCAGGTACAGTGAATGTTTGTAGTTAGAGCTAATATTAGACTAGACCACCCAACACTCAGATTCTTGTACTTATTCCCCTCGTACCATTGGACTCTTGGCTGATGAGAAGCTGCTTCTGTTTAAACAGTCTCGTGTGCGCGCTGTAGGTTCTGGATTTATCTCCATGTCTTTCAGACCAATTAACTCTAACGTCGCCTTTAAGTTTTACGAAGAGGCTTTCGATCTTGGTTTCTTTTTCTAGTTCCAGTGTAACCTTCCCTGTTATCGTGTCCCCCTCCGAAAACGTCCCATACTCGTTTAACTCATCGTAAGTCAGTACTAATCTTTTCACTGAAGGCATTTTAAAAACAGAAGACAAGAAAACTAAGGATCACAGAATGTGCAGCTGTTGCTAGAGCATGCTAACGTAAAGCACAAACACGATCCCGGCAGGATCCTGACCGGACAGACCACGCCTTTGGCCCCTCACAGTGCGGAGCAGCGGTCTCTGCTGCCCCCTAGTGTCCGTTCAGAGTACAGCGACGGGGCAACTATGAAGGCCCTGAGAGCCCAAGAGAGAAAAAACACAAGAAAGAGCCTTACCAGGTTACAGATATGAAATAATTCAAAGTCATTCAGAGAAATTACTATTTTACTTAACTATTAATAAAAGTAAGAATACGCATGCGCACACATTGCGGTTACTAGGCACAAGCACGTGCTCGGGAGTCTGCCTCATCAAGAGGGTCTGTCATCATCTGTTATCATCTGTTATCATCTGTTATCATCTGCACTGTACAGGGCTGTGTAAGTTTTCATTTGATTGTCTTTCATAAATATTTAATACTCAATACTGATTGAGTTGTATAATTAATTCAACAGAAGTTATCACGATGTGTCACAACAAAAAGTGATTCAGTATACAAAATATTTTACAATACAACATTACTAAACAATATAACAATCTATGGTTTAAATTAAATAATCAAATATAAATGAACATGATATGTAGATTTTGTGTCTAAGTGTATAAATAAGCGCACGTGTTCAAAGAATGGTGGTTTTACCATTGATCCTTTAATGGGAAAACCTAAACCCCGCCCCTTTGTAGAGCATGTATATGTGTGTGTGTGTGCTCTCTCTGTGTGTGTGTGTGTGGGGGGGGGAGCATTAAGGAAAATGTGAAGCATGTGTGTTTGTTTGTGTGTGTATGCAATATGTGTGTGTGGTGCATGCGTGTGTGTGCGTGCAGCATGTGTGTGTATTTGTGTGTGCTGTGTTTGTGCGTGTGCTGTATGTGTGTGTATGTATGCTGTATGTGTTTGTGTATGTGTATGTGCAGCATGTGTGTGTGTGCTGCATGTGTGTGTATGTTTGTATGCCGTATGTGTGTGTGTATGCTGCATGTCTGTGTGTGTATGTGTATGTGCAGCATGTGTGTGTGTGCTGCATGTGTGTGTGTGTGTGTGTGTGTGTGTGTGTGTACTTGCTGGACAGGTTGTATTGGAGAAAGGCCTTGGTCAAGTCCAGTCTTTATTAGGATTAATGAACAGCTTGACATTTTTAGTCCTCTGTCTGAATCGATAATTTTAATACTCATGAGGGCCAGTGGGGATGTGAGCTCGTGGAACACACACTGTGGCCACAGGGCACATGTTAAATGTCCAAGTGGTAATCAATGCAAAGAAATTAGCTATTGATCTCTTATAGTTTTGTAATAGGTTATCTATTGGTTTGCTCTTTCAGAAAATTCCAATATCAGTCGGATGGAATTGTGCTGGTAATATTGCTTATGGGAGTGTTTGTTTAGTGCGCAGCCTTTCCTGCAGGTGTGTGTGGTGTGTGTGTGTTCTTGTGCAGGGTCACATTATAATTAGCAGATTGGGCAGATTGTAAATAAACATGTTAAGACAATAGTGATGTATGTGGGCTATCTACTTTAACTGCAGTAAAAATAATTGCAGGATTACAGGTAACGTCTATAAAACTGTACAGTTCAAATGATGCAGTTGTATTCATGCAGATTTTGGGGTCGGAGTTTAGGGATGCACCGAGCCAATGCTTGTATCAGATATCAGCTTGCAAATATCGGTTCATCTGATATTCTAGATATACAAATTGGTGTAATAAGACTTTTTACTTGTTGTAGTTGGCCCAGACAACCTCTTAATGTTTGAATTTTTATTTATGCAAATTTGTTCTGTAGTTACTTCAGGGATAAATAACAGCTTCATAACACATTTGTAGAAGTTTGGTCTTATTTAATTTGTGTCTAAAGGAAATAAATACTGTTTTTAGTTTCTGCACTGGTATTGGTAACATCGAGTATCAGCAGTTACTTAAAGCTATAGCACTGGAATTGGTATCAGAACTGAAATAGCTCTGTGAGTGTATCCCTCTTAAGTCACTAATATATGTTATGATAATAGTTCGGGGGGGGGGGACCTCTACACATTTTTGATTTGGAAACAAAATAGAAAATGTATATTAAATGTATACTCTTTTTTGGTGTCTATCTTAACCTAGTCTATTTCTGTTCACCGTATGTACAGAACATTGTGATAAACTGAACTGGATGGATGTTCTCTGCTGGAGAAGTCCTGAGCTCTGCCAAATCAACCAGACCAGACCAAATTAAGTCCAGAGGAAGTCCTTCTGACAGAGTTCACTTTCATCGGTGAAGCTACTTCCAGGTGGATCACATCACTGCAAAGCTGTGACTGGTAAGTTTCCATTTTCATTATTATATATTGTACTGTCTAGTAGAGAGGAAACAATACAATTTGCAATTTATATATACTTTTGGACACTTAAAGATGCTTTACAGTACATTATTCATTCACTCCATACTCTGTGGTAATGAGCTACCAACAGTCTGTACCATCAGCCAGCAAACACGCCACATTCATAATATGCAATGTGGCTGAAGTGTCTTGCCTAAGGACACAGCAACAGTTTCCACTAGAGCCACTGCTGCTCCACTGTGGCTCCTGGTGTTCTCAGCAGTGTTCTATTCAAGTACTAACCAGACTTGGCCTCGCTTAGGTACTGACATCTGATGAGATCTGGCACTGACTGGCAGGTATCTCGATACAAAGATCATGATACTGATATAATTTCTATGTTTTATGCCTCAGAAGAACAAACACAAAAATAACCATGACCATACTGAGTCACATATGTGTGCTGTACTGTTATGGTCATACTGTTTGATTTGAGATTATAGAGTATTGTTGCATCTGTACAGTAGCTATGGCAGTATTAGACTTTCCAAAAATAACCTTAAGACCTTTAATATTACCATTAGCACCCTTATTTAATGAGATAATGTTAAACGTTCTATACTTGAGTTGTGTTGAATGTCCAATAGAGGCAGTAACAAGGGCTCTTCATCCTTAACATTACAGTATAAAATAGCAAATAATTTGATCTATTTAGTAATAGAAGCGCTGCATTACTCCACGAGGTAATTGTACTGTGGGCATTTGCCAGTTGATAGAAACCATGACAACAGGAAAAGGGAGGTCCCTCCAGTACATTAGCTGACAGTAGTCATAAATCAGAAGCAGAGATAAGTCTTATAGATCGCCCCAACACAGGGATCCTATACCAGTGCCATCATTACAGGAAAAAGGTGACGGTTGTGATTGATTAAAATGGTGCTGGCTAGCTTAGGTTAAATCATGTTAAGTGATGTGACATTGCAGTTTCACATATCATATTTCTGTCAAGACAATGATGGTGGAAAGCATTGTCAAGGCATGAGATCTGACAACAGCAGACATCTGTGGGGACCAGGCTGGATTTATGGGAACGTTTTAGTGGTCTGAGGGAGATGAGGGAGAGTAAAAAGTGCTCCTTTTTTGTGCATTGTCACTTCCCGAGTGACTGTAAATTTTTCTCCAGTGCTGTTGGGAATTGGAGACATTTACACATGCTGACAAATTGCCTGCTGTAAAAGTATTTACTGGTCTTGTTCTCTCTTTAACTTACCTCCGTGCAGACACAACCTCAAAATTTACCTTCTGCAAATTTATATAAAACACACCATTGAGCCCATGAATACAATCCAGAGTATTGACAATATGTTCGTGAACATCCAACTTCTCAACCAAATAAACTAATTATTATAATTGTCTCTATAAATTATGTCTCAACTGTGAGAGAACATTTGTGAACATTTAGAGGTTTTGGCCCAGATAAGTGGAGTGTGTTTTGTCCAAGAAAGTGTAAAATATTGACTTTTAAGAAGATGAAGAGCAATAGATTAAATGTGTTGTAATTATAGCAGTGAATTTAATTTGTCCTTGTCCTACCAAACAAAACTGTTATGTTAGCCCTGCTAGCTAGGAAAAACAAAAAATCTGGTTTTGCCACAGGGTGGCACTATGAGACTGGGAATGTCAAGAACATGTTAGACGGCTCTCTTGTGGGGGTAGATGGGACAGGGGAAACACACACTTGCCTCTCCGACAGAGCTATAATTTACTAATAGTGCAGGCCCGCCATTGTTGTTATCTTTTAATAGATTTGTATGAGGAAAAGCAGGTGTCTGTTGTTAATGTGTCCAATTGCCCACGTTGCCTACAGAATTTGGGGCATCCATCACTGTCGTGGCAGTGACACCCTGTCGTTCTACTTCATGCAGTGGGCCAGTCGGGCTGAGCTAGTAACAGATGAGGCTGCTCTCTCCTCCAGACGCCCACATTCACGCTGTTGTGTGCTGCATGCATTATATACACACCACTCACACCTATAGCCCATTTAAAAACTTGCATTAGTTCTTTCATGAGGTTTCATACATTTACTTTAGAAAAACCCTTTTGGTAAACATGTCTACATATACTGTAGCCTGGGTTTGTCCTGTTACTGTGAGTTTCCTCCAAAACGCCCTGTGGGTAGATGGAGTTGCCTGATTATACCCAGCAGTTAGAAAGATTTAAGTCTAAGCCAGCACCACTTTAGATCAAGACCTTTGATCTATTGATTTAAAAAAGACAAAGACCTTGAAGCAGCAGAAAAAACTGTGTGAATAACATTTTAATAAAGTTTTTTCAAGCTTTATTAAAACTACTTTTTTTGTTTTTTATACTAAACATTGTACAGGGAATTACATTTTGAAATTAAAATGTATTCTAAAACGTGTTCTTTAACTACTATTTTATTTACAGCAATGTATAATGATGCATGTTTTGTGGTGATTAAAACACATGGCTTTTTAATTGTGTTTTGTGTTTAACTGCGAATAACACAATAATAAACTAAATGATACTTTATATTACTGTATTGTTTATAGTACACTTCCATGGACACGTTTTCCTTTCAGGACCAGGGTCATGCAGCTGTAAGTGGCCACTTTAGTGAATGTATAATTCACTTGAGCTGTCAAAAATATGGTTGCTTATATGTGGGCAATTTTCACATTTTTTCTTTCCTTTTTCCTTTCTGTGGAGCCATCTGAGCCCATGAACAATTCAGTGTTTCTCATGTGTTTCATTGTCTTCTTTAATGTCTGTCAAGGAGAGCAATACACATAATAATTCTGGGAATGCACAGGCCATCCCTCTGTATGACAACTTCAATATTTCTGCCCTAGCACAGTCCTGAGCTCAGCTTTGGTAATAATTTGCCGTTTAGCTGTGTTGTTGCTTTTTCTACAATTTCCCATTTGGAAAAGGTGAGGGAGCAGAAAACTGGGGGAAAATAACCCCTTGGCCTCTTGCTTTTGTGCAGTTGGGCAGGGCATGCTTTCAGTTTAGCACTCTTTGGCTTTTTCAGGTTAATCACGGGACAGAACTGTTTATGTTGGGATATTTAACACTCACTCAGCGAAGCGTACCACACTTGAAATATGGAGCTTACCTCTTGTCTTCCACCTCTCCCTGGCCCCAGCCCCCCAAAAAGACAAACGGTATTCAGAACAAAAGGAGGAGGGAAGCCTTGCCAATTAGCCACTAATGAGACAAGCTTGTGAGGATATCCAAATCCTCAACGTGTTAACATTTACAACAGATCCCTCCCACCACCTCCTGCCCGTTCCCAACTCTCCCAACCTGCACCTCCCTCGTGTGCCCTTGCATCCCGCCTGTAGTAGGGCACCTCTTAGGCCCTGTGTGATTATTCACACATGGCCCCGGTGCTGCCAAAGAAAGAAACTGCTATGTGTGGCTAATGGAAGGAACTCTGCTCTCACACATGGCTGTACTTCTTATCTCATTGTTTTTAAATATTATTCGATCTTTTTTTTTTCTTTAGTCCGTCATACCATTTTTTTTTTCTTTTCTACCTCCTTATTGCTCTGTGCACATTCCTAAACGCTGCCCTGTCTTCTGTATAGTTGGACACTGGTCCGATGAGACAGTGTGTCCTTCGCCAGCCGTTCTCAATTTTCCTTAATATAGTAAGGCCAAGAATTGGGTGGGTCGGTTGCAGTTGGGTGGCTGGTGAGGGAAACACATTTGATAAGTGAAAAATAATATGCCCAGAGAAAAGCCAGTCTTCCCGGTCGCCTTTGATATGCTTTTTATCAGAGATGCCGGTGTTGGAAGTGAAAATAAAATCTGCTTTTGTAATCACGATCTTTGGACAGCCTTGAAAGATTCGCCACTACTCTTTTCCGGCCTCATTTTCTCCTGAGTGTTGGGAGTGAGCTTGGAATCTCAGCGGGGAAAATCAAATATGAGTTGGCCTGGAAGTGTTGCAGTAAACAGTGAGAAAACGCAAACACAGGCCAGATCAGGGAATATCATGCACTGTAATGTTTGGAGCAAAAGAAGAAATGTGTAATGGAACAGCCCAAACTCCACTTTCGCCCACACAGGGGACCTCTAATTGATTCTGTGCTGCGTTACTGTACGTCTTATGGCGACACGGACACTTTATTATGAAACAAAGCATACAAGTGTTAAAAGGCTATTGTAATTTTGCAATACACTTGGCCGTGGATGACTGCTTCTTTATTGCGCTGGCTTTTTCTGAAATATTTTGAGGGCAGGAGGGAGTAGCACTTTGAATAAAGCTTAGCACTGACTGAAACAATTAAGTAAAACACAATTGGAAAAAAAGAAACGGTTTGGGAGCGCAAGTAAATCTAGGGCTCAACTCGATATGTTATTTGTCAGGGGCAGAACGTCTGTGCATGTTAACTAAGTTTGCCACTGGACTTGGCCTGCTCATAATGCGTTTCTATACAAACACATTCTCTCCGGGATTTCTATTATTAATTCTGTCTGAACACATCCATAAATGAATAATGAAATAAATAATAAAAACGTTATTACTTTTGGCAGCTGGGTCATTTCTCACTTCCTGTTTTTTTTCCTGACTTCTTTTTCCTGCTAATTAACTTTCCAAGGAGTTGTCCCCCTTTTTTTTAAACTGGATTTTATCTGCGCACCAATAGCCATATGAAACCACATGGGCAAGCTTTCACAGACATTAATGCAATGTCATAAAGATATAAATTAAATGTTTATTTTTGTCTTTTCATAAACCTGCCCCCTGACCTGCACAATCCTGGTCTTGACTTGAATTGTAGTGGTCATAAGTGCTTATTTAATATTTCCCCTCCGGCGTTATATGGTATCGACGATGCTTTTCTTCCCACTTTCTCCTCATTAGAGCCATTGCAAACTTGTTCAAAGCGCTCCCTCGTTTTTGTTGCGTTTTACTGTTAATTAGTTTGCTTTGTAAGGTTAGACACAGGGACAGAGCAACTTTGGGAGTGTTGGGCTACCATCTGTGTGCATACGCTTTAACTACGTGCAGATGGTGTGTGTGCGAGCAGACAGGTTTCTTCATGTGTCTTCTCTGTAAGCGTCTGTGGGGACTGCTTTGGTTTAACAAATATATGCCTCTTCACAGGTAAGTATTAGACTCAAACACCGCTCACTCGTCAGTCACACAACAAGCTGCATTATTTATTAGACTTTTGAAGAATAATCTTTAGTTTTTACATGTCTTATTTTGTGCTACATGAAGGGCTGGGTGATAATGACAAAAGTCTATATTTTGATCATTTTTGGGAGTATTTTGATGACTATATAAAGTGCCTGTAAATGTCTTGACTCTTTTTGGTGCCTTTTGTAATGGCTTTTACTGTAGACGACATACATGTGCTTTTCTGTGTTTTATGTGGGGCTGCCTTGGTACCTTTCTTTGATGGGGCAGCTGCCCTCAGATCTGTTGCAGTTCAGTGCCTGATGCATTGCTACTGGGCATTTCAAATGACCCTCCCACAATTAAAACAGGGTTAGCAAAATGATTACTGGCCACCTGCCACATACTTTGTGAAACTGTGCAGTGGTCAAATACAGAGTAACTATGTGACTTTTGGGCTGAGTTCCATGAAATTACTGCTTGTAATTAGCAATTAGAAGTACTGGGGGAAATCTCTTCCATCCTATTACATTTCTGGTAACTGAACGCTAACGGAGTATGTTTTGGAATACTGCCATACATCTGTGGTTACCAACATGTATATTTTCTCTTAAACTTAATGAAATGTTTATGATTTAAGTTGATTTGTTGACGCTCTATTGACAATATTGTAAGTTTATTGGCATTTTTATATTTATGAACACTACCAAGAGACTTTGTTTTATACTTTTCAATTAAGACCACAATAATTTTGTAACAACAAGCCTGTCACGATAGTCCTTAAATGTCTGAAAAGCAGTCCAAAACACAGACAAAAAGATTGCTTTGTTCATTAGTTCCCCTCCTTCTCTCGTTCCAACTCTCCCCAAGGTTCTATTAGGAAATAGATCCCAGGTGTTCGATAAGCCTGTAGTGGACATGACAGCAGTGCAATCAAGTGTATAAATTTAATTGCAGGCTCATTTTGTGCCGTTTATTAGCCGTTTAGGGGCACAACGCTCCACTTGAACCCTGTTATTGCCAGACAGAACAGCTGTTTGGTTCCTTACAGCTATGAAAAAGTAGCCACGTGCTTATAAAAATAGTATTTCTATTTTGGTGATGCATAGTTTTGAATTCAAATTGATTACTATTTAACTAAGCCAACAAATGCATATGTGATACTGTTTATGAAGGCTCAAATTGAGACTGAGAAATTCTCCGCAGGGATTATGAAAGTTTCTCTAATTTGAATGGGATAAGTTTGGTCTTTCTGACGTTTATTTGGCAACTATTTATCCAGATGTATTATCCTCTTATTGGCATGTTTCTATCTCATTTAGTAATTCAACATTATACACGGGTTAGCCTTTCGTGATTCATACATTTATTGACAGTGAATTTATACATTTTTTCACTCTTGAGGATGCAGAAAAAACTCGAGCGGCGCGTCAGTGACTTTGCCCGTCCTGTTTAAAACTGCGGCACACGCGGTGGGGTTTGCAGATGTACACTGCTGGTTGAAACCTTCTTCTGCTACGACACCCCATTAATAAAAAGCCCAGAGAAAGCCGTGTTAATTGTTACCATGCACTTGGCCCCGGCATTCCTATAAATCAAGCGACTAATTGCAACAAATTGTGGGCTGACATTAAGCTATGATTCCGAAACAGCAAATATTCATCAACATTGCAACTAGCGCCATAAAACACAGAGCGGCTATTTCCCTGGCCAAACATATATCTCCAAGCCTCCCACCAGCCCCAACAGCTATTAATTATGGATCTCTCTTGTCTTGAGCATTTAAGTGCTGCGTGGAGAGTGAATGAGATACTTGTAAGCTATACAGGCATTTATGTTTTGCCATTAAGCTCACGGTACAATGTGAATACTTTCTAATTGGATTTTTTATTTACCAAAAACACTGGAGGCATTTTTCTATAATCTGATGCTCTTAATTTGTCTTTGAGCAGTCTATCTGAATGTAGAGAGCATTTAACCTTCTGCGCCGTGTTTATTGCGCGCAGACAAAAGGCTAGTTAAATCTCTGTGTGCGCGCTCTGACAGCAGCCATAACTGTCAATGCAGGTGATCTATCCCACAGCCCGACGCATTACTACTACTAATGTTTTACCATCCCGCCACTTCCTCCTGGAAACACCTACAGTATGTCGAAGCACTACTTAAGAGCCCGTCCCGCAGCTGTGCATCAGAAGCTTAAGACGTCGAAGCCAAAGGTCGCCATCTGATTTGTTATGTAGGAGTTCACAGAGAATTTTGATGTTCGCTGATCAATTCCACATCCAGCGTGTGTATAAATCAATTTTGCGTCCTGGTAGTTCTGTTCACAAATTGCCTTGCACTGAGAATTTATCATGCTCATTAAATCATTTTCAGTTTTTTTTTTTTTTTAAGTTCTCAAATTCCGAACTACGATACTCTGGGCGATATATATTTACATATGATTTTATTTCAGAATTGTTGCTCTGAAGAAATGCAAAACTATTCAGAAAACTGCCGAAAGTCCTGTCACAATTACAAAAATTCTAAAGTTCGATATTTTTTTTGAAATAAATATAGACGACTAACGATAATATAGAAACTAAGTTGTGCCACTGACCCAATAACCCACAAAAAAACGCAAAAATGATTCTAAATGGACAATACTGTTAATAAAAACATGAGCTACAATAAATAAATGGCAGCATGAAACACTTAAGTACTTAGTTTGCATCTGTAATGAATCGTAGAAGTGTTTAATTCAGTCTTCTACAGGTCAAATCTTATACAGCCAAAGAATAACCAAAAAATTCCCAGTAATGCAAAGAAAAAGTACACACAATAAATACTGACCCCATAAAAATATCGTTCCATTGAACATATATTGAACGATAAGTCGATATAGTCATTATTGTGTGAGTAAAAGTTGACTGTAGTGTTTAAATTTGCAGTCCATTCACTTATTGTGCGATCTTTAAACCTCAACTGAGACATTTAAAATTCCAAAAATATAATCTGATCGTTGCTATGAAGAAAATCCACCACAATACACATTTTTGCCAATCCCCCCACCACACAACCATAGGGGGCTCGGGTTGAGTTGCTGAAGATCTGTTCCTTTGACACTGTTAAACATTGACAGCCTTATTACTGCATTCTCTGATTCAGCTGGATGTGTTCAAGGATCTCCTCGGCGGTGAAAAAGGTCAGCTGCTCTTAGTTGTGCTCAGCCAGAATACTAATACTGTCCTTATTCAAATGATCTGCTCCAGCGCTTATTAAATTGATGGCCCGGGCGCTCTAATTTAATAGTGTTGCAGTCCAGAAGAGGGACACAGCTGCAGTCACCGGTGAATTAGGTGCTTCTGAGGCAAAGTTCAAGCAGGAGCCCCCTTTTTTCGCTTTTGGGGTGCATTTTTCCCAGCAAATTAGCAGTCAGAGGCAGTGTGCAATTAATTAGCACAAACCAGGAAAAGCTTGTCATTTAATAAGGTGCTTTTTTCCACTTACACCTCTCCTGCACAGAAATATCTTCCCCCATCTCACCATAGCTCATTCTCCCATCGAATACCTCGCCCCCTTTTGTGTACATTTGTGTCTCCCTTGTTCTCACTATTTGAATGCAATGCATTGATCCGTTAAATTAGTCTGCTATTAATACCATTTAATGTATATCTGGTTATGAGCGAGCAGGAGCTGGGAAATTCTCGGTGGCGTCAGAGTTAGAGCTCCCACTGGGTCGGCTGCCGAGAATGAAGATGGCCAACTGGCGGATTTCATCCAATAGCAGTAATTGGATGATAGATTTAAAGGGTGTGTGTAAAGTGAACATGTTTGAATGTGTAATTATGTATGTTGTTTGTTCATGTATTGCTTCCTGCACAGAAATGCCAACAGAGCTCCTGATTGTATTATATTGTGTATAAGGTTATTTGATAGTACATGTGTATATTTTTAATATTTTATAACAGAGAAAAATGAAGAACTGTCATTTGTATTCACACTTTTTAGTATTATTGTTTTTGTGCTAGAAAGTGCTTTAGTGCTTCCTTTATATGCAAGCCTTTCTGCCACTGTGTCAGACAGTACTGCCTGTCTGCTGAACACAAGGGCTCATAAATAAGAGGGTTCTATCAGTGTTGATGAAGGTCTCTTCCCCGGCTACACACACAGGTCCTGGCCCAGCGCCGGCCCAATGCAGCCCTCAGCTAATAGACTCTAGTGAAACCAGTCAGCATTGTTGCTGTTAGATGGATGTGACCTTGATGCCATTTAGTACAGTGATTTGTGTATTGGCACTTATTTTGATGCATGTGGAAGTGAGCCTTAAAAGCCCTTTCACAAGACACCCACACACGAGTCGAGAAAGATAAAGATGAAATGAAGAACAGCTCGGAAGATGGAAGGAAAGAAAAAGTGACGTAGATGAAGTAGAAGAGATTTACTCCTGGGACACATTACATAATACATCATTCACAAAGCATTGTTGCCAATATGTCTTTTATATGGCTTAAATTGCTGTTGCCATCCCAGGGCCCCTTCAGCGTTTTGACAAACACATCACAACAACACACACAAACATATTGTATTCTCTTTCTGTACAGTTGTGTACAGTTATTGGAGTGTATCACAGGCCTCCTGGGATGCCACAGTGTGCAGAGAGGAACTTGTGCTGGGGACTACTGTACGGTATTGATGGAGCTGTGTTTCTGTTAGGCAGTGAAAACAAAGTCTCCCTGATGCACAGTGTAGTGTAGGGGATCAATGCACATGGAGCGCTTCATTTCCTCAGGCTTCCGCCAAAGAAACACTCACTGAAGTGTCAGAGCTGCTGCACTGGTTGTTTGACAACGACGGGTTACCAAACCAGCAGCGGTGCTGTGCAGGGAGGCATATTCACACACAGTGATGAGAGGAGACCCAAATACCAGCGCTATGTCCCCTGTGCCACATGATTTATACAAAACTTCAACATTATCAGCTTCATCAAAGCTATTTGGACATATATAACATAGAGCATGTTGGTCCATGCTGTACATTTTGAATGTCACATGTATTGAACCTAGTGGAGCTAACTTAACCACAGTAAAATAAACTGTAATGTTCTATTTGTTCCTACAGATGAGACGTGTACATTTTGTACTGTACTGCTAAAACATTTTAAAGGTAAATAGTTAGTGATTAGGGCTGTGTTATCACACATGAGTTTGTCTATAGGGAAGGGCTTGGCGACTGTGCAGGATGTAACTAGACATGAGAGTGTGTGCAGGGAAAGGTTTGGCTTGCGCTGGGGATGACACAGGGCCAGAGCCTGGGGCAGCCAGGGAGAGTGAAGAGCCCAGCTGTCACCTCAGTCAGCCCCTTCTCTGGGGGCAACTGTCAATCAGCAGTCCCTCATATCGCTCCGTCATTGAAGCTAATTGCTATTGTCAACCCCAGAGACCCAGTGGATGCTAATGCTAGTGCAAATGCCCTTTTGGAGCGGGAATACTGCCTCTAAACATGAGATAAAGAAAATGCTGAAGAGCTGGGCGAGTGAATCAAAGGTGGTTGTGTTGATGCGTTAATAAGACATTAGTCAAATTAAAGATGGGATCACAAAAAATTACCTCAAATGGTACCAGATCTTTGGTGCCAAACTGCTTTAAAAGGCAATGCATCAGAAACATAAAACATGTAGCTTAAACATAGAAATCCACACCAACTTAACCATAAGTGCACACGTATGCACACGGCAATAGACCTAATGAAAATAAGATGGATGCTCTTTGAGAGACGAGTGGCTGTGTTATTAATTGCTGTCTGTCCCCTCCTCCTGATAATGATGGGCTGTATCCGGGAGAATTTGCAGGAAATAGATTTTATTTGGACGGATTATTTATTGTCCTTCGCATTGGAGGGGTGGTGTGTTTAGAATAGTAGGGTTTAAATAATGGCCTGAGAGAGATAAGTCCTCATGTTAATTCTTCTTGTGTGAATGCCTTCTTAACTACGCTGTCCCCGTTGCATAGATTTATCCTTACAGACACCGAGAATTCAAATGGGATATTCGCCGTGCTGCATGGTTTTTTGTTGGCAAGCATCAAATTTTTATATATTTTTTCATTATTTATCATAAATACTTGTCAAATTCTTAGTTGTACACGCATATTTTGCTCTTATTCCATAGAAGAGGTGCGTATTTCTCCCTATCAGTACAGTAAAGAACACCACACGTTGCGCCAGTTGGCCGAAACAAAGAGAGCGTGTCCAACCGAACTGGTAAAAAAAGGGGGCTCTCCTCGTGCTTCTCGCCTCGTGCTTGCTTCATTTGTGGAAGTACAGAGGGACAGCATTATCATAAGACAACACTGCCCCCCTCAGCTCCATTCTATCAGCCGCTCACAACCCATAAATCAGAGCGCTGGTGTCATGGCGGCTGGAGGCGTGGCTGGTGTGCTGACACGGAGGAGCCTAGTGTGGGTGTGAAATCACTTGACCCTCAGCATTAACCTTTCCCAAGTGAATGGCCACTGCTCTCGTCGGCAAGCTGGGAACAAAAGCGGGCTGGTATTGATTAAACTGTGCCGCACACTTGATATTAAACACATTGCCGTATACATGCCTTTGTTGTTTTTCGCGTGGCGACATCACCTTTCCCCGCATAAAGATTATCACAAATGAAACAAACGCGTCATATATATATTTTTTTTTGAGGTTTCAGATAGAGACGCACAAACGCATGTATACACGCGGAGTCAGATCTACAAGGCTTGGTGTTCGGGGGTCAGAGGTCATTTGGAGTGATAGAGAGAGCGAGCGAGAGAGAGGGGAAGGTCCAGGTCTCCGGGGTGATCAGTGTTTTGTCATCTGTAGCGGTGTTTACTTTTTTCAGCACGCGTTCCCCTCCCTTCATCTCCTCCCCGGCTTCAGATCGATACGCAGCGTCCGCAGAGGTCCAGCAGAATGGATGTGTTTCAGTCCAGGCTTAAACTGGAGCAGAGACTTCACAATCCCCCCACTACACTCTCTTACCTTCATTTTATTTAGAATATGTTAGGGCAAAAACATCTCCTGGAGCATTAACATTTGAGAGTGAAATATGAACTGCTAAACTAATACAAGAATCCAATGCATTTCAGTTTGTAGCGTGTTTGTAGAGGTCGAAACTACAGGCAGATTTTTCTATAAAAAGAAAGGATATTTTGTTCTTTACCGTAGACATTCTATGATCTAACATAATTGCAGCCTTTGTGATTTCATAATTGTTTTTGATTGGATTTCTATTAATTGTACAGCTCCAGAATTTCTTGTAATTTCCTAGAGTTACTATTCACAATAAGGAAAAATAAAGTAAAGGTTTAGTCTGAATTTGAGTTCAGTTTGGATATCCATTTGCGGAGAGCTCTTCATTTGCTCTTTTTACACTTTTATGAACGAGGGATGCTTTTTATTCAAGTGGCAATTTAGTCAAACTAACCTTTAAAGAATAGGTCTACTTGTGCTGCCTGTGTCCCATAAATTTGTCATTCATTAAAATTTAAAAATAAATTTGGTTTGTGTGTGTTACAGTACGCTACTTTACCCGTGACTGAAAACATGATTTGTTAAATGAATTCGTTTTATGGTGGTAGTGGATTCAAAGAGATTTTGTGGAGTGTTTTGGGAACCTCTCTGTTCTCTGAAACCGCCCTGTGTTTAAGTGTCCCATTCAGGGGTGATTAGTTCATTTTGAGGCAGCGGTAACTCGGCGACACACACCTTAACCTTAGCGGCAGGACGGGGTGAGTTCTCTGCATCTGTTCCAGGAAGTGTCTGCCTCGCTCAGGCCTAATTGTGGCTCCTATAAGAAAGCTGGTAGGTGGGAGCAGGAGGGGGGCTGTCACGTTCCCGTCACATCCCAGTGGTCCGGTAAATAGAGCGTGTGAGTGTACTTCTCCCTTCACTCACTGATGGACCAATAGCCTGTCCCTCCCAGTCACCACTTTTTAGGTCCCCTCCTCTGTGCCCATACTTTCCACTCCTCAGCTTCCTCTCCACTTATTTATCTCTACACTGTCATGTAGTAGAAAATAATTAATTGCTGCATCCCAGTGATGATTTATGGTATTACTGACATAATTAATGATGCACATCAATTTTCCTGCTTAACTGAAGGGGGCTGCAGTTGCCTGTCTTGGCACCGAAAAAGGCCACTGCCCCAAGAATATGAGAACGCCCACAGCTAGTCCTCCTCTCTTTGCCTTTTCATCTCCCAGAACAAGAGTGCTTATCTGTACATTGTAAATAAACCTTAAGAGGTAGACAGTTGTTTCCCGTATAGATATAAGTTCAATCATTCTTTTCTCTTGTCTATACATTGCTGTGCTTGTGGACTCTATAATGGCCACTACGCGTGTGCATAGGTATACATTGATATATGATTCATGAAGATGCGTGTGAGGCATATGTAATTCCAGCTCTACCCTCAGGACTAGAGACAACAAGGTAGTGCATGAATATTTGATTTGCAGGGAGAAGGTATAGGATCTATGCACAGCATTTTAAGCAGACAACCTGGAATATTCCTCTTGGAAATCTATACTGTCTGGCTTGTCATCATGCTAATATGTGTTATTTAATCGTCTGCACTTTCAATTTTGTATACATTACTTGGCAACACTAGATTTTATTATTTTTTTAGGCTGGTTATGGTTATTTCTTAAACAGTATTTTGAGTAGCAGTGGTAGCGCTTTAAAAGTTTACCTTTATATGTAAAACACTGATGGACACCTGTGTTTGCATACATTTGTGTATACTTTGTGGATGCAGTAGCAGGGACTTTGAAAGCCCTCTCGCTGACCTCAAGTACAGCAAACTCCATTTGAGAGTTTCCCGGTGGCTCCAGCAGCCTGCAGCTAAATGTGTGATCAGGTAGTTTCAAAAAGCGCCTGACAGTGTCAACACAGCGAATGTGGACTGGAGGTGCGGAGGGAGTCGCGGGCCAGGGATTAGTCTCCATAGCAACCGCAAAGTATCCCTGTTTGTAGACAGACAAATTCTGCTACATGTAAAAATGATTGGCAGCTCTATTCCTCCACAACTGACCCATATAAATTAGCGAGTAAGCATTATAATAGCTGCATTGGCTGGGTCTCCATACTTTTTAAAGTCCTCTTGTAAGTGCTTCTCTGTGACATTTGCATAAGAAACATGGCATGCTTTTTGGGGGGAGTCCAGGCTTGTTGTGGGGTGCTTTCATATCTTTGGCTTGACGGCTTCTTTGTGATCAAGGGAATAAAGGGGAGGGAGTGTTGCCAGATGAGAATAACTTAATTCCCAAAGCCCAAGATGAGAGAGAAGAGTTGAGGCTAGACGTTCAAGATGAAGTTCTGGTCAAGCAATCGTCTTAGTTAAAAATGAACAGTGCCTTTAAGGGGCGAGGAGTCCAGAAACAACTTCAAAAACCTCCTCATTTTTGTAGTTGAAACCACTTTTTGACATTTAATAATTCAAGCCACCTGCAGCTTACACTGACAGAATAAGTGGTTTATGACATGAAAAGACAAACATTGGAAGAATTTGGCTTAAGGTAAAAACATTTACTTATATATTTATGATTTCTAATTGATTTCTAACAAGTTTCACATTAATTAGAATTTCTTTTATTATTATACACAGATATGTTTTTCTGATCTTATTGATTGAATACAGTTTTATTCCATGTTGGGATAGTCACATAATTAACACAAGGGGGCAGCAGTGTTCCACATAATTCAGGGTACATGCCTATTAACAAGCCTTTATCATGAAGAATTTAATGCTCTGATAAATAATGTGTTTTTAGCATCACAGGATTTGCACAAAAGTACAAGAAGGCACACTCACATTGCAAATATTTTAATTAATTTTGACAGCCTTTTAGAATTTTTAAAACTCTTTCTGACAATATAATTTTGCTTTGCTGGGACAAAAATTAAAATAATTTTCATTTCACAAGAAATCACTGGTTGAAAACTGGGGTCAAGGTTGACTCAAAGAAAGTAATCAAAACAATCACTCGTTATTAGTGTTGCATATTTATTCAAATGTCTTTTGGCTTCAGAATAATCATAGTATCTAATTACCTAATCCAACCAAATTTAAAGTGAATTTGGACTTGATTTTCCTTTTGGTTAAATTAAATCCTCTTTCAGAACTTCATTTAGCGCACGCCACATTTCTCACAGCAAATTCATTAATTTTACATATTAGTTAGTTAGAAATTTGTTATGTCTTTGGTATAATCTAAACCTAAATAAATAAATAAATAAAAATATGAAGTCAGTATTATTTTGATATTACTTTACTGTAACTATATTTAAATTCTAGACGAGATTTAAAAGCCTAGACTCAGCGTTCTCTCAAACTGCCCTGCGTTTTAGTGCATCCCATTCCAGGGTGAGTAGTTCATTTTGAGGCAATGTAACTCGGCAACACACGCCTTAACCTCAGCGGCAGGTTAGGGCACTTTCTGTTCTCGAAAGTGTCTGTCTCGCTCAGGTCTAATTGAGGCTCCTATAGCAGCACATGGTGTCAGATAAAAACTTACCACTACAATTGCCAGCTACTAAAGTGTATTTTTGTACAGTAAATTTGCAAACTTTTTCAATTGTTGTTTGTTAAATGTGGCTGATTTTACTTTTTAGTTTTCAGTTTTACTCCAAATGTTTTCTTTTTCAACGTGACTATTTTTGAATTTATTGTAGATCTGTTTTTTTCTCTTTTACGCGATAACATAAACTTGAAAAATATAACCTCCACTTGCACAAATAAAACAGAATAACACTTCTACTCAATCTAGTCATTAAATATTGTGAGTGGCCTATTTTCACCTCAGATACTACAGACTCGTGCTCACCGCCGCTCATGCAGTGTACGCCCTCAGCTCTCTGGGTAGTCATTGTTTAGAGCCGCTGGTTTGCATGTTGTCACCTGTATCCCATTAAGAAAATTCTCACCTCAGCAGCAGCAGCCCCCGCTCACATGCCGAGCCTTATACTCCCCTTTTCTCTCCTCCATCGCTACCCACAATTCCACACCTGGTCTACTGCCCTTTTTCCAATGCATGTTTTGTGGAGTTGGCCTTTTCCTTCTGTGTTTTCTGCTATGCTTCGTGGAGACCTTGAGAATCGCAGCCCTTCAGCGTTTATATCTAGTCTGCGTTTTTGGCTTTTCATTCAGTCCCTTTCTCTTGACCCACACGTTTTAGTCCGGTCTATTAGAAAAGTCTAGTGCAGATGAGGTTTTTGCATTGTGGAAATATTGGATGCACCTCAGTGGTCTGGGTCAGGGGCGTTTGTAATCCCCAACCTAAAGTTCCTCCTGAAAACTTAACAAATACCACAGATGCTTTTTGTTTTTTTTTCTTCTTATCAATTTCTAATTTTTATTTTAAGCATGATTATTGTTTTAATATGTGGAAATGATTATTAAGTCCTTTAATACACATAATTTAAGTGTATGATTTGTTTTGTTTATGGAAAATAGATTCTTTTTCTTTAGTTTTATAGTGGGGGGTATCAGCTTAAAAGATGCATTTCTACCACCTACTGCTATGTGAACCAGTTTTCTTGTTTCCCATCGTTTCTTATAAAAGAAAACAAAACTATTAAATTAAATAAGGATCTAGATTCAAATCTGAGTTGTTGAGAAAATGTAGCAATATGTTCTGCATTGTTTTTTTTTGTTTTTTTATAGAAATTAATAGATTGAAATGTTTGCATCTTCTCAGAAAATGTTAGAAATTACTGATCAGTCTCTGCGTGTGATGAATGACATATTTCTGCTCATAATTGTCTGCGTTCATGGTTCTTCTGCACGCAGCTCTCGTGTGTCCTCAGGAGCTGCCCATAGACCTCGTCGTCATCATCTGCCAGTGACATGTGCTCCGCAGGATGTGGCAGCTTCCTTAGAAACAGACCCACTTCCAATCATCTACATGCCATAACCTTACGGCTGGCTTTGTCCACACCTCCGCCAACATTCATTTGTGCCGCCCCAGCAGGTCTGACCGCCGAACAATTCCCCCGGTTGGAGCAGAGGGAAAATACATTTCACTGATTAAAGATATCTGGTGACTGTTCTACATGCTGTCAGCACCCTGTTAGTGTTCCCCCGGCGTCCATAACCCCTCCTCTTCAGTTTGCTTCACTCATCAGTCGTCTATTGACCAATACTGATTTATGTCAGGTTTTTAAAACACGTTTTTCGGTGTATGTCACAAAATGTCTAATTCATGAGGTGAGGTAAAATGTAATAATAACTAATTAATTTTTTTTAATTTTCTCAACTCAGTGAAAGCATTATCTCACATTGATTTTCTGTTGGATCCTCGTATACATGCATCCTGACCAGCCCTAAGTTGGAGGGAAGTACATGCATATAATACTGTTTTATCAGTCTGTTTATTTAGACTTGTTTGTATTCTTGAGAGCTTTTTGTATATAACTGTACTATTATGACAATGGGGCACATGCAGCGCCTCTCCAGACCAGCAGGGGACGGTATTAATTGACATGTAAACTAAGATACTTCAACAAATGTATGCAGTGCTAATTAGGAAAAACATTGTCTTCTTTGTTCTCTTATTTGTTGTTGATTTTACTATCATACATGTTTGCAGCCTATTTCATGTTATTAGTTTGAGTGATTTGCCCGGCCTACTCTGGCACAAGCTCACAAACACAGCGTGGCCTATAACTTCAAATAACTTGATTGTTCTACTTTCTTCACAAGGTACTGCAGTATATGGGTCACACGTTTTGGAAGATAGAGATGTGGGAAGAAGCTTATCTTTTTTGAACATTTTGCCCGTTTTCATTCCAAGAGTCACCTCCAAACCCTAATTAACAGAGAGAAAGCCATGAAATCAAACTTCACTAATCCCAAAGGTGCCTGGGCAGGCAACTGGCACAGACAACGTGAACACTACTATCTTCTTCCACACTTTCTCTGATTCATCTGTGTTGTGTTTGTTGGTTTATTGTGTATTTAATCTGGCATTGTAAAGCAGAGAGCAGGTGTAAAAGTGAAAATAAGTTGATGTTGAAATACAGGGCATAGGTCTTATAACATTAAACCTTGTCCACTGTTAAATTACGGCTTGATGTGTGGAGCATATTTATAAGCATTAGGGCCTCAGAGTGTTTGTATGCATTTTCATTTGTCAGGGCCAACAAGTGTATGTTAGATGTCAGTGAAGGTTAGAGCGTGTGGAATAGGGAGAGCAGAGCAGCGGTGCTCCTGTGTGACACCAGTGCTGTAGACAAGGGTTAAGCAGGGAATAGGGAATAGTCCTGGGGTAATAGGATGGGGGCGGTGGGTTGATGAAGGGTGAACAAAGGTGATGCAGTGTTTCACGACACGACACCCTGATATGCTTTGTTGGCTCATTTGATAGGAGCCTGTGAGTGAAGGAGCATGCCCTCCAGGGAAATTTAATAGCAGTCAACATCAGCCTTTACAATATGAAAGTAAAAAACAGGGTAAATATACCGGACAGAGAGAGGAATAAGTCAGCTCTGTGTGCTGTAAACGGCCGGAGTATCTCTCTTTATGATTAGCCAGAGGACCAGCTTATGATGACTACCCTTCATTTCAGTTATCATGTGAACAGTGTGTAAGTATGAACGGCCTGTGCACATCGCAGGGCCACATTTCATTAAACATGGAGACTCCAGGGTCTCTCCTCAGTTCTCCACATATCTATTTGATTTCTCTGATATTTATCCGCACAGCCACATAGCCACATTACAGTCATTGCTCCTTGTCTAGACAGAAATGGAACTGTGAGAGGTGACTTAGTCCCATGTGTGAAGTATTATTCTGAAAACCAGGCACAATCTGATGGGCTCTGAACTTCAAAGTCTGTGTCATGGGCCCAATAGCATCTTGAAAAGGGTACCAGGCGAACACTTGACCTTCCATTAATTGTCTTCCATGCATAACCACTTGTTAATTACTGGCAGACCTAAAATGGCTTCCAAAGCTGGTTATAAAAGGTCACTTATACTGTGTAATGAACAGTCTCAGTGGCTCTTAGGTCTGATGGCCCTCTACTAGCTAAAGATGTCTGAAGTTGTAACAGAAATTCTGCCTTGAAATAATAAGCGGTAGGTGTAGTCCTTTGTCTATTATAAAGACTGTCTATCAGTTATAATCCTATAGTGTCCTCGAGTAGAATATAAATCTCTCCCTGCTCAACATTCACGTCAAATACTCGTGTTAAGTTGAAGTAAAATGTAAGCTTTGTGCATATGCAAGATGGCAATTAATAACCTTCATAACTTCACTGCTTGCTCTTACACCCCTCCCTCATCTCATTAGCCTCTGTCCCCATTCTCTTTATCTCTCTTACCTAGTCTGCATGAGGAGAGTATACATTCTTTGTAGTGACAGTATTATCACGCGGGGTCATCATTTTGCCTTTCCACACAGTATAACGATAAGCACTTGCGTTATTTTAAAGAAACGGCTCAAAGAGAGAAGCGATAATACGGCGATAATGTGATTAAAGAGAAAAGGTTTTACATGATGCACATTAACAGTTTTGTTCTCTTTTCATGTCTCAAGAATGATTACCTTTAAGTATCTCCTTGCTCTTTAGAGAAGCCGGTGAAAGCCTCTGAATGGTAACTTAGCAACTAAATGAACTTTCCAGGCTTCTTAAGGTATTTAAGAATGCCCTTAGTTGCTTGCAATTACATTTTTTTTCTTTTTCTCTCACTTTACATTTTACTTTTTCCTCAAAGATCAGGTGGTCTTTTGCCTCTTCATGGGAAAATGACATCCCATGCCTAAAAGGTCTCATTCTAGCATAGTTTTTGTATTACAATCTGAATTAAATGTACAGACATTTGATTGTGGGCTAAAAAGATGAAGTGTCTTAAATGTTGAGAGGGTCTGTAACCTTTTCAAGGGGCCGACATTAGAAGTATGCAATCTCAGCTAGTGCTTAGTTTTATTCTCTCACCTCTCTCATTTCGCACTTCTACCTCCTTCACTTTCCCTGCCGCTTTTAATAGGTCTTGGTATTGTCTTGGTCCTTGCTGACAACAAAGGGGATAAATGCAATGCCTACTGTAAGTCCCTGTGGTTAGGCCTTGGACATGACACGTGTCAGCCTATGATAAATTGGCTGTGTGTCTGTTCAATTTCAAATGCAAAGCTCTGGAGAAAGTGAGGAAGAGGAGGAGAAAGGGAGGAAAAAGAAGAAAGCAGGGTGGAAGAGAGGACAGGGAGGAGAGATACAGGCATATTCTTGGCACTGGGACAGGGGAACACATCAGATGGTGCAGGTTGACTTGATAAACTATTGCAGAAGTTTAAGGCTGAGTGGTAGGCTCACATTCTGGCTGTGAAGGTAAAATCTTGGCAACGAGTCAGGAGTGGGTAACATGGTAACATCATATTAAGGAATACGATGTTTTTATTTTATTTTTTGAAAAACTTCTTTGACTGTGTGTGTGTTGTTTTTTTTTTCTTAGGGACTCTAGGATGGATTGAGATTCAGTGATTTGCAAAGAGAGTTGAACTACAGTGCTTCAGACGCTTGCTTAATAATCTGTGTGTGCTAATCAGTGCAGCTGGGCTGGGAGAGTTGGCGCTCTGACACCAGGCAGCCATGCAGAGCTGGGGAGGAGGCAAGAACGTGAGCCAAATCCAGCTTGTTTTTCCCAAGCTGAGCTTCACGGGGTGCTGCTGGGCAAAGAGAGGGAACAGTAGCTTCTGTACGGGTGTGAGCTCTGCCTACCTTATTTGTCCATATGAAAATAGAAGGATGACACTTTTGTATTAACTCACTGTGGTGCAACATCGCTTGTGGCAGTAGAGAACTAAAACTGTGCTGTGTTATCCATTACATTTATTGCTTGCTATTGTGTGGTGAAAGCAACTTTGGTTCGGTTTAAGGGGAATATGTATTTTGCATTCATCCAAGTGAAATGTTGGAAGATGTTTTTCTGGAGCTTTATTCCATCAGCCCATCTTTAAACTAGCCCATGGGGAACATTTCATCTTTGTAGTCGGGTGCAAGTTGTGTAATATGTCTTTTTAATCACATATTTATCTTTACTGACATCCTTTCCCATATTTTTCCTATGATTTGACTCTTTTCCACCCAGGGCAATCTTGATGCTCTATAATATATAGCAAGTGAATCCTCTTTTGTACATGCCTGTTTGACCTTTAAATGTCATTTGCAGATATGTTGAGGTGGCTCGGCGCTAATGCTGAAATTTGATAAGTTTATCTCTCCCCTTAATCCAAAAGGCCCTGGAGAAGGAACATCAGTGTATCTACAGACGTGAGGCATGGCCCAGGTGTAGCACACAAAAGAGTTCTGAATATATATATGTGTGTATTTAAAACAAAACTGCAAAGTGGTGTGGACATAAAGTAAGGTCCTAAGCATGCAAGACCTTGACTTTGCTGAGCCAGGACTAGCTTTTTTCTCTGTGATCTATCCATGGCTGAACTCTCTGACACCTCATCTGCTGTACTGACGAGACATCGCTGGGCCTTAATTGAAGTGGGTTTGTCTCATCCCTTCTCTCCCATGATCCTCTTCTCTATGGGTCACTGAGAGGTGGGGGGAACCCCCTTGGGCAGGCCGCATTGGTGGGATTGCTATTTGCCTCCTACCGCCCCGGTGAGAGGATGTTAGATTGAAGTTATTTTATGCTTGGCTTACCTCTCCCTTCCACTCTTCTGCATCATATCTTCTGTTCTCTTCCACTTCCTTCCCGTTTTTCTCTCTGGCCTCGTGCTCCCACAATCGCACCATTCTTAAAACCTCTCATGCAGTAAGACTGGAGGAAGGCATCCGTTACAGTGTGAAACTACTGTAGTGTTATGGAGGTCTTATTATTGAATAGGCATACTTTTTCCAGTGGAGCCAAATTCTCTTTTCAAATGCATCTCATCTGTTCTTGTCATAAATGCACCGACTTTTGAGAATAGTGTGAAATCTGCAGGTGTAGACAAGTGCCTGTTTCTGTTTATTGAATTTTTGCAACATCACATTATATACCCCCGTGTGTGTAAAACATTTTGAGTGTTGAGCCCTTCTTAAAATGTCTATGATAGCATTGTGTATGGTGTCAGGGCTGTTTGTTGCTCTAAGTGTTGTGCGCATTAGAGGGATGAGGGTAATGATGTGCGAGGCAGTTGTGTTTTGTGCCAGGGCGACCCTGCGGCTCACATCCCATTCCCTGCCCAATGTGTTTCTGATTCTCTTCATCCCTCATCAGTAGTCACTGCCTTTTGACAGCAACTTCATGTGTATAAAGTTAGCCCATGAGCACATGTACCCAGTATGTAGGCAGACATACATTATGAATAGATATGCTGTGAAGGCAGACAGACATTTAAGCAGATTCAGTTACGTCATAAAAGTCACATATGTAACTTTATGTTAATATCAGCTGTCCAGGTTGATGCATTGCTACAGTGTTCCAGGATTAAAAAACAGGGTCACTGAATTAAGACAAGTCAATTTCTAGTTTAGAAACTACAGAACAAAACATGGAGCTTGATGCTGCTTCAGTCAAAAAAAGCTGTCAGGAGCATGCTGCTGCATATTGACTTCTCTGTTGTCACTGTATTGGTTTTAGATGGCTAACACCTGTTATGTTCCCTACCCACAGTTCCCAGGACCTGGCTGAGATACAAAGGCAAATATATGACAAAACTCTCTTCTGGACTGCTCAGCGTTCTGGTTCAGTGCTGTAATTGGCCTAGGGTGAACATACACTGGCAGTAATGTATTTGAGAAGATATTGAAAAAGCTGATGAGGGAGACAGAGGATGTGTTGTAGAATACAAAAGTTAATAATGGTGGGGATTTTGACGAATGGATCTCTAAATGTATCCTGATATCAGTCTAAATTGCATTCCTTTGCACACAGTTTTGTGTTTTTAATTTATACATTTTCTCATTGACTATGCAAGGTGCTTATACAGTAGATGAGGCTGTTTCACTTTGTGTGGAGGATAATGCATGCAGAAGTACTGTTGTGCTCTGTATATCTAGTATACTGCATACATATTCTCCTGCAGAACACAGTGGAATATTCCAATACTGTCATCACACAGACACACTGATTGTGTCTAAAAGAGTCATGGGCTCAACTCTTACACAATGTGCTTTTGAGTACATGCATATCATTTTATTGCTGCATATATCACCCCACACCAAGGCATCCAAAAAGAGAACATGATCTATACCAAAACATTAATCATCATTCATTGTATGTTAATAAATTCAGAATTTCTCCATTTACCATGCGGACGTCCATGCGTGCTGGAAATGCAACCTTTCCAGAGCTCATAAATCACACACACTGAGTCATCTGACAAAGTACCCAAAACACAGGCTGAGGCGTGCGATCCCCAGGGCACAAACACATGCCGTCTAATGTGGCGGAATCAGAGAGGGGACCACGGCTTTCTGATGCATCTCACTGATGCTCTGCTGACAAACCTTAACAACAAGGGGCTCACGTCGAAACATGGGACAATAAAAGGCGGCAGAGTCGGAGGCGACTGTGGGATGCCTCTGGCCTCCTCTGCAGTAGTTTTTACTTGAGCATAGTACCTCTCTGTCTTTGTCGGGATTTTACCTACTCTCCTTCACACTATCTCCAGGGGCTAAGGCCATGTGCAAAACAACTCACTCCACTGGGGTTGGTCCTTAGTTGTGGTTTGAACCTCCTTTTTGTTTTCTTTGACAAAAACTTTATTTTTATTTTCCTTTTAGGGTTACCAACTTGTAATATCTGCCTCCCAATATGGTAATTAAATATTCAATTGGTGTACATTTATTTAAATTCTGTTAGGTGAGACAAAAACAAACGAAACATGAGTGAAAACCTTTAAGTGGATATGTCAGTATAATTATTTTTTAGTCCATGATCAATCCATGGTAACTCTCAGGACAAGTTCTAGTTCTGCAGACCAAAAAAAAAAAAAAAAAGAATCTAGTTTCATTGCAACTTTTTACTACTGTACTGCCTCACAAATAATTCAGTACTCTACACACAGTATGTTAAGTATTCAAAATTCCACAGTTGGGGGAAAATTTATATATATATATATATATATATATATATATATATATATATATATATATATATATATATATATATCATGTCATGTTATTGTGTATATACTAAAATTTACACTTTATTATTTTCTTCCTGATCTGTAGTAAAACAAAACAAACTTTTTCTACCAGTTACTATTATACATATATTATATAAACTTCAGAAGTAAATGTGAAGCAGTGTCAAGTAGAAGCACAAAAAAATGATAATAGAGCGGAGAATTTGAGCTGGTATTGTATACATTATGGAGCAGACCTTCTGTAGTGTGATTATGAACATGATGTCATCGCATGTTAATGACCACAGTATTTGCAGGGTGCAATACGAGCACCTTCTGATATGCAAAGTTATTGGCCTACGATTGCCTGCATGTACGGAAACCCAGGAAAATAGAGATCAATGGTGTGGTGAACAGACGGCATTATTTATTCCCCCTTTTTCCTTTCTCTCTCATTTTCCTCCTTTTTACCCCCCTTTGGGTCTCTGGATCTTTTCCCATCTCTTCTGTGTTGCCTGTTCCTATCCATGACTCCCCCGAGACTTTAGTAGGACTTGTGGTTATTTCTGACTCTGGAATATGGTCGTGACTAATTGATTCGACATCTGATGGAACGTGTGTAAGGTCTCTTTTTTCCCCTACCGCGTCTTCAGCCTTGCCATTTGCTCGCACAAGCTGGAACCATTAATGTATTGTGCATATATGTATGTACTATACACCAGTGTTTGATATGAAAAATGTGTTTATGCCAGCACTGTCTGTGTTTTTGTGTAAACCCCACATAGTGTTGTCCCTAGTAATCTAAATTATTACTGGACTGTTTGATGTCGTCCTTGGAGAGTAGGAATTTCTGTATACCGACACATTCCCACAGGTCTCATAATAATGGATTATGTGGCTAACACTCAAAATACACCCACTTTTGTATCTGTTAGTTCGCTTTGTATTGTTTAACATGCTGTCGAGTTGTTGCACCACATAAACACAATTGAACCCAGAGGCAATTTGCCGTGGGAACACATCTAATTCACCTATTGAAGTTTTGCGCTGCCTTTTCCCTCTCCCCACTGTCTTCCTCTCCTCAGGTCTTCTGTCTTTGTCTTTGCTGTGCCATTTTGGGGAGAGTCCAGAGACCTAATGAAGCGGTTCTGATGGGCCAAGTCCCAGCGGTCTTCTTGGAGCTGTGGCAGGCTGCTGTTGATGCCCTCTCCAAAGGACTTAATTGATCTAATCATTTAGCCAAGTGGTCAAAGTAATCAGTCTCTTGTGGGTGCACAGAGAAAACAATGACAAGTGTTTAGTGACTTTGGGCTGCATTCCAGTTTTATGTAATGTATAGGAATAAGTGCTTCGATATGAACTCTAGTTTTCTTTCTCCGTATTAAGTTTTCTATTCCAAAGTTTTTGTTTGTGAGATAAATATTTCATAACGACTCGATACATAAACTTCTCAGTCAGGCTTGCGTGCTTTGTATGTAATTTTAATGAACACAATGAGCAGTGTGAAGTACCTTACAAAGTCCCCTTCATTTACATCTTTAAAGGTCTGCGAGGCAAGGCTCAGTGGAACTCTGCTCATAAGGAAGACACATTTAGTATATCGTCTGGATATGGAGAAGGCCACTGGGGAATGATCAAGTGTGCATCCCATCGACCCGCATCCTCTTCCCCATTACCCTGACATTTCATCCCTACTTTAATTCCAGGCCTTTCTAAAGAGCAGGTAATAGTGCAGAGGGGTACAGGGACCCAGAATTAAGCAGTTTTACACCGAAGGGTAATTTGGTGTGATAAATGTGCCGTCGCTGGTAACTAATAATACATATTTTAAGTAGCAGCAGTGCAGCTCAGCGGCCCAGTAAAGGTAGCATCATTATTAATGTGGGAGTCGCTGCGTGTTTTAGTCAGGGTTACGGCACCAAGGTCAGAGCTGCGTTTCACTGAATTAAAAGCCATTTTGAGCTATGGCTCTGCTAATCAACTCGGACCTAAAGGTGCATAGCTCAGTTATAATGAGGCACCAATGAATTTAAATAAACAGCAAGATGTAGTGATTTATAAAGGCAATGTGCTATCCTTATAGCTCGTTAGCCATGACGGATACTCTTTATTCTCTGGGCCTCTTTACCCACAGGACCCTGAGCTTTTAACCAAGTAATGTCTGCCTCCATTGTCAGCGGATACGCATTTGGAGCAGGACACTTATCCCCGTCATTATGAAAAGTGGAGACACAATACAAGAGTAATGGTAATGTATGCCATCCAAATAGGTGATTTTTCTCCTCCCTCCCTCCGTTTTTCTGCCAATGTAAAAACTACCCAGGAGTTTTAGACTCGTGAATTCATCACCATATTTTCACAAAGGATTTCTCAAATATTCTGAAAGAAAACATAATCCTTGACTGTGGAAATGTTTTGCATTTAAAGGGGATATATCCTAGTTGGGGAATTCACAGTAATGTTTGAGGGGGGGTATGAGGAAGAGAAGTTTCAGTTTTTGAGCGATTACTTCTATAAATCATTTTTTTGCATGAGCAAAAAGATTCAGAGGTTTATTTCAGTTTGAAATAATTTCCCTTTCCCAGTCCTTCCACCATTAATATGCTGATTTGGATTTTTTTAAATTATATTTAATGCACCAAGTTACTTTTAGCCACATTTCACTTCTCTAAAATCTCCATTTTCATAAACAGTTCTTACCGAAAGTTATATCCTCTTATGAACTGGCCCGCACAGCAGTAATTGCATCGTGCTTTACTGTATTGTAGCAGTAGCCAGCAGAGGCAGTGAGCCATGCCTTCATGCCCGCCTCTGGCCGACCCCCACCGCTGCTGTTGGGGCAGACTCAGGGCATTAGCCACTTCATCAGCCTCTTTGTTGCCACCCTCTTCATTGTGTTTTCCTTGAAGGACCATGCAAATAAAGCGGTGTCTACTCCCTCCTTGATACAGCTCATTCGAGGGACATTATGAAAACCAACCACTCACTTGGGACAAGACCTGCTTTCATTTCTACACTGGAATTCAACTTTTTATCCCTGTGATTAGTGCATATAATTTATAATTCACTCTTTTCACTCACTCATCAGTCACTCACGCTTCCTTAGATGCCATTCATCTTTTACATACTAGGCCCATTATAATGTTTTGAAGAATCTAAATGCCACCATGCATTTAATATTTACAGACAACCTTTCTTACCGTATTCTCTGAAGTACTGAAGTGTTGACTCTGCTCCAAAATACACTTGTTTGATTTCTCATGTGAACATAGTGCTCTGTGACACCCATAGCTTTCACTATTCACACTCACTCACCAAGCCTCTCCACATTTCAGAGTCATTTTCACTCCTGACACCGTGGCTGTACCTACCTGCCAATTTCTGTCTCGCTTCCTGAATGGGTGATTTGTAAAGCCATGTTCACCTCAACACTCTTAGGATTTACTCAGGAGTGAGCCTTCCAGGCGTTTGAGCTGTCAGTTTGTTCACTGCTCACAAATGGAACATAATAACTACTCAGTTAGCAACAGACAATTGAACGACTTCCAGATTAAGGGAAATACAGTGGTAATAAGAAGTATAAAATATATGCTTAGATGCCCACAAATAAGTGTGCTTGTTACAGCCACACTGGGGTCATTTGTTGTGCTAATTCCAACCCCAATATACTGTGAATGAAGAGATATGTGTCAGGACATCCCACATTAAATACACCAAACTGCTATGTGTATAACTGCAGTTTTCAGGACTCGTGTATAATGCTTTTATATATGTGTTGCATTATTTTTATGTATTTTGTGTCATTCTTTGTGGCTTATAAACTGTTGTTGTTTAAAGGACTGGAGGTCATATATTTGTCTGCATTTCCCCATAGGTCAGTGAGGTCGTCGCAACCCCAAAAGCATTTCACTAGGAAAATGAGAAGCCCTACTCGGCTCCCCCACTGGCGACCGGGAGCACCCCTTGCCCGCGCCCGCCCTGATGATTAATGCCACCCCCGTCCAGCCACAAACCTTTCTGCCTCAGATAATGCCAGGCAGCAAGCGCGGCTGACACTTTTAATGTATAATTAAGTAGAAAAAGTCAGCACGGGCTATGCAAATTTTTTAAAATGATAAATGACGCTGTACAGCAGCAGGGATTGATTTGGTGTAAATGAAACTAATTAAGGAAATGTCAAACATAATTAATAAAACAGGTTTAAGCTGCAAAACATTGTCAATTGAATGAATGAGGAGGCATTGGCTCCCATTGTTCAGGCTTTATTTAGGTCTTGTGTTTAGCTTGTTCCCTGCTCCAGAATGCTCTCTCCCCTCCTCGCTCCCTCCACCACCAATTCCCTGAGAGGGGGAAAATAAATTTGCTTGTCTCTCTGCTGACTGTAGAAATTAATTGCTGAAATCTTGTCCCATCCAAGTGTTACATTCACACGCAGGACATTAACATAACTAATTTGAAAGAGCTCAAATGACTGCATAATGGAGCTCCGTCACCATGCATGACAGTCGCTGGTCATACCAAATTAGCTTGGTTTTATAATTGAAAATTTTCCCCTCCTTTTTAATTTTTACAACATTCTCCCCCTCTTTCTTTATCTGACTTTTACCCCTTTCTCAGCTTGAAGTATCTTGTCCCGATGTCCGCTCGAGTTTCTTGATAAGAACAAAGGTGTTATAATTAACAAAAAGAGTACTTGACCTATAATTAGAGAAGAAGGAGAGGTGGGGGTATGGTGGCAGCAGAGTCAGATCCTTAGTCCTGGTAATGATGCTAGAGACCTTGTGGCCCCTGGGGAGCCGGAAGAATAATGGGACGGGCTATTTTTATTGGGGGAGTAAAGCAATAGGCCACCAGCCACTGAGAAGCCACGCTGCCTGGTTCGCTAAAGTGCGGCGGAGGCTAGCAGGGCACCGGCGGGGGGCAAAGGAGGGTGAACACAGAGCCCGCCAGACTGCCAGTGCTCAGGCCTGCCCATCAGTCCTGAACGTCAGACTGATGCAGCGCTGTCGGACCTCTGCGCCCCCCACGCCAGCATCTGCCCTTGCCACACCGACAACCGGGAGGGAGGTTGGAGGGGCGGGTAAATAAGGCTGCAAACATCTGCCACTGTAAGGGTAAGAGAGGTGTAAAGATACAAGGTGAGGTAGGTTACAGTGGGATGATGTAAGGGCTCATTATAATAACACAACAGCAGTGATGGAGCTAATTAGACAAAGTAGTTGACGTGATCAGGGTAGATTAGTTAATGGAGCACCGCGTAACTTTTCTGGTGGAGGTCCGACAGCTCTGTTTTGTTTCGTTCCACAGTTTGGCATTAAATACACTTAGTCCAGTTTGCTTTTTACTCTTTTTCAACAATATACTCTTTCATAACACTACTAAAATACACACATTGACATCCCTGGACATGAAGTACTGCACTGTAGGTACAGGATAAACATGAATGTCCAAACTTGGATAGAGATCTTATTGTTTAGCATGTGCCTGTTTGTGTATCAGCTGCCAGTATTTTGGTGTTTTGGTTTTTACATGTTCTTAACACCTCTTGTTTATCATACTCCCACATAGCAATCCTCAAGAGTTAAAAGAGCAAAACAAGAAAACAAAAAAACAAGCATAAAACACAGGGACAGCCAGTGTTTTTATTCCCTTTGCATTGTGTCATCTTCATTCTCATCTTTATTTCATTATTCCAGAGAGGACACGCGCTTCAGAAAGTTTACTTAAATCCTCAACTTTTTTTTTTTCCCCGTCTTTCCAAGTATAACTTTCCAACTACCAACTTGGTGCAGCAATTTTGCTCATTCTGTTTTGGTTACATTGTTTTGTGTTGAACAAAGCTTTTCCCTCTCGTATCAAATTCTTACTTATAACTTACAATTACTAGTGTCTGTGTTATTGTGTACCCAGTGTTTGCAGGGTCACTTTACGCTTTGAATATAGTATGTTTCTTTTTCCAGTATATTATTATCTGCATTCTAATTCTATTTTGTGTTCTGGGTTTATTATTTTCATCTCTTTGCTCCTGTTTACAAAATACATGTTACTACAGGATAGGTGTTAATTAACAACTGTGTGAAATATGCAGAGACAAAATGTTGCTGCACTTAAACCTGGCAAGGTAAACATTTTAAAGCTATAATCATATTCGCATTAGAAATAATTATAGGAAAAGGGGCTACGTTCTATGCACGACAAAGACTCAAAATACATACACACCAAAAACGATTAGAATCATTTCATGCAACTAAATAATAAGACATACACAGTTTGTACTTCCGAAATGGTGAGTAAAACACATATTTCATTACATAAAAATACATGACCAGCTTTGCACCTTTTTGAAAAGTTCTCCAAGTTCTAATTTACCTTGCAAGTTACTTTCTCTCACTTTTTCTTCCGTCTCAACCCTTGAAATGCCAAGGGTCACAAGTCAAACATATGCAGCACGGATTACAATTTATTACACCGCATTTGCCTGATAATTTTTCTCTTTTGACAAGCTTAGGTAAATCATAAGGTCTGCTCTATTATATATGAGGGCTTGGCAGGCTTGATGAGTAACACTCGCTGCTATTGGCTGTTACCCCTGTGGTGGTTAAGCTCCCATAAGACCAATAAGACTTCTCTGTGTTTCCGGCAAGAACGGAGCCACTGCAGGAACAGGTAGAGGTCCACATATTTATAGAAAGCGTATGCAAATGTGTCAGTGCCACGTTGGATTGTTAAGCCCGAGAGGTGACAGTTAAGTACATGTACATAAAAGGAGAAATATATAGCCCTCTCCACTTCTCCGAGACACGTCTAATCAGTTAGGCCTCTTCTCTTCATTTCATTTGAATATATTCAGCTTGGACTTGGACTAAGGGATTGTCTCTCTCCACCCATGTATATTATTCCTAGCCACTGAAGGCTCATTATTTTACAGCAGGGTGTGTGAGAGGTGGCCCCAGTGTCTGAACTCTGTGTCGAGGCTGTATTAATCAAACTTCACACAGCGGGAAAGAGTCCACCCACTGACATGGCTCTTCGCTCCACACTTGAGGACAAAAACATGCTGCTACACCATACATTACAAAAACTGTCTTGCTTTTAAAACTAGTAGGTATGTCCAGAGTATTTGGTTAAGCGATAAAATGGGTCACGTTATGAATGTAAAATAAGATCACAGAATAATTTCAGGAAAGTTAATACATTATTTTATCAGTTTGGATGAAAGATTTATGAAAATATATGTCATCTGCACAATGTCTCACTCAATTTTTTTCATTATGCACAATTTTTTTTAACCTTTTATTCTGAAACATTGTTCTGTTGCATTTGCAGTTGCATTTTTATTTCTTTTTATTTCATGCACAGGAAAGAAGAACTACTTAATGGCATTGGGGCAACAGCAGTGGACAGCTGGCAGTGAGTAAAATCTTTTCTTGAATTGGTGTCTTGTCAATTGCCTGTAGTGAAAGATATATAAACACAAGCTCCAGTTTTGATAAGGTTCCTTGTTAAAACTTTTCTAGCCAGACGGTTGCCTGTCAGACTGCACTAATATGTCAGGCCCTTGGAGCGATAGTGATGTATGGTCCTCAAACCTGGCAGAACTAAGAGAAGAGATAAAAGAAAGTAAGACGCCGCTTCTCACCGTCTCATTTGGTATTGTCCCTTCTTCTTACCGACTCTCCACGTCTCTATCTCCAAGTACTGCCCCCTCTGAGCAGGTCGACGCTCTCAAGTGGGTTGCCTATAGTAGTTGGAGCCTATAGTTGGAGCTCAACAACACCCACTTGCAGTGCAAAGGGTGAGCATCTTCTGTTACACAACTGGTGCTGTGATACTCTCAAACTCCTCGGCTTTTCCTGCTAGTCTCACTGGAGGCGAGAGAGAGGGGAAAAGTACGTGCAGGAAGTCGTGTAAATTTAAACTGGCAAACTTTCTGATGGAAATAGCACTGACCCCGGAGTGGTCTTGTCTTGAGTTGAAGCATTGTTGTAATCAATACAGGCTCTCGTGGGGATGCCCGGGCGAGGACCTTTCGTTCCCCGTTTGTGGAAATAATGGAGAAGACTGTTTGTTATTTTTTCCCAGACATGCCGCAAACTAGCAAGATATGGCCAGGGCATTGCAGGTTATGACGGCCGGCTAAGGGAAACAAATACAAAGAGGAGCATTTTATCAAGAAGCTGCAGAGAGTGTTTGAAGCAGCTGGAGCTCAAGGGTCATAGAGGGAGAGCAGGGGCTTTCGTTTGACCAGAGAGTCTTGTTCTCTGCTCACTTCCATAATTGTTAATAGTAAGATTTGTTGTTCAACACACATATTTAGGGTAAACTCAGAAAATTGTGCTCATATGTATTTGTTTCAGTGTTGTTGTTTTCATCTTTATGAATTGTATCAAATGAAGACAGAAATATCTACAAAGTGATTATTATTGTACATTTAAGATTGAGCTGATATAAGCAGCATCTCTTCTGTTGCACTGTATGCAGAGTTGGGTGATATTGATAAAAATCTCTGTTTTGTTTTGCAAATGTAAATGTCTTGATTGAAGTGTCACACAAAAAGTGAATAAACTCTAAGTGCAGAAATATCATTTTATGCCCATGCTTGGAAGATTACATAACACGTTTACTTTGTTTTTATTTATAATGTGCTTGTTTATAATGTGCATTTTAAAGAGTTTTATTACAGAGAATATACTCTATATTCAACTTCTGGGTTCCTCCAAAACAAAACAAAAAATGAGATTGGTGATAGAGAGGACCATGAAGACACCCAGTCAATTTAAGTGAAGTTTTACTGGCAGCAGAGCTATTGTAATGCTGACAGTATAGTGGGTGCTCCAGCAGCCATTCATTTTGAATGATGGAAAGTGGACATGTCTACAACTTTGGAAACAACTATTTGCACAGTAGGGATGTCAAAAATCGATACTCAGATACTAATTGATACTAATTGATTCTAAAAATATCAAAACTAATTCTAGTTTTAGCATTTACCAAAACTGAACAAATGACACATGTGAGATAAAGTTGGACCTTTGTGGATAGTTTTAGATCTCCATATCACAACTAAAATTAAAAATGGAAGAAGCATTATTGAGCTGAAAATAGCATTTTGTTATTTAAATATGTTTTACATTATCATTGTGGTATCAGGATATGCATAATCTTGCCTGTTCCTCAGAATCAAAACTTTAGTGTTGTGACAGCACAACCCATCTGTGGTATGACTAACAGCTACATACACTTTTCACTTTTTAACTGTGGAGTTTGTAACGCTCCATCATTTTGTGTGTTTAACAGTATTACTACAGATAGAGAACACATGAAGCATGGTGAAAGCTAGTACTATCTTTGTATGTTGTATTCCTCATGGGCCTTGGTGACTCTTCGCTGGCTGCTTCTCTATCTCTGTCCTTAGGTGGCTTACCACAGTATCATGCTGCTGAACCATACAAATCCTAAATTAAGTGCTGTGGAATTGGAATTGGCTCTCTTGTGAAGTGTTCCACTTGCACTGGAGCTTCATTTTGCCTACTCATATCATTTGATTCAGTCACTCCGTCTTTCTATTGCTTGCTGCAACAGCCCATCACACTGTCGTGCTTCTCATTCAAAATAAGCTCATTTAGCACAAAGTGTCAGTCTAGGTGAATGAATAATGCCACTCCAGCACTGATGTACTATGCACACGTCACAGATTGTAGACCTCTCCTCTCTTTTTATCAGTCTAGCATTTTTTTTCTACTTTTAAGACAAACAATATTGAACTCCCTACCCCTTCTTCAAGTCCCACCTCAAAACCCTTTTTTTTTTTTTAGCTTAGCTTAGTTCTTATAATTGTGTTAATGCCCTGTAAAGTGACCTTGTTAGAAAGGGACTTAATAATAAAATGTATTATTATTATTAATAATGTGCATTATTTCCTATGGTTCCATTATGTATGATTTCTGTTGGTCTTAAATTCTGAGTTTTGTTTATGTCACCATTATGACCCATTTTTTCCACAGTTTCTCTTATTACAAATATTATGTATCTTCCTGTTTCTGGGCTATAATTTTGTAGTCCGTTCTGCTGCTTGTTTTGAATGTGGATGTACAGTCCTGGCTTCGTTCTCCTGTATAACTCCAGTCTTGACCATATTGCTTTCCTACATTTGTTTAGTCAGTCCAGACATGCAGCTCCACCTGAAGCAATGGCCCAGACACTATTCCATATGATACTGCTTATTGTTGTAAAGAATCTGTGTGTTAGAACTGGCTTTATCCCTTAGGCTCAGTGTCTTCTCACTGTTTGATATACAGGACTGGCAGAAAGAGGTCCAGAAACACTATCTTCTTGTCTTTATTGGCCAGTGTGATAAGGATTCTGTTCACACCTGTGGGTCTTTTGTTCTGGAGTGCAAAGCATTTTGTCTCCACAGACAAGGTTAGGTTAGCTTCTATTTAACGTTTGATTGACATTGTTTTAATGACACGCCATTGGGAGACACAGTATATGTCTGTGAAGTGAAAGGGAAGTTCTTCTTTTTGTCCATGTCCGTTCTTTCAGTTGATCACCCTATATGTATAGGTATACGGTTTTCTTTATAATTAAAATGAAGACATTTTATCCATGATAATTGGTGATATCGCCTATAGTTTAAAATATTAAATTAAGTACCCCTTGTCTGCATAATACTAATGCATGTAAAAGGTATAAAACTATGCAGATAAACTCCTTCCTAAGTGTGACACATGCAGCTTGAGCTTGGCACGGCGTCCACGTTCAGCCTGGCTGAGCACAACTTGTTTGAATGTCATATTTCTCCCTGTGTTTTGTCAGAAAATTAACTTCCTGTGAGTTTGCGGCAGAGCCGAGCATATGGCCGTAGCTCTCTGGAGATGACAGCCTAGCGGAGCGGGAGCTCGTCGGTGCCGCTGCCCTGCTCTGGCGGCAGATGCTCCGGGCTTCTCCGCGATTAAGTGGAGATCATCACTGTTTTCTTTGAGCACCGCTGTGCCTTGTACTCTGAAGTGTTCCGTTAATCACTGCCTGCCTTTTCCACACAAGCTGCCAAAGCACTCATTAAGTTTGAACCTCCTCTCACCACTGGCTTCCACAGAGAGCAAGCACTTTATGACCAAATCTTATTGATTCCTTTAGAAAGGTCTTATTTCACTGATAAAAAAAATCCTGAAATGCAAAGCCAGAATATTTTAATTCTAAATAAACTGGCAATGAGGTTAATGCAACAATGTAAAATCCATGAACCAAAAGAATAATGTCTGTTTATCACTCTCTGTAGCTTTAGAGGAGCACATCCAGTCATAACACAGTAAATAGCATCTGCAGCCGCCATCATTGTATTGTTAAAAGATTGTGACATGCTTTAACCCTGATTAATCTTGATCTGCGACACAAATAATAATGTGATTACAGTCTCTTCTCACAGCAGTGGAAAATAACATTAGATAGTGCTTTTCATGTTAATCGTCTTCGTTGGAAGTATACCTCAGTGCACCAGTAGGGCCGAGTAATGCCTCCTTTCTTCTAAAGACATCCAAAATAGCCCATTTGCCGCACACCCACACACACTGCTTAGCTTTCTAACACCCTTATTCTGCACCCATCAAAGCTCTGCTCGCTTGTCCTGGTGCAGTGATCATTTCCCCACAAAAGCAGAATGGCATTACTCTGCTTTTGAAAGCATTTGCATAGCAAAGCAATAACATGCACCTTGTAAATAAAGGAATTGATCCTGTTCATTGCAGGTTGGATTTCCTGGATAAAGCTGGTAGAAATGGATCTGCACACATCTCATATTGATAAGCAGGCCTTGTTTTTTCATTGTAAAGTTTTCGTTGTAATATCTCTGCTTCATGATTGTGTCTGTCACATTCACACATGGTTCTCTGTAGAGAGCTCATAAACTGAATTTGGTTACTTTGCAGAAGAAAAGTACTTACAAAACTTACAAAACTGTGAATAAGACTTACAAAACTGTGATCAGAGCTCCAGAGTGCGATCAATTTGGGAAAATATGCACCTAAAATTTTGCTAGGCCAACTGAAAATTGTTCTTTGGCACAACGGCGCACCTGACAGATCCTCATCAGATTCACATCCCTTCTTATGTGCCGTATTTCCCCTTTATAAACTCGAATTAAATAATATAATAAATAGTATATTTATTATATAACGCAAAGTGAGTTTTAAATGACAACTAAAAGCAAAAAAACAAAAGTGAGTTCACTGATTCTTCCCTCTGCACAGTCAGCTAAAGCCAGTCTGAGTGACTTTGGCCAATACACTCAGCTGCACAGAGCTCATAAGTTTGGCTTTTTCCATCTATTTGTGAATGGGACACTGTATTTACCTTTTAAAGGGCAGCATCAAACCTGCAGATCCTCCACTGTGTTTAATTACTCAAACAAGCCTGCCAATGCTCAAGCTGAAAAAGAAAATAAAACTAGATGGTAAAAGACATCAAAGATCAACTATTGAAACTGAAAGTAAGAGGGTCCACTCTGCAGGTAACATAGATGTAAAGATCCTTAAAAGCACAGACATCTCACTCTGACTAGTTTTTGAAGTCAATATTTGTTTAATAGCTCTTTATTAATTAAACTTATAGGCTACTAACTAATACAGTTTTAACTTAAAGAGGTAAATTCTTAATCAAATAAAATGAGTCATTATTGAAATATAGTTTTGTTTTTTGAGCAAGTCTGTAGTTCAGACTTTGAATTGTATCTCTGGGTAAAAGTTATTTATTTAGCTCTTATTGTTGAAGCAATTTAAGGACAATATAATATGATGGCTTAAATAAGTGGTGTTTTTTGGAGCACTCAAATCCTGTCCTGGTGCACCGGAGCACCCTGCTCACATTGTTAGTCTGGAGCCCTGGTGTTACAGTACCAGCTCATTCAGTCTGACAAAAATGGCTACGGCTATTTTCTATTGCCTGGGGAAATTGCTTTGCATTGTTAGCTGTTGATTAGGGATTTTGTTTTATTATAAAAAATGTGATTGACAGCGTCAAATATTAACTAACAAGGGTCAAAACAACATCATTGCATCAACTTGAAATCAAACACATTCACAACTGAACAAATTACCTCTGTGTTACAGCAAGGTACAGTGATTTTTGTTAGTTGAGGAAATTCCTTGTCAGGAGCAGCCAAGGGAGAAGGTGTCATTCTGATATTACAAGCGCACTAATAGCTGCGCCGGAGCATACGTGTATGCTGCGCTTCAGTGACAGTGCGGTACATTTCAACACTGACCACTGCTGATGCCAAGCCTCTGGTTCTCATCTCAGCCTCTCGGGACGTATGAGCACAGACGTCCGTCCTCCACAACTCTCTTTAGATTACTGCTACTATGGCAGAGACCAGCCTGAGATACACCCACTGGACACGTTATTATCTACACCTAATGGCTCTGAAAAGTGAATACACACAATACATCTAATCAGAAAATGACAATTCAGACACATTATGCAGTCAGGTGTAAGAAGTTTGAATGGTCCTCCTGACTTTGTAACTCGAGAAGAGTCAAGAAGAAACTGAACCAGAACTTGAACTAAAATATGAAAGTTTAAAAATATCTTTAAAACTGAGAGATGTGGTTTGAATTGATGTGAGTAATATCTGAAATATTCTATTCAAACATTTCTTAATATTTTATTTGTTAGTTCTTTGTGTTGTTTCAGAGCCAAAATCATTGACTTGTCGGTTTAACCATTTGCATAAACATAAGTATTTGAGTATACCTAAAAAAGTGGGTTCATTTGAGCACCGTGCTGACAGTAAAGTGTAGTGTTCACTGTATAAATGTCTATCATACGTCTAATGTTACTCCACAGCTACAGGCTTATGCAGCATGTGGGAACTTTGTGTGGGTGTGCAGCGACCTAAACTTCTATGCCCATCTTCCCTTGGGGCTTTTCAAAGGACTCCTGTTCCCATTCCTCCTCCCAGGCCCTGTGCTAGGCTGAAAAATGAGAGGTAAGGAAAATGAGAGACGGGGAGGTAGTCTCAGCTGTGTAGGAAGGCTAACCTGTGCCTCTGGAGATACAGCGCCAAGACAAGCCCAACTCTCTCACTGCAAACTGCCTTCTCCAGCTTGTTTAGGGCCATATTCTCATATAGTCACTTGTTTTGCACTTTAGAAAGCTCCTATAGGCTTTCCTTTATTGTCTTGCATTTATCATGGGTTATTATGCAAAGTTGCACTTAAAATATGCCTTATTTTCTCCGCGCAGACGACAGACTATGATGCTTGTGACCTTGTTTCCGTTTGAGTCATATACCCTACTGTTCTCTAATACGCCCCTAGTGTATGTGACGCTCAAAGCACGTTTATTACACATCAATAATTCTGTACATTTCCCTTCTGGAAAAACTAATTCTCGTAATAGGATTTTGCCAATGTGATTTGAATAATGATCTCAAAACATCCCATTTTAGGCTACTTAACTAAATAGAATATTACTGATTGCAACACTTATCCATGGTTGCGGGTTTGGTAACCTTCTTTTCTGTTTCTTGCCAACAGCCAATTTTCTCTCAATTAAAGCATGATATTAACACTTAGTAAGGCATAAACAGAAATAACCGTACGCTACAGAATATCATGCCTCAATTATGTGCTTAAGTGTGGGTGTAGAGATGGATGCCGTTTCTATAGTCAGTGTGCTGGTGTTTTGAAGCTCCACATGTGAATCTTTGCCAGTGTTTGCAGGTTAACAGCTGTATCCCGTGAACGTCTCCTTAAAGGGAAAGGGGCAGTGGTAAAAGAAAACAAAAGGCAGGTAGGAAGAAAAGTGGTTGCATTGTGAGTCAGTCAGTGGTACTGCCAGTTGGCCAAAGTTAGCAGGAAGCTGTCCTAGTAAATGGCAGCAGCTGCTCGCAGTTCGAGAGAGCATGTCCCAGTCAGAGGAGAAAAGCGATGGCATCTACATTAATACTACCTTAATGGCCCATCTGGCGCTCCGTAGGGTCCCTGGCTGCGCCACCGCCTCATAGGCGTTTGACAGCAGTCTCCAGCGCACCAGACGCGCATGGCATGCCAAATGGTGGGGAGACGGCTCTGTGGCGCACAGATCTGTCAAACTCCTCTCTGACGCTGTACTCACACAGGCAGAGAAGTTAAGGCAAGTTTTCACACGTGATTGGTTCTTGACATAGATTTGGGGAGCGTATGGTGGTGGGAGATTGTCTGTCTGTCTTTCCTGCTCTCTCCTAAGACGCCCCAAATGAACACAAAGCACAGTCTATTCGATAAAGTGGCATGACCAGATTAAACCTCAATGAGAAAGTCAGGTTAAGATTAGCCAGTGGTGGATTTACTCTGCTCCGATGGCAGCTTGAGATAACGCTAATATTTTTGCTGCAAGTTGAAGCTTTTGTAAACAAATACTGGAACAAATTTCCTTATTGGGAGGGATTGTGAAAAGGTCTTATCAAAACACCACAGGGGGTTCGGGCTATAATTGGCATAATTGGATGACAGAACAGGCAGCAGTTCACAGTGAAGTGCACAGATGAACTTTAAGGAGAGGGACAAATTGTGGATTAGCAGATAGCCTTCAGATAAAATGTGAGTGAGTTAATGTGCGGAAAGGTGTTTCATGGGGATTCTGTTGTACAATAACAAGTCAGTTTTTACAAGCCATACATACAAGTTAAGAGTGTTTTTAGATTCAGTTGACTATTTCATCCAATTCATACTGGTATATTCTGGTCAGTTAGTCTAATGAAATAAATATAATGCTGTGTAAACAATGTAAAGATATCCCAGCCAGGAGTGTTGTAAAACATTTATTGCTGCTCTTTTTGTCACAGTTTTTCCACTAAAGGACATTTTGAGAGATGCAGTTCAAAAATGGAAGAGGAGCTTTCTTAGTAAATGCATTTCAAATGGCTTATCCAGTAGGTAGCCCCAGAGGACACCTCAGGGATAAACCTTGGCAAGAAAGGAAGATAGAGAAAAGAAAGTGAAATTGGAAAAACGACACATCCGTGACTAAAACAGTGAAATATGTAGAGAAAGGGTATCCTCTTAACCTGGATGTCTGTTTGGAGGAATCACTGCTCACATATCAACATTCACTTCCTCAACAATTTCTAACAGTCTGTGTTTACTGTTTGTGCTGATGTGATGGTGACCGTCAAGTGCAAGGCAAACACATAGAACTGTTACTGGAGCTAATGTAGTGCAAGAGTGAATGAACCTCGAACGTCTATCTTAATAGTACAGTGCACAATGTACTTACCTAAGTCAGGGCAAAACTCTAGGTCTGTGGGTTTGCCTTTGCTAAATGAAAAGACAAAGTACAGGAAAGTCGAAGAGTTAAACCAGAGACAGAGATGATAAAATACATTGGGAACTTTTCAACTTTCACTCATATTCCCACATGTGTTATAGAGAAGACACATCCTTTTAAAAGCTTTTGGCCAAATAGGCCAAGTATATGCGCTGTGACTCTATACACCCTCTCCATTTTCCTCTTTTTCCTTCCTCTCGCACTCTCCCCTCCTCTTTTTTGTCCCAGGGCATCTCCGTTCCTTAGTGGCAAACCCAGCTGGGGGGTTTTGTTGGCACTATGTGTGAACTCTCCCCGTCTACTCATGTAGGCTGGTGTCCCCCACTACACTGTGTATGCTGCACTTACCATGCCCTCTTGAGCGTTTTTATGTTTAATCTTAAACATACATTATGCAAATGAGTCTGATATTCAGAAAACAGTGAACTGTTCATCCCTTTTACTGCCACTAGCAGTCCACAATAAAACCACTAGAGGGAGCATCATATATATAGTATGAAGTATGCTATGGGCAATATGGTACTATTTCTCCTGCTGAAGCTTCTGTAACAAAGCATGAAAAAATACATAAGATCATTTCTTACAATTCTTCAGTGTTATTGTGGCCAAAACGGTCAACATCACTGACCTTACTTTATATAGAATAATTGTCTTTAGTTACTGGTGGTTTCTTACAATTCATTATCTTGTGCTTTGAGGCTGTGCGTCCACGTGAAGGTGATAATTCTGAAGTTACAGCAGAACTATGGCGGGGTGTATAATGACATAAACATGAGACATGCCAGGACATGCTTTCAATCTGCTGTCTTAATGTAATCAGCATGGGCAGAAGTCTGGTCACCCAAACTGGAACAAAACAGGAGGAAATCTGCAAATAATTTATCATATCCTGTGGAGATTCATCAGTTACACATGTCAAAATGATGCTGAGCTGAAAATTAAAAGGAATCTGTCGTCGTCATTGTTTCTCATATGGAGACGGATTGTGGAGGGAATTCATTGGACATCTTGTGAAATCCTGTTTTACATGAAGTGACTGTTCGTGGATTTACATTATGCATTTAGAATAAAATATTAGTCACAATAGAAGTGGTCTGTCTAACCATAAACTTTCCTTTCAAGTTACAAGCAGAGCCGATGGGATTTGCTCCGCTCTTTGTGGCCTTTTCTTGTGGCAGAGCTGCCAATGATCTAGATCTGGCATGACATTTTACATTGTGCTCTCTAATTGCAGCAGCTGATAGTGGCATAGCTCACCATACAGCTGCATAGCTCCTCTTGTGTCGGCGGCTGGCCTTTTTTTTTAACTACCATCGGGCTGTGCTGAGTAATTACATTGTGGATTCCTTGTCTGATTTTATGGCAGTCTTTCAGCTGTACAACTCTATCTGTCCTTTTAGTTTTAAATGCATTTATTTCTTATTATTGTCTTTTTATGGTTATATAAATAAAGTAAATATAAAGTAAATAAATACCTTACTGGGGCAAAACCAGAGATGTATATAGATATTACAATCATATATTAATAACACAGTGTTACATTGACAGTAATTGCTATTTTCAATGTAGTTGTGGAATAATGCATGTTTTATACTGTTGTGCGGCTCGTTACTGTATCTCTAAGTGCCTAAACCAAAGGCTAGCTAAACCTGTGTGGCAGATGCAGCAGTAATTATACAGTTGTTTTAAGGCTGTCAGGTAGCAGTAAAAAGATGGGAGCCAGGCATATGGGGGAGAAGAGAAGGAGATATAGGGAGGGGGCCGTGGAGGGGGGCGGAGGGGCTTTGATGGACGGACATTGTAACTCCAGCATCTGGTAATAGCTGCAGCTGCTGTATCATTTTCCAGCCACCAGCTTGCCAACTAAATAAATATTGCCACGATCTGTCTTGTACTACCAAGTGTAAATTACTTTAACACGTCAATAACTAGTTTACAATGATGTTTTTTGCTGCCATTTTAGAACATATATTGATTTCACATTGGAGTTAAATGGCAGGAGGATTGTTTCCCCACTGTGTACCTTATTTTACAAAGACAGACTATGCAGTTGACAAGGGTAGAGGAAAACGCAGACTCTATTTGCAGTACCTCTTATAATTAGGTGGGACAATTGATGACTTCATAATGACTTAGTGATATTGCTAAAAACAGAACCAGATTTTTAATGCCAGCAAAGTCGTTTTGGTCACGATAACGTCAACACATATCCAAAGTCGTGCATTTGTCATATGAAATTTTAAAGTTAGCCAAAGTAAATGATTGAGAATTAATAATTGGCTGCCTCATGTGCTCAGAAAATAAAAAAAAAAAACAGAAAAAAAACCCAGATTGACAAACTACCAAATGCTTTCCGAGGTGCTTATGATTATCGCAAATAAAAATGCAAGCATGTCTTTCCCTCCATATGGGGTCCTCCTCTCGTCCACAGATGTTGGGAGACCCGCAAAATCAGCTCCGAAGCCACACTGTAATTACCACAATTTTAATCACGGCTTCGCGTTGTGACCCACTTCTTTTTTGGTGCACAGATCTGATTGCACGGCACTACAGCAGTGACTAACATGACAAAACTGCAGCCTGTTATTAACCTTCACATCATATATACGCTTCCAAGATATCATACGGACAATCTTAATCCCAAAATTACACCCACTTGGGCCGGAAAACCTCTGCGTTTGTCAAGTTTAAACATTTTTATTCCTCCTGAGCTAAAATGATGATGCTAGCTTCCTGTAGGACAAAACTGACATTCACCTAAAAACAGGTGTATTTTTAAACTCAGAGGTCGGTTAAGCTGTCCCACAATTGCACTCAAGTAACGGTACTGTTCAAATAATATTACTCAAGTAGAAGAGCAAAGTGGTTCACGAAAGTACTGCTCAAGTAAGAGTAAACGCATGTAAATATCTGATGCATACAGTTGTCCCTCGCTATATCACGGTTCACCTTTCACTGTTTCACTGATTTTTTTTGTCATTTTGCTTTTTTACATCGTATGAACGTGCATTGTGTTCTGCGTCCTGATTGGCTGTTGGACTGTAGACCATTGTCCATCAGTCTCCTCCGTGCCGTGTCTCCTGTACAGAACAGAATGTGTTCAGACAAATTTACATAAACGTTGGATCGCAGTGTGACTCTGAAGTGCTGTATGTTGTTTTTGTTTTTGTATGTTTGTTTTCTCCCCGACAAAACCCACAATGTCGATGAAATGTTCTGCACCAACAAAGGCGCCTACGAAGGTTTGAACTTTGAGAGTGTTTAAACAAGAGAGAAATGTGAGAAAATGTTAATGCCTGTGTGAGAAAAGTGTATAAAGTGTGTGGTGAAGGGTTTTACAGCTGCAAAACGTAGAATAATTGTAAAAAATAAAGCTGATACTTCGTGAATTTTGCCTATTGCGGGTTATTTTTAGAACATAACCCCTGCGATAAACGAGGGACCACTGTACTTTGAAATAAAAGAAATCATATCTAAAGTGGTGCACAAAACGCAAATGTTCAAATCATTTAGTGTGGTCACCTTAGAGCAGGTAAAATAATAACAAGTACTGTCACTTCAAACTAAATATTACTCAAGTAGGGGTAAAAGTATGCAGTCCGAAACTACTCAGACTAGTATCATTTCTTAAAATTACTCAACTAAATGTTAGTCCTGTCTCAATAAATACTATATCGACATTTTGTTCAATAGATGACGTATGATGATGATGTATTGTGAAAATAACAGTCATTTGTAAAACATATAGAACTAAAAATATCAGCTTTTACTGTATAAGATTCAGCTGGAATGTAAAACAAAAAGCGCTAAGTTTAGACAAATGGGATTTCTTTGACAATACATTGCGCGCGCACACACACACACGTACACACACACAGTCACGGCATTATAATCTAGACATCAGCGATAATAAAGCAGATTGATTATTCCTTCTCAAGCTTCAACACCATTTAATTGTGTGGCTTGAACACTGCAGTGAGGGTCAGAAGGGCTCTCTCTTTCATTTGCGAGCTCAAACACACACAAATAAACACAACCTACAAACGCACACAAATTCAAAAATCACATTTGGTCTCCATCCTACTATTTCGAACTTATTTTCTCACTGCGTCTTCTCACTGGGCCCCACAAAACATGTCCAGACGGGCGTTTGCCAAAAAACCATTCTTCTTTCAAACACACACAGTGCCCCGTTGTGGTCCCACTGCATTTATTAGTTGAACATCTCAATTAAAACACAGCAGGAGGTGTTGAGCCCTGTGGAAGAACAAAAGTACTGAGGTGGCTTTCTGTAATCACTGTCCACAGATGCCATAGCGGTTTTAACATTTTTATGCCTTTTTTTATCAGTGCAAACTATTTCCTTGCGTCTTTATGATACTGAATATGAAAATGTTTGCATTGGTTTGCATAATCTTGTAAACTTCTAATACTATACAATATGGCTTTCTCTGGAGTCACTTCGGAAATGTAGACATAATTATAGGCTCAGTATGTTTTGCATTCATCATCTTTGTCATTAAGTGCTTGCCATATTTGGTGTAGTAGGCATCATATTGCAGTTTAATTTGGGATAAATGGTATTGCCCATTCCAACAACTCATTTATCTTGGCACAAAAAATTGACATTTTCTGCATTATTATTATTTCTTTTTTTCCAAGCCCTTAAAATGTCCATTTGGCACAGATGTGGGACAATCCACGCCATCTGACATTCTCCCCTGGTCCTCTCCCTGCTCTTCACTTTGTTGTGTATCATTGTGGTTTCCGAGGTCTGCTCCAGAAATGTTCTCTCGGTGAGATTTGGTAAGAAGTGCCCTCAGCAGGGCTTCCATCTGCCATTAGGCCTCTCCACACTTTTTATCCCAAGACCTTGGAGACCCCAAACTGCCAAATGAGTTGAATTATGGCCAGTTATGTGGAGTAGACTTGGCATCACCAGGGAGAGGTCTGAGTCAGTGCAACTAACCACACTCCTGACCATTAAAAGGGGCTCTGACAAGGCTCCTTCATCTTTCCCTCTGCTCCCAAAGACTCGAGCTGCACCAGTGCCCCCTGAGGACTGATGCTCTTCAGCGCTCTAACCAGTGAGCAAGCCAGGTGCAGAGAAGCAGGAACTTACAATTTCAGTATTTTTTTTTTTTTTTTACTTTTACATTGAAATGAATGAACATTTACTATTTAAGTTGTACATTACTTAACAATAATCCTTACATACATTTCAGAAATACAAATATTCTTGCACCAAAGAAAGTTAGAATTAGAATTTTTGAAAAGAAAATGGACAGATCCTATTTAGAAAAGCAGAACACATTATATATCATTCAGGGGCAGTCCTTATCAGCGAATACCCTTATAACTCAATTAACTTGTTTTATTTATGCATTTTTTATTTAACCACACAACACAGTGGTAACAGCAGATAAAACAAGCATTACAAGATAGTTTCTTGCCAGTTTGTCAATGAGAAAAGAGAGACGCACACATGCCCACACACACACATTTCTAAACACGAGGCTCACGTCAGCCTGTAGACCACAGTTTGCATGTTGCACAGACCGAGAGACACCGGAGACACAGCGCGTGCACACTCACACACCACTGGATTTGATCTGTCACAATAACAGGGGCATCATGACATGATGGATACAGCTCTTTTTGCTCGGCTCTCTTTCATTCTGCCTCTCTTCGGTAATCTTGATGCAGTGTGTAATGTTTGCTGTAGCCGGCGGCTGAAATTGAATGAGTGATACAACTGGAGGTGCTGGGATTACTGTGGGCAGAATTGATGCTATCCGTCCGGTGATGTGTTATTTTGAGGAAGAAGTGGGGCAACAAACCAGAGAGAGAAATGGTCGCTGCTCTGTATGATTCTACAGTTTAAGTGGTGCAAGACAAATAGAATAACAGTTGATGTGCTAGCAGGGGTTGTAAATGCTTGAATAATTTTCCAAGATATAGACATCCATCTTTTCCATAGTCCTTTATACAGGGTTATTCATGGTAACTTAAATGCTATTTGTCTCCGTAGCCACAATTGCAGCCTCAGCCAACTCGATGCACAACTTTAGAGGTGAAGAGGGTTGTGTCCAGTCTCCACCGCTCTAATAGGGTCAGCACAGAGAAGGGTCATAGGTACACTAATGACATCTGCAATAGATGCTTCTTCCTCCAAGCCTAAGCTGGGGCTGAGCTCGTGGGAATTAAAGTATGCTGCTTTGAGACCAGCAGGCCGGACTAGGGTCAGACGCAAACCACAGAAAAGACTAAATTCAGCTCTTTCTGCAGGTTGGGGGCTCCAGCGCTGGGTCCGGGGCTATTGTTGTGGGGTCAGGTTAAAGCTGCCCAGATTGCCGAAGCAGCTGACAACCATTCATCACACTTCAGAATACAGGTATGTGCCGTACAGCTGGTACAGTGCGGACAAACTTTTGGTGCAACGAATATAGTAGAGTATTTTTAAAGACATTTATGTAGTGGTTTGGGTTTGTGGTAAAAATAGTTTAGGATAATGTGAAAACCAATATGGAGCTCACAGTTGAGACTCATCATAACTACAGTTTGTTGAATATTAAATAGAAACTTGCCTCATGAACTTGTCTGTTTTAACAATTGTATTAAAGTAAATTACAGAATAGGCATGGGACGGTTGAAATTTGGTGTCACAATTATCATGGTCAAAATAAGTGAGATTAACGAATATTTAACAAATATTTTCATTAATATTTCATTAATTATTGAAGTATTAAAAATTGATGTGAATAATTATAATTTTAATATGATGAATAGGTTCCATATTTAAACTGTTATGGTGTAAACAACAGAGATTTAGAAGAGATCCTCATGGAGAAGTTGATTTTTCTGCACATTTATTGGATTATCATGATTATATCAAATGTCCCACAAACGAACGATCTTTGTCTCCCCTTTTTATCACGATAAATTATATTTTTCTTCATAGTCCCATCCCTGTTTCAGAGTATTTCATACAATGAGACATATGTACAGATTGTGTGGTCTTAATCTTCTGCCACACATGTAATCCTCCTGTGCATTTAAAAGTAATGGTAGTATTTTCAGCCTTGTTCAAACACTGTGGGAGAAATTAAATAAGAGGCTATTTTTCTCCCCCATGTAAACAGCTGGCATCATCCCATGCTTGCACAATTAATGGGCATCTAATTGGCAATAATCATTTTTACTTAAGCAAATTTAAAATAGGCAGTTGCCCCTAGAAGAACAGCTGTCGGTGAAAGCTTCTGGCAACATAGCGTGGTTGTTTGAGAGAGTGGATGGTAAAAGGAGGTGGTCGATACATTCGCAAATATAAATGAATCCTAACTACATTGTTTTTATAATCCATTGCATTCTCCATTTTAAGTGAGTTTTATTAATATAACATTTTAAAATAGTGAAAATAGAAAGTTAGTAGAAAGTTTACTGAGAAAAGAAAGTGACAAAGGTTTAAAATCAAAACACCATTGAAAAGAAATGTATCAAAAAGTTCAGTTGTGTCAAGGAAAGTTCCGTTTGTGCCCAAGTTTAGAGTGCTTAAGCCTTGCTCTGATGTTTCTCTACAAAAGAACTTTTCAAAGACCATAGTGGTTATACTTGCTACTATTCTTTCACAGTTGTTAAATTCAAACGTGTGGAAAGAATATGCAGAGATGTCATTTAAATCCACACTAGATGAAAGCATCCTCAACAAGGTCACGATTCAATGGAACAATATAAAAAGCACAGGTTTATAGGACTCACGGCTGGCAGCTTACACACACCAGAAGTTCAACACGTTTAACAAACTTATGCTATATCTACTTGTGCTATATCTAGTCATATTTCGTTGTTGGAGTGAAGACATTTCGCTGCTCATCCAAGCCACTTCTTCAGTTCTGGTAAGAATGCTGGTGGCCACTGCCTTATATCTATCCGAGGGGAGGGGCTAACCATGGAGCTAGGCATAGAGTATATATATAAATGGACATAGCTAACTTGCTAGCCACCATGTTCCGTAGGAAGTGATCATGGGCGCGCTTCCAGCTCCATTGACTCAGGCTCCAATTCACTTTCTATTGAAAAACTGTCGCTCTTCTCTCTGTACCTGCTGCTGTCAGGCTCATCGTTTTGGTCTTAAAATGTTCGTATTAACACACTACATCACAAGTGTCAAACTCAAGGCTCGCGGACTAATTGTGGCCCTCCACATCATTTTATGTGGCCCTCGACAGGGTAAATTAAAAGGTATGATGGTCTTAAAATGATATTTAATCAGGAGACACGCAGTTACACAGCTATATTTTTTACCACTTTGCAAATGCATCTGTAATATTTGTAGTTTGAAGAAGTAATGAATACAGAAACATTTCATTAACAATTTTAAAAAGTAGTTACATTTATTTTATCTGGCCCTTTGACGGCAGCCATTTTGTTGATGTGGCCCTCGGTGAAAATGTGTTTGACGCCCCTGCTCTACATGATCCTGGGGTTTTTATTTCACTATTTTGTCCGCAAATCAAGATATGAACATTAATAACAGACAAATCAGGCGCCTTCTTTCCCCAAGGTCGCTTCTGCTAGCATTAACAACAGGTTTGATTGACAGTGTTGCTAAGTGTCCGTTCTCTGCGAAATCAGCGGTGCGGACGGGAAGGGGCATTACCTTCAACAGCCTCACTCCGGATTGGCTCTTTGGTTGCTATGACATTGGCAGTTGAAATTCCAAATATGGAACTTGTCTCCAAATTCAGCTCTATAACCGCTCGCCTCGATGAGCTTCATTTGAGTGGAGCCGAGCACCGTGGGTCACATCACACTCCCTTAGTCTACTTCTTTATACAGTCTGTGGAAGGGGGTTTCATTCCTTGCAGTATGGCAATTGCAATTAATTTTTTTTTTACTGAGGACATTCTATATTTCTATAATTGCCACCAGTTCTTTTTCATGAAAAGCTAAAGGAAAGCCGCCACTGCTTTGTTGTTTTAGTTACATTTATATTTAACATTCCTCTTTCAGACTTGAAAAAGGGTTGTTTCTGACAGGAGTGGGGCGCTTATAACTGGCCCAGTGGTGATGAATTGAATGAGCCTAATTAATATATTGACACAGAATAAAGTTTTGTGCCGAATCAATGTATAATTTGTGAAGGGAAAACCCAAAAGACGATAATATATATTTATATTTACCTCAGTGTTAGCAGTAGCTCTCTCATCAGACAGATGTAATGTGTGGGATGTTTGAAAAGTAACTGGATTGTGTTGAGGACATGGATTAACATCATTGTTTGAGCTACAACCAACAGAAGGTGACTTCCCCAAAGCTGACTGTCATCTTATCCGTTTCCCCAACAGCGCTCTAATCTGCGGGGCGAGCACGCTGCAAATCATTTCTATCCGGCATGAGGACAATGCAGCTGCCACTGTGTTGTGCATCATGGATTACAGTATATGCATCTTGTCCCACCCTAACATAGACCTCTGACAAAGGACATCATTGAAAATGCCACCATGGCTAAATTGTGTATTGAACGGGCATATACTGTACATGACATGTTTACACTTTGAACGCCTCCCGCTATAGCACACGCTGGTTGTCAAAGAGACGCTATAAGCTGTGCCCTGTAGATCATTTAGGCCTACTTGTTTGTTTAGTATGTTTGTGTGAGGAATTATGGCTTCTAGAAGAAATCAAATGGGTCAGATTCAATTAACTTGAAGCAACCTTTCAAATTCTGTAATTATGTGAGAAGATAATGGATATGTTTTACCCTTCAACCTTAACCCCATCTTTTACCATTTGTTTATGAAGTTAATTGAAGCTCACAGATGTTGTTTGGCTTAAGTATAAATGCATTTAATCACCTATTTTAGCTTCACATTACACTTGTGCTTAAGCTAATTAATTTCCAATATGTATAATCTTTTAATATTACGGATTTGCATTTTATTAGCTTTAGAAGTGGGATGTTTTAATTAGTTATCAGAATGTTCTTAATTTAATAGTCCTAATTTTAGAGGCATTTTGCCCTTGTTATGACAAATACAATTTTATGCACTAACTCAATAGTTAGGGCATGTATAATCTAACATGAAAACATTATGTGTTAATTGGCTAAACATAATTTCATTCACATAAAAATGTGCAGACAAAAATATTCCATACTTGATGGGACCAATATTTAACTTATGACAAAGATCATGTGAGATCATGATTGTAACAATGATCTCATATGATTTGTGCCTTACTGTTACTGTTATGTTTTCTCCTAAAATGCAGCTTAAGCAAAGTTATCAATAATTCCATGTTTTTTTTTTTAAAGCAGTGCAAAATAATAATAGTATGCATTCAGTTTGTATGTTTGGCCGCTCCAGTCACAGTGTTTCCATATTAAGGGGCGTCAGTATATGATGATGTTCAGTCGAACACTGCTGACATGTGTCAACTAAGTAGCCCCAAACTAGTTGGACAAACAGCCTTGTGCACTTTGTGTATTTGTTTATTTTGCAGATAAGAGAAGTCTTTTATGGATAAGCAGTGGCGTCTCCCCGCTCTGTCAGGCCGGGACAGGCTGAGGGGAGATAAAATAGAGTCTGTTAATCTGGTGCTGGTGTGCGGAGAGAGTGATGTTATTGACCTACGCTGGCAGCAATGTGTTTCAATTATACACCGCCATCCATTTTTCAGGCAAGTGAAGCGATGGGAGGGGAGCACGGAGTTCAGGCCTGGGTTAGAGTCATTCTCCATCACTTATGATGTGTCTTTGCAAAGCACTTTAATTGAATTACCCAATTTATTCTTTAAGCAACAATGCCCTGGCACAGACCCATGACAATTAGATACAAGTTTAAAATAAGCCACTTTGCATAGTTAATTTTTCTTCCATAGTGTAGATAGAGAAAGTGCTGAGCTGAGCAGCAGTTTATACTGATGATTAGAACACATCCCTAATGAGGTTAGTTTATGTTATACCTGTTAGAGAAATGCCATTTCTGTGCTGTACTCAGGGCTCTCACTGCCATCTTTGTTTTTTGTTATCTTGACCTACATCATCAGAGGTATAATACTCCCTACAACAGAAGCATATCCACACTGGACTGCACTAGACTGGACCACACTATCACAGTGTCTTGGGGTTCATGTCTCTGGGTGCTTGGTCCTGTCCTGATGGTAAATAAACTTCTCCTGCGCTAGAACTCCAGCCTCATGCCTCATCTCTTCAGCTCTCAGGCTACTACAATTTATTCTATAACAATACACAGATTATTAATGACCTTTATTTAATTGAATTGTCATGTCCTGCAATATTGCAAGATGTCTGTCATACTGTCTGTCTTATTATTTATATAAGTTACTGTCCAGTTCTATTGAATGATGACAGTATTTAATGATAACATTCCATGTGACATTTTTTTTCTAACTTCACAAAAATAAATATCATTTTAAGTTCCTAACCTCATAGTATTTAATTCTGGAATGTGCCAGTATAACACAATAACGATTGTTGAATATAAAAAGGTAGAACTTGCAATAAATGGCATTGTGTTAGTGGAAATACAGTATTTATGGAGCACAATGTGTTTGTGTACTCCACTGGCATCTTCTTGATTGTGCATCTGTCTTTGTAGTTCTTTAAAAGTTCCACTGTAAAGAGGCCACTGCTTCACTTCCCCCTTTTGTTCAGCCAAATTTTGCAGAATATTTTCTGTGTTATTTGCAAATTGCACTTGGCTGAATGTGATTAATTCTAATCAAGTTCAATTTATTCTGGTAGAGCAGCTGGAACAGGCCTAAGTGGTGCTTGCTTATGTCTGTGAGCTGTCTGAGAAGATAGTGGGATTGTCAATCACATGGTCCCAGTTAAGTGTGTTAGTATCGTGCTTATAACAGTTACACCTTGTCCTGCCTCTACTCTGGCCTCACACCTGGCTCCTCGCCAAGCTCTCTGTGCTACCAGTTTTTAGCAGGACCTGTTGTGCTCTATGTTCCAGCTCTTTGGGTCTAATCAGCTGTACTGTGTATCGCTCCACTTGTAGAGGGAGGAGTTGTGGATACCAATGTTCTCTATAAGCATGTAATGTACACTAATTATGTTAATTTGTTGTATTGCAGATGGCCCAGTGTTGATTGCTGCTTTAGGACCAGGAGAGGCCTGCCTGAAAATTAAACATGGAAAGTTATCAGATGTTCATTACACCACAACCTAAACTAACATGATTTTGGATCCTATCTTTTCTCTTGACAACTTAAATAAATGTATGGTAATGTCTATCTAAGGATCGTTTGCCAGCCAACATGCATGCATCTATTACCAAACATATTCTGAATCCTTTACACGTTTAGGCTTTTAAAGTGCAAATATTTGTTGTTTCAGTGACATTACAAAATGCAGCATTATAAATTAACTTGATCTGATTTGAATCAAAGTAATGCATTGCTATTTAATTGTATAAATTCAAGCTCAAGCCTATGGTCCATTTGTAACATTGCTTAATATTTCTATATATTTTCATGTTTGGTGTCATTAAACTCGGAACATAGCCTACAGTTAATGCCAACGCTCTATGGGAAGTGTGACATTCTGGGTGTGCCAAGGTGTATGGTGTGTGAGACAAGCCGCTGCACTCAGCTCTTTTACTGTGATGCTCAAACTGTGGCCACTGGAGCAGGCCAGTACAGCCCCCATCTCCTTTAAACTTGGTAAAGTGAACCCTGATGTCCAAATGAATAGGGCTCTTTCATAAAGCCGTGGCCATTGAACTCTAGAGACAGAATATAGCCTTAAGTCCTGCAACCTTTGTGGCTGGGGGTTCCTGCCAGGCATGATTCCTGTTTAGTGAATAAGTGGGGTAATTATGGTGCGGTTTGGGCCATGCAGCAAATGTCACCAGCAGATAAACAGTGGGAGCAGCCCTGCTGTAAAGGCCTGATTTATTCACCCTGGACCTCCTGTAGCCTGCAGATGAATTGGGAGCATTTGAGTGGAAAAAACTAACTGGCTTGTCTTGATCCTCTGCAGTTCAAGGATGCATATAATTAGAATAAAAGTAGTTAGTGGATCATGCTGCAGGTTATTCTTACATTGTCATGCACTGTAGTTTCTCAGTTTTCAGAAAGTCAATTAAGAGCTTACTTTGATAATAAGACATGTATGATACAGAGATATTAGGAAATGTCTAGTGAAATATGACACTTAAATGTACATAAAGTTACATCACTTATTTGTACTGACCAGCTCACTTAGAGCAGATTTATAAGGATTTTCATTCAAAGACTAAGTGCTGTTTTATTATTATGAAGCCATCACCTTTTTGCTCTAAATATATTTAGTAATTGGCTATACTTATAGGACAGCTTGTTCAACACAGCCAGGAGATGACAGAGCCAATGAGCATCATTTCATTACCTTCTCAAATATATAGCCCTGTATCTCCTCCAGATTAGCTTTGTCTGGAATAACAATGATAGCTTTAAGTGTCTCTAATTGAGGCTGCTAACCCTCCCTTCACATGAAAGTGCTTACTCATTTTATCTGTCCTTTTAATAATTACATTATCATTTTACACCCCTGCCGCTTCCTTGGGAAGTGGGGCCAGTGTGTGTGTCGTGGTGAAAGCTCATTATTGGAGCTGAATTATGTGCAGTTTATTGATCCCCATGGTGGATTATGGTGCTCTAAGTTAGTCTAGACAGAATAGTTAGCCAGATGACAAGGAGGAAACAGAAAGGCCCCAGGGGGAAATCCCTGGGCTCAGTTAGTAATTAATGCTGCCAGGTAATGGAATTTAAGTTTACACTAAATCCAGCAAAGCTGACATTTGCAACACAGTATAAAATAACATTATCATAATGAATCACTCAGGACCAGGAGGAAGGACCTATATGTTATTTCTTTCATATTTGTCCTGAATATAATCAACAATACCTGATAATAGTGTGTATTTTGCTTATTTATTAAAAGTATATCTCTTAGCCTTTTATATGCAGGCTACTAACTACTAATATGAATACAAATATAACGAGGGGCAAGGGAGCTTCAAGTCATGAATCATACATTTTGGTTGGTTTACCAAAGGTCTGCTGCACTTTGTAGTACATAAAGGTGATGTGTTAACACGTGTTACCATATTGTTGGAGTGTACTGCCAGGAGCCAAACTGCACTCTAAAGGCTGCCCTTCATAAAACACTGCATCACCACCAGGCAGATTGGTGCACCTGTTAGAGCAACCTTTTACTGATACCACGCCAGGAACTTTGCCCTGTAATGAGGCAAATGTGGAGCTCAAAGCCCCTCCGTGTCTTTTGTGCGCTGCTAATGTCCTTGGCTCATATGCTGTGTGTTAGTAAATGCATGTGCGATGAAACAGAGCCGTGCACGATGAAACAGGGCTATCTCTACAATGGGAGAAACTGAGGAGGAGGAGAGTGAAGCCGCTGATTAGACTAGTTTTACTGCTCCTCCGACGACCTAGAAAAACACGGCAGCTTTGACCTTGCATAGCACAACCCTTATATATCTAATGATCTCTGAGTACCTTAATGATACAATGTGTTCTTGCTCTCCCTCCATTTTGACTATCCTCCTTTTATGTTCCTCTCCAGCCATTCTTTCTTTCTTAGAATAAGTGCGCACACACACAGACTTGTCCACATTCACACCCTCATAGTACATAGCCCTGAAAACCCCAGTCAGCAGTTTGGGGTAGGAGTCTAGCAAATGAGCTGTCCTATTGAAATAGAAAGGAGAGTGCTCTGTTCTGCAGAAAATGCTGCTATGGCAAGCCTTACAGAAGAGGGACGAAGGGGAAATTGCTTGTTCGGACAAAGAAACATGAAAATGTCCTTTCACTACAAATGTACCAATTTACATTTAGGAGACTGGATATCCATTTCTTAGACGCTCTACTTTTCTTCCTCCTTTTTATGTCACAAAATGCCACTAAATGCTGTAAATGGTCTGAGAAACACTATTCAATTTAATACCTGCATTTTCAATTTATCCTCTTCTGGGCTTTTAAATGTGTGCTGTGGAGTGTGCCAGTTTAATAGGAACAGCAGCTAGTTTTTCTATATTTTAAAATTGCTATGTAGAAGATTTCAGTGAAAAATGTGAGAGCTACATGATGATACTCAAATGAACATAGCAAAAATGAGTCACAATCCAATGTATTAGCCAGTCCAAAGTCTGGATATATACTGATATATACTTTTTTTTGTTTTTTACATGCAGTAATACAGGAGATGTTTCTGTATTCCACTGTTGCTGTTAATTCCCCCATTTAGCCCACTTAAAAATAAATCTCCATTGGTGCTTGTATTCCCGCTCCGCTTCAGCTCGGTAATTAAGATTCCATTCTGGCTCTGAATGGAAATCTGAAGATGGAGGGTTATCACTGGTCTTCACTACCCAATGAAACACCTAGAGTGACCTCAAACGTAGCCAATAGGGTACTCCTAGCACCTCTCCTAGCCCCTCTCCCCCGGGCATCATGTTGTGTGGTCTGCTCTCTCATTACTCTCAGTGTGAAGGCCTGGGACGTGGGTGGCGAGCTGGGGAGGAGCGGAGGAGGGTTTCTGTCCCTGGATGAGTGAGTGCGGATAAGAAGTTGTTTGAATTCATAATTGTGTTCTGGTGAAGGGGACAGATTTGTAAAGCAAGGCTGGGTTCATTGTGTGGCAGTGCGAGTCCAGCGGAGGGTGTGAGCAGCTCAAAGCTAATGTAATCTACGCTATTAGAGAGGGTTAATTAGCTGCTGAACTGGAGCCTGAAGAGCACACAGGGAAAGAGGGGAGACATGCATTGAGATAGAAGGAGGCCGGGCGGCGGGGATAGAGAGGTCTTGAGGGAGTGATTAGCTAGCGCTTGTTGTAATATAGCCACACAGTCAATAAGGCTACTCCTCCGAGGACCGGGAGGAATCCAGAAGAAAGAAGAAAGTGGGGAGGAAAGTTTTACCTCATAAAAAATGTTTGGAGGTCAGCTGCGGTGACACATGCTCGTACACAAGAGAGGATGATTTATTGTTTTAATTTTTAGACCGAACAATTTAAACTATTATTTCTGGCTCCTACAACCAACTGTCGAATATGAACATTTGAAAGCAAAACACTTGACAATTACAGTTGGGTAAATGTTGTAATTAAAGTTGTGTTTTCTTCTGAGAAACCTGAAATAAAGGAAGCCTAAAACGTCACTAATTGTCCAGGTATGAGTCTAAAACAGTGGTTTATTTTATATTGTATTGATGTGCTCTTGAGATGTGGCTTTTCCTATTTTGGAGTTCTATGCACTTTTACCCAAATTTGGATCGAGTCAAGGACTGATTATTACACATCTGAATACTGTTGTAACGATTCTGAAATGTCAAATTCAATTTCAATACCAAGGAAATCTACAATACAGTGGTCCCTTGTTTATCGCGGAGGGTACGTTCTAAAAATAACCCGCAATAGCCGAAATCCGTGAAGTATCAGCTTTATTTTTTACAATTATTCTATAAGTTTTGCAGCTGTAAAACCCCTCACCACACACGTTATACGCTTTTCTCAGACAGGTGTTAGCATTTTCTCACATTTCTCTCTTGTTTAATTAATTAACAGTGACTCACGTGTATTTCTCAGTTCCTCTGACCATCCCTCTTCGTCCTGGCGCCGCTCCGCTGTAGTGTGGATCGAACATATGTAAATTTGTCTGAACACATTCTGTACTGTACAGGAGACACGGCACGGAGGAGACAGATTAACAATAGTCTGCAGTCTCTTGGTCAATCAGCACACAACGCACGTTCATATGATGTAAAAAAGCACGTACAAGCACAAAGCACAATTTATAAGTGGTAGATCACTCCAAAACCTTTCAAGAGAAGGTCGACATTTGTCCTATTAAGGCTATTTATGTCATTTTTCCAGTACTGATACTAGTGCGTATTTACTTTGTTCTGTCCCGTCCCCTTTTGCCATTAAATGCAACTAAACCGCACTTTCTTTGTGGTGGTACTTCCGGTTAAAGTGGGAATCCCATTCATTTCAATGGAGAATTTGTGAAAAAAAGTAGAGTGATGTGTGTAAAAGTCAACACTGCACTGATTCTCAGGAGGCTTTAAAATGACTCTGTAGTCCCTGTAGAACTTATTTAAAACAATACAACCCATATGACGATGTTTCAGAATAAGGTGAATACTTTTGATGCATCAATTTAATTTTATAACAGCCCTACTGCTCTAATGAAGCTGTTGAAAGTATTTCTTTTACAGTATTCAGCCCTGTGTCCATCCTCTTTTCTCTTATCCCTTTGAGCTCCATTTCTTTTAACATGTGCAGTTTGGGCCTTGTCCCCTGGCATTTCGACCACACAATAATTACATTTATAGCAAATCGAGCCAGCTATTTGTTGATATTTGTGATTGTGTTTTTCTGATATAAACGTGACATAATAGAGAAACTCTTGAGCACTGAGTGGAAAAAAACTGTGTGGAGTTATACCCTCAATTTAATAGCAGACTGAGGTGTTTCTCCAGCATCATCAGATCAATGGAGAGTAAATAGCCCACACTTCTTGTTTCACCGTGCAGTATTGATCTTTTCCTCAGCCTCCACTTCCCTTTTCCACCGGCTTCTTGTGTCTTTCAACCCCAGGGACCGCGCTGATTGCCATAGATTGGACAAGCTAACAAGCGCATGATGAGGAACCGAGGCTTTCTTTTCTTCTCCTAGGCTGTTTCATTTTTTTCCTTCTTTGTGGCACTGGCATGAACACACAAGACAGACAGACAGACATACACACAGGGACTTAAAAACATCACAGCTCCACCGCCATCAAGGAGTGTTTCTTTCTTGTTTCTCCTGTTTTTTCCGGCTCCATCTGGGAACTACTGTATGCTGCTGTGGTGCCGATCTTACGGGCAGGTTGCCAGGTTGATGGAACTTAACTAGACGGAGAGAACTCTTGATACAGTGTGCCTCTTCACCTCACCAGGAACTTTATTCTTTCCAGATGGCGCCACATTTTCTTTCGCCGAAGTATCTCAAGTGGCCTGAGGAGAGGATAGTGCTGTGGCTGCGAGTGGGTAAGTTTTAATGCTGTAGTTCTGTAAGCGGTGATAGGAGCAGAGATGACGAAGGGAAAAGCCCAGCCTATTCCCAGCCCCCCTCACTGCATAGGCAAATGAGGGTCACAGCAACATTCAATTACATGCACGTTTCAAAAAGAGGTCTGTGATATGGACCAAAATAAATCTCTTTATATCTTTCCGATCACTATAATCAGTTAATATTTGGCAGTATTTTATAATTGTGCTAAACCGTGCCTGTTAATGTCTTGGTTGAGGCATTAAAGTATTGCACAAATTGAGAATTCACTGTAAAGTTAATCACAAAAGTGCAGGAATATCAATTTATAACTCTCTTGTCTTTATGTCTTTTCCTTTTTTCTAATTGTATCTTGTTGAATTATCAATATATATATACACTTAACTGTATATTCTCAGTGTGAAAAGTTCAAAATAAAACAATATATTGGCCGTTTCTAGTTGCAACTATGAGAAATGATTAGACTTTCCCTCTTGCATGTTGTGTGGTCTTTTTCAGTCCAGCTCACAAAGTAGTACTAAATCTTGTACATGTGCTGTCTTGTGGTTCAGGATCAATATGGAGTGTGTTTATTGAATTCTGTATTTGTGTTTGTGGAGGGCGTGCATAAACTAGCTGCAGTAAGTGATCAGATGTGCTTTTAAGGCTCATTAGAATCGTGCTGGTCTTTATAGATATGCTTTCCTGCTTTGATTAGTTAATGGCTCAACACATCTATTAGGCACCGGCTTCTTTCTGCAGCATGCCTGATGGGTAATACTTCATCTCCACCATTTCATGTTCTTTGCCTGTACTCTTGTTGGGCTAACATGACAAAGTTTGTTTAATATTGTAATGCACTTTGTGGTTTAATTGGGGTGAAAACGTAAGAGTGTTTTATTAACTTTTTTTTTCTTTTTTAACTAATCCTTTGATCTCATTTTAAAAAAAACATTGTTGTCAGAATGTGTTTTTTTTCACCTCTCTGGTTCTTTCTCCTAAGTAACCCAAGTCCACCCTTTCTACCTCCCAGCGCCCCCCACATACCGGAGGACACACGCACAGATCCAGTATCTCAATGCTCAGCGCTCTCTTCTGGGCTCCTTGTGTTTGCATGTGATATTTTAGGCGACTCTGGGAGGGATGACAGTTCTAACTAGGCCTATTAGGTAACCCTCAGGGTGCCCTCAGCACTGATTTGAGCACCATTAATTTTCTATTATGGAGTGCTGAAGATGTGCCCCTGCGCAGTCATTCACCTGGCTTATTGAGTCTCACACACACCAATTGTGGACTTTTCCAGGGCAGTGTTGCTGGAGGTTTAGTGTGACCCCTCCAGGGAGCTAATTTATTATTTGCAGATATCGATCTGGCAGGGTAGGCCAGGCGAGCCGTGGCCCATGTTGACTCTGCTCTGGCCCCTGGCGTCTTTAACCCTTTCCAGACAAACACAGACAGACTGGAGATAGATAGTTAGGAGGCATTACTTTATTAATTGTTGTTCTTGCTCAATACTTTGCTTGTTTAGATGTGAAAAAGTTAGCAGTAGGGAAAGGATAGATTTAATCTGTGTGTTTTTTCCTCTTTCAAGCAGACAAGTATGTATACACTCTGCCATGGTGCAGACCCACACACACACAAAAAGCACACTCACGCACACTGTCTGGCCTGTCCAAGGGAAATAAAATCACAGTTAAGAGGAAGGAAAACAAATTTAGAAGGTCAGACAAAACATTTATCAAGCTGTGTATGTCTGGTGGGTAAATAACAGAGGGACAGTAAAGGGCATGACTCTGAAAGCACCAGATAACCACAGCGCATCATCACACAGTCTCCACGTTCACTGAGAGAGCGGATATTTCTCAGAGGGCCGCCTCTGGAGCATTCACTAATATTCTTTCTCTTGTATTGCTGTTTTATTTTTGAACATTAAACTGAGTTATTATGGCATATACCCTTGGGACTAAAATGTAAGGTATCGCAGAGATAAAAAGCCATAAGACAGTGGTAGTGGGGACATACTGGGCCTTATTTGTTTCAAAGCTGCTCTTATATAACACTAATATGTAGTATGAGAAACTATTTTAATGGTTTATTAAATACTCAATAATGTATTTGTAACAATAGGGACAGGTGGTTGAAGGTGATGGGTCAATAAAAAAGATTTACTGAGATCAAGATAAGCAGGTACAGATTTAGAGAGTCTATTTGATACATATGTAAGTATTTACTGGCTCCAAGCGGAGTATCGGCCTTTAGTGCTTTCTGTTGTACAACTGCACCTTTATTTTGTGAAAGACTTTTAAGATCTGTTAAGATTTAACAGTTTATTAGGTCTGCATAATTTTACCAGCAATTACACAATGGTTTAATTGAGCGCAAAGTGAACGGTACTCCAGGTAGCTGTCCAAAGGGGAATATTGTTGCTACAATGTACAGAATATCCAGATGTGGTTTGATTTTCTCTGTTGGGACATTGTCTGGGCTTTGATGTCCTTATCCAGCACAAACACAGTCAGCTGCAGCATCTGCCTGGAGCACTGGTACTTGTAAAAACATACACCAAAATAAAACACACACGTTTATGCCAAGGGACCAATAAGCTTCTTCCCACAGGCCTCCTCAAGGCCTCAGCACAGCCTCAGCCCCAGACTTGCACTGTCCCAACGCTAATTGGGATTTAATGCTCTCACAAAATCTCGGAGGTCAAATGGTCATGCGTGTCTGTTGGCATGTTTTTGTAAGAACCGCTAAGCCTGTTTCACAAGTGCAGAGTGTAGCTAAGAGGAGCAAAGAGGAAATTCACAGACTGTTGAGCTTTGGGGGTCGCCAGCGATGACTAACCTAAATGGAGGTGAATGATGACAGATGTCCGGAGTGGATTTATGAGAGATAATACACCAACATTTTGTGTTTTATACTGGTTGTTATGATAGCGTTTTACCTGATCTTTATAGACCAGAACATAAAATAAAGGTCAGGAAATTTCCCATGGTTGAAAGTACCCCCAACCTGTCCAAATTTGTCCATTCTGGCTCTGTGAAGACCATTTCACGGTTGACAAGGCTGTCTCTTGTTGAATTTGGCACCACCTCAAAAGTTGGCCTGTATTCATCTTCCATATTCATGTGAATGTGAGGTGGAGGTCAGGGAGAAGACGTCCCTGATGAGGAAACATGATGTAGTGAATGTTCCACTGGTCTGCAGAGCGGTCTGTGAATGCTCTTAAAGTCAAATAGGACTCAGGGAAGATACTGTGTGCCCCTTCCCAAAGGCTACAGTCCACTTTGTGTCAAAGTGTGGTCCAGGGAGACTCTGCAGCTGCTCACTGAGAGGAAGTCATTTAAAAGGTATTAAAATAATTCCTGGATTTAAATAATCCAACAGACAATCAAATGTGGAATGTAGACTTGTCTTGACTTTGCACTGGATCAAAAACTGATCAAAAACTGATCACATACATTTTCATTTTATATTGCAATGAAAAAAGATAACGATACAAACGCAAGTCCAATCAATTTAACATAACCAAAACAATACAGTACATGACTAACAACCCACTTTTTTGACGCCAGCATGTGAATAAGGACACTTCAAACTTTCATTCTAGGTACAAGGACATAAGCATTTGGATTTAACAGGAATATATCACATTGTTCCTTTCATTTATCTGCATTACTGAGCTGTGGAGTCGCTTTACAGCCTCTATACAGGTTGATGTGATTCTGAAAAACTGCTGTCAATGAGCTTGAAGTAGACCTCTCTGACACGCCGCTGTCTCATCAGTAATCAGGCCAATCTGTTTTCACAAAGTGGACACACTCAGAGCACTATTGACAGGAGGGTCTCATTTTATCTCCACGGTGTCTTACAAATGCAGAGCAAATCAGCGGATGTTCGTGCGTTTAGGCAGACACCATGACAACCGGCTAGATTTGGTGAGCCCTGTGCCAGCACTTTGCACTAAGTTACACTGCACACTAATTGGCTGCTACCTGGCTGCACATCACTAGCATCACTGAACAAGATGAAGATCTGGCTCTGTCTAACAGTGAGCTCTGTAGTGCTGGCTGATTACCCTTCGAACTCAAACGAGGGTGAGGAAGAGAAAATTTCCCTGCTCCATGTCCTCTTGGCACTGAGCTACATTTTTTCATGTCTCTAACTCAGAATTGCAGCCACAACTGTATTATTTCTTTTATTACAATGATTTTTTTTTCATGTAACCAGTTTTCTTCATCAAAAATGGAAAAAATAAGAAAAACATACGTGCACTACACTAACTATAAACCATATTTAACATATAATCTCCTAAACATTTTATTTTTGGTTGTAAAAATGTACACTGCAATATTACCAGCAACAGTTTTTAATCTTCTTCAACCAAAAATGTGAACGTTTTAATTATGTGCTCAGGGATAGCTGCCCGATAGAAACATTCCCATCCCAGGGCCAGCCTTTAGTGCCAGTGTGACCGATGGTCCCTCATTTAACACAGCAGCGGAGCTTGTGTTCAGACCAGGAGGAGCAGATTGATTTGAGCACCAGGGAAGATTTATACTGTGCACAGGGCACTTCTGACACCCATTGTTTCACATGTGCCCTGTCGAGCCATGCCTCCCAAAATGCATCACTGTGTAAAATATTGACCCAGAGAATCGCATTACTCTCTGTAATTTTGACGCTGAACTTCTCAACAGTAAACTTCTTACGCTGAAAACATTAAATATACCGTTTTAATGTGTTTTGTCGGAATGAAACCCAAAATACAGAGCCAAGAAATCAGTGAAGGCCATTGTTGTCTGTTGCCAACACTTAATAAAAGTGTCTGTCTTCCTCTTAGCCAAGAGGAATGTGTCCCTGACGAGGAGCCAGATAAATGGGGGACCTCTGGCTGTGTGGTGGGAGGCTCGGGGCGCAGGGATGTAACCTTGAGATATAAAGCCCCCAATAACGTGTTTCCTCTTTCATTCGGGGGCGTCTTGTTACTAAGTTTGTTGAGTTGTGCTTTGCCAAAATGAGATTCCTGTTGGCATTTAGCTGTAACCGATTGTATTTGGGATTTATTACTGATTTAATTTGCACTGTGACTTGACACTTCTCAGTATCACTCCAGTTGGAATTTTAAAGTCAGTCGTCTTTGTTGCAAATGTAGTATTTGTCCTACTCGCCTCCAGTAAGAATTTAAGCCTTCTTTTATTTCTCCTAAATTATTTGAACCCATTATACAGTACTTTTTATATGGGATAAACTTTTACAGTCTCCTTTCATTTCAGTTTTGCCTTCAGGGTTTACCACAGCAAATCATCTGCGCCCTGCATATATATGATGAGACATATTACTTTGGCATTTTCAAGACACTGAGAAACAGTTCCCCCCCAAAAAATCTAGCTTTGTTTGTCCTACTTTAAAAGAATGTATCTCAATCATATCTCTGTACCTTTTTATATAGCGATAAGTTGTTTTACAGTGCTATAAAGTTATGGATAAACCAGGTCACACTCTTAGAAAATATAGAAATACAATTAACCAAAATACATTATGTTTTATGCAAGACTATAACATGATAGCAAGCATAAATTAATTCAATTATCACAAACAATTGGATTAGTCAAAAAGCTTATAGATGCATATGAAAAGGTTTTGGAACAACCAAAATGGTACGTAAAATGCTACGTGCTAATGGCGTGTTTCTATACAAAGTGAAGTGTATTCCAATTAGTCTAAGAGCAAATGGTTTGATGCTATCTAAAATTAGCTTTCATGTGAGATTTGCTACACATTTTGCGTTTTTAGCTGGAGGCATAGTTTGAATTTGGTGTAAATCCTAATGTTAGTTGTTTCATCTCCGAAATTTCCTTTTATAACCTTGGCAATGTTTTTTACGTGGCTGTTGTTTTTGCTGTAATGGTCACACTTTAGAGCATCATTATCTCAATACACAGATAGTTTTTATATTCGCAAATGACCTATAAACTTTCATTTGGAACTACCTACGCACATTTGCCCACGTACAACCGCTCTCCATCTGGAACAAAGCTGTGCCCCCTCCCACCTAACATATCAAGAAAGTCACCAGTTTGCTAGAGAGAATATTACACACCATATTACTTGAATTCCCTCCTGCTTACTCTCATACACACTCATAGCCGAACATACAATTGCTGACACCTGTAAATTATAGAAGTAATGATGCACTGCAGATGAAAGGCTGAATGGGCTCCCAATAGGGCTTTATAGTGACATGTTAACCTTGAGGTGTTCTACAAAAGAAGAAATCGGATGCCCCTGGATGTTGCAGTTCCATACTTTCCGCATATTTTAAAACTAAGATCATGGACTATACAAGAGTTTCACACAGCCAGGACTTATACATTATTCGGTCTGAAATATATTGAGTTGAAACGGATCCAATTTGTGTGTGTTTAAACAAAAAATCAGGACAGTTAACAGCGGTCTTTAGGGTAACATTTCCATTCCAAACAAAATGAAAAATATTTATTGTGAAAAATGTTGTGTAGATGTGTGAATGCGAGTATACTGGGCTGCTTTTCTAAAGAACAAAGCTGGTTTTGGTTGATGTTTTCTGTCCTTCTCAGCTTTGGAGAGGCCTATTGGGGGCTGCAGCGCGTGAGGCTGGAGAGCACAGAGCATGGGGCACTGTGTAGGCCGCAGCACAGCATCTGCCAACCCAGACTGTCCGTGGTTTGTTCCTTTCCCAGCACATTCTTACATAATTATCTGTGATGAACTCCTCTGCAGTCAAGCCACAAATCCACATGTCAGAGGCCTGGCTTACTGAAGAAAGCCACGCAAGACCTTGAGGATGCACGAATACACACACACACACTATACAGAAACACATAAGACAAAAAGTTTGAGCCGTGACAAGTGGGTTTTAGTGTTTTGGAACCAAAGCAAAAAGGGTATAATCTTGGCTTCCACATTGACACTCATCCGAGTTTAGCAGACTTTACGGGCTCCTGTCATGCCCAGCACTTTTCCCCTCGGTAACTTTGTTAGTCTCCTGCTGATACACCTCTGTCCCCAAAGCGCCTCTGCGTAAAGTTTTAAACTCTGGATCTATTCATTAAAAATCTGTTCATTAAAACTTATTCATAAACCTGGTCTAATTACCTACCTCAAAAATGGTTAGACAGACAATCATATTTTGCAACATATTGGACCACAAAAATATAAAACAATGGCCTGATTGTGAGTTCAAAGAAATCTCCCCCATATTATTCTCTTGCCATGTTTTTTTACACGCCTCTTTGGATCTGCATTTTGCTGTGTATTATCTAGTCTGGTGCCAGCAGAATAGGAGGATGGGTTGACATTGGAGTAGTGTATTGCAAAAGACTGAAGACCGTGCCAGCGGGATAAGAGAGGAGAACAGCGGAGGGTGAGGGTCTCATTAGCATAACTAACGGGATGCCCAAAACCGTGTTCTGGAGTGGCATGTTTACGGCACCACATTTGGCAATGGCACGGTTCTTTTATAGGGTTTATTAAGGAGATAAGGCCAGGCACATGCACTATTGTCTGCACAAGTCTTTGTTTGGGCTTTCATTTGTATGTTTTAATTGTTATCGGCCTTTCTTTGTGTTTAATGGTTTTGTTATGGAGTGCATCCAATACAATATGCTGTATTTATGTACACTGCATTTTAAACCCTGCCAATTTCAACTTTTTAACTGTCCACGGTTGGATGCTATAGTGAATCACCTCCATTGATCTGGATATGTGCAAGTGGGATGTTGTGTAAGAGTTTTATACATTTATGAAAAATATGATGTGCAGAATACATGGGTAACACTGTATCATAACTACACCTTAATCAGTCACAAAGCATAAAAACGACTCAATTCAACCACAATCTCATAATTAAGCCGTTACTAAGACTGAATTCTTAATGAACTAATATTTATTCATTATTAATTATGTCTTTTTTGTGCTTTATTAAGGTTGTAAATTGTTTGACTATTATAAAGTGGCACCAAAAAATGTTGTAAAATACATGTTGTTATTTGTATAATAGCAATAAACACCAGCACTTTTCTTGTAGTACTATCCGTTTTCTTGTAGTACTAGAGTTAATGTAGTATACGTGAAGGTCTGGCATGTGTGAGGTCTGGGGAAGTGTGCTCATATAAGCCTACTACTTTTACATGTTTGTATTTTGGCTTAAGTGGCCTTTAAAAGCAATGAAATGGAAAGTGCATTCATAAGCCAATCTCGGGAGCGATCCCATTTCAGGCGGGCACAGAATGGCGCTCTTTGTTGTACTCCGGCCCCTTTCATGTCTCTGAGGTCATTTTCACAGAGCAAACAGGGAGACTCATTATCAACCTGCACCTGAGAGGTCAGCACCTGAACTCTCTCTCTCTCTGCCCGCCCCCCCTTCCCTGACCCCCCTCCCGTCTACACCACCCCAGCCGTGCCTCTGCTCGCTCCCTGGTATCCCTGCTCCGTGCTCGGGTTTATTAGCGCAGAACATCTTTTCCAGTGACTGAGCTTGCCCTTATTGTCTACACTGGTCAGGGTCAAGTCAAGGGCGCTCAGCCTAGATTGGAATCATTTGTCACATGGTCCCGGACTGGAGCTGATTTCAGCAGAGGCGAGGGCGAGGTACACTGCGGTATCCAGCGGCACCTCTGACATGGGGAGCAGAGGAGAGCAGGTCCACGGACTACACAGATGGCCCCGACGAATTACATAGCAGCCTCTTGCCAAAACGCCTCCCTATTCCAGCTTTTTTTGCTTGCAGATTTAAGAGGGATGAAATTGGACACTGAATGGAGGACATAAATGGAACATGCTCTCTGGGTTAGGCGGACACATGCATCCAAGTGAAAAGCCCCAGCTCGGACCCCCTGTCTTCCTTGACAAACCGAAATTGCCTCAGGAGGAACTGTGATGATCTTTGCTACCTTTTAAGTCTGAAATGAAATAAAAAACAATTTTCTTAGATTATGAAAAAAATTGCAATTTGGTCACTTAGGAGCTGGAGGAGTTTCCCCCCCCCCCCCCCCCCCCAACTGTCTCCTTTATGGTCAGCACGAGCTTGCATGAACAATGGATGGTGCTGAGGTAGCATGTGGAAAATGACTTTAATACACCATACAGAATGTCTTATTGCTTTGGTCAATAGGGCCGCAGAGAAGATGGTGTATTCTGTCGCCTAGGAAGGTTAGAGCTGTCATAAGGCCATAGTGACTGATACCTACACCTTGCTTATGAGGTCTGTAATGTCTGAGCACGTGTGTGTATGTGAGAGCAGGGCTGCAGAGTGACAGGAAGTGTTATAAAGGTTATAGATGATGCACACATTGCTCTTAAGCGTTAGATTAGTCAGTATATTTTACTTTTTTACATCTGAAGCCATTTAAAACATGACACAAAGGGATGCTGAGGTGGTAATAAAACTGGTGTGACATAAAAAGCTGAAGTAACAAATACCACCCAAAGCCCCAGTCAAATAAACAGCAGGCTCCAACAAAAAATGTTGAATTGTGAAAAAACAAGGGGAAATAAAAGATTGAGCATCAGGCCATTTTAGCTTGTTTTCCCTTAGAGGGGGCAAGTGTGGAGGTGAAGGTCACTGAGAGACTAAGCACACAGCTCATAAACAGCACAGCTGGAGGAATCATTGAAATATAGCCCTTTGTTTTCTTGGGGCCATAATTGGCCCTGGAGCGTTCTTCCCCTTCCCGCGCTCTCTGTCTCTCCCTCCATCTCTCGTTCCCTGCACATGTTTTGCACCAACATGGTGCAGTTTAAAAATCCAGCCTGCAAAGGCTAATGACTTTAAGGTCAAAGGTCACACCTGCGGTCACAGAAACAATACACAATACAATAAATACAGAAAAACATAAACAAACATTCAGGGAAATAAGAGTCAGAGCCACAGAGCCTCCTGGACTCCCCACACACCGGCTTTTGGGTTTGTAGATTCTGCCATTATAATCCTGTGTTTTGTCTTCATGTGTAATTGTGAATAAGACCATTTAAGTTGACCTTATTCATGTTTTATCAAATGATATGTTACAAAAACACTGTGTACATAATACATTTTCATCTTTTACCACATTAGGATTAAAAATATATATTTTTCCTCTGATCTGTCTTGGCCATTAAGCTATGCGCTGTCAAAATTATGGAGTGGAACAAATGAAAGTTCCTATAACTTATATTCTTACATGTAAATTTTGTGCTATAGCTATTCACTGATACATGTGCACCTTTCCCAGGGACAGGCTGAGACATTTTGTCCATATTGACACTGAAGATGGTTTGGATGGGGCTTGGTCTCTTCTTGATGGCCTCCATTTTCTGGTGATGAAATGCTTTCACAGCATGTTCATTTTCATTAAGTAGAAGGTGGTGGTACACCTCTTTAGGGATTAGCTCTGTGAGACGGCTGTCGCTCCTTCTGACTGGATGCCTGGATCTTGCAGTAGTCAGGAGAAAAACAGTATCAGATCCAGCCTGAGATAGTGGGGCTTTGCGTATAATTACCATGTTAACCTAGATGATTCTCTCTGATCTCTGCAAACATCAGGGCACAGGCCCCGCCAGGCCGGCTTAGGCACGGATCTGTCACAGTGCACTGGGGGACACTTGATGTATGTTCACTTGTTAGTGCTATCTGCACGGGCTTCTTTTCAAACCTCTTGTGTGCTTCAGTGTATTTCTTTCTTAACCAGCCCTACTTTAAGTTTATACAGTAAATCAACCAATATAAATAATGAATGCATGCCTTGTTTTTTTGAAATGCAGAAATCCTTATTCAGTATTAAATAGACACTTTCAAATGTGTTATTACTGTTATTCAACACCTTAAATCTTCTCTTTTTTAATCTAAACCTCCCCAAGTAGACCCATAAAAGATCTGAAACCCTTTCCTTTATCGAGTGTTATCCCCTGAATGTGAGTAGAGATTCTGTCTTTGGATGCTTGCCTCCTAAGCCTTATTGATCTGTGGGCGTTTTTTCCCTTTGCCATTCTCCAAAGTCACTAAGCTTGCATCAATTCATCTTAATCTGTTTGCTCCTTAAACCCGGAACAAGGCATGTCTTGTTCCTGGTTGTAGGAGTCTCTCGACTGACTACCCTCACATCCTTCCTCAGCGGGCTTCTCCTGGGTGGCAACAAGAGGCTTTTCATATCGAATCAAGTGTTATTGAGTTCCCCTGTACACCTCTTACATTCCCCCTCTTCTTGGTTTTCTCCATTTCTCTTTTCCCTCTTCTCCATCCACTTTTAACAAAGCATTCCTTTAATGACTGTGGGATTACGGGCCAACCTTTTGCAGCCAGTCTGTGGACTAGCCTGTAATCTGACCTCATTACATCCCTTGTGACAAGCTCTTGGGTCACTTCTGAGTGACTGCATCTTATCTGGGAAGCCATGCTATACAAGTGCTTCTCAAGTTGGCACCTAGTCGACCAGTTCAACCATATGGGCCACATTCTCTTACGTATTTAAGTTTACAGTTGAAATATACTGTTCTTCCCGTGTTGTAAGAAAACATTTTAACATGGCTACTGAGGAAAACGGCAAAGACAATCTCCATTGTAACATTCCAGTATGAATCCATAACCAGCTGTTTCTTCGTCCGCACTGAAAAGCTCATCTGGGCACTTCCTCTCCTTCATCCCTGTTTCCATCCCTTCATTCTTCCTGCATGTGTCCCTGCATGCCTGCGTGAGCGGCAGGTGTTGACAGCAAACTGGCAGAATCTCAGGTCTACTATACAGGCCTGTACAGTGCTCTGTTCTTCGGAGGAGCAGGGAGGCCAGAGCATATCCATTACATCATCTCCATCAGGACTGATTGGGGTCCACGCAGGCCCAGGACGGGTTGGCTGGCCCCAGCCCATATGCCTTTAATACAAGAACAGATGTGCTGCACCTAAACAAGGTACTCCAAGTATCACCTCCCATCTCTAACCTCTATGGTAACCTTTCTTTGCCATGCACTCGTTTGGCAGCAGTCTGGCAAAGTATTGTGGTTTTCTGACCAACAATACAATCTTTTCAGTATGTTTGATGGTTGTTCCATGTCGTCTTAGCCAGAGCAGACTCTTTTTTTTTTTTTTAAATCTCATACAAATATCTTTAAACATAATAGAACTGGAAAAATGGTGATACGGATTTAGGAGTAAAACTAAAACTTAAATAACACACCATTTTTTGCTGACTATAAACAACGGTGCTCAGTTCAATTTCCACCAAAGCATCCCTCTTCAATTAGCAGTGCCAAAGCTGTCCAGCTACAGCCAATCAAGAGTTGACATTGCTGGCAGCTATTTCCTGGAGAGGGATTACGAACCCCTCCTATTGGGCGGGACAAGGCCTCCTAGTCTGACTTCATCAGCGACATGGCCTACGAGATGTAGGAAGCAGGTTAATAGACACTCATCAGACATCTGCCGCTGGGTTACCGTCCAATAATCTTCTCCCTGGATCTGCTGCCAGCAATTGATGACCACATTTCCCCCTCTAAAACCCTTCAGTTGCCCCCTCCTCTTCACCACCTCCCTCTTTTCCCCCAGTCCCGCCATTGAGCTCAGAGCAGTGTATTTGTTCACAGAGGCTAAGCAGAGACCTACAGTAAGTATTTGTGTCTGTCTTATCACAGCAACCCAAAAGGGCACGTCGAGGTTATAGTTTTAGAGTCTGAGTTGTCTAAATAAAATAAAAACTAGCTTCAAGTGCATCTTCTTTTTATTGAATAATCTGAAATGTAACAGTGAGTTTGTATATGATCTCTGTAGTAAAAAGTCAGGCACAGAATTTTCAGTTTGGAATTTTTTTTTTTGTTGTTGTTCCATTTATTTGCCTTTGTCCCTTCATTTGGTTTTCACAGCATCATCTCAAACTTGAACCCTTCTGTAGTCAATATTATTACTGCAGAATGTTAAATAGTTTAGCAGTGGCTTGAGCGTTTATCCACCAGTGGTAGATGGTTTGAGTCCAGTACATATTGACGTTGTTGTTTTGGGCAAGACACTTCACATGCCTTGTCTCCAGTGTTGACATTTGTGAGTTTATGCAGAACAATTAATGGAAATTGGCCTGTGACTCTGGCATATGTACATGTATGTGTTTCATGTATGTCTAGCAACCACTGGACTAATCCAAACAAATAATAGTTGATAGTCACATTGATTTAAGTTGTCCAAACGATTTGTTGTAAGGTTTGTTGAATCTGTTGCTGGTTTCCTTCTCATGCACCCTAAATGTTTCCTTTTGCCCTCACAACTCCAATAACTAATAACTTTTATATTGACTTTTTGTTCCATGTTGGTTGTACACTCCAGGGCACTTAATGGCTGCCCTAATAATCGTGAGCACATAACTCCAGTGAAAACCATGCATCTCCTCTCTTATTGATCGCCCTCACAGCCAGGTTCAGGGGGCAAGTAGAGAGCTGAAACTCCTTATTTTGCCAGGTTATTTATGACTTTTCCCCCCTTAGAATGATTTTTTCTCTTGCAATGGCAGAGTGGTGTGTTAAATCCGACGTGTCACAAGATTACTCAGCTGGCCGTCAAGTGCACATGGTCAATTTGCTATGATGAGAGGAACTGGATCACACAACTCCTGGAATCTCTCAATGAAATCTCCAGGGAGGGGGGGAAACTCGTCGGTCGTGCACACACATTCAAGAGGAATGCCAATCTGGTAGTCATTTCAGCTGCCAAAATCAAATGCGAGTTCAATTGTTTCCACATTTCTTAAGATAACATTATGAGAGAGGGGGAGAGTTCGGAGGGCCAGGCCATTTAAGCATGTTGGTGAGGTTTCGTTGGAAGCAGAATAATGGGGTCAGAGGATGAAAGGTAGGACATGTGTATAGCCAGAGTTCAGCTACAGGACAGTACCACTTTACTCCTGGCTTATTCACACAAGCTCAATTCAGTGCTGTCAAAGGTGGTTGCAGATGCCCTCTGGCCACTCCTTGTTGAAATTAGCGCAATTGGACCTAATAACTTGGGGAATCACTAGAAAAACAGCTGGCCTATGAAGCACATGCTGTAGCGTTTATGTACATATTATCTTTTGAAACTATGAATGAACAATGTCTATGTTGATGTATAGTATTAAAAGAGTATTTACGTTGGCTTTACGACTACTTTATTCACAAAGTTTGTAGTTTATATGCAACAATGAGCTTTTATCCTCTGATTTCAGTGGACAATGTCATACATGACTTGCCTGATTGAAAGCTGGTACCCGTCTTGGGCGTCTCCAAGGGAATTTAGGACGTATAGAATGGGCAAAGAGGGCGTGTCCTCCGTTCACACTTCAGCAATGCCCAGCCATGCTTGACCCCTGGCCTTCACTTCTACCACGAGCGATCATATTGCCTTTCCCAGCAAGAGCGTAATGAAGTGGAGAACATTATGGCCACTATGGTTAATGCTGGCCTAATGGAGTTCAAATAGATGACCGACCTTACTCACCCCGCTGTCAGTGGTTAAGACAAAATTAGAAAGTGGAACATTTTCATGTTTTTATACATTACTGGTAGTTTTATTTTGTATTAACGGAATGCATTAACCTTTAGATGTTGAATCAAGTGAAAGATTTGTGCCAAAGGTTGCAGTTTTATGAAAATAAGTTTGTGTTCGAATGCATATCCTATGGAAGATTCACGTTATGTTTGAAATTGAATAAACAGTTTCATTGACTTATCCATAATCTATTTAAAGGCTGGACTAATGTGTCCTACCCCAGTCATCTGAGATAAGTAAAAGAACTGAACACTCTAATTCATATGTTTTACTAAACTCAATTTTAAGAAACTATTCAAAGTTTGGTTTTGATTGTTGTGGGTTGTTATGACTGTCCAACACCATTTTGCTGCTCATATATCCTCATAGAAAGCCACAAGCTGACAAGTTTTGCCGAAGTCTTTGTCACAGTCTCCCTGAGCCTGTAATGAGGGACTTTGGTCACAACAGATCTCTTTCTGATCCCCGGTCTGAAGTGAAATTCCTGCAGCGAGTAGTCAGCACTTCTTGACTCTGTAGCTTGCTGCTGCAAAAATCCACAAGGAGATTTGGACTTCCACTGCGGCCATGTTTGAGGCTTCTGTTTCATCCCATGTTCAGACTGTCCTGTCTTGGCCCCTTGATTTGCACACTACGGACTCAAGATGCCAAGAGCTGCCTTTCTCTGACTTCTGACATCAGCCATCTTTAAACACTTTGTGCTTGTGTTGCATTCTGTCATATTCCTCCTCTCATGCGCTCTTGCCCCTCTCTGTCCCTTTATGGCTATCTGGCTTACAGCTGAAACTTGTTCAGGCATAAAAGGGATCAGATGATTTCAGCTGAGAAAACTCTGGTGATTTAGCATATTGCTTTGAACCCTTCGACAGAGCTGTGTCCTTTATACAATAATGTGCTTGGTTCTGGATGCGACGGATGAGGGCGGCGTGAGTACGATCCTGCCCAGGGTTAGTAGTAGCAACAAAATATAACTTTTGTGTCCCTTTTCTGGCTCATCTTTTCAGGCAAAACAAACCAGTTAGATAGGATTACAGCATAGAAAATTCCTTTTACCATCTTGCTAATGGTGCATTAAGATAAGATAATATAACCTTTGTTTGTTCCACAATGGATAAATTAGAGTGGTGCAACTCATTGTACAGTACAGCAACGGAATACCAAATATGCAATCAAAAATAAAGATTTAACTATTAAAAAAATGACTTGAATCAATCCAGTTAGATAGAAGAATATCAGAAATTACTTGGAATAGACTTAAAAGACAAAAAAGTAATAAGAAAATAAAACAACATGCAAGTAGGGGAAAAACAAACAAACAAACTGAGGTGGATGTTACCGCTGCATAGTCCTGGACATAGTTTACCAATGTGATCATCAAAAACAAACATCCATGTATTGACGACTCCAAAACTCGGGCGGTTACTTAGTTAGTTAGTGTGTTCTGTGGTGTTCTGGGCGTGTAGGACAGGCCTGAGGTGAATGTAGTGTGTGTTGTGCGAGGGGTCCCTGGAGGTTCCCCAGTGTTGTAGAATTGGTGATGGGCGTTTCTCGGCGTTCACACTTGATCTCTGCCCAGCCATGCTGAACCCCAAGACTAGCCCCACTTCTCTGGGACATCATCTAATCTCCACTCGATGGTGCGATGTAATGGGCTGGGGAACATTAGGGTCACTGTGGCTAATACAAAGCTAATGGGGACCAAAGATATGGCCGGCCCACCTAGAGACAGGTAAATGGGAGATCTTAACAACAAAATGTGGGTGTGAGTGACTTTTGTGATTTTATGTATGTTTATGTATGTTGTTCAGGAGGGTTACACTTATTTTATGTTCTACTTTTTTTCTTTAAGATACAAAATTAAGTTAATAAGAGCCTATATTTTGGCAGCAGGATGGTAAACATATCCAGCCGTAGCAATAAATACCACCAGATTGTGCAGAAAAAAGCAACTTATCCACGATGTTCTCCTCTAAACATTTGTTCTTCAAAGTATAATTCTAGTTTAAAAACCAAATTAATGTTAAAATTAATTTATATGAGTTCAATTCAAATCGTAATCGTGATGTTGCCGATTGCCGTTATGATTATCGTGACACGTTTGTCCCTCTCATGCCAAGCTTTCAGTGAGTTTTTATTTATTTATTTATTTACGATTTTAGTCCCAATTGGCATAATACAATTACTGATGATTTATGTGTAGCTCTGATTTATCAATAATTATTTTTACAGCAATAATATTTCGTTAAAAATTTTCTCTGCGCGTAATTAATGAATCTTTTCTTTCACCTGCCTGTCTGAGTCAGTCTGTGTCTCTTCCTGCTCAGTAACTATGGGAGGAAGGCCATTATTCCAGATAGAGGTGTTAGATGTGGTGGGCCAACCTGTATTGATCGCCTGTGAGAGGACGCTGAGCGGGGGAGAAGCACTATTTGCTTTAAAGTTCAATGGCTCTCCACTTGTGTTAGTGTTGAAACCACAGTAGCAATCAATATGTGGACGGGGACCCATGTCACCAGACACGTTCCCCATTTAGAGACATCATAATACTGCGCTCGTGTTGTTTCCCGCCTGCTTCATTTTTCCCTTCTTACTTCCGTCCTTTGTGCCTTGGCTGTCATGTACCCCCTCTGCTTCGTACAAGCCGCTTTCTTATTTTTATACTGTAGGCCGGGTTTTAGCTTTGCAGGCTAGAATCAGTGTGAATTGTAATTATAGATGATGCACATGGCTGGAAGGGAGAGATAGAGCAAAAACACTGGGAAAAATAAAAGGCAAACAGTCATTTGCAGAAAAGGTAGGTGTCACAAGGTAACTGATTATATAAAGAGCGCACAAGGTGTTCGCTACTGTGTGTCTGTGTGTGTGTCAGTTTTTTACAGAAGAAATAAAAAATATATAATGAAATATTCTCTGCGCATTTCTTGGCTGTGGTTCAAATGCTGAGGGGAAGGAAAAGAAAAAAGGGGGCGATTGTTTCTAGTTCAAGGTGTGTAATGCACAGAGGCGTACATACATAATGGGGTATTGTCAGGGGGTTACTGCCAGGATATTAATGCCCTGGTTTGTCCATGCTATTTGGTGCAGTGTCGCTCCCTGAAGGAAACAGTGTGCGCTCGCTCCTCTAACTACTCTACCCCCTCCTCACCCCCACCCCTCCCAAGGCCCTGGCTAGAGGTCACTCTGTTTAGCACAAGAGGCAAAGCCCATTTTCAGCATCATGCACCCAATATTGCCCCCTTCTCCTTTCGCCTCCATTAGTAAACATAAATGCCCTGTCTAGCGTTATTGTGTCTTGAGTCTTCAACCTTCTCCTGTGTTTTTTTTTTCTTTTTTTTTTCTTTCTTATCGTCTCATCCCTATATGCATATGCAAGAACCGCTGTGTTGCATACATTTGCATCAAGACCCCACCTTTGGCACCAGCTTCTTCCCACCCCCCACTCAGTGCTACCTACCTCTGCCAACACTCCTCCCGGTAGCCTTCCAATGAACCTATTTATGTTTGAACATTTCAACTGCATTTGAACTCATCCCATCGATTTCTAGGAGAGGTGGCAGAGGCAGCTCCTTAAAGAGGTAGGAATCGACCATCTAAATATTTGACTAAGGGGTCACCTGGATCATACTGGGGCGTAGTGAGAAACGCAGACAGGAAAAGCTAGCAGGGAAAGTGTGAAACTCTGTCTGACCACAGTAGTGTTTCAGCAGGAGAAAGTAAGAGAGGCTGCAGTGCCTGATAGAAGCTGTCTTTCCCGCTATGTCCACAAGAGGACGCTGCTGGACAGTCCATAGGCATACACTATGAGCAGAGTTCAATTCCAACAGACCACTCAGTTTTATATTGCAGCCTTTCTGTTCACTTCATGATAACTATGCTGCATTCTTAAACATGTGTTGCATCTCTTAAAATGACTGTCTTTTCTCTTTTGCTATTTCACAGTAATTACACGACTACAGCCGCAGCAAGAAAAACATTACTTCCTTGAGCATTCCTTGAGTTGTCCATTATTATGTCTTTCCCAAAAGTGCATTTATACAGTAAATGTGAATGAAATTGAGCTTTAAAATATGACATAAAAATTGGGTCAATTTCAAAATGACAGTTCCCACCTGGCTCAGATTTGGATCTCGTGTAGTGGATAACGTGTGTGTCAAATAAATCTTTGGTGTCATAGAGAAGTACTAACTGTGCACATTAATAATGCAAGTAAGTAATGATTTTAGACACATTTACTGCATTTGGATCGTTGAGAAAATAAAATTAGCCACTGTAAGATGTAGTTTTCATGATAACTCTGGCTTTTCATATTCCACTTGTTGGTTCTATGGGTGTAGCTAAACTAATGGTAATTACTGATCTCTTTGCATTACATTCTTCCCATTAACAAGCTGTGTGTCTCTGCCTCTCTCCTTCACTGTCTATTTTTCCAGTGCACTACAATGGTACGCTGCAGTGTCGTGTGTGGAGCTGCGGCGGCGTCTGTTGTCATGGCGTTCAGAGCCCATGCCAGATGTCATAGTTAACTTTGAGGCAAAAAGAGAGAGAGAGAGGGGAGAGAAGTATGCTAGAGGCTATTTTGTTGTCAGTGATTTAGATGAAACGGGGATGTTAAAATGTTACACTTGCCCCCCAAAAAGAACCATTCTTTTTTTTTCCTTTTAAAAAACAGAGATAGTAAATGTACCTGCAGGGTAAGCAGACGTTTTTATCTGACACAAAGCATTATTTCTGAACATATTAGAAACGTGAATAGATTTGTGATAACAATGTTTTGTATGTCAGAGTCAGAGGTTATGAATTGATTTCTATATGGCTTTCTGAGCTTTACCATAGTTAATCAGCTTATTTTGTGATATTCACAGATATTATCATGTTGTTCAACTTGGAAAAAACAAAAACATCTAATTATATTTGTACTATGTGTGCATACATGCTGTGATTGATTAGATACATTGATTTGAGAAATAGTATACAAATGCATATAAATTACTCTTCCATAGTTTAGCATTTATTATAGATATTTTCTGTTGGGATTGGTCATAAAACACACTCTTCACCAGAGAAATGGAGTAATTGATTTCCTTTCTCAAAACAAACATAATGTGACATGACATGTTAAGAGAAGCACATAAAATCATATTTATGCTCCCTATTTTCATGGGGAGTGCCCAAGTATTTATAATTCAAATTCTTTAGGACCATTTTCAAACAATTTCTCTAAATAATGCTCAAATTAGTATATTGTTGTTACTGTAAAGAGCTGCTGCAAATGAATTAGACTGTAACAGTTTACATTTAGGCAATAATTCATCAACTAACTTTTATTGGTTTAATTTATGGGGAAGCAATTTTCACCAGCAGCACTGTGGTAAACATCGTTAATCAAAATACATTATTATAATGAAGCTGTTTTAAAATGTTTATTAAAGAAAATAAAAAAGGGGTTACCCTTGCTTTCCACATCTTACCATTGTCATCATAATTAATCACTAAATTGATGCTTGCTCTTTGCCAATGCAGATGAGATGAGTGCCAGGCCAAGAAGAATAGTCAGACTATAAATGAAACAATAGGTATTAGGTAGGCTTAACCTTAAGTGATGAAAGAGTGTGTAATATTACATGAGTGGGCCAATGCTCTTACTGTCTTCACAGAGTGGGAGACGACAGCCAATTAGAGCGTGCATATAAATGGTCACAGGAATTGCCTCATCCTTATTGGGCAGTGGGTGGCCTGTTGGTTTGTATAATATTTCATTATTGTCACTGTTTCATAAGCTTATTTCTATTATAGACAGCAGCGATCTTGTCCATATTCTATACATGTTGTCTCGTGCTGAACACATCCCTGACCTCCTCACAAAGAAGCTCCTGACTTTACACAGGTCTTACGTCAGTGCGCCAGCCGCCCCCTGTCCAGGCTGTGTCATTTTGTGACCACCTCTGTGTGTCCCTGTGTCCCACAGCGGGGGAGAGGATCACTCAACATGCCATTTGTTAATGAAGGCCAAAGTGTTAGGTGATAAATATAGCAGAAGAGAAATGGCACTTGTAAGTGATCTCATTTAGGAACATTACATTTGAATTTATTGGGGTACTTAGAGGGGACAGAGGGGCCGTGACTCGCAGGGTACAGCAGGGCGACATATATGACTTATAATAGACATTTAGGTCAGGCAACTTAGCAACAGGGATACAGGCAGCAACTACGATACTCCTTTAAAGCGTACTGTGCAAAGTGTGCTGTGCTTAAATCTTTAAACCTGGATCCTTGTATACATTTCAGTTTTGAATTTCTGTTAAGTGTGCAGAATATGATATCAGAGACTGTGCGAATAACAGATTAAGCCAGCTAAAATTTTATTATAAACATCATTATGATATACCGTGTCTGTCTACATTTTAATGCCTTGCTGGATTTGTTAAAACATTTAAAAATCATTACCATCATAAAACAGCGTGTAAAGCCTTATATACAAGGCTAACAAATAGAGACAAAGAAAGTGACTATTCGGTGGGCAGTGATTTGTGTAGGGACGCCGCTTTCATTTCAAGACTTTTTTCTCTCATTCATATAATCCATGCTTAGGAAAAGAGTTGCTTGTTTACTTTAGTTTCCAAAGAATTTGTGTTTGGTTTGATGTTGTGACTACACTATACCTTTTTAAACATTGGCAAAGTGCAACAAACAGAATGAAAAAACCTTGCAATACATCTAGCTGCTTGACACAATTTAGATCGCAGAAGACGAACAAAATATTCAATCCATTTCTTGGCCCTGGTACATTTAGTAAATACAGTGCGTGCTTGGTAAGAGGGATGTTGACAGAAAATCAAAAGCAATGTAGCTGCAGCGTCTCATAATGGCGACTAAGCTCTACTTTACACTCCTGTTACAAAGATGTACGATTTGAAAACAATCAATGCCTTCATGAGAGCTTGTTATTTTTCCCTATAATAAGAGTAAGGGCTTTTCATCATCCCCGCACAGGACTGATTGTGTTTACAGTGGAGCTATAAGCATTTATGGCACAAGTGCAAACAGCAGTTGGTATACAGCAAGGTAAGAACGTCCAATGTCGTTGTGTTTCCTTCACTTTTCAAGGTTCATATACTGCTGGAGTTACTGTTTGTTTTTATTTTCTTGCCAACTCTTAATTCATTTCAGTCAAAATATTGTGCAAAAGAAGATATTTGCACTATATTATATTTAAAATTCTACTTGAAATATGTCTTAAACTCAATAAGTTTCTCTAACCTGGTCTGTGTGAGCTGCTGTTGTCATAGAGCAGGATACTTTGATGTTGTGGTATAAGTAGTATACTGTATTGTGTAGTTATAATCAGTAAACACACGCAGTGTCCTTATATAGTTTGGACTGATGTTCTGAAATGTGTCTGACTCTCGGTAATAAGGACACTTTTTGGTACATTTCTATGGGCTTGCCTGTGGCACATCTCATGTTGGCCTGTGTATAGTTCTTCTCTCAAATGACCGTTAAAAGTGTCTTTATGAACCCTGACGCCTCGCCTGTTATTACTGCCATTGTCTGTCTTTCTGCTGTTTACATCCATGAGGCCGGGCCCTTTAATATGCGAGCAGCTTTTACTTGGCTCTCCTACGGGCACACTAGTCTGTGTTTACCGCTCAGTCAGAATGCCTCCTTTCCACAAGTTTGACATGCCTTTTTGTTGCCATGGTAAGCCCTTCCTTAAAATATATATATTTCTGCTTTTGGCCTGTTTTTATTTTTTTTTTATCTCTGTGGTTTTGAGCCTGTTGCCCCCAGGGCCAGATTTAAATGTGTGTGGGTCTTCAAGGATTTCTGCACAGAAAAGCTGTTTGGAACGCAGCCTTTTTACCATACAAGTGCGACCGAATTGTGTCATTTCAGGTTTTTGAGCCATCGTTGGAACCAAAGGAAAGTCCAAAAGAGAAGCAAAAAACACAAGACAAAAGCTGGTGAAAATGGACCAGATTGGATTATGTCAGGCTTGGCATGTGCCTCCTATGAGGGAAGTCTTCGTTCTGTCTTATCACACTCTGCCTCACAGCTAAATAAATTAAAAAAGCCATAGCACAGTGCTGCTCCTTGGAAAACAACAAGCCGATAGTAACTGTAAATATGGGCTTAAAGAGCTGTTGACTTTCCATTTTCACTAAACAGGAAGTGAACACAAGGAGGGAAAACATCATTCATACAGGACATACAGCAAGTTTATTCATTTCACTGATTATTCTAATTATTTTTTTATTTACATTGTTTTTACTACATGGAATGATATTTTTGTATTATTTAGTTATTAGTAGTATTAGCAGTATTTAACAGACCACAATGCAATATTTATTGTGGAATGTGTAGTTATGTCTCCATATTATTTCCCAGTGTTTTATATCTACAACACATTTAATTAGCGACAATCAGGCTTCATATCTGTGCGGGAGCTGAGAGGCGATCGATTTGCAGTGTTCAACAGGTAATCAAGACTGATTAGGCTCCAAACATCCACTAATTTCATTAGCTCTCAGGAGCACAAGCACACACCTAATCTCAAAATACAGGCTTTACCTTCAGTTAATTACCATAATGTTTCGTTCATTTATCATCTACCACTTATCTGTATGACTCACACATTTATATCATTTATTTGTGTGCAAACTATATGAACAAAATTATATACACTCTTATGGTGCCACTGACATCCTGTGGGACGGATTAAAGAAAGAACATTTTAAAACAAAGAAGTGTAATTTAATAGTAGTATTACCTATAAATGTACAAATAGTTTCCAATCATTAAAATGACTGTGTGATTTACAACATTTTGAGTCAGGCCGATCATGGGGAAAGTGAAGTTAAGTACAAACTGGACGTGGCATTTGTTAACCTCTTCACTGAAGATGTGTGAGACACATTTTGTAAATGTATTGTGCAAGTGAGTGATTGGAGGTGGGCGGAGGAGACGACACATTGCAGATTATAGCGTTTTGAGAGATTTGTCAAACTTGTATACTGTCCACAGTACATATACATAAATATAAGTCATTATTAAACTCAGCAATTACCCTGAGGCTATGTGAATCATTTTTAGAGGTCAGCAACATTGCTAATGCAATCCTTACAAATCTAACTTGTTCAAAATGTTTAAGATCCAGTGTGGTGCAACATAGGTGTAAAAGAGTCACCTGAGTATGGATCTCCATGTGCGCCCCTTCTCGCTGCAGTATCTGACTGGCTCAGGGTCATGTGAGCTCTGATACTGCAGAGGTTTGATCTGACATGCCTCTCTCATTAGAACAGGTCATGCACTCGGCTTTGAGCTGTTTTCATCATCGTGGCTCTGAAATGTTATGCTCACAGATACATTTTCTATTGTACAAAATAAGGATTGGTGTAGAAGTGCAAAAAACAACATGGATTTTAAAGGTTCTGCCATATAATAAAAATAAATAAATCTGTCAACAGGGCAGTGTAATAGTCATTTTGAATTTGATATTGTAGCATTCTGGTGAAACACGCCAAATTTATTCTAGTTGTTTATTTTCTACTGTAGGCCACAATTCTCGCCAAACAACAGTCTCAACCGTAAACTGCATAAAGAAGTGGACAAACTGAGTGTGAAACTGCAACTGCGAGTATCATAGCAACCAAAGAGCCTATCCGGAGCGATGGTGTTGAAGGTAACGCCCCTTCCCGTCCACACCACTGGTTTGGCAATGCTGTCAATCAAACCTGTTGCTAACACTAGCGGGAGCAACCTTGGGGTAAGAAGGAAGCTAATTTGTCTGTTTATATCAGGGGTCTCAAACTAAAATTAAATGGGGGCACAGGAGGCAGAGTCTGGGTGAAGCTGGGCCGCATCAAGTACTCCACAAAAAAACCTTTGTTAAAATTTTCTCAAACGTCATTGCTGTTTTCAACATACATGAGGAAATACACCAGTTCCTGTGGATTTTATGGATATACATTGTTATTTGTTGAATGTTTTGTGATGGGAGTACACAGCGTGAGTGATATGTGTGTTTGGCTGAACCTTCTACACGCAACATTAAACTTTCATATTGTCCTGCAGGCCACAAAATATCATCTCGCGGGCTGCAATTTGCCCCAGGGCCACGAGTTTGAGACTCCTGGTTTATATTGAGTAAAGCACAATAATGAAATAAAAATACCAGGATCATGTAGAGCGGGTCAAGATGAACTTTTTGAGAGCGAAACGACGAGTCTAACAGCAGCAGTGGTAGAGGTTTGTTACGTCCATTTTTAAATACAGTCTATGGTCTCAACTCACTAGAGCCAGTCTCCAAAATAGACCAGTAACTGACGACTAGAACCTTCACATCAACCAAGTGTCACTTACAAAAGCAGTGCGCGTTGGCCAGTTTATTTCCAGCACCAGAAGGAAAAACGTGCCTGAAGAAAGTTAAATTATTGAAATTGTGTTATCTTCTTCTTACAGGCTTTAAAATAGTCAGAAGGGCTTTAAAAGTATCTTCCCTGCTTCTGGAGCGTAGCGAGTCCAACAGAGATCAATGTTAGTATTCCCCTAACTCATAAACACTTCAGATCAAGGGCCAATTGCACCTCTTGTTTCTTTCCACTGAGAAAATCTATTGCCCAATTTATCACGTCTGATTGGTTAACACTTGGACTCTCAAAATGGAGCTCTTTATAATTTAGAAGCTCCTCTAAATGCAGTCGTCGGGGGTTACATCTAAATGTTTAAAAGTCAAGTGAAGGAAGGAGGCGTTCGGACCAGAAGTTATGTCCTCCAAGGGAACTTTACAAAGATCCTCTCCCAGATTTATAGCCACTTACCTTGGAGCCCAAGTCGATATTCATAAACACTATACCTCAAACAAAAGCCCCATCCACTATCCCCGGCTTGTAAATAAATACAGATATGTCTCTTTTACAGACAGCAGCAATCTAAAATATTACCACCAGCATCATTTTAACACACACATTAATATTTTATGGCACATTGTATTTTACCACATTGCATCTTAAACTTTCATAGTCGGCCCACAGGAGTTTTTTTTCGCCTTTTGAAGTCTGCATCATTATTAGACCAGATGCATGACAGATACAGGAGACAGTTTTATCTACCATGTTTAATAGATAATATTTTAACAATCAATTGTGCCAAGAGCTTGTCTTGTCTAATCCACTCAGGTTTACACGGACTAGGTGAATAAATAAGGCTTGTTTTTTTTTTCAAAGAACCAGCATCGACTAGCCAATTCTGTATGTGATTTTACATTTTAACTAGCTACATTTACACTGTCTGAATAAGGTGATAAGCCCTTCTGTCCCTCATTAATTCGGACTTGTATACTTATTTGTTTTGTTCGTTGTTTGTTCTGTTTGTATTGGGTTCCCCTGTATACTCAAATGTTCTGCGGAATGGCTTTAAACTTATTTATCCTGCATGTATTTGCTTATGTGGGTTTATGTTGCTAAAATGATGCCTTGTGTTGCTTCTCCACAGATCTGACCTTGTAATATGGCCTGGCGGTATCACTTTTTTTGTTTTTTTTTGTTTTAAATGCCAGAAAAAGTTACATATTGCACTTTTGGGGTCCCCAGGGGCTGTGCCAAGAGCTATTAGGAAGCTAAGTTGAATGTAGTTAGCCCCTGTAGTGACTTATAAAAATCGAATATGGATTTTTAAAAATTGTAACCTCATTTTGGACACTTCGTAGTTGCCATTTGAACATTTGACGAGATTGGACGTGCTACGAAAACGGGGCAAAAGTCTTCGGGGGAACTACGAGGGAGCGTTTGTCATTCTAGGTGAGGCCAGTGCCCCCTCAAGCCCCCTTCCTGGCACCGCCCCTGACCATCCCACTGTCCAGGATCCACCTCAATCGCCGGGATAGAGACTTTATGTGCAAGAATAATTTGGAGTATAATATGGCTGCAGGAGGATGTACATAAAGCTAATAGTCTTCACATTTGACTTTATATTTGTGTCACTTCAGTTAGTAAATCTGTGTTTAACCTTTTTATAGTGTTTATCTAATTAAAATAGCAGTAAACTCCAACATCTGTATATTTCTTCACATCTGCTCCAGTGTAATATAGCATGTGATTTAAGTGCAAGGGTGTCAAAACAAGACTCACAAGCTGGTGCAATAATTATAAGCAAATTTGGTGTAGATAATTGAGACTGTATCTATTATCCCTGATGTTGCACTGTCAGTAATTAAGAGCTATTTTTACTTGCACTAATGTGGAATCCAGCCACACAGAGTCACAAGCCAAAGTAGCTTTTTGTCACTGCAGCGTTGAAATAAAGAAAATGCAGTGTAGAAAGCATGTCTTCATAGGGACTTTTTTGATTTAGGTGAAATTAAAAGGAAACGGGAATAACATCCTATAGACAAATGTATAAAATCATTATATTATTACTGTTTATATGAGTTTTTATAGTTTATATATACATAAATAGATACTTGTGTGCTAATTCGTTCCCCGTGAATTCCACCTCCTTTTCCTTGTCATGTTTTCCTTCCAACTTTTCTCTCTTTTGGCTCGCTGTATTTGAAGCGCTTTGTACCTCTGGTGTCTTATCCAGGTGAGCAGAAGCTGATCCCCAGGCCCTTTGCTCTTGTCAGGGATCTCCTCGGCTATCGCGCTCTCTCGAGGCCCGGGTTCACACGCCAAATTGATGTCTGCGACTGGAAATGACACTTTCAGCAGGATTTGGCATTCTAAACCACCTCACACCCATGTGATCTCACCCGTTCACTCTCTGAGGGATTGCCTTGAAATGTGCCGTAGCTTCAAAAGTCATTGAGCATAGCAATGAAAAGCTGATACATACACTATAGGGGAAAAGAGACAGTGTTCTAAAATGCTGGCAATGTAAAACAGTTTTTTCATGTCAAAGCTTTGGGAATAAGTAGATGTTGTCTATGGGGCAGCATAGGGGATGGCTACAAAAAAATCTATCATTTTATATTTGATTTATCTTAAAAAAAAAAGAAAAAAAAAAGTGGTGGATGTAACTTTTTCTGTAACTTTTAATCACCAATGCTAAAACTGGTATATTATTTATCTTTTTTTTTTTTTTTTTTTTTTTACTTTATTTATGAAAAAAAAAATACAGCACAGTACAAAACATAACAGGACAGAATAAGAGATAGAAACATGCAAAGGAGACAAAGAAACAGACAAGAAAATGATAGACCTGGTACAAAGCAAAGGACAAGAAACAGAAATAAAACAATGATCAGAGCTTGGGGCGGGTTGAAGGGGCGGGCTGGGGGTTTACCATGAGCAAAGTTTTTATTATTGAGCAGGTAAAATGAATGACTGAGTGAGTATAGTGATGAAGTTAAAACTAGTTTTGACATTAAGTTTCAGGGTTGAGTCTCCATTCTCTCTTATTTATGTTTTTTTTCCTTTTTTCCCTTATTATTTTCCGTCTTTTTCTTTCTTCCTTTTTTCCTGCTTTCCTTTCCTTCCCCCCCTCCCCCTTTTTTTTGTATATCATTTATCTACAAAGACATACTAAGATCCAGACTCAGAAAATTCCCTTAAAAAAACTTATTACAGTTCACCGTGGTCTGTGAAAAAATACATCTTTACAAAAAGTAACTGTTTAAATTAAAAGCAAATGCAACCGAAATTAAGAAACAAAGGAAAAAGTTACTGGCTCCACTCCTCCTCTTTTATTTTTCATTGTGCCTTGGTGCCTCACTGAGCTGGAAAAATCAGCTTTTTTTCTTGGAATCATTTACAGAAAGGTCTTAAATTGGACTCTATGGTGTCACTCGATAAATTCAAGAAAATTATAAGAAATGTGGTGACTGAGACATATGCAAGTTTTTCTTAAGAGATGCAAATGGTTTTACAATGTTATATTTTGTATTGATTGGTATTTCCTGTAGTAATAAAACAAAACTCAGGGCTGATGTTTCAAAATCTTCGGGCCTTTGCCATTGGGCCATTACATATTGAGGGTCTTGAAATTGAGGGTCTAGAAATTATTTCCTTATAAATTAGTAAAGCAAAACCTTGTGACAAAATTAGACTATTACACGTCATCCAATTAGAAAACAATTTATCTATTGCAAATGGACAAATGGGTGAACAAAAAATAAATTAATGCAAATACAATGTGCCAAAATGTTTGTGAGAGCCAGAACAAGTTAAATAGTTGTACCTATCCTTTCACTCCATTCTATCCCCTCCATATTGAAAATACCCGAGCTTTAAGTGCTCTATAAGTGATAAGTGGCACATTATTGTGTAAACTGCCTCTGTAGTGGTCTATCAACCAGCAATCTAAAATGTATGAATTGCAGTATATACATATAAATCTGCACGCTATTTCAACTTATGTATGTTTGAAGAAAAAAAACGTGTTAAACTAATTATCCTTCTTACTTTGGGGCACAGTGACCAGGTTTTTTGCCTAAGGACAAGTTATGATATCATTTTGAGCTGGAATAGAGTAATAAGGTAGAAGGTGTGACCAAGAATACCTCCCTTGACTTATTTTCATCCCAGAGTCTTTTAGGGGCCTGCAAGTTTCTCCTCAGGGGCTCTACACATGGGCATAATGGAGAAGGCCAAGGGTGTGAAAAGAGCACCTTTAGACTCCTCATTCAGCTCGGCCGTCTCGCCTGTGCGTGCTCTTGAGCTGTGAAGCCCCCTTTTATTTGCCCTGCGACGGTGGGAGCCTTGTAATAGGCTCTAATTGATAGGGAGGTGTTGGGATCTCTGTATGGGCTGTAGCAATGAGAGAGGGAGGATTACATGTGGGCATCTGAGGTGGAGTGTAGAGGACGAGGAGAGGCTGTGGAGCGGCCTCAGCCCCTGTTTGTAATGACTCATTAATTTCCTACTGGTTTTGTGGCGCTTTGCTCATTACTGGTCTGCAGAGAACATGGGGACAAAGCATGGACTAGGTAGGAGGTGAGCTTAAGTAGTTGGGGCGCAACACATCTGAACAAAAGGGAAAGAGGACACTGAATGGCACTTGGAATAGATTCAGTAAAAGTGGCAGATGCAAATTACTGAATTTCTTGCAGCACGTCTTTATTGTTATACGTTTTTTGCTGTTCAATGGTGTCAGATATTACTCTTTATGATGCATTATTTAATTTATTCCATACAGAGATGCAATACATACATGCAACATAAACATAGCATTGTTTAAAAATCTGTATTATGCTCATAATTTATAGAATATTGTTTTGTTTGGCAGCTCATGGTTCCACACTCCAGGGTTTGGATCATGTCGAAGGTCGTCACCGGAGCCAATCACAGTATTTCATTGACAGGTCAGTTCACTGTTTTGGCAGCAATAGTTTATGATTTTAGCTTTATATCAAAATTCTGAGTTTTTAAATGTATTATTAGTCATATGATTGGATGCGGTCAAAATAATACATAGCCAGTTTTAGATGTCTTGTGTTCTTGAAAGTGCAGCCATTTTGTTCATTTGTATCCGAGTCTCCGATCTCTGATTCCCTCCTTTGCACATAATCTAAAAGAGAGAAGAGCAGGAGAGTGAGAGAGGATACGGCCCTGGCTCCTGATCCATAGCAGTCATTGCCTGTTACATACATTTCAGAATTCATTCAGGCTATGAAGATAATCGAGGTAGTAGACAGTTTCCCCTGCAGCCCAATGGATTTATGATAGCACTGTCAAGAAAATGAGGCGAAATGACACAGTAGCTGACTTTAGCTGCAAATAATGTGATAGGCCGTACAGTGGTGCAGCAGCAGCTGCTGTCATTGCAGGTAATAGGCTATAAAGAAGCCTGATAGCAATACCTGTCATTTCTTAATGGCTGACTTCACTGAAGAGCTTTTGTGGCCTTTAACATGAAGATAATAGAAGATACAACAAATTTTACAGCTTTTGCATTGCATCCATAATTTATAACCACGGGCCACATGCAGCAGCCACACAACAAGGACAACATACTGCTCGAGGTATGCTAAAGAGAGATGCAGATGAGCTGCAAGGCTAGAGGGGCTGGCCCTGTATTCATAGGAAAGAATAGAGGGAAACACTGTCTAATATTAAATGGCTAGTGCTATAGCATCTAAATATAAAAAATACACACAAAAGACACAATCTGTAATTCATAAAATGTGTTTTACCAAATGTAATCTTTGTTTATGGAAACAGATGGCAAAGGACAAAAGAGACATCATGTGTCCAGAAGTCATTGCAAGTCCTCAAACGAAGGACATGGCTGAAGGAGTCTGGTATACATCTGACTGGTGAGTCATCTACTTCTTCACATCTCTATGTAAGACTCTGTATTATGTATATAGTTACACAGCCATAAAACGTGTGACTGTAGACCGGTTCATGTGCAAGATGTAAACATAAAGTCAATCGTTGGTGTGTCTAGACACTTCCACAGATGTGGTGTTTGCACTTAGCTGGAGTTGTAGTGTCGGTGTATACACATCATTCATTAAGAACTCTCCCTGGGCTAGTGCAGCTACATAAACAGAGAGGTTGAGGCCATGGCTGCTCTTTCACCTCACAGCGGTGAACTTCAAAGTCACTCCTTTACGCTGGCCAGATGAATGGTCCTTGTCCTCCAGGCTGATATATGGGCCCCCGTTGCCGCTTTCGTACTGTAGAATGACTGCGACTGAGGCCCCGTCATGGAGTCAGAGTTGGACCATTTGTTCATTTCAACTTTATCTGTAGGACTAGGCCTTAACTCTAAAAGGAGGACATCAATCCTTTTATTACAACCCTAGGGGAACCGTGTCTCTGTGTTGTAAATGCTGTCTATAATTACCACTTTAAAATGTGTAATGGAACTTGTGTCAGGCTTGTAAGTGGATAATTTGCTGCTGCAGTATACTCTCTAAAAATATGAACAAAGCAAGATATATCAACTAGAGTAGCAAGGGTAAATAACCTGCTCAGTGGCCTACAGCTGACCTCACAATGTGCTAAAATAATATTAATAGAGCAATTTGATGTTATTTTATTAATTTAAGTTAGTATCTCTATGCTAATATTTTGTCCTTGGTTGTTTGTCTTTCCTGTCATTCCCAAACAAAACTAATAATATAAAATATCATTAAATCAATATTCAGTTAACCATTCCTTAAATCTTAGGTTACCTTAAACTGAAACCACAAAGGCTGGAGACTTGCAAGAAGTTTCTCCAAGGCCTATTTCTCTAGCAATTTTGGTACTATTCCCAGTTTGATCTTGCTTTATTCTGCCATGAGGGACCAGAAATATCCATCTCCAATCAGGTCTTAATGAATAGCCTGATGAGTGTTGGGCAGAAACGAATTAGCACATAGATTTGAGTGTATGTGTGTGCTTGTGTGGGATTGTTACGGGGGTCAGTAGAACAGGACAGGAATTAAATGAACACCTTTGTCACACGTGCCTCATTCGTGTAAGGTTTCACTTATTAAGGTCAGGACACGTGAGCGAAAAGTTTGATTGTTGAGAACTGAAAAGCAAAAAGAGAGTGAGAGAAAGGAGGGAGGAGAGGGGGCTGACAAAATAATTGGAAGATTGGGCAAAAAGCAAAAAAAAAAAAAAAAACTGGTATGAGAGACAGCTTGCCTGGGCCGGAGCATATTGAGGGCAGCAGGTGGAAGAGTGGCACAGTTAATTAAAACGCCTGTCTTAATGTCTCAGCCCGTCACTCGGGGGAGAGAGAGCAGCACCAAGAAAAAAGGGGAAGTGAGAGAGTTGCCAGGCTCGAGCTGGGCTGCACCCAACCAGCCATCCAGCCAGGCCACCACGCCACATGTCAGACAAGCCCTGACACCATGGCCTCATCCCCCGCTCTCCCTCTACCTCCTTTTAGACACAAACAAGCGCACAAGCCCAAACATGGGATATTTTTGCCATAGTTACCTAGTGAAGCTTGTTTCCTCCTGTATAAATATGAACAAAACAGACTTGTGATGTTGCCATTTTGCTCAGCAGCATCTGTAGCATGCCTCTAGACTTCCAGCCTTGCAGCGTAATCTGTTGGCTTTTAATAATTCATGGAAAGCACTGGCTGCATGCTATGTACTGAATGCTGAGAGTAATAGGGATGTTGTTATATTTCTATCATGGCTTGTCTGAAACATCAAGTGAATCAAAGGATCTGATAAGCAGTCTGCTCGCTGTTGTTACAGCATCAGCTGTCATCACTGCCTTAGGTGGACACTGACAAATTCATTCTGCCCTGTCGGCCATGGTCTGGTAAATAATGACACCTTATTGGCACCATTTTAAAATCAAGTGAAATCAGTCATGACATGGGCAAAGTGCCCTGGATGTGCATGCTCAGTGAAAACATAGATTGAATTACATATGAAAAGCCTGTACTAGACATGTACATGTGCTTTTTGTGCTGACCAGTTGTTGTAGATGGGGAGAATGGCTCTAACTACATGGATAAATATAGTTTAAATAAATAATAACATAATTACACTCTTTTCTCATTTGACTGTAATCAGCTTTATATTGTGAGTATAAGGAAATCCAAATTTGAGAATGACAGTTATAAAAACATGTTTGGGCATGGACAGTAAGTTTCCAGGACAAACAAAATGCAAATCTCACAAACCTTTCCCACATGTCCTCTATTCTACATTGTGCCATGTGTCTAATGTTTGATCGTGCCCTGCCCCATCACTGTGGATTGCTTTGTCAATAAGCAGGCATTGTGCCTCACTGAACAAGTTACCAGGATTGTGGGTTTGAGTGACAGCCTGGAGATGGCAGATAATTCAAAGAAATTGGAAGTGTGAAATCTTTAAGGGCCACTTCTTAACACAGCAAATGCCAGGGTATCTTTCCATCAGCTGCTACTCTCACAAGCCACCCCACTGTTAATGGCGGCTTGTCTGTCCATCAAGACTGCTTCAGGAGGGATTTAGACCTGTTGCCTCCTTATCTCCCGGGTCCCCTCCAACTAACCTCACCACTTGGACATGTGTGGGCTTGGTGAGGGTCAGAAATGAGTAGATATTCCTTAATTGTTTGGTATTTACCTATTATTTCACCATACATGTTAAGTCTGACATGTTTTTCCATGTTCAGGATACAATTGAACAACTTCTCAATACTGTTGACAGATATATTATTATTCAGGAAAGAAAAATGCTCCTCCAAACATGTATTATATTTAAGACCAACGTTTTCATTGTAGTATATTTTTCTTAGGAATATTGTATTGTCAAAAGTCTATTTTGCACACAAATACTTTAAATAGTGAAAACACTGAAGAGGAAAGACGTTTAGTAACATTTGTTGATTTAAAAAAAACCTAGACACCATCCTGTATTTGTATGTTCAGTGATATAACAAGAGAAAATAGACAAGAGGAAGGAGAGGAGGACTGTAGAGAAGGAAAGAAAAGAAATAAACAATGGGAAAAGAAGAAATATATCTCCCATTTTCCCTTGTAATAGTTTCAATTCCACACCATAGCTCCCTGTCACAGAGAGGTGGTTCCCAGGCCGACACATCTCAAGCTGTTTAAACATCCATTAGGATGTTTTGTTACACACATATTACAAATACAGGGAGATGGGAGAGAAGCGGCTAGATGACGAGAAGGGAAATTGAGAAAAGAAGGAAAAGATGGTGAGGGAGGAGGAAGCTGATGTGAGCAGCAGAGAGAAGAAGAAATTTATCAAGAAAGTCGTGTGATATTTAATGATCCTTGTATGTGCAGAGGAAAGACCACACCAGCCCGTTCTCCTCCGCCAAATACCGATCCCCTAACTTAATTTCCTGCTCAATTGCTGTTCTATAGTGCATAGTACACTGATACAGGCTGGTAATATAGAAAACAGATTGCCTGTGCGGCAGAGTGGATAAGGCTCAGGCTTGTGCTGCTGGAGACCTGCTGTCTCCAGGGGGGTCTTGTCGGTGGGCTTCACAAAACCAACAAAGCCCATCTTTCTGTGCGACTGGCAGCAGCTGGCAGGTAGATCTTCAAGCGCTGGAGGTGGGGAGGTGGATCTGCAGTACAGCAGAGCTGTGTGTGTATGGGCCGCACACAGTCCTGCTATCCTCTTTGTAGTGTAAGTCTGCCACAGTCCTCCATCTTCTGTTTGCTCATGTGTAAGTACTCCAGTCTCCTCAAAAATGTAGGCCTGCATAGACAGCAACCATCAATCACTGCACAGAGCAGTGTAACTAAAGCTGCAGTGTTTTCCCAGGGACACACTCAGAGATATGCATATACATGCCTCCAGTACCTCCCTGCTCGAATGTGGAGAAATCTGTCTTATTAGTTTGCTTATTATTCCCTTATTTTATTTGGAATTCTTTTTATAGTACAACTTCTGTCATCCAGTGTGGCTATATATTTATTATGACCAGTTCAAAGCCACTGTACGATATTAGTCACTTGTGCTTTGGGAATAATGGTTGAAGCATATGCAGTGTTAAGGTGCAGCTGCTTGACACTAAGTAGGCCAGTGCAGCCTCACCATGTCTACCTGTGTACACACTGTGTGCCACTGCTCCAACTTATTTCATTCAGCACATGTCACTAACCTAGTTGCAGTTGGCTTTACGCTAATGTTGGCAGTGAGAACCGCCTCTGACCTCTCAAAGTGACAGAGTTCTGTTGCATAACAGCCTTGTGTTATGAACTTCCTCCCCGGAGATGTCATTAAGGACGGGAGTGTTTGTCTTCCGCTTGTACAAAAATGAATATTCAGCTATTATCGCTATGCAGCACTTAGATCTGATATGTGTATTGGGTTTTTGCTTGTAGGGAGATGAATTTCATTCTAGGCTTTATTTACTGTGTCAGTCTGATCAGCAGTGTCTCGTTTTCCCATGTTTTCTACGTGATCCTGAGGTCAACTGACTGCACATATTTTAGATTCTCCCTAAACCAGATTTCTCATTTGTTTTCATTCATGTCTTACTGTAGGACTACTACACTGCTAAAGATTTGTAATAACACGGCTCAGGTTTCTGCAGGGCGACCATGCCAAGAACCACAGAGGCACGAACAGACCTGTTAGACTTTTGAGAGCTCTTATTTGAGATGCAGTTTTCTTTATAAATGACCTAAGTTGACCTGCTGATCAGCTGTTTTTTCAGGCCATGCTTGTTGTCTACTTTTGTGTTTGGCTAAGCATCTATTCCACCTGCAGACATTTGTATCTTTTACTTAGAAATACATTGACCAAAGTAGCTCTATTATTTCAGGGATATTTGTAGTTGAGACTATCGTCTGTATCACCAATGTCCCCTGAAGTTTCATTACTGTAACAGTTAATATAACCACAGGAAGTAATGATTTCTGCTCCCAATTAGGTGGATGTTTATACTGTGTGTCGACAATATTTCTGATTAAAGATAAACTTCATGAAATAGAAACTGCATTAGTTCCACAGTGGGAAAGAGGAAATGGCATGTCCCAGCAGACTGATGTGCCTTCTAAAGTAAACTCACTCCCCCTCACAAAGCCTCCAACATGGCCGCCCAGGCTCTGAAGCTTTCAGGCTCGACCCCACTCATCCGAACACACACCATTTTTCTAAAATATCACCAAAATAAATCTGCAGACATTCCTTATGTTATTGTCTCCTTGCATCTGCCTTCTTCTGTAAACCCTGTTTTAAGATGCAAATACTTGTTTTTTTAAGGATTCATATTTTTATGGAGTGTGGCACTGCTGGTTCTAAAACCTTTCTGAGCAATGGATTTTTGTTTTTATGCTTTCCTCTCCTGAGCTTGGGCTAACCAAACACTGTATTTTCTTGGCAAACCTTTAATATAATGTTCTTTTTGTCATATTTTTTTCTGTTCTGTGGATACGCTGATCCCTGTTTGTTATAATATAAATTACCTCATAATCTTAAAGTAAAATTTATATAAAATGAACTCATGCATTTAGTCTTAGAACTGGCTGAACAGTTGGGTTTAAATGAAAGCACATTGAACTAAAACCTTGTATTTCTTGCTTATCTTAAGGCCTATAGCTGCATTGGTAGTATCAAAGTTTAATTGCTTAAGTTGAATATATGGCTTACTGCTCTAGAGTGTAATTTAGTCTGACAAGTATATGTAATAACCTCTGATTTATTTTCTTTGAAAAGTGCAATAATAGGTTTCCAGTCTTGGGCCAATCACTGAGTGGTTTTATGAGATTTTTCCACTCTTCTAATAACATTGCATTCTTCTGGTTTGTGGTGCTGTATATACTAATATGTCGATTTTATGGTTTCACTATTGCATTGTTCATGAGGTAAACCTCTTTTCATTTCCGTTGGTGGACAGAACATGGGCTAGTGTGTGTAGAAAAGCTCCAATAAACCTCAGCCTTACATCCACAATCAGGCATTATATATAATCAGACTTACACTACAAAGTTCAATAGGACTATGCAGTGTTTGTATTGTACCAGTCTGCAGATTATGTTTTCACACTTTATATTTATGTACAGTGTTTTACTCTAGTTTGAGTTTGTCATTAGATAATTGATCCTCTAATACTCATTTTGCCATCACAGCTCAGTATGAGAAAGTCTTTTAGTTACTCGGTCTCTTTACAGGCTCTATAATAGTTACTCATTGTACATACACGGTGTAACTGTTTTAGAGGCTTCAGCCTTGACATCCTTTTCAGCCAATACTTAGAAGAATGGACACAAGAATATAAATGAAACTGTGATATTGATTACTTGATAGCATAAATGATTTACTGTCTCATACTTCTATGTTTTTATTATTTACTGAAACCAGACTCTTAAAGTGAAGGATATTCTCTAACACTTGTGGTCACACAAACTGTTAGAATTGAATTACACCCAATTTACTACAAACATGCCACTTACTTCTCATCATTATATTTATCATTTCATTGATCATTTATGTCTATGAACTATGACTACGGTGCACGTTTATGTCTAGAAGTTTGCGATATATTGAAAAATTGATTAAATCGCAATGGTTATTTTTAAGGTGCAAAATTAGAATATCAAGTATATTGTCTAGTACAAGAAACACTGGAAAAGGCTGGAAAAAAGCTGATGAAAAATAAAACAACCATGCCATGTAATGTTTCAAATAAGGTAACAGCATAAAGTGATGGTCCTGCACTTTTCTGGTTACTTTTACAGTTTATTCACGATACTTGAACCTCAACCAGGACAGACTGTCATAATATTATCTGCATATCGTCATTGAGATAATTCCAAAAAGTTGTTCCCATTGCTGTTGTAAAGGGTCAAAGGTCAGTGAGTTAGTACGGTTTGGTAGATACTGGCATTGTTACATGTCTCTGCATTGGCTCAACACTGGAATATGACTTCCCAGGAGCGCTATGTGCAACCCCATGTGAGGACAGCCAAAGTGCATTCTTCTCCTGGAGTGCACTAAACAAGAAAAACAGATGAGGAAATGAAGGCAAAAGCAGAACAAAAAGTCCCTTATAGTTCATCACAACCGTCAAGTCTGATCTAAGTCAGCCCGTAGACAATATCTATAATAAATAACTGTATTCAAGTAGATTTGCGAATAGTTTTACAATCAATTGCTTAAAAAGTGAACGAGTGTTTTGTTATGTTATCCATTTCATAATTAAAGTAAATATCCACATTTATATAGTGATTAACAAGTTGCTAGGTAAGTTTGGAAAGCCGCAGATCAGGTTAGCACCGTCTATACCTGATCCCGTATAGCGTCTACTTACCAGACTTGTTTAACTGTGTCTGCACTCATACACCTACTCCACCGTAACACCACCCACTCACAACACTCTCCACATCCCCGACTGTCTGTAGCTTCAGTGCTCAGTCTCCACCCACAATCCTCTCCTTCACTTCTGCTGTATCTGTCATTCTCAGACCCTTTCCATTTTTGATTCAGGGACAGTAATGACGAACTCAACTGCGCACAACTTGGTGAGAAGTTTATTCAGCAAAGTTTTGAAAATATGACTAATAGATGTATTTTATCTTATTAATTATGCTATATTACCTTATTATGACATTTGACTTATGTGGCCATGACCCCGAAACTTTTGTTCTGTAGTTACGTTTGTGTAAATGTCAATGTTTAGTTAGACATATAAGTTTGGTCCACTATATGGGTGACATTCATTCAGTTGGTAGAGTGTTTCTCCACTGAAGGTTGGCGGTGCGATTCCAGCTCCCACAGATCAATGCCGTCGTTGTGTCCTTGGGCAAGACACTTAACCCACCTCGCCCCCAGTGTCTGTGTACATTTGTGTGTGAATGTGTGAGTGGTTCCCTGGTGTAAAGCAGTTTGAAGGTGGAAAAATGCTATATAAAACTGTGACAATTCACCATATTTTTAACCATTTTCTTTTATTTACACAATTCATACTGAGACTCAACACTCCAACGTATACAGTGTTATAGATATTGCTTTATTGTTGAACTTTATTGTAGAGAGAAAGCGTTTTGGCTATAGGGGCCTCAGAAACACCTGCTTAATGGGCCTGAAGATTGCATGTACAGTAATTCTATTTGAAAGCCAGTGTGAGCCCTGCCTCCTCTTCCTTTGAGTCAAGCCCTCGCTCCCTGGGATTATGTGCAGGTTATGGAGCAGGCATAGCTTAGTGGGGTCGTCTCTCCATGCTCGCTGACTCTCTAATGTGATTATGCATCATCAGGCTTGTTTACTGTTACTACTTCATTGTTAGGAGCTGACAAAAGTTCAACCCACTTTCTGCTCTGCACTCCCACACACTCATGGTATTTAAGGCGTCATAAGCTGCTGCTGCTTGTCTTCGGGAAATAAACAAACTTACTCTGAAGACATTGAATGAAAACCACTGGCTGGAGCAAAGGTTTGTTTTGGTCCTTTTTGATATTGTGTGAAAATATATATATATATCAGAACAGTTTTATTCAACTTCAAATGAGATAGTTTGTTTATCAGCTATGAATTTTTATTTTTTTATTTCCCTTTTTTATTGATATGCAAATGTTTGTTTTGGTCCCTTTTGATATTATGTGAAAAAAATATAAAATATATATAAATTAAAAAATATATAAAATATATATATAAATAAAATATATCAGAACAATTTTATTCAATTTAAAATGAGACTGGCATATCAGCTATGAATTCTGTTTTTTTAATTTTATTTATTTTTATTTATTTATATTTTTCTTTTTTCTTTCTCTCTCTCTCTCTCTCTCTCTCTCTCTCTCTCTCTCTCTCTCTCTCTCTCTATATATATATATATATATATATATATATATATATATATATATATATATATATATATATATATAATTTTATTTTATTGATATGATAGGACAAACGTGATGGACAAGGAACATTTCTATATTAGCTCACTCAAAATAATTAACAGTAAAAAAAAAAAAAAATTAAAAAAGGCAAATTTAAACAGTTCAGCTTGTGGTCGTACTGAAAACCCACCTATGCTAATTTAATTTTCATCTGGCGACATAAATGGCACCATAAAAGTTGAACCTCCTTTTGGCTAACTACATACTGAGCCCTCCAGATCAGTAAAGTGTCTGTGCGCCCCTTTAGCTAGCACTATACCCATCTTTAACAGTAACGTATCTCCTTTCATTAGCCTAATGAAGCCATCAAGACAGCGTGTTTGTACAGAGCCAGGCCTACCTCCGTCAGACTCCCCAGCCCTATACTCCATCAGAGCTGAACGAGGAGCTGTGTGGCCTGAGGGGGGTGTGACTTCCACTCAGTGTGTCATTAGCCATTGATGTTATTGGCTCATTATCTCCCAATTAGGCCGCTATCAGAGCTAGCTGGCGTTTTCATTACGACGTAGACCTCCGTGATCTAACAAAGACCAGTGCTGCTGATTAAAGATGGTTTCGGCAATCACATGTAGTGCGAGGTCTTTGAACCCTCTGTGATATAGTTAGAGCGAAGGTGATGGAACACAATGAAGCTGATTAGAGAGGGCATGTCTCTTATTGTGCCACTTACCAAGGTTAAGGCAGAGTCATACTGATTAATGCGCTCCTGGACGCTTTGTTAATAATGTACTGTCTATTATGAAACAGAATAATTGAGGATGATAACAATTAGGCTTTCAAAAATACAATAGACATCAATTGTGTTTTTATAATAAGGTCCTCTTAAGTGTAAGCACCGGCTGGCCATTTCTTCTCATTCAGCATATGAACATGTAGTATGTGTGGACATGCTGTACCGGAGCTGTGTGACCGCTGAAGGACGAATACAAATGTGTGTGAGTGGAAAAGACTAATCAGGCCTGTTAATCACTGTGGGTGAGTCAGCCTCAGAGGCAGAGCAGCGCCGCCGCACCTCAGGTAAATCAGAATTAGGAAATAAAGTCCTACAAATGTCTGGTCCACTAAAAAAGATTATAGTGGCTATGTTTGTCCTTCACTTTGACCATGGAATCAGTGCCAGCTGGGTAATGCATCTCCCTCATGTTGTATTACACTTGTATTTAATCTCCCACTGAATTCTTAGAGGGACGGGGTCATTAAAATTTCTAAATGAACACTATTTTTAGATGGGCTGAAATTATTGGGAGATAGTTGATGTCATTATCACAACATCGCTGTAATTGAAATGATCTATTTGGTGATACAGATTCAAACATGTTACTGTTATAATTACAGGGTGTCATGGCCGTAGAAACTTATACTGGCTTTAACATTGTATAACAAAAAGCACAAACAGGCAGAGGATTTACTGTGGAGATGACTTTCTAATTTCAAAACATGAAGCTGAGCCACAATTGATCCATAATGATTCATTCCATCGTCCAAATGTTAGTAGTTTCTGCTTGGTGGCTTGCAGGAGTGCTGCATTTCTGCATGTTTACCCATTAGATGGCTTGGAGCCCTGATCCGTGTGAACTTTCTAAGTGTCTGCTGGTGATTAACTCTACACTGCAGCACACATCTTCCCCCTCGCTGCATAAATGGGCTCTAATTGAGGGAGCTCGCTCCTTAGCAGGGAACCACTTTCACTTTGTCGATTAAAACGTCATTTTAAGGCCAAAAAAGAAACACGTTCCCAATCACTGCCCTTGAATTATTGTTCTGTAGCTCCAGGCTTGTATTTTAAAGTCACTGAATAATTGCAATCAGATTATTCTAATCAAGTGCTGGAACAGTAATTACAGGTTGTAGTCTTTTAAGCTGCCCTGCTTGTCCCATACACTGCTGCAGAACATATTAAAAGTTTATGTCATGAGAGATAAATGTAATGAGAATTATAATCTTACAGCTATTTAAAGCTTGGTTGACTATTTGAAAGGTCACATCAGTGTATTTAATTTTTTTGTATTAATCTTTGAATGTTTAGTTGAGCTATTACCGGACAAACAATTATTCACTTTAGCTAAAATTTGATTGTAACTCTATCGTTTTCATTCAGTACAGCTACACTCCCAACTACTAAATCTTTCTTCCAACAACAGGACTTGATGCGTTTCCTCCCACACATCTCCCCCCACTGATAACCTCATCTGTGCCCAGGTCTGGATTTCATGTCAAGGCAAACATTAGGTGACTTAGTACTGTGCCAAGCTGTCAGAGAGGCATGAGAATTACAATCTGGAGGGCTGTGTGACAGTGGAACCGTCTCCGCTAATCCTGTTTACGCACATCCGCATCACCGCCATGAAAAACCCCACCGTGTGAGCTGGTTTTTGGTGTGGGTTCAGGGGCGTTCTTATGTGTTTTCATAGAGTTTTTGATTGCTCTCTATGTGAGCCACTGTCTTTGTATTGTGTTGATGTGGAAGGTATCTTACATGCTCTGCATGTATAATTCAATATGACTAATCGTGCTGGTGGCTGCCAGCGCCCTCGTACTGGCTGACAGACTGGGTCCAAAGCAAATTCGATAAGGTTATGACGATTCATGGCTCACGTTCAGATTCAGTAATAGTTGGTGAAACAGTTGTAAATATGTATCAATGTACATAGCCATATTAATGTATCAACGGCTTTAATGTTTAGGAACTTAGTTTGTACCACTAAATCTCATGCTCAAAACATATATTACTCCACTTTATAATTCTACCAAATGAATGTGGAATCAACAATGCCATTTTTTACTTTTTTAAACGGTATTTACAATGGTGTAGCTGCTTTGTCTGTTGTATTGATCTTAAACCTGCAACTCCAGACCGAAGGTGTATTGAGTATTAGGATTTTTCAAGCCCCTGCTCCACCCACAAACTCTCAGTCTTCATAATTTCACCTCTGTCTGTTTTTCAGAGTACCACAGTTTTCCTTGATAACAAGTTTCACTTTTGGCTTTTTATTTATTTATTTATTTATTTTATTTTAGGGATTTGTATCTTTGTGTAAGCCGAGGTCAAATGTGAGATGATGAAAAAGCATTGTGGGATGCAGCCCTTATAGTATTTGCTGCTATGTCAATATTTTTTTTTTTATGCAGCCTTTGTGATTAGGAACACACCGATCAAGCTTTTTCAGTTCTGACACTGATATCGATGTTATGTTTTACCAGATAATAACCAATGCCAGAGGAGGAACTGAAAATGACACTTATTTCCTTAAAACAGTTAGTTATTACACACAAGACAAGACATCCAATTGTGTTATGCAACTGTTATTTATACTGCAGAACGTCAGATGAATAAAACCTCAAACATGAGATGTTCTAAACCTGTAAATACACATGACATTAAGGTCCCAACCAGGATATCGGCTTAAGAGATACTCCATCCAACTAAATTTTCGGTATCGGCACCAATATCTGACACCAGTGCTCCACTTGTGATATGGTTGATATGTGAGTGCAACAGTGACAAATTATTCACTTACAAGGCTCATTTTTTATAACCTATTTCTGAAACACAGGCAGGAGTCTATTGTCCAAGGTCTTTACCACATCCAAATCAGTCAGCTGCTAAGATCTATTAAGAATCCAGAGAAATGGCATAAGAGTAAAACGTGAGAGGTGTCAGCAAATGGTTAAGATAAAACTGGCAGGTTATTACACTTTTCTTCCATTTCAGTGTCCAATATAAAATGTTCTATTATGGGGACAATTAATTACCCCTGCCGAATGGTAAATGTGCATCCTTGTCAGGTGGAGTGTACTCTGATGGCCTTTGCTCAAACAGAGAATGTGAAGATTTGATCTCTTCTAATGGTTCTGCAGGAAAGGGTAATCACTGCATGGTCAAAGCTAATTTGCTTTCTGCCAGATGAACTGTTGTATTTTATTGCCGGCTGACATTTTAAAGTAATTATGGCACTGTTGACCCCAGACAATTTCAGTTGTAGCGTGGTCTTGGGTGATCCTGACTCTCCCCTCTCTCTTCCACTTTTCCACCCTTCCAACACCTTTTTTTTTTTTCCTCCTCCCTCTCTCTTTCTTTCTAAGTGGAAGTCAAAGGCGTAACAAGGTAATGACATGGACGGAGAGAGCCATATGGGGCTTCTTCATCCAGGCTCACATCATCATTACCCACCATGCATTGCACATTGACTTTGCATCCAGATAGGAATGTGCGGCACTCTAAAGATGATGGTGTGGTGTGTGGGCATATGTTTTCCTGCAAATATGGGGGTCAAAGTGCAGGCATTGTGAGTGAGAAGAGGCAATGTTCTCCGTCCTTTCATGTAGAGGTTGCCATCCCATAGATCGCTGTATCGATGAGGGTGTAATTATGTGCCTCACTGATCATCTCTCTGTTTCTTTACTGCACAGGAATTAAGTAGGCAAAGGTCAGTGTGTTCGCCCTGGAAATTGCCTGCAGAAAATCATATGGCGATGAGAGCAATTATGGATTTTTTCCTTCTCCCTCACAGGACCTTATACTCTCTGGCTTGCACTCTTTTTGTCAGTATTTCTCCTTTTGTCGATGAACATTTGAGCACGTCAATCGATGCGCGCTCCTAGCAACGTCTGTATTCGCGCCGCAGCTGATACCCTAAATTGTCTCTTTTCTATATTTCTAGTTCAGATTGGAAATCCATGCAGCCAGTGGTGATCGGTTGGATGTGCTTCTAAGAAACGCAATTGCTTTCTTAGTATCATGCACTAATATTACAGCTATCTCTCTATAAACTTTGCCATCTCCCTCATAACCAAAACAACTGTATCAACTGTTAATAAGCTGGTTATTTTATTGATTGATACTATTCCATCAGTTTTTGGAAGGGATTTTGGAAGTTTGGAAGGGTTCAAAGTGCTTAAATTAAATAATTGCGACTTTATTCCGCCCCACCCACTTAAGCAGGAATCCCATTAATTTTAACGGAGATTTGGGAAAAGTTTCACCACTAAAATATGATATAAAGTAGGTTGATTTGTGTAAAATGATCAACATGTGCACCAACAAGTCAACAATTAGTAATGGGACTTCCGGCTCCATTGTGGGATCCGAATTCTCTTCAAAGAGCTGTTCAAACGACTGGCTCTTGAACTATTTATTTATATGACAGAAGCCAATGTGAAAACTAATTTTAGCTACAAACTAATCACAGAACGAAATGACCAAGATTTGTTTAAATTGGCTCAAACTGAGAGTGGGAGTGTGTTTACCCTTTGAAATGATGAAAATTGGAATAAAATGATGATCTAAAATAATAAAAGTAGTAAATAAAAACTGTTATTATGATGTTTTTTTATGCACAAAGCTCTCACTTGGGTTGTCTACTCTGCTTTTATGCTGATTCTTGTGTTGGCGCAGCGTTAATCAGAATAAAAATGCAAAAAAATTGGAGAAATGTTTGGTTCTTTTAAAAAATGAGAACCGGTTGCAACCATTTACGTTAAGGAGCCATTCAAAAGAGCCGATTCTCTGGCTTTGTAGTCCGTATAGAGCTTATTTGCAGTCAAGATCACCAGCACCAGACGAAATAATACACCTCAAATGATGACAACTCCAAGAATAAGGTGAATAGCAATAGCAACTTTAGCATTATGAACCAACCTAACATGCAACAATAGCATCAATGAACAAAGCATTGCACAAACCAAAACATGAACCCAAATGTAAGTCTTTTCTTTGGTCTAGTGAAGCCATTTGAATCTTCTGCTGACTGAGATATTGCAACTCTGCACCTTTTGTCTTCTTAGATTACACAGTTAACATTTTCTTTATTCTAAGTGAAAGTGTGAGCCCTGTTAAAACATTGAGTATTAAGATCAAAGTTAACCAGCCCTGCTCTGTGCTCCCTTTAGGGGTGGTGAGTGGGTACATCACCTGCTGTGCGTTGTGAGCTGTAATTTCTTCTATGTCGCTCTAGAACAGCATGCCTAATTATAAAGGCCTTGTCAATTGCCTGATACAACTTTGATAATGTGAGCCTCAGGTTAATGTGTCAGACAATAATGTTTTCCTGATCCAAAGCTTTAGTTCTTGGTAATCATAATCACCTTCTAATCTAATACTCCTTCTTTGCTTCTTATTAGGATTTATTGAAGTCTATTCCTGGTGAGGGCGTTGCTACTAAGGTAAAATTGTCATATAGTCTGGCATACACTGTGAAGATTAATTCTTGTCAACCTCAGCAATGTTTTAATCACATTAAAAAGGCCGTTTCAGCAGAAAACTTCAATATTTGGGATTACCATACGGATTGAAGCGCTACTTTTTTGATAACATTTGATAACATAAAGTGTTTTGTGACTTTATAATGATAGTGGAAAAAGAAATGTGATGGGTTCAAATACTGAGTTCATCATGGTCAAATCCTGGTCTCATCTACTGTATTTTAAAACAAGTAACACATTATATAATTATGATGTTAATAATGTTCATATCTTGATTTATGGACAATATAGTGAAATAAAAATGTTAGTTCTATATAGTTATTCTACAAAATATCAGGAAAGGAGGAGGATGGATGGATGGAATATCAGGAAAAAACAGCATGGACCCTAAAGTATATTTAATGTATTTATTTATTTTGAGCACAGGTACACCTAAAGCGCATCTTACAAAATGTTCTTATACAAGCTCGAAAAGGAAGGAGAAACTTAAGTCCCACCCCTATCCTTCCATCAGGACACAAATCTATTCACAAATCCATTCAGGTGAAGGAAAAAAGAAAGGGGGAAAAGAAAAAAAAGAATATATATATATACCTGCACACATATACATACATATGCACACATACATACCATATATATATACACATACATATCATATATACATACACATACATACACATACATGCATATACAAACACATAGACTCATTCAATTCATGACAATAAGTGCAGCAAAAGGTCATTGACAAGTTAAATTTAAGTATGTTTTTTAGTGAGTGGTGTATCAGAAGTCAGTCTATGTACTTTATTTATATACAAACAAGCGTTACAACCAGATTGTGCAGATCTGATGGAGGTTTAGTCCTGAGCCTTTGTGACATGTGCTCCGTTACTATGGGCAAACACACCCATCGATGCTGTACGTTACAAACTTTCTGGATAATATTGTTTGCATGCAACAGAAACAGTGCACAGAAATATGTAACTTGTTAATTTTTCAGCCATAACAAAAGGTTTTTTTCTACTCGGTCATTTCAGAATCAGAAGACTTTTTATTGCCATTGTCAGTGAACACAGCTCACAAACTGGGAACTCTCTTTGGTGATACATTGCAACATAAAACACTGAATAAATACAAATAAGGGCATGCATAAAGTTAAAAAATATGTTTAAAAATACAATTAAATACTTAGAGGTAGATATATACAACAACATCATAACAACAGTACAATTTAAAGTAACCTTGATATGAGAATGCTGAGATTTTGTGGCCAATACATCCGACATTACCAGGAGTGTGGTTTTGTTAAGAACTTGTGGATGAGAGAGAGGCTACAGGTTGCAGGAGGTCCCGGAGGTGCTGATAATCCTAATAGGACGGCTTTATTAGGTTACACTGCAGTAGTCTGTCTGGTCTGTGCCTCAGAGCTGCACTCCTCATCACTGCGGGATGAGATTTCCCAGTGAAAAATGCTCTTTAATTCATCATGCAATCAACCAACCATATAATTTAAACACTTCTATGGGAATTAGTGTAATGTTTAGATAATTGGTATGCAATGCAGTATCATAATTTTTTATCCTGGTGGAAATTGCTCAATTTTTCATTGTAAAGGTACAAATAATGTGACTTTAATTGGCTGAAAGATTGTATCTGAAGATTCTTGGCGCATGTGTCTTCTGAAGTATAAAATAAAATGAACCATTCCACATTTTGCTACTCTCTATGTCTCAGTTTCATTTCACATAAAAATAGCGTGCTGTTAGTGGAGTATAGTGGAAAGGGCATGTATTTTTACACATATATATTCGGTGAAAAGCAAAAGTTTTAGGCAGGTGTGAAAAATGCTATTAAGTTGAGCATTTTTGGGAGAATTCTGTAGTATTAAAGACGTTACCTTTCTAATTAAAAGAACAAATGATCCGTGCGAAATCGGATTTGCAGTTCAATACCAATGCGTTTTATATTCATTTGTAATAAGCTTTCTTTTTTTAATTCCTTATTTTAGTCTTAGTTTCATGTACCTTTATGACATCCTTTGTTTCACCCTTATTGTTGAACTGATATATCAATGTTTTTGTGTTGCAGCTGTCCGTGCGGGTGTGTTGCGTAGAGTTGGGGGCAGGGGCATTACTTTCACAGCCCATCACCTTCACTTCCACACCTAATTTGTCATGAGTGTCACACATCAGGGCGAGGGCTGGGGAGGGCACCGCACAAAAATGGCTGCTTCTACATCAGCAACAATAAAAAGAAGGGACGATGATTCAGAAATGCTTAAATATGTGTTACTACGGCAAGCTATTAAGACCATAATACTGATAAAGCTTTAAACTCGTCTTTTACTTTGGCTGTTGAATGCGCAGTGATGTTATGTTATGGTGGCATGCTAAGTGAGTGGGTGTGGTAAGTGTCATGGCTGACTCTGACAGATGAGCTGTGCTGTTGGTACCGGGCATCTGTAAACATCTGCCCTGCTCTTGAGTGACAGGTCATTAGCAGTTTAATCAGAATCTAGTCCAGTAAGTGTTGCATGCAATTATTGGTTCAAAAGCCCCTCCCCGTGTGCATTTGTAATTGTTGTTTTCTTAGGTTTGAGGCCTTTTGTAACCCATGGACTTTGTTTTGCACATAATAGTGTATTTCCATGTCCAAAAGATTCTTTCAAAAGCAGAGGTCAAGAAAATTATTAAAACTTATCAACGCTTTGAGTGTTGCATTTTTAAGTCAAACATTTAGCTGTGAAACTCTGTAGCCTGGTCCTTGTTTTAAAATTGATTCAAACTGTAAATCCCTGAAAAAAACTGTTGGACTGTCTTTATGTTGCAGATGACTTAATTTGCTGAGAAAAGTCTAGCTCCCCGGTCCTTCCCTGGATTCCTCAGTTTCCTTTCCTCTCTTCCTTTGCATCCCTCACTCCTCTCTCTCTGGGCTGTGACCTTCATTGGCGTTCCACCTGCAGGAAGCCATGTTTGATTCTCTCCGCCAAGATGCCTGCTTGACAGCAGAATGGTGTCATAGGACCGACTGGAGGAATTTCTCTTTCTCTGTCATCATTAAGGGGCTTCCCCCTATGGTGAGGGGGATGAAAAGTACGATTTAATGTTCTCTGGAGAGTGGCAGCCAAAGAAAAGCTCAAAGCCCTGCATGCTGGTTTGTGAGTGGGTCACTCTAGCCCTTGCAGCGAATGGGATGTCCCTGAGGAATTTGCCATAGACCAGCCTGAAAGGATAGGGATTAAGACCCTTTTAAGGATGAAAATATAACAAAAGGAGCACTTTTATGATGTAGCAGCATAAAATGAGGGGGTCCATTGTGTAACACATTGCAAAAGATCTTTGAAACAGGCGGCCTTGCACTGTGTGCCTGCCTGGCCCAGTAGGCTTTAGAGGCTTGTACAAAATGACTTGTCTACATTAGGGACAGAGTGGCTTTCGTTCAGGAGGCAATGCAGGAGATTATTGGTTTGTTTCTGTTTTCAACCATCGCTCCTCCCTCTCCTTCGTACGCTGAGCTGCAGCCCTCCTCTCTGTCAGCTCAATTCAAAGTGATGATGGTGTCCCAAGTGAAAGTCGGTTAATTTGGAGCAAGAGAGGAGCTAATTAGCATGCCCTCAGGCATGGCTAAGCTAGAATAGAAGGCACCCAGTATGGTATAGATGTGAAACACAAGGCTCAGTTCAGAGGCAATAGTGACCAGATGCTCAAACTCACTGAGGAGAACTTGATGTGGGAAAACCATCATTTAAGAATCATTTAGTTATTTTAGTTAGAAACCCATCATCACAATTTCACGCCACAGTGAGTGTATATTTTACAGGACATATTACACACCTTAGGGATATCTAAGAGCATCTGAATACTTAGTGAGAATCAACAGCTGACCACTTAAAGATGTGTGCTGTTTATAAAGCTTGAAACTGTCCATTGTTTTAGTGGATAACAGCACATGTGCAGGTCCAGTGAACACTAGAGGGGGAGCTTACCCATGATGAGGCCGTGCTGGGCTGTCAAAGGGAGCTGTTTTCAGGGCCCCTCCAGATCCACGCCTTTTAGCGCCCTTCCATTCCTCTGTGTCCCTCCTCCACGTCCCGCACAGGCAGAGGGAGACCTCCAGGGATCAAAGGTCAAGGGTCGCGGAGAGCGCCGAGCCTTTTTTATTGTCATTCTCTCACAAATGAAAAGAGAAGTATTCGTGTATGTGTGAGCAGATTCAAAATGTTCCAAATGCTTTCAACCACTTTTTTTGAAATATTTTTCCTACTCAGAGAGATTCCTATAAAGCATGAGTCTAGTATGTTGAGGTATCATATTCATGCATGTACTATACGCCGCCATAGATGTTTGTACAGTAAATGTAAGACAAATCGGTTGTGGAGTGAATTGTTTGTAGAGAGGGGGAGTGTGGATGGGCTGCTGAGTTGGTAAGTGGGGGAGAGAAGTTTAGGAGGCCGCACACTGTGATATGAGCCCTTAAAAGGCCTCTGGAGGCAGTGTAATATCAAGAGCAGGATTATTCCCCAAACCCTCTACCCCTCCCGCCCCTCCTCTGCTCTCTTCAGCTGACCCACATCACCCGCCTCACTCTCCACACATCATTTAAATGTCTAAAGAGTAATTGAATGAATTACCATAAATTTTTTGACAAATTCATTGACTCGAAAGCACGGGTGAGCCAAACGTTTCCTTCTATTAGTGGTGACATTTCGAGTTTGCGTGCTAACTTAAACTTCGAGAAACAAAAGCCTGCTAAGTGCATGAAGGCAGCAGCTTAAATATAACACAGACCGCTAACTTTTAAGGAGGATGTGGTGTCTTAAACTTGTTAGCAATCCATCTCTACTCCTACATATTCACTTTGTGTCGAAACCTTTCTTCGCCTTGTTTTGAAGATTCACAAACCAAAGTCAGGACTGGAGTGAAAAGGGAACTGTTCTGGGGGATGGAATTTAGCGCTGCACAGGCTGTTCTCTCTGACCTCGGCGTTCCCACATCAAAGGGCCTCCCCAGCCCACTTCCCTTGACACAAGCTGAAAAGAAGTCTTTAGTGTGGAGGCCAGTGCTGTGTGGAAACCTTCAGGCTGACTTGTATGCTGCCAATAAGTAGTGTTACAGGGATATGCAGGGGTTTTTTTGGACATGAACTGAAGCCCTTTGTTGCAAAATATAAGAAAAAGAAGGGCAACAAGGGTAATCATATTTTGAGTTTTTGTCTCTTGAAAATAATACTGTAAAATTCCTCTTCATTGTTATAAAATTGAATTTGTATGAAAAAAATAAAATAAAATACTGCGGTTCTACAAATAACTGAAGATGGAGGTTGAAGGTCAGAATAAAAGGTGGAAATTTGGAAAATGTTCACTCTTATTGTTGAGTATTTAAGCAACGCAGTGGGTAGGTCAAATGTGTAGAGCTTTAACCTGAGTCCCAGGATTTGCATTTTAATCCTGCATAAGACTAGATTAAACACATCAAAATAAACAAAAGTGCTGGGTACTACATTATAATAAGTACAGCCATATTAGCCTTTATAAATACTAAAAAAACGACTTAATTCATTGTGAACAAATAGTTTAATGATCCAGGTTAGTGACTGCATTAACGCTCTAACCCCTGACCCCTCAAATATAAGTAGATACCATTTGTCATGTGTTGGTGTAGCTATTATACCGTGAAAAAAACATTAAAACATGATGTTGTATACATATATGTCGTCCATAATTGAAGTTTAAGTATGTCAAGTGCACTTATATGCTGTAAATACAAGTCTGATACTTGCAAATACTCGATAATACTATTGTTTCTTATTGTAGCACTACTAGTACACCTACTTGTTAGTACTACTACTGCTATTGCTGTTGTTACTTTGGCTTGTAGAGTGTAAATATAAAACAGAAACCCACAACCGTGTCCAGAACCAAAATTAAAATAACCCCCGTAGTTAATTGTACTTCACTATTTTGCAAAAATAAAAGTACACTTATTAAAATATATGGGAACAGCTGCTTTTATAACATGTAACCAGGTGTTGGTGACATTAGACAAACCATTTAAATACACTCAAGAGTCCATAAAAGTACTATTTGTCTTAAAGTAGAGTTTAAAGTAATCAGCAAACACATTTACGGACATGGCGCTACTGCTGAGTGAAAAACACCTATTTGCTGACAGGCAGAAAAAGTGTGTCTGCCGCATGCCCCATCCCGCCTGGCAAACGGCTCGATACATCACGGCTTACCTCCGCTGTCCTCCCGGCCTGCCTGCGTCTCCTCGGCCAAATGGAGCATGTTATTCTGGCTCACATGTGATTTCCCCCCAGCCACCCCAAGTGACTGAGCATTCTCCCTCTAGAACACACAGAAAGCGCCCCGTACACACCCGCACCGAGGACCAGACAGAGGAGCTGACAAAGATGAACCCGAGACGCACACACATTCACGGGGTTGACCTCTGCTGCTGCCACCACAAGGCTGCCACTGATCTTCAAATACACCAGAGCATCAATCAGTCCAGGGCCTGCCTTTTACTGTCATTTTTCTTCTTCTTCTTCCCCCGGTTTCTGTCCTCAACCTTTCGTGTGCTCCTTGAGTATTCTTACAGGCGTCTGCTCTTTCCAACTCAGCCCGCGGAGCATAGGTCATATTCAGTTTATCGCATAGCCCCGCTCTCGTATCGCCGCGGTAACATATCCACAGAGATACAGACAGGATAATGTATGTAAATCCAAATTTTTGTATCCGAAAGACTATTTATGCTACTTTTTATGGAAATCTAGTGGAATATAGTTGTTTGGGTTTTAACGCTGCGTCTTCTTGCCTCTCCGTGTTGAATTGGAGGAAATTATAACACTCAATTCTTACATATACACTCCAGTTTTAAGTATTTAATTGTATTGCAGTATAGAGAATGTTGCGAAAAGGCAAAATTGGTCCTATTTCGCAATGTAAAAAATTAAATATGATGTAGAAACCTGCGCTCAAAATGATGCCCAAGTCCAAGTTTTTTCGTTGACCCACAAAATCATAATCACCACTTTGTTTCCAACACTTAACTGAACCTTTAATAACTACTTTAAGTTAATTTCACAACCGCTACAACTATTTTGCGTTATAGCTACAGCGCTTTTTCTATTAAATGTAGAATCCTTGCACTAATTTGTGGCCCTGTTTTTTCATTTTTTTTTTAATAAGAAGTCAATAATGCTCACATTCAGAGCCCAATTAAGTGTGACTGTTTATTTTTAGCTTTATGGCAAATGAATTAAACTTCTCAGTGCACGACTATTAGACATTCTCTGGCAGCAGCAGTCTGCCAGCCTTCCAGCCAGCTCTTTGCTTTGGGAAACGTCAGCCGCGTCGAAACACTCACCCCGCAGAGCACATAATCGTGTTTACTTGGTCGAGGTCCCAAAATAAGTGTTATCTTAATTAATAAACAAATTACAAATAATATAAAAAAATAAATCGTGGGCATAGAAGTTCATCAATTAGCAGGATTAGCCAGAGCAAGAAGCATGTAATCTACACAGAGACATTTATAGGGCAACGATTATGCCACCCTTCTCATAAGCCGTTATTGTGATGAAATTTGCAGCAATAAAAAGCACCTTCCCCGTTTTCCACTGACAAATCCACAGCTCCTGTACAGAGAATCAAAAGGTGAAGTATTTAGTGGGTCCGCCGCTAATGGGGTAAAGCCGTGTGACGAATGAATTGGCCTATACAGATTTACTGCTGCGCTAAAGAGGGGAGAAAGTCAAGAGTGGCAAAGTAACTCAAGACGAGCCACAAAATGAGTCATTTTTATTAAAATTTATATAGTTGATCATTGTGTGGAAAATTGTCTTATAAATGCAGTATTGTAATCTGGATTTCTGGTTAGAATGGGGTTAACGGATTAATGTCTATAGTTGTTCCTATTCTGTATAATATTAGGAACATAAACTTGTAATCTGTGATATTTTTGCTCATTGAACTGTAAAGCTCTGTACTTTACTTTTTAGTTCAAGTACTAGGCACGCTGTTTTGGTCACTTTTAGTTTTATTATTGCTGTATTTTTCTCTTTTACTACAACTACTGCTACTACTACTTTAGCTACCTATTCTTGTACTAATATTAATGTCTTTGTAATCCCTCAGTCGTCCAGGTACAATCCACAGCAAAAGAAAGGACAAAAGTTTTACCTGAAGACGTTTCGCCGCTCATCCAAGAGTCTTCTTCAGTTCAGGACACTGCCTTCAGCTAAATATGAGACAGTGTCCACCAAAAATCTGACCAAACGATTGATTTTCATTACATTTATCTATTTATTTTCATATAAATATGTTTCAAACTACTACTACCACAATCACTACTACTGCTGCTGCTCCCACAGTACACAAAACTGAAACCAAAACTCCCAAAAGTCTCAAGTATGTCACAGAAAAAAGCATAAACACACTTCATATGTAAATACTCGTCTAGATACCACGACTAAATCTACGCTCAATTTCTCCTTTTTGAAATGATGTTTTGAATTCAAATTCACGTTGTCGATTTATCATTGTGTCCAGCTTTAAATCGGATGGGAATTTGTAATGTGCATATCCTTTTTACAACCATTTCAGACGCTCTTACCTTATTTGTCTTCGCCTTAGCCCAACACAAGCCGTTAATTATCATGTACACGGGAATGACTGTCGAATGATACACTTATTGTCTCCTCTGGCACACTGAGTCCTGCTTTATGTCTTTCACTAACACTTTATTTCCAGTAATCTGCTGATAGAAGCTATGGATTATGAACTGAAGCTTCCCGTAAGTCGCTTTCTGGCTCTCTTACCTGCGAATTTGTAACTCTTGAGGAGGCGAGGAGGGAGGGAAAAGGGATACACGGATAGGACGCGCAGGCAACGGAAATCTCCATGTCGTCCCTTTGATATGTATATTTTCAACCACTTTCTAAATCGGATATTTTTCCCCCTCCCTATCATCAAATGCCACTTTCTTTTACCCATGCCTTTTATTGAGGATCAGTTTGTGTTCCTGCGTTTCCTGTCAACACAAGTCTACACATCTAATACAGCTTTGATATAGTGTTTGCGAGCGTTTTCATCTCCACTTTTGTGATTCTTTCATGTCCTTTAACATATACACGTTGTACTTAAGAGTTCGCCTCCTGTTTAGGACGTATGGATTAGCCCTGTATCATCATGACGAAGGCCTTTCCGGATCAACTCGCGTAGTAATACCACTGTACATCTTTCAAAGTACGTTTTTTCTCGTTACAATCCGGATGCCAGCGTCTCGCGAATGTATCGTCTTCATATCGTGGCGTTTTGCTGTTGCGCTCTCAATTACCTGGCATTAATATTTCCATGCATGCTGCGGCTGATTAAGTGCGTTGTCTGCCCGCTATCCATCACCCGCACCTGGCCGGCGATGCGTGGCGGAGAGTGATGGACAAACCTTTTGAGGGACTTGTTGTAAATGTCAGCAAAACATCTCCACGGGTGTCCGGGCTCCTGTCTCGCCCATTGTGTTCTTTATAGGAAGATTTATGTTTTATCTTTTATATGTTGGAGCGTTTACACAAGCTGGTGGTCTTACAGTGTCACAGGCGAGTGGGTTTTGATGATAAGCGATTGTCATTTTAGGTTACGTGTTTAATGTGAAATATTTATCGGTGCATGTTGTGAACTTGTTCGTAAAGAAGCTGGTGAAGTTTAACCCCAGTTATTTTGGCCAATATGGGGTACACCCTGGACTGTGGACACTTCCAGCATCTTTTATTTATTTTCTCATCTTATTTTGCACCTTTAAAAAATACAAACTTGCAGTGTTAGCTTTCAAATACGATATAAATAGTTACTGTGTCTAATTTTCTTCATTCATTTTAGTTTAAAGCTTGAACCACGAAACAAGGATGTTTTGACAAATTTCTGATAGATTTCCAAAACAACGTCCAAATTCTGTTATTGGTACACTCCCCCGAAATAATACAGATTTACAGCTGCGCTAAAGAGGGGGAGGGGAGAGTCAAAAGTGGCAAACGCTACTGTTGTTTTAATAAAAATTTATATAGTTTGCTTATCGTTATGTGAAACCTTGTGTTATAACCTTGTTCTGTGTATTCTGTGTGATATTATAAGACTTGTAGCTTATCTAAACTGTAAACATGTGTAAATAAGGTTGAAGTGGAATAAATAGATCATAAAAACATAATAAATTAAACTAAAACTAAATGCTATGATGTATTTCCTTGTCACTCTTGAAGCAGCTACACTCTAACTCTAAGTACACGAACTACAGTATATGCAGTCTCTTCTTATTTAAGTATCTCATACATTCTCCATATATTTGATTCATATTAATATTCAGAGGTTAAGATATCTCTTCACAAGGTGTAATGAGCTCGACTCCACGATTGTTACCATAGGTGTTCCAACCCGAAGACTGCATTAGGGACTGCACCTCAGATAATTTATGATTCCCATAGCCCTCCTCAGCGGGGATTAATTTTGAATTATTTATGCCTTTATGCACGTGGAGCCGAAACATTTTAGTAGGTGTCAGACGCTCGCGCACAGACGAGGCTAATATGCGGACTAGCAGGGGAACTGATGGCACGCCTCTTGTTATTTAAAGTCTGCCTTTTTATATTATTCGCGCTCTTTTCCCCCGAGGGACTAGCGGGGCAAAAGATGAAAACAATATGTCTCTTTAAATAGAAATATACAATTCAGACAATGGTCGGGGTGATTCCGAACGGAGCACTGTAAAAAAAAAAAAAAAAAAAAAAGGAAAAAAAGTTTAGTGTGTGTTCAATCTTTGCTCTTTGTTATGGAGCTCAACTTTTTCTGGCACACGTTGCGACTTATATAGGAGACTGTGAGTTATGGCTGACAAGGGGATACGACCTGAGTTTATTTAGCAAAGTGAAAGTGGAGTGCTTTATTTGTAGAATCTGTGTCAAGAGTCAAATATTTAATCATACTTTTGTTTTGGCACAAATGAAATGGATGGACGTTTGGAAGCCCTCATATGAAAAGGTGCTCCAGGTTAATAGTAGCTTATATTCTGCACAATTTGTACAGTTAGTCATTCCTAATATCATTAGGCAAATTAGGTGCGAGGTGATTTATTTGTTTATTTGTTTAATAAATCATTTAAAGCCATTCTTGAATCTTAAGCGCGCGAGGTGGAAGACGGATAGCCGGCTCACTTTGCCCTTATAAACAGTAAGCCATATAAATCAGGTAATAAACGTACAACATGTTTTTGCATAGTGCTAATTACTAGTGTTTTTAATTTGTCCGGTTCAGGCAGGGTTCTGCTGCAGTGTGTCACATCTCATTGCTCTCCGGTGAGTAATGAATGATGTGATTCTGCCTAATTTGTGTTATGGATATTTCCCCTGCTTTGTTCTCCGAGCTTGCTGTAATTAATTTACCTCCACCGGACGAGGGCTACTTAAAAATGCACGTTTATGTAAATTATTTTTGTATTAATTTTCAAGTAGAAGGGACGGCGCTCTTAATGCACTGCTCAGTATATATTTATTATCATACTGTATCCAAAGACGCAGCGTACAATATAAGTGCTACAGCCCTTATAACTCAGGGTAAGGCTTTGTAATTGTGTTGGCAGTGGTATTGTGCTTGCCGTTAGGATCACTGCTACCATTGTAAGAGAAAGGTCCCTCATTTTCACTGGCTCAACAATGTCCAATAAATCCTGAGGTGGGGAACGTTGATGCTGGCCACTGACTGTGACACAAAAGAGGGGAATTTGGGAAGAGGCTGCAGTGGATAATGAACAGTATTTTAACTCGGCAGTTTAACCTCCGAGCCTGTCAGAGCTGACCTTTCGCCAACCCCAGCGAGAGTCTTGATTTCACTTTTTTTCATTCTCTCTCCTCCCTTTTCCTTGCATTTGCCTTACTTTTTATCCTGACAGAGGATATGCTCAGGGAGTGTGCGCCTCTGCCTATACGGGGGAGAGTAAGAGAGTAGGGCTGGGCTGTGTAAGAAGTGTCAAGTCTGAGACATTTACATGAAAAGCAGTTAGTAGTTGAAAGGCGAGCTGTTTCACAATCTGTACATTTTTGGGTTTTTTTTCCTCTCTTTCACTCTCTCCATCTCTTTTATTGCAGCGGGCGATTTTGAATGAATTGATGTGAGAGCAGCGGCGACCCCCACTCGTCTACGCAGGACTGGGAGGTGTTATTGACTCTCATTGAGGCCTATGTGACCCTCATATCGTTTGACCTTTATACAACCTTTAGCTTCACCTGAGACTGACCTTGGAGGAATGTACCACTCTACGTTTATACGACTGATGTTATTAGTGCCCTGTTTTCAGAGCCTTTCAATCCCACTTGTCCTTTAGACTGCTTTTCACACGTCTCCTAGACACTTTTTCTTCTCTGTTTTTCCATGTCCTGTAGTCAAAGGTAAGTCAGGCTACAAACCCCGTAAGTGCGTAAGTGAGTGAGATGAATATTGTCGATGACTTGTTTTTGGCTTTTTACTTTCGCTTTTTTCTGGCCTCAAAACTTAACTTTTTTATCCATGGAAACTCGTACTACTTGTAACACTACTGCAAAATATTGACATGGGCAAACTTATGTGTGAGTAAAACCATTTGTGCCAAAGTTATAATAAAAAAAAAGCGCATAAATAAAAAAATAATAAAATAAAATTATTACTACTTACATAAAATTTCATTAAACATTTTTTGTATAATTTTTTGCATTTGTAATTTTTATTTTACTAAACATTAATATCTCTGTTTAAGTTATGTTATATATAATGGGCATCTGGCTTAATATACCTAATACATCATGAAAATATATGCAAAATACCAACGTCTAAACATTTTCTAGCCTCCAAAGGTTGCAAATTGTGTATATATTTAAACTTAATAGCACTTTTTGCATAAAGAACCCATGCTTTTGATAGAGAGAACCCATTTCAGAGCCATTCTATCTGGCCCATTCTTTGATTCACCGCATATGTCTTCTAACCTCTCTTTTTTTCTCTTGTTTTTCTATGTCCCGCAGCAGAGGGTAGCGAGTGTAAATCACGCCTGGACCCTTTTCTTTATAGTGCAACCCTGATTAGTGCCCATGATGTTTCCAAAGAGGTAAAGGGGACGACTCGGAGGCCACTGCAGCTGCTCCCTCCTATTCAGAGCCTCCAGATTTATGTCCTCCCTGGCTCTTTTTCCCCTCTTTGTGCTGCACTCTCGCACTCTTTCCTACCACATTTTCAACATTATCAATATCGATCGGGCCGTGCACTTTAGAACCCCTCTTTAACAATTGGCTTCCGCGGTTGATATAGGCATTAATGGTGAGTGCTTCCAGATAAAAAACGGCGGAAGGAAGGGCCGATAGTGATTTAAAACCATTTGAAAGATTTATGTAATTTCGTGTGAATGGCCCGGCTCACATCACAGAAGGGGATTCACTAAAGGTTCATCAGTGTAATAGTCAGATACCCACACGTCTCCCAGTCACGTATTATCTTTTGGCTGAATGTGGTACTGTTATGGATATTTCATAGGGAGTTGAGATGAGGTCATAGTTGAGACGCCGCAGACCCTCGGTGATGTCTTGACCCTCCCTGTCTGATTAATAGCCATCGAAGTCCAGCAAAGGTCATCGGGCTCAGATCTATTCAGCTCAATCACTTAATGAACTTGACAGTGGTCTGGACAGGTTAGCAGACATAGCATTTGCTGCCTTTGACTTTTAGATTGAATTAGCTCCCAGCAGAGTGTAACTACGGGATTATTACAGGGTTAACAAGGATACATGGGTAAAAGTTAAGGATTTAAAACAGGCTAACATGATTTTCTGTAAGGATAATGTGTAGTTTTTAGAAGTACTGTATTTCTAAGGCGCATCAGAGGGAAACTATAGAACAATATTGAAAACAAAGCGAACCTGACACTAGTCAACTTATCCCGGAAGTTGAACAGTGTCGCGAGTGCCGCCATTATTGTTTGGGTTGTATTATTTTGGACGGGCCTGCCGATCTTGACAGTAAATAAGTTCTTTAGGAGCCGTTTCAAAGCCTTCCAGAGACTCATTGAACATCTTACACAGATTAACCTACTTTATATCACATTTTAGCTGCAAAACTTTTCCCAAATTGTCAATTGAAATGCATGGGATTCCCACTTAACCGGAAGTGCGGTGTAGCCATGTTTACAGCAAAAGTGGGCGGGGCTATAAAGGTCAATAACAGCCAACCAGGAGTACTTTGAACATTTGCCAGTGGGTATTTTAGATTTTAACAAAAGGTGGAATAGTTTCAAATAAAAATGTGCTTAGCAGTGCTTTTTACATCTTTACGAGTATCTGGAGGATAAATGTGTAAAATATATAATTAAAACAAGAAAATGTAATCATTATAATTGTAAACAAATGTACAATTACTACAAAAGCACTGATATGAGTGGCAACGCTTAGGGCGCACTCAAGGCAAAAGAGGTTGGGAACCGTGTGTGCTGGAGTTTTTGCCCATCGAAAGTCATATCTTTTTGTGTTTTATAATTTCCCGTATATGTAAAACGAGCAAACAGGACTCTCATCTGCTTACGTCGAAACAGATTTTAATTTTCTGAGATTTTGAGATTTAGTTGTTGAAGCTTACCCCCTGCTCGGCATAAATAATTCTGCCTGAATGAGTCATTTGAAGACACTGCATGCTAAGTATACAAATCCCCCTTTCTTCCCCCGCTTCAGGGTTCATGAGGAAAAACGCATGGCCGTGAAACAAAGGCAACATCAAGCTCATAAAATTAACATAGCAAATGACCTGAAGAGGAGGCCCGATAAATATTCTGATCTTATCACCTCTAAGTACTGCGAGACGAGTCGAGAGCAGCCAATGAAAACAGCCTCGTTAATCTTCCATACCCTCGGATAAACCTTTTACAGGAAGCCATCTCTCCAGCAACTCTGCAGGGGTCGAGACAAGGGCGCCTTCTTCGAGCTTGATAGATATTTTTTTGGGAGATCTCCGACTTTTGTTCAGACAGTTACACACTGACCTTGGACTCAAACTCAATTTAGTTTTCCTTTGCCTTTTCCCCGTGCCTCCCTCGTCTGATGTAGAACGAACTGTCTCCGAAACACCGGTTTAAAAAAGTGTCTTGTTTTGATGCTGTATTCAATCAGATCTACAAAGCCCAAACGTGGGGCTGTGACGGTCTTGTGTGCGCTCTCTCTTGCACGCACTTCCCCAGTCTCGTCTTCGCCGCCTCCTAAAGCTGTTTATGCAGTAAAGGAGACGCAGCTTTGCACTAGTTTAAATGTTGTCTCATGCGTGTGTTGTCAGCTGAAAAAAGTCGTTTGGAGATGAAGAGCAAATCAATCAGCCTTACTCACATCTGCCACGTGTGTCGTCTGTCTTTTGCCCTGTCATTCTCGTGTGCCGCAGGTAGATAAAAAGCATAATCCTCAGCATTTGATTCAGGTGCATGTTTTGTCAAGCTGGCACACGAATAAAACGTGTGGCGGGCTCTCAGCGTTTTCCAGGTTTTCAGATGCACTTGGATCTCAAAGTCTGGGTCCAATTTAGAAAGCTGAAAATGTCCCATGTACTGGCAATAATATATAAGAAATATGTACAGTGTTTTGTGCAAGACGAGTGTTTTTTTTTTTTTCATTAGGTACATGGGTTGTTTTCATTGTAAGTCTCTCTTTAGCAGCGATACTGGACACTGGAGCAGATTTACCTAATTTTTTTAATTAATAGACAACTACTCTACATTTATACAGATTTTTAATTGGTATGGTCTGCATTTTTTTTTTTTTTTTTCTGGTGAGAGATTTGCCACCTGCTTGTCTCCATATGTTATATTTTGCCTGTAATGTGGTGTTAGGTGTTAAAGCCTTACTATGAGCTGGATTGCCTCTCCACAGATCGGACCTGCAACTTCTAAAAGACAGATAATTTCATTGCCGTACTATCCCAATACATACATGCCACACTATCATTCCAGGCTTCACAATAACATCCTCGAAAAGACAAGCATTGACCAGAAAAGTTCCATATCGCACCTTAAATATCTCATTATCAAATGCAATTATGTTTTCTGCTCCCTCTGCAAGGTTTCTCCCCTTTCTTCAGTCCTCCCCTCTTGGTCTCTGCATCCCTTGTTCCACTGGAGACCCACGGTTTGGTCTAGCTAAAATTGTCGCCCTCCGAGAATACTTTTCCCTTCTCACAGTTCTCCTGCAGCAAGGACAGAATCAACAGTGGGATAAAAAGTTGGTGCCACCGCCACCGAATAGGGACGTCTGATGGCCTAGTTTCTTTTCCTTTGCGTACTTCTGTGATTTTCTACGCACGATATTTGAGATTGTCTTTGGTAAGGCGGCGGTCGTGCGCGCCTTTGCTTTAGATGAATGGTTTCGAGGGCACAGTGTCACCGTGGGATGGACAGGTCATTTCAGTCAAAACACATCAGTCGCTTGTGGCTAACTGATATGGTTCAAGGACTTTGTAACTTACACGTGCTACGAGACGCCAGGGTATAAATCACAATTAATAAAGACGGTGACGACTACTCTGACCGCACAGCCTTTATACGAATATACGCTCCTATTGCTCCATCTCTCTACCCTTGTGCTGCTGAATGACACTCCCAGAATAGAGATTTGTGCGGCTCTCCCACTAGCCAAACAAGACAGGACAGGAACACAGCGCCGGTGTATTTTCGGGGCAGTGCCAGGAGGCTCAGTGTCAGCGCACCGAAGAGGAAGAGGCAGGTCGCTGTAGCACTGAGCTGGTGACCTGGCTAATTAGGAGACTGTGGGTATGTGTGTGTGGGTATATGTGTGTGTGTGAGGGAGAGAAAAAGAGGGAGAGACAGAATAGCAACCTCAGCTACCTGTCTGCTCCGAGGCTGCTCCCTGTAGTGTGACAAGAACACGTATTTATCACTGCTATTAATGAGCGATTAGATTTCCCCATGTGTTTTTAGCATTAGATGGAGGGGATAATAGAATGAGCGTAGCAGTAAAAAAATAAATTAACACTGAAAAGAGTTAACAGCAGGCAGCCAATCATAATGCTGCTTTTTTTTTTTTTATGTGCAGTCAGTCTTTCCTGTCTGCGTCTAGGAGATATGATTTGGGCTGACAGTGGCTCCAGACTTCCTTACACACCTCCGTTGAGTAGGCCAGCCTTGTCTTGGCGCGACCTTCCGTGACCTCTCATCCTCCGAGCACGATGAAGACAAAGGCTCATTAGGAAGGAAAGTATCCACTGAGATGTGTCATGTGCTGTGTCATCATGCGCGCCCTGCTCATGTGTGCACTTTGGGTTGACTTCTGACCGCTTAATCGCATCACTTCGGGAGGCCATTGTTTTTCATCAAAAAGACACCAAGTAAAAGAAAAGTAAAGATATGTTTTTTCGGTGTGAGATGAGTAAGATAGATGTTGTCTTTTTGAGAATGCATTAAACTTGAGGTCGGCTGAAGTTGAAACTTGTCTGTGGTGTGAAGAGGGGAACAAATGAATTGACAGCTGCTTATTCTGACATCCATCTTTTCTTCCAAAGACGTTCTTGTTCGGCTTTACAGGCTCAGACCAGTGAGACACACCAACAGAACTGCATAGTCTTTTTCCCAGACAGAGGCTATGGAAGTTTAACCCAGTCAAAACCACTACCACCGTTAAATGTCCACTTTATTGACTGAGTAACTGTTTCAAATGTTCTATATATTTTCCTATCAGTTTCAGTGATCTACGTATATTATTACATTTATCTTAGCCAATTTAAAAGTGCAACTGCTTTCCTGGCAAATCTAGCATGATATCTGGTCCCCACGTCCTCCGTTGTGTCTCAAACATGATCGTGCAATCAGATGTTTTTTTATGTTTTTTTATTCAATGACACATGTGAAACAAAGGAGCTCATTGGTCACCTTTCATTTACAAATAAGATCTTTTTTTTTTTATTTTTTTTTTTTATAATATCTACACTAAACTGGACACTTTATAACACCGGTCACTTTAATAAGTCATGTTTGCACTGTTGTTCTGATGCTGCTATATATTTTCTACCTCTAAGTATTTTATTTTATTTTTAAGCATATCTTTTTTAACTTTGTGCATGCCCTTATTTGTATTTATTCAATGTTTTTACGTTGCATTTTATCACCGAAGTAAGTTCCCAGTTTGTGAGCTGTGTTCACTGACAATGGCAATAAAAGTCTGAAATTTATCCCACCTCAGATTAGCAGAGTTTAGTGTTTCGCCCATTGAGTCTGCAGAAATCCTCAATGTTTTTCTGTCTTTTGTGATGTTTTTTTTTACTTCATTTTTTCAGATATAGACAAACCATGCACGTCCCTGATTGGCCAACCCACCTGTCAATCACACTCATTTAAAAACAGGGAGATTCACCGATAACAGGACTCACATTTTCGTAAAATATTGTGTTTATTCTGGATCCCAGCCAAGAAAACTGTCCTATCAAAAGTTAACTAAATGATACAGTTTCACAGTTTGGCCACAGCTCTAAACTACTACAGCACCTCTTGCATTTTGTAACTTAAACATTGTCAGCTGGTAGCATTGTCTCTTAAAGCTTTAGTTAATAGGCTGTAAGGTGTTGATTTAAGGACCAGACGGGGGTATTAACGGTGTAATATTGTACATCGCCTGTGCAGAATGTGGCATAAAGGCGGAAAGGCTGCCTGGATTTGCATTTCTTATATGATAACTGAGCTTACCGGGGAGGTGGAGATACTTGCTACTTAAAATGTGTCGTTGTGAACATGTACATTTGGTATTCAGTATAGCAGTTCTTGAAATGCTGTGCTGTGCTGTATAATTCACATACTTTTTCACCATTAGATGTTATATCGACAACTCAAATGCAAAACCCAAATAGTAAAACTTTATATAGATAAAGTTGAAATTTCCACCATGTGTGTGTGTATATTGACATGATCCATGGAACAGCCCGTTGTCAAATCCACACTCCACATTCACCACTTCTATATGACAATAATGATTCCTCACCATCTTTCAGCAGTATTGACACCTGCCTAAGAAAATTCCAACAGGTAGGCAGAAGGCAGGAAGCACCGCGCTTAGTTCTATCGACATAATAAGTTCCCCCGGGTGCATCCCAAGACGTTATTACTGCTCCTGCTTCCCTCCCGGTAAGAAAACTTTGAGGAGGCAAGGGAAGCCGAGAACACAGACAGGGGAGGAGAGGCTGATGAGAGCACCGGCAAATTGGGGACACTCTACCCATCACTATTAATGAACACAACTGAATGAATCAAGCGGTGTAAGTTAATTAAATAAAGGGAGGTTTTGTAATGTAAGTAGACAGTAAATTTGGAGATTTTTGCTTAAGGGTGTAAGCTAGTAGTACGGGGTTTTAAATATAACTGTAGAATATTGCAGGAGTTATGAGGGTAAAGAAATGTGGTTGGTGAAGTTGGTGAAGGTGCCCAGAATATATCAACTCTCATATGAAATATTAAAGCAGACCTATTACCCAAAATCGACTTTTCAGAGCTTTTAGCCACGTTATAGTTGTTTCCCCTCCTCATTTACCCTCTCGAAGTTGTGTTTGGAGTGATTCATGCGTGTTTGAGTGATCTTTAATCGCTAATTTTCAACACGCCATATTTCCAATCAATCCCCATTTTCAGCACCACCAGCGTTCGCCCACTGCTCGGTGCTTACTTCGTACTTGAGTTTCATTTTCTTAATCAATGATATGCGTAGGATTTGTAAGTATCACGTAGTTATTTTGGTACATATGAAAAAAAAAAATCTGCTTCTCGCTAATGTGATGTGCCGATATCCATAGGAGGAGCCGACAGCGTAACGGCTCTTTGTTGTGATGACGTTTACGGCGATGTCAGCTTCCACTGGGCACCGCACTTTGTTTACGCCAAAGTCTTGGTTGTTTGTTTCTTTTATTAAGTCGTTTAAGGTGAATATTAAGATTTAAAATGTGCAAATTATAGCCCAGTGATCCAATTGTGTCATAACTTTATAGAAGACACAAGCACAAGAGGTAAACGCAAACACAAAATGGATGCTCGTGAGCTTTAAACCATCTTATAATGTTGTTACCTCCTCAAAAACAGACCTGCAGTTGTGCTGTGTTCATCTTCAAAGCTCGAAATGCTCTGTTCCACCTTGTGATGTCACGAAGTGGTGGTTTTCAAGTTAACAAGTTCAAGTTTTACCTTTAGTTCAGTAGAGATTGGCCTTTCCAGGGCTGAAAATATCCGAATGATTCTAGTGAAGGTGTGTAGAGTTTAAAAACACAGTGGAGCACTTCCTGTATTACCACATGATGACATCACAAGGTGGAACAGAGTGTTTTCAGTTTGAGAAATGCAGGGTTTGTGTGTTAAATGTGTGTGAATGAAACAAAACACAACTCCAGGTCTGTTTGTGATGAAGAAAAACATAAGAGATCAGAAAATATCGTAATATGGGACATTTAAATACAACACATATTTTAAATTAAAAAACATTCACAGGCCTTGAATAAAGAAAGGTATTAAAAATTTTACAAACATGTTAAACAGAAGTCGCTTTAACAGAAGTCAATCTGAATCAGTTATATATTTTAGCGTGTTACTGTCATTTCAATAAAAAAAATACCATAGAAATACTTTTGGAGCTAAAATACACAATATCCCCACAAAAGTTTGCATAATTATATTCTTTATGTTAATGTTATTATTTGCAAGTCATGAAAGAGATAAAATCAGGAGGTATTTATAGTAATGGACCATATTCTACTCTCTTTTGATAAATGATGTCCAGTTCTTTAAAGACAATTCTATTACCTCTGCAGTCATGTGCAATCATTCTCTGTCAGGCAAATGGATATGCACACATGTCGCCAAATCGCTAACCAAGGCCCTATCAATACACGCCCATCTCAAGATTTATGCTGTTGCTTTAGTGGCTACTGGCTGGTGCAAATTCTCAACTTGACATCCGAACGTAGATGCCAATAAACTCTGCTGGGACGAGAAGTATGTTTTTATTTATGGAGCGAATTCCATTTTACACTCCCTCCTTGACTTTCATGGCGTTTTCGAGTGTGTTGTAGTCAAAAACAAAATGAAAGTTCAGTGTATTTTTAGCACCCGGACCTGTGATGCACCATCGGGACTCATTATTTTCTCTTAGAGTAAGCCGTTCCTTTAAATGCTCCACTCACATCACTGGCAGGAATAAATCTGTTGGATGCCTCTTGTTTTCATCCAGGGCAGCTTGTTATGTACTGGTACGCCCGGGCCACATGGCTTGAATCTTTCTGCATTATATCCCTTGTTTTATGTTTTATTCTTTTACTCTTTTGCAACCTCTTTTCTTCCATTTTTTTTTTTCCTATTGCAGTTTTGAGTTTGCCCAAGAGCATGAAACCAGAGTCAATGAGAAGCAGGGCTGTATGGGTTTCAGCCGGGGCCAGAGGATCAGACCCTGGGAGCGCTCTGTGTCACATGTGGTGATGGTTAAAGAAGACGAGGAATATAAAAAGATCTCACTATTATATTCTAGCAGCAGTACATAAAATTGATAGTAGTTTAGCAGAAACGTTGGTCAGTTGTCTATCTGTTGAATAGTCAAAGGTCTTGTGATTGTGAAGGAAGAAATTGAGAGACGAAAGAAGTTTATCTGCGTTACATTTCAAGGGAGTTTTTTCAGTACTTATCGCCCGAGAAAGGTAGTATCTCTAGAAGGTTGGTTTTATAAGGACTTAACTCATTTTAGATACTGTCCGTACAAGGTCATAAATGGATATATATCGTTAGCTGTTTACAGTAAGGTAGAATACATCACTAAAAGATGCTTGTAGTCACTGAAAATAAGTATTACAAGGCCTTTTGTCAACCTGAAGATGAAGAGCTGTGTCATGTGACCAAAGTAGCAGGTTTCAGTGTAGATAGATGCTTAAAATAAGTATGTGTCGCGCTCTTACTGAGAAACAAGTTCACCGCAATGTTTGTAACTCACAGTATTCAACACGAGGTTTAAGAGTAAAACAAATAAAAGCAAAAATCATGCTTTCAGGTCCTCAAAGTTTCATCCATAGTAGAAAAAAGTAATGTGACCGAAACCCAGAAATAGTGGTCAAATCTGTAAGTCGTGACACAAACTATTCCGTTCTTTTAGCGAGTGAAGTTGGTAGATTCAATTTGCAACACAGAATCCCAAAAACAAGCTATTCTCACTCAAAAATGTCTTCCGTTTTTACCGTTAACATACCGTTGTGTTGTCTCTCTCCACATTCTTTGTTTGAAAACATAATAGTAGAAATCCTTTTCCGAGGCCTGAACATCTGGAGTGAAAGAAAACACCTTAAGCTGCTCTGATTAGAATCACACTCTGCCTTCAGCCGTGACAAAATGACACTTAAAACACCAGCCTTACCATAACACACTTATGTGGAACAATAATACTGCTTAAGTCCTCTCTTTATTAGATAAGGCAAAGCACTGATAGGGGCTGATGATGTGAGGACTTTAGCCTTAGAGTTACACACCACCTCGATAACCAAACACACCATGTTTTCTTCTAACCTCTTTAGCTAATTTGTTTGTGGACCTATTCAATTCTCATAATTTCATCCTAAACTCTCCTCTTAAACCTTGACCCCCTGAGTTATAGCGGGGGCCTGTGGGGTTGGGGCTGCAGGCTGGGTGGCCGGGCCGTGGAGGGAGAAAGCCGAGGGAGAGAGAAGGCTTTGCAGACTGCTTGGGATCTGTTTACACAAATGGGGAGCTTTTTGGTGGGAGATAAAAGTTCCTAACGACATTGAAGTGGTGTTCCCATCGTCTCTGGAAACCCTCTCACACACACTCCTCTTTTGTCATTTCAACAGATGTTTAGCACAAGCTGTGGATGTGCTTTTATTTCTGTTATCTTGGAAATACCATAAGTCTCTTTGAGTCATATCACATAAAGATCTTGGCGCAGACTTCACTCACTGGACAACTTTATTGTACGTCTAACAAGCGAAGCGGACTGTGCTGACCTTAAAGACCGTGTTTTATGCCCTGTTTATAAAGGTTATACAAAAGTCAATATTGCTCCTCTTCTTTGCCTGAGAAACTTCTTAAAATACCTTTTTCTTGAAGGATTATGACACAATTTTAATGACATTATAACAACACAATGCCAATCAATCTGACTTCGTAATAACATTGTGGTATTTTCTGGTAGATTTTAGGCAAGGCAAGTTTATTTGTACAGCACAATTAATACACAAAGTAATTCAAAGTGCTTTACAGAATAAGAAATACATTAAAATCACAATACAACAAATCAAAACATAAATCATCATCATAAATTCACATTAAAATAGAAGAGGGCAGAATAAAAACCTTTCAATCATATGCACAGCTTAACAGAACCGTTTGGAGCCTGGATTTAAACATGTCAAAATCGAGGCCTGTCTCACATCTTCAGGAAGACTGTTCCAGGTTTTAGCTGCATAAAACTTAAACGTTGATTCCTCATGTTTAGTCTTGACCCAGGGCACCAGCAGGAGGCCGGTCCCTGAAGTCCTCAGAGTGCGAGATGGTTTATGTGGCACATGTCGGAGATGTCGGATTTGATAGGAATAGCCTCAATAAAACATGAAGTCAGAGTTAATTCATAATGAACAAATGGTTTATGAAGAACGATTTAGATTTAGATTGCTTTATTAAGATTAATTAAGGTGTAGTTATCATAAAGTGTAACCCCGTTTTCCTATTCCTGTAAAATGTCTGAATCATTCTTAATAAACTATTTAATTATGTCTAGTTCTTATAAAGTCCTTCTGCTTCAGTGTCAATAACATCAGCACTCACTGCAGCCAAAAAATCCTCTTAAATATTTTCTGTTACGTTTCCATTAGCTTTCGCATCGCAGATGCCTGGCATATACGCATACGAGAACGCAAACAGTGTGCTTGTCAACCTAATTCCAAAGAGGCATGTAAAAATCAAGCCCTCTATCTATGACCCAATGTCTGTCCGCTTAAACCTCTCCTCGGTAATCCCTTTAGTGTTCAATTAATCCACTCAGTGCTGTTCCAACTTTGTATTACACAGTGATTTGTATAACCCCTCTCCTATAAGCTGCCTGTATCTGTGTTAGCTCAGCCTTTGCCTCTGCACCCTTTACCATCACCTCCACTAGCAAACAGCAGACGGGTACACAGTGCAGCGCTGGAGGGGAGGGTCTTCAAACGTGATGAATGCCTTTCTACGAAAAAGCTGTATGGAATGTCCTTGACTTTAATCAAAACTATTTGTTTTTGGGGTGGTGCGTCTGTTGTCTCATGCGCTCATGTCCACTGATAGCCTGACATTAATGACACCATAAATCAGAGCGAGTGACACCAGGGTTTTTGTAATGTTTAGGGCCGCAGCAGAGATAGCGGTCACCGAGGAGGAAGAGGAGCAGAGATGAAGATTGTGTTATGGAATGCCAGATTATGTGGGAGTTAACTAGGCCCTTGAGAAACAAATGGGTCTAGGCTAAAGCCAAGAAAATCAAAGCAAGGCCACTTTTCTATGCTGATGCAAGTTCTCCCTTCATTTCTCGAAGCTCATGCACACAGCTGATTCTGCTCATATTTCCCGTCCTATCTATTCAACGGCCGCATATGAACATTTGTACTTCGCAGGCATCAAATGTTGAAGCCAAACACAGGCGATAAGCAACTCTCAGTAGATGTATGAATGCCATGATTTTTTGCTGCTATCCCTCAACACTCCCTAAGATAGTCTCACATAAACATGCAAGTCTTCTCTGGGCTCGGATCTAAACAAATGTGACATGATTGATTCGAATGAGGCTCTGAGATAACTGTTCATCAGCCAATACTCTGAGAACAGCAGGGGCCTACAACCCTTACCCCAGTGACAAGTTGAAAACCATAATTTTGAAAAAAACCTCTTAACCTGCAATATCTTCAGCATAAAAGGCTATTTGGAAAAAGGGGATTTGAGAAGACCTGATAATAAGAGTGTGAGATATACCACCCTCCACCTTATCTGCAGTGTAAATCCATGCTAAATTTGCCCTACTTGCCAGATTTTCACTGAACTAGCAAAATAGGTTTTCCAAAACAGTTTAAAAAAATGAAAAGCTATATTCGTACATCCAATGACAACAGATAAAAGAGAAAGACAAACTGGCCTGAATTGAACATATGAAAATACATGTTTGTGCACATTGCATTGACTGGAACCCAATAAAAACGCTCTGCCCTGTATGGTTCTAATTTGAAATGTGACACTTTGATAAGTAGCACAGTAAGTGGTGTGTGGCTTTGCTTCTGTCACAGTCAATGCAAAACTAAGCAGCGGTACATAGATCACAATCACAAGGCCTGTTTGGTTGGATCGCACATTGCCAAGAGAAAGCTATCTAGACAGACACTGGCTGCCAAAAGGAGTGTGCATTTCTAATCCCTAGATGGCTCATAGGCGCAACAAATCTTATCTATCTACATGCTGTCAAAAATGTCAGTGCCATATCAAATGGAGGAGATGATACCTGAAGGATAGGGAGCGAAGGGGAAATATACAACAATGCGCATTGCCACCAGTGTGCACACTAGCATACACCTTAACCCGAATGCACCGGGGAGACATAGAGCTGTCGTGAGTTGACAAACAAATGACAGACAAATGACATGTTGGAACACCTCCAGCAGGCCCGATAGTAATCGCCATGCGAGATTGTGCCAATAGCATCTCTTATGGAGAGCGGGGGTGAGGGGGAGGAGGTGGGCAGGGGGAGGCAGAGAGCAAGGCCTGTGTGTCATTTTACACAAACAAAACCGCTGCCAAACACCGGATCTGATTGCTTCCACCGCCGTCAACTGTGTCCAATCTAATCTGTCTGTCAATCTAGGTTGGAGGGAGAGAGGTTAAAGAAGGAATGATGGAATAGCAGGATGGATAAGAAAAAAGCAGTGAGGTAAAACGCTGTGGAAAAGGTGTTGCTGCCTTAAAATATTTCAAATTAAGAAACAGTTTTGGTTTTGGCCTTTTTTTATAGACATCTGGTGTGTTTCTCTTTACCATAGGTGTCACATGGTGTTACTTGTTTGTAATTATGCCTGCTTGTGTTTGTGGAGTGTGTTACAGCCGGCAAGGTGTCATGTATCCAGCGGTGAAACTGCCAGATAATTGGCATCACGGTCAGGCTCTCGGCAGTCGGCGCTGACCCGAGTACTGCATGCGGGAAAGTGAGAGACGAGGGGACTGTGCACCTAATGACAGAAGGACGGACTTCATATATACAAAAACATGCATGTGGTTTATTTATGAGCCCATGAATGTGAATATGGTGATGCTGTTTGCTAACATGTACCGCATCACCCAAATCAAATGGCAGTGTGTAATGTTTCCCAGTTAAATATGAGCAAAACCTATGTTCAAGTAGAGATGGGACAATAAATAGTAACAATAATACTGCTGTTTTTGTAATCGTGATCATTTCTAGTAAAGATAATGGCCAGAATATGCAAAAAAAAGCTACTTATTTGTGATGTTCTGTCATTGTTTTTTTATATTTACATAAGATTTTGTAACTTTAAATGAGATAAAAATGCTAACACATAACATATTTAGATCAAAATGCTACCTTTTATTGTTTTCGAAATGCTAAATCCACCAAAAATAATATATTAACATGTTTTATAAGCTTCACTTTCATTTTTGATGCTCTGAGTCATCCCTCCGTTCACTCCGTGCTAAGTGACTCCCCCTCCACAGCGCTATCACAGCACAATCAGCGTTAATGAAGCTACTGCACAGGTTTGTCAAGTCGTCGTTTACATTTTTGCATCCTGCTTTTGTATATTTATGGAGAATTGTTGTGTGAGAGCGAGCGCGGGTGACGTAGGCTTGTGGGCGGAGCATTGCGTAGAATCTCAAAAGGAGTGTGCCTGGGAGAGATTGCAAAATTACTCAAACATGCACGGGTGACATCTAAACCTCTTTAGGCATGTTTTTGATGAGAGAACAACATTATAACACGGTGGAACGCTGAAAAGAATCAATTTTGCATAATACCCTTTTGTTTTTTTATAATTATTTTGATATTGTCATTAATCACAATCACTTTAGCTATGATAAAGGTGACATAACATTTCAAAACAAGTAATATAATGCTTAAGATTCATGAGTTCATTTTTAGGAGGACAATCACTGCTGGTTTATATTTGCATCCTCCGACTGCTTTGAAATTCAGCTATTTGCCTAATTATTTAAACATTTATCTAAGTTAATAAGGCCTAATAATTACATGTCTCACTTGGATCACTCGCAGCAGGCTATTCTCCCATGTTTGTATTTGTGCTAAGTGTCACATACTGACTCTAGCAGATACAGTATAATGTGTGCGTGTTTTTTTGTTTCAGCCTTAATTCAATCAAGCCTCTCCCTTTGCTGCAACCTCTTTATTCCAATTCGATTAGTGGGCTAAAGCCATCAAGATTTCCTGGACAAAATGAATGCTTGTATTAATCCCCACAATTTCCATTTAAAACATAAGGGCATCGACTTGATTAGTAAGGGCTGATGCTGAATAATTACACAGCAAACATTTGAGAGGCTTATAGGGAAAAGCACAGCTGGGCTTGCCCCCGGACGCCCTCTGGGAAACCAGCTGAGGGGGGGGGTCAAAGTAAAGCAATGGCAATGACTGAGGTGATGAATCTCTTAGCTGGGCCCTTATGCAATTAACAAGCAACGTTTCTATTAATTTTAGTCCCCTAGAGTGGTGACTGGTCAGATGTCTCAGGGTCAACGGTCAAGGGTCGAGAGCAGAGGTCAAGCCAACAACAGCACGGAATAGGGCTCGATGTAAGATAAGAAGGGGGCGACAAAATGGGAAGAGTTGATTAATTTATAACTAAATCATACGGAATTAAGAGGTTACACTTAAACAGCGATGCGTTTAGTCAAGAGTTGAGTTTGTGTTTGATAAAAAAGGCTTTTACAGTGATGAGATAAGCATCAAGTGACTGTTTCATTGGGAAGAATAATCTTGAAATGTATGAGCTTTGAAAAGAGAAAAAATCAATTGTTGGGCTGGACTGGAGGAAGACAAACACTGGTACGGTGAAAATTCTTTAGTGAATAGATTACAGATTAATGTTTATCCTTTAGAGATATAGTTAGGTCAGGGGCCCATGTTGTGTAATATTAAACCAATGATTCTTGGTCATTATTTACAAATGTACCATTGATTTGTTCATTGACACATTCTTACTGCTGTTTTTTTCCAGTGAGAATTGTTTTTTTGTTTTTTGTTTATGTGTAATACCCTTCTAGTTTTATCCTCGCAATTTCTTCCACCTGAGTATTGTCATCTTGTAGAAAAAGACAAAGCCTACATCTTGGAGCTGCAAATACGTAACATAAATAACCGCTAATAACAGACTTTGTGACCTCAATCTGGATTCTCTCACTCCAGTCAGGAGGCACTTCAAAAGAGGTCCAGCGGCCTCAAGGTTAATGCCTTACCAAATAAAGGACCAAGTTGTTAAAATTAACACAGTGCCAAGGCAGTTCTGTTTCCCTTTAGAATATAGTTTTCATCCTTTTATGTTTGAGAGAAAGCATTCCCACATGTTTTGGAATATGGGAAAAATGCTCCAGGGATGGACCGCCATGGCTACCTCCTGAGCCGCTTCAAAATAGCTCTTTGTAAAGTGGCAGACCAGGAGGAAATGAGGCCTGACACTATTTTGATTTGGAAAACACGTTTGGAACTAGAGTGCCCAAACTATTGTCTCCGTCTTTACAAGTCCCACAAAATATATCAAAGGTGTGTGGTGATGTCATGAGCTGTGGCGTGCATAGGCGCTGTCAAAGAAAAGCACTTTTATAACAGCGGGATTTTTTACATTCATTTTTACATCTGCAGATTTAAATCTACAAACAAATGACTTGAGAGGAGAAACAGTGCAAGAAAAGTGCAGCTAATCAAAGGGACAAAACAACATATGCTTATTCTTACCAGTTCCACTCTAATATGTGGTGCCACAGCTGACTGACATTGTTTTGTTTCGGCTGCACTTTCACCATCTGCCAGAAAATTGTCTGTATTCATTACATTGACACAAGAGGATCCAGCGAGCGTGCCCATGATTGGATGTGTGTGTTCTGATGTTTGCGTTGTGCTGTTGAACATGTGGGCATGCTTGTCATGCTTTGGGGATGTAGTTACAGTATCGATCCCTCCGAGCTGACTCCCCTCTTAGGATGCAGAGGGCAGCAGACGAGGAACAATAGAGGCTCTCATCTCGCTTTCTCTACTCGCACTCACATGGTTTAGTATTGTTTGTAGCACACACAAGTGGAACTATCGAGCCGAGGGACATGGATAGGAAGAGGTCTTTAAAAGGAAAGGAAGTGGTATTGTGAGGGGGTCTGTATGTTTTTGTGTGTGTGTGCGTGCATGTGTGTAGGACAGAGTGTGTGTGCATGTGTGTGTGGGAAAGGGTGATGGAAAGAAGGTTAGGAAAGCTCTAGCGTCTATCTTCTTCCATCCTCTTGAAGGCCGACAGGGTCCTAAGCCTGGCTCAAGGGGCTTATGCAGATGCAATGACCTTTTTCCCAGGGAACAGATTTTACACTTAAATTACCATTGGAGCGTTAGCCTCCCTTTGGGGCTGGAGGGTCCAACCCAACCCCCTAGCTGGGGTTAAAAGCCACAGTGGCACTTTGCCTGGACTGCATGCTAAATGATGTGGAACGTATGTAAACTGCAAAGAGGCCATGTCTTGAGCAGGGAGTCACGCACAGAGGTGAGTTCACTGACTGTGATGGCCCGTGTATTACGCTGGGAGTTGAAAACCATGGGGAATAAGCCAGGTTCAACATTCAGGTAATGAGAAAATGGAACATGGCTTGTTATGGGAGATACACTCTTCCTTTGGGCCTTCTTCCTTTTGGGGTCAAAGCCTTCTCCTTAGTTGTACTCACATAGATTTCTTATATGAGATGCCTCTTGATTTGTCCAGTATTGGGACTATATGCATGTGCCTTTGACCCTGTGTTCATCTGTTTTAGATGCAAAAAATATGACAAAAATGACCAGAGCAACACCAAAATAGATACACAAACAACATTTAAGAACTATATTTATTCAAAAACTGTTTCCTACTTGTTTCAATTTTATGCTGGTTTTATGTTTCTAAAAAGACAAGCAGTGGATACATGGAGGAATCTATTCAGTACAAACCTGAGGTAGCTGGAGCGAACATGAGAGGAAATAGAAAAACTGTGGTCTTATTACCTCCTTCAAACACAAGAGAATGATGACATCCCCTCCTCACACTAAGAGTATATAAGGACACATGGCACAGCTACACACTCAAAGCACATACAATTTCATCTGGACTCATGATGGCCGCAAGTTTGTTTGTCTTTAATTCCCCGCAGCCTGGGTGTAATGGGGGCTCGCTGACAGCTGTCATTCTGCCTGACCTCAGCGGACTGCAGATCAGTAGTGGCACAAGGCTTGTCAGCTTCAGACAGTCCAGAGGTGCGTCCATCTGCATTTACACTTGACACTTTAGGTACTTGACAGAGGTGCATGAATGGAGGGGACAAGGTACATTTGAAGTGAGAATGGTGCTTAAATACTGAAAGCGACTCCAAGAACCCCCAGGCTCAACAATGTGCCACAGTGGATATGTTCGCTCAATGAGAGATTCTGTGTGACAGCGGGCCAAAACACCCCTCACACTCGGGTGGTTAGGGCTGAAGTGACATTGGCGTTTCAAACTTTGTCATGTATTTGGCTTACTAAATGTGGAATACAACATGCTTAAAGGCCCATATTATGCTGTTTTATGATCTACAGGTGTGTTATAATGTTGTATCGCCATCACAAACAGACCTGGAGTTGTGTTTTGTTTCTTTTGCACATGTTTAACTCGCAGATTCTGAATATTTAGGTCGAGTTCTACTCCGTTTGACCTTGTGATATCATGTTGTGGTATTACGTGCTCCAGTGTGCTTTTAAACTCCTTATACTGTCACTGGAATAATTGGGATAATTTCAGCCCTGGAATTGCAAATCTCTACTGAGCGAAAGGTAAAAAGCAGCTGTTAACTTGAAAACTACCACTTCATGACATCACAAGGTGGAACAGAGCATTTTGAGCTTTGGAGATGTAAACAAACTAATAATAAAGTGAAACAAAACACAACTCCATGTATGTTTTTGAGGAGGTAACAACATTCTAACATGACTAAAAGCTCACAATAGCCAACTTTGCATAATATAGGACCTTTAAAAACCTTGTGTAAATCAGGAAGAAGCCTGAATAAATAAAAACTAATAATTGACGTAATTGATATAAGACTCTTGAGTACCACCAGAAGAACCCTGCTGACATAATTGATACAGAAAAGTAAAGTTAGAGCTCAACTAGAGTACATCCTCCAGTTATGTTGATGAGAGTTGATGAGCTGTTAATTGCATGTTATTTTGAAGATAAATTGTTAGGTACGCACAGTAACCTTTTTTGGTTTTAGGTCGACATTACATCTGTCATGGGACTACAGATGAAAAATACCCTTCTTGGCTAATTCTTGCATATTTACAGAAATGTTCATTAATATGCGGTGTCCTCGTAATCGATTACAACACCAAATATGGTCAAATAGGAAGTATAACTGACATGAATACATAAATATGCATATTTATCATAATGCAGATCATTTTCTGTGCTCCAAAAGGAAGAGAATTCAATATGAACCCCAATTTTTTACACTATATATACTTTTTGAGGTATTATTTTTAATCAGGGAAGTCTCCAGCCCACATTACTTTGAGGAGGTCCTGTGTGTGATGCTATTTTCCCTTTCAAATTCCAGTATTCTGCAGCTTTCCCCCTTTCCTCGGGTCGCTCCTCAGCTCATGTTGTCGACTGTAGAGGGGCTGTCAGAGATTGTGGAAATGGGAGAAAGAGGTGTACATGATCGCAGGAGCAGAGCACGGTCGGCTGCTGCTCTAGGGCTGTTTGGGGGTTGCAGCCCGTGGAGGGGTAAAGGAATTGTGGAAAAGGCGAGGAGCTAGTCAGTGGTGATTCTGCTCTCTGACACATCACACCAGGCTGTGAGGTTGGCGCGCAGTTCAACCGTCCCAGTGGGAGTGGGTGTCTCCGGTCGAAAGCCAGAGAAACAATCGTGCTCAAGAATAAAGGTGAAAAAAACATAGGATAGAATGTGGAGCAGCGATCATTCTCTGCCCTAGCATCACCTCCTCTCAAAGGTAGCGCTCTTATCATAGAGCTGTGCCCGGGCCATGCTCACCTCAGATAGGACAGGCTGTCTCCCCGAGCGAGGGCCAAGGGGTGTGTGTGTGACCCCTCTGCTGTGCATGACTCATCCTAATTGGGAGAGGTGTGGGCTCGGTAGAGGATTCCCCTCCCGCTGCTCCTGCCTGTTTAAAGTGATGATCCCGGGATGAGATCAACAGTCGGACACCGCGGCTTTTATTGCCACAGAGTTTGACCTCGTTCTGTCTTCAACACCTCTGTGCATGTGTGTTTCAGATAGTGTCATGAGTCATTGCCAGCGTAGGCAGTAAACCTTGTGTGTGTGTGGGAATTCAACCAGTATTTGTATTGAGGCTATCTCCCTCCTCTCATACGCACACTCTCGCCCCTCTAAAACGATTATATGTCAGCAATCCCCACAATTTGGTTTCTGCTAAAGCTGCTGTGAACTCATCGCACCCATCTAGGGAATTGTCGTAACGGTGCGGATAGGACCAAAGGATGCAGACCAGAGCAGTTTTAACAGTGTTTATTTACAGCGGTGAAAATGCAGTCTTTAAACAGGTCACAAGAGCAGGTACAGGAACCGGGGAGCGGGAGACGGGTCAGGCGGGTGCGGTGCAGGTAGAGGCGGGCAGGACAGGACCAGGACGGGGATAGAAGCAGGTGCGGTACCAGGGCAGGCGGATCAGACGAAGACCAGAGCGGGGAGCGGGTGACAAACCAGAGACCAGGACCGGACAGGAGACGAGACGAGCAGGAGACGAGACGAGCAGGAGACGAGACGAGCAGGAGACGAGACGAGCAGGAGACAAGACGAGCTGGAAGCGATACCGGGACTGGAACGTGGCGGCAGGAGCTGGGCGAGTAGAGGCAGGAATCTGGAGGGTGCATAAATCCAAATGAGCATTTGCCGGAAAGTACCATATAACAAAGCTTAGCAAGAAACATTCACGTTTTACACGCGGACGGTCTGGCACCGAGTGTAGACTGCCAAGCCTTCTTGTACTCAGCAGCAGGTGGTGGTGATTAGGCTGATGCACCCCAGGTGTGCACGGGAGGAGTCAGGCACTCCACCCAGCTCCAGACACACCGGTAGGGGAGGGGGAGAGAGCACGGGAGGACAGGGAAACTGACATCATGACAGTACCCCCCCCCCTAAGGTCCACCTCCTGGTGGACCCCCAGGCTTGTCAGGATGAGCGCGGTGGAAGTCTCTCACCATGTCGGGGTCCAGAATGCGTGCCCTGGGCACCCAGGATCGCTCCTCCGGACCGTAACCCTCCCAATCGACGAGGTACTGGAGGCCCCTACCACGGCGACGAACGTCAATCAGGCGGCGGACGGTGAACGCCGGGTGGCCGTCAATGACTCGGGCGGGCGGTGGGGGATCGGCCGGAGGGCACAGGTCGCTGGTCCGGACTGGTTTAACCTGGGAGACGTGAAAGGTCGGATGAATCCGGAGAGACGGGGGTAACTGGAGGCGCACCGCCGATGGATTTATGATCCTCATGATCTTAAACGGTCCCAGGAATCGGGGGGACAGCTTACGGGAGTCCGTCTTCAGCGGGACCGTCTTGGCGGAGAGCCAAACCATCTGGCCAGGTTGGTATACGGGCGCCGGGACACGGTGGCGATCGGCCGTCGCCTTAGTGCGCGCTCCAGCCCGAAGAAGGGCCGCCCTGGCCTTCTTCCAGATCCGGCGACAGCGCTGGAGATGGCGCTGAACAGACGGGACGGCGAGGTCCCTCTCCTCCGTGGGAAAGAGAGGGGGTTGATATCCCAGCGATGCCTCGAAGGGGGACATACCAGTGGCGGAACTCACGAGGGAGTTGTGAGCATACTCTATCCAGGGCAGGTGAGTACTCCAGGTCGCGGGGTTGGCGGAGGCTGTGCACCGTAGGGCCGACTCCAGGTCTTGGTTGGCCCGCTCCGTCTGCCCATTAGATTGTGGATGGAACCCGGACGTGAGGCTAACCGTGGCCCCCAAACCGTCGCAGAAAGACCGCCATACCTGAGAGGTGAATTGGGTCCCTCTGTCGGACACGATGTCCACCGGGATGCCGTGGAGTCGGAAGACATGACTGGTCAGCTGGTCGGCAGTTTCTTTGGCTGTGGGGAGCTTAGGCAGGGCAACGAAATGGGCGGCCTTGGAGAAGCGGTCCACAATGGTGAGAACCACCGTGTTCCCCTGGGAAGGGGGAAGGCCCGTCACGAAGTCCAAGGCGATGTGGGACCAAGGGCGACGAGGAACTGGGAGAGGATGCAAGAGACCAGAAGGGGGTGAGTGGGAGGCCTTGGCCCGAGCACATACCTGGCAGGCGGCGACATAAGCCCGGGTGTCTGTGTCCATCGTGGGCCACCAGAAGCGTCTCCTGAGGAGGGAGAGAGAGCGACCGGCACCAGGATGGCAGGCGAAACGGGAGGCATGGACCCACTGGAGCACCTGAGACCGGACAGAATCGGGAACAAACAGTTTACCTGGAGGGCCGTTACCTGGGTCGGGGTCGTTGGTCTGGGCCTCTCGGACGGTGTCCTCGATATCCCAATGGACCGCGGCCACCACACACGAGGAGGGAATAATTGTTTCTGCGGTGACCGGGCTATCCTCCAGGGCGAACTGGCGGGAGAGGGCATCGGGTTTGACGTTCCGAGATCCGGGGCGGTAGGTGAGGAGAAAGTTGAAGCGGCTGAAGAAGAGGGACCAACGAGCTTGACGGGGATTGAGGCGCCTGGCGGACTGGATGTACTCCAAGTTTTTATGGTCGGTCCAGACGATGAATGGTTGCTCCGCCCCTTCGAGCCAGTGGCGCCACTCCTCCAAGGCCAGCTTTACGGCAAGGAGCTCCCGATCCCCCACGTCATAATTGACCTCGGCCGAGGACAATCGCCGGGAAAAGAAGGCGCAGGGACAGAGGCGGTTGTGGGGGTCGAACCTCTGCGAAAGCACGGCCCCCACTCCCGAGTCGGAGGCGTCGACCTCCACGATGAATTGCCGTGAAGGGTCGGGCTGGTGCAGGATGGGAGCGGAGGTAAATAGTCTCTTAAGCTTCTCGAAGGCTGTCTGCGCCTCAGGAGACCAGGCAAACGGCAAAGCAGGAGAGGTGAGTTTAGTTAAGGGCGAGATAACCCTACTAAAATCCCGGATGAAACGTCTATAAAAATTGGCAAAGCCGATAAATCTCTGGAGCTGTCTCCGGCTGGTAGGAACGGGCCACTCAGTGACAGCCTGGATCTTTTCAGGGTCAGCTCTTACTTGGCCCCGCCCCACAATGAAGCCCAAAAAGCTGACCTCCTCTGCGTGAAACTCGCATTTCTCAGCTTTCACGAACAGTTTATTCTCGAGGAGGCGCTGGAGAACCTGGCGAACGTGCTGATGATGCTCCTGGGGGGACCGCGAGAAAATCAAGATGTCATCCAAGTAAACAAAGACGAATCGGTTAAGGAAATCACGGAGCACATCGTTGATGAGGGCTTGGAATACGGCAGGGGCGTTGGTGAGACCGAAGGGCATAACCAAGTATTCGAAATGTCCCAGGGGTGTCTTGAAGGCCGTCTTCCATTCGTCTCCCTCCCTGATGCGCACCAGGTGGTACGCATTCCGCAAATCCAACTTTGAGAAGATGGTCGCACCGTGGAGGGGCGTAAATGCCGAGTCCAGTAAGGGAAGCGGGTATTTATTCTTTACAGTTATATTGTTCAGACCCCGGTAATCAATGCAAGGCCGCAGGGATTTGTCCTTCTTAGCCACAAAGAAGAACCCCGCTCCCACGGGTGAAGTGGACGGGCGGATGATTCCGGCAGCCAGGGACCCACGGATATAGTCCTCCATTGACTCGCGTTCAGGTTTAGACAGGTTATATAGCCTGCTAGATGGTAGTGGGGCACCCGGCAGGAGGTCAATGGCGCAGTCATATGGACGGTGGGGCGGTAAAGAGAGGGCCTTGCTCTTGCTAAAAACCTCCCCCAGGTCGTGATATTCAGCAGGCACCGAGGACAGATTGGGGGTGTCTGGGGACGGATCAGCGACAGGAACGGACCTCCCGGCCGGAGGGAGGGCGGACCGAAGGCACTTGGCGTGGCAATCGGGACTCCAGCCCGAAACTCCGCCCCTGGCCCAATCGAAAACAGGGTTGTGGGCGCGTAGCCAGGGGTAACCAAGGACCAGAGGAGAAGCGGAGGAGGACAGGACATGAAACTGACGGTTCTCTTGGTGGTTGCCGGACAGAATCACGGTGACAGGTTCTGTGATGTGAGTGATGTGCCCCAGAAAACGTCCATTGAGCCCCTGGGCATTTAAGGGGCGTTCGAGGGGCTCCAGGTAGACCCCGAGCTGCTCCGCGACTTGGGCATCAATAAAGTCCCTCTCAGCCCCGGAGTCGATAAGGGCGGAAACGCATAAGGTCTCTGTGCGAACGCACAGGGTGGCGCTGAGCCGCAGTCTATTAGAAGAGTCCAGGATGTGTTGCTCGCCCACCAGTACTCCCAGTGCTACTGGTGGGCCCCCCCTTTTGGCCGAACTGGGCAAGTGACCACATAATGTCCGCGCTCACCGCAGTAGAGGCAAGCCCCGGCCAGACGACGCCTCCGTTGACGCTCCTCGGCCGACACAAGGGTCCTGTCGAGTTGCATGGGCTCATCCGGCGGGGGCGGGGCAGCGCGTGGCTCCGGCGGGACCGGTGACCGGCGTCTCTCTCGGCGACAAGCCCGTAGGCGGTTGTCTATACGGTGAGTGAGGGAGATGAGGGTCCGCAGGTCGGGGGGTTCGTCCCGGGAAACCAATTCATCTTTCAAAGTCTCGTTCAGGCCCCGCACAAACACAGCCCGCAGCGCGCTGTCCGTCCAGTCCAGCTCCGCCGCATGTGTCCAGAATTCAATGGAATAATCCGCTACCGTCCTGGAGCCCTGGCTGAGAGTCAATAACCGGGAGGCAGCATTGTCCTGGTAGTGCGGGTGGTCAAACACCAGCTTAAACGTGGACACAAATTCATTAAAATCCAGGCTATCCACAGACGTCTTCATTAGGCGCGCCTCTGCCCACTGGAGAGCTCTGCCCCGGAGTAATCCACATATATATCGGATCTTGGTGGCCCCCGAGCTGAAACGAGAAGGGCATTGCTGGAACATGAACTCGCACTGGAACAGGAATCCGCGACAGAGGTGAGGTTGTCCAGCATACGGCTCCGGATCCGTGCCTCTCGGCTCCGGGAGGCGTGGCGGCGCTCCGGCTGCAGCAGGCGGGGTGACGAGGAGCGCGGCCACCTGGTGGTTAAGCTGTGCCACCTGCTGGGACAATGTCTGATTTAGCTCCAATAGAGTCCGAATGGATTGTTCATGCTGACCCAGCACCGCCTCGGGGTGAGAGTGCGTGAGGCGGCGCGTCTGGTCCGGATCTGAGCCTGCTTGGTCCATAGTGGCCAGACCGTTCTGTCGTAACGGTGCGGATAGGACCAAAGGATGCAGACCAGAGCAGTTTTAACAGTGTTTATTTACAGCGGTGAAAATGCAGTCTTTAAACAGGTCACAAGAGCAGGTACAGGAACCGGGGAGCGGGAGACGGGTCAGGCGGGTGCGGTGCAGGTAGAGGCGGGCAGGACAGGACCAGGACGGGGATAGAAGCAGGTGCGGTACCAGGGCAGGCGGATCAGACGAAGACCAGAGCGGGGAGCGGGTGACAAACCAGAGACCAGGACCGGACAGGAGACGAGACGAGCAGGAGACGAGACGAGCAGGAGACGAGACGAGCAGGAGACGAGACGAGCAGGAGACAAGACGAGCTGGAAGCGATACCGGGACTGGAACGTGGCGGCAGGAGCTGGGCGAGTAGAGGCAGGAATCTGGAGGGTGCATAAATCCAAATGAGCATTTGCCGGAAAGTACCATATAACAAAGCTTAGCAAGAAACATTCACGTTTTACACGCGGACGGTCTGGCACCGAGTGTAGACTGCCAAGCCTTCTTGTACTCAGCAGCAGGTGGTGGTGATTAGGCTGATGCACCCCAGGTGTGCACGGGAGGAGTCAGGCACTCCACCCAGCTCCAGACACACCGGTAGGGGAGGGGGAGAGAGCACGGGAGGACAGGGAAACTGACATCATGACAGGAATTATGCAAGCAGTAATGCAGGTCTCACCTGCCAACACACAGTGCGGGGCTAGTCAGGGGACTGGCCGTCATGTGATAAGTCTACCCTGACCAGTTCAAAGCTGATTTGACCAGGGGCTGATTGCTGGCAGCTAATCATTTTAGCAGTAGCTAGGAGCACAGAAGTTCAGGAGAGGTGGTAGGACAGGGTGAAGAGAGCAAGGGGAGGATGAGGATCTGTATTTATCTCCCAGCACATTTCAGTGTACTTCTCCTCTGAACTGACAGTGAACTCAGCCCTGTTTATTTATTTACAGACTATAGGTCTAGTGCAATTGATACTCCTTGGTTACACTATTCTGGCTCAAGAAACTGGTTATAAAATGGTTATAGTTAACTATGGCATCAAATCAAAAATGTTTTGATTATCCTGTCAAACCGTATCTGTATATGACTATTAAATAATAGATTCCTAAAGTAAAGGATTTGTAGATCGACAGTTCCTCTCAGTGTTGTGGGTTTAAGCTTGAACCTTGCATTTTTCCAAATGTCTCTGTGCTCTATATTATTCTTGTAAAAATATATTATAATGCACTTTATATAATTAGGCATTGTTAATATAAATTCAAAATTGATAGTTGGGTGTTTTCATAGTTTTGGTCATGGTCAAGGTTGGGTTAGTTCAACCTGTTTTGTGAATTATGACCAAAACATTTAAACTAAACATGTTTTGCTATCCACCTAAAGGCTTTGTGCCAAACAGCCTTGTACAGATTCATGCCTGCATTTCTCATTCCATGGAAGAAATAAATATAAGAAAATGCACAAGGCCATGCAGCCTAAAGAGAAGAAACTCAGCATTGATAAAATGCATTATTTTGACCTAAAGAATTTCTTATAACATGAAACACTTGGGCTATGATGTATTTGTGTGTATGTGTTTCCTCCTGATTGAGATGTCTTTGTGTGTGCTGGTTTGTGGATCGATGTAAGCAATAGTCCTGGCAGAAGCCCTCCATCTTTTTATCCCAGTGGGGAGCAGTCTGCAGCCAAACCCAACCTGTGCTTCACAGCCTTCGATAAGCCCTCAAATGGCACAGGCCAAAGGGCCAGAGAGGTACAGACACATGAAGACAGTTCAAAGTGGAAGAAGCTGCAGAAACACTGCAGATAAAAATATCCCATTGCTGCAGCAGAACTGGGTGGTCTGCATGTGCTGTGCTCTGTTGTTGCCTCAGGATGTTAGAGTGGGATTTGTTCCATTCAGGGCGTCTTTTGTGTTAATGTATGTGTGTTAAAAACCCCTCTCTCTTGTCAATACGTTATGTCAAGCTCCCCCATATATCACAGACAAGGCCCTGTGTCTCCATGTTTTGTCCCCATCATCAGATGACATAAATACTCAGTATGTCACAGCAGGCTGTGCTCCTAACGCCCCCTCAGTGCTTATCTCTACAATTGTGAATCTGTTATTCCACTGTAATGGAAACCATGTTGGTAACATCTTAACATATTACATTCAGTCAAACACACTGTGAAACTCTATCTTACCACTGTGTCAAAGCTCTTTTCATACTGCAGGAATGTGTGTGTGTGTTTTGCCCAAAGCACAAACTCTTGGAGAAAGCGCTCACTGACTACAAGGTTCCTTTTTTATTCTTTATTTCTTTTTTTTTAAGCGGACAATTCAGCAAAGCTAAAAACACAGGAGTATTGTGTGCTTTAATGTGTTGAAGCTCTTGCATGTCTCTCTCGTTTCGTTTGCACACCAGCAGCGGTTCAGATTTCTTCAGGCAATTTGTTTCAGGTAACTGGAGCTTTCAACTGCAGTTGAGTGTATCCTGGGAACTATTAGGGAAAAAAGAGTGTTCAAGCTTTTCAAAATGTTGATGGATCCAACGTAATGAGCATGTAACTGATCACAGATAGGCAGATAACACTCTTTTTTATTGTACCATTACATTTGGGAGGAGAGACATATTCAATAGCACTGTGCAGTATAGATATGATGCTAAAGAGGCTCTCAGTAGCACATTGTTATTCACTCAGTGTTCCTGTTGGGATAGCCACAGGCTGGTGAAGTTTTTTTTTTCCTACAAATCTTTGAATTGAATCAGTGCACCGTCAGCATACTGTAAGCTCCAAGCAAGAACCGCTAAACACATTTTTGTCAGGATTGTCTCCAAACTGTGTCGACAAGTTTTGTCCATGTGTATATGCTTCCTATGTGAATTTGAAAGTTTCTATTGTTGCCGTGGATTTGACTTGTTTTTCTCATTCGTAGTAGTGCCCCAGCACCCCAAGTACTTATTTTAACTACTTTGTGTTTTCTATTGGGATGCTGGTGCAGTTTTCGAAAAGGGAGTTGGGTGCCCCAGGTAAAACGTCACTATTTAGGGCATGGATTCCACAGAGGGCATTAGAGAGACAAGAGGTTGAAACAGGTTTTACTAATGCAGACAGCTCCTTTTTAGCCTCCAGTCTTGTAGTCGTTTGAGACAGCCATTCCACGCTGATGTCTCCCGTTTAGAGGACATATGATAATGAGCCCAGACTGACTGACATGTGACTAAAACCATTGGGGGGCCTACAGCGAGGACAGTGGTGGCGCTTTAAAACAGACTTTGCCAGAAGTCATGGTTAAGAAATAGATGAGAAGAAAGTTCCCGGGAGGTAGACAGAGACGAGGTGTGCTATTGAGGTAATTACGGCCACGGTTATGGTATCTGTAGGAAAGACTGATCCCAGACCTGTGTCTCTGTCAGCAGCCGTATGTCATCTGATTGTCCTTGAGATTACACATGGGAATATATGTTTTAAAATGGGTTAAACATTGTGGACTGAAAATACTCCTCACAATCTATATTTTAAGCACATATCTTTTTTTTCTCACTAACTTTGCATAAAAAATAAAGTCAACCTGTATGCAACTTCTTTAAAGCTAAGCTGACTGAAATGGTTTGCATAGAATTGGCTTTTATTATTCCTATCAGTGCTTCCTTTGGGCTTTACACCGGGACACACTGGGCAGTTGTTAGTTGCTGGTCTGACATACTTTTTCAGTCCTACTATTATATGCACTATTAGCCCTGGCTGATTGAAACGTCCAGAGACAGGACTTTGCTAGTAAGGGTCAGAAAAAGGTCAGTTTTCATTTTATACATGTTGACATTCCCCAAAATGTTTTATTCCCAGCTCTTTATTTGACTAAATTTATAAAAATATCTTTCAACAATTGCTGAACTATTTGCAGTATAAACAAATTCAACTTCTCTGCTTTATAAAGTGTGGTAGTTTGTACCGAGTCCCTCTTAACACGCATGCTTTGGAGCAGTCAACCAGCGCCATGTTTGCAATGTTAATTAGCTTTCTTTAACCCCACAGAGACCCGGCTGAACTTTCTCTGACCCGCCGGCTTTTGATACGTACGTCATTTACAATTTGCCACACACAGGTTGTCCTGAGCCTGCTGCTGCCAAAACAGACAGATCTCTCTCAATCGCTACGCCTCTTTCCCCTCTCTGAAGTCAAGGGCATGCTTTGAACTCCATTCACTTTTCCCACTCGTTTTTTTTTTCTTTTTTTTCTTCTTCTCTCTCTTGCTGGACTCTCTACATCATTTATAGCCTCACTCGCCCCTACACACTGCTAATGATACAGATTTCACAGGATGTCAAAGGCGTATTAGAAGTGAGTCAGTAATGGCCGATGGCTTGAATACTTGTACCTGGCCGTGTGGATATAGCTGTCATGGAAAGAAAACCTCTCAAATGTTCAGCTTTTAAATGTAAAACCAAACATTATGTATGCGCCCCTTGCTTTATTTGTCACATGACCCAGAGATATACGACTAAACTGTAGATGATCACATGAAGGGCTCGTCCTGGGACTGTAAACTAACCTGCACTGTAAGATAATCGGAGCTGCGTATTTGTATTGGACACAGGGCAATGGGACAACATGTTAACTCCACAGGGAAATACTTGTTTTATTCATGAATAAACCCTGACCCTGCTGTGAGGTGTGAGTCCTAACCACTGCACCACTGTGATGTATAAGAATATATCAATATTTGGGCATTATTATTATTATTATTAATAATAATAATAATTTTATTTTTTATTTATTTTGTATTTATTATTATGTATTGTTATTTTTATTTATTATTATGTATTGTTATTTTTTATTTTATTACTATTATTTTTTATTATTTTTATTTATTTAGTTTTGTTTTTTTTTACACAGAACACATGGCCTAAGTTTAAATAGCCCATATAACGCTATTTTCTGACCTGTGTTCTAATGTTGTTTCCTCATTACAAACATCACTGCGTGTTTCCATGGAGATATCATTCACTTACCTGGAATGTTCCACAATATCGCATTTAGTCTATGTAAATCCAACGACACACGCCATCTTACATTTCATATCTGTTGCAAGACAAGCCCACTCACTGTAAAAATGCACATTTTGTTTTTTTGTTTTTTTTTTTAGATTAATGCCATAATGGGGAACATTCCAGCGTAATAGTTATATGGAAAAAAGCAGTTTGCAGACTACACTAGAAAAGTTACATAGTGCACATTTAAAGGGCCCATATTGCACCATTTTCTCATTTATATTATAATGTTGTTTCCTCATCAGAATCATTCCCAGAGTTGTTCTCTCAAACGAAAAACACTCTGCTCCACTTTGTGATGTCCCAAGACGTCCTCAGCTGTGTTTTTAAACTCCAAACACCTTCATTAGAATCAATTGGATCATTTCAGTCCTGGAATTGCTAATCTCCTAAACAAAAAGGTAAAACGTAGCTGTTAACCTGAAAAACTTTGGAGATGTGGACAGACTAATAATAAAGTGCTACTCCAGGTATGTTTTTGAGGAGATAACAACATCCTAACATGGCTTAAAACTCACAAGAGTCAATTTTACGTCATATAAAATGTTTTATAAAGAGCTTAATGGCTGACCAGCACTAATATAGCACTAATATACACATTGTAGAGCTTGTAATCGTAACTAAAACACTGAAACGTTCGCTTGTTGTCTCTTTTTGGCAGAGACTATCCTCTACATCAGTCTGTGTGAACATAGCTGTTATGGAAAGTGACTGGGAAAGTGTCCAGACATGGCGCTGCAGATAAAATTGACACGGATGACTTACCAAATCTCCACAAGAAGGCTCAAATTGAAGACGCTGTATCACCGAAGAGTGCTCGTAGAAGACAGCATAATTCCCGCCCCCGCCGTCAACGCCACATCCCGAACGGCCCCCGCCTCCATTCGCTGTGATTTATTCTCCTTCCCGGGGCCGTAATCCCTGAACCCTAGGCTGCTCAAGTGGACCCTGTCTCCCCCCTCTTTCCTGTCCTCCTCTCCCCCCGCCCACTTCCACTGTCTATATGGCATCATCAGCCACGACAAGGGAATAAATTTAGCCCATACTGTCTGAGGGACGCCCATGACAGCTCTCAATAAACCGCAGAGATTGTTTTTTTTTTTTTTTTTTTCCCTTCTTCTTCTTCCCTTTTTAATCTTCGCAGTGGCAGACGCTGGAATCCTGCTGTCAGCATAACAGGAGCATATTAGCAGGGCCATCCCCACCTGGCCCCAACCACTCCTCGACCTGTCCCCTCCCAATAATTACACCCGAGACCCTTTCCCATTAACCTAGTCCCTTTGATCCCTCACACATGCTGATATTATGCAAAACTGCTGAATGGGAGAGACTTTAGCGCCAAACAGCATGCCGTTACCCATAATTCCGATCTTCTCACTTCATTCACCTCTTCTTTTTACTCTTTTATCTCGGCCTATTTATCAGACTCTTTATCGTGGATTAAATTAATTTCAAAGGTGTCTGTAAAGGAGGGCAGAAGAAAAGGGTGTAGGGTTGGAAAAAATAGTCGTGCGAGACATTTTTACAAAGGTGAATAGAGAAATCGGGGGAGCGCCACAATGAAGTATGTCTTTTAGCCCACCGTCGCATGTATCTACTTCATTAAGAGTGGGGCCGAAAAGCAAATATCGGGGCCTGTACAATGCCGAAGGTCTGGGAGTGACCTTTCTTTGGTTTTAATCATTGCAACTCTTGACAGCTTAATAAGTTGAAGGTGCCGGGTTGCAGCCTAACTTAATAAGACCCACACCCGAGCCTTGGCCACCTATGATTGCTCCCATAAGTCTTTGCACATCTGGCGCCGTGTCCTTGGACCTGAGAGATATTTTCCATAACTTTCCCTATGCTCACAAGGCGCCATCGTCTGTTATTAAGAATAGGGATGATACACTGCGCAGCGTCAGTGTACACTATAGATATCACACGCTCGGTTGTCACTATTACCCTTTAAAGTGACAACTCAAACGCACTACAGCTTTAGTGCAATGTTTAACTTATTAAACACTCCAATAATTTATAGGCACTCTTTGTAAATCAAACTCACGTATTTACTTCCTGCCCGGTGAAGTATATTGTTAGGTGCGATATATGTCATCTATATTCCATGGTTTATTACTTCTATGGATGAATTACCAACCATTTATGATGCACATAAGGTGTATAATTCTATAAGCAGTAAAGCCGGGTTTTTATGGAGTCGTAGCTTTTCACTTGTCACTCCTTGTCCCCGGTCCATAGACGAAAGAACTGTGTCTAAAGCACTATAACATCACCATTGTTTTGTATTGAGTCACTTGTTTAATTTGATTATACCAAAATGAATAGGATTATGAGGCTTACTTTATTCCAGCAAGACTTGAAAGTATTGCCTTAAAGTTTCAAGTTTGGATTGACAGTGGCGGATGGGGTTAAGTGGACGAAAAACTTATCAGAGAGTTGGGTTTTTCTCATTTTATTCGTCACAGCAAAAAAATAAATAAAATAAAATAATATAAAAAAATCTTAAATATTCTCTCAAATATTCTGATAAACAACAGTGGTGTCAGATTATTTTTTTAAGAATTTAATCTACTCTAGGTTTTGTATGAGTCCATTTTAGTTTAGTTAAACTAAACTAAACTAAACTAGTTTAGTTTAGTTGTTTAAAGATGCACTATATAACTGATTGCTTTATCTAATAGTCCACATTTTGGCATTAAAAACATGTATTTCAATGATGCTACCAGGTCATGTTAACTCTGTGGAGTGGTGAGCTCACGGTAAGAATATTTCAATGCATTTTTTTTAGCAAATAACACATCTGTAAATGAATAATGTACACATTTAGCAGCATTTTATGAAACATTCAAAGCTAACTAACACTTCTCCACGGAAACAAGTGGTTTACAAAGTTCCATTTAAGTAACTTCACACATCGATACACACCGGCCGCGCATGTGCTTGACCTTTTAAGTTGTCTGTGTTCATGTTTAAGGATGCACTGAGGGACCCTGCCATCATTACCAGTGGTGTTAATAAAAGATCTTGCTCTATGGCTGAAAATCAAATGTCATTCCTCGCCACCCACTCACTTTTCAGAACAGGTGCTCATCCGCCCACTTAACCCAACATTTCCATTAGACCCAGAGCACCGGTCGATCTGCCTGCGTACGCTGTGTCTTAGGAACGTCTTTGCTGGGGTCCATCGCCTGTGTTCTGATCTTTAATGTTACAATCCCTGCTTTGAACTTGAGTGATTCAGCTGGAGATATTTTAATGAAAGCCCTTTGTTTAGACTTCAAGTTGCAGCGCGGGACATTCCGAGCTGACGGCTGATTGGACGGCCTTAAAGGTGAGGTTGAAAGCCTCGGTTGAAGTCACAGAAGGTTGAAAGGGTGAGGCGGAAGATGAAGAGGTGGTATGGAGACAGCATGAAGGCATTAAAGGCAAGCTGCAGCTCTTTTAAATCCACCCATAACAGAGACAGTCGAAATTTAAATGTAAATTGCCTATTAGATTTTCATGTAAAGCAGTCCTATTCTCCATGGTGTCTGCTCAAAGAACGTGTCTGTTCCATTTTACAGAATATAACGAGAATCTTTTGTATGCTATGAATCCATTTGAACTGTTAAAGTAGCATTTTAATTCCTCAAACTATAGGATTTTAGATTTGTCATATAAAGCGTTCATTTGCCTTTTTCTTTTCTAATAAAGTTACTGGTTTTGAAGCTGTTACTTTGGGCCATAGGAGCGGCGCATCCCGGACAGTGGCAGTTAAAGTTTCAGTTAAAATAATATTATTCGTTATGAAAAACACATATTTTTCCCGATTCTGTTTTTTAACGCTCTTATCATCTTATTTGTGGGAGATATTTTTGGCATCGCGCGCCTTGGTAAGTGATATACAGCCTAATTACTCAAGTCAGCAGTAAATTAGATGAAGTGGGATTTTCAGACGGCTATGCTTTTTCAAACTTTTCTTGCTCATTTCACCCTTTGGTCCGCATTCATCTTGACAAGTTAAGTTAAGAATACATTGCAGTATTTGTTCTGTACTCCCTCTTGTCCTTTGTGCAGAGGGCCAAATTGAAAGAGTGAGGCGCCAGTTTAAAGGGCAGTGCTGGGTCCATGCCTTTGGGGCTTTTACATCAGCGCTGACAGAAAGCCGTGTGAACCGCTGGGAAATGTTTCATCGGTCACAACACATTATACAGCCGGGTGAGAGCCACATGAAACTTTTCACTTACTCCGTCATTGGCTTACTTTTATTGTCCTGCTCCTGACAAATCTCCACTCAAGAGTTTAACAACGGACAGTGCTTCCTCCAATTAATGTGATTGGCCAGCTGTTTGAAATGTAAAAATAAACGCTTTGCAAATGAGCGAGTTCATGGATAGCTGATCACACTCTGGTCCGGTTACATTCCAAACAGTGAAAAGTCATGTTTTATCACATTGGACGTAAGTTCTTAAGCTAGTTTTAGTACATTTGAAGATGCAAACTGTGTTGTAGTCTAGTTTACTGCTTAAAAAACATAATTAATAGATCTGATTATTTGTATGCTGCTGTGTAATCCAGTTTACAATAGTATAATCCTTTTTTCTAATAGTTAAAATGTAAGTTACAATAGCTTGCGTAAAGTGCTACCAGAAGTTACAACGTGGGTCTTTAAAGATGATGTGTGTCATTTGCTTGTTTTTCTGACATTATTACATTGTTTGGAACATTCTGATATTGTTGCGCATGTTTTTCTCGTTTAAATATCTTTTTAAAAAAACATGCATTCTTACAGTGAGCGCCTCGTGACGTTGCCTGCTTGTCTTCAAGAATAGATAAGTTTAATGCCATATTGCAGAACATTTTAGGCAAAGTAATAAAACCTCCGTGAAGTCAAACAGGTGGTGGAGCCTTCAACGGAAAAGTTAAGTACTTTTACTGTGTTAAGAATATGTTTAACGGAAAAATAAGCTACCAACTTTCTGCTCGCTTCTCTTTTTTTTGTTTAGTTTGTTAAATCAATATTTCCAGCCAGGGCGGTACCTTGTCAGCTCTAAAGAGACATGCTTTAGCACTGCGGTTGGCTGACCTAAATCGGCTTTGACCAACCCCTGATCATGCCTCCCACCACCTTGTTATGTATCAAACTCACAGCGGCATTATATTTGGCATCAATCTGAATTTCTCTCAGCCTACCAAGAGGAAAATGTTCACAGGGGTCAGCCAAGGGACATGGAGCCAGATCCAGAGAGTGGGAGAAGGGGCGAATGAGGGGGGGAGAGGAGGGGGAGAGAGCAGGGCGAGGAGGGGGGAGGCAAACGGACAAGAAGGAGATTAGAGTGAAAATAAATGTTACACGGACAAGAGAGCTTTATTAATAGGATTACAGGCTCAGATTTTGAAATTTTATCTGTGCAAAAAGGGAGTGAACATGTTGGAATGCAAAAAATAATGGGAAATGAGGATGGGAACTGAAATGTATTTAATTAGTGGGATGAAAAAATCTAAGTTTTTTTTTTTTTTTAATGTGTTTTTTGATCTCTGTGCTGTGCCACATTTTTGACTTTTATAGAAAAAAATATTATCATAATTTTGTCCCCATTTCATTTTTACAGTGTTCTGTGTATTTATTTTTATTTTGTATTTTATTTATTTATTTTTTTGTTTCATTATCCATATTTCAACATGCATCCATCTTAAATTCTCCTTTATCGAAGCCGACGGGGAAGCCTAAACTCATTCTTATAAAGTGTCCTATATGTAAACCATTCAGTTACACATGTTTAGTAGTTAGTTATTGGTCAAAATATTAAAAAGCCAATTGTGTATAGTGTCTTGCCTTGTTCATAGCAATTGCATTTCACCCTGAAGCTGTATTCCCTTATGATATATCACTCATTTTATTCAAAGGGCTTAAAACAAAAGCACTTTAATGGCCGAGTGCACTATATTGTTTATGCAGCTTCATAAAGTGATGTTTATTGATGCTGTATACAGCCCGGGCCAGGCTGCACCATTCAGTGAAGATAGACAGTAAAAGACACTGCACCTTTAATGGGCGGAGATGCGTTAGCTTGTTACTAAACTGAGCAGTTAACCTTTTTGCACACATTAGATGGAGCTAGTGCTAAATCTTTTTTCTATTACTTTGCAACTCAGAAAACAATGTACAGGGCCTCTCATAATAACCTTTGCCGTGGTTCATTAGACACAAACTACATATTTTTCCTATGACAATGCCAAGTAACAACTGCGTCCAATAAAACAAGCTGCTTTTGGTTTATATCACTGTGTTAGTTCAGGTTTTTCTCATCATTTTTATTTTTTATTTTGCAATTCCTAACAAATACACACCTGAGATCAACAATGTAAACCAGTGGCATTCATTTTGAACCAGCAATTCCATAACAAATTATCTTATCGTAACACAATACTGTACATCCTGCAGTTTAAGCTTCTTCTTCCTGTGTCATCTGGAGCCAATGCAAACAGACGTCTTAAGACACTTTGGAAACTGCTCTTAAGAAGGATCGCTCTCTGAATCACTCAAAATCATTTTATCCCTAAAACGTTATACTTTGTTACGATGTCTGACTGGTGTTTTAATTCTGGGGTAGAGGAAATTCCGGGCTCTTCGGATGAGTGGGTGGGGATAGGTTGAGGATTGACAGTAATTCATCCACATTGCAACATTTCCGTGACACGCGTGATATGTGGATGCAGTTATGCCTTCGCCTGATTATTGGGGCAGACTTTTAAGACAGACAAGTGCGAATGAGTAACAGTACCGGAGCTGGGTTGTATAAACATGTCAAGGACTAGAAAAGTTTGCATGTCATTTAGGTATTTTACTTTGAGAGAGTGACAAACTTAATAGCTCAAATCCCCGGGGTTAAAATCAGTACGCAGCACGACTTTGCAATATTGGCTCTAATGCCTTAAGTGTGACAATCGTATTCAAGCATTATAACATGTCTTTTCCCCAGCCTTGTTAGTGAACCCTGTTTGTTTTTCCTCCTTCGTCTTACACAGCCCCGTATTTCTCCACAGGCACGGCTTTGGAAGTGGTGATGAATGAGTAGAAGTTGACTCATTATTAAAGGTAGGAGATGATTAATAAGGACCATGTGTGTTTTTCTCTATAGTGTAAATAAAATATATCATTCACGTAATGCAGGGCCGGGCCGGGGGAGAGTGATTTATGGTGTGTTAAAATGCACGGGGAGCCAGCGGATGAAGCCCTCTCAGACATGCAGCCATGACAGTGCCCTAGCCTCTCGCGTTAACATGGCTTCAGGATCTCACCGCTGCTCCCTCTGTTCCTCTTATCTTGATTCAACGCCACACTGGATTTATTTGTCTGACTATCTGAATGCTTCCCGAGATTTTTCCGCGGTCATTGTAAACTAGTACAAATAAAGTACGACTACAAAAAATACGATTTACGCCAGTGATTTAATTATAAATAATATTGCATGAATACTTAACTGACATTAGATTTTTTTTTCCAACTTTCCCCAGCAGTCATTTTTGAACAGCCAGTCTGAGGACGCCATATGGAGCTGGCTAACAAATTTACCCATCACATAATAATAGTTACGATAGCCTAAAATCTATGTATTGCAGAATAATATAAAAATACCCTGAACTATATTATTTTTTAACCTTTTTCTGTTTGAAGTATGTGCTGAAAGAACATAAAGGCAAAGGGCATGTACTGTGAGGCTGCTTTAAGGGACACAGTACTCTCTGGTGATGTGCAGAAGAAGACACATTGGATATGCCAGTCTATTTGGCAGGTGGCCACCACTCTCCAGCCAGAATATCGATTCACTTTTTAGCTCACCTTATTCCTCAACTTCAAATCCTGATGGAGTGTCTGTGTTTAAGTGTGAGAGGGTGGACTTGAAACAAGACACATCTTACATGGATTATCGCCTCATCCATCTTCTACTCTCTGAAGGGCTCAATTAGAATAGCACATTTTTTGTCTGCTATAACATATTTTTGTTATCGGCCCGTGTAATATGACGTTTGTGTGACTGTTTGAGCGGCTTATATGAGTAACTCAAGGAATGTCACAGAGGAATTTGGATTTGTATAAAAACTATATTTAAAATAAACATGTTAGGAAAGGCTGGAGTCATTCTCATATTTATTTGAGACAAATATTAGTGAGTTACACTGCCATTACTATTTATCCAGGCCTGTGGTTCAAAGTGTACCTTTGCTTTTGCAATTATAAATACAAAAAAATATATCTTTTGAACAGTGGTGTGAACTGGTTTTCATAACAGGAAAAAGTAATGTGACTGAAATCATTGTTTAACTGAAAGCATATAAATAACATGGTTAGAAAACTATTTTTCTAAATCAAAGGAAACAAACAGAACATACAGTAGGTCTGACAGTGTGTATTTGACATCAGAGTTTCTGACAGTGGATTCTTGGATAGAACAATAGTTCATATCCCGCTCATTCCCCATGTTCCTGACCTGGGGGTATCTGTCTGTCTGCTGGCACAGCCTGTAAGCACTGCCCTCCTTCACTGCACTTATCTCTTCATCTCAAATAAGAAAATAGGGGGCGCCAACAGAGCCATGTAGCTTTCTGAAGCTGCTTTTGGGTTACAGAGATTTCTCTGAATTTCTTTTTTAAGTCAAGCCCTTCCAGGCCCACTGGTGGCAGCTGCCTATTGCACTGTTCACTGGGGGCATGCCCTGGTTTCTTGTGCTGTTGTGTTGGAGTGATATAGAAAAAGTGGAAGTGAAGAGAGAGCTTGAGGAGGCTACACTCCCGTCGTGCCTCTACGTCCCAGGCTTATCCAGGGTGACACACTTACCAGGCCGACTTCTGCCACCTTGCCCTGGCGCCGCGGGAAAGTGCCACTGTGCCTCTGAATGAGGTCAGCGGGTGCAGAGGGAACCTGTTGGAGAAGACTCCTAAATCAAGCCACTGCAGAGACAAATGTTAATGTGCTGTCTGGAGGTCTTGAAGTAGCTAGTGGAGGCTATAGGATCTCACAGAGTGAGGCTACAGGGCAGGGCTGCTTCATAGCCTTTGTTTACACAGCCCACAGAGAAGGACTACTTTACCTGGACCCATGAGTTCACTCACACAAATCCTCCAATATGTACGAGTGAGCATAAGGAGCTTAGCCCAGAGGAGGCACTTGTGTCTGCTGTATGCCTGTCCTTTAGAAGTGACAAATTAGAGATGTTAAACAGCCAGCTGTGGTACGGGTATTACAACCAAGGATACATTGTAGGCTAAAGTACATACAAAGGCTGGTATATCGCAGCAGTCATGAAGGCTTAGGCTTAGGTTCAACCATCAACTGCTCAGGATAAGTCATTTCAATAATAATTTGGTGAAGAAAATATTTTGGACATTTTTAACTCACCGATGGAAGTAAAATATTGATTTATCCCACACTGTCAACATCATACATTTGGAATAACAAAAATCTATGTTTAGGCCAATAGAAAGAATTTTCATGAAGTGGGTATTGGTGATACCGATCCCAGCGGAGCAATTACAGGAAATTAATTACCAGCCATTCCTGTATTAATGGTTCCAAAATAAAGCAAGCTAATTTGTTTATTTTGATACAGAATTTTGAGTCAATAAGGATTATAAAAAGCTATTTGCTAAACAAAATAGAACAGAGGAAGAGGAATAATGTGGGGGTTAAAAAAAGAAAACATGAAAAATCCAACAAAATGTGGTAATTAGTGGATTATGACATGTGCCTCGAGAACGGAAATGGATATTTATGCATATGGAGTTAACTTTTTTATGGATTTTTAACCAGAAAGATATTGAGGATGGCGGGAAGTAGCAGGACCGTCAGCCTGAGTAATGTTGAGAGGCCATCTGGTAAGAACTGGTCAAAGGAAAGGGTGAGATGACCTATGACCTACATCCCTCTTTTAGCTAACATCCCCGTGCTGCAGATTTATGGGCTGCAGAAGAACAATCGCTGACAAAGAGGAGAGGCAGTCTTCTAAACTTGCTTTTGCATACCGAAGATAGAGAGTCTCACTTGTTATTCTGACCTTAGGTTTAGAAACACAGTAGGACAATGAGGAAATGATTTAGCGATTCACCTGTCTGAGCTAACGCCTGGACACTGTGTTTTCTTTAGGGCTGCTCCTGTGATGACTTGGTTTCTCACTTAAGTCAAATCCACTTCTAAGAGACGGGGTGAGGGTTATGTCAAAGGCTATTAGTTAGAGGGCATAGTTTGAGTGGAGTTTGTTTATAGAGCAAGGATAACAGATGTGACCTGCAGATGGATCAGCTGTGATTGACAGGGTTTACTTGTGTGTTTACTAACTGTCTAGGTTCAAACTGTTAACGATTATTATCTTATGAATTTCTCCAAGCCGTCATACTGTCCATTCAATAGACATTATTTACCTTTTTTGTATTTCCTGTATTATTCCAAGTCTAGGCACAGAAAAAGGACCTGAACATAAGATTTTCTTCTGTCCCTTGCAGAATGCCCATGGTAGGGCCTCTCAGCCTCACATACATACTGGCTGTCTCACAGCTAGTTAGCATTCAAAGGAGCCGTGCACAAACCCAGCGGACAAGTCATGCCATGGGGCTACTACACCACATGCTTGCATAAACATGCTAGCATTTTCCATTGTAGGCACTTCTCCAGTTGTAGCTGTTTAATATGACATACCTGCTCATGAGTTGGAAATATAAAAGGTGCTAAGTTTCAGATAAATTGTCAGCACCCACAGCTTGAGCTACGGATACTCACAATATGAGCTCCTATTCTCACTCAGCTTCTCAGTCTTTGTGTGCTGTGACGTCACTTATGTTAATGTATGCTGGCAAGGATTGCATATCTCTGTAGGCGGCCTGGAATTCCAGGCATTTCTTTCTAGTGAGAAGCAGCAGGATCAGTAATGCTAACTATGTGGATCATTCAGAGAAGATTGAGAAGAGCTGGCATGCCCCCTCATAATAATGTTCGGCGTTTCAGCAGTATGTCTCAATCGAGGCCTGTAACAAGCCAAATGCCTCCTTTGTTCCATCACTCCATTGTGATGAAGTCAGGGGAAAGTAGCAGCCTGGCCTTGGTGTTTTATAATGGCATGTGAGGGCTTCATTGAAGACAAGATTGAGTGTGTGTCATAGAGGTTAGGATAGGAAGGCCAAAAATGTAACACTCATGACATGGAATAAATGTGTAAAATAAGGCAAAAAACATTTTCATGTACCGATGTATTTGGTAAAACTCAAATTATTTAACCATAAGCCATGCTGTTTTTAAATATAAATTCCAATCTATTTCAATCAATTAAAATGTCTGTGGGAGTATATGTCACATTTTCATTCTCCTCACACCTCTGCAGAAACATATCTCTAATGTGGAGTAGTGGGCTGTCTGTCTGCCTAATTGCTGCCTACTGTACATACCAGAGCTGATATGTTCTGCAATGGTAATTGTTTTACAAACCATATGCTCACATAAAGAACAGGCACACCAGTCCATCATTTCTTACAGTACATTGAGTGAGCACTTTTAAGCCACAAGACAGATTTATGGAATATAACAGGCACACTGAGGCAACCTGCTGGTTAACCTGTTACCCTTTTAAGCCTTTCTCCCATATGGCCCTCTCCTCTGCAGGTAAAATTGTGTTTAATTAAAACAAAAGGAACCCGTCATGTTATTCTAAATATGTACTTCCTGTTTTCATTATCAGCATTGTCTTTGTTGAATATGAACTACTCTTTCAAAATACATAAATACATCACATGACTGACAGCTCTAAAAATGCTCTTTTTTCCAGCAAGAATAATTACTTTAATAAATGCTAATGACACTTTTGAATGGATGCTTGGTACAGTAATAATTGTACTGTGTTGTTTGTTCGCTTTAACATTTGGTATGCTCACCTTTTACTACAGAAACCAAAAACATTAATAAAATATGGTGTGTATGTGTGTGCATATATCTGACTACTGTTGTATGAAAGTATATAAGAGGGAAATGTAACCTTAGGGCACCATAGGTCTGAGTGATAAGGTGTGTATCATTGCAGAATGACAATCCAGGCAGGTCTGAATGTGTGAAAGAGGAGGCAATATTGTCCTGGTGGGCTCAGACACTCATAAAATTAATCTATTATCTTCCTGTGCAGCTGCCATGTCAGATACAAGCTCCTTGACAATTCCCCGTGCCATTATGACTCGGTGACATTTGCCCATTCACTAAGCTCGCTGACACCAACATGATCCGGCCTCACTGCCAAATTAAGCCGCTGAATTGGGGAACGAGAGGCAGAGGCATCCGCCAAGAGCAGCCTGAGAGGAGCTGTGGGTCCCCCTTGTGTTTAAAGACCTGACCTAAGCACCTTGCCCAAGGGTTTTTATTAGCCACAGCCCAAAACTCCTCCAATATCACCACTGTCGGCTGTAATGGCATGACAAGGCTAAAGTGTCCTTGCACACCTCTTGATTGCCCAACTTCCTTCACTGTATTGGCCCTCTCTATCTAAAACTCCAGTCCAGTCGGGCAATGGGCAGTCTTTAAATGGCTGTCGCCCGGTGTCATAAGAGGCAACTGCACACGGGGCGTCTGGTGTCACAACACGGGCCGGCCGCTGTCAAGGGCAAAATGAATTTGTTGGGGGACAGAATGGTAGAAGGAGGGGGTAGAGAAGGGATATATTACAGAGAATGATGAATAACCTGAAGGCGCAAAGATACTCTGGCCAAAGGATGGAGAGAAGAAAGGTGTGGTGATGGGGGGAGTGTACAAAGAGGGATGGAGGGGGTCCGAGCTTGTGCTATGTGCTCGCCCCAGCTTACGGATAGCACCTGTCAAAAGAGCAAGGTTTTATTTATTTATTGTTGCTCTGCTTAAGAGATGGTGAAGGTCAGGCTATGTTTCGCCACCACAGCTTTGTTATGTGAGCAGGATCAATTTATGAAATATGTCGGTTAACAATGCAGCTGATATAATCTCTGGTCCTTACTCTATTCTTCATTTTCTTATATTTCCACTTTTACCGCATTTCTAGCCGCGGCCATGGTAACACTGTTGCTAGCCGCTTACAACTCCTAGAGGAAGAGGTCATTATATCATTGCACACTAGGAAGTAAATGTAACAAATATCATTCTGTTCAAGTGTGGCATTGTCAGCCTCCATTTCTTTAACACAGTCTTTACAGCCGAAGGTTATTTATTGTCTGATAGCACAATGAGGGGTGACAGCTTTGTAACTCAATTGAAAGAGGTGTATTACATGTCAATTCAACATCACAGGCTTATTCATTATATTGAATATATGTTACTGTACTGTGGTGTGGCAGCATGTGATTAACTGCCACCTTTTATACTAATGCATTACTGTGCATACACTCCTACACAGTGCCTTTTTACAGCGTGCATTGTATAATTTATGTCCTGACTAGAGCCTGGGATCTATTGTATTATTTGGACTGAAGAAAAAAAAAAAAAAGAGACGCCAAACTTGACATGGCTTGCTGTTTAAGTAGATGGAGATCAGGTTCATAGATATTTATTTTTCTTGTTAATTGGGGTAACATTCACTAACATTAAGCAATATCCCACAAGATCCATTGCATTTTTGTGATTTTTTTTAATGAAAAGGAGAAAGAAAACAATACCAGTGCCCATACTTCAGTAATTAAAACTATTTGTTTAAATCAGAGGTCTGCAACCTTTAACAACAAAAGAGCCACACTGGCCCATTTCAAACCAATTAAAGTCAGAAAGAGCCATACGTTTTATAAATGTTTTTGTTTGTTGGTTTTTATAAGTAACGAGACAAAGTGATTGCTAGATTTTTTATTTATTTATTTTTTTTGCAGCTATTAATACATTATAAAGAATATATAACATTTTATTTTAATAAACTTTGTGGACGTGTTTTTGGGGGGACCTGGGGGGTTTTGAGCAAATCATATGTAATTTCTAGCATTTTATGTGTAATATTTACAAAATTCTCATTATTATTTCCAATGTTTTGCCTGGGTTTGCTCAAATGAATAGTAAAAAAAAATCTAAATAAATAAAAATTTCAATAGAATGAACACTCTTTGGTATGATACAAACACTGTGAAATACAAACTTGATAAATAAAGTATACACACATTTTTTTCTCTCAATCAATGTGTGAAGGGCCGCACTGGAGGCTTTAAAGAGCCGCATGTGGCTCTTTAGAGAGTGGTTGCCGACCCCTGGTTTAGACAATATGTTATTCTCAACACAAAATAATAGTTCCTTATCGTGCGATTCTGGTGCAGATCAAGACCGTGATAAAACCAAATTAGTGATTTTTTTCCTTATCAAAATGAGAATCTAGTTTCAACGTGAGTTTTAGTATTAATTTGCGTCTGAGTATCCATTTCTTAAGCAAACTAGTGGTCAGGGTGCGTTTTATTTGAACCAAACCAAAATCTAGCATTTAGCCCAACTGTATTAAAGTTATGCACAGTAAATCACATTTTGATCAACAGTTTTTCTTGAATACGTCTCATCATTTGTTCAGCTGGAGATTCTTTATCCTGTGCCACATCGTCATTTCGTTTGCTCCCAGAATATATGTATTTATCATCTCCACTTTAAATCCAGTCAGTAATGCTTGATGTTGTCTCTACATTACACGCTTGTCACTTGTAGCACTTGTGGCATTGTCATTTTTGCTTAGTCTCCTCTTCTTCTGTCTATCTGGCAACCCGGAGAGACTGCGGCCTGGATCACAGCGCTGCCACCGGGCCCTGCAGTCCTTTCCTTGGTCACAAAAACCTGCTTTGGATCAATGGGCCATCTATCTCTCTCCGCATCTCTTAGGTCAGACCCAAAGCATGTCAGATCATCCTAACAATATAAAAGTAGTGTGTCTTTTTTCAACTCTGCGGTCTGACCGAAGCAAAAGGTTCTAAGAATATGTTTTCCAAAATGACTGCGCATATGAGTTTAATAAGGGATTTGGTGGAAGATGGGTCATATTGTGTATCTTCCCTCGAATGAACCCAATGTAATCTGGGACAAGAGCGGCGAAGGGTGGCTCTTTTTCATGTAGTACGGAGAATTATTTTTCACTTTTGAGTAAGAGGTTGGAGTAAACAATATGTGAAGCAGCGTAAAAAAAGAAATTGTTCATTATAACATTACAATTTAGATAGATACAAATAAGAAGTATGTTTGATCGCATTGAATGATAATAACAAAACTCAAAAAATGGAACCAGGGCCATGGAACGTCGTAGGTTCATTTACGTTTTGAGTGACATAGTTAAAAGCTCATATGTTTCTATCCTGAGGTTTCTGGCTGCATAACTGTCACAACTTATGGCTCAGTGTTTGTTTATTTTTACAACAAAGCAGAACTATAACCATATTAGTTTTCTTCTCATTGAGTTTAATATTTATAATAACTGTACAGATTCTTAAAAAAAAAAAAAATTCTCTTGCCCATTATATTTTACAAAACACTCGTGTGCTCTGGAAATGCTCTTTGCCCCTGAATCTCAAGACACTGACACTGATGGAGAATGTATTTGATCTATACAGTCATACACTCTCACCCTTATTCAAACTGTGGATTCATCTAAATTCTCTGAAATCTACAGCAACACATTTCTGGTTTTCCCTTTCTCTTGCTTCGCCCTCAGAGTTCAGAAGCTTGTAGGTCTTTAATTATGTATAATATTCTTTTGCCCTGTTTTATGGAAACTCCAGACTGGATTCGCTCAAGTCATCGACTTGAAAGTTTGAAAACCTCCAGTGACAAGAATATTAATGTGCCAGCAGTGTCATATCTGTTTCAGCTCATGCATATTCAATGTCCCCCCAGCTCTCTAAGATTTATGTCAGACTTTGCCGGAGTGTAGTTTTCCACCATTGGAGATAATAGCATGCTAAATTGATGTTATCTGGGCAGGTTTTTTCCACTTTGCTCCTCTCAGGTCGGCGGGACAGAATGGAGAGACAAGAGAACCTTCTGCTAGCCACTGTTCAGGGCAGTGAAAGTTTCATGCTCACCTCCACCCACAGGCCTCTTCTACAGCACCACTGCACTGAAAACCCACCATCACGGAGAGACTCGAGCATATTTTGGAAGGAGATTAGGGGCCGATTCCCCTGGATTATCTTTTAATTAAGGATGGTTGAGTTGTGCCCACTCTGGTGGAGCAAACGCCCAGCTGCTAATGAAGTTTAAACAGACATACTTTATTTAATTACTGCTAATCGCTGGGGCCCAAAGTCCAGCCCTCTTTGATCTGCCTGTCGCACTGTAATCTTCCTGGCAGATAGCATCTCCTGTTCTACCCGGATCCCTTTTAGAAGTTGCTACGGGAGGTCCAAGATTAACCATGGGTTAATTGAGACAGCCGGGGTTGGAGGTGTGTGTGTGTACGCTTGTGTCTGTGTGTGTGTGAATGTGTGACAAAGAGAGAGAGGGCCGCAGAAGGAAAGTCGGGGGGAGGGAGGATGGGCTGTCGGGTGATTGATGTGTTTGTGGCCTTAGAAGTCATTCTGTTTCCTCGGCCTGTGCTCTTTCTTTCACAAGGATCTATTGGTCAACCATTGGCTGACTTCAGGGCTGTAATTATACCTGACCTATCGCCATAACCACTAGTGAAGACATTGTACCTCTTTCTTCATAAGGATAATTATATGCCTGACTTGTCTCTCTTTAATTATGTGTTATGGAGGAAGAATTTCAATGCATGGAATGTGTACGCACTGTCATTATCTGTGCTCTTTCATTGTCATCATTGTTCATATCAGTGAAAGTAGATGGTAAGCAGCTGTTGTCTTTGTAAGGTTGAGCAGGGTCACAGGGGGCAGCAGAGAGTACAGTGACAATGCATGGTAGCACGTGGAGGGGGCTCTCTTTATCTGACCTAGGGGAGCCATAGGCGTCCTGTTAATTGGGTTAGCGCTGGGACCAGGGGCAGGCTGTGTGACTGGAGAAGAAAAAAAACAGTGTGAGAAAACCCCTAAGAGGCACTTTTCTCTCAGCTGAGACATATGGCAGAGGAGCTGCGAGCACATGGAGTCTTCATCTGCAGGGAGCCAATGATGAGGGTGTGAGAACCAACGACCCACAGAAAGATGCATGTTTTCTAAATTAATTTGGTATCCCCAAATTGGGTGAAATAGAGCCAGAGGATAGTCTCACTGTGGCAAACTGATCTCCCTATCCGTATCTCTATCTAACACGCATGCACTCTCTCTCTCTCTCTCTCCCACCCGCTCCAACACTTAGCCTTTCATTATGTTGCTATTTCTTTCCCCACCGCCTCACCCGCTCCTCCCCATCCTTCCCCACTGCTGAAAGATTGTCAATAAATGAGTGATTTCAATCCTGATAAGAGATGTTAACTAAACCGCTGCATGCATATTCATACCCGGAGCTGTCGATTAACGCCGGCTTCACCATGACACAGAGTGTTTTCTTTGCCATTGTAAAAATCAACCAAAGACTGTGTTAAGGCTGTTATACGCCTGGCATTGAGATTTACTGCTTTAATTACCTAAAGTAAAATGGTTTAAAAAATCATTGCCCGTATGAAACAGGGTTGGTGGAAGTGTGCATTGCAATTGGTGAATAATTGAATGGTTTCTTCAGATTGTGACAGAATACTTAATTTATTAATAGTTATCTCAAAGTCGGAGTCAAAGTCTTGGTCGGTCCTGCGGGTAGATTTGCTTTCAAGAGAATGAACTCTTTTTAAATAAGTTAGAGAACACGATCTTGCTCACCCAAAAGACAGACGAGACAGAGAGAATGAGGCACTCACAACCGGATGTTGAATCCAGTGACGTCTGGAAGGTCCCCGGGTGCACAAGATGAAATATTCAAGGCTTTAGTGTTTATTAACGGGGATGAAACAAAGGGCTGCTTTCCCTTGACTTGTGCACATTGACACTTGGCACAGAACAAACAAAATCAAATATGGTATTGATCCATAATGGATGAAAAGGCCCACTTTGAATATGAAGCATGATTTAAGAATTAGGAAAGGGAGAAAGAGCAGGGAGCCACGTTAGTAAACACTTTGTCAGTTGCTTCACGAATGTGCATTGTAAACCATAAGTTATGAAAGTTATAAAGCGCTATATGTTATCCCCAAAATATCATAAAACTATCTTTCCATAAATCCTATTAACTATAGTTGTTGGATTGAAATAGAAAAATTTAAATTTAATAAAAAAACACTTTTATTCAGAGGTTTATCCATAAAATCAAATTTGTCCTCAGCAGATCCTGTTACATCGTTGAATACGTTCAATTTTGTTAAATTGTGTAATATATCTCGTAACCGTGGTGACAGTGTTGTGTAAGCCACTTTGCATGTCTTTCATAGTTAAGCAGGGTCAGGGTGACATTTAATGTTGTTAGCAGTTTAACCCTTCGCCCCTGTCCTTGAGGCCTTGTCATGTCCGAGTGGCACCCCAAATAAGCACTTTTGACACGGGGGCTCCAGGCCCGCAGCCCCGGCGCTCTCTGACAGTCCACAACAATAGGCCCCTCTGCCATTGATTGCCTTTGCTGATATGCAAATCCACGGCTCCCTGACCCACAGAGAAAGGTACTGTATGTGCTTCAAATGTACCGCTGACTTTGTTTATGTTTAAGAAGTGGTATGTAGTACAGATTAACTAAGAGAAACATAACTGATGTGAGCCATGGTATTTGTGTCCTCTCACTCACCCACATATTTAGTCTGAGCTCTACACTTGACACTGGGAGAGCAAATCCCCTGTAGCCCTTTCCTTCTGGTGGTGGTTCATATTGCGTGTCCTAATGCCTTCCCCAGCTGTGTGTTTGTGTGTCCCCTGAGAGCCCAAGCAGAGCTGCTGTACTGACCTGATAACATCTGGGAGTAACTGATGGTTTTGCCCACATGCTCCAAGCCTCAGGACCCCACAGGCGTCCTTGCAAAGGCCAGTCTCCCTTGTACCCTTTCAACACCTTCTCGACACCCGCTTAATACAAATTCCACCAGTGAAAATCCAAACACACTCTGTGTTTTATTAAAAAAAGTACACCTTCAGGACAGATTTTTTACCATCTTCTGAAGCCAAAGTTCTTCTCATTGTGAGCTACAGACAAAAACACTGGTCTAAATAAATGAAAAAACTGGATGTAGCGATATGCAAAAATGGCAGTTTTAACTTTTATCTTTGTGAACAAAACAGGGGCCATCGTTATGAGGAATTTTACATTTTCTGTCTTTTTACAGTGATTGGACATTTTATTTTCTGCAGACAGAATTGTCAATGTCTGACAGGATCTCCATGCAAACACAAGTAAAGTGCTAAAGTCCTAATTATATGTATGTGAAATGTGATTATCAAGAAAACGGTGGAATTTAAGATGAATGATTTGTTTTGTTTTTGAATAATGTAATTAGTGCACATGTATCCAGTGCTGTTACACTGGATATATGTTACACTGGATACATAGTTTATATTTCTGTCAGTATCTTATAAAATAACATCACTAAGGAGTACAGCCAGACAAACCGTCCATGATGGCCGATGAGGGAAAGTATATGACCCGATCCGTGGGAGGAAAAATAAACACAAACAGAATGAGTGAGAGGAGGCGGAGGAATAATAAAAACACAGAGGAAGTGTTTCCGTGCTTTCCCCAGCTGTTTTCCCATGGAAAGCCACCAGTTATTCTACAGCTTGTTACAATAGACTCAACGAGCCTAGTGGGATCTGAAATTGACAACTTGTGCCTGCTTAGTTACACTAGTTAATGACCCTAATTATCTTTCTTCTTGCTGTGAACAGTCAATAAACAATTAGTGTGGCATATGGACCCCCTAAACTCTGTTTCTATCTCCAAGACAATGGGGTGTCCTTCTGTGACTGTGCTGGAGTGTCAGCTCAGCCTGATTAAAGTATGTGGGAAACCATAATCAATGGCTTATCTATAGGTTCTCTGCTCGGCCCTGTCCCTTTGCCACTCATCTGGTATGCTGTGCTGGATGCTAAGAAACACACATAGATTCACATATGACCAGTGGTGTTGCTTTGATCTTCAGTCCTCTCACATCTGTAGTTAACACCAGGAGAGTGAAGAGGTGATTAGTTTGATTTCTCAGTGGCAGCAGAGCCGGTGGGCCTTCTCTGGGTTGTCCAGTTTAAGCCCCCTTCCTGACCCATCTTCAGGAGGTTTGCGCTGAGTACTTCTGTCATGTGTTTATGAGTCCTGTCTTTGAATGGAGCTTTCTGTCCTTAGTAGCAACAGCTTTACAGGAGAAAGTGGCTGCAGGGCGAGAGTGCTGTAGCAAACCCTTTGAATATGGATAGAGCCCAGGTGAACTACACCTGAACCCTGGCTGTGATGTCTTTATAGAGAGGGGTTTCTGACTTTCTTTTGCTTTTCAGCCACCATCAAAAGTTCAAGCGGCACCAGTGTTTTGTATTCAGAGAGAGGAGAACCTTTGAAACCTTTGGGATAAAAGCGCTGCACAGTGTCAGTGGTGAAGGTAAAGGCGTGGAAGGAGAGGGCTAAGAGGGCGCAGCAGAGGGGTAGAAAGGCTACACTTTGTTGTGTTTTTACAAAGCTAATCTGAAGCAAGCATTAACATTGATTCAGAAGAATTATTGATAAATGTTAACAAGCGAGTGCAAAGACACATTTACTGATGGGTGACCTCTTTAGAAATCCACAGAAATGGCTTTATTCCCTGAAATCCACTGATCAGAAAAATCAGTGGATGTGTAATTTGATAAGACACCGGGGTAGTTCACATCTGTGGGGTATTTCACTGTCACTACATTTAGATCACCATGTTACTTTTTTTTTTTTTATTGCTATATTTGGCGAAAACAACATATTAACATGTGTTATAAGTTTCACTTATAACACATGTTAATGAGCTCTGAGTCCTTTGCTTCCCATGTTAAGTCACGCCCCCTGCAGAAAGCTGTCACAGTACATCCTGCTAATGAAACTGCTGCACACCGCATCAGGTTTGTCAAGTTTTTGGACAGTTTTGTATCCTGCTTTTGTATATTTATGTTGAACTGTCACATGGGAGTGCTGGGGCTTGTGGGCTGAGCCACCGTAAGGAGGGTTTGAGTAGGGCCCAGGAGAGATCCCTAGATTTTTGATGAGGGAAAAACTTTATAACATGGTAGAAAGTTCCAAAAAATAAATTTTACATAATACCCCCTCTTTAAGAAAGTTATCTTCTTAATAACACATGGCACTAAATGAGATAATATATATATATATTTTTGTGGAGAATACATTCTTGACTTGAACGCTGCAAAAAGTGTCTGTGTTTTGAATATTCTCATTTGGCGAAGGAAGAGAAGTGCTGATCTCTTGGTACAAGCAGTCTCCCGCTGGCAAAGGTTCTGACGCCTTGTAATGGCTCTCTATGGATTTGAAAACATTATTGTTTCTGTGGCTGAAATGCTTTTCTCATTAATTTTCACTTTTTATACATTGTGGGAGTTTGTGTTGAGGCACAGAATGTAGTTTTTGGGTAGTACAAAATATATACAACATATACAATTTTGATGCACTGATCTGACATAAGGTCATATCTATCTCTCCAGTCATTTGCCTTTTCTACGAGAGGCCCAATATACAACTATTTTTTTTCTGTTATATTGGACTGACTTCACTCGCCTCCTGTGTCACCTCTCACCAGTTTTGTACTGTTCGTTGCAGCCCAATAACAGCCTATTATTTGATTTGAAAACCCTTATTTTTTGAGCATTTTTTACCATGTTGCTGCGCTGCCATTGCTCTGTATGTAAAAGGAGTGATGCCCATTCCCAGGAGTAAACCCTACACATAATAATTACAAATCACCACACTGACAACATTGTAGTGAAGTGTTGCTCTGCTGCTGATTGGCTGCTACTTGAAACATGCCCTTTTCTTTGTACCTAATTAGGATAACTCAGTGCTTCAGAACTCAGTAAGGCCGGTGGCTCAGAGGGATTAACTTAGTTGTGTTGGAGGGTTAGTGCAGAGATCGGCTTCTGTGTGAGGGCCTATTGTCCCCACCGGGTCACTGATCTAGGGCCTCATAGCCACTCAAGGGCCAGGACTTTACCCTCCTTCTCGCTCCACTTCAGTTAGCAACAGAATTGTCCACATTGTGTGATATGAGCTGGAAAAGAGTCCGTGGCCCCACCCATCCACTTGGTCTCCTGGAGTGTATTTTGAACACCACAACATTGCATATACGCACACACACCATGGCACAGCGAGTTGCCACGGTTGCTCCCCGACTGCACTCAATAAGCGAAGAGAAACTCCAGCTGGGAGAGCCATTGATGCCCTGTAACAGGCTGATTGTTTCTTTGAGGAGAGGGAGGAGCAGGGAGGAGAGAGTGGGCAGGTCAATAACTCCACCCCCAGGCTTTGACTGGGGCCTAGCAGGTGTAAACATCCACTTCTGCGCTCGTGGTGAATGACCAAAGGGGAGAGGGACCCCCAGGTAGTCAGCACCTCAAAGCAGAATCTTTCATCAAAATGTTTTATTTAGCTTCCAGTCAAGTTGTTCATACATTACCCATTGCTCTAAAAAGGTAAACATTCAATTTTCTGTCTAAAACCAAAGTAGGAAATGTTTTTACCTTATAATATATTTTATGTACTCAAATGCATTAAGAATTTTGTAGCAACAAATAGAAATAGTACATAAAGTAGTATTTATTATTAATTTTAAGTGTTGTTTCATCTGCTGTCTAAACTTAGCTATGCTCTGTTTCAAAATTTAAAGATCTCCTGTCATTATAGTCTGGTTTTAAGACATAAAAAAAGTCATTCTTAAACACAGGCAACTTTTGTGGGGGGGAAAAGCTCCTATAATGATACAAGAATTCATTCAGACAAAATTCAACCTTCAATGATTCATCTCCATTTGCTTTAGCTCCTTGTACCCTATCGCTGCCAGTTTGGAAGGCATTACAGCTCAGCTCAGCTCTCCCTCTGAATGTGTAAGAAGTCACTATATAGTTGAGATGCTTATAATGCATACTCTTTTAGTAATGCTGTTTTGGATTATGGAGGAGAAGGAGGCAAATATATCGACCAGTGTGCCGTTTATCCGCTGGCGCCCCATTACCCGGGCCAGTTTGGAGAGGCTTAACACCTGTTTTTTGCCCAGCTCATATAAACTCATTCTCTCCCTCCTTCTTGCTACTTTTTGTCTTCCAATGCAAAGAGGATGAAGTCTGGGGAATGAGAAGAAGCGCTCCATTATTGCTGTATTTTCTTTCCAGAGAACGTTATTTACTAGAAAGATATCATCCTGGCTTTTAATCCTCTTAGCTGTGGATTGCGGTTGTACTTACAGCGCCATGCACCTGCTAAACTGCCTTCTCTTAAAGCTGTATAAACATAGCTGCAGGAGCCATTGCCTTCTTGAGCTGAACCCATCAAGTTTGTTTTTTTCTTTTTTTATGAGACAGAGGCAGACGAAGAAGGCTCGGGAGAAGTTTGGAGGACACTGTTGATAAAATGCAGCAGACCCACGTTTGAAGGAGTTCGGGGTTGTATCAAGAGGTTGCTTTGATTAAACATGTAGTTTCAGTTAAAAGTTTAGTCTTAAGCAAAATTATAGTTTTCATATTTCAGCCCAAAAACACATTGTTTTTATTGAATTATTTTAAGCCCCACCCTATGTTTTCAGTTTAGCACATGTCCTTCCTTGGATTGCATCTCCACAAACCTGACTCTAGCTATGATATTCTGCAGTATGGCAAAAAATGTATTCGTCTTGGAATAGGTGACATGCCTCCTCCAGAAAGTTTTGTGGTGTTATTTTAATCACAATAAAATGTACTTAAAAAAAAAAAAAAAACAACTAAACATGCACTCCTTCAACCTAGTATGTAGTTATTATATATTTATTTTATGTGTATTTTTTATACATATTATGTCTGTTTCTTGTTTTTGTGCTTTCATATATTGTATTTGAGTATATATACCTTATATACCGTACCCAGTGTTGCAGTGATGTGGTGTAGGTACTGTGTGTGTGAAACTGTGTAAATGTAAGTGTATAGCCGGAAAGAATGGTGGAACTTGGACCGCGGGCAAACAATATGGAATTTGAAATATTAGCTGGCGTGGTGATTGAACATGGCTCCCTTATCACTAGGTTGCCAGGTTGGCCCGCTATAACAATGACTTATCACTGGGCTGTGGAACATGGAGTATATAACAAGATTCTCTGACATGACAAACACTGCCCTGAGGAAACACACAGCACACTTTGTATAGTGCCCCAAACCAGGCCATAGAGGACTGAGAGCAGAGCATCCTCACAGGACTGCAGAACAGGTGGAAAAGCACCTGGGAGTTCTGTCTTTTAGGTGCCAGCTAGCACACCTTTAAAAGCAGGCTGTAAGATTATACACGTGTTTGATACAATAAGTTCATCTCTGTATTATCAGTGTGCATAAAGCTCCATTAATCACTGTCACAGCCCTGACAACTACTGATGTCCAAATTGTCCCTGTGACCCACACAGTGGAAACACTCTTTCTGAATCTAAAACTTAAGTAGCATTACTTTAAAGTCATCCCACACCATTTCTATTAGTAGAGAAACCTGAAATAAATTGGATGAATTTAATTAAATTATGAGACTTTGTGGCAGCATGGGGGCAGAGTGACGAGCAGAAGGTTTTGGGTTTGGAAACCAGAAGGAAAAAGTGCCTGGTGTTATTTGATATATTTGTGGCCTGAGGAGTTCATGCTTTTTGTCGTCATGGTGCGCACATCCACACCTTGTCATATATCTACATATAAGGTGTTCTGAATCCATAGTGCGCCGGCTCAAACACTGTCAGTTTGGAAGAGCCGTGACCTTTGACTTTTGGGCTTAAACAAGAACAGATGCCAGGTGAGATGACTCACATCCGGCTTTAAATATATTTGTGAGGGGTTTTTCAGCTGCTATTTAATATTATTTCTTCATCTCATGGTCCTTCTGTGCCATGGAACATGTGTGTGATTCTTTTCTCTCAGAAGCTGCTTCTGTTCTGGTTCACATTTCTCATTAATTGTGTTTTTGCCGTGACCTGCTTGGTTTCTCTCTTTGTCTATGTATCTCTGGCATTGGAATGGATTTGTTTATAGTGGTGACCCTTGCTGCTTGAAGTCTTAAAGCAGCTCTGCTGTCATGAGCCAAAACTCTGGCAAGGTCAGCTCATTTCTGTTTACTTTTGGAGCACTATTTACCCTCTGGGGCTTTTAAAAGCACTTCTGCAAAACATCACTGCTGAGGAGAGCATGGGAGAGAATCGGGAGATAGGATGTCGAAAGAAAGACAAGAAATATGGAAAACTTGGAACATATACAAGTTTATTCCCGGCCATGAAATGATTTATTCCATTTCCTACTGTGAAGAAATTGAAAATTGGTAATCTGCTACAGGTAACTCCACTGATATTGATATGAATATGGTGCATTAACTATAATGGGTCTAATTTTCCCACAGCAACATTACTAAGTCTGCATATTACCAACATACCCTAATACCTTAATACGAAAGCGATTAAAAAATTTAGCATGATAGACCCTGAGGCTGTTGCCTGAATGCAAAGCCATGGAGTTGGGATTAACCCATCAATAATCACTATCAGCCGTGCCATGCATTTGCCCCTGCAGAGCTAATGATTAATCTCCCCTATATGGGACTGATCACTATCAGATTGATGAATGCACCAACCAATCATGTTCCGGCAAACCTCCGGCATGTACATACACCAATAAGTGATGATGAACAGCCTGTGTTGTTAGTTATTTATGCTGCTGCACAAGGAAGTCCCCATGCGTTCTTATGAGGGGGTGTGTGGAAGATTTCTGCAATGTATGGGCTTTACTGCAGACCCCAAAGTCCTGTCCCCCATAGACGCACACACAAGCAATGCATTTGTTAACCTCTTGTGTGACTTTTTAGAGATGTTGTAAAACTCCACAGCAGTTGCTCGGTAAAGCAGTTTGTGCCACTCATCAAGTGCATGTATTGGATGAATAATGTTCTTGTGCATAAGACATACACATGTGCCCTTGAATGAGGGATGTAGATTTCGTCCTTGCTGCTTGTTGTTGCTCAGTGCAGGCCTCGTGTGTTCCATGCTGATGTCCTTGTATAGTCAGGCTTGGCTTTATTTTCTCTGGATCGACAGAGACAGCTCCTCTTGAACTTTTATAGCTCCTCTTAGCGATGTGTATCTGAGAGAGCTGACCCCGGTCACCAGGCTTTACGGGCTTCCGCCTGCTTCTCATCCACAACTGTTTGTTTTTCCTGGCTTTGGCTTTTTTTCCATATCGTTTTTTCACACGTTCACACATGAGCAGAATCACAATGAGAGACCAAGAAACTCACACTCTGTGTTTGTACAGTACGTAGCACATAATGAGTAGAACCCTGGCATTTATTTTTTAAGTTTGTATTTTTATTGTGAAAATATGTAATAATAAAACTGTGTCTTCTGTTTGTGTTACACGGTTTAGAGAGACATGCAGCATAAAACACTGAAAATCGTAATGCAACTATTTTCTCTGTGCGATTCTGAATGAAAGAATGAGCAGCCTTATGTGTTTGTTCTAATTATTAGACTTATAATCAAATGAATATTATATCAACATGTGTATATTTTCCAGGGTCACATTCATGTCCAGTTACTTGTGGCATAAATCCTTGTACAGAATAACTGCAGGACAGAAACCCCAATAAATGCCAGAAGCAGTAAAGGGTGCTGAAAGAGTAGTGTGCATGAGAGTCTACACAGTTAACCCACCTCTGCACTAATAGGCCTCATGCAGCCCATTTACCTTCTCCTAACACACACACGCCGAGCAGCCGACCCAGAGAAGATTTTATTTACTGACAAAGTGGAATTTTAATAGAGAGAAAACCCCAAACAAGTTACTGACCAGACACGGAGAGCCACGCACATGCTTAAACTAAAATGACAGTTATTGGCCCCTCTAGCCCACAAGTCAAATCTGTAAAGCTATTTCCTGTTGTGTCACATTTCTCTGCAGAGGATCTGTTCCCATGCATTTGATACGGCCCCAAGAACATCCACTCAGATCTGTGTTTACTTTACATGGAATTTATTAAACATCAAATTTGACGGTTTATAAAACATTACGAATAGTTTCAAAATGTTTGGAAAAGAAAAACTATTACGTTCCCGATTATATTTTTAGACATTTCGTTCCAGGTTGCTAATGCATAATATTCTTAAGTGCATGATGTTCTATAAAACAAAGACAACAACAACTTAATTACAATGTAAATTTGGGAAGAAACACAAATTACCAAATCTAATCTAATCTCAAAAGTAGCGTTAATCAAGCACATTGTTGTCTGACCGTAGAGCCAGTGTGTTTGTCTTGCAGGGATCTATTTGTCCTCTTCTTTTCAGTCTGGATTTTTATGCCTTGAAGCTTCACTGGCACCACGTTGTGTACACTTGCTGTGGATCTCGCTAATCCGATGAAGCAATTCCAATGAAAACAAATACATATTTTTTCCATTTTTCAATCGGTCAAATTTGTTTTATTAATTGTGTTTGTGTTGACAGTGAGAGCGCGATTTCCTTGCGATTTTCTAGGGGAAGTTGTGGATAAAGAGATAAGATTTTTGGTTTGGTAATATGTTTTTGTATTTTTGTGTATATTTATTGTATTGTATTTAAATGTTTTCTTATTCTGTAAAACACTTTGAATTACTTTGTGTACGAATTGTGCTATACAAATAAACTCGCCTTGCCCTGTAATGTAATGTAATCTCATAACTCTAAAACTGATTTGTGAATTCCTTAGTCATTTTATTTTTCCATCATTATATTTAAACTTCTGAGTTTTCTTTCCTGGCCTCGGTAAATCTCGTAACTCCGAGCGTGCGTTCATTTGGATATTGATTAGGCCAGTGTTTTCTCTTTGCTAGCTTTCCTAAATAAAACTTCTGCAGACAAATATACTAGCTTTGACTACTTGTGGCTGGATAGATCACTCATCTTAACTCAAAAACCTAACTGATAGACTGGAAATAGACTGGAATGTTGTGAATTTTAATAGCTGCACTTTTCAAACCGAGCTGTTCACAACACATCTCTTAATTAACATGTACCTGTATCATTTCGCGGCATATCCCATATTACAATTAAGCTGAAGTCTGATGATTAAAAGCTGTGAAGTGCGTTTCTCCATGACCTCGGAGCAGGTCTGGAGCACACTGCAGTCCTGACCCTCATTACCTCAGTGCTGGTTTGTACACATTAGCGCCTGTTGGTGCACAGCCCACAATTTGCCAAACATCTCCACACATGCACATAAGTACCACACGCACTGCAATTAGAGCACATCTGAGCAGTATTACCCGTGTTTACACAAGGTCAGTGCTGCTGACGGGGAAAGTGGGAGGGGCCCGCAGCATTCTGACACTGGCCGTAATGGTGGTTCGGCACATGGGCTGAGCATGTGTTCTCCCTGGGGTTAAGTGTGCTGTTACTTTACGTTTAGGGCTCGCTGACAGCTCATGCAAATCCAGCGTGTATGGAGTTCTGATTTTAGAGGTGTAGTTGTGTTAGTTGTTTAGAGACTTTTTTTATCAGCAGAACCCAGGACATTCTCATTGTGAAGCAAAAGTACATTTCTCCTCAATGTTTAATGATAGGTTGTCTGGTACTAGGCAAAAAGCCACAGTGTGTCACGTCTGCGACTCCCCAATCGGCTTTCTATTTTAGTGTCATCAGCTTTTCTCTCTTTGCCTTCTCCAAAGTCTTTACCCCTCCACCTCTCCTCGACCTGGCTCTTGATCCCTACACTCGCAGCAGATACTTGGGTTGGATTAATATTTCTGCCACTTTGATGTCGAAGTGTATTTTACAAAGACAGAGTTAGGATGTGGGGGCGATGGGCAGGGAAAGACTAAGACACAGGCAGAGAAAAGGAAGAAGAAAAGGTGGCAGAAATGTGAGGGATTTGCACTTGGCAGTGGCTAGATGTATAATCCACTATGTGCCACTATGTGAACAAGAGTGTGAATTAGCATGCCACTATTCAAGTGTGTAAAGAAGCTCTTGGCTCATACCTGGTGCTCAGACTTTGGCAAAGTGTGTCATGCTGTGGATGGACACAGGTCAACAGGGAGGACAGGCCTCCTGGTCATTGACTGACCCCTGACAGCCAATCAGCTGTTCTGTGTAAGCAGAGGGCACATGTACAAAGGCAGAGGTGTGACTGGAGCACAGAGAGACAACAGGACTGCTCAGTATGCTTTCAGCTGACAAGCTAAAGGTGGGAGCAAGTGGTGGGAAAGAGCGACCTTGTTGTGGGGCCCAAGTACCATAATTACATTAGAGTCAAACAGCTTCTTGTATCTGCGAGCGGCACATGTATGCCCTACAGGAGAATCCCTGGCACCCGCTAATCCACCAAGACACAAGCACAAGAGGTGCCTACCTAACCAGAAGAAGGCTCTTGTGTGAGTGAATGTGTTGTTTGATTGCTGTTTGTGTTTAATGCCAACATTGTAAGCATTGTTTCACAGTGACGGCTTTGTTGTATGAATGTGTATTTGCGGCATTGGGCTGTTCACCCATAGTGCATGCTGCAGTATGTTATGGCTCCAGTGCATGTTGCCATGATGCTTATAGCTGTGCTTGCAAGATAGGTGTCTGGTGGAATGGCAGGATGTAGAGATACTGGAGAAGGATGGACGTGTAAAAGAGGGCTTGTGTATCTAGTGAGCAGAGCCAGGCACAGCCGGAGGGAGGAGAGCTTGATCTGTTTAGTGTCCGTCTCCTGCCAGCTTTCACTGGTCATTAAAAGTAGGCTGTTATCAGACAGTGCAGGGAGGACTACCCCACCAACAAGCACACTGCTGCGTCTTCAGGTAACAGCTCCTTATCTCGCACTGATTGCCTTCACGCTCCCAATCCGTCTGACGCTGGCATCTCAATCAGTCTTTAAATAATCTGCCTCCTCATGGAGCAGCTGATGGTCTGCCCCTCTCTCTCTTACGCACTCTCTCTTTCTCTCTCTCTCTTTCGTTCACTCTCACCCTGTCTATTTCTCTCTCTCTCTCTCTCTCTCTCACACACACACTCTAAAACATACTAAATGTATTTAACAAACATCTAAATTACTTGGTGTTGCTTGAATTCCAATTACATTGAGCTATTCTAACCACAGTCTGCCCTTTTCAAAGTACTGTAGTACTAAAAATGATTTACATTGGTGATATATTTATTGCAGACATGTGGGATTACATTTGAATCCATATACTAATATTTGTTTACAGAAATCCTTTAAAGAACACATATTTTACTGCATGAAAGGACTAAATTAATAAGTCAGAGTGTCTTCAGATAAAACACATAGCTCATTTTAAGTAAACTGTATATTAAGTAAGTCTGCGACCCTATACAGTTCAATATGGCAATATCTCATAATTACATGTTTACGTAAAGAAGAAAAATATGAACTCTGGGCAACACTCTCCATAAATACTGAGATGGTTTGTTTGCATAAGAATATATTTCACCATTTGTCCTGATAGTATAATACAGGGTCTTCAATTAATTTCATTTTGTGGAATTCTTGCTTTTGCTGTTCACAATATTATGGACATTCTAAAAATCAATGAACCTGAACAAAAAATTAATTGCATCTAGCAGTTCTTGGCTTCAAGCCATTATCTGAGTGAGAATCAACTTTTACCTCAAGTTGTTGGAGTTGTTTAGCGCTACTCCGGGTTTGTGGTAAGTCGAGCTGGCAAGTCCTCCTGCCAACAGCTGGCTGACATGTTAAACCAAACCTCCCACTCAACCTCCCACCCTAGGCCCACAGAACAGGACCACAACCACTGTCAAGTGTGCACTAGTTATCTTCCCTACACTCTCACACTCCACTGAGGGAGGAGAGCTAGTGAGCGCTGACTTACTCTGCATTAAACCTACTGTAAAGATGGCGATAATGAGCTGTGTGTGGGTGAGCAGCATTTTTATTTTGACTTCATTGCAAAACCTTTCCAAACTTATACAGTCCATTACCATTACCTTAGTATACAACAGTCACCTATACTAGTTATATACAACGCCAATGTACTCTCAATTAATTAGGTGCGTTTAGATATTTTTTTCAAATCTCTGCTTTCAGTAAAATAAAAACGCATTTCGCTGTCATTGTTTGTATTCCAATATATTTATAAATGATGATAATATGAATTCCACACAGTAACATTTTCCACACTGTACAGAACTGTCTTTACCTCAGACAACCTCATCTGACGCACAGATGATACAGATTCTGCAGGACTCTGGTGGAAAAGAAAATGTGGATCAAACCTCCCTCTCTCTGTGAATGTGGCATGTCCAGTGAAGTTGTCTCTGTGCTGAATCTCACATATTCAGTTCTTACTTAAATGGCCCATATTATCCTGTTTCAGATCTATGTTTTAATGTTGTTTCCTCATTAAAAACAGACCAGGAGTTGTGTTTTGTTTCATTCACACATGTGTAACACACATATCCAGGTATGTTTTGGCGAAATAACATTATAACATGGTGTAAACTTACAAGAATCAATTTCACGTAATATAGGACGTTTAAAATGCTTAATGTTTTTTCTACAATTATATTACAATAAATATTATACACTGAACTTCTGCATTCTAAACTATATATTTAGTTTAGAATGCAAGTTCAGTGTATAATAATAATATGTTATATTATAATATGCCCTGTTAGCCCCACCTTAGTCCCACAAATGTTATAATAATTCTCCAACACAAACATCATTACATCTGAGTGCAAACATGTCCCACAAATGTAATAACTTCTCATAAACGTTATACATTGTTTAATGGTGAATAGTATTATATGTGATTAGCACTGAAGTGTAAGTTCACAGTTTAATGCTACTACAACAGTGCATAATGCTGTGGGTATTTGGAAAAGACATTTAGGCCTATATTCTTTTTGAACTCCATCGATCCCAAGCCTGAAAGTGGAATACAGGATCTGTTAGTTACACTTCTTAAAATGTTATTAATTTAATTTGTATACAAACTGTTATTACTGTTAAAAAATGTCTGTATGTTTTTGTCCTTTTTGTCCTCCATTGTCATCATGCCTATAAAGTTGCCTATAAAACTGTCCATATTTAATTATTTAAGGGAATTGAGGCTTGGATTCTTACCCACAGTTTGAGAAGCACATTGTTCTAAACCACAGTAAAAGAAAAAAATAAATCTATCAACTCCATAAAAAGTTATTGAGCTCCTCTGCACCGCTCCTCTGCACCGCTCCTCTGCACATATTGGCTGGAGACACTTTGTAGGCCTATTTTTTTATGAAGAAAACTACATCAACATAAACATCTCAGCCCAATGCTTGGACACCAGCAGCTCCCTTCTCTTCCAGGTGAGATTTTACCACATATTACACAGCACAAACTCAATCTGGATAAGTCAATGTTAAGTACTCTCAACAGAGTATGTGAATTGTTCAGACTTGACTGCCAGGCATCTACCATCTATTTACATTAGGCCACAGCCCAGAGCAACTTAGCATAAGTCAGCAGCATGACACTGATATCAGTGTCCTTAAAGTATTTAGAGCAGCTGGACGTGCACTGACTTAACCCAACGGATAAAGAATGTGTTTTCCAGTACTCGTGGTTCAGAGTGTGGATGACACAGTTTTGGCCACTTTGCTTTAGTGTTGTCATGATGCTAAACTTTCAAACTCGATAATCAGGAAAAGGCTTGATATTCAACTCCAATTTTGATTCCACAGTGATCAAAAAATAATACATAAAATCACTTGAGTGAATGTCATTTTCAGCACAAAATAATAGTGCTTTTCTTAAGTTCCCATGTGGTTCTGTGCTGGTGTTTATAAAGTTCAGGATTACTCGAAAACTCTCCAAGACAAGTCAAATTGTCATGTTCTTTCTGTTCTGATTAACCAAGACATTTAAAATAATACATTTAAATACATAATACGAATGCATTTAAAATCAAGTAAATGTTTTAACAATATGGTCTCTATTATATTATAATTGGCTATTCATTCATAATTCACCATTAAACATTGTATTGTCATAAGTGGTATTACATTTGTGGGACATTTGGCTATTACATTTGTGGTGGAGAATTGTTATTACGTTTGTGGGGATGATAGTGTTTGTGAGGATTACGTTTGTGGGGTTTACATGTGCCATTAAAGACATTACATCGCACAGTGTGAATGTTGTGCCCTGTCTCGATTATATTTATACCTGATAATCCCATTGGTTTATACTGTTGAGTAATAGTAGTCTTTTGTTACCCCTGGTTGCAGTACTGTTGTACCAGTCACTGTACTTGTTGACTGTACAGGCGCCACAGAGTGTGAGTCAGATAAATGAAGGCTCCACCAGCGTCACCACTTCACTGCTGATGTCATATGGGATTTTAGACTGTAGGTGACAACCAAGTAATAACTTCTCTATCTCTTCAGCTCCGTCTCCCTGGCTCATGGACTCCCTCCCTCCAGCCGGTACCTCTGCAGCGGCGCACTCCTCTCAGTCCTGGGTTATCTGTCTCTGGCTGTCTGACTGCCTCTCCAGCCCCTCTCTGTCTCTCCTCTTCCTCGGCCCGGCTCTCATCCATATAATGTGTGATATGTATCATTGGTTAAGACTACTCCAGGCCGGCATGTTGACATTCCCCCGTGCCTCTTCATCTCTCCCCGCAGAGCTGAGTGCTGTTGAGTTGTGTTGATTAATGATATTGATCGCTCTGCACACCGCTTGACTTTCTGTGAATGAAAGAAAGGAGGGAGAGAAAAAGAGACAGAATAAGAGAGAACACAGTGAGATATTGGAAGGAAAGAAAATAACACACTTTTGATACAGAGTGTTTTTATCATGTACGAGGTCTGTTTCCAAGGAAACCATACCATAGACGAGTTGGATGAACTATAGGTGGGTATATAAAAATATGTAGGGCAAAAATTGAAATTTCACTGCGATTATGAATAACTAATCCTCATGCATTGTTTGTAGTAATCTAAATGTTATACTTCTCTGCATGTAGCAATGTATTTTGGCATTTGCAGGTGACATCATCATCATACTTTTATCTTTGCAAATTAAAAGTATTCACACTGCAATTTTACCTTTAATCTCACAGCCCTATAATAAAATACAGCTAAAATGAGACAAAATGACTTACTACTTATGCCGTATTTGTATTTTTTAAATGTATACGTATAGGTCTAAGAGATATAAACGAAGTATCCTTATGTAACATTATATTCTGTCATGAATTGCAATAAAACTGTCTTAAATGTAACCTTGAAATCCCGTGTAAGTCCAGTGTCACCAGTTGTGCGGAGCCTTGTCAGTGTCTGGACCAGAGCATCAATGACACTATAGGCAGCATATCAATAACCTCTCAGGACAGGCTTCTCGACCGCAGATAACCGGTGTCGATAGCAATGAGGAGGTGTCAATACCTTTTAGAAGCACAATGTTTTCCCGTGAACTTGCTTTGGACAGATTCACCGGGATAGATTATGCAGATGATGGGCGCTCTACTGGGAGAACTTTACTAATCCAACGAGGAGCTGCACCCTTGGCTACCGCTAGTTCCATTGTATATGTGGTCATTTGAGAGCTGTTGAGAATTTAACAAAGTGGTATTTATTGGTTGTGGTTTGGATTTCTCATGTTGCTGCTTCCCTTGTCCCAGGCTCGAGTGGACTCCTGGGGAGAGTCACATCACCACAAGTACTGATGTGTTTGCACGCTCCCATGAAGGCTCAGATTCCGGGAACATGTGGGATGCCGATATGAAGTTTGTGTGTCATGGCACAAGCTGTGGATTGAGTCAATAGTCTTTCCCAATGAGTTTGATGGTGCAGTGAATTGTTTTTGTAGAACATATCTGATCTTGGGTCTGAAAACTTGAGGGGCCCCAGCATCTCCTGTCAAGTTGCAACCAAATTAAAAGGGTTATGCTATTCGTATACTAAATCCCTCCCACCCCAATTTTTAAAGCATGCGACTGCTGTAAAAGTGTCCCTGATATTATTTCCTGAAGTGGCAAATGTGTTGTCTTAATATAGCCACGTCTCTGTCTAGAGAACTACACCACTGACTTTAAATGGTGCATGTTGTCATTACGCTTACATGAGTGTAACCGAGCACAGCACTACCTTCCTAAAGATTGTCATCAAAAGCATGACACCATCAACACCATTCAAAAGCAGAACTTCAAAAAAGCACCAAACACATCTTGCACACTGTTTGTTTGTGTTGCTAAAAGCGCATTACTCTTTCACTTGTCTTTATATTTGATAGTATGCATATAGGTTAAGAGCGGAACTTTTAATTTTCTTAAAAGCTTGTGTTTGACTGTTTTGTGCACTCACTCTCATGCTCTGTACCGTCTGGCCTTCTCCAGTTCACCCAGCTGTCTTAACATGGGGCTGTGTTGACAGTAAACACAGCTGCAGGTCACTGGGGCCCTGCTCTGGTCGGAGACTGGGCTCAGAGGGCCAGAGCGAGAGGCCCACAGTGGAACAGAATGTGTGCCCGGAGTGCAAAATTAGTGGGAAATAGTCCCACTAGAGAGCTATGGTCAGATGGGGAGCACCTCTTATCTTGTAAACCGGTTTTGGAAATTAAAAACAGAGAGCTAATGGACAGGCACTCTAACCAATGATAGGTCACCGAATGACCTATACCCATGTGTCTTATTTAACGTCACTGTCATTGCACATCTGCATTTCCCATACATTTGCCATAATTGTGGAATGGATGTATCTTTGAGGATCAATAGCTTGTGATAAATCATGTTTGACGTTATGTTTTTAACAGATGACATTAGCATTGCTTACAGACACACGGACATTAAGAGTCTCTGACCTTTGTGCGTATGATGAATAGGTGGCCTGACCCCGTCTGCACACTGTGGCCTGGCTGGTACGATGCATGTTGTTTTGGTAACCACCTTTTCTGTGTCTTCAATCACCACTGAGCTTCTTGCATTCTCAAATATAATGCAGAGATGTATGAGGATATACTTGGGAAGCTGTGCTATTGCTAGCTGTGTAAAATGCATGTTCTATGTGTGCACACCTACTCAAACTAAGACAAAACATGGACATGTTCTTGCGCGGCCCCTAAGGACAGATCAGGCACAGCTGTGACTTGGGGGGTCATGAAGCTCGTAGGGGTCAGACTGAGCAGACTCTGAGAGAGCCGGGGTCACAGGGCACTCCCAGCAGCCCTGGTGGTGTGAAAGGTCAAGGGTCACAGTCTCACCACGAAAGGCTGCCTGGGTAGGGTTTCAGAAGGCGGCTGGGGCCAGGGAGAAGCACAGATTTATAGATACTGAAGCGAGCCCCAGTTCTCAGCCCGAGGTAATTACACAGAATATGAGCATGCCCATTGAGGCTTGGCCGCCATATTTCATTTCCACCCTTAGCCCCTGTAGACTCAAATAATACATGAGATAGCCAGGGAGAGACGGGAGGTAAAACCAAGGGGCAGAAAGGCAGAGAAAGGAAGATCCATTGATGCAGAGGAAGAAGAGAATGTGACAAATAGAAGGCAAAAGAGGTGAGAAGAAAAGTGTAGCGGAATGGTGCTTGTGGAATGAGCACAAGGATGAGCAAAGGGTCATATTTGTTACTAAACAAAACTCCATTCTTAGCAACAGGACCTTTGACGTCAAATTCCAGCAAGACAGGGAGAAGGTCACAGAGATCATCCCGGGGGAACGCCGGGAGCTGGAATGACACGAAGTCCGGACAGCAGGGAGTGACGGGCTCGCGAGAGGAGAGGAGCACACCAACAGATGGAGCGAGGGAGGGGACTGAAAGGAAAGAAGCTCCCAGAAATTAGATTAGTTTAGAAAGTGAAGTTGTGATGCAGCAGACTTGATATCCCGCTCTAAGCAGTTTCCCGTGAGAACCTGATCGGGCCACCACAGGCTCAGCGAGACAGTTCAAACATATTTACCCCTCGTTGGAAGGTACAAATTAAATTAGGCTGGTCCACAAAGAGGAGATGTTTTCCCCTTCTGTTCTGATGTCATGGTAGTGGGCGGTATGGAGTGGGGGTCGGACCATTCTGGCCTGCATACATTTATCTTAGAGACCATTCATCTTCCAATAACCCCCACCAGCACTCCGATTCTAGATCCTTCTGTCCCTTTTGCTCAACACTGCATCAAAGTCTCAGTGTGTGTAGTTAAACAAAAACACAAGCTACAACGGATGAATTCAAGAGCGGGTCATAGTTCTTTCCTTTTCCTGTTCACGGCTCTTCCAAATGTGTGCTCCCTCCTCAACTCTGGCCTCTCCCCATTGCTGTCCTGTGGCATTGAAAAACACATTCTTTTGGAACAATTGGAAGCGCCCATCCTTTTGTTCCGGTCTTAACAATGCCATAGCAGGTTTCATTGGAGATCATTACAGTAATTGCTCCATAATTGTGTCGACTTTAGCCTTGGCTGCTGCCCATTCTTTGAGTACATCCAGCCCCTGTCGCACACAGCTGCGGGTGACCTTATGCTATGAGTCTGTCACTTAGCCTCTGGCACTCTTACAACATTCCTCTACTGATATGTTCCCTGATTTCTATATATGGACAGTTGCATACAAGTTCTAATTTTACCTAAGTTTTCAACACATTTTTAGTACACGTTTAATGCGATTACCCTATGGAATCCGGGCTGCACATGTTTCCAGTTAAACTTAGCAGGGAAAAGGAAATGGTGACAGGAAATTGAAATGTTGAATCTATTTACCTTTTGTTTTTCTTGTAAATTTCAGTACATAAATGCATTTGTAATTCTTTTGTTAACTGCAAGCACGAATTAAATCTAATCTATACGTTAACTGCAAATAATACACGTGTTCTTCATGACTGTTTCTGCAAATATCTGCTTTTTATTATAAAATGTATCTGCCTTTCATTGTTATTTGTGTATTCATTTGCCGTTCTTGATCCAAATTGCTTCATGTATCCAAGCTTGGGGCTGACGCAAAGAGTACACGGGCTTGACAAGAAGTTTTAAATTGTTTACAGTTTAATATAAAGCTGTGCACAAACTTGTCGTGGGTATTTTTTTTCTCTCTATGCTCTAATCTAGCCCTACCTTAATGCTCCTTCTGAGACAAACCAAAGCACGACTGTGACACTGCAACAAGAGAGAGAGAAAATCCTTGAGAATCATACAAACACACAATAAATCAATCCATTATTTACGAGTGAACTCATTCAGAAAGGAAGCATATGTAATCTACTCATCCATGCTGTGAGGATGCTGAGAGAAGAGAGGAGGAAAGGAAGACGAGTAGTGGGGTGTGTACAGGGACAAGGCAGGCGGCCAGCTGAGAACGAATTCTGCTTCTGTTGCTAACTCCCCGAAGAGAAGTGGGAACCAGTAAACAAACAAACGGAGTGAGAAAAGTGCCTGCTTCTTTAATGACAAAAGAAGCGAGAGAGAGAGAGAGAAGGAGGCAAGTCTTAGCCATAGCCTGTATGTCAGCTGTCAGCCTGCCTCAATGCCCTCTGCCCCGTTCGTATGCGGGCCAGCAGCCACACAAAGACACAAAGGGACGTACACACAGATGGGTAAACAAAGCCACTGTTTACTATGTAGTTTTTTTTATTATGTTCCCAGAGATTAGGTTATTGATTTTTTCTCAAGTCAGAGTGGTGGCAAGTCGTACTAACTGTTACTATTATGTGCAACATCTTCCTCCTCGACTGAGAAACACTCCAAAACCAAAATCTCGCCCCTCCACCACTGTTCCCTTAAGACTCTGTTACGCCTCTGTCACTTTCTATCACACTGTTTTTTACCTGAAGTATGCAGATGACTCCTTTGTGCTTCTTCTTTGTCCCGAGCCTGGATGCCTATTCTTTAGTAGTTCAGATCTATTATTTGGAGAGCGCAGGGTGGGGCGCGGGTGCTGCATGCGCGCACGTACACACCAACGGGACCTGGCACTCCTGGGGTCATAGCCTTTCAACCTTGGGGCGCGACTTCTGCCACGGCCGCTTGACAAATCACCCCACGACACACAAAAAGGACGCACCGGGGCCCCAGCGAGAGAGGCCTGCTGCTAGTAGTGGTTACGAGGAACTGATCAACATGCTATAAACGGACAGTATCTTAAGTGAATGAGCAAAATTACTCAAAATATCACCTATTTATTCAGGGTTTTATTTTGTTAATCTCTATGGCAATGGTTGTAGTTTTTCTTGGATAAACCGTACACTAAAAAACGGCAAAATTATATACTACAATAAATTTCAATTCTTGGGTTTCAGCTTTTTATATATGGTGCTATTTTGAGGATGACCAACAAAAAAAAAGGTTCAAAAGATCTAGTACTTAGTTTTGAATCTTTAATTGCTCTGACAACGTTCATAACTTATCATTCTGAACTGTACAAGACTATTTTTTGTTGTTGTAGTAAGCAAAACCGTTTTTTTTATCATTCGTAAAGTTAGAATGATGCTAATTTCTCCCTTGAAAATTGTACTAGCGCCTTTTTGGTTTATGGCACCATTCTTTAGGACAAAGTCGTACTGTTTGCAAAGACTAAAAGAGCCTGTAGTCCCACTGGATTTGGACAAGGAAGTCGGAAGAAGTGGGGACAAGGGAGTAAAGGGGGGGGGGGGGGGGGGCAGAGATGGGATAAAAGATGGGAGGAAGAAAGAGACATTTGGTTTCTTTCATTTGGTGGACTATGATAAATGGCTTGGCCTTTAGCTGGTCGCTGCTCCTCTTGTGTCTCCCCGGGCCTCACTTGACAAGAGGGTCTTTGAGGGAAAACGGACCCCACAAATATTGCTCTTTGTCCCAGAGCAAGCATAGCCAAGACCCCAGTGCTCCAACTTTAATCAAGTAAAACCAGCAAAGCAAGGATTGGCTTTAATGTGCGAGACTTTTTTCTTTCTTTTTTTTTCTTGCAGGGATATACGTATGGGGGAGTGAACGAATACTGAAAGCAAGTCAGCACACTACATTACACTGGCACGTCTTTCCATTATTCCTTCAACAAAATTCACAGCTTTGCCTTAGGGGTACGTGGGTAGATTCTGGGGAAAAGCTAAAGTCTTATAGACACCCCAAAGGCACATTACAAACTGACTCAGCGATCAAAATAACTTGTATAGATCACCGCTAAATCTAGGGAGGTCTAGGCCAGACAAAGGAGACTAAAACGTTTTCCATACTTTGAAAATGTTAAGTGTGCATTTGTCACAGCTTCGTTCTTCTTAACATTTCACAACATTTATGCATTCTAGCGCCTCACAATATGTTTAGATTGGTTTCCATGCTTATCTTACAGTTAATGTATAGCCAACTTGCGATTACAGAATATCAGGTGCTTTGCCCTTAAGCAGCCAGAAAAAATTATCTAATTTGAACCGTTGCAATGGAATTAATGGATTGCAAAAGCTGATTAACAATGTTGACAAAATATCTAAAACAGCAAAGGGAATAGTGTTATTGTCATAGACCGAGGTTTATGGTAAATTAATTGTTTGTGTAGAAGGCCTGCCGGCATTAGGGATATGGTAAAATTAATTAAAGCGCATACTAAAACATAACAACAGGGTAAAAAAATAAGCTTCATACTCATTAGATTATAAACAACTACATACTGTGCATACTGTGTATCTTGGACAGGTTTATATAAAAATGTTTTAACAAAGAACAAAAGTACATGTCAGGACAAACAAGAGACAAAGACATCTGCTAAGGCACATCTTGACTTGCAATCATATAGATGCTTTCTTCTGTCGCCACATCAATGTTTTTTGAAGAAATGCTCCAGTAATTAAAGCCTTATTTTTCCCTTTCATGAAATGTTGATAGAAAATAAGTTTGTTAAGTTTGTTTTCTCACATCTATAATCTTTTACATGCTTTTGTATCTAAGTGAATATGAGAAGGACTTTGGGGTTACAAATAGAAAATGTGAAAAGTTGTGTGGAGGTTACTCTGGATGTGGAGGTTATGGAGCTTAATTCTTTGTATTCCTCATTTCTTTGACTTCAGTCAGCTACTGTACGTCTTCCTGTTGCCTGCAGCGATTGTCTATAGAAAAAAAAGGTTGGATTCAGACCCCTATCACCTACTTGAATGAGAATCCATGCAACAACAAAAGTATAAGTCTCCCCTTGTGTGTTCTTTAGTGTTTATGGGACACCTGTACCAAAGCTCATTATGTGCATTTTCACACTCTTATCCACGTGTGTTTGGTGAGGGGCAAAACTCAGTGCCACACAGTGCCACAGTGCCATAATCCCCGCCCTTGCCCAGTGGCCCAGATTAAATCCATGCTTTGATCCACCCCCTAATCTGAGTTTACAGGCTCGGGGTTGAGGGCGGGTGCTGTACTCTGCCTGCCAGCTACATTCTGCTAGCTTTTTCTCTCCCTCTCTTGTCTGTCTACTTCCTCGCAGCCCCCCACTGAGGAGCTGGCAATTGAAATCTGCTTTAGAGTTGCTTAATACAGAAGCGGGCAGAATTAGACCCTTAATGCTTGTCATGGTCGGAGACTATATCAATGGCTCTTTTTGTCACTTCTACACTGGTGTCAATGGAGAGGCAGCCAGACAGCCAGGGCAGGCCAACTGATACATCTTTAGATTCCTCTGTAGTTTATTCTGTTTTTGAGTGCACATACAATGATATCAATGTATGGGCCAAACTCTGCAACACTAATATTGCTGCTTGTTTCTATGGAGGTCATTATTATGGCATTAAAGTTATGTCTCTGTAGCATTTACTTCATGAATATTTTTAAAGTGTAAAAATGCCTTGAAAGACATGCATTCTTATTGTGAGCGCCTCTCCATAGAACATCACCACACACCTTTAAATGAAATGACAAGAAACAACAAAAATAACTCCTAAAAGACACGTCCTACAGGCTCTAGAAATGCAGTCACACCTCTTTAACTAAAGTGAAACTAGCTTTTCTTGTTCTAAATAATAGTAATAAGAATCAGCAGACTGAATCAGGAATCAGCATGTCAAGCGTTGAAATGTACCCCTGCACTTGTTCTTTCTAAAGTAACTCTACAGCTTGCAGGGAACATGGTGCACCTCACTATAGTCGTGTTATCAGTTTGACATGTTCTTGGTGCCAGCGTTGAGTAGTCAGACATATTCCTAATTTAGCCGCAGGGGAGACATGTTTGGCATTAGTAATAGCTATAACACACTTCTTTTCAGAGTGGGCATTGGCTTGCTGTCTAGTCCACTCCAAAATATACAGTGCAAGTCCTCTGCAGTGTACCTCTGACTCCAAGTCAAGTTGTGTCTTGACTTTTGGCTGAGATAGATACAACTGTGCCTCCATAATGTGGTTCTGTTTTGTTGTGTGTAAGAACGACCTGAGTAAATATGTGCTTACCTTGTTAGGCAGCTACAGGGTCAACTGTGTGTCTTTTATACTGTTAATTGTGACAAGTGACAAGCCTCAGATTCTTTTGTGTTTTTATGAGATGTCAAGAATCTTTTACTGCTCTCTTTCCATATATATCTGGTATGCCGACTGCCACTTTGCACTCCATTTATTCGTTTCTGACAAGTGGGTGATTATTTATAATTAGAAATGATTAGATAAGATTCATAGGGTAAAGGTGAGACAGTATAAGTACTTCACGTATAGTGTGAACAAAAAGCACTTTAATTTAGATACATTTAGCAAGACAGATTTTTAAAGATTTAAATGACTCTTATGCTCATATGTTTGTCAAATGTGAATTTTACACAAGTAACAAGTGCATTATTTTGTGACAAGTAGAGTCTGCCTTTTTACAGCCTGGCCAAGTCTTCCCATAATTATTGTGATATTTACCTTGCAGTTGTGAACATGAAAGTCCAAAACATTGGTGTGTTTGTAAGTGTGAGTTCATGTTTGTAAGTGTGGTTGGTCCAAAGGTTTTAACAGTACCATTTTAACCTTAGAGGCTCTCTGGTCATGTCATGCGTCTATCATAGCGGCCTTCCGCCAATTGACATGTCAGCTGCTTGGCCCTGACCTAGATTACCAAACATATATGACCTCTGAGCTGCTTTAAGTGCAGATAGATCATTGTCTAATAAGCGGGACATCTCCCAACTTACATGGTAGTAAAAATAGGGGGCTAGACCGTGCTCCCTAACACCTTTTAAGCATCTCATCTTTGACACTTGGTAACACTAGTCTGAAAGCAAATGTGTCAGTCTTCCCAAAGGGACTTTGAAGGGTGTGAAGGTTGTCCATAATGCCAACAGCACCTCCATTCAAGCTACGCCCATAGGTTTTAACTGGTGGAGGTCTTTTAGGAGGCTTTGACCTCAGGTTCGCTCCTCTTGCTCCTCCTTTTCACCGGAATGAGAATTGTGTCTAAATGACTTGGCATGGAAGGGATGTAAATGAACACTGGGGGTTGTTGTGTTCACAAGCAGCCAAGGTCAGGCATCCAGCTGTCAGCTCATGTTTGGGACTAATCGTTTATGTGCCTGCGCCACTCTGCACCCTTTCCCTCATTCTGTCCGTCTCTGTCACACACCTTGTCCCCAGTCTATAACTCAATGCGCCATGTTTTATCACTCCACTCTTTTTAGCATCTGTCCTTTGCGTCCATCATTCATTTCATCGTTCACATTGCATATCCACTGACGAAGACCTTTCAGCCCCAGTTATCACGTGGCTAATGATTTGTTCAAAGACAAGTTCACATTCACATATACACAAGTAAAGCTGATAGTTTAGTTTTTTATTTTTGCTCTGTAATGTTTTGATTTCAGGGTAATTACTTAATCCCATTTAAATGATATGCACCTAATTCCCATCATCCACACTTAACTTCTCATTGCTACAGACTTACTCTCAAGGCCATGGTCAGTGCGTCTCTCCCTGGTGTGTCCAAGCCCAGTCAGCCACGTAAAAATGTGGCAGGTTGCAGAGTTCAAGTCCTTCGAAATGTGAATCGAAACAGCTGCCACTAATCACTAGCACAAGCTGGGCTTAAGGGCCTCTCAGTTTCACCCCTCATCTGCCTGGAATTTTGAATTTCCTGAGCAGAGATCAAATGGCAGTCCGAGTCACTGAGACCTTTGATATATGGACACCCTTTTCGCAAGGGACTTCTGCATCGGGATTTACGCTTGACAACACACTTGGTGTCACCTCCGCTCCCGACGGGCGCTCTGCGACCTCTGGAAACATAGGGCCTCTTTGACAGGGCCACAGCACACCCCTCCTCGGAGCTCCCTGGAGTGCCCAGCAGTTATTTATTAAATTTGTTGTGCCCACCGTGCTTGGTTTCAGACGGCCACTTAGGTTTGGGTTGCACTCTGGATTTTTCAATTATGTGGTTCATTTCACCTGCTTGTGTTCCTTTACCCCCCAGGATCAAGGGCACTAGAGATCACATTTAATTATTCCAAAACAAATACGTTTAAGCGGACCCCTAAAGATATATCACATCATCCTGACTATCTATTATTCCATCACCCTCCCCAAAAATGAAAGTCAAAACTTCTAGCTCCTGGTGAGCATCACATTACTCGTGTCAATAAGGAAATTTGTCTAACTATCAGGAGGGTAAATAAAAGGGTGAAATATGGGATTTCCAGAATTCCTTGCTTGTCATGTCTCATATGGATCACATTAGCAGCCACTTTGATTGACAGATGCTCCTGTGTGCTGCCAGAGGGAGAGGCAAAGGGAGATGGGAGATGATTATGGTCCCAGGTAATAAGTGTGGGCTGTCCACAGCAGGCTGGAAGATGCTATCTGGAGTGGATGAGGCCTGTGGATTAGGCATGTTAGCCTGCCTCCCCACTCCATAATGCATGTGAATGGAAATGTGCATTTGCAAAACAACTCTATTACAATATCACAAACTAACAATGTAAGAAAAAACTCCAAAAATGTAGATGAAGATGCCTGTTCTGTACTTTCCAAATCCATAAAATATTTGACCAGTGTTTTTTTGTGTTTGTATAATTGCTGCAAATAGTCAAATGATGATTTCGACAACAATAACATTACAGTCATGTCCTCTTTCATTTAAATAAATAATTGCGTTTAAAAATTGAATGCAATGAAATGAATCAGCCAACCTTTGTCACATTCTTATAAAGACCAAAATGTTTTCATGGTTACTGTGTTTTCATGGTTTCATAGCTGCATACGTATGTGAGACAGGGAGAAGGGGCACTAAAAGCTAAACGACTCCTTGGTTGTATTTGAGAGATCCCCTTTCAACAATCAGAATTTATTATTCACTAGCGTTCTGGGATGATGTTTGTGATGGTGGGGCGGGGCGCTAGTCAATAGAAATGCCAGAGGAAACACTAGGGGAAGAGAATAGCTGTGTTTTGCTGCCAGAGCCCCTTTTTTAGAACTTCAGCATCCTTCAAGCTGCTAATTACATAAATCACGGCAATAAAGAGGAAAAACTGTGTTCAGTAGGTGCACAGTGACCACTCCCTGACCCTGAAGTGTGGGACGATCCTGACCTTTAGGCTTGAGTTCAAATGGTCAACTGCGGGTCACTGGCAAACTGGTGAGGCGGAGTTTGCCAGAGGGTTTCTAAAGGCTGTAGAAGAGCATGTGTGTACGTAAACCCTCTGAGGCACAAGTTCTGATGACTATCTCCAAGACCTTATCTCATAGTACACTGATCACTTAGACATATGCCCAATATCAAACATGAACTACACAACATTACACTTGTCGGCCTTTTTTTTATACATGCCTCTGTTATCACTTTAGATTAGATATTGTGATTCACAGTGAACAAAATGTAAAATGCTGATCTGTGCATGTTACAGTCCAATACTAAGTATCAAATAACTTGATTTTTAACCTGCGCCTTGGCAGAGATCCCCAAGTTTTGATGCTTAGATTCTGGAATTTTTTGGGGGGTTTTTTGGTCAATTTAATACCAGTTATCCAGGGATTCAAGTGCCTGAATCACTGGATAACTGGATTTATGGGTCCTTAATCCACAGTGTCAACCAAAATTCATTTATCAACATTACAAAAACCACACAGATATTTTTATTCCAAGAAGTGTCCAAAAAGTAGTGATAGCTTCCCTCCACTTTACAATCACCTCTAGCATTCCACCCTCCTCCCCTGTTCTTCTCGGGGCCAGAATGCAAGCATCACTCAGACTGTCTGTACAAGCCAAGCACCTAGTTCATCAGAGACACCTTCTGTGGCCCCAAAGCTGACCTGTTCTCTCTGGGGGTCAGGATAACAGGCTGCAGGGCCAGCACAGCCTATGAGAAATGGTCCAGAGACAGTCTGTGCTTATGTGTGCGTATATGTGCGCAGTTCTGCTGGATTCTTGCTCCGCTGCATTTGGAATATATGTTGTAGTGTGTATAATGTGTATGACTGGCCTGTCAAGAAGGGGCATGTGGAGGTTACACAAACAACTAGGGTTATTTATACTTCTAGGAAATGATGTTGCTTTTGAAACTGCTGTGGTCGGCCATCTTAACTTGTTTCAGGCTCAGAGGTAACTCGTGATGAGCTGTATACCTTTGCTAGAAGTACTTTTAATTCTACTTTAGTGCAGTTTGAATATTTTAAATGCACTATCTTGTGTTATTTTGACTTTATAATCTACTTTAAATACACATTGTGATTGAAAACTACTAACAGTAATTCAGGACTAGCTGATGCACTGATGACTGAAGTTATACAGTTGTCCCTCGCTACAACGTGGTTCACCTTTCATGTCTTGCTGTTTCGTGGATTTTTTGGGGGCAATATTCCAGTGTGTGAACGTGCATTGTGTTCTGCGTCCTGATTGGCCGTTGGACTGTAGACCATTGTCCATCAGTCTCCTCCGTGCCGTGTCTCCTGTACAGTACAGAATGTGTTCAGACAAATTTACATAAACGTTGGATCGCAGTGTGACTCTGAAGTGCTGTATGTTTGCAATTAGTTTTCTCCCTGACAAAACCCACAATGTCGATGAAACGTTCTGCATCGACAAAGGCGCCTACGAAGGTTTGAACTTTGAGAGTGTTTAAACGAGAGAGTAATGTGAGAAAATGTTAATGCCTGTGTGAGAAAAGTGTGTGGTGAGGGGTTTTACAGCAAAAAAACATATAGAATAATTGTAAAAAATAAAGACGATACTTTACGGATTTCGCCTATTGCGGGTTATTTTTAGAACGTGACTCCCGCGATAAACGAAGGACCACTGTAAAAGGCTAAAAGTGGGTAGCTGCTAGCTTCAAAGTTGGTTATTCTTTTAGTAAGAACATCTACAAATTAAAAAACACACACAACACAACTCTTGGTATCTTTTTAATGAAGAAATTAACATTTATAATAAAGGCAATGTAAGTAATAAAACCTTGTTGCATGTTGCTGCAAGATGTTTATCTTTTGTGAACACTGCACTCAAATATTTTTTTCTAGCAACATTTCCATAGTAGAATGAATACAACATGTTGTTGTCAGGGCCAGCCCTAGTGGCCAAACTATGTGAGTCCTCTGCTCTCGTGCACCCTCCACAGATGGTCCAGTAGCACTTAAAAATTCACCCCCAGGGTTTTACTGCTCTGTTGTGCAGAAGACTGTCACTGCACCGGGGCATGTGGTTTAGATATGGGAACAGCATCCTCAGGCAGCTCTCATGGCCGGGCACAATAACATGTCTCCACCCCACACTTAAAAACAACTGCTTATGTCCCTATTTATGACCACAGGCAGACACCTCACGCACATAAATCTACCTGTTTTACCCTGGAGTAAAGAAAACCCACGTAAGCATACAGTATTATATTATTACATGTAGTATCGTGTTAATACAGCTAATCAAGAAGAGGACCGTAAAGTATGAGACGTACTGTACTAAATGTAGTAATGTGCTATAATGAGAAATATTCTAAAGCATTGGGAGCATGTAAAATTATATCCCGCTAATGATATAACAGGATAGTGCAAAGCCAAACGTTCAAATTAGCTCAATCATTTTGTTGTATGTCATGTACTGTCCTTTCGGAGTAAGCTAATTCATTATGTTGTACACTAAATAATTAAATAAAAGTGAATTAAACAGCTCCTTTCATTGTCAAATACTTTTGCTCTTCTATATAACTTTTAGGATGTGCAGGCGAAAACTTTTCTGTCATTTCATCTTATTAAGGCTTCCGTCTCCATGCTTTTTAGTCACTGGACTGGCCGTCCTGTCAGACAAGCAGCTCGTCACAGAGATTTACTGTCTTTTACTTCTGAGAGAACACCTGCTGTTACCTCTCAATCAGCCAGCCCCTCTGCCTCTGAAGTTGCTCTAAATGGGGAAAGGGACACATCCACAAATCGGCATTCACTAATTTGTTTATTACCCAGGTTTTGGCTGTGTCTCCTTTACTCCCACCCAAGCTATTAAGGCTGCCTTCACTTACCTCCTCTCACTATATTGATCCCTCTATAAACCAAAACAGGCTGTTAGATCTTCAGACTGTGCTTGTCATGTGCATTAAGGCATGTAGTGAGTGGGTGTGGTAATTGCCTCCAGCGTGGTGCCCCTCTGAGGAAAAGTGAATACACTCTTGTGCTTTATTTATTTCATTTTTTTATGTTGAATCTAAAGATACAGTATCAGTGTTGTATAAGACCCCAAGTTGAGAGCATGTGAAAGGTGGGGTGCACAGCTGGGAGGGTCTGCTGGTACTTCCCTTGCTCAAATTCCACTGATATGACTTTAATCAGGGCTAATCTGCTTATCGCGCCCCTTGGGCAATGATCAGCCTAAGTACTTAACAGAATGAAGGGGCATAAGATGCAGCACTTAAATGCACTAAGTGTGCTATAAGTTCATATACTTGATCTGATTAATGAATGCAGTCCACACATGTTAAACTAGTTACTTTACACCTGGTTTGTGACACTATGGAGTCTATTTATCAACCATTTGTAAATAAACCTTACAAAAAGGCCATAAAAAACAAATGCATATGAGATTTAGGTGTAGAGCTTTTTTCAGCAAAATGCACAACTAGATGATTTCACAGCAGCTGTCCTTCAAACTGTCCTTCACTTGTTTGTCCCATGTCCTTACAGTGTAGACTGATGAGTCTTTAAACACTGCATATAGACTGTGTGCTGACAGTCCACTCCACCTGTGCTCCAAAGACACACTGTGACAAGTACACTCCTTTGTAAACACTGTGGTGCTGTTCCTGATCAGGTAGTTAGCTTGGTAATAGTTTAATTAGTTAGGGTTAAGTTTAAGTTTGTGGCTGAGTTCAATGTGAATATCACCGGCAATGACAGTGTCCTCAAATATCTTGTTACTGTTGAGTGACAGTACTGGACTGTAGCTTCTCTGCACCTATATCTGGTCTTGGAACGCAAATAATATTTGGATTTATCCTTGTGATTTAGCACCAGCTAAAATAAATATATCCTCTCATTTAAGTGAGGACTTTTAAAATACACTTTAACAAGTGAAGTGAACTGAACGGTTTTCTCTACAAAGGCAGTGTGTGGTTTCTGTATCTGATTCTTTCTAATGTGTCTCTGACACTTTGTGATGGGGTGAATGTGATTCTAGATGAGTTCACAAGCTGTGTCAGGACACTTGTCACCTGTGCCACCTTGCGATTATAGATTATCAGATTAATGCTGATGCTTCACGTGGGCTCTCCCTCCATTTTATTTGATTCAGAGTTCAGCGAGGTCGGGCTGAGGTGGAAATACTCTGACCCCCACAGCGTTTGATTCATTTACGCACTCTAAAACTGGATTGTGTCCGCTGGCTGCACTTTTCTCTTGGTTCATATTTTCTTTCTTGTACTTCGGTTGGCTCCTGTGCTTTTGTTGTTGTCCCAGCGTGTTTCGTGCCAATCTTTCTGTGACTCCCATTGACCTTTGATTCGGCTCATACATGTCTCTTCTCTGTGGACAAGCCCTTATGGAAGTCCTCCTCATGTTCGATGTGATCAATAAGGTTAGGGGACCCTGCACACAAACATGACCACGGACTAAAGCACAAGGATTAAGTCACCCCTGTGTGTGTGTGTTGGGGTCGTGTTGGTGCATCTTGTGTGCTGTGTGCATGACCCTGTCCTTGCCTGTACTACGTGTTCGCATGGATGCTTGTGTTTCAAGATCCAAGTTCCCATGACTTGTAAATAAATGCTGGTGTAATCTTAGAAGGGTGGACAGGCTAAGCTCAGATGCCGTGACCTCTGGCTGTAAAGGTCCTCTGGGGTCACGCAGAGAAGCCACCAAACGCATTGCCATTTAACCTAGGACGAGCAGAAGGAGAGTGAGTGACCGGGGAGAGCGAGGGATTAACAAAGATAGGCAGCTCTAACAGCTGGTTGGCCTTTTAGAGATTCCTATTATCCGCATTGCATGGTATTAATAGAAATTTGTTGTAGTCTTGCTGAAAAAGGTATCCTGTTTTCCTAACCCTAAAAAACTGTGGTGGGAAGGTCATGGAAGAACCAAAAAGGTGTCAGAAGTTGATGAAAATTAACCTGAATGACATGATACGGGACAGAAATAATGGATCAATAGTTGTTAGCTGACAACAAAAGTTCCGATAACTCATGTTCTCATATTTATTTGAGTAAAAATGATGCAAGCTGGTAAAAAGTGGTAAAAGTGTCCTCTTTTTGGTAATACACTGCATGATCTGTTGTTTTTAATAGGTGATTCATTAGTATACATGTTAAATTTATTCATGAGGGAAATATAAAGTGTGTGTCTCTATTTAAAACGAAGCGTGCACATGGTTTTGTCAGTTTTTCTAGTTTAACTGAGCTCTGACTTCACTCTCTTATCACCAGTGGACGCGTGCTGTAAGGGGACATGGTCAGACCACAGGGCACTTCTCAGCCTAACTCTTCATAGGTGTTGGGTGTTGTACATATGGTTGTAGCTTAGTGCAGGAGGTCTCGTGTGCCGTCATTTGCATTTACTAACAGATAAAGCGCACAGAAACACATTTGCTGACAAACATTCTTTCCCTATCTTTCCGAAACACACACACGGCGATACATAGACGCATTTCCCCTTTCCCCTGCCCTCTGTAACCCAACAACCGCACTCCCAACTCCCACCTCTCTTGTCACCTCCCATCTCCCAGACCAAGGTCAGCTGTCCAGGCCTGCGGCTCTTGATGTAGAGGCTTTGACCCAACATGGCCACCTCTGTCTCTCCAGAGAGATTAACACAAGGCAGGGACAGAGGAAACTGAGCTCCGCATGGCTCCACGTTATCCCAGCCGCTCTGTCTGCGCGCTCTCACTTCTCATTCTGCCTCCGATAACTCCTCATGTCTCGGGCTGCATGGGGACCAGGAAGAGCTGCAAATTGAATATGTCTGGCAGTCAGATCTGTGAAGACTCATGGGTGATGTTAGCGAGAGAAGGCACCGCAAGTGTCCACGTATATTGTCACTCTGGCAATATTTATACAGCAATGTGTACAGGGAGATAAGTGGGCTTTATAATAGAGTTTTGGGTGTATTTTATTTTGTGTATATGTTGGGAGATATACTGTTCCTTTACTGAAAACACTGAAGAGGTTTGATGAACATAGTTTTTTGTTTTTTGTTTTTTTTTCCTAGATGTATCAAAATGTTGTTTTGTAATCTAACACAAATACGTCCGTACTCTGGGCAAGACAAAATACCATTAGCACTTTGTGTGTCCACTCCAGCTGCAAGATAACAGTGTGTTTCCAATATACACTGAGGAAGACCATGGTTCTCTTCCACTGCAGTTTTTAAATCAATATCAAGCATTATGAGGAGACAGGTAGATTTAACCAAAAAAACACTGAACATTGTGAACATTTAAATATTTGGAACATTTAAAATATCAGGTACTTCCTTGGATTAAGAAAAATATGTATAATAATGTATTTCATGAGGTCAGGACACATTCAAAGATCTAGTTTTGAAATGTACCGATACACAAATTGATCCAAATGTTTGCATTGCTACTACATAAATGTCACAGAGTATTTCATCTTCTTTCACCACAATGTTTTTTTTTCCCCCTGATGGCGTTGTTTGAGGTGTAAGGGTGGTTGTACCGGCAAGCGAAAGGTTAAACAAAGTGCTACGACTGTCAGGCTGAGTGAAACCAACTGGTGCAGGGCTATCAGAAGATAATCAAGGCTAATAGGTACATAATGGTTAACAGTGGGACCGCGCTGATGCATCATGGGGGACGCATCGTAGACAGCATGACCTCCTATTCCCACCGAGACATGAGGCAGGCACAGGGAGTTTCACCACATCTTAATATCACTCCAGCCTGCGTGCATATAGTCAATTACTTACAGCGCAGTTATGAATGTTTAGATTTGTTTATTTAAAGTTCATCAGAATATTAATAAAGAAACTATGAGGTAGTGTTCTGTGGGGAATTATGTCAGTGCTGTTTTATTCAGCTGGGATTAAAGGCAATGTTAGTGACCTCTATAGTCGCTGAGGCATATGGTTTCACTTGTGTTTAAACCAACAAACAGAATGTTTGTATATCTTACGGTCAGACAGTAAGATCCTCAAGGACCAAAGATTTATGAGTCTGTGAAGCAAAGATACTGAGAGTAATGTCATGAGTCTGTGTACTGCGTTAATGTGGTAACTTTATATATGTATGCTATGTATGCAGTATAGTGAAAAAAAACCTTATGTCTTAAAGGTGCCGCCACCTTTTTGTTTGGATGGAGATGCCTAAAATGTCCCGCAGCATGAAATTAAACTACTCAGCACCGCTTTATAATAACTATACCTTAATACGCATGTGTCAAACTCAAGGCCCGCGAGCCAAATATTGCCCTCCACAGCATCATATGTGGCCCTCGACAGGGTAAACTAAAAGGTATGATGGTCTTAAAATGTCGTTTTATCAGGAGATACGCAGTTACACAGACATATTTTTACAACTTTGCAAACACATATGCAATATTTGTAACTTAAATAAGTAATAAATACAGAAACAATCAATTAGCAATTTTAAAAAGTAGCTACATTTATTTTACTTCTGGCCCTTTTACAGCAGCCATTTTACTGATGTGGCCCTTAGTGAAAATGTGTTTGACACCCCTGCGTTAATATATCTGTGTAATCCTTCAGTCATTATCGTCATTGGAGGAACAGCGAAACATCTTCAGTCCTACAATGTTTTGTCCAGTTGACAGATTTTTCCTTTGCTATAGACTTAATATAGCATGAACAAAGAGTTAATTCAAGAATGATTAAGATTTATCCAAGCTTAGTAATTACTTTAGGTATTAAGTAGTTACTAAGCCTGAATCATGTGTATGTATTATTACGGCATGAGTAAGTGTAGTTATTATAAAGTGTTACCAACTACTGTATCTTGCATATATTTAATTACAGGAGTTATATGGCAAAAAAGAAAAATATACAGTCTTCTTATGAACGGTCACCTCTTCACAGATCTGACCTGTAACTTCCCCCTCTGGTATAACGTTCTTGTCTCTGTGGAGTTAGTAATTAGTTAGTTTACACCTCCATGTAGAAAAGCTGGCGACGAACCAGAAAAGCTGTACAGTGCACCTTTTTAAATGTGTATATATAAAATAGAGTCGTTGCGCACTGTTTGGACATTTACAAAGGCAATAAAAAACATGGATTTTCAAAGCTCACTACGCTGACCACACATTTCCCGATGAATAGATTATGTGAAAAACACTCGGCACAGCTCTGACACTTTGACCTCTCCAGCGCTCAGTTAACATGCTCTAAATTGATGCAATTGAGCAGAAAGGGTCAGAGGATCATGTGTTAACGAATGTACACATGCCCCCTTCTCAGTACACTTTGATGCTACCCGCCAACAAGTCCACTCTGACAGAGCTCAGTTGATCTGGACTACTCTCCAATGACTCACTCTTCATAAACAAAGCCAGCTTTTGTTAAGACCCACTATATGTCAGAACCATCATCTCGACTGTGGTAGAGAAATGTGCGGTAGAAAGAGGGGGTTGTGTCGGGGTGAGGGGCAGGGGGCTGAGGCAGAGGTCTGGGTAATTGCAGCACAATGGAGATGGTGTTTGATCTGTGAGGTGTCCAGGCTTATTTTGCAGGGGTGAATGTGCCAGGCTTAGGAATGTTGTAGCTCCGAAAGTTTATCAGGAGTTCAGCAAGTGTGAAGTGAGGAGATGGATAGACAGAAAGAGAAGAGAGAAGAGAGAAAGAGAGAGAGAGAGAGAGACACAAGGGGCACTCAGAGTTTAGCTAACCCGCCTTTTCATTATTGGCTAATTGTCCCTTTAAAGTCTTTGAGAGGCAATGGCTGCACACACTGTCCACATGTGTTGAATGTGTTCCATCATGTGTGTCTTGCTGTGCATTTGAACTGAAGTGAGAAAGGCCAGTCTGGGCTGTGGTGCAGTGCAGCCGCAGCCTCCTGATAGCGGGGCTAAACTGCTGGAGAGCAAAGAGTGCCCGCATAACGCGCAAGGCTCTTTGAACTCTGTCTGTATTCGCTGCTGCAGAGCTTGAACTGGGTTAATCGCTATTAATATTTAACATGCTGCCAAAGTTCCAGCCCAGAAACTATATCAAAGCCAAGAGCTCCATCCAGCAGAGCCCTTTCAGTCCTTCTGTGTGCCATAAACACTACACACTGGTCAAAATCATCCATTCATTTGATTTAAGCGAGGGAATATTCTCAGCAATAGATCTTACATCCAGTCTTATAAAAGTGATATATTTAAAGTGTTTGCACCGTCAGTTTGTCTCTGTGTGTTTTAAAGGAAGGATATTTGATATGATGGTGATACATTTGAGTGTATTTGAAGAATAAGCTGGTACCAGGGTTTACTGTGTAATCAAAAGTGTTGGGAGGATAGAGCCTGTTATGAAACAACTACAGGTCGCAGAGGACTGCTGCTCATCTCTGTCTGCCTGTTCTGTCAGCTCACAAACCGGATTATTTCATCAGAGTTCAAGCCTCTATTGCCTTTGCCACTGCGGTCTTTTTCATTCTGCCCCCCTCTTTACAGCTCTTTCTCTGTCTCTCTATCAGCTCTCTTCTCCAGCCTTTCTTTCTGTGCTCCCAGCTCCGGGACCTCAAACAGCATGGTTAAATACCTAGGCCAATGTGTCGCTCTTCAAAGAGACTCAGGTAGTAGATATGCTGGCAATGGGCCAGATCAAAATGAAGAGTTATTGTAGAGCTTGTGGCTGCACTTCATGTGGACCTCAAACCAACTGTATTAAGGGGCCCCACCTGGGCCCAAATCTTCCCACAAGGAAACTGAAATATGGCTCTGAGTCCCAACTCTCCCCCTGAAAAACCCACTAATACCACGCTGGGACCCTTTTTATTTCACTACATAAATCAGAGCAGCAGGATGAGGAAGTTCATTTGGCGTGGAAGAACCTATATTAGTTTAGCCACTGCTGTAAAGATTCGACTCACTACACAGTATATCTCCATGAGCTGGTGAGTAAAGGGACAATAACATATTTCAAATAGCAGTTTGGGCTTTGATTATTTCAGTTTTACAAAATGAGTGGGTAGTATTACCACATGTCTTTCAAAAGAAAATATAAAAACAAAGAACTGCAGAGGTACTTTTGTAGAAGACAAAAGCTGGAAGCAATTTGTGTAGCTACCAAATTAAAGTTATTCAGCACCAAGGGTAATTTAATTACCATTCTTTAAATGTTTGAATGACTTTGACCTCTGGAGTACTCGGGGTCATGCAGGTGTATTTACTTAAGCTAATTCTGAATCAGTAACATGAAACAAGTTTTCAAATCCAAAAGGCCTCCTCCTCGTGTATCTGATTACCCAGAACAAGTTCTTTGTGTTTGGAAATTAAATTAATATCCATCCAGCGTGTCATTAGCTCAGTTTTCTTAAAACTCTGAAATCCCTCTTAGGTTCTCCATATCCCCTCGAGCAAACATATCAGCATCGTGCTTGACAACCAAGATCCCAAAAAAATCCCAAATCTAGACAATGAAAAGCAATGAGAGAGACATAAACAACATATGAAAAAAGCTGACAGGCCTTCCCAGGATGCACCTCACCCAGCATTGCTCATGAATGGAAACAGGTGTGTGTGATTGTGCGGTGGGTCTTGAAGAATCGGCTCTATGTGGCATGTCTACTGCCTGGGTGATTTGGGTCAATGGAGCACATCTGGTACTAGTCACAACAGAGTGCACACGTCCTGGGCCCTCAGACACCCCACCAGGCGAGCAGGGAGAGAAGGAGCATGGGCGCGGAAACATCTGGCTTCTCTCTCACTCACACACAAAGGCTTTGGGCTTTTGGAGCCTTTTTTTGGGCTAGCGTGGATTATTCCAGGTGCATCTGGAGAGACGGAGAAGAGAATGGGAGTTGTGTTTGCCTTTTAAAAGGGGAGTCGATGGGTTTGACTGACAGCGTTTGAACCGTATTCCAGTTGACTTTTGCTAATGCCATCATAGCTCTTGCAATTTTCCATTTCCTTTATAGTGATGGAGAATAAACATAAACATTTTCTAACCCATTTTGTGATTATTATATCACAAGCTCAAACAAACAATCGTTCACCTTCAGCTTGTTGGGGGTCATGAGTTGCTGGAGTCACTGCAAAGGCCAAGAGTGATGTCTGATCTGTAGATGCTGTTTGTATTTAATTATAAAGCATGTTATTGTTTGATCTTTAGGGAATACACATTAGCATGCTAGTTGTTAGCTTTATCATCACGTCAAAACTCTCTGAAAGGTGTGAAAAGAGCTTATAAAACTTATCGTGATGGATAATTTGGATGTTCGGAAATCATAAAGTAAGCGAGGAATAACTTTGGACCACTGCAAATCCTTTAAATGGACTAGGTCTGTTTTTCATGTTTTAAAGAAGAAAAAAAATCAGAAAAAGTAAAAATCAGGCATTGCACTCTTTTTATAAATTTTATTCAATTTTTACTTTAAAACAAAGTATATAATGGAAAAACAATAGAGAGTAATTACATAAATAAGATAACAGATGTATAATGAAATAAATAAAAAAAATTTAAGAAAATGAATAAATAAAAAGTAAAAGAGGGAGGGGGACGGGGTTCAGGTAGCGTAATCTACATTTGCATATTCACCTGTTTGTCAAAATACACCAAAAACACATCCCATGTCAAGTGAAAAGTGTCCACTTTCCCTCTAAGTTCAAATTACATTTTTTCTAGTTGGACATATTTCATTATGTCATACAGTAGATTAATGTAAATTGGAGTTTCTAGCCAATAATGAGAGTCGCACCTTTGACAAATGTAGAGACATTGCACTTTTAAAAGTAAACCTCCCTGACACTATCTGCTCTATGTGAATGAATAGGACATTTGTGAAACATCTAAAAAAGTTCTTAAATATTCTCTACTTAACCTTTCTGGTGAAGGTTCCATCTTCTGTTTGCTTCAATGAAGATGTTATTGTTTTGTCTAGAATGTTCCATACTATTTGCCTGGTAAATTCAGAATATCTCTCTGTATTTTTATACAGATTGATATCAGTCTGGTCCCCACATCCTCAGCTAAGTCTCAATCCTGGCCAAACGTGATCATGCAGATTAGTTTTAGTGTGAAATGAAGGAGCTCATTGGTCACTGATCATTTACAAATAAAATCAAATTTATCTCACCTCAGATTAATCAAGTTTAGTGCTTTTCTCACTGACTCTGCAGAAATCCACGATGCTTTTCAGCCCCCTGTGATGTTTTTTTTCCCTTTATTTTTTCAATATGGTGGACCATGCTTGTCCCTGATTGGCTAATTCACCTGTCAGTCACGTACATCTGAAAATGGAGAGATTCACAAATGACCAGACTCACATTTCTGTAAAAAGCTGAAAAAATGTGTCTTCTGGATCCCAGCCAACAATACTATGGCATTAACTTAACAAACGGACAACATGACAAAGCCTGGTTACTGGTTACTGGTCAGATCTGTGGAGAGGAGAAATGCATGTTCTTCCACTGTATTTTTGGCAATTAAAAACCCATATTTGAATAAGTGCTGGATACACGACTTTTTATGCAATACTCTGACTTATTCCTAGCAAAGCAATAACATTTCCATGGAGACAAGCAGGTGGCGGACCATTAGAAAAGTTACATATTGCTCTTTTGCGTGTAAACTTGTACTGCAGTGAAAAATACACTATCATACACAACAGCTCTCTCAGTCTTATTCTTTCTCTCCCACTTACTTCACCCTCTTCCTCCCCGCAGGCCCCAGGCAAAAACAATAAACATGATTGGCTCTGGGTGAAAAAAGCGGGCGGGCCACAGTGAGGACAGGCATGACAAAGGCCAAGTAAAATTGATTTAGAGTGTATCAGTCTGTGTGGATATGCCTCTGTTTGTACGCTTTCTGAATGTGTGCTAGCTGCTGGATTTGAGGGTTTTTTTTCTTTTGCAAGTGAGCTTCATGACAAATATGGGAAGTGATAGCTTGTAGAACAGAACATTTCCTCGTTTCACTCGCTGCAGAAGTAGCACGAATCACATACACTCGCACACCTTTTCTTCAACAATCCAAACATAGAAGCTTGATATGTTCCAATGTAGTATGTCTGAGTAAAAGCTTACAGTGCATAAAAACACCAGGGCCTTTGAATGTTACCGTTTAATTAAAATTAGTAGTTGACCGATCTCCACTCAGTAAAGGAAACAGTTGCTGAGTCTCCACATTGAGAGGAAACAGGTTTAGAAGAGTATTGGTCTTTTAGATGCTTGATGGATTTCATTGGGAGGTGTTTAACCATTGAGAGGATCTAGTGAATAGACTGATGAACATGGACTCAGCAAAGAGACAAGTTGAATGTGTAAAAAGATGTGCTTGTAACTACGTCTGGGCAATATTGATCCCTCATGTTCATTTTATGTTGTTTCTTTTTAGAACTAATCGAAATGGGTTTCAATAATAATGTTGCTAATGAGACTTAGAGTTTAATTTAGTCTGCAAAATTTAGCACAGTAGCAGCTCTCGTCCATCCTAACCTTGTGCCGTTTGTGCCACTGTCGCTCTTCTGTAGCCCTTTGGATTAAAAAGCCTCAAGTTGATCGCTGAATCTATTGAACCTTAAGTCGTTCAATAGGTACGAGTAACATTCATGAAGCAGTCAGCTCTCTATGTACGCTAAACATCTTTAAATCTTATCGTCTTTGCATAAATCTAACCCTACATCTGATCGATACTATTTTCTTGCACCACTTGCATATATAATAACACATACAGCACTTGAGACTTGATACACATTTATTCTGCATCTCCCTCCAACTGGAATCTCATGTGTTTATTTTTCTGTTTGCTATATTGCTATCTGAGTGTAGGGGGTGGCATTGTGACCAGCTCTGCACTGCTCATCTATCGCTGTACGGACATTGGCTCAGAAACAGACGTAGCCCACACACAGAGGGGGAGCTTCTATCCCACTTGGACATGAACCAAAAATGCAACCACCAACTCAGTCCGATTTGTATTGCAACCTTATATCCACATTTGGGAATTCACAGCCCCTTTATAGCATTGTTTAAAGTGAGTTACTGATATGTAGAGGATGAGTATGATAAGCCTGTACATTGGAAAAATATTTTTATGACTCTATAACTTCATCTGCGGTTTCTCTGGGAAATCGTGTTGTGTGGTTTCTCCTTTATCCTATGGCCAGTTGGCTCATGACTACGATCACCGAAAGGATTTGCATAGTTATTTTTAAAATGTGTTAATTGTATAAGTCGCTGTATTAAAAACAGCATGCCGATACAACAATAAATATTTACCTTTGGCGTGGTTAACATAAGGAGTAGCAGCAATGATGCAGAAGAACAGAATGCAGTTGGAATAAACAAACAGGAAAATAGGTGGATTTGTGCGTGCAACACTTGGGCTTGCTCCTGCTGTGCCAACTGTCGAATACTGTGCGCTTGGATGTTGAAAAAGCAGGGAGAAGTGTAACGCATCAAACTCACATTTGGTGCTTCCTTCCTTCACAGTTGTTTGAGCACTTAGGTGTCAGCTGAAAACGACACTGGGAATAATCCTGCCACATTTTGTCAGATCACAAAAAGAGTGATCATTGCATTTTTAAGTGCACCAGATATTGTGTTTAGATGCTTTTTGTGGCATTACATTGACTTACATCCTCGGCCTGGAGACTGATCCTCGTCTTAACCCTGTTACTTCTTACCTAACCTTAACCTAAACACTAACACCTCGAGGTGTTAACTTTTCTGGTGGAGGATGCATCACCTGCTTGGATCTCTGGAGATGTTCTTCCTTTGCTAAGAATGATCCGCCATATCACACTAAGCTGATCTATCGCCATGGAGACAAGCGTTTGACGTAACCAAGCCAAGTTACAGGGCAGATCTGTAGAGAGGGGAGCAGGCTGGTAAAAAATTGTTTGAAAAAAAAAACAAAAACTTACAAAACATACTTACAACACACTTCTAACTGAATAAATCCTGAATGCAAAGCCATAACATGCTTATTGTATTATCCATTATCCTTGGAGACAAGCTGGTAGTAAACCCCCCACCAGAAAAATTACATAGTGCACCTTTAACTCATATCTGAACTTTAAATCACATGCTCTAAGAATAAAGGCTTTACATCATAGGAACTGGTAGGTCCCCATTAATTAAGTATGTGTATACAGATCTTAGCCTCCACAATGTCATAAATACTTCCCCACATCTACAAGCAGCTGCCATGTTTATCCTGCACTCCTCATGCCTGTGTCCAGTCTGTGTCTGAATATGTGTGTTTATGTGTTTGTCCTTGCTTACCAACGTAGAAACAACCCTGACCCTGAGGCCAAGGGCAGATAGTTGCAGTATTTTCTGCTCAACCGTAGCGCTGCGCATGCCAAAGTATTTCTGTTTACTTAAAACACATTTTCACTGTCTATGAGCACACACAAACATACACACACAGATTGAAGTGAATTTGTACTCAACACAGCCACGCTGATTCCCTGAAAGCCGCTCACCTAAGCCTCCATATGCTGTAATTACTAGACAAAGACGGGTTATTAGACTCCCCTACACATTTACTGTCTGCCACCGTTGCGACTATATTACACGGTTTTAGCCACGGGGACCTTTCTGTGAACTTTTGAACCCCTCCCGTAAAAACAGCAGTGCCGCATTGCTATAATTCTGTTCAATGTTACCTTTAAGCCCTCAGTAAGTGGGATTTAGAACATAATGCCCTTATGCAGGCTGTTTACACAAGATCCCCACCATACCAGCCACACACTCCAGCCCCCCTTCCGCCTCAAATCACATTTAATAGGGCCAGTTTGATCCCATGCCAGCATAAGCATACACTTGCTATGACCTTGGTTGAATTTAATGGGGGTTAAAGAAGTTTTCACATTGGCAGTGTGCACATTAATAGTTTGTCTGAAGGATTTGGTAAATTGGAGGAGACGGAAGTAAAAGTCAGAGTGTCCGATTAATTGCGTCTGCCATTGGTCCCGTCCCCCCTCTCCCACCACTGCTCAGACCCATCACATTTGGTTGGGGTTCACCTTGTGGAGTGGCTGGAACATTCCATTCGGGTCATGACTAAGGCTATATCTCAAATATATCATCATCCTAATACTGGCTACGTACGTTATCAGCGTCGTTTCAAGGATCGCAATGTGTCGTCTTCCACAGTATGACGTCTATCTTACATTTATTCAATTACAGGTGTTTTTATTGCTGAAAGAGAACATGAAAAACTTGCATTCTATGGGTTTGCTCACCTCTCCATAGATCAGTGAATATACTGTAGGTTTAATGCCATATGGTGGAACATTCCAGGCAAATAAGACAATAAGACGGAGACAAGACTCTGCACTGTAAAAGCAAAACGGTACAATCATTCATTCAATCATGCATACTCTCCGACCTAGAAATGATTAAGTGTTTAGACAATGGAGCAAAGAAGATAAACACAAGCAGTGCAGATTTGGAAAGACGTCTGAACCTCCAAACCTTACATTAGTGACCGAAATACAATTTACTTAGACTAAACCTGAGTTAATAATGATAAATATGGACTAACTTGCACATTCAAACCAAACAGTACCAATCATAGTGGATTATTATTGCTAAATGGCGACTGTAGCGTGTGTTTGTCCACTGATCTGAAGGTTAGCGGTTCTCGACATAAACATCATTGGTTGAGTTGTCAGATTCTAGTTCCCACAGATGAATGCTGTCCTCGTGTCCTCGGGCAATACACTTAACCCACCTCGCTCCCAGTGTCTGTGTACACTGGTGTATAAATGTGTGTGTGAGTAGTTCCTTGACGTAAACCGATTTTAGTGCCTCGAAGATGAAAAAGCGCTATATAAAAATTTGACTATTTACCATTTTTAAACTCGACCACTTGTGTTTCTGTTATTGAGTCACATCTTAGGACATTGGTCCCGAGGAGATTCAGAGTAATGACTTCCTGAACCATCAGCGCACACACAGACACGTCGCCTTCCTCAGTTTAATTCTTCTCTATGTTTATGATTGCTCTTATATCACTTATGATTTTATTGTTTGTTCCACATTTTACTGGATTTCCGTGGATTAGCAACATTCATAGCCTATTAAACATTTTCCAGTTATGGCAGTGCCAGCGTCAATAATGTTATTTTCATGAGTGTAATATATAATAGCGTGATTGCAGAGCGAGCCAAACAAGTCTTCTAATCCACTGTAATTGGTTGGATTTTTATGCTGTGAGTCAACCCTTGTCTGCCTGCCTGCCTATGTGCCTTTGATAATCCAATATACATTACATTTAATCTTTACCCTCTGTGTTGGGCAAATTAATTAAATATTGACACGGAATCTGGCAAAACCACAGAAAACAGAATGTTACAGCTAAAATGATTACTTCCACGACAGAGATACAAGAGAGACAGGAGGATGAGATGTATGATCCATCTCGTAAATGATTAAAGACACAACAATCCTGTAACCAGCGGTAACATCCACATCAACATGCTGTTTGTTTGCTTTCACTTGAGAAACCGAAATACACCACTGCATTATACATACTGTTGCCCCGTATACTTGGGGAACAGACCTTCGCTAAGACTTGTTTAGTTCTGGAGTAAATGTTCTATCCACTAAGTTTTCAATGACAATGATGCAATGTTGTATGGAAACAATGTGCTGATCAAACCAACCAACACGCCATGGCATAGTGAAAATACCGCACATACAGAATAAGCGTGCATGTGTTATGGCTGAGGCAGAGTCTATGCAAAATGAAAATGTATCCCTCCATTAGTAACCTTTGTTTGACCCTTTGTCCTTTTGGATAATTGGCCAATATGTTAAGAATGCACTGTACAACATGGCAAACAGCCAAACATCATTTTCATCCCCAATTGTTCTTGTAATGCCACACAGTCCAATTCTCATGCAGTACTGATAAATCTTTATACAAGCATGTCTTGGATTGTGTTTATAGTATCTGTCTATTTGGAGGAGTCAACAGACGCGGTGACGATGGAGTTGATTTTATTAGAGAAGAGATTAGGGTCATGTTGCAATAAACTGGCTGCGGTCTTATTATTGGGATCTGTCCACTGGAGTTTCCTACTGCAGAAAGAGACAGCTGGCCCTGTAACGTGATCCAGACCACCAACTACCCTTTTTACTACTTTGCAGCCAAGTCGAAGCCCGGGCCAAGGACCATAGCGCAATTCAATTTGCTAAGGATGTGGACATGAAGCGAGACAAATGTCTCTATGGCATCCTGATACAAGAACATCTACTCATAAAATAAGAACTTGCAGGGCTGGCAGCAAGGCGTTTAATTTACCCACTTACAATTATTTCGTGAAATATTTTATTAATGTAGGATTTTTTGTTAATGTAGTAGTAGCAGTAATAGTAGTGCTCGAGAAGAGGGTCTAAGGACTGGGGATTCTTTGGGACAGTTATCCATCGGCTCGTTTCCTGTGAATGTTGGTTGTTGAATGTTGGCTTCTTTTCTGTTATTGTTATTGTGTTTTGGGGCTCTACAAAATTGAATTGAATTGCAGATATTTTTATTACATTATTTGCCGTCTCTCTTTGTTTGTTAATGTTACCTATTATTTTCTGTTTTGGTCAAAAAATAGTTCATAAAGTTGTCAAAACAGTCAAAGCATGTACTGTTTATATTATATTGTGCATATGGAGGGAATTCAGATATTAGGATTTACAAATAGTTTAAGTAAATTGACTTGTAGAGCAAAGAAAACGTAGTTATATTATTTTAAAAGTACAAATGACTGAAATGATGATCCATATCTGTGAAAATCTGACGTCCAGTTACTTCATTCTTGACAACTTTACTTCACCTTTACTTCTAGGACCTTAGTGAATATTTTAAAGAACAAAAACATTACCAGAGAATACTTTTCAGTTCTTCCCACTCACTACCCATAAACTGTACAAAAAGAAGTTACAGATTTGCCTTCATTGGGGAGATAAAGAATGTTACTTTTCCCCCTGTATTCCTGGGAACGAGTGTGGAGGTGTTGGGAATGGCCCTCTGGCTGCTGCTGGGCTTCTGAGACTTGTGAGAGTTTTTTGGGAGGAGGTTGGTGCTTGTGTCTTTCTTCCATGTGGCTTCACCAAATCCCTCCTGTTCATGTGTGAGCAGCGAGTTGGCCCCGGGCTCATGTTCAGATATGGGTGCTAGTGATTGGTTTGCTGCCAATGGGGTCAAAGGTCAAGTTGCTCTGTGCGCTTTGTTGTTGTTTTCTCACAGTCACAGTTAGGTTCGCTTTTTCCACTGCAAACGTGTTTTATGACCGCGCTCTGCTGTGGGAAGTGGATGCTGTATTTGGAACATGCCGGATTGTCTCCATTTGTAAACATGTTCTTTATTATCGTATATAACAAGCAACCGTTTTATTTATAGTGTTCCACAGTGTGATATATTTGTTTAATTTCTATATTCAGATAGGGATCCCTCTCCCACAGCCTTCAGCAGGTGTTCGTACAAAGCCCTTATCACTTTGCTGCCAAAAACCAAAACATAGCATCGCTGATTAAAACTGAGGGAACTAATTAGTCGTTAAGGAAAGTCCCAAGTGAAACAATGAGAAGCAGAAGATAATATTAGGCATATGTCATCAATTATTAAGTTCATGGAAGAAGACAAAGAAAGTTCCCGTCTTCAAAGAGCATTTATAGTGTAGTTTGATACTTGAGTGATTGTGGTGTGATTGTATAATTTACCAACGACAACAGGTTCACCATGATGGGTCTTCAGAGCTACTCCAGGGTCTGTGGAAGTTCACCGGACTGTTTTGTTGTCTACACTCGTCATATTCATGTTATAGTCGGCCACAAATGTGTAGTGTGGGTACTGGAAATAACTTTATAGAGACGGATCAAATGCTGATTTATGGGCAAAAACTATGAGTATTTTCTATAGTGGATCTTGAAAGGAAGCGTGGAACTGTCTAAAGGAGTTGATTGCTGTTTATTATTGATGTTTTTCTTCTTCTCTTGTGAAAGTTTTGGTTGTAGCTCTTTAAAATACAGACTTAGATTATATGAGGTTTCAGTTTTTCACTAGATGTTCTTCAAATGTGCATGAAATACTTCTGGCAATATGAAAGGACGGTATTAAGACTGCCCCTAAACCAAATTTAACATTCTGACTTCGTGGCTCATGTTCTCTTCTTCATCATCAAGATATTCCGTGTGCTCAGCTGAAATTAAGTTTTGCTAAAATCCCCCGTCTGTGCTCTTCTGGCTTCTTTCACACTGTTATACTCTCCGTATTTCTCCACTCCTCCCCACTCTCCATCCCATCCTATTGTCATCCTTCTATCCCCGCCGTTTCCATATTGGCCTTATTGGGTCTAGCAGCCCAGTCGCTTTCCTTTATAGAGCGAGGAAAGGCGCTTGAGCAGTGAATAATTCTGAACATGATAAATCCTACCTTAAATCCAGCCATGAGACTCCAACAGGGTTCCACATGTAATTCTAAGCCCTATTATAGGGCCACTAATGCCGGTTGAGGATGGCGAATCACGGCGCTGCCTGCAGCCATGTAAGAATTAGAAATAAATATGCATCGGTACCAGATAAATATAGCAAGCGGCAAATCTGCTGCAAGAATGTGTGTGTCTGTGTGTGTGAGAGAGAGATGGAGGAGAAGTCACAATTTGCAGGCAATGAGAAGAATTCGCAACAGCTCTTTGGATAATTGATGGATTAAATTCAGTGGCTAAGGGCTTTGAGCTAATGTGCACCATCATTTAGGGACAAGAAATCTCAATAAAATGTTTTGGTCATATTTAAAGTAATGTGATTACATTTGTGATTGCACATCTCATTTCAGGCCTATATACTGCACAGTGGTGTGTTCAAGGTGGCCTGTAATGCTGTTGTTTATCTCGTTGCAGATTGACTAAAAGATTACTTAACAGCAGCGTTAGGTTCAGTGTAACAAGACTGGGCGAAATGAGCAAACATAATCGATGTAAATGTTACATAGTAGTGAAAATATCCTGACCTTTTACATGTCTAAGTCTTGATAACCTGCGGAGTCTTCCTTATCCTCCCCTGGTGCTCGCTCAAACAGCTGAAGATATTGTATTAAAGATTTGTCTGTTAAAACCTCTATTAGATCACCCCTGTGGGTTTTGACATTAACAGTGAAACTTGATATTTTCTAAAAGAATTCTCATGGATTTGCTCTTTTGTCTCTCGTGCGTGGGGTGCTTGGTACTGTGACATCGTATTCAAATGTGCTGGTTTTGTTGACTTATTAATTGCGTTTTAAGTGAACATTGCGGGGCTGAAATTGCATGCTGGGAAATTCTCTTCAACTGCTGGTTAGGGTTGCAGCGAGTGAGATAGATTCTTCATCTCTGTCTCCTCTTTCTCTTCCTCACTCTCCCCATCAGTTGTTGCGACTTCTCGGTGGAACACTTAGCCCTGAGGAGAAGCTGTGGGGGTCTGTAACTTTTGATGAATGAACACATTTGACTTTTATCTGTCTGTTTAATCTTGACTTCCCTTTCTCCATCTCATGTTTGCTCTGTCTCTGAACCTTCTTGTCTGCCTGTTTTGGCCTCTGCTCCTCACTCAAGACCGCGCTGGCTGCTTTAATTGGATTGTGCTGAACTCTGGCTCAGAGTTGCATCTCTTATGATCATTGCAGAGACTCCCTTTGACAAAGTTTCTCTGTGAAGTTTTGCTTTGTATCATTGTATAACCTTCCATCTCCCACATGAACTGAACTTCTGCTTTTCCAGGTAGAGATTTGTTATCAATTATCTTCTAGAACAAGTTGTACTGATCAAAACTTGGATGTAGTGTAAAATTAGCAGTGTGGATGGAAAAAGCACTTTTCTGGACAGTCTTAAAGGCCGATATTACGCTGATCTATGTTTATAATGTTGTTTCTTCATCAAAAACATACACAGAGTTGGGTTTTGTTTCATTCACACGTTTAACACACAAATTCTGCATATTTAGGCTGAATTCTTCCCTCAAATGGAAAACACTCTGTTCTACGTAATACAGAAAGTGCTCCACTGTGCTTTTAAACTTCATACACCTTCATTAGAATCATTTGGATGGTTTCAACCCTGGAAATGCCCATCTCTACTAAACAAAATGTAGCTGTTAACTTGAAAACTACCACTCCATGACATCACAAGGTGGAACAGAGCATTTTGAGCTTTGGAGATGTAGACAGACTAATAATAGTATTACTCAAACATGTGTGAATGAAACAAAACACAACTCCAGGGCTGTTTTTGAGGAGAAAACAACAATATAACAAAGCTCAAAGCTCACAATAGGTAAGTTTGTGTAATAAAATATCTTTAAGTTGCAGAGTTCACTGATTTGTGGCAGTTTCTACCTCTTCTTCTGTAGCCACAGCTGCCCTGAGACCACGTATTACTATCCCTTACCAACTTTCTAAACCTAATCAGCTGTTGCCCCCCCAAAAGTTGCATAAAGCTAAAACTAAAAACCAGAACTATAGAAAAGAGCGTTGGTTCTGTGTATTGTTAGCATCAAAATATTACTGAACAATGCTGAGGCAGGCTCCTTCTGGAACCTCAACCCACACAGGGATGGCATCCTTGGGCTCGCCCCTCCGCCGCTCCGCTCTCTCCTCTGTGCTCCCTTTGCTCTCTCCTCTGCTCTCCCTCCGCTCTGCTCTCCCTTCTCCTCCCCGATGTTTCTCCTTTCTCCTCCCCATGCAGCATCCCTGAGCTGGATTGAGATAGATGATTAAGACATCAAAAGCCAGCGCGCCTCACTGTAGATCAAAACTACAGGGCTGACGGGGCTCCCAGTCTGATCCCGGGTAGACTTCCGCCGCAACCCCACAGCCTGAGATTTGCCATTCCCAGCAGCTCTCCCTGTGCTCAGCTCCCATTAGTATCTCCGTGCCAATCGGAGACTCCCCGTGGGTTCGACATGTAGCCAAGGATGAGTCAGGGCTACGCAATCATACCCATGGAGCGAGAGAAGGGGGGGGGGCAGGTGCGGGTGGTGCTGCAACCCGTGGCGCGAGTAGGGGGCATCACCAAATGTGTGTGTGCGTGTTTATCATAGCTCAGGGCCCTCATTCACCCCCACTGTTTTATCATCCCCAACGTTGAACAGCAGAAGCCCATCGCGCTCCCTCTCTGTATCTTTTCTCTCCTTTTCATTCTCACTCTCTCTCCCTCGAGGGGTTTTAGTTCATGTGATTCCACGCTCTAGCTTTAACTTAACTTTGCCACTTGGCAGCCTTAGAAGATTTTTTTTCAAACTTCTATGCTTGTCTCTAGTTTTTACTCCTGCTGGTAAAGTGATGATAAAGAGAGCGGGAAATACATACAGGATTGTGAGGGGGAGATGATTTTTTTTGTCTTTTAAAAATGAAATATTCCAATGGAGTGCGTTGCGAGAGCTGGTGCTGAGGACAAGTCGTAAAAGGGGGAAAAAATTAATAATTGCGGTTTGCGTTCATGCATGAAAATAATGGGAGGAAATAATTGGAGTTTTACAGACTTGGAGAGTTAATATTAATCAAAATACAAAAATGGGGGATTTATGAAATGATTTGTTGTTAGTAAAATAAAGATAATACTGGTCTGGTCCCAACACACTGCAGCAAATAGCGTTATTATCCACTAACCTCTCTATTTTCAGACTATTTCCACAGTAATTTTGTGCTAATGTCATGGTTAGTTCAGGCAGCAGCCCAATCATTACAGCTGTAGTCTATGAATAGTGCTTCTATCCCTGGGAGACATGGGATAATGCAGTCCAGCAGCTACATACATTAAAACATAAGCAGTCTGGACTTACTTTTACAAATGGTTATGTTAAAATCATGTTTAATTAATATCCAGTTGGAGTTCTGAGCAGTGACAGTGGAGTTATACAGTACAGTACCAACTGCTGCTGCTGCCGATTGGTCAGTCCTTTTTTTGCCAGTCAACCAGTGAGCCAGGCCCCGGGGCTAAGCTCATTAAGGCAGGAGAGTCCCCTACTATCTGTCCCTCCTGCTATGCACCTAAGGGCCAACCTCCTCCCTGTCAACTCTCTGCCTTTAATTGAGATCTCACTCCTCTTTATTTTAATGTCAGCATTATACCATTTTCCAGTCATTGTTTCCTCCCCTAGCCCTTCTCGAGTCCTTATTTTTCCTCTATCGCTTCTAGTGCTACCAGAAACAGTTTTGGGGGGATCTTTCGGAGAGTAAGCACTTTCGCTTTATGAAGATGTGAAATTTATTTTGACACTGGGCTAAAAATAGAGTGGTGCTATAGTGATATGGCCTTATCTGCTCCTCACCCACCCCTGCTACACCCCCAGCCCCCTCTCTCTTTCTCTCTCTCTGCTAGCTATCTATTTCACATTTTTAATTTCTGTGTTAGTCTGTGACTAGCCGAGCCAGACTAACTTCTTTCATTTATATCGCATTAATATAGCAAACAATAGAGCAGCACCAAAGTCAAAATTGGTCAAAGAAATGACGATAAAAATAAGTTTAAGTTTAGGAGCAACAACAACAAATCACTACGTCATGGAGCCCAACAGTGACCGCCTGCTCAGTGTCCATTTTCCATTCTTTTGATTAGATTTTTCGAAAAATTCCAATTTTGAGAGTTCAAAAGCATCACTAATCAGCTACGTGGTAACTATTATCCATTAAGCAGTTGTTTTAAGCCCAAAAGCGCTGTTTAATCCTATAGCGTCGGATGCTATCGTCGCTGATAGACTTGCGATATTACCGTAACTCCGCAACCAATTGTGCTTCATGTAAATTCAAACGGCATCTCAAAGCAGAGGCATGGGGCTCTTTAAATATGTTAATTATTTTACCAAAGATTACAAACTCATAAGCTGCAGAACTTCAGATATTCTTTTGTAGACATTCCAAAAAATATGGCCTGGCAAAATCAATATCTCAGCTGCATGAACGCCTGACATTTTTTATAGGAAGGGCTGTAAAAGCCTAACCCTAAGTACAATGTGGATAATCTCTTGTGTAAATGTTTATTATTGTTCATATATGTAATTTAAAGTGTTTCTGATCAGGCCAGATAGTTTTTTCATTGTTTGCTTGAATAAAAGTTACTCAAAAGTACATCCGTTTTTACATTTTTCTTCTATTTAAACTGGTATTACACATTTATTTGATGCATCAGTGGAAAAATAAGGATAAATTTGTAAAATAGAGGTAGTTGTGTGAAAAAGGGCAAAGGTACATGGTGATACCACATTTAATATGATTTGTATGGCTAAAAAAATAACAAAAAAGTCTAGGCGCGCGATAATGGTCTATAATGTGCTCAGTCCTTAAAGGGTTAAAATGCAAGACTCAACAAAATGCTTTAACAACTTTGCTTTTTATAAAGTTTCAGAACCAGATTGGAAATAAAAATTACAGGTCTTGTGGTTATTAGTCACCACGTAGCAGATTATTCCCGAGCAAGCTTTCGAAATTGTAATATAAATTTTTTTTGGAAAGTCTATGAGAAAAATGAATGGGACGGGCGGTCACTGTGGAGCTCCATCATTACTACAATAATCACTACTTTTTTAAACTAATACACACAACTAGAGTAGCATGTTTTTGGTTTATAACTACTAACAAGTGTGTTATTATGCCTGGACAGATAAAGTCTATACATTGTGATACTCATCGCAGCAGCATTATGGGTAAAATGTTGGAACTAAAACCTGAGTGACAAAATTGTTCCGTGCACCATTAGACAAAATGCATCTTCAGGTCTTAAAGTTTGTTATAAAGCTGTGTTAAAAGCTGGACATGCAAATAAAATACAAACTGGTACCAGGAGAGAGCACAATGAACATTTATATTAAGCGCATTGTATAATTAACTATATCCTTAAGCTAGTAAGTGTCCATGACCGGGGTGGTTAAATCGTAACAAGGCTCGGAAAGACATAAAGATGATTAGAATGACTGTTAGAGCTGGCCACTAGCCCAGATATAATTCATATAGCTAAATAAATGTGTACTGCATGTGTGTGTTGCATAGCCTGCCCTGCACCCTCTCCCTGAGCTGATATGATGCAACTGGATAAAGTGCAGAGCAAGGCAGCGTGGTTACACTTAAATGCACTTTAGCCAACCCAGAGCAATCTTACATGGTTTTTCATCATGGCTAAATGTTTGTTTACCCTCAGGGACTTTGGCATCATGGGATCATGTCTATGGCCGTGTTATAAGGGTGAGTATAAGCCTGCAGGGGGGCGTAACCTTAACATCACCCTCTGTGCCCTATAAAAATGTGTGCACTGTAGGCTTTTTGCACTATCCGCCATAATTGCAATATTAAAAACAGAAAAATGCATTACAATACATTCATTTATATCACATTAACAGCTTTTATTATTGATTTTGCACAAACCAATGAAAAAAACTACATGTTAATTAAATATTCAAATGCATCTAACACAATCTTTGATTAAACTACAGCACTTCAAGCCTGAATACACAAGCAAAGTAAAGTGTACATGTCTGCAGTACAATATTTTAATTAGAAACTGTCGTAACGGTGCGGATAGGACCAAAGGATGCAGACCAGAGCAGTTTTAACAGTGTTTATTTACAGCGGTGAAAATGCAGTCTTTAAACAGGTCACAAGGGCAGGTACAGGAACCGGGGAGCGGGAGACGGGTCAGGCGGGTGCGGTGCAGGTAGAGGCGGGCAGGACAGGACCAGGACGGGGATAGAAGCAGGTGCGGTACCAGGGCAGGCGGATCAGACGAAGACCAGAGCGGGGAGCGGGTGACAAACCAGAGACCAGGACCGGACAGGAGACGAGACGAGCAGGAGACGAGACGAGCAGGAGACGAGACGAGCAGGAGACGAGACGAGCAGGAGACAAGACGAGCTGGAAGCGATACCGGGACTGGAACGTGGCGGCAGGAGCTGGGCGAGTAGAGGCAGGAATCTGGAGGGTGCATAAATCCAAATGAGCATTTGCCGGAAAGTACCATATAACAAAGCTTAGCAAGAAACATTCACGTTTTACACGCGGACGGTCTGGCACCGAGTGTAGACTGCCAAGCCTTCTTGTACTCAGCAGCAGGTGGTGGTGATTAGGCTGATGCACCCCAGGTGTGCACGGGAGGAGTCAGGCACTCCACCCAGCTCCAGACACACAGGTAGGGGAGGGGGAGAGAGCACGGGAGGACAGGGAAACTGACATCATGACAGTACCCCCCCCCTAAGGTCCACCTCCTGGTGGACCCCCAGGCTTGTCAGGATGAGCGCGGTGGAAGTCTCTCACCATGTCGGGGTCCAGAATGCGTGCCCTGGGCACCCAGGATCGCTCCTCCGGACCGTAACCCTCCCAATCGACGAGGTACTGGAGGCCCCTACCACGGCGACGAACGTCAATCAGGCGGCGGACGGTGAACGCCGGGTGGCCGTCAATGACTCGGGCGGGCGGTGGGGGATCGGCCGGAGGGCACAGGTCGCTGGTCCGGACTGGTTTAACCTGGGAGACGTGAAAGGTCGGATGAATCCGGAGAGACGGGGGTAACTGGAGGCGCACCGCCGATGGATTTATGATCCTCATGATCTTAAACGGTCCCAGGAATCGGGGGGACAGCTTACGGGAGTCCGTCTTCAGCGGGACCGTCTTGGCGGAGAGCCAAACCATCTGGCCAGGTTGGTATACGGGCGCCGGGACACGGTGGCGATCGGCCGTCGCCTTAGTGCGCGCTCCAGCCCGAAGAAGGGCCGCCCTGGCCTTCTTCCAGATCCGGCGACAGCGCTGGAGATGGCGCTGAACAGACGGGACGGCGAGGTCCCTCTCCTCCGTGGGAAAGAGAGGGGGTTGATATCCCAGCGATGCCTCGAAGGGGGACATACCAGTGGCGGAACTCACGAGGGAGTTGTGAGCATACTCTATCCAGGGCAGGTGAGTACTCCAGGTCGCGGGGTTGGCGGAGGCTGTGCACCGTAGGGCCGACTCCAGGTCTTGGTTGGCCCGCTCCGTCTGCCCATTAGATTGTGGATGGAACCCGGACGTGAGGCTAACCGTGGCCCCCAAACCGTCGCAGAAAGACCGCCATACCTGAGAGGTGAATTGGGTCCCTCTGTCGGACACGATGTCCACCGGGATGCCGTGGAGTCGGAAGACATGACTGGTCAGCTGGTCGGCAGTTTCTTTGGCTGTGGGGAGCTTAGGCAGGGCAACGAAATGGGCGGCCTTGGAGAAGCGGTCCACAATGGTGAGAACCACCGTGTTCCCCTGGGAAGGGGGAAGGCCCGTCACGAAGTCCAAGGCGATGTGGGACCAAGGGCGACGAGGAACTGGGAGAGGATGCAAGAGACCAGAAGGGGGTGAGTGGGAGGCCTTGGCCCGAGCACATACCTGGCAGGCGGCGACATAAGCCCGGGTGTCTGTGTCCATCGTGGGCCACCAGAAGCGTCTCCTGAGGAGGGAGAGAGAGCGACCGGCACCAGGATGGCAGGCGAAACGGGAGGCATGGACCCACTGGAGCACCTGAGACCGGACAGAATCGGGAACAAACAGTTTACCTGGAGGGCCGTTACCTGGGTCGGGGTCGTTGGTCTGGGCCTCTCGGACGGTGTCCTCGATATCCCAATGGACCGCGGCCACCACACACGAGGAGGGAATAATTGTTTCTGCGGTGACCGGGCTATCCTCCAGGGCGAACTGGCGGGAGAGGGCATCGGGTTTGACGTTCCGAGATCCGGGGCGGTAGGTGAGGAGAAAGTTGAAGCGGCTGAAGAAGAGGGACCAACGAGCTTGACGGGGATTGAGGCGCCTGGCGGACTGGATGTACTCCAAGTTTTTATGGTCGGTCCAGACGATGAATGGTTGCTCCGCCCCTTCGAGCCAGTGGCGCCACTCCTCCAAGGCCAGCTTTACGGCAAGGAGCTCCCGATCCCCCACGTCATAATTGACCTCGGCCGAGGACAATCGCCGGGAAAAGAAGGCGCAGGGACAGAGGCGGTTGTGGGGGTCGAACCTCTGCGAAAGCACGGCCCCCACTCCCGAGTCGGAGGCGTCGACCTCCACGATGAATTGCCGTGAAGGGTCGGGCTGGTGCAGGATGGGAGCGGAGGTAAATAGTCTCTTAAGCTTCTCGAAGGCTGTCTGCGCCTCAGGAGACCAGGCAAACGGCAAAGCAGGAGAGGTGAGTTTAGTTAAGGGCGAGATAACCCTACTAAAATCCCGGATGAAACGTCTATAAAAATTGGCAAAGCCGATAAATCTCTGGAGCTGTCTCCGGCTGGTAGGAACGGGCCACTCAGTGACAGCCTGGATCTTTTCAGGGTCAGCTCTTACTTGGCCCCGCCCCACAATGAAGCCCAAAAAGCTGACCTCCTCTGCGTGAAACTCGCATTTCTCAGCTTTCACGAACAGTTTATTCTCGAGGAGGCGCTGGAGAACCTGGCGAACGTGCTGATGATGCTCCTGGGGGGACCGCGAGAAAATCAAGATGTCATCCAAGTAAACAAAGACGAATCGGTTAAGGAAATCACGGAGCACATCGTTGATGAGGGCTTGGAATACGGCAGGGGCGTTGGTGAGACCGAAGGGCATAACCAAGTATTCGAAATGTCCCAGGGGTGTCTTGAAGGCCGTCTTCCATTCGTCTCCCTCCCTGATGCGCACCAGGTGGTACGCATTCCGCAAATCCAACTTTGAGAAGATGGTCGCACCGTGGAGGGGCGTAAATGCCGAGTCCAGTAAGGGAAGCGGGTATTTATTCTTTACAGTTATATTGTTCAGACCCCGGTAATCAATGCAAGGCCGCAGGGATTTGTCCTTCTTAGCCACAAAGAAGAACCCCGCTCCCACGGGTGAAGTGGACGGGCGGATGATTCCGGCAGCCAGGGACCCACGGATATAGTCCTCCATTGACTCGCGTTCAGGTTTAGACAGGTTATATAGCCTGCTAGATGGTAGTGGGGCACCCGGCAGGAGGTCAATGGCGCAGTCATATGGACGGTGGGGCGGTAAAGAGAGGGCCTTGCTCTTGCTAAAAACCTCCCCCAGGTCGTGATATTCAGCAGGCACCGAGGACAGATTGGGGGTGTCTGGGGACGGATCAGCGACAGGAACGGACCTCCCGGCCGGAGGGAGGGCGGACCGAAGGCACTTGGCGTGGCAATCGGGACTCCAGCCCGAAACTCCGCCCCTGGCCCAATCGAAAACAGGGTTGTGGGCGCGTAGCCAGGGGTAACCAAGGACCAGAGGAGAAGCGGAGGAGGACAGGACATGAAACTGACGGTTCTCTTGGTGGTTGCCGGACAGAATCACGGTGACAGGTTCTGTGATGTGAGTGATGTGCCCCAGAAAACGTCCATTGAGCCCCTGGGCATTTAAGGGGCGTTCGAGGGGCTCCAGGTAGACCCCGAGCTGCTCCGCGACTTGGGCATCAATAAAGTCCCTCTCAGCCCCGGAGTCGATAAGGGCGGAAACGCATAAGGTCTCTGTGCGAACGCACAGGGTGGCGCTGAGCCGCAGTCTATTAGAAGAGTCCAGGATGTGTTGCTCGCCCACCAGTACTCCCAGTGCTACTGGTGGGCCCCCCCTTTTGGCCGAACTGGGCAAGTGACCACATAATGTCCGCGCTCACCGCAGTAGAGGCAAGCCCCGGCCAGACGACGCCTCCGTTGACGCTCCTCGGCCGACACAAGGGTCCTGTCGAGTTGCATGGGCTCATCCGGCGGGGGCGGGGCAGCGCGTGGCTCCGGCGGGACCGGTGACCGGCGTCTCTCTCGGCGACGAGCCCGTAGGCGGTTGTCTATACGGTGAGTGAGGGAGATGAGGGTCCGCAGGTCGGGGGGTTCGTCCCGGGAAACCAATTCATCTTTCAAAGTCTCGTTCAGGCCCCGCACAAACACAGCCCGCAGCGCGCTGTCCGTCCAGTCCAGCTCCGCCGCATGTGTCCAGAATTCAATGGAATAATCCGCTACCGTCCTGGAGCCCTGGCTGAGAGTCAATAACCGGGAGGCAGCATTGTCCTGGTAGTGCGGGTGGTCAAACACCAGCTTAAACGTGGACACAAATTCATTAAAATCCAGGCTATCCACAGACGTCTTCATTAGGCGCGCCTCTGCCCACTGGAGAGCTCTGCCCCGGAGTAATCCACATATATATCGGATCTTGGTGGCCCCCGAGCTGAAACGAGAAGGGCATTGCTGGAACATGAACTCGCACTGGAACAGGAATCCGCGACAGAGGTGAGGTTGTCCAGCATACGGCTCCGGATCCGTGCCTCTCGGCTCCGGGAGGCGTGGCGGCGCTCCGGCTGCAGCAGGCGGGGTGACGAGGAGCGCGGCCACCTGGTGGTTAAGCTGTGCCACCTGCTGGGACAATGTCTGATTTAGCTCCAATAGAGTCCGAATGGATTGTTCATGCTGACCCAGCACCGCCTCGGGGTGAGAGTGCGTGAGGCGGCGCGTCTGGTCCGGATCTGAGCCTGCTTGGTCCATAGTGGCCAGACCGTTCTGTCGTAACGGTGCGGATAGGACCAAAGGATGCAGACCAGAGCAGTTTTAACAGTGTTTATTTACAGCGGTGAAAATGCAGTCTTTAAACAGGTCACAAGGGCAGGTACAGGAACCGGGGAGCGGGAGACGGGTCAGGCGGGTGCGGTGCAGGTAGAGGCGGGCAGGACAGGACCAGGACGGGGATAGAAGCAGGTGCGGTACCAGGGCAGGCGGATCAGACGAAGACCAGAGCGGGGAGCGGGTGACAAACCAGAGACCAGGACCGGACAGGAGACGAGACGAGCAGGAGACGAGACGAGCAGGAGACGAGACGAGCAGGAGACGAGACGAGCAGGAGACAAGACGAGCTGGAAGCGATACCGGGACTGGAACGTGGCGGCAGGAGCTGGGCGAGTAGAGGCAGGAATCTGGAGGGTGCATAAATCCAAATGAGCATTTGCCGGAAAGTACCATATAACAAAGCTTAGCAAGAAACATTCACGTTTTACACGCGGACGGTCTGGCACCGAGTGTAGACTGCCAAGCCTTCTTGTACTCAGCAGCAGGTGGTGGTGATTAGGCTGATGCACCCCAGGTGTGCACGGGAGGAGTCAGGCACTCCACCCAGCTCCAGACACACAGGTAGGGGAGGGGGAGAGAGCACGGGAGGACAGGGAAACTGACATCATGACAGAAACCATTTCATTCCAAAGGCTCCTGACTCCTGCCACCAGTTTAACTTGTAATCTAATGAATCTAAAAAAGCAATCAGCCACAGACAATGACCATTCCGCTTAACCCGCGTGCCCTGCCTGACTAGACGGAGATAATTGTCGTGTAATGCGGTCAGGAGGGCAAGGAGGAGCGCAGAGTTGTTGAGGGTCAGTCGGGGCCCATCGCTTTCACTGGAAATAGCCTCTAAATGTGCAAAGCATGGCTCCCATTATTAGGCCTTTCCAAGTTGACGGGAAGGTGGCCAAGTCCTGTTTACGTTTGCCGGTGATATTTGGATGGGGGGACTGGGCAGAGAATGGGGAGAGGGAAATAATTTACCGCGATAGTCGGAGAAGTGCGAGGCAGGTAATTGCAGTTGACAGTCCAGTCTGCCACGCGGTTAATTTGAGCCACTGGTCCCCACTATCTCCCCATGTATACGCTCCTATTTCTTAGTATGTGGCAGCAGGGCTACTATTTCGTCAGCAAGATCCCAACATCCATGACTTTCCTACTAAGTGCACACTCCGCGTCCTTATTTTTCCTATAGTTTAATTTTCTCCTGGGAATTATTGAATTTTGGGAGCGGGTGATAGTGCACCTGTCACTGATAGGGCGTCTCTCTAACTCCATATGACAGGTGAACCGCTATATCTGCAAAGGAAAATAATCCCTCCATGCGTTAAGACCAGCAAATTTTAACTCTGAGAATTGAAGTGAAGGGAAAGGCCTCTTAGGTAAATCTGTCTTGATCATTTAATGAAAGACAATATTGAAAAAGCTGATTGATTTTCAAAACTTATTTACTTACGTAGGTGTTTCAAAATCTACTCGGTGACAGCAAATATTCACCATCCGGAAAGAGTCGAGTTTAGACCTGTGTATCAAAATTTGGCGACTTCCATATTTGGGCAATTGGTTCATATTGTACCGTCGCTCTATATCTGACCTGCTTGTTTTAGAAAGGTATGTACACTTTATAGTCCCTTTGTGTATTCTGTCATTTTGTGGCCAATTTCCTGCGGTGATTTGACAAACTTAAATTCAAAACCATAACTGGACTTAGCTTTAAAGGAATTGCCCCGTCTCTTTAGCGTCTGTAAACAATAACGTCTTTCACCGTACAGGACTTGGTCTCTTCATGAAGGTTGGTAATGCCCATTGGCCCTGTGGTGCTCCATAGATGACATCCTCTGGTCCCACGTCCCTGAAACCACTTGACATTTCTATCGACATTTACCATAGTGCTCTCACATTAAAGGCCGTGACATTTCATTTGCACATGATGTTGATTAAAATACACCCTATGGTCTTAAGAGAAAAGAGGTGAACGCAGCTTGTGTACCCTCAACTTTGAGAAACCAGAGGAGTAACTAGACGGGATGGTAAAAAGGAGAAATGATGAAACGATTTGACCTTTTATGTCTAACCGTACAGGGTCACTCTTACTGCCCAACAAAGGCATCAGAATGTTGTTCACTGCCCTCCAGGAAGCAGATTTTCTCAAATATAACAGTGGTAACTTTTAGTAACCATAGTGGATACCAGCCTTTAGTCTTCCATTCACACCGTAGTTACAAGCACAAGTTAGTTTTAATGAAGCCAAAGGTAGTTAGAGTGCATTAGTGGTCTGTTTGAGTCCACTTGCACAGTGCTGCTGTCTGCTGTGTGTTAGCCCCAGCTGGGCCTGTAGGATCTGACCCCAGGCCAGGTCTCACCTGCCAGCTCCTATCGCCTCTTCCATTTGTGCACTGGCCCTGGGCCTGTCACTGATGGGCAGCCTGCCGTCCAGTCTAAACGGCTCATTTCCAAATCTCCACTGATGTAAGCCTCATTCTGCCCTAAACAGTAAGTGACAAGACAGTTCCTGCGTCCCAATCCATGTTCATGTATGTGTGTGTTTTAAATAGCTTATATTCCCTGCAGATTTAAACTGCACTGACCCTGTACTTTGTTTTAAAATCTATTATAGTAAGTTAATAAGTAAAACCTGTGACATGAAGTCAAAATACATTAATATATATGCTTAGCCACCTCCAAGCGCCCAATAGAAATCAAGAAACATAACATAGTGACCCAATTAAACCATTTGAAATAATACTCAATGATAGATTAGCTGTTAAAGTGGGAGAGGTGCATAGGTTAATCATAGCCTGTGAGCACACTCATGTAATGGAACCATAACAGGATAATGACTTCACTTTGACTTCAGATTTGTGTCAAAATACAAGTGCACAAAACCTTTGCAGACACAATACTTGAGTTTCCCGCCCGCTCTGTCAAGGAACATTTAAAGACAGTAATGAGTGCATCCTGCTACAAGCTGTTTTATCACTAATATGTTTTAGCGATAAGCTAATTTAGCAATCATTATAAGAACAATTGCCCTTATACCCTGCGTCTATTTCCGTAATCGCTATAGCGGCAGCATTGCCTGCAATAATAGCTTAAGAGCTTTGTTTAAGGACTGATATAGCTGTTAGCCTTCCATTTGTTTTTATAGATTTTTTAACAGTGGAACAAAGATAAAATATATTGTATAGTAATGTCAATTGTTTAAGTTGATAATTAAGTTAAATGATTTTGAATATGTGCTTTTTTATTATGGATTATATCACTGTGCCTCAGCAGTACTTGCAGCTTCTATAGCTACTATTATAGTGCACAGATTATAGACTATTGAGTTATGGAAATGACAGTTATATCATCAGCTCCATCAGTGAAATGATTTGGAGAGTCTACAGAGGCAGACACAAACAAACTCTTTTCCTGATACTCCTTTCCAGAGAGTTTGGGTCTATCTGAGCTGGAGGGGAGGACAGCAAGTCTGCACAGAAATGGTTAGAGGAGAGAGAAAAAAAAAAAGAGAGAGAGAGAGAGAGAGAGAGAGAGAGAGAGCAATAGAATGAAGGTAAAGTGAGCTAAGGTAAAACAAAGAGACAGAAACAAGGGGAAGAGAAAGGAGAAGTATAAGCCTAAATTGGGAATCTATTACTGAGGTCTGGGTACAGCAGCCACTCTCTGTCTGCCGTAAACACACAGAAATGTGTTCAAGTAAAGGGCCTTTATAAGTTTTCCCTTCTCCAGAGTAATGTGCTTTGAATGGCTGGTAAAATGGGACTGGGAGAATTTCATTCCCGCTGCCTCCCCAGGCGACTCACCTTTGGCCCACCAATGATATGAGCCCTTTTCTATTTTTTCCACTTTTACTCTCCCTCGCTCCCTCTTTCCATCTCGCTGGCTGATGGAGAGGAGAGGAAATAAATGGGGGCTCGTCCACAGCAGGGAACAGGGGTACGGGGGACGGAGGAAGAGCAGCAGACAGAGGAGGATTTGGGGATGGTGCTTATTTATTTAGTGGAATGAGGCAGGTGTGTTATCCTCACTTCAGATTAGCTCATCTGTTTATGCTAAATGTCACACTGCGGGAAGCTTGGCCATGTCAGAGGAAGTGCAAAAGACCATTTCTCTGCCTCTCTTATGCATGTAGCAGACAGAGAGCGCTTTTTGTACACCTGTAAGACCTTAACCGTGGTCTATACATTACCAAGTGCAATGAGACGTTTATTGAATAATCTTAACAGGTTTGTTGGTGGTCATTATTTTTATTCATAACGTCTCTCAGCTCTGAAGTGCTGGTCCCTGCATACTGAGAGAGACTAAATCATGTTTTATTTCTGGGTTTTGTCACTACACAATAATATTAAATCACAAAACCCTGATGTCAAAGCTTTTAGCACCCACTTAAGTGTGACTGATGGGATTTAAACACTGCAAAAGTTGTTAGCATTATTGTAATAACAAAATTCAGGGTTATTGGAATGTGTTGAAAGTCAAAGTCGGCTGCACCACTTTTGTAGCATGTAGTATTAATAAACAAAGGCTAACTATGGCTGAGATAGCTTACTTTAGTTTTCCATTAGCGCACTCAGTATTTTATCAATGCAATCAAAATAGAGATAGTCGGGGTTGTAATAGTCGTGATAAAACAAATGGCTTTATTCACAGCAGTGTAGTTGTTGTTTGGAATGATAGTATAGTTGCATTGCTTTATTGTACAGCAAAATTACATTAATTGTATGTGTTTTACTGCTTAAACAGCCTATAATGTTATAACTAATCTATGTTATAATGTTGTTTCCTCATCAAAAACAGACCTGGAATTGTGTTTTGTTTAATTTGCACATGTTTAACACACAAATTCTGCATATTGGTCCTGCATTCTTCTCTCAAACAGAAAACACTCCACCTGTTCCACCTTTGGAAACAAAACGCGACTCCATGTTGTTACCTCATCAAAAACACAATGAGGTAACAACATCCTAACACGCCTTAAAGCTCACAAGAGTCAATTTTGTGTAATATAGGACCTTTAAGTGCGGTTGTTATTGAGCCTTTTGTAAATGTCTTATTCCACCTCTATATACTTGAGATAAACCTCGGCTCATATGATTTTCAGTGTATAGAAACGTCCTTGTAGTGCTATAGCTGCTCTCCTGGTCCTTACTGACTCTCCCTCACCTGTCTGGGCTCAATGATGTGTGAGCGCCATGCCCAGTGCTGTTTGCAGCCATTAGAAGATGCTAGGTAATGCCTGTGAGATGGCACCTCTCACTTCTCCGCTGCTGGGAGTAAATGGAGCAGCCTTTCACAAATAATAAATCCCCGAGGGTCCTTTCTGTGCTTCTCCCCCTCACCTCTGAGCACTGGCTTTTCATTTGTTTTATTTACATAGCCGCCTTTATGAGCTTTCATCAGCAGCTCTGCTTATATATGAAACTAATGGCTTTTCACAGGCATCATTTGAAAGTGTGAGTGCACATGCTTGTTTGTGTGCATGTGTGCATTCATCTATATATTTTATGGTTCTGTTTGCACCCAGGAAAATTATGTGTGTGAGTATATGTGTGTGTGCTGTCTATCTTCAGTGATAAAATCAACATTTTTATCAGGTCTTTACTTTCCATACATTTCCCTGTTGGTCTTGGGTTATTTGCTACCATAACAAAGTTGATTTCTTGTTTTATTTATTTGACCACTGTTTATCAGTTCAAATACTTGGATGGTTATCCTCAAGCATCAATACAAGAAAGACTGGCTGTACTTAGAAACAAGAATCATGTCTGCTGCTGTCATTCTGCAGTGTTAAAAGGTGTTATGTTGCCCTAAAATCCCTTGCAAAACTTCCATTCTTAGTGTGACTGGGGTTGTCTCCTCACAGATTTGACCTGTAACTTGGCCTGATGATGTCATCTGTTGGTCTCCATAGATATAGATAAATATAAAGCCATACTGCAATAACAACTTGATTTCCTGTTTAATTTACCACAGTTTATCAGGTCAAATGTTCCACTAACACCAATACAAGAAAGATTAACAGCCTATACGCAAAATAATCATGTGTGCTGCTGTCACTCCTCAAGCTTAAAAAGTTTTGTTTGGCTTTAAACATATTTTGAAAGTAGACACAAGCGGCACATTTGACTCCTATAGTTAAATGAATCACTTTTAATGTTACACCTAATGTTACACCAAAATCCACTGGACACATTAGACTCTTGTATCAATAACAGCACTTACAAAACTTTCTGTGGTCTTCCATTTACAACATTTATTACTAAACAGGCTCAAAACCCACATTGCAATGCCAGTATTTTTACTGTATTCCCTTGATTTTACTTGAACTTATCCCTAAACTCAACAAGCCACAGCGAAATAAACACATTTATGTTGTGGGAAAACTAACACATCCAGCACCTCTGCTCTGCACCTCATGCTGTTTAACACCCCATGTGCCCCCCTCGGGCTGAACACAAATGGGTCCAGCTTAGGGCCATAATTGGTCTTGATCCTTGGGCTGTGAGCATATTCCAGTGGTGGGTCTGGCTCTGGCGCTTGTTATGTGTGAAAAGGTGGCAGGGGAATGCTGGCCCGTAATTAACAGTGTGCAGGGGACTGTGGAGTAGCACATTTAAAAGTGAATGGGGGAGGCCAGTCCTTTCTGCGGCGCTGCTCGGCCTCTGTCTCCGCCCCCTCTGTTCCTCGTCTATTCACTCCTGCCTGTTATTGAAGCTGATGGGTTTATAGAGATTTTCACACTTTTGGACGCAGGGCTGGTATTGTGAATTTGTTTTTTGCTCGCTGCACATTTTCTTGCCTCTTTGCTGAAACCTGCCACACGCAAACACAGTGCTGTGCCATGTGTTCTTCATTTGCACTGCTTCTCACCTGCATTCCAGGCCTGCGTTGGATTTTAAAGTGCTTAATTATTCACAAACGACCACATTAACTGGGCTTAAAACACATGATGTCCAATTCTGCAGCAGTAAAACTTTTAAAAACTGCAGGTAACTATAGAAATTTTAGATACTTGTGCTGTTTGAAATGCCCAATGTTATTACCCCAATAAACCAATAACAATCTGCTCTTTGTATAACATAATATAACATTGAAATAGGTTAATTCTGAGGTGAAACTTGACCTCATCATTGAGACGCCAGATATTAATTAATGTCACTTGTAATGGCTGGACTTTGCAAACCAATACAGCAGCAAACCTAATAAATAAAATGTTATTAAATCAATCTTGCTTGTTACACCAGCATGAGGTGCCCTTCGTTTTATTACAGGTGATGGACTTGAAACCCATTACTGTATTCTCTATGAAAAAGTAGGATGACCATCACTGTCAGAAGAGAATAAGGAACTATTCAAAAATTCCCAGAATACTTCACCTGCTTGTTAATCATTGATACTGGAACATTTAATACCAGCTCACACGACGGCATAAATCGAAGGACTAGCCGCACCAAAACTGAGACGGGAAAGAGGTTTTTTAGCTGTTTTGCTTCACAAAAATGGAATAAACTCCAAGGAAAAGCAAAACTGGATACGTTGGTGGCACAATCGCAATTTAATAATCCGGTATTAAACTTTTATACACACACCTGCACCTGTTTTTAATGTTTTATATGGACTTTCTTGTTTGTTTTGGTTGTTTTTTTAATGCTTGTATTATATTTTAAACAGGGCGCTCAAGTGCTCTCATTGGGTTCCTCTCTATAAATAAAGATAAAGAAAGAAAGTATAGGGTGTGTATAGTGCGCATGGTGTTTAACAGAGTCTTAGTTTTTAATTTAAATCTGGGATATTTATTAATTATCTGGCTATTCTGGGTCATGCAAAGGAAATATATAAGCAAAACAAATGCTGATATGTCCAACCTTATCTTCCAACACACAGCGTCCTCCTTGTTTGTGCCCTGTGTCTCTCTTGTTAAGCACTTACTGAAGTCCTGGTCCACGTTTGAGCCTTATCAGTGACAGACCCCTTCTCTGTCACTGTGTCTACAAGTCCAGTCTCCAGTATGTATAGATTTAGTCTGCGCACTTTTTCTCAGGGTCCAGATGTTTACACAAAGAAAGATTTTGAGTATACTGTGATGTGGAGCACGTAAACAAAATAACATAGTGATTTATTCCATACAGTTAAGTTGCAGCCTTGATTCGGGCCTTCCTATGAGCGAGCTTATTTTTGTTTAGGAAGAGTTGCTGAGTTATTGTGTCGTCAATTTTATGAGCTGTTGTGAAAAAGTAGTTTGGTTAACGCAAAAAAAGGAAACATTGCATTTTGTGTATACGTGGAAGTAGTCAAATTTCACCCAAGATAGACTGGTCCTGGAGTTTTCTGAAACAAGTTTATGTATGTTTATGTAGACAGACAGGAAGTAGGCTAAGCGATGAGAACTTCCCTGACAGAATTCGAGATAAATGATTGCTCTGCTAAATGAAGGAAACCAAGGCCACAAATGAGCCATCACAAGGAAATGCCCAACATGGATTTCGAAACACTTTCTACGGCGCAAAATCCAGTACGGGCTAGCGGGACTTGTGCGAGCTTGCCCCCTGTCTGTGTGTGGTTCGGGGGTAACAGGTGGGGGGTATGCTCTGTCCTGGTTAACAAGAGTGTTATTGTGTTGTCCTGTGCTGCATGACTGAACGTCAGCTGTGTTGGGGTCATCCTCCTACCCCCTTAACCCCCGGAACACTAACATGGCAGCCACGCATGCCCGCACTCACATAACACGCGCACCCTCATGAACAAACGCATATGGACTCAAGGACACACCCAATCACGCGCATACAAGCACATTCTGTTATGCATCAGTTGGCGGTGGCCTCTAATTGAATTGGGGCATGATCAGTGATATTTCTGATCTGGTGGGTCTGGTCTGGTGGGGAAGTGGCATCTGCGCTCACTAGCTCCCTACAGCCTGTGTGAGACTTAGCTGCTTTCGGAGGTTATGCAGACCCCCTCCCTCTATGGTTCAAATATACACTTAGCTTTGTAAAATCACTCACACAATGGCCCGAGGCGCTCCACCAGTTCTGTAACACTACCCTACGACAATACCGCCTCAACCGCTGGGCTGTTTACTTTCTGAAAGAGTTAAAGTCCTCCACTTAAAGGATTACCTTACGCTCCCCCCACGTTACCCCATACCTGTGCCATATGATTTCAATTCAACGGCAAATGCATTTACACGAGATGCTGTGAAATTTTAACAATATTGTATACATACGCGTGTGCGCTCACTTACATATGGGTAAACATTATGGTTCGGATACCGATATCGGAGTTTGCAAATTAACTTAACTGGATTTATCTAGAACATAACACAATTAGATGTATTTTTTTTACGATTATTATGTAAATATGCAGTCTCGTTGTTCTTCAGTTTCCATATTGGTGCTTACACGTTTTTTTTTCAAGATTGTATTTGAAAATCTCCCTTGATATCACCTATAGCAAGGTTAGCATCGCTATACTATCCATCCATCATCGAAATTCTCAACTTTCTTCAATATCTTATTATCAAGCACTTTGTAAACCTTAGATCTTGCAGTTACCCGACGTCTCCTGCCTCCCTTGTCACTCTGAAGTGGATGTCAAGTGCTCTACCTTCTCTCACAAACGCCTCACGCTGAGAGGGGAGGGTCGAGCTAAGCACCGAGGCGGAGCTAGAGATCGTAAGTGACCAGCTTGTTTACTAACAGACTAATTGTTGCCCTCCCCACGTACCAGCCCTTGTAAGGAACCGTGTGGCCCCCTGTGGAAATGCCTGACTTAGTGGTTACTTGAGAAACTTCCACGTGAATCAACAGCAGGGTAGATCTGAGAAAGCAGGTGGGCGATCTCCTTAACCGCAAGAACCCACACACTGTTGCTATACGTGCTCGGATTGTCTTTTATTTGAAGATTATATTTAATGAGCAAAACGTGCACTTCGCTGGTAGCTTCCCAATTCGCTCCGGAGCTCTAGCTGTTGTCTCTTCTGATTGGCTGTTGTCTCAAAGATGGCCACATGAAGGTCAGCAGATTCCAGATTCCAGCTTTGAAGCCCTGTACTGTCTTAATCGTGTCTGTATAAGGCGGGAAATAGCGGGATTATGGCTTTATTTGATTTCCACTCTGTGGTCGGCAGATATCACTTTCACAATAATACTTGGATGAACTTGTAACAACTCAGAAATCTAAAAAGTCTGCAGTTATTTGTATTTGAAAGGCTTTGAGCAATCTTAAGTCGAAGTTAACTAGCAGGGACAAAGTTACCACTACAATTTCCACCAATACAAAGCTGTCAGAGTGATAAAAAATGTAATAGTCCTGAAAATGGGGAAAAAGTCATGTCACAGAAACCCATTGCTACTATTGCTATTTCTTCCTATTGCAACTACTACTATTACATGTATTATTACTCTCTTTAACTGCACTGTTATATTTGTTGGTGATCGAGCAGCAGTACTATATAAAACATTTTTGACATTTGATCCCGGGCTACTAGCTCCACTACTTTCACAATCATCCACACCACCACCATTACATTTAGTCCAATGAGGTTCATCTGACAATTTTAATACATTCTTTTTATTAAAATACCATACCTGTTTTTCCATTGAGGTAAAATTATCACACTCTACACCCGAAATCAAATAAACCACATTCTAGTTTAGTATGGATAAAGATAAACACTTTGTCAACTTTTTTAACGGTTCTATGTTACATGAAATGGATTATTATAAGCTTTTAATCACGCTGGAATGTTGTTACCTCATCAAAAACATACCTGCAGTGTGGTTTTGTTTCATTCACACATGTTTGAGTAATCCCAGTTTATTAGTCTGGCTACATCTCCACAGCTCAAAATGCTTGGCAAAGATTGGCAATTCCAGGACTGAAATTATCCAAGTGATTCTCGTGGAGGTGTGTTGGGTTTGAAAACACAGTGGAGCACTTCCTGTGTCACCGCATGACATCCACCTGTCAGTGTTTTGAGCGAATAACTCTCTAAATATGCAGGGTTTGTGCGTTTAAACATGGGAATGAAACACAACACAGCTTTAAGTATGTTTTTGATGAGGAAACAACATAACGCAGATCAGAAAATGATATAAAATGAGCTCTTTTACAGTTAGTTTCATAACTGTTGAGCCTCCGTTTGATTTACTATTATCTTGTCCATCCGTCTTCCTTTGAACCGCATCTTATAAAACAAACCCTCTCCTATGGTTGGACTCACACAATGTCACAAAGTCACGCATGCACCTTGAAGGCCCCCTTAAATTAACATAATGCCATGCTTGGCCCTTGGAGAATGCCATAGACAGCTGACTACTGAAGCTTATGAGAATGCTCAGTTGTCAAGAGAGAAGAATTTACATGAAGGTGCCGCTTCCACTTTATGTGCAATGCATGACCCGTGCATGCCAGCCCTGTGCACATGTAGTCAGGGCTTGTGTGTCAGGGAGAGGTCAAGTGATGGGCTGCAAGACTTGTTTTTGTGCCTTGGTGTGCTCTTTGTCTATGTATATAAGACAAAGGATCTTGAAAACCATCCCGCAAGGACTCAACCATTTCTTTGAAGTCGCAGCTTTGACCTTGTGAGGTGAGGGAACATACATCCTGTCCTATATTGTGCAGAATACGCATGAGGAAATATGGAACCAAAACATACTGCTTACATGATGGCATTTGTCAAGTAGATTAGCAATTTCACTGTCTTCTTTAGAGGTCACTGAGTGGGGTCCTGTGTACAGTGAGACTAGTGGCCTCTTCTATGTATGTCTGCTCTGCTTTGGTGATTCTCAATACATTTACTGCGGCTATTCCTTTCTTTTTTTCAACTGTATTTTAGTAAGCGGTATTTCAAAATCTGTTTACAGGTTTGAAAAAGGATATTTCGCGGTAACTGCACCATTGACACTTTGATTCCCATTATGATCCAGTTCACGCTGCTGCTGTGAGTCAATAAGTAATGTACGGCTCCTTTCACAATGATGGGCTCACATTGTGCTTCACGGATTTGAAAACTCCAAAATCGAAAAAATCTATCATTTCTTTGGGCAAAGTACCATCGATACATTGTCTCCTCCAGTCGCATTATAGCTAAAAGGGTCACGACTAAATGCTAATATAGGAAAATGTTTGAAAGTCATTTTGCCAGTACCTAAAAAACACTGGACTAAGAATAGTCAAACAGTATGATGTGTTCTAGGTTCTCTTCATTTTCCTGAAGCAGTGTGAAATAGCACTGGCCCTACAAAACCTCTGGCACTGGAGTATGACATGTCACGGGGCAGCCCTACATCACTAACAAGTGGCTACTGTGAAAGGCCAAGTGGCTACACAACCCCAATGTTCTCCCTCATAATATTAAACTCATTCTGCTTTTGAAAGGTTGATTCTGAAGTGATATGTTATGACCACACACTGTATATATAAATGGACATGGCTAACCTGCTCCAAATAGGAAGTGAGCCTGGGCGTGCTTTTGGCTCCATCAACTTTGGCTCCAATTCACTTTACATTGGAGAACTGTCACACTCTGTTAGTCCACTTGTTTGTACAGTGTATAGTTATGACTTAATACACTGAACGAATTGTGCGGCTATATTCATTTGCAGTCCAATGCAAATTCATATTACTTAGCTAGGTGCTGATAACTACAACTTTTTGACTTGCCTCCCTTTGAACATCAAGTCATTCTCTCTCTCTTTTATACTCAACAAACATATTCTTTGGAGTCTTTCCCAGAATACATTGGCAATCCTCTATACCCAGTCCCAATCTGCTCCTTCTACTTGATTCACCTCCAGAGGACGAGTGAGGGGGCACTGAAGGTGCCAGGAAGGTGCCAACTTTACTGTTCTATCAGATGTCTCCTAAGATTATGGAAATGGACTGTGCTCGTAATGAAGCACTGATGTACTGCGCATAGTATGACTCACATTTGTGTCTTTCAAACATCCGTCTTTAAATGGACTTCTTATGGCCATTGATTTTTTAAGAGTTGTGAATAGGTGATGAGTTGTTGGGATATTCAGACATGTGAGAGGGATGGCACATGTCAGACATAAGGTAGACTGTTCTGGTCAGTCATGTGACTCATGCTCGTGCAATTAGCTCCCACCTGGCAACAGTCATGTCATCACTACAGGGAAATGTATGTTTTTCCTTACCTTTTAAACTTAACAGTTAAACAATTATTTGTTTAAGGTTTATTCCTGACCTTCACTGGCCAGTCTGTACAATCAGGTGCCCCCTTATTTTTTTGGCTGAATTGTTTAACTGTTCTTTTTTCACATATCCAAACATGTGCAGCTCTTCATGTTGGCTCAGAAGGCCTTGAGCACTGGGTTTATACAAGTTTGCATTCAGGGATGGAGAGCTCCTGTTGGAGCCAGTGACTAAGTGGGGCTTTCTAAATGACTGAACTCATATCTCATGCTTTGGGGACTGGCTGCTACTGTAGTCTGGCTGTAGTCTCTGAGCTATCATTAGCCAACAGTGTTTTAGCACCGCACTGCACTGAGATGTGAGACTTTATATGTAATGTTAGACTTTTGTCCTTGAATCCATAATAATATTTGTCTGCTAACACATACATTTCTGTAATATTATTGGCACTGCAATCATTGACCCCGAGTGCCCCAGAAAAATCTGTCATTAATCTTTGCTTTAGTCTGCTTTTTACGGATCCATTCTAACATTCTGTGAAGTTATGTGCTTTCACTTGGCTATTGATAAAAGCTACATTAAAAGAGAGTGACTTTCATGCAGGGGAGAGCAACCTTTGGCAATGGGCCTTGATGAGACTGCTGGCCAGGTTTTCATTAGATGAATGCTGTGTGGGACCAAAGCCAGATAAGAAGGGCGCCAACATGTGGAGCCAACCAATATAGTTATAGCAAGGTGCTCTCTATTCACTTCCTCTACATCACTGTCTGTCTGTGTCCCAGTCACTGACTCCACATCCTTTACACCATAACCTGAGGAAGCGACGCTGGGCTCGTGGCTGTGTGTTTGTCACAAGTGAAGTAGTTTGAAGAGTATTGGTCATTTACAAAATCCATCATTTAACTATTTACTATAGAGCTGAATGATTAATCCAATCTTGATCAAACTGAAATATGAATCAGAGAAGAACAAACAACATTGATGGGCATGGTATTACTACATCCATTTATTTCGCTTCCTGTGATATGTCAGTATTATTTTTACTCTAGTCACTATCCTGAGGTCTTAAACTTGTTGTGGACCATATACTGACGTGCTGTATATACATAGTAAATGCTTAATGTAGCATGAAGCTGTGATTTAGCAGACATTTCCGTTGTGTCCGCTGGCATAAGTGTGATCAGTGTGACTTCCTGTTGTGAAAATAGGTGTTACTCAAAGTGGGCTTTTGTTTAGTATTGGTGTATTTCCACATGGCATGGTGAGTCTTATCCCTGATGGTTTTAAAATTGGCGTGTGCGTTTGTGTGTGCCTCCGCAGCTGTGTGTGTGTGTACATGCAATGCGACAGATAAGCTGATTAGTGTGAACTGTGGCCAGGTTCATTTGCATACGTTTCTTATCTCATTAGATTGGTATCAGCCACTGTCACCATGCGAGGGCCTTAACCAGGATGTCTTTGTAGCGCACTTGCTCACGTTCACACACACACGCACACACAAGCTCACGCTGATGCTTCACCCTTGATCTGTGGGCTCCGAGCTTCTCCTGTCTCTAACGTGACTCTAAAACTGACACGGCAATTGTATGTTATGCTCACGGTGTCCCTCTCACAAGGTCAGGGAAACATTCCTATAGGGGTCTTTGGCTCTGCTGTTTGAGTAGTGAAAGCTCGTTTTAGTAAATGTGGATAATTTAGTTTCGAGCAAAAGCCACTTCTCTTTTCTTAGCTTTCTAGATCTTTCTCTTATGCAATAATCTTGAGCTGACATATATGTTGTTGCTATTATTTACCGTAAATTTGTGGTGCGCCAAATATTATCAGCACATTTTTCATATTTTTTAAGATAACTGTTATTCTGAATTGGGTGAGGTGCAGCGTTGTTCTTCAAGGATATACATTTGTGCCAAAGGACAGTAATTTTTTCACCAAAATATTAAAAAAAGCAAACCAAATTATTTAGCCTCAGTCGTTGTGGAAATCTCTCTCTTCTTCCTGTCAGCCATCTATTGGCAAAAATGAGAACGCATTTACATTTCTTAACTTCTAAATAATATATGCATGTTCAAATTGAGTTGAATCGCTCATGATTACACAGTAATTACTTTAGCATTATCCCAGCATTCTAATACGAGTCGATAGGTTTCCAACACAATGTCCTACAGTTTACCCCTGTAAAAGTTTTGTTCTCTTCTTATTGACGAAAGCCCGCCTTGTACATGCCTGCGGGTTAACTGTTAGTCAGAGTTAGAGGGGTAAAGAGAGCAGCAGAGACAACCCTCACATCTTGCCTTCCTTCAAGAGGCTAATGCTTTATTTATAACGCTGCACCCCCTAGGAGCACACCTCGGGTCCCCGCGCAGCCCGCTCTTCCCCACAGGTATACCCCGCGCCGCTGCCTTGTACTCTGTTACCTAGCGCACCTTCACATGCCTCTGCTTTCAACATCCCACTCCTGCGGCTGCATTAGAGGAACTTATGGGGAGAGATACAAAGACACAGTGTGATGCACATATACAATCTGCAGACTGAAGCGCTTTCACAGCCATGGTCTCCCTTGTCTCATTGCAGCTCTCTGGTGTGTTGGAGAGAAAGCGCTGAATCCCCTATCCTCCAGCCCTGCTCACTCCCACCGAGCCCAGGAAGCACCACAGCGGAGAGAGAGAATGGAAGAAGTACGGAAAAAAGGAACTGTGGAGGAATGAAGGAGCCAAATCAGAAGGAGGAGAAAGGAGAAGACAAAGGAGTAGGAGGGGGTGATCGCGGAAAGCCCATTCTTTTTCAACTTGGAGATGCTCAGTCCCCCTCTCCTCACTCAAACCTGCATTTCTGGGTCACTAGAGACATTTAAACTGCACTTATAATTAACAGCTATTTTTAAACAGGGAGGGAGAAGTGGAGCGGTGGCGAGGTACAAAAGCATTAAAATTGCCCCAGATTCGCTATTGAATAGGACACATCAAGGCAATATGCTGGCAGATCAAAGTGAGCAAGGAGAAAAGGAGACAGGGCCGATCAGTGGGGATAAATTGTTCCCTTTATATTGGCATAAGAAAAGAGCTCTTTGCAGCTGAAACAATTTAATAACCGCATTCATTACCTCTGTCCAGCCTGTCTGTCTGTCTGCTCCACAATGCATCTGCCGCGCGCTACCTCCTTTTGTCTCGCTCCCACTTCCACACTCTAACTTATCACCAATTTTCCTTTTATTCCACACACCTTTCAGTCCGCCCTTTATGTGCTAATAGTCATTGTCATCCCTAGCATCCTTCACCTTTAACCTGTTCTCCTCACTGTCCTTAGACTCCAGTATCTAGTGCGCCAGAGCTTTTGCTGAGCTTCTGTGCTGCGGGCCTTACAATGAAGATGTGCAGCGCCTGACACTCTTGGAATGAGAGCCCTAATAGAAGGGGAAGCGGTTATCACAGGGCTCCCCCAGGACCAGCCTCTGTGAGCCTGCCGCTAATTATGGCGTATGCAAATGAATGTGCCGCATTAGGCAGGGGGAGCCTGTCTGGAGCTGTGTGCAGACGCCTTGTGTACTAGCCTTTGTGTATGTGTGTGTGCGTACGCCATATAGAAGCATTAATATGTGTGTACGAACGCGGGGAAAACGGAAGTGAGTTCAAAAAGCCGGGCCAGCGCGCATCTGCACTGATTGACTTATTCTCCTCTCTTGTATTCATCCGTATAAGCCGTGCATTAGGATAAGAATGGAAAGACATGTAACACATTGTACATTAATGGGAGGTTAGTAGAACAGTTCTTAATACATTCCTATAAATATATTTTTTTCCCTGACAGCAGCCTTCCCAAAGAATGTCTCTATTTTAACTATTTGTCTTCCTTTTGTAAGCATTTCTGTACAATTGTGCTCGCTCGATATGTGCACCGAAGCCCTTTTCTTATCCCTCTCCTTCTGTGTGGGAGGCTGAATACATTTAATTAGATTTTTCTATTTCAGAATGTATTAGTAGCAGCACTTTTATGTGACAACTATAGTCTATTTCTTCGATCGTTGCATGCGTTTATGTCCGTATGTGTGTGTGTGCGTAGCCTATATGTTGGCCATCTTATCTCCCCATTAGCCTCTTGTGCCCTGACCAGTATTCCCTCTCCCCTCTTCCTGCTTTCTCTAATGGGTAATTTAGCCATGCTCGCCTGACATCTAGCCTATTCCTTGTTTAGTTGCCATGGATACACTGGCCTATGGATTGCTCCCTTACTCCCTTGGCCTTGTTGTGGATGCTATAGATATCTCAACTATTAGAGGGCAGGAGAGCTAAACACAGACCATCTCTCTCTTCTTCTTCTCTTTAACGTCGTCATGCGCTGCGAGGAAACACTATTTAACCAGTGACTATGAAGATGCGTCAGTTATTTCACATTTACAGTGTGTACTACGTAACTCTTCTAGCGGGGGGCCTGCTACCTGCTGTTTCCATGTAGATTATTCCTTTTCCTGGAGTGTTCCAGAGTATGGTATGATATGATTTTATTTTGAACAGGGACAATGCACAATAATACATAGATCTTAAAAAAAAAATAGGAAAGATGTATGGTGCCAAGTTATAGCCATCCATCCATCCATTGTCTTCCGCTTATCTGTGGGCAGCAGTCTAAGCAGGGACTCACAGACTTCCCTCACCCCAGACACGTCCTCCAGCTTCTCCGGTGGGACCCCAAGGCGTTCCACAGGCCAGCCATGTTATAGCAAAAGTACTAATTTCCACCTGTCGTCCGTGATGTTTAAGTAAAAGTAACAGGACTACATCTAGTACAACACATCTCGACCCTCAAATACGACATTTTTTTTTAAACATTTAGTTCGCACACACATACACAACTATACCAATTTATTCACACACACGCACACAGTCACTCAGTTTCACATATACAAATCCTCTTTCTTATACACATTCATTAGTAGGTGCAAAGTTGCTTTAATATTAGCCGTTTATGTGTCACATGTGCAAACTTTTGAAAACTTGCATGTTATAATCTCGATCTGTTTTGCATTTACTGAATTACAGGTGTTTCTATTGCTTTAAAAAAAAAAAAAAAGAAAAAAAAAGAAAAAAACTTGGAAAATGCCACAAAACGCTTCGCCACAGATCTGAAATTGTCACTTGGCCTTGTAGCATCACTTGCTTCTGTGGAAATAGATGTTTAATGCTGTACTGTGGAACATTTTCCCCTTTCTCTATCACTATATGTCACAAAAACAGTTGAACATATACCCCAGATATTCTGACTCACTTTGGTCGACTTAAAATTGCAAATTTGTTTTAAATAGTGTTGCATATTAATTATCTTATTTTGCCAGAGCTATATCTTACAGTAGAAGAGAAGAGATGTGTAAGGATAGCAATTACTCTGAGGGATGATGAAGAAGTTTCCGCAGTGTGAAAGCCTGAGTTTGAGCCTGGCTGGGCCTACAGAGAGCACATGACAGTCACTGTGGCTTCTTTTGTGGAGCACACAGAACTTTTGCCTTACATAACCCTTCCCTGTGTGCTTTTTCAATTATTTGGGGAAAAATCTTATGTGTGCACTTTCTAAAACTTAATACTTTTATGTGTTCTCCGGCTGAGAGAGGAAACGGGAAGGCATTAGAGATCACATAGAGGAGACAGCTTTTCTAATAGAATATTCTAAAAGGTAAAGTTTAACATTGGAAAAAGTCTAATATTCAAGACATATATCTGTGTATGTGCAGATAGAGGTAAAGACTGACATTTAGAGGCAGCTTCCCCCTTAAGTGCCCCATTCCTCCCTCCTCATCCCTCCTCTGCTCCTCTGTGGGGTTAAAGCGCACCTTCCCACTAAAGAGCGTTGGGGTCACGCATCTGCATGTGAAATGTGAACCCACTGACATTCCAGGGCAGGCCTAAGCCGTGCAGCCTTTTGTTCACTAAGGTGCCAGTGTCAGGCCAAACAAGCCCAGTGGAGGTCCCTGAGAAGAGAAGAGGAAATATAAGATATGTACATGGTGATCAGTGCAGTCTGTTCAAGATGTTTATTTACACGTCAGAGTTAGAGCTCAACTTTGAAGCTCTGTATCCAATGTGCAGTTTTATAACAGACCTTTGGGAATTCATTTATGGCAGAGTATTGTTATATTTATGCACTTTGCCAAATAAAACACAACATACACGTTCATTCTGAAGCTTGTTTTGTGAAGCAGCCCAGAGGACCTATATGACCAGGCCGGGGCCCGCTCATTGTGTGAATTAAGTTCTAAAGCACAAAGGCCAGCTATTCACAGCACTGATGGACTCCTCTTTAGGCTTTATGTTCACACTGGCGGCTAAACAGAAAAAGAGAAAAAACACTCTGGGAAGGTCTGCAGAAATAAAACATATGTACTATTATAAATATAAAGCACACAAACAAGACATAAAGATATAGGCACAAAACAAGTGCACAACAGATCAGGATCTGAATTCTGAATATAATACAATTACACTTTGTTCCTGAAAATGTATTAATCGGAAATGTATTCACAGAATAAAAAATATGAACTATGGTAAGAGCTGTTATGCTGTAACGGTGCAATAACATGTGTTTACCTAGATGTTAATACTGTTGTGATTTGTACACATTGTAAAAAACAACATACTGTATTTTTTGTGAACATAAAGAGACACTCATTACTGAAAGTGTTTGCATCATTTTCTTTAAATTTGAATACTAAAACATTTTAAAATAATACAAGTAAAACCAAGGGGAATACATTACTCATAAAGTGCTCTGCTCCCTGGGGAGAATGCCACAGTGTGAGTGATTTAGTTAGCATTACTACATTAGAGCTGTCCATCCATCCGGTCTGCTTTTGCAAACACATCCATCGCAGTCCTAGTTAAAACACTGGGGGATCTGCCCACTCCCCCTCCACCTCCAAAGTCTTTTATGATGTCCATAAAATGGAAGAGTGCAGCTTTACTTGAACTAATAATATCTGAGCTTACAGGCCTGTGATTGATGATCTTTAAAGCCAGCCCGATCGGTCTCATCTTTCTTCAGATTTTTATCACTGACTTGTTTGCAGTCATGTGCAATCACAAGCACCGGGAGAGGTAACAAGTGCTTGATGTATGATGCTTGGGCCACTTTTGTCAGCTGTGCATTTCCCTTTTCTGCTTCACCTCTTGTTTTTTTCTTCTATTTTAACTTTAAGTGTTCTGGTAGAAGCTGCCTTCCATCTGGTTGGAGCACCTTGGCTCATTCTGTCTCGGTATTTCTCTCTTTTTACAGATAGAGGTCTGCTCTTGGGGAGAGAGACGTGAGGTGGGCAAAACATTTCTCTTCTTTTGTTTATTAAGTTCTCATGCCACATTTACAGAGTAGAAGTTGTTATTTTTCAAAGAGTAAATGTTTTGAGACTCTTAAAACCAGCAGACAACCAGCATCACATAAACATCTGCATATTTGTCCATGTTAATGATAAACTGGCACATTTTTACATCACGCTTTTCCACTTTCAAGACTCTCAAAGTGCTTCACATCAAGGAACCATTCACCCATTCACACACACATTCATACACCAGTGTACGCAGACACTGGGGACGAGATGGTCTTGCCCAAGAACTTGACGACAGTATTCATTCATGTGGGAGCTGGAATTACACCGCCAACCTGTAGATGACTAGATCTGACCGCTCTATCGATGCTGTTCATGTCGAGGGCAGATTTCGAACCTTCAGCTTTCGGCTCAGTGTGCAAAAACTCGACCAACTGAGCTACTGTCGCCCAAACACACACCAAAGCACATTTTACAGAATCTAACAGTCAGTCTCTTTAACTTAATGTGGTTGAAAGTTTATCTGTTGTCCTGTTGTTGGCCTTGTCCTGCCTCTTCTTGCTACTGATAAGAAACCCCCCATGTGACTGGAACTGTCATGGCCATTCATTTATGAGTTTTACAAAGAGTTGCTTCATTACACAGCCCATAGACTGCCCATAGCGCCATCTCCTCTCCTCCTTCAGCCATCTTCTTCCTCTGAGTTTGGGCGTTTATCTATGAGACTGATCTATTTTACGATGAGACTGGGTGACAATGCTTTGGCACAATGGTGAAATAAACACTGAGGGTAAGGTTAAGGAGACAGGGGGACCAATGAAAGTGTTTGACGTGGGTTATTATGGGCCGTGACATCCCCTTGGCTTTCTACTTCACATAGGTCCTTGTAGCAGAGCACATTTATATACTGGAGGTCTTAGTTAGTTTCAAAGCAAGGGCAAAGCCTGTCTAGTCCCCTACATCTTCTTCTACCTGTACTTCTGCTTTTCTTTACAAACATTTTTTTTTTCTTTCGCTCCCATCTTCCTGCCTCCTCTCTCTCCTCTGTCTCCAAGCCGTTCTGATGATTGATTGTTTCTCTGTGCAGTCTGACAGGATGTAGCACACTGGCTGCCCCTGGGGCCCCTCGCAGACTTGCACCACCTGATTAAGACTCCCCTTGTATTCAGCTGCATGGTGCCCTACCAAACCCACTCCTATCAACATGTACAAAAATAATAACAAAGGTTCTGCCAGAAGATACCATTTTGTTTATTGCAAGCATCTGAATAAGAAAGGGTTTTGTTTTGTTTTTTTAACATGGCTGATAGCTTCTGTCTCATGGGCTTCGGTCTTCTCAGTATCAGTAGCGGCTGTGAAAGAAGCCACGCAAAAGGTCTTAAGCCTAATAAAGTCTCTGCTGCGTTACAAACACAGTCAGGTCTAACCCCATTACGCTTGGTAATAGTTTTTAAAGATATAAATCTCTTTGTTTTCCTTCTATTGAGACGGGAGAATGAACGTGAGCTGTACCACATCACTGAAGTGAGAATGATACGTTTACGTACGCTACCGCTGCAATGAAAATGGAAAACAAAAAGACTGTTTATCTTGAGTTTATAACAATTACATTATCCCAAATTACATTACATTGTTCATATCTATAGAGTCTATCAATATCATTGTGGCATATTGAATTAGCTGATGCGCCAGTGTAGCTGAGGTTATAACCTGCACAGACAGATGCATTGTCAGGATCTTAAGAGTCATGTCTGGGTTCTTAATGTCAGCTGCATGACAACAGGGTCAACTGTCTGCTCAAGTTCATCAGACCAGAGACCCGCGTTTGACATAACATCTCATATTCAGTTTGTTTTCCTGGTTTAAACTTTAAAGTGGTGCAGAGCGGAGGTGCAGAGTGAGGTGTAAGAGTGGAGGTAAAACGTTTGCATTGATCTAAGGGGGAAAGTGAACAGTCAAGTGTTTTGTATTGAAGTTGCTAGTTTTTATTTAACATTTAGTAACATTTTATAATACCTATCCCTAATTAGCCTTAATAAAGTATGAATAAAGACCTCATTTATAACAATGATTCATGTTTAAAAAGTATTTCATTTATATCTTAACCTTAACTCTTAACCCATTTTAAGTAGTTACTAAGCCTTATAAACTATAAACTATTTGTTCTTCATTCATCAAGCTTTATTAAGGCAAATTAAGGTGTAGTGATTATAAAGTGTAACTTCACACTTTACTTAGGTGCAGTAATGGCTGGAAAATGCTGGAAAAGGAAAGTGAATCCGAGCCGTATTGTTCAGTTCTATCTGGACATAGTTGCAGATCCATGTGTTGTTTCAGACTGTCGATTGCAATTCTATCCATAATGTAATGATTAGGTTAAATCAGTGGGCATGTTAAATAATAAAGGAGCCGCTCTGGTGATGGTGGAAACCCCCGGGCCTGGTTCCAGCACAGTTCAGGCCTCATCGAACCTTGGTCTTGTTCCAAATTGATGTTATAATATGCTAGCCCTCCGCTGTGGTGCAAAAGAGCAATATTGATATTAGAGTGGTAAAGGTCGTGTGTGTGTTTTGTTTGTATAAAGAGAGAGTTAAAATGTGGAGAGAAAGAAGTCTGTTGTTGGGTTTGCCTGTGTGCACATGCTTTAAATGCATGCGAACATAATGTACAATGTATTAGCCTGTAGGTGTGCTTGGTATTTTAGCATGGCCACATTTATATCTGTCTGTGCTTTCCCTTCCACCTTCTGCTGATAGCATCAGCACACAGAGTGACTGATGACACTTGTTTCCACACTCGGCTGCACCACTGCCTAATGTCTCTTTGTTTATTAATTAAGTGCAGGACATACATGCTGAGAGACACCTATTGATTTCACTGCACCTTTAATTGACTGCGCTTCCATAATCATATTATTGTAGCAAAATTATTATACGGTCTGTGTGCTGTCTCTGTGTTTTAGTGTTTGTCAATAGCTTTGTAGCTTCCTATTATTTCAAGATATTTGAACTTGAACAAGTTATTTTAATCCCCACTGAAAGAAGAACTAAAAAGGCAGAGTAAAGTGTGATTTTGATTGTGATGTTTGAATATGCACGGCATCTATAAAACAGCATATATTTGTTAGTGAGTTGTTGAAGCACTTGAGCCTTGTCTGCTGTGCCAATTAAAGGCACACACATAGTACATGGATGTCATTACATTGAGCAGTCTGCCTGTGAATGGAACAGATTTGGGTGTTTGTGTGCAGTCGTGGCAGTGGTTCCCTGGTGAGTCTGACCGGGGGTTACAGTCTATCCAAAACGTCTGTCTCTTGCTCACCACCCAGATCAGCCCGTTCAGCTTGGCTGGGCCCAGTTGTCTTGGTTTGTACTGACGAGTGTCTGCTAAAGGTCTGTCTGGAGTTCAAGTACATTCAAGTCATCTGCCGGCCTCCCACTGTGCCTGACACAGATGGCTCCAACTACAGCTGGCACAGCATGGAGCAGCACCTGACTGTGCCCATCCACTCACACACACATACACACATACACACACACGTACACACACACCCCCACACATATACACACACAGCCCCACACACACACCCCTACACACATATACACACACACATACACACACGTGCACACACAGAGCTAGGATCTGATACATCTGCTCACTTACTGTACATAAAGGCACAAACTTACAACAAGTAAGCCTCATTGTGGCATTGAGCTATGCAGACTTTTTCTTGCACATAATTTCGTTGAGTTTTAATTAACACAACAAGGATTTAGTGTCCTCAGATGACATCACTCGGAGCAGAGACTTTGCCTCATTATATCTTCATGTCTCTTAAGTCAAACTGTTAACTAAAGAGTGCAGCTAACAATACTTTACAAGTAAAAGAAAAAATTCAATTCTGTCAACTGGGCAAAAAGTTTTTGGGATTTTTTTCACTCAAAAACTTTTTGTCCAGTTGACAGAATAACATTTTTCTTTTACTGTGGCTCATACCTGGACTGAAGGATTACACAGACACTTTACAAGCCAATGTTGTCATTTTATCCACTGCACATTTCCTTTTTCAACACATCCACCTTCCTGATGTTTTGTGCGTGTTTAGTTTTGGATTTCTATACTGTTCTAAGAAATCAACCATTTCTGTAAAACGTTGTGAGGCCACTGCTGCTGTGATAGTGGGCTATTTAAAGAATCTTTGAAATTAATTGAACTACAGTTACAGTTACAAAATTCACAGGCTATGTAATTTAGGTCATTCGTCTACAGTCATTTTGCATGAACTGATTCTTGTTCTCCTCCAAATAAACTCGATCCAAGTGCCAAACCCTAACGTGTCATCATAGCTGGTCTTTGTTCTGGCCCCAGGAGCTCAGCATATTTACTGCTTCTGCTGCACCACATGATTGTGTTAAAAGAGCAGCCGACAGAGACGTCTGCTGCCGCTGCTATGTGCTCTTTTTCTCCGGGAAATGCCACTGCTTCATTAAATGGACTGCAGTCGACATATTAAGTTTAGTCCCATTTGAATTCATGGCGCATTAGAGAGTATTTGGAGTCTGGGGCCTTACCTGGCTCTGGTACAGTTATGTCTTTAGGTGATCTATAAAATGTTATTATTTAAAACAAGCTCTTTATGGATTGCTTACGAGGCATGCTTAGCACATGATTGATCTGACCTTTCAGAGACCGTCGTTCTTTGGGAAAACATCAACCTTAACCTTTTTAGTTGGATTACCCTGCCAGCGTCTCTGTACCAGCGCTTGTATACGCCGCTGTGTGCTTAGATGAATATGTTGGTGATATTTGTCTGCACCATATTCAATTCATATGTGTGTAATGTAAAGCAACTTGCACTGCCTGTTGTATATGCTTTTTAAGGTTGGCTTCACAGAGATGAAAATAATGCCTCTCTGATGGATTGATCAATCATGTTTGAAAGGTTATCTGTGTGTCTATGTAAGTGTGCATGTTTGTGTGTGTGTGTGTGTTTGTGCGACGGCAATGTACGGCTTGATGCAAAATAGAGATTGATGGAGGCTTACGGTGAGGAGGATACTCTGTTATCTCCTTGTAATTAAAATCCACCTCATAAAGATTATTGACTCCCCCACCCTACAAACCAGCATGCTCCCTCGCTTGGCAGAGTTTGCACAGCGCTTCTTAAAAAATGAAAAATAGCGTATTAAGCAGCACATATTTCCCATTTATGCAGAACATTTAGATGTGGTTAAGTTATCGTAATGTGCAATAAAACCTGGATGTGAAATTTGTAATCCACTTTGGAAAATTGCTTACGATATTGCTTTAACATCCCCTGAAAGAGCTTTGGAGACGTGTGTGCCAGCTTTATTGTATGCCATAATTTAAAAGTCCTCAATGCAGGCAGTAAATAGAAATTTATTAGTGGCAGGTTTAAATGTGCAGACTGGGGTAGCATGACTGGATGCTTGACTTCTTTCTATAATCCTTGGGGTGTGTGTGCTGGTGCCAACATGTGTGCATGGCTTGGTACATCAGACATTACAGGAAATTAGACTGTGTTGTTCCTTTTTGGTTCAAATATTTAATAGTGTGAGTAAAGATTGAAATTGATTGCATAGTTGTTTTACCTTTTATCTTTTATCTTCCGCAGGTGGAGAGCTTTTCCTATGGGGTCTAATCCCTTCTGTTTCATGGGTCAGTGACCATTCTGACCTCAAAAGATTTTGGACCCCCCAGCTGGCTTCAGTAGCGGGCCAAAAGGTGCGTGGGTCTAAAAGAAATTCCTAAACACCATTTCTAAAGAAAAACACTCTGGCACTTTTATATTGTATGTGTTGTTGTATGACATATTATTGCATGAACTTTAATTAAACCAAGAGAATTTCTCATTACTTCAAGGTTATTTATGCACTTAAGAAAAGTTTGTTAAAGGTACATGTTTTTATTTTTCCTGTTTTTTCTAAATAGTCTTCATATCCTTCCCACACTCTTCATGTTGTCTCTCATCAAACCATCATTCACTTGCGAGGGAGGCATCATTAATGCACAGTAGGCCCGAGCAGCTTGATGTGTGCTAATTATATTGTGTGTTTTACACGCCCCGTGACTTTTGCTTAGTCAGTGATGAGCTCAGGCTCTGGTAATTGTTTTGTGAATGTGATGACTTTCTAAAAGCCTGTATGTGACTGTGGATGTTTAGTGTATGTGAGCTGTGAAGCGTTCACAGGGGATTTCCACTCACATTTATACACTTTTTTTTTCCTAACCCCATATAACATACACCTTTGCTAACTTAGAAAACTGAAGATGACTGAAGATGACTCTGACAACTTAAACCAGCTCTTAACTTTAAACTACATCTGTCTGCACAGCTCTTTGACACACAGTCAACCATGACATTGCTTCTCTGCTTGTATTCTTCACTTCCCTGTGATCCCCTCAGTACTGTACATCACTCAGTGTGTATACCTGCAAATGCTTAGCCTTTGGCTGATCGTGCTGATTGGAGGTGTCCTTTGGCTCACCTGGGGGCTTCCAATCCTATTAGGCCAACCATCCTGAGCCTAGCATCCCCAGCAGCGGCTGTTTGATCACTGGTGCTTAGAGCCCACACTTGTCCTCTTATGTTGGTGTTAGTTATGGAGGAGAGCAGCAGCAGTGGAGATATTTGTAGGAGGTTCAAATGCTCTTTTTAACTCTCCAGGGGGCAGAGGGTAAGGTCTGGGCCCACCTAGCAACGTGACACACTGCTGCTGCATCAGCTACTGTCAGATATGTGTTTTTTTCTAACTTGAGTCATTTAAATACTGAATATATTTCATCCATGTTGCAGCTCTTGTTAGTATTTAACAAACCTAAGCACCATTCGGTTGCTCTTTGGGATACATTAATTGTAAGTTCCTTATCCTTATCACTACTTCCCTGGTACTGTTCTTTACTTGCACACTAGCGTCTCTCTTGTGATCCCTCCCCCTTCCTGCGTTGCACCCAGAGCACCTAGGAAGAGCCATGTGTTTCCAAAGTGGAGTGGATGGGAAATCGAAGCAGGGCTTCTGTGTTTATCAAGCCACAGCTCCGTCACCTCGCTCCTGCTCCCGTCTGGAGGCCCAGGCAAATTGGTGACAGCAGAAACAACTATACAGCTCACATGGCCCTGGTCCCTGCACACACACTCACACACACACTCACACACCCAGTGGAGCACCTTGGCCTCTTTAGTTTTATTGCTGGTGTCAGGTGAGGAGGTAGTGGAGTAATGTCTAATGTTAACCTCACACACACATGTATATAGAGAGAGTATATACACATTGGTTTGCAGTCCTGCTGACACTTCAGCTAACAAGACCTGTGAACTACAGTGACATAGCTCCCAGACTTGCCACAGTTACACTGTAATGCTAAGCTCAGGACCAGGCTGCAGCCCAAAAGATTTCTCTATGCAGCTGGAATATATTTAATTAGCTTTTATAAAGCACCAAATCCCTCCCCATACTATATAAATATAATTGTTACTTATGCCATAATGTGGCCCCTAGATTATCTGCATTATCTGCAGAATATTACTTCTCGTCTCCCATTATATTTCCTTCATCTTATTAATGTAATATAGAATTGAACTATGGCGACTGGGTAATGGATAATGCTGCTGAACATGTTTTCTCTTGTTTTTTCTCCTCAGCAGAGAGCACAGAGTTGACCGGGGTTAGAGCCCTCCACAGCTCTGATACCTTGAAAATGAACTGCACAAACTACGCCCAGCCATTGTGTCTAAGTGCTTACAATGATGCCATTTAAGAGTGTATTGATCCCAGTGCTACAGGGTCAATCATTGGATCAATGCTCTGTAGGGTTGGCAGGAGACTTGACTGACTGTATGAATGAATGGACAGTTGGATAACGGATGAATGGGTGAATGATGGTGAGATAATGGTTGCCAGTAAAAAAGAAGTATGTATGGAAATATAGCAGGCTCATTATCAGTTACTAAATCAATCCGTGTCAAGATTTAAACACATGCTCATAATGTCATAACACTTTATTCTCAGTTATAATATTCTATCTTACCAAAATGGATTCAACCATTTTGAAAAATGTTGTTACCATACACTCTTTGTCCTGTCACACTGTCCGAGAGGAATAGTGTTGCAGTAACACCAACTTAAAATCAATATGTGTTTAACTGTACACCATATTTGGACATTTTTATTGCTTTTCTCCTGCTGCCACACAATTCTCAGTGACACTCTACAGAAACCCTTAAGCACACATTGATTGACAAATACAGCAGTTTTACCTTGGAGCTTATGGACTTACCCAGACCCAGCATGGATTTTAAAGGGGACCGTGGGAACACTGCCACAGCCGGCACTAGCCCTTTAACTGGCAGCTCTTGTGTTCAGTGTTAATGTTATACACGTCCATACAGCTAATCTGAAATATTCTATTGTGCTATTATGGATCATGAACTTTGTATTAAAAGGACATGGTTAAATTAGATTTGGAATTTAAAAAAAAATACATTATTAAGTTAGTGTGTTTACTTGTGTGAAGTATATTATATGGCTCACATCCCTAAAGGAGTTGTATATAAATATGCACAGTACTATAAAGGGAGAAGTCAATATATTCTGTAAATGAAGAAAGACTTATTGTCATTAGCATCTTCACAGTAGATTGCTGTTTACACCAGGGTTCATTGACCTAGTTATTCAGCTCCTGGCAGCTCAACATTAAGAACTATAACAACAAGCAACACAAGGGAGATGTCCGGATCCCCTTTATTCTTTTACATGTGAAATGCATATGAGAAGAATACCCATACTCTGCCTAACATGTAGCAGTCACCGGGGGCTAACGGAGGTTGCGGCTTTTGACAAAGTGCAAAAAGAACAAGGCTACTTAAAATTCTGTATGAGATGTCAATTGTGCCCCCTGCATATTTCTATTGGAAATTTGTAAATAGATCCTTTGTAAATAGCTGCTCTCTTGCCAATCACCCTGACTGCTCTCTGCACTGCAGCATTAAAAATTGATCCTTAGCTGCACCGGGGTGAAATGCTAACATCACTGCCAAATGACTGATTAAAAAGAAAAACCTTTAATCTTTGCTTAAAAGTGTCTACTGCCTTGGCATGCCTCCCCCGATGCTCCTCTATCTTCTAAGGCTGTAGGGGGGGCTACGGAGGGGGGTCGCCAGGGGGGAAATGGGGTCACGGTTCATGTAGAGTCAGCGGTGTACAGTGATCTGGCTCCAGAGGTATGAGCCATTTCTCTAACAGAGGATCTAGGAATCGACATGCAGAGCTGTACTGAAAATTTAACCTCCAGCCAAAAGGTTAAACACATATTTGAACACCAAGCCAGAGAAGCAGATTGTTGCTAATGGTTTGCAAAAAAGTCATTTCAAATATGCTTAACAACGATGCGAAGTGTGAATATAAACACTACCTCAACAAGCTCCTTAACTTGAGTTTGTGTCGTGTTAAGCCTCACACATGATTCAACACAATCAAGAAATATGAACGTCCAAATCAAATAATTTCAAGTGCATTTACTTTGTTGGTTGCTTCTTGGATTTGTTTAGATTTGAGAGAAGAGTGGTGAATGGGCTCACTCAACACAAGCTGTCAGCAGTCTGTACCTTTGCAGAGTCTGAGGAGAGAAAGCAGAGTACAAGTAAGATAAACATGTGCCTCCTCTGCTCTGTGGTCCTTTTATTGACTTACATGAGAAGTGTACAGTCTATTCACTAACTTACTTACTATCTCGACAGCAGCTCATGATGGATATCTTCCTCTTCTACACTCCCCGACTCGCCTTACCGATTCCCAAGCATTCTACGAAGAACAATGCTTTCCAAGACCCATCTTGACTAATCCAAGTCCAACAACTCAAATGACAAATTAGCAGTGAACCAGTAAAGTGCAAAAAAAGTATTAGTTCCAATATTTGTCCCAGCCAGAGATGAGAGGAGGAGAGAAATAAACTATTTCCAAAGTAAACTAAACTTTTCATGAACATTCAAGACCAGTAGCAGCATCTGAGCAACTAGAACATTGGTTTTCACATCAAGTAACACTTAAAAAAAATATTTGGCCTTCTGAGTATTAGCACATTCAAACCAGGTCTAAAAGAGTACGATTCTGTGTCTAAACTAGGTCTAAATCAGGCTAAATCAGACCCTATAGGACCATAGACTTTATACAGAAGTGGACTGAGTGAGAGTGACGTCACCCAGGGCGTTCGGCTCGAGTCAAATGAAGCTCATCGAGGCTAGTACGCTAAAGGGGCAAGTTTGGAGCAGTGTTTCATATTTGGAACGACCATGAGTATCATAGCAACCAAAAAGCCTCTCTGAAACCAGGCTGTTGAAGGTAACGCCCCTTCCAGCCTGCACCATTAGTTTAGCAGGGAGTGGACGCTTAGCAGTGTTTTCAATCAAACCTGTCTCTAGTGGGAGTGACCTCGGGTAAAGAAGGCACCTGATTTGTCTGTTTTTAATGTTCATATCTTGATTTACGGACAAAATAGCTAAACAAAACACCGGGATCATGTAGAGCGGGTTAATACGAATGTTTTAAGACCAAAATGATGAGGCTCACTGCCGCAATTACAGTGAGAGAGGTGACAATTTGACAATGTAAAGTGAATTGGAGCCGAGTTGATGGAGCCAGAAGTGTGCCCATGCTCACCTCCGATTTGGAACGTGGTGGCTAGCACGTTAGCTATGTCCACTTATATATACAGTCTACGGTAAGGACTAACTTAAAGGAGGACATAATCAGTGACAAATTAGGGATGAAAGGATGAAGTAAGTGCAATAGAAACATAAGTAAGAACTAAAGTAGCATTTCAAATATTTGTCCCATACAAAGATGAACTGAGAAGAGTAATGTGCTTTCTTCAAATTCAAAGACCAGCAATAGCATCCTAGAACACTTTTCACTACAAGTACCAGAAGAGAAAACACTTAGCCTTCTTAGTACCACCAGATCTAAACCAGGTCTAACACACAACTATTTTGCATAAACTTTAAATATAAAACAGTTCTAAAATGGGACCACACACTTGCTACACTCTAAACTAACTCAAAGAGCAAAATATGGGTTAAACTTACTGACTCTCAATTCAGAAAATATATGAACAGCAGCGGAATCTGCGTACCATGTCAAGAAACTCATGTACAACCAGGGTTACGGGTACCACAGTTTGAAAATCACTGATCTGGGAACTCAAAGTATTGCCAGTGGTTTATCTTTTCCACTGTTGGGAATTATTATTTTCACGCACATCTGTCGAGAACTGTTATTTAATCTATTTGTAGTAACATTGAGAAAATACTTTGGTTAAGTATAATGACTACTACCAGATGAGTGAATATTGAGTTACATCTGCAGTCATAATGTTGTGCCTGGTCAGCATATGTTTGTATTCATTTCATGCCAGAAGCTGTAATTTCACCTATTAGTAGCTATTTTGACATGCTACACAAGTAAACAACTTGGCTCTTAAATCAAAATGTACTCCCTCAGTGTGGAATACATGACACCCAGTAAGCTGTCACCCTTCACCACACACTTGGTAGGGAGCGCTCACCTCGCCCCATCTCTCTGTCATTCAGGTGTTTACTGTCATTCACACTCAGGCTTTTGTATAATCCTCTCACCACACCTGAGTGCTCCCTCGTCTATGTCACTGGATTTACTCTCTCTCCCCTTATACTCCTCCTGTCTCTCGCACGACCCCTCTTCTACTCCTCCCAGCCTTTTCCATTTTGCATCACAAACCATCTTTTTTACCCACATTGTCATCTCCTATGTAAATAGGCGCAGATAAAACGACCGTAACAGACATTTTGGAGATTTACACACTGCGCCTATGTTTTCAGTCATTCCCCTCTCATCAGACGGTTTGTTTGTTGAAGTGTCTTTGCCTGTAGCCATAAATTAGGGCTTGTGATTTAACTCATTGAGACAAAAGAGAAAGACAACGGAACATGAATAAAACAAATGATGGGAGAAGGTGTGAGATGGAGAGAGGAGGGAGAAGAGAAGGCAGAAGTGGGCCAGTGTGTATCTCTGCTCTACTTGGGTTCATTAGGAAGTCTGTTTTTGGAGTGTGTGGGGAAGACTGTGTTTGTGCATGTGCTGGAGATACTCACAGGTTAATGTGGGACACTGCAGCCACGGCGCATGCTCCGGCTTTTATTAAAATTATGTGTGCTGAGTAAGAGATCTCCCTTGAATTATTTATCACAGCGTTTTAATTGGTATCAAGTTTTTAAATGAGGTCAAATGTTGTGTTTCTTTGAAGATGCTTGATGTTAGCTTTAAGTCTGTATAAATAAAGCTCAAGCGGTGCTACGTTAGCGTTCGCAGACTTGAACATTAAAATGCTTTTTTGTCATTCGAGCCATTGGCCAAGAGAATTGTTTTTTGACATGATACGAGTCTGTGCAAGGTAGCTCTTATAGCAGTGCGGTAAAAACAACAGTGGTATATAAACATGTCAAGTGGACTAAATGCATCTGCTTGTCTAAAATGTTTCACACTTTAGCGTCACGCATGTCCGTCTCCGTAGAGCAGATAACGCCACCTAGGTCTGTCATGATAAATATTATATAGACTAGTTATTTTAGTTGAAATGCAAAAAGATTTGAGTTATAGACGATTAAAAACAGTTGCTTCTATCTGCTATTTTTCTGTTGCAGCTCATGTTTTTTAATGATTCTGTCCATTTAAAAGTGTTTTACTAGGATTTTCTTATGTTATTTTGATTGTGTCAGTGGCATAAAATGGCCGTTTATCATAATATATCTCTGCAGCAATATGTCATGCTTCAAAACTTAAGTTACAGGTCCGATCTGTGGTGAGGCGACCCCACTCACAATGTTTTCGAAGAAAGAAATAACATCTGATATTATGTGTTTTATGCATACCCATTCTAAAACACAATTTCTTTTGTTGGCAGATATCACAGAGGGTTCGACATGAGCTACATCAAGCGTGGACCAGAGTTTTTTAAAAGAAAGTGGGCAGGATTGTGAAGAACAATGGAAAGATGGATCAAACTAAAATGGGAAAGATTTGACATTGGACGGATCAGCATTTTCACAAAAGGAAAGGACCGGACAGCGAAAGGATACTCATCAGCAAAAAGTGCGCAACAACAGGGAGGAAAAGGACACAACAGGACATAAACCATGAAGCAAAGGTTGTTTTTACCATCCAGCTTTTAACAATACTCCCCCAATCTGAGTCAGAGCATGTTTTAAAAAGGTCCCATACTTGAAAATAACAACAGCTTCTTTTTAGTGTTTCTGAATTTCAAATAAATCATTACTGTCTTGTGTTTCTTCGAAGCAGAACTACACAATGTTGTAATCTGGTCCAAAAATCTGGAGGCAATACTAGCTTTGTTCACTGTTCCTGGATAAGGCCAAACTCTGGGAGAAGTCCAGAGTTACAAACCACAACCTCTTGTCACCACTCAGACTTTGACTCAAACAGACAAAGAGGTCAGATGTAGTGTCCTCTTGTACAACACAAAAAGAAGCATCTGTTTGTCCCACTGTAACCTAATGTGTTTGTAATGAGCTTTCAGTTTGACACTAACGGCTCTTTTGTCTGTGTTCTGCTGGAGAAACTGTAATGTTGAGATGTAGCTAACACTTTATTTTAGTGTTAGACTCATGTCCATGTCCCTGCAGGTGGACACTGGTCAGTTATTTGCATAGGTGGACACACACAGTAACAAACAGCCTCTTCTTTATTTTGTTGTGAAATAAAAATGTGTTTTTTGTTTGTTTGATAAGTGAATTGTATCTGACTTTAACGTCTTGCAATAATAACATCAGTGCATGTTTTATTCTGAAGTGTGTTATTAAACATATAACGGTGTTTCTGATCTTGGGCTTGTGTAAGACATTTCACACTGGGGTGTTTTAGTGCTGCTCAGAGGGTCGTCTGTGTATTCTACCCCAGCTCTTTTCAGTGCAGTAGTAAATGGTAGTAACAAGGGCTGTTTTGTCACACATTAATTAAGTTGTTACACTCAAATGTCCAGTTTCGAAATGGCACAGTTTAATTGATTAAGATTTCTTGTAAGCAATTAAAAAGACAGGACTTGAACTCCATGAAGGAATGTAAACGGAGAGCGTCCAATCGGGTGGCGCGCTCCCCGTGGTTTGTTTTTGTGAGTGTGAGTGAGTGTTGGCTGTGTGTATCACGTCTCCTCCCTGTGAGACTCCAGCAGATCGATCCAAGGTGAGACCTGTCGATTAAACACCTTGAGCCGTGCTCTCTCCCTAACCCCAGGGTGATCCAATCCCACCCCCACACACACGCACGCACACGAACACACACGCATAGACACGCACGCACACACACACACACACACACAGCACACCAGGCTCTGCCTACACACACTCTCCTGTCATTCGTCAATACCTCTATTGGAGCTTCATATTGATCCGCTCCACCCAACTTCTTCACCCCATGCAAGTACAACACCAGGGCCAAACGACAACTGTCAGATTTACAACATCAGGTCAGAACGACTTATGACAGTGTTTAAATACTATAATACACAACCATTTACATGTCAGTGTACACACAAACATTACTCTATTTACTCTCTACTTTCTATTGCTTCTTAGCTTTTTTTATTTGAAGGAAGCAACACAAATCAAGAGAGAGAAGAGCAATAACCTGCAAAAGAACAATCTGTAATCAATCTTCTAATCAAATCAGAAATTAGTTGCAAAATATTAAATCTTGAGGAGCCTGATATTGACCCGGTAACATATTTGTATAGAGTTTCAATATTCAAAGTGATTTTTTTTTTTTTTTTAATCTCCTTAGATACTCTGATTGTGTAAATGAATTATTGTTTTACAGATTCTGGACGCAGTTGTTTTTATGTACATTTGATGTCTCACAACACTGAACATTTTTTGGAATAACATCCTACAATAAAGTTATTATTGAACTCCTCCGGGCTGCAGTGTTTCTTTGATTTAGCTCTGCAGGAGGGGATGAGTTACAGCTGACACAGAGAATCTGCCGGGGGTGGGATGGTAGGCACACAGTTCATAACTCAGCTGCCGAATGTGTAGTTAGTCAATCACTTGATCTGTAATCACAAATGCTGCCAGAAATTACATGACTGATGAGCTGTAATAAAAGCACTTACTTTTCCTGCTCTGTCTCTTAAGTGTTATTGGCAGACCCCTCTCTCCCAGGAGGCTGTGGCTGTGAAACCAAATCCCGATATAAACTGCCTCATTGGTCCTTGCCTCACGCTCTCTCCACTGCCAGCCTGTGTCTATGTGCTAAAGTAGGCTACAATACGCTGCAACACAAAGCACTTTTTTGACACGTACTTTCTTCTTTTTCGCAGATTGCCTTGTTTCAGGACAAATGATCCTTGCTCCTTTAAAGACAGCCATCCATGTCTTCATCATTTATAATCTCTAACGTCTGCTGCGGTACAAAGAAGAGAGAGACTGGTGTAACCTTTTAGTAGCACTTGACTTGAGGTATTCTAATGCGAGGAAATGTACACTGATATGATCTATGAATGGAGATGAACGCTGGCTTTCACAATTACTTGTTTATATGCTGCCCCAACAAACTAGTATGCAGCTTCAACTTTTGTTTTTTGAGCTATAGACGCACACACGCAGTAGTATTTCACCGCTGTTTTCCCTTATACCCAGTTTAACAGCTACTTGATGCAATTTTGGAGATTCTCTGAAAGAAAAAAGGCCCATATTACCTGTACTCTATCCTCTGATCTATGTTATAATGTTGTTTCCTCATCAAAAGCACACATGGAGTTATGTTTTGTTTCATTCACACATGTTTAACACAAAAATCCTGCATATTTTTGGCCGAGTTCTTATCTCAGAAACAGAAAACACTCGCTTTTATCTTGTGATATCATGTTGCAATAAAGGAAGTGCCTATCTTTTCTGAACAAAAGGTAAAAAGCAGCTGTTCACTAGAAAACTACTGCTTCGTGACATCACAAGGTGGAATGGAGCGTTTTGAGCTTTGGAGGTGTAGACAGATTAATAATAGTTACTCAAACATGTGTGACGTGTGTTTTTGAGGAGGTAACAACATTATAACATGACTTAAAGCTCACAAGAGTCAATTTGTGTAGTAGAAATCTTCACAATTTGGGTCTTGCAAAACTGTTTATTCATCAGTCCTTTTCCTTTCTGCTACTAATACATCCCCTTTAAAAATATACGCACTAAATGTATCCCTTATCCATCATCATACTATAGAAAGATGTAAAAACGTATCTGTATTCAGCGTTCATAATATTCTACCTGATTAGTGTCTATGATGCAATGCAGTATTTTTCTGACTCGGGCTAAGCTAACCCTGATAAGCTGATGTACATCTAACATGGAGGTGATGAAACATCTCATGGCCAAATCTTGTATCCCCACAGCTCATAGCCTGTGGCAGTAGGGTTGTGCATGGCGAGTTTATTGATACGGACCTCTGTAATAATTACACAGCGTCTTGCATGCGCTATTGATCAGGCCTATTGATAAACTCATATTTTACTGTAAAGGTCTGTTGATTTGATGCATTACAGCATAAATCTCTTTCCACAAGCAGCCGAGCTCGGAGCCTTCCTCTGTGATTGATGGACCTCTAGATAAACAACATGGAACATACACTAAATATGCACTGTTTAGAAGGGACACTATCGCTTACAGTAAATATCTAGTCTGATGATATCCCTATGGCGTAGTTAGATAGCATAGGTACAGTCAGCCTTGCCCATTTGATGTGATGTGTAAGTGATGGTGTTATGGACTGCTTCATCTTATCGTGCATTGTATTGACAGCAGGGACTGAATCTGCATGTTGGTAATAGATTCTGATGTGGTTCAAACACCCTGCTGTGAATAGGGAACAGAGATGGATGATAGAACATACTTGTCCTGTGTGCATAGACAGGCCACTATAAAAGTCAGCAAAAATATAACTGGTGGTGGTGGTGGGGGTCTCTTTGCAAGTTTTTGGACAGCTACAAAGAGCAGTGGTTTTATTTAGGCCAAAAAATAACCTTTACTCCTAAGTTTTAGGCGTAGGTCATTACGTACGTGCATTCCTAAGGGCTACCTATAATTCTGATTCATGTATCTAGCCATTAAAGGTATGCTATGTCACTTTTCTGGTTGAGGGTCTGCCTCCACTTTGTTAAAATGTTGTACACAGCAAAAAATTTTGTCTTTTGCTATGGATCAGACTTGGACGACTGAGGGATTACACAGACATCTTCGTTGTACAGAATCGTATTAAATGTACTTCTTTCCACTTTCAAATACAGGAGTTTTCATTGCTAAAGAACATCCTTGAAAAACATGTATTCTTAATGTCAGTGGGGTCACCTCTCCACAGATCTTGACCTGATGGTGTTACCTGCTTGTTTCCATGTTGAAAGAACATTTTTAAAGGTTCATATTTTCTGATCTGTGTTATAATGTTGCTTCCTCATCACAAACACACCTGGAGTTGTGTTTTGTTTCATTCACGCATGTTTAACACACAAACGCTGCATATTTGGATTGAGAAAACACTCTGTTCCACCTTGTGATGTCATGAGCTGATACAGGAAGTGCTCCACTGTGTTTTTATAGTCCATACACCTTCACTAGAATCATCGGGATGATTTCAGCCCTGGAATCTACTACTCAAAAGGTAAAAGGAGCTGTTAACTTGACATTACAGGGTGGAACAGAGCATTTTGAGCTTTGGAGATGTTACAGACTAATAATAAAAGCTTTACTCAAACATGTGCAAATGAAAACACAACTCCATTTTTTAGTTTTTGGGGAGGTAACAATATTATAACATGGGGTAAGAGTCATTTTTGCATAATATAGGGCCTTCACTGCTATTACAGATAAGTCGATAACATTTCCTTGCAGACAAACAGGTAGCGGACCACCCCAACCTTTTAAGTTCAAGTCAAAAGTTTATGTTTATTGAGCCACAGTCCAGGCCTCCTCGAACACACATTGCGGGAAATTGGTCATTTAAAACTCCAGAACGTTGTAGCAGCATCCGCGATATTATTCTTTCCAGAGGACTTTAAAATCTGCTGTTAATTCTCACCATTTCATTTTGCTGAGAAAGCTATATGTGAATTACACTGCCCATTCTGAGCACAGTCTCCATTTGTACGGCAGCTGTTTGAAATGCTAATATAATGCTTGTGAAACAGCAACAATAATGCTGCTGTGTTCCCCAGAGCTGCAGGGGAAGAAATGGTGAGCAAGACAAAGGCAGTTTTTAATCTGAGCAGGAAGCATCCAGTGGCGATTCAGTGTGACACGGTGATTGATATGAGTGAGTAGTCTATTTACCGAGTCTGACGGGATAGGAGAAAGAGAGTGTTTTCTTCCCATCCACGCGCTTATCTTCTGCCATAAATCACTGCCAATGGGATGCATAAATGTGGATGAGCAAGTGTCGTACAGCCCTGCCTTAGACGGATCTACTTTGACCTTTGCGTTTGGCATTGGTCACTGGTACTAAACGCGTGCCCTGACTTCCTCTGACCTCCACGCATTCATATTTTATAACCGAAAAGAGTTTGTGGTCACTTGTCTTGTATAGCCGACTGTAGCTGCATCCAAATTAGCTAACGCACAGAAAGAATTCAATAAGCAATTTGTTTTGAACATCACGTTGCTTCACCGAACAAACGTTTTAGATATTCAAACCTACGGACAAGTCTTTTTCTGTCTAATCAGTGCTGGTCTTTTTATAGCACGACTTCCATTAGCATGTTCCCAGTGGCACTCCATGATGTCCTATGTCCGCCCTAACCTTTGACTTCAGCCAGTGCTTTAAGGTTCTGCTCTTTGCCCTCTCCCATTTGACCTGTCTGAAGTATACCTTTATAATTGCCCCTGTCGCTATCAAATGCACATATGAGCAGGCACGGGGGCACGGGGCCAAAGCCTGTCCTGTAACCTTTTGCCCTCTCGTTCATCCATTCTGCTTATGGCCGGCACCAAAGGCCACCTCCCCCTCGCCCTCGGTCCCATACTGTATTAGTCTGCATGTCTGCATTATTGATGGTGCTTTGGAAATATTTTATTGGTCAGTCATGACCTTTGACTGGGGCAATGCAAACACTAACCCCCCTAAAGCTCCGTATCGACATGGATATATAGATATGATCAGCTGGCTAATAGAACTATGGATTTAGACTGGACCAAGATGTAGTCATTTAGAATTTAGCGTTGCAGGGTCAGCAGTGATTTTTTACTGCACATATGTCAGATCAATACAAAGAACATATAACAGGATACACGGACACACAATACAAAATATATTAGGATTATTGTGATTTATTATGATGTATTATTTATTACTATTAGCAGTGGTAGTGTATCTTCAGGCACATGAATGTCTGTTCAAATGAAGAGGTTTATATCTGATGCTAATAGAGTTTCACATCAGCTTTAGGCAGAATGATCTTTTGAGGTGACAACATGGTTAAGTGAATAATTCTTGTAGTAATAGGGGAGCATGAATTTTCATTTTATTCTTAGTTTTATCTCCAAACAAATGGACAGGGAGCTCAGTTAGTAGTGTGTTTGTCTTCTGATCTGAAAGTCGGAGGCTCTTGGCATAAAAATCATTGGTGGAGAGGTCAGATTCAGTGACCCAATAGTTGTCGGTTGAATCCCAGCTTTCACAGGTGCATACTGTCGCTGTATTCTTGGGCAAGACACTTAATGCACCTTGCCCCAGTGTCTGCTTGCACTGGTTTATTATGTGCAAATGGTTGAGCGGTTCCTTGATAGAAAACACTTTGAATTCCTTGACGGTAGAAAAACACTATATAAATGTGACCATTTACAGAAACCTTGTCTTCTGCATAACTGATTTATCATAGTCTTATAAAACGCACTACGGCAACAATGTGTATAATTAAAAGAAGAAGACATCATTTAAAAGAAGAAATGTTTTTCTTATTTAAACCTCTCTTTTCGCACAAGTGGAGGAAGTATCACTGGTATTGAAGTACCCACAATTAAGATAAGCCCAACCACAGCTGGACAATTACCTGCCAACTAACCTTTTCTGGAGCCACTTAAGAACGTAAGGACCCCTGAGGACAGACGCAGACACTTGAGCGGGCTGCAGAGAGGGGATGAGGAAGAGGAGAGCTCTGGAGTGAGAGCGCTCCACAGAATGGGACTGAAATGATGGAAAAGGAGAAAAAGACAGTATCATGGTGAGATGACCTAATCCTCTGTCTGAGAGCTGTATTTGAAGGAGCTGCTGGTGTTAGACATGTGGGGCTTTGTGGAGGGCTTGCCCATGAGAGGTGAGCTTATGGGGGATCGAGTGGAATACCATGGCTGACCAGGTGTCTGTCCCCGAGCTCAGCGTCGCTCTGTACATCATGTTACATTCATTACGTGGTGATGAGGAGATTTTCTTGGCCGTCCAGTCATTATCACATTGTATACAAAAGATAATTCTGGTTATGGGGCTACTGTGTTCAGAATGAAATTACTCTTTTACCATAAGGACTTCATTGAATTTGTACACTTTATAGCAACATACCACAACCCAATCATGTGGTTTGTAAAGGAGCATGATATCTGACTCTGACAACACACTCAGACACTTACAGCAATCAATAAAGGCGCATAAGCTGTATAGAGAATGTTTCTGTAATGTATTTATGAAGCACAAACATCTAAATAAGCATTACTAGTATGTAGAGAGCTACATATAAATCTTTCATTATATTTCATTTACAACGAGGACACTCTTATGAACAGTTTGTATGAGGGCCACTTTTTCGTCATATAAATCAGCGTAAGTGCCAGATTTAGAGGATTTGTGTCAAAACTTACTTAAATATTTAGTTACCTCTTTCTCAGTTTGACTCTTGTTGAGGATGATAAAGTCTTTTCGGTGGTGCAACAGGCTAGGTTTCAGCACTATATGATATCAGATCCCCAAACCCTGCAGGGCAGCCACAGCAAATCAACAATGGATTAATGGATGTGGTTGTGCTCGTAAATCTCTCTGGTAATGGAAAGTGTTCTAGGACGGTCATTCTGTAGTGTGTGCTTAATGTTACAGGCAGTTTTGGTTTCCCATCTTTCAAAGCCGTGACAGGGTAGTAAAGATGTTGCAGCATCTTATGTCTCTGTTAAATCAGTGAATGTCAGGAATGCTGGATTGTCATTCTTAATGCTGAGTGCTGCATGCTGATTCATTGGTTCACAGAAATGACTATGGGAACCTGTATGCACGGTGCATAAAACAGGAAAGAGGCAGAAAAGGTGTTAAAGAGACACGCACTAATTTACTGATGTCATACAAAACTTGAGTCAAAGGTTGCTACGGCCTCATCACAGATAACAATACTTAACAGTCAGCTATTCCTGCAGGTGTGTAGGGAATGCCGCTAACTGCTTCCATTACTGAGGAGAATGGCCCAACTCCCACAGCCCCCTCCAGACAGCGCTGTCATTACCCATCCATTGTGGAGCCTGAGAGGGAGCTGTAACTATACTAGACTTATGGCTTTGTTAGAGCAACTAGAAGGTCTCCTATGGCTCAGCGCTGGATAAGGACGGATACTGCTAAGTAACGGGCCAGATAGACTGATATAGATGCGGTCCAAGATGAATCGAATTGCACGACACCAACCCCCTTGATATGCTTCCAAGCAGAGTAGAGCTATCGGGGTATGGGGGAGCATTATGTGGTGCTATTTTTACAAGAAACTGGTTGATTTGTCTTAGACCATTACCGTCTATTACAGCTGCAAGTCTTGGGGAAAAGGTGGGAAGCGGCAGACGCTGGCATTCTGCCTAAAGAGAAATCAATGAAACAAATTAATCCTTCGCAGGCTGCGGTGACACAGTAATCCATCATTCAGGGGGTGCTTTTACACACTGAATCAGGAAGCAAGGCGAGCGAGGGAGGAGGAGGAGGAGGGAGAGTGGGAATGGGGTGAGGGGGGTGGTGCTGGAGGAGGAATGGGGGAGTCCAGGGCCTTGGGAGACAGGGGTACACATCCTGGTGGGTGGGAGCATGGAATCAAGCGGCTGGGAGCACTTCCTGTATGTGCTGTAAAGAAATGGATCCGACTAAACTGCATTAACACATAAGACTGATGCTGCAGTGGTGTCCCGCTGTCCTGCTTCAACCCTGTGAGCACATCTTATGTTTATATCACGCCTCTTTAGAACAAATAAACTTTAATGTTGTTTTACGGATACAATAATGATCCGCATTTGAATTATTAGAAGAGCTGATGGAACTCTTTTAATAAAGCAACACGTTTTTTGTTTGTTTGTTTTGTTTTTTTCATAATCTACTAAACTTATTCAAGAAAAACATTGCAGTGTTCATGCGTTTTTTTACTGGAGGCAGAGCTAAATCCTTCAAATATTGTCTCTTTCAGCTTGGGAGCTTAATAAAAAGTAAACGATGATCAAATATTAAACAACATAGTATTAAGATCCATTAAAAAACGTTTCATTTTGTATTATTTTTTTGATTGAATGATATCTGGACACATGGATGTTGTTTTTTTCCTGTAACATAGACTGCATAAATGTGAAATGAACACTGTTTCAGAATGGCTGTGTAAAACGGTATTGTTTTCCTTGTTCAGCCCATCATTAGGCGTCTAGGCTCCAGGTGTCCCCTCCCACGCAGCTCTAAACAGCTCTCATTGCCCTCACTGCCAGATAAGTAAGGACCCTAAATCATAACACTGCTTTATTATTCAAAGCAGAGAGTGGCACTCTGATTTGCCATGGTGATGCTTTTGTGCACAGCCAATTAGGGCGCAGATCTAAGCGTGTGCAGCTGAGTCACATGACCAGATGTCCTATGAGGAAGCAAGCAAGTCCAGGCCAAGATCCATGAGGAACAGTTGTCCCCCGCAAGATTCAGAGTAATATCAGCCACCATAAACGTCACCATGTATTTCAGGAAAAAAAAAAAAAAAAAGATGACATACTCCGTTTAGTTTTATTTAATTTTATTTTTAATGTGATTTTTAGAATGTAGTCACAGAAAAGCAGGAAGACAAAATGCATAGTTTTGTATCAGGAAGAACGCAGCTCCTCATTGACACTGTTATTGGTTATTGGTTATTCGAGGATAGTTACCAAAAATACAAAACCCATCTAGAAAATTTTGATTTAAAAAAATACAGAAATATGGAAATGCTCTGCGGAGGAATAATAACACGATAAATTCTCCTTAAAACATGAGGTAGCAAAAAGCGGTTCAAGATAGCAACGAATAGAAAGCAGAGAGCAGTGGAGAGGAAGGGTGAAAGGAGCTCTCTGGTGGTCAGTGGAGGAGAGGAGGGGGTTGGGGCAGGGGTAGGAGATGGAAAAAGTGGGGATTATTGCAGCCGAGCGGATGGTGTGAGGGAGGCACAGTGAGAAATGTTGCCGGAAATGCTGGAGCCAGTAGTGTGTGTAACAAACCACACTGCAACATCCATCTCATCCTTGACATGGTTGACAAGCTCTCCAAACACACACATGTACACGCAAAGTGCCGCCCTGTAATACCCATACCCACTGTTAAACACGCTTTCTCTTTTACATCAATCTATTCACCTACGCAGGGAGGAAGATGCTGGAGAATCATCTTTTACAGTATTTGTAATGGTGGCTCTCTGACTGCCATACAATGAAGTGAAAATACTTAAGAAAGTGAAGGATGATGGTTATGAGAGGAGAGGGAGGAAAGCAGAGAAGAAAACTGTTGAGGAATGTTTGCACCTCTGGCTTCTCATTTGTCAGGGCTTGACCCCAACTCTGTGGTCAAAGGTCAAAAGGAACATCTGAGAGAAATGAATTTAGCTACAATGCACACAGAGTAAGTAAACGCAAACATACTATTAAAAAAATGTATCTAGTTTTAAGAAAATAGGGCAAACAGGAGAGTAGCTGGTTCAAACCTCTCGAGCTCACACTGCACTGCACAAAACACACAAAAATATATATTCATAGCTGAGGAGAGTTGGTTTATGCTTTTATTTCAATCTAGCGTTTATACAATGGACTTATATTATATGTTATATTTAATAATTTTATAGATACAAACCCATATGAAGCAGGAAACGTTATAGTTACAGTCGGAAAACAACCTATCCCATTGTTGGCCTTTGTAGAGCGCCATCACATCCAGCACCGTTCTTGTTCCTCGGCCACCATGTTGTGGACTGTAAGAGGAAAACACAAATACAGGTCAGTATACAGAACTTTTAACTTTTATGTGTTACAATTAAACATGCTGCTCTAGTGTAAAATAAAACAGGTTTGAGGCACCTGCACAAAACATACTTCTCACTATTATATTTGTCAGTCAATATTAAAGTGATAAAATGTTTCAAATTGTGTGTGTTTAATGTAAATAAGCTTCAGACGGATATCATCAACTTGCCGTGAGTCATTTTTAAGTGCACAGCTTTGTCAGTTTTTGGCTGGAGACATCACAGGTGCGATGCATAATTCATGTTAAGAGTTCTGCATTGATAAGGTCACAATCTGTCAGGTCTGGACACTCAAGGCCACCATCCCATATTCACTGACCAGTACAGACTGCTCTCGTGCCACGACAGGAGAGAATAAAAGAGTTATGTGTGAACTGTTCAACTGTATCATTATGTATTTCAGGTTATTTATTTTAAACACATATTGTTGATTATGATGGTAGTTTATCTTTGTTTAAATCATCGCTCATTCAAGTCAGTTGCTTCAAGTTTTGATAAAACAGAATGTCCAAACACAGAAAACTGATGATTCAACCAAGTTACACTCACGTTATAAATGTTTTGTTGACATGTAAAACATAATAAACTCCCTACATTAAAATTATGGTTATTTTTAATGTGACTTTCTTTTAAAAACTGAAAGTGTATATTTCAGTCACTTCCCTCCAATATTCTCGTCTTTTCACGTTTTCTAATAGCCCAAATAATTGTAATTCTCTTTTATTTACGTGTCGGGGGCTAATCCCATCATTTTGAGGCTAAACTATGTCTGCTGCGTGTTGTCCGATAATGTGGGTGGGATGAAAAGTAATCTGCGTGCAGAATTCATAAAGCTCTCCTATCCTTGTTGAATTTCTCAAGAATTCCACCTTTGCCCCCAAGTTTTCCTGAAATAAATTACTTAGGGAATGAGGTAGGCTGCTTTTACGCACGGTCTCATGCACTCACATTTTTGACAGTAGGAGGCCTTTTTTTTTTTTTTTTTTTTTTTTTTTTTTAAGTGCACAACATATTACATTTCATTTTATTGTTGCGTTTATTTAGGCTATTTTAGCCTTTAATTGATCATTTTATATAAAGACAAACTGCTTCCGTGTTGTGCCAATGACTTTACGCACAGAAATATAACCTGTGGTTTACGTTTACACGTCTCAAACACGAATGGGCGGACTCCAAAAATGTGACATCTTGGCTGTCATGATGTCAGTTACGTTTCCTGGGACATCCTGAGATAGGTAACACCTTTTCCAGACTAACAATAATGAGTGCACCGTTGAGCCTTGTAACTTATGTATAATTGGCGCGGTCAGTGTTTATTTCCACTGGTCATGGCTCAAGATGCAGAACTCTGTCCTAAAAGCAGGTTTCATTTATCTGAGGGAAAGTGGAGGATGCAATTCTCCAGAGGCCTGTATTTAAAAAAGACTCGGGTACTGGAGGGCACGATGACTTTATAGTTCAAACTTAAGAGCAGGTAGTGTAGAAATAAAGGAGATCATTTGTTCATACAACATCCCCCTAAACACTCAGAGGCCGGGCTGGTTGGGATGAAGTGCGCGTATAAGTAAAACCACCGTGCACACTTTACTAACCGCTTTAATTAGTGTTTCCCGCTGAATTGCCTCATTTTACGTTGAAACATTAGGAAACGTTTTTTGTACTTTTTTGCGCACATAGGCTTTCCATTATGAACAATTAGATTATATCTATTGTAAGTTGCTGGTCCATAGAGGAGGGAAAAGCCAGCGGATAAAAGCGATTTCAAGTGACCTTCTTGTCCCTTTCACACCATTCTGACCCCTGCAGTATAATTGGGGGATCATCTCTGCAAAAAGTGGGAAACGGTGCCCCCTCCTTCTCCAAAGCACTCTTTACCCACCTCTGTAAAAACGCAGCTTTTCCAAACTCTAAAATGGCCAACTCAAGTACAAAGTCCAAAATTATTAAGATCAAATCCTACAATGGGACTAAAAAGTAAGTTAGAAAGTATTTAAAAGTTCCTACTGCATTTTGCAAACGTAGGTTAGTTTAAATTGAATAAAAATGTAACATTTGTAATTAATTAAGCTTTAAGTAATTAATGGATTATAAAAAAAATAATAAAAAAAACTGTGTATCTCAAACTCCTTAGTGTACTTATTGTCCATTTATTTATTCAAGCCCCTTAACTGTATCCTGGTTTAAAAAGTGAGAAATGCACATCAACAGACAACATTTATTATTAATGACTATAACTTTCCATGGAGCACACATGCGTAGTTGGCTTTTTCGGGTGGAATATCATTGTTTGAATTAATAGAACTGTTTATGAACACATGCACCGTTTTCTCTTGTTAGTGTTTTAAATTAAATACCATGTAGCCGAGTGCTTTGGCAAAGAGAGACTAAATGCCTAAAAAAAACACTTTTACGCACAGAGCTACACACTGAATAAACGGTGTAGTTACAGCCTTGATGTGATTACACCTGATCAATACAAAACAGAGCGTTTACCAGTTGTGGACATGTACTTAGTTTGTGTGGTTGTAGTAAATGCCCTGGACGCTTTTTCTGCTGCCGTTTTATTAGGGGGCCTTGCACTTCTGACCTCTCTGTTTCCCCAAATGATTGTGGCGTTCGTTGCTTTGACTTAAGGCTGTTCCTTACGTGATAAATTTCCACAGATAACACTGATAATTACATACAAATAATATACAATTTCCCTCTTTGTATCGGCAGTGTTACAGAGTATAATAATCTATAATTTTGCAACATAAATAAACAAAAATGTCATAAACGTTGGTGTGTTTTTTGAGAACAACTATAACAAAGTTTCAGTTGCAATTACTAAAATGTGATTCAAAGTCAGTGTTTTACTTTAAAGCTTGTGTAAAACGTTTGAGCGGTCCTCTGTGTGTCTATTATTAATTTAAGACTTTGATTCATGTTGCACGTTGATGCTAAAGCAGAGCTGCTTTTACGCGCAAACCGTTTATTTACTCTGAGCGGATCGAGGGGAACACACTGCTATCCCTGATCAACCCTTTAATCGAGTGACACTATCACGCAAACAAACAGACTAGTATTGATCTTTTCATTACAACAAACACCCGTTGTAAGCGACGAGCAAAAAGAAAAATACCGCGCCCCGGACCGTTGGAGTATTACGCACAAAATAAAGCAACTTGAAGCAAATACACGTGTCTTCATGTGCGCAGTACCAAACGTGGGCACGTGTTGGTTTAAAAGTTGTGGTGCAGTACAAAGTTAGGTCAGCGGTCATGTTGCATGTCACATGGATCCATTCGTTTTCATTGAGGCGTGCGTAAAGGACAGTTAAAACCGTACTCACCTCCAAAAATGCGTGTTTTCCAGGTAAAACACCTCTCCTCTCCGTTCAGCGTCAGCATTCTCCGGTGCCTCTGCTCTTTTTGATGTCCTGCTGTCCGGTTTCTTCTTTTCTCTCGCCGTTCCACAGCTTTCTATTAGAGCCTCTTTACTCTGATCCCATTCGCTGTCCCTCTCACTCTCCTCTTCTCTTCTCCCGCGGTGCTCCCCCAATCTGTGGAGTTAAATCTTAATGATTCACTTACAGCGGAGGAAAAAAATCTTTGTCCGATTTAATCTTATTGGTTTCACCTTTTCAGAGAGTCCAAGACATGGTCGTGCAGTTTTTAGTAGTGTCCAAGACAGGGACGCGAGGAGAGCTCTTGTTGAATACTTAAAAACAACCCATCCCTCCCGTGCGTTTGTAAAGGGGCACTTGCATATTTACGCTCTATTATATCGCTTAATGTCTTTGTGTGCGTAAAAGCTTTGTAAACAGCGACGCGTGGCTTTTCCGAGGAAAATTAATTGGAAATTTTGAATATACAATATTTATAAAGCCTTACTTAACTTTATTACATTGGAATGTGTCGTTTAATTACAGACAAACAAATGCAATCTTCCATTTATTTAAAAAATCCTGGAAGTCGAGAGATGTGTGTGATGTTTTACTTTACTCCAAGTCACGTCGATAAAACAGTTTGAGAGATTTAATTGTGAATGCTGCTGTTAGCTGCTTCAGTTGGAGTTGTAATTGTGCAGTGTACGCTAGATGGCAGCGTGATCCAGACATTTCCTAACTGCTTAGCCACAGATGCACAGAAAGCCGGGATCCCCATAGCAAATCCCCTGCAACTTTATGTGATTTTACATTACTCTCACTAGTAGCACTAATGTGTCACCGCCTTGGTATCCACACTAGATTATAGTCTCTCAAAAATTATGAAATACAAGTGAGTGCCATGTCTGTGCGCGGTGCTGCTTTTGGACGCGACCCTGCTTTTCATTATCCATGTGTGTGTGTTTTTTTTGTTTTGTTTTTTATCCATCTTTACGCGCGCGTCTTATCCAAAATGTGGACATCTTAGTTTGACCAGAAGATGCTGCACACTACCGCAGTGCGCATGCCAAACACTAAACACTGGACACATAGGAACACGCTCTAAACCAATGACGACACATTAATTCTCAGTAAAAGAGACAGCGCTAAACACATGCATGAAACTTTGGAGACTATATTCAATCAACGTCCTGCTCTCGTTCCTCGTGCGCAGTTGATTTGTCTTGCGTATAAGTGTATTGTTCCCTTTTTGCCTTTAACCCGCTTTTTCTCCTATTCTATCCAGGGCTTCTTCCTCTTTTTGGTGACAATAGACGGCCCATACTAATCAGGTTTCAAAGTAAATAGCAGCGCGGGGCGAGCTCAATGTAGATTGCGCCTGTCAGAGCCCCCCAACCTTTCAGCCGAGGATGGCGACACTGTAAAAATAAAGTTCAGCGTCAAAAGCAGATGAGAATTTACTGTATAGACACCGGGACAGGACCAGGGAAAGCGCGCGCTGTGGGTAGATGCTCAGTTTTGGTGAGAACGTTTTCTACAGCCTGATAGCGACATAAAAGCTGGACTATGTGTCAAAATATGGTCCATAGGCTGCAGTCTTTAAACCGTGTCTAAGCGTTTTATTACAAAAAATCAATTATTCCGGGATTTCTAGTGTATTTCCCTCAGATTAATAATATGACTTTCGAAGATACGAACAGTGGAGACCCCTGACTTCAGTTTCGTGACATTTTTTACAGTGAACGAGCGGAGGGGGACTCTAACCAATGGAGAGAAAGAGAGGGCTTGGCTATAACCTTAGCCTCCCATTTTCTCTCTCGCGCGCTCCCCCCTCTCCTCCTCTCCTCCTCCTCTATGCAGGGCTCTGGCCAGTCAGTCGCCTTTGATTATCAGTCTCCAGCAGCCCCTCTCTTGGCTCCTTGACATGAGCACCATATAAGGCGCAGCGATCTCCATAGAAACGTGTCAGTTTCAATAGTAGTGTCAAAGTTCACTATATACAGACATTCGCGCAGATCCCCCGTTTCGGAAACATTGCTCTGCTGGTCCTCTCGTTTAAGCGCATTCATTTTTGGTCTCTCCTTCTTCTTGCATATTCTATTAGTTGTTGGTGTTTTTCCTCTTCTTTTTTGAATCTTTTTCTCTTCGTATCTGCCGGGAGAGGAGAAACTATACATGGGCACTTCATTCCGCGGCGTGGTTTGCCTTCGCAGACGGGAGAGGTGATGAGGCTTATCTGAGAACATAGATGTAAAAAGCTCCAGCGCTTCAGTTTTCCTCCTCTCCTGAACGACGAAGACGGGAGTGTTGAGGAGCAAGGGGAAGAAAAGAGAAAGGAATTTATCTCCGCAGCTGCACTTCTTTGGATCGCGTCTTTGCAGCGGAAAAGGTTTTTCTACTCGTCCCTACGTCCATGTGAATTGCTCATCGTTTGTTTGTGGCTGTTTTATAACAAACTGCATCTGTCACGTTTGGACTCGGGTTTTCCTACAAAATTAGAGATTCCTGAATGGCTGACTGCAATTTACCTTGGAACTGGCCTCCCGACACTTGCGTCTCCTGATCGGGTGTCTCTTTCCTCGCCCCGCTGTTCTGAATGTATTGATCGCATTGTACTCCATCGTATCCCATATGAGTCTGCGTGCACCCGTTTGACTTTGCACTGTCCTGTCTTTTGAGATCGACCTTTTTTTCTCCAGAACGCTCCACCAACATCAGCGACCATTTCGCTTTATAGCACTTTCCGTGGCCGAGATATGGCAATGGTAGTTAGCGTCTGGCGAGATCCGCAGGAAGACGTGGCCGGAGGACCTCCGAGCGGCCCCAACCCAGCAGCGCAGCCGGCGAGAGAGCAGCAGCAGGCGGCGTCTGCGGCACCGCACACTCCGCAGACCCCCAGCCAGCCAGGACCCCCGTCTACACCGGGGACCGCGGGGGATAAGGGGAGTCAGAATTCCGGACAGAGTCAGCAGCATATTGAATGTGTGGTTTGCGGAGACAAATCGAGCGGCAAACACTATGGTCAATTCACCTGCGAAGGATGCAAAAGTTTCTTCAAGAGGAGTGTACGGAGGAACTTAACATACTCATGTCGTGCCAATAGGAACTGTCCCATTGACCAGCACCACCGAAACCAGTGCCAATACTGTCGACTGAAGAAGTGTTTAAAAGTGGGGATGCGGCGGGAAGGTGAATATATATAAACTGTAGCCTGTTTGAGCCACAGAGCAGCTTAGAACCAGGCGTGTGGGGATGTTACCTACAGCTCACATAGGATACATGGAGTCTGCTCATACACAAACACACATGTAGATTTTAAAGGAAGCTTAATGAATGTTCTGATTAGTGTCTGCGTTTGGAAAGAGGGACAAGGCCAGTTTAGCCTCAGTAGCTGCAGCAGCTTTTGAACGTAGCTCGCCTCTAAAACGTCCAGTGTACAAGTCAAATTTGTCTTTCCTTTGCAGTATAACCCTCATTAAGCCAAAGCTACAGCAGATCTGCTGTTAGATATTATAAAAGAGAAGCGGAGGATGTGAGGGGCTGTGTGTTTAGTCTGTACACGGCTTCACAGGCTGCACCAAGTGTAGCTCACATGTTTACACTGGTGTTTATCCAGTGTCCTTTTAATTGCGTTTTTGCTCGAACAATCAACAAAATACAAATCCACGCGTAAAACTGAGTGTAGATGAGTGATGTGTAACACGCTGCTCCAGCCTCACCAGGGTCAGTGTTTGTGCTTGCTGCTGCACCTTAGGCCGTAAAACTTTATAACATTAACATGGAGAATATATTTTATAATTTAGTAAAAGTCCACATAATTTACCTTTGCTGTTTACACCAGTCACACGTCTCCATGACACTCACCTTCAGCTCTGAATATTTCTGTTAAATGACTGGCGGATTACTTTGATTTACTCTTGACTTTTTTCATCTAGATCATTTTTCTCAACGTTATTTAGTTACTTTATAATTATGGATTGCAATATAATTTATGTATTTATTTATTTTTTTTATATAAAACAAAGGTTTATACCATTGTGTAAACAAACCACCACATTTGCCTTTATTGAAAATAGGATGAGCAGCAGAATGCGCCTAAAGTCACACTGTGTAATATTTTAATTCTACAAATAGTGTCAGTTAATGCAACATCACATTTGACTTGAGTCGTGCTTGTTCTGGATCAGCAGGGTCAGAAATAGAGCTAGTCCACATCGTGTGTTTTGGATTTGAGCCCTTCAAAAGACAAACACATTTGCCACATGATTTAAAAAGCTTCATAAAAGATGATTTGACAGAGTTTAATGTTAGAATCAGGCTTATGAAGTTTAACTTTGCAGTTGTATTACTCATGGACAATGTTTACCAGTCCTGGATGCACATTTCCTCTTTTTCTCTTTCTTTTTGTCAGCGGTTCAGCGAGGACGAATGCCTCCAACCCAACCGAACCCAGGCCAGTACGCGCTGACCAACGGGGACCCCCTGAACGGCCACTGCTATCTGTCCGGATACATCTCGTTATTGCTGCGAGCAGAGCCTTACCCAACCTCCCGGTACGGGAGCCAGTGCATGCAACCTAACAATATCATGGGCATCGAGAACATCTGCGAGCTGGCGGCTCGCTTACTCTTCAGCGCCGTGGAGTGGGCGAGAAACATCCCTTTCTTTCCCGACTTGCAGATCACCGATCAGGTGTCCCTTCTCAGGCTCACGTGGAGCGAGTTGTTTGTGCTAAACGCGGCCCAGTGCTCCATGCCTCTCCATGTAGCCCCTCTGCTCGCCGCGGCGGGCCTACATGCCTCCCCGATGTCGGCGGACCGTGTCGTGGCTTTCATGGACCACATCCGGATCTTCCAGGAGCAAGTGGAGAAGCTTAAGACTCTACACGTAGACTCAGCAGAGTACAGCTGCCTTAAGGCCATCGTACTTTTTACATCAGGTGGGTGTCCAACATGTCACAAAGAAACAACAACAAACACATTAGGCCCGTGTCCACAGGGCAGGTCTGAGGCGCAGTAAAACGCGCCTTTAGTGGAGTTTGTGTTGGGTTAGAACAGCTTTTCTGTCGACAGCTTCTTATAAATCACGTTCCCATGTCACCTGCTTCACCGTTCATAAGTCAAATCAAAGCAGACAGTTTTAAATGTCATCTTAAAGTCCCCTCCTTTTAGGTGTTGTGTTCCTATGTAAATGGGTGTGTTTCTGTTTGTTGTATTGATAATATTCCACAGACTTGAACAGGTGTCAGATACTGCGTAAAGATGAAGAGTCTGTCTTGGTGAGACAGTGTATGACGGCTGATGCACATGGATATTAGTGCATGCTTTTATCCTTGTTTTGTGTACAACACATGTCTTGGGAGGGCAGGAAATAACCCACAGCAAAGAAACAAACTGCTGGAAGTTGAGTCATAGCCTGTATATCACAGAACCTCGCGTCTGCAGCACTGCTGTGTGGAGTTCACACTTTGGGAAATGGTTACTTTCTAGTTATTTATATTTTCTGTTTTTCGTGTTGATTCTAGTCAGAAAGCAGAGGTGTGACAGCCTTAATGATGCTGCTTGACATCAGGTCTTGATGCTCCAGTGTATTTGATTCAAACGTGTTTTTATTTGGCACCATGTGATTGGTCTGTGTGGAGCTACAGAGGCAAAGAACGCCTCAACTCAGGTCAAAATGTGAACTTTAAGAGCTCTTTATTGCTTAATTAATTACATTTTATTCCTATATCATTTATTTTATAAAGAAAATTATATTATGTTTTATAATTTTGTTCAGATTTATTTATTTAAAAAAACGTTCAGTTTTCCTTGAAAGCCACAAACTTCTCTAAATATAAAAAAATAAAATAAAATCCAAAGCTCTAATATAATATAATATAATATAATATAATATAATATAATATAATATAATATAATATAATATAATATAATATAATATAATATAATATAATATAATATAATATAATATAATGTTTTATTTTTTAGGTGAATGATTCTAAAACACATTTAGATTTAAGAGCAAAATAACATCCATTTTAGATTTGCCATTCACACATCGTGTTTATTTGGTACAAAGGTAAATAAAGAGAGGAGACCTCGTGCCTATTGTGTTTTATAATAAATATATAAATATAACAAATGTCATTAAACATAACAAGTGCCTGGCACAGTGTTTGAAATGACATAAGGAGCAGAATATTCAAACATGGCGATTTTAAACTTCACTAATAGGCTAATAATCATTGCACAAAACCCTTTCGGAACCCAGTGGCTTTTATTTGTTTACTTTCTTGTTTTGCTCACATAAAGTGTTAGAAAACCGTGAATAAAAATGCGCCGTTTTGTGGTGTTTTTGAAAAGGCTGCGGGGTCATGGGGTCCACGCTTCACACTCTCTCTAATCTGAAGGTTTCTTTTTAGTTAAAGTTATTTTAGTTATTCTCATCAGAACTAAATTTGAAGTACACGTCTAAAGCTTCTCCTCAGCGTTTATCCAGACAGATTTGCATAGCCTACACAAGCCACAGCCGGCCTCCCAAAGGTCACAGTAAATCAGCCCGGGTCTGCGCCGCTGCTCCCTGGTTCAGGAGGTTATTATGTCCCGTGGAAGTGACTTATAGCTCAGAATAAAATCACCAAATAACTTAAAAAGCAGTTTTAACAAAGGCCGTGCTGCTGTAGGCGAGACCTACTGTTTGTAGAGTGAAAGTGTTGTTTTAGCCACACACACACTCGCTTTATGGACTTTGATTTTGCTTATAATGTTTGCAAGTTCACCGTGCGTAATTTACGCTTGGGTGTACTCCCGATCACCGCTCATTACATACGTTGACTGTCAGTTTTCTCTGATTTTGCTTCACTGTGTTGACTTAACCTCATCCAGTAAGTTGGCCACCAGGTTTTGTCTTAGTCTGTGTGAAAAACAGGCCAACAGTGGTCTATGGAGAGAAGAGCGGGTAAATGACTTAAAAGCTTACTGCGCACTAATTAGGTCACATTACAGCCAGTGTAATTTCAGATTCATCAGCGCCATTTATGATGCCTTTTGCACAAACCCTTGCTCTGGAGAGGCGTGGCTTTAGAGCATGTTATACTTTTATCCCAACAGTCACTTTTTGGTCCTATTATTTGTTATGGGGACTGGCAGTAGAGACGTGCCTCTGCGGGGTCGTGCGCCTGAGCCCCTTGTTTATTTTATACGACAGTAGCACTCGCTCAATATGATGTAGCATGTTTGGCCGCGTGTCTATTCATTACACATTGCCAATAATTCCTACAATAACACTCTGTTCACGTATATATGCTACAGTTCGTGACAAAAACATGTGATTACTCGTAATATTTGAATGCAGGATTAAAGCACATTTGTTAAAGTGCTATTGTAGCCTTTGTGTTTGTGTCTAACCACGTGGCTTTTACTGTGTGTCCCGCAGACGCTTGCGGCCTGTCAGACGCTGCCCACATCGAGAGTCTACAGGAAAAGTCCCAGTGCGCATTGGAGGAGTATGTAAGGAGCCAATACCCGAACCAGCCTAGCCGATTTGGAAAGCTCCTGTTGCGGCTGCCTTCCCTGCGCACTGTCTCCTCGTCGGTAATCGAGCAGCTGTTCTTCGTCCGCTTGGTAGGTAAAACTCCTATTGAAACCCTCATCAGGGATATGCTATTATCCGGGAGCAGCTTCAACTGGCCTTACATGTCCATCCAATGATCCTTATGCGAAGGTGGAAAAAGCAGAGGGGGTCAAACGGACCAAAACACAGTCCCCCCGACCTATATGCTTCTCCAAGAACTACTATAGGACCTTTTGTGATAAACTTAGAAGACATGACTTTTTCTGTCTTCTGGGACTGAAATGGAATACGTAATGTACAGAAAAAATATTGGAACCGGACTTTGTGTAAATTTACCCACATCTTCAAGAACAGTACACTTCATTTTGTAAAATATTAGTCTTTATTTTCTTTTCTTTTTTGTAAAAAACGAAAAACACAAATAAAATGAAAACCATCTTATGCGCAGTAAGAAAAAGACTTAGCGGGAAAACAATGTTTCCAAGCAATTATAAGAATTGTCCTGTGTCTATGTACCTCTCTGTTTTGTATTTTTTCTGGTTCTAAACCAGGCTTTCTGTGATTCTATACTAATAATTTTTGATATAACCTTTTGCTTCTTATAATGAGTGCGATATATGTTGTCTAAGCTATGTTCTCCAAGAATTAAAATTGAAGTGAGAATTTAAAACAGGAAAATAAAGAAATTTAGACAATAAGATTGAGTCTAATCGCAATGACAATATCAATAATGATGATGGTTGAGCCTTTTTTGTTCCCAATTGATACGATGGACCTGCAGCAGCAGCACACTGACCTCCAGGACATTTAAGTGAAAAAGGACGGCCAAGAGCAGCAAAGGAGAGACATGAAATCAAAAGCACTTTTAATATATCATTTCAAATACATTTTTGTTTGTTTTGTCTTGAACGAAAACACTTTTCATTGTTTCTTGAATTTTATTGGTTGTTGCCTTCAATTTGCTTACTTCATGATGCAGCTTTTGCAGAAGGGTCGGTTGATGAAGTTGTGTGATGGTAACTGTACTATTAAAAATGAAACAGGCAACAATGTCTCCTTCTCACGCATTTACTTGGCGCAATTGTTAAGTCAACATGTCCATATATATTCCTGTTGTATTGAATTGTATTTTTTTTTTTTCTCAAAATGACGTGGGAAAAGTGGGATTGTGAAATAGACGCGGGATTAAGCGTTAGATCTGGTGTAAAATGGTCACTATGTAGAGTAACAACATCTGATACACAGACAAGCAGATATATCTGTGCATATCCCGAAAATATCTATGTTGTGTATTTTTATGACATGATTCCTCCACCTCTGCCTCTCGTGGTTTAATCAAAGTGATTCCCCACAATCCAAAGCGTGTTTCCTTGTTTCCTGGAGAAACACATTGATGGTGCCCCTGTATTGACGTAGGCGTCTTTCGGCTAAAGGTTTAGGCCCTGCTGCAAAGCTGCTGTGATATGCGTGATCAATCTGGAAAATGTATTTTACAGCATGTAAGCCAGTCGATATGAACACCGAACGTGATGCATTGTGTGGCAATAGAGAGAGTGTGGAGGGGGAGGAGGGGGACAGAAACAAACGAGACGGAAATGTGTAAGAGGAGACAACATCAAAAAGAGACGCGGCCTTGGTTTTGCCTGATGCATTCACACTGTAATGAGAACATCGATAAGTCCTCAGTGTGTACATAGTTTTCATAGAGTCTGTGCCCTTGGAGCGCACGGGTGTGCGCGTGGCAGGACCTGGAGCCTCCGTGTTGTCATTTGCTGTTGACAATTATAACAATTGCCTTCATCATCCTGCCGTCATTCCTCTGATACTTCTTGATGGTGTGCCACATCTCCATCCTCACGTGCAGTGACTAGACAGGAGCCAGCTTCCATACAGCACTGTCTGAATCTAATATGGCCATATTTGTTATGTTGTGTAGGCTGGGGGAGGGGTGTGTGCGCCCCGTGGCTTTATTTGTCAGTATTGCATGTCTCGTCCAGAGTCGTTAATATGAAACTATTAATTACTTGGCTCTTTAGCTGTAGGTTGTTCTTTTAGCTGTCCTCACGTGCTCTCATATGATTTTATTTGTCGTTGTGCCTGGCAGCTCTTATTAGAGGTATAGTGTTTAGAGCAGACACTCAGGTTTGATTCGCCCTGTGAATATTGGCGCTGCTTTTGTCTTTGGCCTGTGGTGTTTTTTCTCCAAAACTCAATGGGTCACGAGTCTAATTATTAAACAGATCGTGCACCTGATACCTACCTGACACTGGAGATAAGACAAGGCGTGGAATAATTTCTTAAGTTGCAAAAAGACACGTAATTCACACTCCTGTGTAAATATCCAGAGGTTTTGGGCATTTTGAAGAAAACGTAAATGTGGTTTTCTGTTCGCTTCTTTTTGCAGCGAAACTCACGTTTGAGCCACTGATACTTATTCAAAAATACAATAAAGTGCCTAAAATTCTAAGAATAGAGCAAATACGCAAGTCTTAAGAGCAAATCAAAACGCACAAACGTGCCATGTGTTCCCAATTAACGTGGTACTAAGGAGAAAAGTCAAAGAATAGGAATTTCATTTTTCAAGTGCGATAGGATCATAAATGAAAACATTATAGGCCTACAACATCCTAAATATTTCTGTAATTACATTTTATTAACAGGAACAAGCATTCATCACAATTCTTGTCATTTTAAGCGATGACAACTTATCAGAGCTTTGATTTAATGACACGCACAAAGAAAAAACGTGAAAAAATGGCCTGTCCTGTCAGAGCTGTGGTGGGTAAGGGAGATGGATTTGTGGCACGCTGTAGGCCTCATTTGTGCCTCTGTAATTTCGGAAACTCCGGTTACCAAAGTGTTACTGCGAAATGAGTTAAATAACCATTTACCTTTGTCTGGTTTCATTCATCAAACCACAAGTGGAGGACTCCTAACATGGGGGCTATTTGTTTGCTTTACACAAGCAGCTGGGTGCGATTTCACGTTTGAGATATCTGTCTGAAAGCGAAACATTTATTATCCCATGTTGTCAGGAAACCTATTTCTCAAAAAAAGTCTGTGCGAGTCGTGTTTTAAGCGGCACTGGATACGTCCTATTGGCGTTACACGTCACTTCATTTCACTTACAGGAGCTTTGCTTTCTCCTCCGACACATTTGACAAATTCCGCTGTTTGAGACAATAACCATTTTCAAATAGCGGCTCCTTTATGTGCGCGTGTGCGCGAGGGGCGGGGGGCTTTGAAGTATGACGCGGCTTATTTCTCATATTGTCTCATCCAGTGCGTAACGGCGATGGCTGTAAGTGCTTTGCTCTGCTATATAATCTACGTAATGTTTGTTGCATAAAACAGTGAGACAATAGCCTCATAGTAATGTTGTATTACTCAAAGTGACTTCCTTGTTGAATTGCCATTAAATTGAGAGAGACGTCACAGTGCTCCATCCTCCCCTAAAGCCAAAGGATCAGTCGAACATACGGCTGCGTGTACGAGCAGAGCCAGTGGTTGGCTTTATGTGGATACATCCATACGCGCTTCCTCTGTGCAGTGCGTAGCGCGTAAACGCCACAGTTTACGCACGCGTGCAGAAAGAGATGGGGAGAGGGAGAGATTGTGGGAAAAGCCCAGATAGCTGTGTAAGCGGATCCCTTTGTGTTGATTTAGGAAGACGTTTGCTGTATATAACGTTCAAGGCTGATAATATCATTGCCTGGCCAGATAAATAAAGCATTGGCCAAAAGCATTGGGTCAGCTATCGATCCGCTTTCTGCCTGTGCGAGGAGGGAGGGAGAGAAGAGGAGGGGGCTGAGAAAGGAGAGGAGAGCAGGGAGAAAGGCAGGGAGACCTCACTCATTAGCATTCCACAGCCATGGACTAAACGCTGACAACTAACAGAGATATCCAGCTCCCCGCCACAGCACACCGCTGCCTCTCAACCGTTTGTCTTTATAGCCCCTGGCCCTTCATTTACAGCGGACACCCAGCTCCTCAGTCTTTCTGTCGTCATTACAGTGGTTTTATTTGTGTTATTTTTTCCTTCACTCACGCGTTTTGTGCGCAGCAAATAATGGAATTTTGCCATGTAAAAAAAAAAAAAAGAAAAGAAAAGAAAAGAAAAGATAGTTTGACTAAAAATGTGTAGAAGAGCAGTGCCAAACACACTGCCTCTGGAGCCTGGCTGTAGCTGGGGATAATACTGCAGTTAATATAAAAGATGAATAAGAGAAAATCCATGAGTGTGTCCATTTTAAGGTGATCAAAATGGAGTTAGTGGAGTGTTTGTTTTAACTCGAGCAGAACACTATTTACACGTCTTTTTCAGGAGGTATATCTTAATATGGGCTCAAGTTGTGACAGCTGTTCATCTGATAGTAACTTCTTTCCAAGTTTTTTTTTTTTTTTCTCTCCTCCCACCCCGGGGCCCCCCGGTCTCTGTCTTGCTTTGTTGTTTTTAAAATATGCATGTCTCTCCGGAATGCCAGTCACGGGTCCAAACTTTGTGTGTCCCAACCTCCCACATGATGAAATGATCCTTTTAAAGCGGACTCAATATGTCTCTATCTGCACTCCTCTTCCTTCTAAAGCTCCACGCAGACACACACCACATTCATTAAAACACAGACTTTTTCAAGCAACCAGGAAAGAAGTGACTGGATCAAGTCAACTCTGTCACTGGATGGATGGATGAAGATACGCAAGAGGAAAAAGAGGAAAGTAAGACAAGCTTTCACTTTCTGTCTGTCCTTCGCAGCTACTCGTCTGTGTGCGTGTGCGCGTGTTTATTCCTCTGCTTTTGCCTCGTGTTGTTCCTGTGTGTTCTCAAACTTGAAACGGATAGAACCAAGGGGAGTGAGCGAGAAGCGGAGATGTGTGAGCGAAAGGGGAGGAGGGTTACACGTAAAATGTGAAAGAGGACGGACAGACATGCGCTCGTGTGTTTGTGTGTCATCACCAATACATTTATCAACACTTGGTTAAGGTTTTAACGGTGTAGTGTGGTGCGTTCATTGTTTTTCACAATACATCCCCAAAACTAAAAGAAAAACACCCGGATGTTCAGTGCGGGAAGTGATGAGTTTTACAGAGGAAAATCGTAAATCGGATGCAACAAGAGGAACTCAATTCTATCTGTCAAGTTTGAGAGGAGGCACCTAAAACTTTGACAACTCCACAAACCTGATGAAACGCCGCACAAAAACATCACGTGCATGACTTTGTGTGGAAGTGATTGGATTGTATGACTTTATGCTCCAAATAATCTAAAGTATATGTCCTACTGTGTGTGCTTAATAGTTTGTGGAGAAGCGCAACGCAAAAAATGTGACATCCCTTTCTTCTAATGTGATGTTATTTGTCAGGTTTAGTGAGCCCAAATAGTGGTAAAGAGGTGTACACTTTATATCGTCCTCTGCCTGTTTTGCTACATAGATGGATATGAGCATTAATCATTAGCCCCAGAGATATAATGACAGCTAATGTGGTTCTTTTAGGAATGGGCATACAGGCGTTTTAAGGGCACCCTAATAGTTTCCAAATGGCGTTTTACTCAACAGCCTCTTGTTGCAGTTACATAGGCATGTATTTCTGCATGTCATTGTTATTCCATATCAGGCTTTTGGCTGCTTGTATCATGATAGACAATTATAGAACCAAAGGATCATTTTCCGTCTGTACCTGGACGTGCTCTGAGGGTTCACATCGACTTCTCTTAGTTTTGGATACGCAGGGCTCTCATTTCTTTCCTGTGCCACCCCACACTAGACATGTTGATAAATACATGTCCTTTTCCCATCTGAGTCAGCATCATTCATCACACACGTCCACGTGCGCACTGGCATTGTCGCGCGTAAAATGGAGCAGAAGAGTTTGGCGTGAAACAAATCTGAAATGTTGATGTTGCCAATATTGAAATTGTTGTAGCATAATTGTGTGATCATTTGCCTATGAGTGTGTTGCTGTAAATTAATAAATGGCTTAGGCTACTTGATGAACTTGTACCGTGCGTTTTGATCCTATATGTTGTATGTCTCGCTTAAGGCTTGGATCACTCCACTGAAGACCAGTCGCCCTGTGGTTGCAAACTCTTTGTGGCCCCACATACCGCTGCTGTGATTATAGAAGTGCCTCCTCTCCCTTGTTAAAAGCTCTAATCTAGCCTCTGTGTCGCTCCTAAAGCGGGCACACCATGCCCCGTGTGTGTGCGTGTGTGCACGCGCAGGAGAGGGGGTTGAAAGAAAAAGGGAAAGGACAGAGTGAGGGAGAAGGAGGGGGCAACGGAGTGGCCCTTTCCTTCTTTTGAGTGACACGACCTCTCTCTTCTCTTCAAAGGCCATGCAGAAATAAACGCATCTCATTTGAATGGCGATTTTATTCTTTCGGTGGTATTTTGCAGCCAACATTTCTGGAATAGGAATGTGTGTTTTTTGCAGTCTTGAAATCAAGAGATGGTTCTGGTGGAGGGCTATTCAATATTCCCATCTCCCCACACGCTGTATTCGCGAGTCACAGAGAGGTGTTTTGTCCATACTGCACTAGAACCTACCCCCTTCTCCAAAGCTGCTCACATTCATTTGCATCTGCTGATGATATCAGTAAAGAATTGCTGGCACCGTATGAGGTATGGTGGGGGGCTTATTTGGATAAAACTGGACCGCAGAGTGGACTGGGCCCTAAAGGTCAGTCGCCCATTCTTGTTAAGGTGGCAGGGGGTGGTGGGGGGTGGGTCGGCGTGAGATTGCCAAAGAGGCTTATTTGAAAGCGGGCGTATATTTGAGGCAGGGGAATGAAAAGAAGTGGACCACAAAGCTTATCATACTTCAAATACGCCCTGTCACATCTTCACTTGGCCCATTCCCTGCGTACGGTCATTTTGTGACGGGTGGGTTTTCTGCAGCCAACCGTGGAAGTACATGTAGTAGAACACAAAAGGAAATAACAAGGCAAACATAAAGAAACACAAAAGAACAAAGTTTATTAGACAAGACCGCACTTTGTAGGAATGTTGTCGAGTTTCTATATTATTGAATATTAGTTTAGTTTTATAACGCATTAATACCAAAACAATGCATAATGAAAAGCACAGAGAGGTTTTTACCCAAGTATCTCCTGCATCTTCCAAAGAAACCTGCCTAATAATAAAAATAAATACATCAAAATATATCCATGAATAACATATAACAAACATGTTCTATTTTAGACTAAAACAGTGAGGTCTCCTGTGCCAGAGGTGAGGCCTGTTTCACTCTGTGCACACTCTGGTACATCACTGTTACACTGCATTAGCCTGACTCTTGTGTGTGTATTTTACTGATGAGTTGGTGATAACGATAAATGTTACAGTTGCTGCTTGTCGCGGGAGGTTGACAAGTAAAATGAGGATAGAGGAATGACTGTCCTCACACCTCAGTTTGCAGACCCTCTTGTTAATTCACGCGCTGACTTTAGTCAAACTATTTATAGTTTATATAAGACCTGTCAGTAAATGCAGGCTTGTATTAGTCATTTCTGAAGTGAACCTACTACTGTATCACGGCTCTGCTCCACCAACAGGACGCCTTGATGAGTCTGTCGTTACTCATGGTTATTTCTCCTGTCCCACTGCTGCTGCTGCACTGTCACTAAAGGAAGAGGCTTGTGTTTGGCTCATGACATTTGAGAGTGGATAGATTTACTTGTGCTTAAGTTTTTTGACACAGCTGTAATAACCCCATGACTAGATCTGGTACAGTGTATCATGTCAAATTAATTCGCAACTTGTTTTTGGACTTGGACAGCGTTTGTTTGTGGTGCACAAACACAGCCAGTTTAGTATCGACCTGTTTTATCAAGTGAGTAGCACTGGTCTTCTTTAGCACAACAAATGAGATCAACTGTTCTGTAGGCGATGTTTGTGAAGTTTTAGGCTGGAACATAAGCCTTAGGCTGGAATGGAACATAAAACAATCCAAATGATCACCACCACCAAGGATTATGTGAGAATATCTAAGTCTGAAGCAGGTTTCCAGAGAGCAGCGTCCTGTCGGTCTGTGCGGGTATTGGGAGCCTCTGTGCGTCAGCGCACACTCACCCGGCTCTGATTGTTTCTACCTTTGTTTGCTAGATGGCGCTCTGCCTTATGGGACCCTTTGGCCCTCTCTCTCCTGCTCGGCTCTCACAATACACCGCGCTGACACACTTTCGCCGTTTAACCAAGATTTACAGCAGCATTACGCGAAGCCACGTAAACCCAACAGCTCAGGGAAGTGAAGAAGTTTCACATTTTAAGAACTGTACAAAGAGACGCGATAAAACAACAATGAAAACAATTTTCAGATACAACCGATCCACTTAAACACACAGTGAGGAACAAGGGACCAGTGCGCACTGTGCACACTACACAACCAGGCAGAATTAGACACGAGGCCAAAGTAAACTATAAACTACTGCATTTCTCCTCCGTTTGGTTTTGTGTTTAGTCTAATGTTTTTGTTCTTTCTTTTTTGGCTAATTTACAAAACTAAATCAAATTGTCTCCATTTGTCATTTAAAAAAATCTTCGTGGACGGTGTGTGTAACATGTAATGTGTTTTAGATGGGTTACACCGAGCACATAAAAAGTGTGTTTGTGGCATTGTTTGCTGAGTGGCCTCTCGCGCTCAGATATACTGCTGCACTTACACTTTCACTAAATAGCGTCTTGTCGGAGTCTGACGTTGATGAATGTGTCGGAGACTCACAGAGGCTTTTACAGCTGTCTTTAAAACACACACACACCCGCACACACACACCCCTACACACACACACACACACACCCCACACACACACACACACACACACACACGCACACACACACACAGGGCCTCGGCCACACACGGACACGTGAAACAGGAAAATACTCCACACAAATCAATCATTTAAATATTTGATTCAATAAATTAAACTATATTATATTTCTGATTTCCTCTGTCAGTGGGTTATAGGCCAAAATTTAAGGAGACAGGCTGGAGGTGAGGAGGAAAAAACAAAACAAAACAACCAACCCCCCCCCCCCCCCCCCCCCCCCCTTCAAAACCAAACGTCACGAGTGAAAGTGCTTTTACATGTTTATTTTAAACATGGATTTAGATAAAAACATTAGGTTATTCATTTATTATAATTGTCAATTTTACACTTAACAAATACAATTAAACATGCTTTTTTATTTTAACAACATATACATTTTAACTCAGGTCCATTAATCTGAATAAAAGTATTAATTTATTTTTAAATGTTGCCTAAATATAAATTACCAACGTGGACAATGCGTAAATAAGTACTGTAATATTTATATGTTTTATGGGCTACATTTGCAAAATATATCATTGTTAATTAGGGGGAAAACATGAATGAGCTTGATAAAAATGCAAAGTTAATATTAAATTAAAAAAATGTGACCATAGAGCAGACAGTTTGGTTACGACAGTCGTGCGTAAAACTGGAGACACTGCGTCCACCTGCTGTACCCCCCACGCGCTTTCACACACGCGCTGGCCTGCACTTGCCTCATAATGTCCTGAGTGTCCTGAGTGTGAGGAGGATTTCACTGATGCTGCTGCTGCTGGTGCACAGTGACCACGATCCTGTCACACAATCTCACTGTTTATCCAAGACTCTCGCGGTATTTGTTTTTTCTGCGCCTTGACAAACCTCCATCTCATCCTCACGTAGAGCAGGACGCGCGCGCAGGTATCCCAGTATCCCACACGCGAACAGGCAGGTTATGGGTTCAATTAAGGCAGAATAACGCAGTGGAACAAAGCGCACGGTGACCTGCAGTGGATGAGCAAACGCAGAAAGAAATGAGAGGAAAAATCACTATTGTTTTGACACATTGTTGGATTTTTATTTATTTATTTTTTTTGAGAATTCGGGGGTGATGAAAAGTCTGTGTATATCCTACTGCATAAACCTATTAGAAATTGAATAAGACCTAACAAATGTCTACACTAATTCGCTCATTTTGACACCCTTTCTGTATTTTTACTTAATCAAATTTGCCGCGTTTAAGCTCGTGTGAGGATTTACAGTCCTAAGCCTGCCATTTGGAGACTATCCCTCACCGAATGACAGAAAATAGTGAGGTTTGTCATAATTTCTTAAGTAAAAAAACAAGATATTCCAGAGCCACAGTGGGGATTTTAACGAATTAAAATATCTTACTGCTCGCCTGTGATAAAAGAGCCCGGGAAAGGTATGAGATTGAGGCGCGTGCTTGTTAAGTAACTTGCTGTCAGTATAGTTAGCACTGCTCTGATATGGACGGTGGCTGCAGAGCCTCATCTCTTGGGGTTTTAATTAACAAGCTGTCTCAAAGCCGTAGAGCTCCATCAAACAGGCTTCTTTCTCTCTTTCCTTTCTCTTGGTCTCGGAGTGTGTCTTCATGTAAATCCACCTCCCGTCTGCGCCCTGGGCCTCTTTCTCCAACTTTAGAGGATGCTTTTCTAAAATCAACTTGTTAGCACCGCATGCGCAGCTCTTTACGCGGAACTACCTTTATTTTTTCTTTATTTCTTTATTTCTTTATTATTGGGAGCGCGGGTTTTTGTGGCACAAGCGTTTGGGAAACATTCAACTCGTGACATTATTAGAATTTTGTTTGGAAAAAGAGAAAATCCTGCGCTTAATCCTGGTGTAAGGTGCGTGTTTCAGGGGCAGATTAGTTTTCATTATGAGGTTTAACAAGAAAAGTAAAGTCAGTCAACAATCAACAGGCTGAATAATAATACAACAGGGGTATATTGATTAATGTAGGAAAATATTAGTGCAAAGAAAATGAGCAAAAAAAGAGCCAAAATTTGTGAGTACATCTGACTAAAGAGCTCATTTTAAATTGTTACAGTGAACTTTATTTGACCGTTTATAACTTTTTATCTATTTATGTCCCTTTTAAAACGACATGACTCCAGCCCATGTTTTATTACAGCGCGTTCACTCCTCAGTGTTTTTGTGGAGGGGACTTCTCTCATCTCCCAATCTCTCCATCTCTCTGCGTGACAGCAGGAGGAAAGTTGGTGGCCCACGCGGGGGTAATTTGATAGAAGAGAAGGTCAAGACAGTGCGCTGTCCATGGTGCTGCGAGCTTCAGCCTGGATGTTATCATCAAATTAGACAAGACAAGTTTCAAATCGATGCCACCCCCCGGATGTCAGGAGACCGCCAGCAGTAGGAGTTAAAGTCCTAACAAGTCCCCCCTGACAGGTCAACACCCCGACACAAACACACACCTCTGACGCAGCGCGAGCGCACAGGGCAGGGCGCGCGCAATGAGGCACCGTCCTGATGAAGCACTGTCCTGATGAAGCACTGTCCTGATGAAGCACTGTCCTGATGAAGCACTGTCCTGATGAAGCACCGTCCTGATGAAGCTGGACTCAGTGACGTTTGGGTCATCAGCTCTAAGGTTTTATTACATCATAGATAATTATGCAGAATGTACAGTAGCTTTAGTAATAAGTAAGAGCTGATGGTTTTTGTGTCTCATGTGAAACAGGTTGCTCCTGGATAAATGTGCAGATACTAAAGGTTTAAATAATGTTTGATAATATCATTATGAAACAATAAAACATATATTTAATATTTAACCCATAGTTTTACTGTGACACAAGAGGAGAGGCTCTGCTGAGATGATTTGGTGTGTGTCTGTAAAGGAAAAGGAAAGAGTCTCCCAGTGCAGTGGAAACAGATCCACAATGATTGACTGGGAGTGAGGAAGAAGAGAGGGAGATGAAGAAGGCACTGATTAGAGGTGCTGCCAGTCTGTCAGCAGCTGACAGCTTCTGCTGCTGCAGGGATAAACAGCAATAAAGTAGAGTGTTAACTTCACACACACTGAAACACACAGAGACACACACTGAAACACACAGAGACACACACACTGAAACACACACACACACAGACTGATACACACATAGAGACACACACACAGATATACAGACACACACACACACACACACAGAGACTGATACACACAGAGACACGCATACACTGAAACACACACTGAAACACACAGAGACACACACACTGAAACACACACACCCCCACAGACTGATACACACATAGAGACACACACACAGATATACAGACACACACACACACACACACAGAGACTGATACACACAGAGACACGCATACACTGAAACACACACTGAAACACACAGAGACACACACACTGAAACACACAGAGACACACGCACACGCACACACACACACACACACCGAAACACACACAGATATACAGACACACACACACCCCTACACACAGAGACACACACACACACGTACACACACAGATATTCAGACACACACACACACACAGACTGATACACACACAGAGACACGCACACACTGAAACACACACTGAAACACACAGGGACACACACACACACTGAAACACACAGAGACACACACACACCCCAACACACACTGAAACACACAGAGACACACACACTGAAACACACAGAGACACACACACACACACACACACACCCCAATATACAGACCCCCCCCCCCCCCCCCCCCACACACACACACACACACACACACCCCACACACACATAAGCACGCATAGTGCTCCTCCAGAGGGGCAGGTAAACCCTCTCCTCTCTTCTCTCTTCTTCTCTTCTCTTCTCTTCTCTTCTCTTCTCTTCTCTGTGTCCAGATCTTGTTTTCATCTCCTGTGCTGACTCAGGGGCGGACACAATGAGGAGAAGAGTCTTTTGAGGAGGGACAGAAAAAACCCTGTATATTTGAAAGTGTCATAAAGAAAAGCAAACACAGGAGGAAATCTGCAGGTGATTAAATGACGCAGGGACGTTATTAACTTCTTTAACTGGGCACATTTCCTGAATGAGCTTCACTTCAGGGCCTGGACAAACCATGAAATGCGCATCAGGACGTATCTGCCAATCTTCCACACCTTTATGTACGTTTCCCTCTCCACATCCCTCTCACCCTCTGAGCTGTCTGTCAGGCTGTGGCCCGGCTAATTTGAGTTCATTGGATGGCAATAACTTCATTTAGGGCTTCATCTCTTTTTGGGGGCTGTGCGTAATGAAAGCGCAGGGTGCAGCCTCTAAAAGGCCTCTCATCTCGGCTGTAATAACCTGACTGTTGGATATTCTTAGCCTGGCGCAGAGGATCGTGTGTTTATCCTCCGAGGGCTGCGTGCACATGATGAAACTCATCTATAATGTGTGCTTTAATATCTACTGCACCCCACAATTTATAAAGCTCACAGAAAAAATACATTCATAAAGAAAAAGAAAAACGAAAACGAGTGGCTCCTGGAAAACTTTACTCGAAAACACGTTTGTGTTTTGTATTTTTGTCCATGCTCCGCATTTCGGTTATTATTGATTTTAATTAAATTTTTGTTTGCCAAATTACAACAGAAAATATTTGAAATATCCTCGTGTTTATTTGGTCGCAGAGTGTCTGTTTTTAAAGGATGTCTTTGAACGCGTCACAGCCTCATGGCTCCAAAAAAACAAAAACAAAAAACATTTATATTTATTATTCTACATTATTTAACAATAAATAACACTGAACAATAAAACTGTGTTTTACATGATTTTGAGCAGCTTAAGAAGCCTCATTATTTAAAATTTATTTACAAACTATTTGACAATAATACAAATATTTCAGCTTTAATTACAGTCCACAGTTCATTACATTTATGTTTCATTTAAAGCTCGTGAGGCCTGTGGAAATCATTTTAAAATATAGGCCACATTTAGACTCTTATTACAGAAAAGAAAAATAAATAAATAAATACATAAATTGCGGCCTACATGAACAAATATTTAAAAGCAGCAGCTTTTAAAAATCACATATTTATTTATGATGCACAGAAAGGCCTAAAAGTTTGTAAGAACTGAAAGAAAAAAAAGAAAAACAAATGGATGAAACTTAAATAGAAAAAAACCTAAAGTTCCAAAAGTCAATTAAACAAAATGATTTAACAAAAGTAAAAGAGCACGTGCAGTGAGTCGATCTTTTATGCATTTGTCTTTTTCTGACATATTAAGATAAAAACTTTATGCAGAAGTTTGTAAATAGACTGTGATAAATGTGAGTTTGATCGAGGCCTGATCTCACGGGCCTGTGTGAGTCTTATATGAGTCTTATGTGATTCTTATGTGATTCTTTTCTGATTCTTCTGTGATTCCTCGCGCACTTTAAAAACATTTGAGTCACTTTAGCCTTTGGGTTTGTGCCTTTGCCTTCTTCACTTCCCCGAATCATCAGAGAGCGCAGCCTCGGAATCTTAAAAGTCAGAGTCCATTCTTCAAATGTATTGCGTTTCAGAGTCTGTGTTTTACTGCGGGAGTGTGGGGCCAGCGCGTATCAGAGGAGGTGTAATTGAGGGGGCGGTGAGGGGATAGAGTAGCGCTCCGCCTGAAAGCTGCTATTAAAGCCAAATGGACTGAACACCGTAAAACGGCTCTGCCAACAGCTGTCCCACAATCCAACTATTATATATGCCACGAAGAACACACGTACACTAACATATTAGGGCCATACTGCTGATGTAGTGGCTACTTAAAAGTATTAGACAGCGCGGGGGAAACTCAGAGCTTGTTCTGGTAATAGTCATATTATAGGCATATTCCTATAGGGACTTGGGTCTGTGTTTTGAGGTAATTGTGGTCTCCAAAGGCATTTTTCACTTCACCACAAGCTCTTCTCTTTTTATTAGAACCTGGGGAGTTGCGTTTTGCTGCGTTTCATCTGCATAGAGATTCATAGACTGTGTTTTTTCTACGGGACACAGGTGGTGGGTCATGGACGCTTGTTTTGGACAAGAAAAACTTGCATTTATCACAGTGGTCTCTCTTTTGTTTGAAGACAGGTTTGCGTTATGGTCATTGGAGAGTTAAATTTAAAAACATACAGTCCCGTGACTCTTGATCAGCTCTGGGACACTCCACCTGAGACCCTCCTGCATCTTTGCACCAGGTTTCACCAGGCAAACACTGTTTCCCAAATGTGCTGCTTTGGACACAAAGTGTTTGTGGATCCTTATTAGGAAAAGGGAGATTGAAGAGGAGTTGTTGCCATTGGAATAAATGGCTTTCTCCGAAAGTCAATGAATATGTAATGATGCCTAACCAGCGCGTTATATGGTGAGGTATAAGGGCCTCTGTCATATTAAAGACCTGGAGCCCAGAGGAAGAAGCAGAGGCAGAGGAAAAAGGAGGCGAGCAAATAAAGAAGCGATACAATGTTGAATACACCATGAGCTTAACGCGCACATTCTGCCTCAGTCAATGGGCCCACATGAAAAGTATTTGCTCAAAGAAAAAAAAAAAGAAAAGGGAACGAGTTTTTGTGGGGGTAGGGTGCTAATATTTTTTTTCTAACTTTGAGAATATATAGTTTTAAGCAGTTGCGCCAATAATGAACTCATGGAACAAGAGAGTTCCCGGCATAATTTCTTCTCTCTAAGTTTCTTAGTTACACCCGTTAAAACATTGATTGTTGCAGTTAGCTGACCCGTAAAATTTGGGGGTGAGTTTTCTCTTCTTAGCTGAGCATATAATTATGCAAATAGAGATCTGACAGTGATCCTCTGGAGTAGTGTGCTTGCGCGTGAAGGGGCTGTCAGGAGGGTGACATTCCAACTTTGCTTAGAGCCTGTTTCTTTTGGGGAGAGTTCATCTTTTGGTGCGTATCAGAGCGCGCTGGGGCGAGCACGCGTGACGAGCCTCTATAAGAAAAAAAAAAAGAAAGAAAATATCAGTGTGTTCCTCTAACTACTTTAAAGATGTCAAACACATTCTACCCCCCCTTACCCAGAATAAATCATTTGATATTACAGCTGGAATCCCGCCCACCCCCCAGCGTGCCAGATTTTGCCAAAAAGCTCCACCAACGAAGACGCGCGAGGAATTAGTGAATTAGAGATACGTGCAACTGCATCAATGTGAAATCAATCATCCAATCCGAGAACGCGCGAGGTCCTGCTTCCTTGTTGTGCTCGTTACTCAAATGAGGAAACACATTAATATAAACTGCCTAAGTTTCCACAAAAATGCACTCTAAAACTTTTGGCTGCATTGGGCGGAGCGTTTAAGTGAAGTCGGGCAGATTTCGAGGCCCTGAAGTGGATTTTGGTCGCTTGCTGTGCGCCTGTTCACGTGAATAGCTCTTTTAATCAGGAGCCTGACACAGAGCAAGGAGGACTCGGATGGTTGCACTTGTTGTTTAGAAGTTGCTGGTGAAGATTTCTAAAGATTTATTGAGGGGGCGTTTAATGACCTGATCATTTTGAGCACGTGAACAAACCGTAAAACTGTGCGTAATGGATGCGTGCGCGCTCTCGCCAAATGGATCATCAAAACATTAGGTTAGAGCTTTTGATTGGCTGTTTTCACTTCAGTAAATTTCTTATAATGTCCTCTAAAGAAGAAATCTCTTATGTTTGTTATATTTTACTGATGTGGTGCAGCCTCAATTTGAAACTTCGAGCAGGAGAAGCACTTTCAAGAACCATAAACCTCTTGTTTTACTTGTTTGTCAGTAACCAAATCATATAATATGTGTCAAAATGTATTTCATAATTAAACCATGCATTTTATTAAGGCAGCTCAATACAAAACACAACTTAATTTGAGGTTTGCAAGTTCTTTAATAGTATGAACAAACTAAAATACAGCATTAGAAAGATTTAAAGCACAGACATTTCATTAAAAAAAAAAAAAAAAAAAAAAGGATAAAAATCTATGGAAATATCTGCACACAAACACATCTGTTATATAATGTTAAATGCCTGTTTCTTAATTTAGTGCATCATATAAAGCATCTACCATTGACACCTCTTCAACTCTTTTGTGCTTCAAATTTTGGTTGCTCTTACGTCTTTAATTCTACTCACATATGGCTTGCTGGTTATTATTAAAAACAGTGAGCAGTGTGTTGTTTATTCCTAAGGCAACAATATACAAATTACAGCAGGAAAAATGAACCGATCGTAGGTTCGGAGCTAAAAAGCTGAAAGATGAGCAATGGTATCTACAAACAAAACTCATCAAATCAAATAATAAGCCACTGTCTTTGCTGAAACCTGGAGAGATCCGAATCAAATTAAAAGGAAATTAGGCCTGCAACCATCAGCCACAATTGTCTCATTACAGCGGAAAGATAATCCACAAAAGCCTAAAACCATACACGCAGTGGGCAGCAGAGGCACAGGCGCACAGTGGAAAAAGTTAAACAAGGAACTATTTCAAGTGCATACACATTTGAGAATGTGTCTTAGGTATCATAAGATTTACTATCCAGTTGGAGATTTACAAATGTCATGAAATATAGTCCATTTAGCCTTGAGTGTTTCATAAAAGTGCCTTTTGGAAAAAGTGTGTTTGTGTCACAAAGTCAGATTATGAGCTGAGCTTTACTTTGTCAGGTCTAAATGAAAGAAAAGAAGGGGAGAACAGATATGTTATACTTATACAGCATCTAAGGAAATATCACTCAGGCTTAGAATAATATAGAGATCTTGGATTTCCTGACATGTGTAAGGCGATATAAGGGGATTTATGAGAGCTGTGAGCTGACTTCTGGCTCCTGTAAAAATGAGATATCTCTCATAGCTATTTTGATGCTTGACTTTAAGTGATTTTAAATATGCTTCATGCTTGTGATGTTTTCATATTCAGCACAGGACGGGCTTGTTTTATTTGTTTCATCACATTCAATAATCCCCACACATCAATAATGCACAGTGCAAATTGAAGAAATACATATATTATCAATCCAAGAAAGATGGACTTTCACATTCTATACTTTAAAAGAGGACAGTCAAATAAATCATAGGTGTATGGGATTACCTCGCCAAAGAATTACATTTGAAGTTTGCATATGCGAATTAAAAAAACAACTTTTTAATCTTATTTTGCAATATAAGAAAGTTATAAAATCACAAATTGTGGAGATTAAGTAAAAAGTATAAATAGTGGTGCAGTAAAACATTACTTAAAAAAAAAAAAAAAGATTGATTTGTTGGTGATCTTTATGCAGTAGACCCTGATGTAGCAGTAGTTTATGGACTCTTTGTGAAAACCAGGACAATGATTCTCTACACTTTACAACAGGATTATAAAATATACAGAGATGTATCAGAATCTTTAAAAAAATTAAATCATTTAAAAAGCATCATTTAAAAGAGGCAAATTAAATTGAATTGTGTTCAGTAAGTCAGATGCCCTTAAAATTTGATAATGGGATATTTGCAAAAGTAGTAAAAACAAAACAAAAAAAAATACACTGGTGTTGATATAAGCGCAGAAAGCAGCAGCATCAGTAGATCTCCAGTGCGGACCAGGCGTAAGGACCGGGCGTAAGGACCGGGCGTTAGGACCGGGCGTTAGGACCGGGCGTAAGGACCGGGCGTAAGGACCGGGCGTAAGGACCGGGCGTTAGGACCGGGCGTTAGGACCGGGCGTTAGGACCGGGCGTTAGGACCGGGCGTTAGGACCGGGCGTTAGGACCGGGCGTTAGGACCGGGCGTTAGGACCGGGCGTTAGGACCAGGCGTTAGGACCAGGCGTTAGGACCAGGCGTTAGGACCGGGAGGGTGGTGGGAGTATTTGAGACGGAGGGCATAGAGGCCATTAGCTCAGTTCAGTGTGATGTCAGAACAATTAGAGGAGCACCCCGCACACAGGGCACAGCGTCTGTCAGCCTTAATCTCTGCTGCTCCGGTCCACAGCCGCAGCGAGGCCACAGCCCACGGGAAGCACTAACACTTCAGGTTCATATTGCTTTGACAGTAGCACTCATCTAGAAGTAATGCAAAACGTTATTGTGATTTATACATGATGCACTCTTTGCTCTTACATAAGCAACGTGTAATGTGCTTGGAGCCAGGGCGACATTCAGGGAAAATACAGAGGTTATAGGAAAGCGTAGAAGTGTAAGGTGTTGCTATTTCTTTGTTAAATCTTAATCCAAGCCCTCCCACTCCATTGTTGTTGATCTTCTACAAATCCTGGTGTTTGCTTTTGTGGGATCCGCTGCGTGTGGTAACTACGTTGGAGGTCTCCTGTGCCTCTTCGTACTCCTGCGCCTCCAGGACCTCGTTGAAGAAGCGAAAGATGGAGTCAAAACTCATCCAAGAAGTCAGCTCGTGCTTCTCGGTGCCTACAGGACAAAAAAAACCCACTATTATTAATACTATCGAGACTAAATTAATAGAATTTACTGAAAATATTTTGGTGTAACGTTATGTACCAATATTATTCTGCTAATGCTAATATTACACACTTTCTCATTCAAAGGCTTGAGACCTCAAAACCTGGAAACTTTAGTATAGAATGAACTACATGTTGCTTTTGTGTACTACAGAGTATCCCTTGAGGTTATTACACCACACCATGCAGACCAAAGGAATCATGAGAGCCATCAGGGCCTCTGACCCATCAGCCCAATGGGAAGACTTCAATATGTTACCTAAGCAGATACCTGAAAATCAACCCCAACGCATGGCCGTCTTTCCATTTCAGAGCTTCGAACAAAACCAGAGTTATGCACAATAGGCTCCCTAAGCAAAACCAGTCGAGCGGTAGTCATTCATTCTAAAGGGCTGATTGAGGAAAGTGAAGACAGAGCTGGGGAGAGGCTGCGGCGGGCGGGCGGGCGTATCAGGTGGTCCGACAGTGGTACACAGGAGGCAGGAGTGCTGGGTTTCCCTGTGACCTCCTTCGGGTTAGCTTGTTCCCAAGTTGGGGTCACATTGGAGCTTGAAATCTGGTACATTCGCGTCGGGTTCCTGTGCATCAGGGGTTAGCGTATCACTGGGCAGCGCTTTGGTTGGATAGGTTGCACACTCAAAGGCCGTTTTTATGTTCACCCGGTGTGCCAGCTAACCACTGTGCCACTGAACACCTCGCCAGTCATTGGACAGTTTTTGATAAGGATGCTTGGGGCTAGAGCTTGTCCATGCACCATAACCAATCTGTAAAATGCTAACAGATAACGTCTTTAGCTTTGGCTATCATCTCAGACACTTGGCAAGAGCAGTAAAAAAGAAGCCAAACCAAGAAACCTTCATGCTTTCTAAAAGTGTTGTAGGGCTGATAGAAGATAGGAGTTTGAGATAGAGGTGTACCAATAGAAGGATAAGCAAACCATATACCAGATTAAATCCTCTGAGCCATACCGTGTTGTTACAGCGTGTGGTTTTGGACAGCATTCATCTTTCCTTTTGGATTTTACTGTCCGAGGTCGCGACAGCAATCCCACACCACATGTACTGATTTGGCATATTGATTTTCACTTTTATGCTCGATGCCCTTTCTCACAGAAGTGTCTTTTTATCTGGACATGGGTAGGACTCTGGCTTTTGTTCCAGAGTCCCAAGCGAGAGTATTTAAAGTACATTTATAGAACATTACAATAACCAATTTAGCAAGTTAAAATTGGTATGTTTTGATAGACACTGCTACCAAATAAAATATGACCTTTACCATAGGGCCTTTTAGAACTATCCCCAGACTTTTATTCAGTGGATTTTCCTTCCTTCCTCCCTTTCTTTCTCTCTCCCCTCGGCGTATGTGGTGCTGGCTATAAAAAGATAGACTAGAAGGCCGCGGGGATACAATTAGGAAGCACCTTAGAGGGTCTGCTGCCATAGTCGGGCCTCAGCTGACCAGCGAACTGACCCTATGTTTATTAGATTGACCCCTGCCTGAGCGCATTAATGGAGATAGTGTGTTTCAGTGGAGGATTGTGGCTAATGTTGCTTTTTGGTCGATGTGTGTAGAGCCATGTTTGTGTTTGCGTGTGTGTCATTTGTGTGTGCACGTATGTATGTAAGGACGGGATTTCGATCATGGAGAGATAAGGGGACTTTTTCCCGACGCTATAAAGCCAATGGACTTCTCTTATGCTCCTTGGGGCAATTTTACTGGCCTGGCAATCACAGGAGTCAATAACCCTGCACTCCTGGTAACCGTGCTACCTGTGTCAAGCTCAACGTAACACCCATTCTTGGAAAACAAAGACACAGCCCTCTCAGACCTCTAATCTATCATTTATATCCAATTTGAGGCGCGCTGATCCTTTTTCCACCTCCTCCTCCTTCATATAGTCTCCCTTCCCTTTCACCTCATCAGACTCTCACTTAAGTTTTTTTTTACTTGTATTTTCTTGTCCTGTTTTTCTCTCTCTTGCAGAAAGCGATCAATGCCGCAGTGCTCCGTCGTTCACCCTGAACTGGCGGTGAACTTCTCCGGAGTGCCGCCAGCCTCTCCGCGCTCTCTCCACCCCGCTATCCCATCTCCCATCGCGGTTTGGGGTCACCAGAGGGGCGTCTCTGTGCCAATATGCAAATAAGTCCGTGGCCCTGCGATGACTCGGACGTGAAGCTCCGCCCACCCCTGTGCCGTTGATGCTTTTGGGTAAAAAAAAAGTAAAAGGCGTTATTCCCCCCTTACATACATTCACACTCATCTACCGCTTGCACTCTCACTCTAAACAGGCCCTTAACAGCCATACGTCCTCCCCACCCGTTAATAGCCAAAGTGTGCTGAACCTAATGGAGGTTGTCAAAGCTAAGAGCGCTGATTTAGAGGCAGAAGATCCAATGACCAGGTTTCACTAGGCACTAAAGACGAAAAGAGAAAGGGCGAGAGAGCATTACCTCAGCTGTGCCACAAATCAAAGTAATATCTTTAAAAGATGCCACGATCGATGGGGTGACTCCTGGCTCCGTCTTGCGTGTAAAGTGAAACCATTAACAGGCCATGAGTACTACTTTATCCACAGTTTAGCTAAATGGACTAAAACAAACTTAGATTCTATGTTTATATTATTAAAAACTGTTACTGTATAATATTACTCAAGTTGAAGTCAAGTCAAGTACTACTTAATTAATGGGTATCAATGTCAATTTGATTTGTGTAGCACTTTTACAACACTTATAGTCAAACGAACTAACGTAATACAGATAAAAACAGAACAGATTTGAGGTAAGATGTAGTACTATGCAACTATCACCACTGCTAAAAGTACTTTTGCAATTTGACTACAGGACTACAACTTTGGCTGTTTGCGCCAAGGTCCGAACTAATTCATAAATGATCAGAACAGAAGTAAGAACAGATTTTTACTTCTACAACTATACCTAACACTACTGTACTACTAAAACTACTGCTACTACACACAGCACTACACTATTACCCCTATCTATCCTGTTTTTATCTCACTTCTCTTTACTACCAAGGTCAACAATAATTGCATTTGTTTAGAGCAACTTAACTTGAATGCATTTTTTACAGTGCACTTTTGGTAATTGTGATCCATTAGAATTTTAAATAAAGCGAGCACTCAAGGCCTATTGTGTGTGTGTGTTTTCTTGTAAATGATCCTGTGTTAATTTTAATGCAATCACTGTAATTTCATTAATGCAATCAACTATAACAGAATTATGTTTCGCATTTATTGCAATAATAATAATATTGTAAGCTCCATAACACTGAATATTGTCATGGGAAATAATAAATATTAAAAAAATCATACCATTAGCGTGGTTAACGGAACAATTAGAGCAAAGGGGCCTGTAATGGCTGGCACACTCGCACATGTCGATAGTAATATATCAATGGAAAGTAGCAGGGTGAGTAGTGAAAGCTCCCCTTGTGTGTCTGTCCTGCCCCTCACCTCTGGCCTGTGCTTGACCACTGTGTGTAGTCTGTCTGCGCCGCGCCTCATCATGTGACAGAGACCAGAGCATTTGATCCCGCGTCTCTCCGTCATAGCCACGGGAGCACCTTTCAGGCTAATTGGACTGTTTGATATCGCGCACATTTAGTTTTTGAAAGCTTATGCAAAACGGTAGAAAGAAAGAAACCTGTAGAGCACATGTGGTCAGTGGTCTCAATTTAGGCCTGTCACGATAACTAATTTATGCCACTGACACGATAACACAAGGGCAGATTTAAACCACAAAAAGTATTTTATCAACAATATTATTAGAAAATTATGAGTCACAGAGGTGATTTATTCAACCTTTAAAGGGTTAAATGTTATCATATTGTCAAAAAAGAACTAAAAATTCCCCAGTAGTGCAAAGAAAAAGTACACACGGTAAATATTGATCCCAAAAAATATACATATACTGAACAATATGATGTAGTAATTATCGTGACAGGTTTCGTCTGAATTAGGTCTGACAGCAGAAGGTTGAATTAATAACTTCTATGGCTCATTACAGATGCAAACAAAGTACTTAAGTGTTTCATTCTGCCGTTCTGCGAGTGTAAACAATAGGAGTGTTTCACTGTAGTTAGCTCCTCCCCTCAGATAGAAAAAAGGCAGTGTTCAACAGTAATCTGACCAGAACTGAAGAAGCATCTTGGATGAGCAGTGAAACGCCTTCACTCCTGCAACTTTTTGTCCAGTTGACAAATTTGAATGTACTTTTTGCAGCTCCTGGCTTTTTAACAATGTAAATTTAGACTAGTTTTTGGAGTATAAATCAGTTTCTAGTTTCAATATCATTATTTATCGTCTATATTTACTTCAGCAATATAATGCGCTTCAAAATCTGTTATTGTGACAGGCCTAGTCTAAATATGTACTTAACTTACAGAACTTTACAGCAAAATAATGTCTCAGACGCAAAACAAATGTAAAATAATACTATTCACTGTTAGCATCACTGTTTTTAAGTGTATACAAGCTCTATGACAGCTACTGCTATTGTAAGAAAACCTTGATTTGATTGCAAGAATTACTTATTAAAGCAAAAATCTTAAATGAAAAGTAAAACTGAATTAAGTCAGTATCTTTCCACAGCTTCACAACGCACCACAATGGCTATTAAACACTGCTACGCTTATCTTCCCTTTGCCAGCAAGGTCAAAAGAGGCTTCTATTTCGATTATAAAATACAAATGTAGTATTGTATCTGAGTAAAAGTATCAAGTTAGTTTCTCCAAGAGCAGGTGACACAAGTGTATGCAAAAACAAACTGAAAATGTCCCCCAGCTGCACCACTGTAGTTGTTTTATCAAAGGAGCAGCAGAGTTTGAAGACAAAGGAAACATGGAAAATCCTGCATAGCTATGGGCCATGCTTTCTTCCCTGTGCACCAAACACGACATGGTGTTACAAATGGTAATCACCTCTGATTGTCACAAATTTCCAAACAAACGATAGGTGACTGTACCGCCAAAGTGATGCCTCGAGTGATACTCCGACAGAAAGCTTAAATCAAAGCATGCTGTCTATAATTAGCTTCCATCTGGGCTACATTATTTAAAGCCTCACCAGTTAATTGCTTGTGTACAAATGGCCTATTTTACTTGAATCAAACTCTTCTTTTGCGTTTTCATAATTATACTGATGTGAGAGGGGCATATTTCTTCACTTCATTTATAACACAAATACATGCTCAAATTTTTAAGAGGACTCCAAGGCAAGAAAGTGTACAATTATGATACTTTTAGTGCAAATGGAATAACATGAAACAATGATGCGAGTGCTTAATCAAATATAGTGACATTTGGGTTAAACATTTAATGATCTTCAATTTTGAGAAAGCGATATCATCAGAATGTGATCAGTGCAAAAACAGGCTACATCTCAGAGCTAATATACATGATATTACTGCTTGTGGATGTAAACATTTTCTAATTTCCTCTTGTCAAAGTTTTCATCAAAAATCTATCAGGTAGCATGTCTTCTTATCGATTTTAGCAGGACGGAAACCTAAGCTTTTGTTTTATCTTGATGTGGGGCAGTGCATTGTGGGGCCTGGCTGGTGTAACCTTAACTAGACTCCTGTTTTTGTGGAAACTATCTTGTGCATGGATCTACGGCGGGGGAATCGCTATCTGTATCCTGGTTGTCTGACGATCGGATTTCCGCCTGCCTCTCTCCGATATTAGATGATCCCTGACGTTTTGTGTATCGTGTGCGCTGCCTGGAACACTTCTCATTGTGTCGCCTATCCATATGGAAGTCAGTTATATGTGTGTTGTCATCTGGTTTGCACCGACATGCGCAAAGGTCAACAATGTCATTTTATCCCTGGTGGTTGACGGTTGGAGGAGGGCAGGACACGTTGCCACTGGAGACAGGGTCAGAGAGAGCCAATCAAGTGACAGGAACTCAGCCAAACTGCCAACAGCAACTCCGTCTGCAGCAACCAAACATGGAGATGTCAAAACATTAATTAAATTGGACTCCATTCTCCTTGTCCACCACTGTCCCCTGAACATTTGAACACAGGTGAGGGCAGCCAGGTGACAATCAGAGCCAAGAAATATGAAAGTATATGAAAGTACTGAAGGACTTGTATAAGAAGTAAAGTAACTGCAAAGCAAAACGGGGTCATAGTGCGTTAAGTGCACTGTGATAGACGACTGGTGGGCGATGCAAGAAAACCAAGCCTATTCTTCTTGTGTCCCTCAACAACACGGTTATTTGTGCGTCTATGACTTACGCAAAAAACAGAGTGGCTTTTCAAATGTATTTATCTAATTTGTTTCTTATTTAAAGTCATTTGAAGTACTTTAAACTAACTAGCATACTCATCTTCATGAATGCATACAATAGAACTAATCACCTCACTGTATAAAAGCTGATGGCTTCAAATTCATTAACAAAAGAAACATTTCAAAAAGAAGACCGCACTTACGTAACTCGTAAGTGCCTCATCTTGATTCTGAAAATTCTGAAAATATGTAGTGCCTAGTGCCAGTTTTAATTACTATGCTTATTATTGTGACAAATAACAGTAGAACTCATTACATCCGGAGAAGTGGGACCTGAAACTGTGGCTACAGTAGCAGCTTTGGGGATTTAGCATTTCCATAAAAACAACCTAGAAAAAGAAAGTCCACTCAGAGCAGGTATTTGAATTAGATGTTTTAAATGAAATGAAATAAATTCAAGAAGAGAAAAACTTGCAACTACAAGTGCACTACACAAAGGACAGCATAGCATTTTTGCCCCCTTCATCTATCCTTCCCCATTTGCAGCCTCTCCACCTAGACACCGAGACTACCCTGAGTGCTTTTTATTTTAACGTGAATGAGTGGCCTTGGCCGCCATAAAGGACCCTCGCCTTTATAGACTTGGAGCGGAGTATTTACAAGATAACCCTGGTGCAAGGACAACGCTGGCTATTTGATACTAGTGTCACACTCCCCTCCGTTCATCAGTGAAAATTCAGCGCTCTGACATGATGCCCTTGTCTGCATCAGGACCTCTACATGTCTGTTGTTTCACCATTTTCTTCTCAAACCACAGAGACATGAGTGCCACAGACCCTGTGTCTACTGGATTAAAACACGTCTAAATTCATGGAATGTTACAATGTATTAAAGCCCAATGTATTTTACATTGAATTAAGTAACTGAAGTAAAACCAATGTGACACAAAACTCAGACTAGAGAAAGAAGAAACACTGAACTGAACCATTGTAACCTACACATTAATATGCTTGAAATATATAAGTATGTATGACAGGGGCCCAAAGGAAAGACAGATGGAGTGACCTGGGTGTATGTATGTGTGGAGGGGTCTGTTGCCACCCACACATTAGCACTGTAAACAGTGCGGGCCTCCTTCAATGTCCAGGCCTTTTGTTCCTGCTGCATCACCATTGGTCAGAGCTTAAATGGCAAACACTTGGGGGCTGCTAGCTCGCCTGACACGGTTTTGTTTTTGCCCTATTGAGGGCCAATGGAGAGCTTCTGTTTCTATGCCCAGGCACAATGTGTCTCAAAAGCAGTGTGGATGAAAAGAGAGGCCCTCACAAAAACTGTCCATTAGTCCATTCGAGCCACTGCTGCATGCATATATATGTATATGTGCTCGCATTGGCACAAGCTCATACTACACACATGATGCTGAGGCGAGAGGCAGAGGTCAGAAACCCACAGACTGTGATGGTGAGGAGCACAGGCACATCAAGACAGGGATCATCACAACAACATAAACCACTTTGCACAGTACAACACCTGTGTGCCGCTCTCACATGGATGTGCAACTCCTGAACCTCGGACAATGACAGCTCTGTAGCCTCTTCAAAACAATGCAGTACATGGGAAGCACAGACATAAATACAGAGAAGAAAGAGCAGGGGAGGAGAGGTATTTAAGAGCAATGTACACATCAGAATAAACTCTTTTTGCACACACTAACTACAGCAGTCACCAGCACATTACCCCTCTGTCATTAGCGGTGTATATGTATGACTAACATATTATGTAGCTGCACAAGTACAATACAAACAGCACTACAGCAGTAGACATATAGTACTCTACTTTGCAATATATATGTGAGGACTGAACATTCATTTTCAAACGCTGTAGTAAATTTCACGTATTTGATGAGCTACTTGTCATATGACCTTGTTACAGCATACATTGAGAGGCACTCAGAGTATGTTGGGGAGAGGACAGTGGAGTAAAGGTCAGGTGGGGGAGAGCCAGGCCAGAGGTGGTGACGGAGGAGTGGGTGCTGAGGGCGGGCCAGGTCTGAAATAGATCACTTAAGGGAACAAAGTGTAATTAATGGGTGGCCGCAGATAAGAGGGCTCTGCTCCTATCGGGGAATGTGCTAATGGAGTTGACACACACTCAACAAGATCAGTGGCCAACCATCTTGATGTGAGATGGGTGTTGGTAAATGTGTGCATGTTGTAATTTTTAAAAGCACAAAGTGAGTAATGACGACGGAAAGTGACAGGTTAACATGTTTCAACCATGTCTTTGACCAAATCCTGTAATCAAGAAACATACACTAAGAACTGTGAGTCAGTCTCTGTGCCTCACATCAAACATGACTGATGTTATTAGACTGTGGGCCTTAACAATGTGCTTGTTTACGGAGAGATGGAGCAGGAGGAAATGGCCTATTCAAGAGGGGGTCAGACCTGAGGTGTTCTGAGAGAAGCAAAGTGACACCAGCCTCTCCTTAAACTTCCTGTCTGTGTGTGTGTCTACGTGTGTGTCTGCGTGTGTTTCTGTGCCAAGGGAGCCGGACTGGAGACGCCTGTGCGTGCGGGCAGAAACAGTTACACTTTTGGACCTGAGGTCACTGTGGGTTCTGCACAGGGCCAGTGTGTGCCTGGACAGTGAGATGGCTATGATGGACAGGGCAAGACAAAGAGGATTTCCCCTGTTTATCTGAGAGAGCAGAACACAAGCAGATTTCATGTGCATGTTTGGGACAGAGGAGGAGGTCAGCCCTGCTGGGTTTGTGTATCTTGGAGTGTGCGTCTGTTTCAGGGTCACAAACCCTGAGGCCATCTCCTTCACTATGGTTTAATCCAACAAGCCAAGGCTACATTAACACATTGCATGTCTTAATAACAGACCTGTGGCTTGTTGGGACTACTGATTCATGTGAGGAAAAAATACACATATTTCCGATGATTATGGAAATAGGCCACTAAACAACATGGCAGTCACCTTGACAAGTCGACATATCAACTCAAGTACATGTAACAGTCCTTACACACAGGAGCATGACCTCTGCACCAGCAAGCCCAGACACTCCAGGAGAATCTTAAATCTTACTTTGTGTTCGTAACAGTGTCTGGGCTGAGCTAAAAGTGTGAGTTTGTGTGAGTTTGTACGTGCGAGTGTGTCAGATGTAGCATCAGGAGGTTAAATAGAGAGCGACGAGACTGCGATCTGTCAGGACAAGGGGAGAACATCTTCAAAGAGTCAACATCACAGTGAGGCGCACACACAAACACACTGCGGACTGTCCATTGCTCCCAGCATATCTCCACTTTGTCCTTGGACTGTCTGAATACCACTGGAGGCAAGCATGATTTGAGAGAGCAAGTGGGAACAAGTGAGAGGGGAGAGAGACAGAGCAGAGAAAGAGAAAAATGAGAGAGGGAAGCAGAGGGAGAGAGCAGAGGCGCCCCTCAATGACATCTACACAGATAAGTCAATCTCCAGAGCTTCTTTTCTCCTGCTATCACTTTCCCAGGCACCACTGTTTCTACATACGCCTGAGTGTGTATTAACTTCAAGTGTGTTTCAAGTGAGAGTTATGCACGTTTAAGACACATACACAAGATGGAGGACAAAAACAAACATTCGGGAGATTAAGTAACGTACTGCCTGCATACTGATAAACCGCAATATTTCTACTGGAAGAGACCGAGATAGACGAGGATGTATGATAGCAGGTTTTTAAAATTAATTATTATAGCTGTAAAGTTTTGGTGGTGATGTTAAATTACTAGATGCACCTGAACGTCTCTGTGACAAGAGTGGTGTGACAGGTTTCAGGGCAAAGGAGTTGTTTTGCACTCTTCTGTTCTCTGTGTATTTAAACGTAGCGGCTGAGGGAAGGGTGAGGTGGTTAATGGTTCTTCTGCTGCAGAGGAGGAGGTGGGAAAATGTATGTGGATTGATTGAGAAGTGATTGGTTGAGAAACAATAAGAGGAGACTGAAATAGCTTGGCAGATACAGACATTTCAGACAAAGCTTTGGGCCAAACTGGCAAAACAGGTCTTCTGCTGTCACTGCGTCTGATGAAAATCTACACTCAACTGTGAGGAAGAGTTAACCTTTTGATAAGTTCATTTCAGTCCCGGCTGTATGCATTTTTTATCACAATATCTGAGTCAGAAAGAGAATAATTATCCTCTTCCTATCCATGGAAAGACCCTAGCAGCAACAGAAGCAATGCTGATGAGATGAACGTGGCAATAGTGTGATCAATTCCACCAATAAAAGCACAGACCATAAAGCAATAGGAGAAAGTCACAAAAATAGCTATACTTCAACAACACATAACATCATATTTTCAATAATTAAAATCTGGCCAAGTAAGACTGCGATGTGAAAAAGTATAAATCTGAGGAGGTGAAATAGAGTGTGAGGGGAGGCAGCAGGCGAGATAAACTTGCCTGTGTCATAATTTAAACCGCAGAGGTCTCTATTTACAATATATAATTTATAACGCTAGTTCAAACGTGCCTTTATCTTCACTCAGCGACTAAATGATATGATTTCTCTTTTTATAGAAGCCCCCCTTGCGCCCATCCCAGCCCTCAGTTAAGCAGAAGGGGGATTTTGCACTGGTGTTCAACTACACAGACTCCCCAGGGGCTATAGCAGAGCAATAAACCTTTCCTAACCTCACTGTCTTAACAGCCCTAAATACAAATGGAACAGAATACAAAAATATTGGTCATATAGAGCATTTTACTGTGGAACAATCGGTTATATACGGCCACTAATGTCAGATAAACTTCTTAAAGCAGACCTATTATGCAAAATCAGGTTTTTAGAACTTTTAACCACATTATAGTTGTTTCCAATCACCATTTACTCAACCAAAGTTGTATTTTGAATACTTATTTTCAAAATGCCATATTGCCAATCAGTCTCTGTTTTCACTGCCACTGGTATATGCCCACTACTCTGTACTTACTTTGTTCTCCAATTTTATTTTCTTTATCAGTGATCTGCCCAGGATTCAGCAGCACTGTGTAGTCATTTTGGTACAAATGAAAAAAATATCCGCTGCTCACTAGTGTGATCTGCAGCTATTTATCGAAGGTGCCAACTTTTTGTTCTGATGCCGTTTACAGTGACGTCAGCTCCCACTGGACACAGCAGTTTTCTAATGCAGAAGTCAGCAGGCTTGTTTCTTTGATTAAGTCATTTTAGATGAATATTGTGATTTAAAATGTCCATATTATAACATAATGATCCACGTGTGCCATAGACTCTAACTATATGCCAGACACAAGCACAACACGTCTTCTTTAAAGGATAATATTGTATGTAAATTTGATATATACGTTGTTAATTTTAGGGATGGTCTGATATGGATTTTCTGAGCTGACCGATATTCAATATTTGTCTTGTTGTTGTAAACTATAAGTGATATTTGCTGATACTGGTGTAAGCTTTAAGATCCAGAGCAATGACCATAAATCTATGTTAAGTGACAGTAAAGTTCACAAATTAACTTTTTGTAAAAATAAAATGTATTTATCTGTGATACAAAATCATCTGATACATGATTATGTAAACATACAACTACAGTTGTTTACATACACTATATAAAACAACACATATGTTCTGTCAGGAGGAATGGACCAAATTTCCTGCCAACTATTTTAAGAAGCTTGTGGAAGGAAATATCCAAAATGTTTAAAAGAGATGGTACCAAATACTAATGAATGGATGTAACCTTCTTTGAAGAAAATAATGAAAAATTTTCTTAAAAAAACATCTCACATTATTCTGGCATTTAGCAAATAGAAATAATTTTGGTGATCCTAATTGACCTAAAACAGGAAAAGTTTAGTCTGATTTCATGTAAAAACAAACACCTTGTGTCTTTTTATATAGTGTATGTAAACTTCTGCTTTCAACTGTATATTTGTGGCCTAATTGTTCTTCTATTTCCATTTTTACTCAAGATAAATTTTATGCACTGAGGACAAACACAAAGTTCCAAATATCTCGTTTAACACCATATACTGAACGTATGAAAAGCTGAATTTCCACAGCGTTCAAAAGTGTATCTTTTACTTGCCAGTTTTACACATAACCCATATTTTGTGAAATTACTGCAGGTCAAAAATGAATAAATTAAACACCACACCCATACTGCCCAGCCTCTCCATTTGCATTATCCATGATATTCCTGTCTCTTCTTTAGTGATGTGTCTACATAGTGTTTATGCTTGCAGAAAATTCCTTGTTAGTCTCTGGGGAAAGAGGGTTTTCTGTGCTCTTTGTGTCTCCTCTTCTTCTCTTGTATGTTTCTGTGCTGTTGAGCTCTCCTTCTCTATGCAGCCTACAGTGTGCTCCGTGTGCAGTGTCCCATCAGGGAGCGCACAGTGCCATGGTACAATAACCTATCCAGAGGGAGTCTACAGCCCCTCTCCCTGTGGTTTCCCCTTTCTCTTGCTCCTCTATCTCACACTATGCAAAACACAATCATCCTATACTGTATTGTACATAGCATCTGTATTTACTCTACCTCCATTATCCCTCCCTCCCACATCTGAAGGAGAGGTTTCATCCTTTGATATTTCTTTTTTGGCCACCAAATCCCATCACTATACATTTTTACATGTGGTTGCAATTAAGTAGTAGCAGTAAATACTTATATTGTTAGAACTACTCATTCAATTCACTTCAATAATCTGAACTGTCCTCACAAACTTGTCACAAATTTTAAGGTTTAAAGCTGTTTCAATAACGTCTTTAGGTTTGAATACTGCAACCAATTTCTAAAGCTATTGTGAAAAACATTTTTGCTTCTTATTTCCTGTGGATAGACCCATTAATTACAGAAATATTGACCATAGACCAGGTAATCAAATCCGCAATCTGACACTTAAACAGCAAATTCTCCCGGTGAATTCTGCCCTGACTTCCACCTCTATTTTAAACTATTCTACAATGTTGTGATGTCATATCCAACCTATTCTAATATATTGCATTATAGTTTTATAAAAGGAAAACATATATTTAACTGAGAAGAACCTTGGACTAGTAGAAGCAGAGAAAAGACTAGAAAGAATAAGGTGTGAGTTGTGTTCCCTTGACCTGTCCTTAATGGGCAAGGTCTCCTGTTAATTAAGGCTCTTGTGTGTCCAGCAGCATGGCTATTATGATTATGCTGCTCATTGGAGATTAACATGGATGCCGTTAAGTCCACATAGAAATCCACTTTATTCAAGACCATTTCCTTTGTGTTGTCTAAAGGTCCATATCGGCATTAGGATACGTGGCATGTGTGAATCTATTTTACCTGGTCTGAAGGAGATAATGAGGAAAAGAGGATGGGTTTTTGAGAGTGTATTCTGATGTGAAAAGTGGTGATAAACTGAGGGTTAAGGCTAATTCACCTCGCGCAGTATTGCTCTTGGTTGAAGATGGCACATTGTCCACTTGTTCTCCTGTGACCGCAGATGAGCAGGGACACATAATGTCAGAACCACTGTGATGGAGTGCCATCGCAAGGTGAAGAGGGATCGGACTGTCTGACAGCACAAAGCACAGTCTGTAACACAACTCCAGGGTAAATGATCGGAACAGTACAAGCTGAGATTTCACATATACGCTTGCCCTGTTAGCACGCACACACATAGACACACATACACGCACATGTCTAATAAGCGATTGATACAGCATGTTTGTTTGGGTGGAACTTGAACCTGTCTGTGACCCGGGGCATTGGCAGCAGGTGTTAGAGTGCAATCACATGTACAGAGCAGAAACACCTGGGCCCTGTGGAGCTGTCAGACAGTCCAGAGTGAAACTGACCCGGGAGCTGAGGGGGGCACACCTGTGTCTATGCCAGAGCCTCCCATCACAACTTTGTCACTGGGAATAATGTAAGGGCTGTTTAACTGGCACTTCAGCCCACTTACAGGTCTGAGGGCAATAACTGTCAGTTACATGAAAGCTAATGGACTAAGGGGGCAAGAGGGCGTCGGGTTCCTTTACCTTTGTTAATATCTGTATGATTACTTTACACAGAGCTCATTGTGTGTGTTATATGTGCAGAGGATAGAAAAAACCTCCATCATAAAAATACCAACAGAGATGACATAGAGAGAACAGCTTTGCACTTGACAAATAGCAACCTCTAAAGTCAGCTGCACATATAATGAGTCTCTCAGGGTCTATATTTGAACACAAGTTTTATGTTAAAGTTAAACAAAATTAGTACCTTGCACAGTAAAAGTATTGGAGAAAATATAAACTATAGAACTTGACACAAAAGGAAAGAGGTTGCTAGTGAAATTGCAATCACAGGCACAATGTGTGCAGTTGAGATAGATGCGCCCGGGGAAATGGAAAAGGGAGGCACTGGGCTTATGGCCCCTGTCCTGCCCTCGACCTGCAAACGCTGGCACACCCTTTCTGCTGCTGGCTAAATAAAAGGCCCCGGGGTGGGCCGGGCCGGGCCGGGCGGGCGGCAGGAGAAACAGACACAGAGTCGGCATTACTCAGCTAATCTCATTAGGGAGGCAGCCCTGCCAAGCTGCCAGGGGTCAGCCAGAGTGCCACGTCACTCATCACACCTTTGGCACTCCCGCTGACCCCAGCGCAGGACTTATGGCCAGTCGAGGTGAGGGGTATTAGGGGTGCGGCGAGAGTAAAGAGGGTGGAGGCCAGTAAAGCTAAGAAGCACAAGATTGGCTTTGATTAATGTACCTAAATACAGTTTGAGATAACAACATAAAAAGAAGAAACACAATAAACCAAACCAAAAAGAATGAGGGTGTAGGAGGGAAGACGAAAAAAAAAGATGAACCGAGACAGAGACGCCGAATAAGCAGCTTCTTCCACAGCAGCGTGGTTTAATGTATTTACAGTGGATTGCATCAGAGTGCAGTACTTAAAGGGGCCAGGGCAATCCAACAGGGTCATCCCTAGTGTGATAGGCCTCTCATACAGTCTGCTGCATCCCTCTGATCACCACAGACAGAACCAAGCACCATGTCACCATCCATACACATGTACAGGTAAGGGTAAAGGAAGATTGCATCAGCATGAAGGGCTGGGGCAAACTAAACACTACACTTTTTATACTGTCTGAATATACCATGTGATCTTCTAAAACCTTAACGCATTGACTTATAACGCTGTTGGTAAAATGGAAGAATCATATTTGAGTTACATTCTTTGATTTTAAGCAGCCAACTATAGCACTTTACCAGCACTGTTTAAGCCTCTTTAAGTATAGTCAACAAACACATGAATAAACAATGGTACACACTTCTGTGTGTAAGACTCAAATCTTATTATTGTAACTCCTAAATGGTGACATTCTGTAGGAGGAGGGAGTGAGGACATAGTGGCAACCAACACTGTTATACTCAGTTATTTTTGTTGTTTTCACATTTTTTTTCATTCATCCAATCAATCAGGGGTGTCCAAATATTTTTTATTATAATTTTTTTTCCACAGAGCCACAAAATGATAAATATATGAGGCTGAGGGCCATAGACTGGTGGCTGTTTTCAGATGGGTATGATTGGCACGTGGATTAGCCAATCAGGGAGAGGCTTGGTCCATTCGTATCAAAACAAATATGGCTGATTACGAGGAAAAAAAAAGGACAGAAAAACATCAGACTTCTGCAGAATTGATGAGCAAAGCACCAAACTCTGTTAATCTGAGGTGAGAAAAATGTTTGTCTGCACATCATAAGTGGCCAATGAGCTCCTTCGTTTCACATGCATCACTAGAAGAAGCTAATCTGATCATGATCACATTTGATTGGGCTTGAGACACGGTGGAGGAACCAGACTCATACACATCTCTATATAAAATGTAGAAAGGCAGAGGTTTGACTGTGATACTACAACTTTCTTCAGGTGGGGAACTATAATGAGTCAGATTTACTTTTTATTTAATACCAATATATTATACTATGTTGAAGCTGATGAAACTGAATACTCAACATACTGCGTTGAAAATGCAAGTTCATTGTTCTTGGTGTCAGAACAAGCAGAACATCTAACTGTTCCATATCAAGGCACATTTTACTGCTACTAATGTGACTTAAATACCTTGTTCCACAGCTGAGTGGGCTAGCACCTGCTGCAAGTGGCTAGCCTATTACAGCCCAGTAAAGAGCTGTTGCTAATTTTCTGATTCAATTAGCATGCCTCAGAGCTTTCAGTCTAATTGCAAACTTCTTCATAGTTACCTCCCTGATTAATCACTGCCCATCTGTGAACCACCGAACACCAAACTTTGTTTTAAAATGCCCGTTTTCACATAGAAATGTTAGTGACACTGTCAGTCATGTGGGCTCTAGTGATATAGCATTAAGGCACTGATGTCTGATTTGTATTCTATAATATATATAAAAGGCAAAACATCAGTCTGCTGACAATATGGCCACTAAAGTGAGCTACTGTATAATGTTGCATTCTGTACTATACTATTGTGGGTAAGTTGACAACTAGAAAAGTGGGTCAGAGTTGGTCCAAAACAGTGAGGTATGGGGTGTGTGTTACAGTGGCCATGTATCAAATGCTGCCACAGATTCGGCAAAAGGAGATGATGCAAATGGAGCTGACGCTAGTACTTGTGGTCAGATGCAACCAATGAACAGCAGCAGCTCAAATCATAAAACTTCAGAGATTAAGAGAAGAGGAATGCAAACTGTGATCAAAGTGAATTTGTGAGACTAATAGCACAAGTCACTGGCATTATGAGGTTACTGTACCAGAGGCCAAAGAGACTTCCAGCGATCATAGCCTGGGCTCATCACTCCCAATCCCACACAATCCTCTTCTCTGTTCTCCAACGCAGCCCTATTGACAAATCTAAAACCAAGGTCATAGACATGTTTACACAGCCTTTAGCCCAAATTACATCATCCAAACTCTGGCCTGCATGTGCATCACGCTATCAGAGGGAGAGAGAGAAGGAGAGACAGAGAGACGGGGAAAGAGAGAGAAAGAAAGAGCGATAATATATGATAAATATAAATGAAACTGACCAGGCAAGAGTAACTAAATGATGTTTTGCAGAAGAAAACCTTTGCCTTTCAATTCCTTTTAGATGTTTTGGAAACAGGGGATGCGGCATAAAATGTTATGCCTGCAATTGTATGTATGTATGTATTTATGTATGTGTGTATGTATGTATGTGTGTATGTATGTGTGTATGTATGTGTGTATGTATGTGTGTATGTATGTATGTGTGTATGTAGGTGTGTATGTATGTGTGTATGTATGTGTGTGTGTGTATGTATGTGTGTATGTTTGTATGTATGTATGTGTGTATGTAGGTGTGTATGTATGTGTGTATGTATATGTGTGTGTGTATGTATGTGTGTATGTATGTATGTATGTATGTATGTATGTGTGTATGTATGTGTATGTATGTGTGTATTTTTGTGTGTATGTACGCATGTGTGTGTGTGTATGTATGTGTGTAGGGGTGTGTGTGTATGTGTGTATGTATGTGTGTATGCAAGTCAAGAATTTAGGGCTACTTATGGTTGTAATAAGATCCATACTGGAATGGCTCAAAAAAGAACAACTCAATTATGAACATTTATGCACCAAAAATACTGGATACCGTAGACATTCTTGTAAGAAAAAGTGCTACCCACAAACTACAAAACAAAGAACACAATTTATATTGTGCTCCACTCCCAATCATGATGCATAACATGGTGGCTGCACAGAAATATAACACCAATATGTCAGTGCTCTTGATTTGAGCACAATTTGCATGGTTATAATAGCTTATTGAGCGGCCCCAGGTTGAGCCAGGCCAGGCGGTGTCACTGTAATCACTGCTCGTGTGCCTCCCACAGTTGATTTCAAGCCTCTGTGGCTCACTCGCCGCTCTCCATCTCATCAATACCCAATCTTGATAATGCTCGTGCCTTCTGACAAAGTCTGCACAAACACCTCTGCTCTCTTCCTGCGTGACCCAACTCCTTTAAACCCCTCACCTTCACTTCTTTTCCATTTTTCTTTTTAAATGATTCCTTTATCCTACAAACATTTCCTATGAAAATCAATACAGGCACGATTCATTACAATGTTTTGTGATTGTGGCTCAGTGGTTAGAGCACGCGCCGCCGACTCAGAGGTTTTAGGGTCAATTTCTGCTCGAACTAAGTTGTGTTATCATTGTTGTTGTGTTGTCCTTAGGCAAGACACTTCACCCACCTAGTATGATGGTGGTGAGTGTGAGAACGATGGTGCTGTTTAAAGCATTATGATTATTATTATTTTCAAACAACCAAAGTTTTCCTAAAGCCTAATAACTCCAAATGCTTTCATAAATACAGGAAAACGGCTTTATTTTGCTAAATGAATGTTTAAACTGTGCAAATCTGATCCGCATTGTGGGTGGAATTTTGTGTAAGACTATGATTACCACAGGTCCCCACCCATCATATGCACTTAGTTTATCTATTTTTGAACCGCAAAAGTAATAAAATATCAAAGCTTCAGTCCAATCCAACCATATATCTCAATCAGGCAGTTATAAAGTCATTACAGGACAACAAAGAGCCAGAGAAGAAAAGAATAAATGAAAAAGGCTGGTGGAACAGGCGAGCAGTGGTCCGCAGTCAGGAGGTCAGAGTGAAGGCAGTGTGGCCGTGCCTACTGTGGCCACTCAGCTGGAACTAAACATGGACGCCGCGACGCCAACTACTGGAGCCCTGCCAAGTGTCTCCCTGCTGGGCTCCGTCAGTCTCTTGCTCCGAATGGGTGGGAACTTCAGACTTCAGCCTCGGGCCCAATCCTGTTCCAGCCTTTTCTCAACACTTTGCACTCATTTAGACATAGAGTGTAACATTTCTATTACAGCAAGCCTCAGGACATGGATTCTGTAACTTTTCACAAAATATTTAGCTTTCCGAGAATCATCTTTCAAAACCCTGAAGGAGCTTGAAGAAAATGAAGAGATATTATGATTTTTGCGTGTTTAGTATTAAACTATAACATGCATAGATCATTAATTTACATTTGGCTAATTGTAACCCGCTATATTCATTTAGAAACTTCTTCAAAACTGATAAACCCTGCCTCGTCATTATGGCATTTCACCTTGACAAACAGATTTACGACATTAAATTTTGAATATCGTCTGAGGAAACTTATAAACACTGTTGTATGTTTGTCTGATACCAAACTCTAAACACTGGTACTACAGCTAGACTAGATCAGTACTGAACCAGAACTAGAGCAGCACCAAACCACATATACGTCAGGACTAAACTGGGCTAAAACTGGGCCTATAATTCCTACGACAGCTAAGCGAGATATGACACCACAGTACCTCAGCACGCATACACACAGACCATCTGCACACACCAACACATGACAGAGCAAATAGGATTACAGTACAGAGGAAGACGAGGCGGATGATCCAAACACCATAATATCATTTCCAAGAAGAGACGTGAATGGGGCAGGGGTGGGCTACGATCAAGGGTTTACCATTGGAGCAGGGCAGGTTTTAATGATCAGGGGTCAGACGTACAGTATACACATGTAATGATGGCCTCTGTGGACAACACCGTTAAGCTTTCATATAAAAAAATATATATTGAAAAGAGGAAAGAAATGTACGGAAAAGTTTATAGTAAGGTTATTTATTGTGTTGTAGAGTAAACTTGTGAGCTGTTAGCCCACGCTGAGTCAAGGTTACAGGTCAGTCTTAAATCAACATTTTATCACAAGGTCAGAAGCACATGTACCAAGTGTCAACAGTAATCAGCCCTTTGAGTAAAACGCTTGAACTCCAATGATTTTTCAAACACTTTCTCATATAAAATCAAATAAAATGTTTCAGTTTACAATCAGGATAAATCACGGATTACCACGTGATTTGTCCACCAATTTAAATGTAAAAGATTACAGATGCACAAGGATTAAAGATCTCACAAGAAACAAGCATTAAAATATGACGACAGAAGAAAACATGTAAAAAGAAAACAGATTTAACACATGTACAAACAGAAAGACTAAAACATGTGTTTCAAATAGAATATATGAAAGGAAAAAAGAGATAAAGTCACCCACAGAGCATGAAGATGTGAGTACACATCCTGTGGTATACCTAAGTGGTGATGGCCCTGAGTATTCCAGATGATCTAATAGGAGCACATTCACAGCAGCCCTCAGGAGCCAGTCTGACATGTGACTGACTATGACACTTCAAGGTCAAAGGTCAATACAGATTTCAGCAAATCTGAACAGGCACGGCATGAGCTTATATTCAGCCAGGGAGGGGCATGGCTTGGCCTCCAACCCTTTCCTGCTAAGTCCCTTGAAGTTTTTTACCCTGACCTAGACTTGACTCCTTATGAGGGATGTTAGCTATACTAATTACTGCCTGATAGCAGCCTGGTGCCAAATGCAATTCACTTCCCCTCAGCTCTACTAGACAGAGCTCGATTGGCTGGTGCCAACCCCTCTTAGTGTTTTCTACATAATGTACTGGACCCCACCTTTCCCTCTTTGGGAGGCAATCTTTCCTTTTGTTTAGGGGTTTGTTATCTGACCACATGTTGTTCACGGGGCAAGGTTGGGACCAAGGGAGTATTTTCTGAAGGTCAGCAGGCATGCAGCCGAGAAGAAGAAAGCATTTCATAATCCAAACAAAAGGGGATTAAAATGGAGTCAAAGATGGATTTGCAACTGGCACTGACCTCTCCTCTTTACATATAAAGGTTTAGGATAATGCCTCCCCTTCTATAGGCAAAAATAGACAGTTATTTGACCACAAAACCCTTTCAAAAGGGTAAACAAGCGCACTGTAGTCTGCACCTGGAGCCTGCACGGCCATACCAACACCAGCCAGTGTCCAAGGTTCATGTCTTTGTCCTGGTTCTATAAACTCCTTCTACTTGCTCCAAATGCTTGTCAGTTCTGGGAAATTCCGGGTGGCCAGGCTTGTCAGTCATTATCAACAGCGAGTGGACAAATTGGTGTGTATCAGTGTGTGTACATGTGTAGGACAATCTGGGAACATGCCTGAATCTGTGATCATGGATGCAGTGCGTGTGTTTACGTGTGCGCGTCTCTACAAGCGGCCTGTCCTTTGTTGATTAGATAGGAGGCGGACATACCAGCTGACCAGCATACAAGCTCAGAGGCCGGAGAGCTGAAGTGCTGTTTTTCCATTGGCTCTGTAGTTTAGCCCTGAGAGGCTAACAGAGGTGATAACCAGTGTGTCTCTAGGTCAACATGATAACAGCCAAGCACACAACATTCTTCTTCATGGGAGCCAACTCTTGCACGCTGGAGGTGTGTGCACATCTTCAAATATCATAACATTACAAAAGAGGGTCAAAGGGAAACGACTGCTTGGTATGAATACAACAGCTAGAGGTCAAGGCAAGATATTCACTTCTATTACTCAATGTGTTGTCACTAACAAATGAAAATGTATAAAATATGTTTTATACATCATAACAGTGCTGGTTACAAATCTTCAGTCACATTCCTCTTCACACTTCAAACTTCACGTAATTCCTCAGCACAGATGTTTTGGCTCATTCTAAATAAATACTGTCTGATGCTGGAGGTTTAAGGTCTAAAACTGATACGACAAAAATGCAAATATTGCCCGCCTACGTTCTATTTTGGTAAATGACATGCGCTTTGACTTTGCGCCTGTCAATTCGATCTCTAAAAGTCAAGTGACCCAGGGAGCAAAGGTGGTTTGAGTGCTGTCCCGGAGCAGTGACAGGCCAAGGCGGTTAAGCGTTGGTGGATAAACAAGTGAAGTAAGGTGGCAGCGCTGAGGATTAACAGCCATAGCATCAGTGAAGGATCTGTGCAGTCCATCTCATTACTCCCAGGTACAATATGCACAACAACTCCCTAAGCACTTTATAATTGCTGCTTCCCTTCCCATAAACCAGCTGTGTTTACTACTCCCTTTATTCCTCCGTGCTATCACTTCGAGAGGGAAAAAAAAAAAAAAAAAAAACTCCCTCTAATTGCCACATTTCTCTAATACCATAAACACACATTGGTCTGACCAGTTATTTGTGGACTGTGTTTGTTTATTTATTTATTTATTTTTATTTGTGTGAGTAGAGCAAGGATCCAAGGTCACTGAAGCATGTTAATATTTCATGGATCGTTTAAAAGATCCACTACAGTTGGAATTAGTGAATAAAATGTCATTGTTCATTATAGCATTTATAAACATTTTCATACCCAAGAGAGCTGTATATACTGCCTCTGGGGTTTATGCAATAGACACAATTATATATGAAAATTATACCAATTATCTTGGATTTTCAATGGTATGGTTCTGCTGTGGCTTGTTGGATTAAATCTGGAGGCAAAAACCCAGACTGTGTGTTAATAGTATCCTGCCATTGACAATTTAGTATTTGATTTTGTTTTGTATTTATTTACTCTTTTGTGTAATCATTGATTTTCAAATTTCATAGTTTGATATTGTCACTGTAGCCAGCATCAGAACGTGTTACAAGCTGGTTTGTACATTGCTTTCTCTAAGTAGTTTGCCACATGCCGAGGTCAGGGGTAAAGGCTGGGCGGATTAGAGCCTATATCAACTCAATGAGAAGAGGCCATATGGGCAAATGAGATCCATGTCCATGAAGCACTAATCTGGGGATGCCCTCTGAGTGACCAGGGATGGACACAACCTACAGCAGCTAAGAGGCTTGGGAATTCAACAGCAAGCCCGAGGTCCGCGGCACTACTGTAGCCTGTACGTTAGCTTGTACGTTAGCTCCCCCATCTGACCCTGGCAACACAGAAGAAGGCAAGAGTCGATACCAGAGCAACAAAGCCGGTTAAAACATGATCTGACTGAAATATCTGCTAGCACAAACGGAATGATTACAAACTGAGCCAAACAGTTTTGACAAAAAAAATCATAGAAACATGTAGCTTATGATAGAATAGAGGACACAAAGAAAGAACAAGAATAAATACAGTACATATTAGTAGAACAGGGTCCATCTTTGGGCATAAACATGTTTCTGAAATATCATATACTAAAATTCCAAATGTGATTAAAGGTAAATTACTTTTGCAGGAGGAGAAAAATATATGGAGTTATTAAAGGAGTGTGGAGTGAAATGCTGTGTTTTGCCACTGGCGAAGCATGGCTGCATAGAAAGAAGAAAAGAAGTCAAACAGGAAGGCGGGGGGTATTTATTACAGATTGCGTTCTTGTGATTGGTTGCGTGGTGGGTAGTGGAAGGACAAATGGACAAATCTGTGGAGCTAATAAGAGTGAATACTGAACAGCCCTCATGGGCAAATCTGGTACTAAGATGATAATAAGATTATAAAAGCCTACTATATTGCAGCAAATTGTATAAGTGTTTCATTGAACCTTGTTGAACTTTCATTTATGCATGCAGACGCTTTCCCTTTTTTCTCTTCGCGTTTCCTTTTACCAGCCTACAGTAAAGATTTTTTTTTAGAAAGTGAAAATGACTAAAAAAAAGAAAAGAAAAAACCCAGAAAGCCTCCTGCGCAGAGTTTACCAGTTGAGGGGTGAACTGCAGATCACACACAGAGCTTACCGGGCCGACCTCTAGTTAACATAATCACAATGGCCTCACAGATAATTCATGGTGACTCTATGGGAGATGTGATTATAAGCACGTCACACCTTGTCAACTCCTTTCACAGATGCACATATCACATGACGCGTACACACAGAATCATGTTGAGATTAAACGTCTCTTTTTATGGGTTGACCAAATACACTGTGATATTTCTAAACCATTCTATCACATCAGGCTTTCTAAAAATGCCTTAAACTCTCTGTCACATCAAAGAGCGGATAATGAACAAGTTTGACAGAGTTGTAAATGGTGTGGTTGATGTTGATCATGTTCATTTTGTCAGTTGCTAATAGTGAAAGCTTTGTCTTCAGCTAGACCAGACGCGTGTCTATTGACTTTGTTGACGTATCTTTCTAATCTGGGAGAAGATACAAGCCAAGAGCCACAACGGATCAATAAACAAGGACGGTCCCCTACAAGTGTGGCAAAGAATAGCTTCAAAGTGGTCAAGAGAGAGGGAGGAAAACAATTGTCAGGTCATCACGGGACATCACATGAACCAGGCATACTGTATCTATGCAAAGATACGTGAAAAAAAAAGCCTCACCTCGTTCTAACTGTAGAAGGGACTAAAATTAGGGAATTAAATTACATATCTATACCTTATGAAACTCACGTAATAGCATTTGAAGCTGCTATGGCGTGAGATTTTGTTGCTAGGTTACCACGCTATGCAGATTGCTGGTTTGTAAAAGTAAAATTATATATATATGAACTATTTCGTCGAAACTTAACCAAAAACGGCCCAATTAGTTTCTGTTATATTGAATTTCTCTGCCACAAATGTTACTGGGGCAGCGAGCCTAGGTCAGATGTGTTATAGTCTGGTTTACCACATTTTTCCGGTCCATTTCCTGTGACACTATTTATTTAGTCTATCAAAACACTAGAACACACATGTAAAAACACCAACGCAAACACACAGACTAGGTTTTTATGTCATCTTCCAACAAGCTGGTGGACATCCACAAGCCCAAGCTGAATAAATAGTGGTTGGAATGGGGCGAGGTTAGTTTGAGTGCAGTTTCCTCTCAGAGTGAACTTGAATGAGTGGGCTGGTCTGTGGTGAATGGGTGCCGACAGATAGAGATGTCTCACGGTCAACGGTGCATAGATCATTGAGGTAAAGGTTTCGATCTGGTCCAGTGGTTTTCAAACTGGGAAATCGGCATCTCTAGTGTTTTTACAAGCTTATAGTGTTAAAAGTGTAGCATATAGATAGTCTGAGATAGTTATTATGTAGTTATTTGACTCATCTTTTTATAAAAATGGTGCTGTACTTGATTTTTGCTGTCTTAAAAATGTCAAAAACTGAAATAGTTGGTTCTCTTTATAACATGGTTGACCTGGTTTTGGTTTTGTCAACAATTAGCGAAATTTATTACAATTTCCTGTCAAGACAAATATGTTCTGAGACTGAGTTTTGTGTGAATAGTTTGAGAATCTGTGGTCAGACCTATAGTAGTAAATCACCACAATGCTAATGTGCTTTCTTGATATATTAATAACCTTCAGCCACGGAAGGATGAGCCTTGGGTAAGGAAGAAAGGAGGCGTGACCTCTCAAGTCCTTGCGCACAAATGATTTCTCTGTGCTATTTAAAGATTGCATCATTTTTTAGCCAAATCTCTGCCATTTTATTAAAAGGTACAAGAACAATGAACAATAGTCTCCAGTGTAATTGCATGATGCCCGCTGTAAAAAGCCAAATCAAAATATTGCACAAAGCAGTAGTAGTGTTTATATTGAGAAGTCTTTTTCAACAATCCATTAGAGATAATTACATCCTTGTGTTGGGTTGCTTGTACCAGAGCAGGGTGGGTAATTAAACCACAGGTAAGACATTAACTTACTTTTGTTAGTCATTAATCAGTGTTTACCTTCAGAGGGCTCTACCATTGTAATTAATAATCAGCTTGGACAATGAGTAATCACCTAAGACCAAGTCTGTTGCGCATGCGTGTGCCTATACTGTCCTCCAAAAAAGGAGCATCTCCACTGGTCACTCATTTTCTTTATTTCTAAACAAGCTGAATGCAAAGTATCAAATCCAAACTACATTTTTGTAAATAAATAGTATATGTTCAAATGCATCTGGTAGGACCATATAGAACCCCCACCCATCATCAAATTTGTTAATTCATTCCTTTGTTAGCTTCAGAGCTACTTTAACACATGCACATACACACAAAAGGTTTCAAAGTCAGATGGGTTCTACACTATCTGCATAGTTAGTCCTCATGTTGCGCAAAATGCGAGAGTTGACCTTCATTGAGAAACAAATGCAGACAAAAAGCAGATTAGAGTAAAAAGACAGATCTGGGCCAGTCAAAAGGAAAAGACTGGGATATTTGACACCACATTCAAATGGCAGAACCCTTTTACTTAGTTCTGTCATGCAACAATAAGAGCTTCACTTCTTCCTCGTCCCAGCATAAAAAGCACAAGGAATTGGGATAAACTCTGACTATGGGTTGGGATCCTCCATGTGAAACACGTATATACCATATACCATATATATTTATGTGTGTGTGTGTGTAACACACACATATACATACACATATATACATATATAAACAAATATAAAGTTGCCGGTGGGACTGCGTGGAATGTACGTATGTATGGTAGCTATGGTCTAAATGGGATGTATCGGCATATGTCAAAGTTGCAATAGGATTATGAGGCCTGCCTTCTTTTGTAAAGCAGAGAAAAATACTTGGCATATGTGCACACAACACTACCATAACAATAGCTACTGTGACAACATCAGCCATGGCAGAGGAAGAAGAGGAGGCTGTTGGAGCTGTGTGTGAGTTGATTGAAGCTTCTGGCCATGATGTCCTGACAGCCTTCCCCTCAACCTTTCCTCCACCTCCTCACCTCTGTGGCGCTCTGCTGTGCCCCACACCACAATGGTGCTGCCTGTGAACCTGCTAGTCTGCCAAGGACACAAAGATGACCGCGTCAACCTTTGACATCTGAGGCTGCCACCAAAAGACCAGAGACAAGCTGAGTTGGCAGCTCTGTTAACATGCCACAAACTCACATCTTTTCAGCTTGGTTCAAATAGTAAAAGTCAATAGAGCACAAGTCAATAGTTCAAACATACAGATGGACACTGTGTCAGACAGGTCAGTGTCGGAACAATGATAGGCATACCCGCAGTTTCAAAAGTGAGCCCCAATAGCTTGGCTCAAAGGTTACTGTCTTTTAGAGCTACACCAGATATATCAAACTTCAAGAAAAAATGACATTTGAACGAGAAATACTACATAGGTTTAGAAATAAAGGCTAGGTGACATTTCAAGGAGCTGATTCACTGGACGATCTTAAGGCTACCCACCCACACAGCTCTGTGTGGAACACGCTGTTTTAGTGACCACGGAGAGATAGCGATGCTCAGTCTAATGCAGAGCATGTGTCAGTTGACCTATACATTCACCAGGAGATTATTGAGAGGTTACACAGAATACTGCTGATAAAGTAAGGATTTATTTTGTTCAATCAAAGTTTACGTCAACACAGTAAAGAATAAGTGTGAAAGCATACACTCTGTGCATGACTATACTCTGTGTGTCTCTTTAAAAACAACACTGCAATCACAGGCTTTTATCAACGCTCATGTGGAGGATTACAGCTTTCATCCCTAATCCTACATTAAGAACACATTCTCATGATGCAGTGACATCACAGAGACCAGTCCACTACAGAGAGGGCACAGGGACAGTGCCAAACACTGCAGGAGAGGATTCAGGAACACAGGACACAGAGCAAATGAAAAAACAAAAAAAAAAAAAAAAAAACATAACACATAACAAACTGCATGCATGTCTATAGACATTTGTCATTTCCTTAGATTAATATTTATAGACAATTCCTGAGTTAACTCATTCAGCCAAAATGTGCACCTATGTAATTCCATTAATGTCAGTCATTTAATATTGCATTTTCACACCAATCAACTACATCCATAATTCTGTTGTACACAATGCTCATGTGCTGATTATTATTGCTTATATGTAACTCTGTGTCATTATGGAACCTTGTTTGTTCCCAAATAAAGTTCATACAATGAAGAAAAACCCAAATTGTTACCTGCAGAGACTCGGGGACAGTCTGGCAACATGGAGTCCAGTGGCGTGTCCAGTGGTTCTGGACTTGACACCCAGTTACAGCAGCTCTGTGAAAAACATACAATAACATAAGCTACTGATATTTTATATTACAGATAATACATTTTAAAATATGGTAAAACTGAAGATGATTTGGAAGACAGTACAGACAGTATAGAACTCAGAAAAACTGTGCACGGAATCCTGGGCGGCCGACAGAAACGAGCAATTAAGAGCCCTGTGACATGTTGCTTGGACAGCTTGGCGTTTGTTTGCGGTGCGGAGCTGAGGCCTTCTACCACAGTGGATGAGTGGGCGCCCTGGGGGAGGGTGTCTGCCCAGCTTGCTGACCCATAACCTCCTGCAAACACCCCTTGTTCTCTCAAGCCTCTGCGGTTGACAACTCCACTGTCAGAAAAAAGGGAATACCTCTTCATCCGTTTTTTGTTGTCTTCATTTCCTGTCGTATCTAAGACTTGATACACGTATCACCGAGGAACTGCTTAACATGAAGGTACAAACATGCATTTTTTTAGTTTGTTATGGCTAAAATGGCTTATGACAACATATCAAAGAGTGTTTTTTTTTTTTTTCTTTTTTTTTTTTCCTTGACCGTGCACTGGCCATTGGTATTCTGAAGCTTGGTAAGTCTAGAACAAAAACAAGTGAGAAGAGGGAGGACAGAGGTGGGCTGAGAAGGCATGCTTGGAGAAGACGTTCCACAGATAAGATAAAAGTTCAATAGAAGAAAGAGAAAATGTAAAGAGATTAGAATGTGCAGCTGGCGTCCTTCTGAATCACTGCTTATCTGCCCTTGTTTACTTTTGCCTGGCCCCTTGACAGCCATTACAGTGTGCCGCATGCTTATGGGTGCATGTGTGTTTGGCTCAATGATTGCGTTGCAGGGGGTCCTCTAGCAAGATGTGAACCCTCCAGATATGAAAACACCAAATAATGCCTTTGTACTTTTTGCCCTCAGCAACCCAAACTCGCAAACACAGAACATGATAATGAGATGATATATCCAAAATACATGAGTAGAAAGAGGACTAAATGAGTTTTTTTTTTTTTTCCTGAACATTATACAGGTCTTTGATAAGAACTATGTTGGAAAGAGAATTGTTGAGTGAGGAGGAGGGTTGGAAACAGAGATGTCAATTGTGAAAATGGTTTTCCTTTTCCATGCCCTATGTTATTCTTTGAGACAGGTCTCTAGGGTACAGTGTTGTAGCAGCGCAGAGCAGTATAGGGCTCATTGACTGCTGTATCAAGTTTCTCATTGTTTCTCCTTTAATTCATTCAGTGTGTCTAAAGGAAGATGTCAGCCTGACTCTGAGGCAGCAGGCTCAGGGCGGCTGGAGAGATGTGAAGGAGTCTTTCAAAAGGCCCTCCCCCTTCACCTTCCCTCAAAACCACCAATAGAGGGATGGCAGTAGTGGCTTGAATAGATTTGTCAAGGCAACAACACATATACACACACACACACACATGCACGCTAAAACAGCACACACACACTCTGCACACACCGCTCCGGAGCTGTGGGAGACCACAGGCAGAACAGCAGTGGTACAAGGGCGGGCCTGCTGAGTGGGATTAGAGCGGGCGACAAGACAAAAGGATGGCACATAGCATCGGGCTGCCTCTGACGGATAGCATCGTCATTTCAAGCCTGTGTCTGTCCATCAGTGCCACCTCTGAAGTACGGCAAGAAAGAAACCAACACGTAAACACATTTAACTCTTATGATACATGTAGATGGCAGTGCCTATCTCACATCACCTACGCCACAAAAGAACCTTTAATATCGCAGAGATAGGTGATAAAGGTAATGACGAGGATAATAGCAGAGCCACTATCTCTGTATTTTAGGGGGAATGCTTTTAAGGTTATGGCTGCACTTATGTTACCTAAATGCACACACTGACACTGTAATGGTGGCCAAATGTACCACTGAAAGTAAGATGTCAAGGTCCAAGAACTTCTAATATCTACTGCTGGAGAGACGCTCTTTAAAAGATCTATAAAAGAAAAAAGTCACTTAAGTGTATGGCTTTTACTCCAAATAATTTCTATCAACAAATACTCGGTGTTGGATGATCTAACTCAACTTTTTTCTCAATGCCATCATCTCAAAGTGAAAATCTTCAAATCTCAAAAATACAACTCTGGATTCATTCAAATGTAAAATCTATTCCATTTTCTTCCCGACAAACCCACCAAACTGAGTCCAGTGATTCAAAGTGAGTGTAACCATAACACACATGACAGCCCGCAACTTAACTTCTCAGAAACTCGTCCCAAGTATCCTGCCTCGTGCTTCCCAGAGTGCGCCCGGCTCCCTCCCTGCTCCCTCCAGTCGCTGTATAAACTCTATGGATTAGGATGGTTTATTCATGACTGTAGTGTACCCGGTGTATGTGTGTGTGTGTGCGTGTGTGTGAGCTCTAGGCAGGCCACTAGAGTGTGACAGCAGGCCAGCACAGTGACAGGAGACACCTTGGAGACTGTGACAGGCTGCCAGCTGTACACCATCATTGGCATTTCTCTCTTTCACTCACTTCTTCTCCATGCTACTCATCTATCCTCCAGAAACATCTCTTCATCTCCACTCCTCCCATCTGTATTCCCACTATTCATAAGCTACCTGTCTTTTTGTCTTCCACACCTTCCCTTTATGCTACCTTGGCAGCGGGTGGGAATTTCAATAATTGATAGTTCCTCATACTTTATATTTTGCCGATTTCCTTCCCATTCTCAGTCATGGTGGCATCCATCTTGTTTGCCTTTGCCCGTACCCTCTCCATCCTCTCCACATCTAGCTATATAATTTCTCTAGGGCGTGAAGCAGGTCACTCCTGTTGTGACCTATTTGGCCTATATAACAAGGCCCAGCAGGCAGTGATCTCTGAACCCTATCCAATGCCTTTTACTATCCACTCCTCCTTGGTCTGTCCCACCATCATATGACCTCCTGAACTTTGAAGTAAGAGAATTATCTGTACAGAATGGCGCGATGGAATGCCAAAGCACACCGCCTTCTCATGCATGCAGTCAAATGGGTATGTATATTCTTTCACATAGGGATCCGTTTTGATTGCACAGTTAGCCGTTTTTCATACTAGGAAGAGAGTTAGACAGTTTGGAATGGGTGTGTTTTTTAATTCTGTCTCTCAAGGACATGCAGGGAGTGGGACATTAAAAGGTGTTACCAACGTCTATCCGTATTGAGCCAACAGAATCGTGAAGCATCGTTGAATTTGAGTTACCCTAATGTTAAACCAGTGGAGATTTTAAGCTGTTAAGCACTAAATGTGGCATTCATTCAAAAGTGTTCACACATACGCAGTGATACATGCATTTACCAGTAGTATTGACCTCTTTTGCTTTCATTTTTTATGTTTTTGGCTAAGGCATATCCATGAATGTTTTGTAGTTGTTGCTGCACCAAGGCAGAGTCCATTTTTGTGGGTTGATCTAATTCTATAGGTGACACGTACAATATTTTTGCATAATAAAAAAGAGACATACAACAATAGGGTATTTAATTCTACAGACAAATAGCTCAATGTGGGACAAGGTTGCAACTACACCTTAATAACCATCTACATCATAACATATTGTTTCCAGACAGTTAAAAATATTGAAGGACTCAGAGTTTATAATAGATTTATTGTGCTGGGTTTTCATAATGAATATTGTATCTTTTATAAATATATGTAAAACTGAATTAAAAACAACGCAAGGAGAAACAGACCAGTGCAACCTTGAATGCACAGTCAAATAACATACCCACATATCCACAGACAAGCAAGACACCTGAGAGTAAAAACGAAATACAGCTCGGCAAAATGGGAGATGACAGAAATATTACAAACAAAAGGCTAGGGATATAAAGTAGGATGTAATACAAATAAAGAGTGTGTGCATGTGTGTGTGTGACATTTGCATCCCTGGCTCTGAAGCTGCTCTGGTCTGGGCTAGTCCTCATCTGTATGTGCATACTGAGTGAGCCCAGGTGCAGCGGATGGCGCAGAGGTCACACCAGAAAGGGCAAGTCCTAAAATGAAGCTAACACAAATGCACATGTGCGCGTGCATTCGATCTCACACGCTTAAACGCTAGCACATCAACACACGGCGCCGCTCTTAAGATGTATGCACGCCCGGCCACAGACACATCGTAGTTCTTTAACTGTCTAAGTTATTCATTGACATGCACCGGGGAAAAAAAAGAACAAAAAATAGGTTTTCTAATACTGGCAAGATAGCGTTTTAAAAGTCGAGTATCAAATGGGATAAATAAAATAGAGATTATCGCAGTATTAATTCAATGTCCATGTATTTTTATATCAGTACACAAACCGGGATATGGGCGTGTACGCGTTAGGAGGGGCTTTTGACATAAACCATTTGGTAAATCAATGTGCAATTTGGTGCCAGACAAAAGATCATTTGCTTTGCCACGACAAAAGAAAAAGGTGAAACCATTCAGGCATTAGGGGTTTGAGATGACGACAGCCTTGTAACTTTGGGTTTGAGACAGAATATCGCCAATTTCATTTACAATTACATGCACATTGAAGCACATGTATGTTTTGTAGAAGGAAAAGCGAAAAAAAAATAACTGTTAAAATGAACGGTTGGTAAAAATGGTAAATGGTAAAATTTTTATACAGCGCCTTTCCACCTTTAAGTCCCACAAAACGCTTTACATCAAGGAACCACTCGCACCGTCAACCTGTGGGTCAGTAGATCTAACCGCTCAACCAATGATATTTAAGTCGATAGTGGGATTCGAACCGTCAACCTTCAGATCAGTGGAGAAATGCTCTAGCGACTAAGCCAATGTCGCTTTGTCGCCTGGTTAACATCTTAAAATATGTCTTTATATCATGCAATGCCTCGTTTTACAATTTTATGGTTAAGATATCAGTTTTATCTTTCCCAATTAAAAAAAAAGAATGGTATCTTGGCATTATTCACCTGCTGCATCCAGTCCTGCGTGCTTTTAGTCGTCTCTTGTAACCAGATGCTGTGAGCTGAGTCAGTCAGGGCCACAGCGCACACCTTGTTTTTCACTTCGGCCTCTCTCTGGTTCATCTGCAACGAGAACAAGTGCTTTTTTACGAACATGACACATCAGAAAAATGACATTATAAGACAGTAATCACTATCTGTTTGGGAAGGTTATCTGTTAATAATACCATTGTAACTTGCTGCAACTCTGACCCAGCTGTAGTGATTCAGTCCGCTGTATACCGTAATGTTATAGTGAAATATGAAAGAGCTGTACCACCAAAGAGTGCCCTTGTCACGTTGTGTGAAAATGTCCTTTCCGGCTCACGTTCAAACACCTTGGTCCCCCTGCTTAATACCCTCTCCCTTCACATGTCAGACGCATGTGAATGTGAATCTTCTTATTCCCTTCTGAATGTCAATGCCAGGGAAAATGTCACACAAAGGACTTGTTACCACACTACAATAGACTTCCCACACTGCTGGTCTCACCCCTAGAGTACTGCAGCCAGGCCTTGGGAGCGAGCATTTCAACTCCTTTTAAGCTTTAAGATAAAACTGGGAAGAATAGGGAACAGGATTTACAACAATGGCTGAACAATCACTTGGGGGAAGAGTGTGGATAGTCGTAGACGTTGGTAGGAGGCACAGGGCTATTAATTGATAAATTGATAAAGTAGAAGGTTGGCAGTTGGACATAAGGTAGAAAAGGTCCATGTGTCAAAGATTCTATAATTGGATGATAGTGATTTGTGGCAGAGAAGTGAAATAGTGAAGTATGTAAGTGTGTAGGCATTTGCTTTGGTTTGGTGCTCACTCAAAGCATTACAGTAAGGGTACACAATTAAAGATTCATTGTATTTTAATATTTTCATTAAAAGATGGTGGTTGGAGATCCAAATTAGTAAAAAAAAAAACAGATAACAGCTAATAGTCTGCAAACTACGTAGCGATGAATGGAATCTAGGATCTCACAGGAGTTTTAAAGGTTCCACTGGTGCCTCTTAGCCAAGTTGGAGATAGTGACTGGTGAAATTATAACCATATAAACACACACAACAAGCAAATAGGCAAACTGCAACATAATCTCACACAGCTGTTCACTTCCTGCACATCTACGACTAGTTAAAGTAACCTTCCTCTGGCACAATGGGGCCTGTGGGAGTAGCAAAGTCACCCTTTTTAAACAGGACGTGTCAGTCAATGTCATGCAACCGAGTCTCATATTCAGGAGCAAACATGCACATTTTTGTAAAGATCCATAGACACAGGTTCTAATAAAATGCCTTAGGTTCAGATGTGCTCTTTCATTTTAACTTTTAACCACTAGAAAAAAAGAAAAAAAAAAAGATCTGGAAGAAGATTGTGGTGGCAATTTGTAACCAAAAAAAACAAAAAACAAAAAAACAACAACTAACTCATGATAATTCCTTTTGACCCTAGTTTATAATATTCCCATTCTAAATCTTGGCCATATCCACCTCAATCCAGTCAAAACCACTATACCACCTTCATTTGCACAATACATTGTAACTGACCTTTCACATGGCCCTCGGTATAGAACAGAGTTTAGCCTTTGAAGCTACTCCTTGCCACAAAGACCGCTAATTGCACCTTTTGTGGGGCATAATCTTGTTTTCGCCACTGGCTCACTGTGGGATATGTGATGGGTGTGAGTTTGTATATAGGTGTGAGCTGTGCGCCTCTATGAACTGAGAAAGGAGGGCATATTAATCATGTTTATTTATCTGGACCAGGACTTGAAATAGTCGACGAGACATAATTTAACAGCATGCTAAGCTAATCTCTGGTTGAGATAAATACTTCATTTCTCTCCTCTCCCTGTGACGCTCTTTTTGCTCGTGACTGCTCCTCTGATGCAACATCTAAACACCGGCAATAATAAAGACAATTATTTAGGCCTTTGATAATTATGTGTCAAAGGCAGCGAATGCCACTAGATAATTGGGCAAAAACTGAATGGTAATCCACAATGGAGTTCCCCATGGGGAAGACGGGCAGCACCGTCCCTAGAAAGAATGCAGAGAAAATAGGGAAAAAACAGGGACAGAAAAGAAAGATGAGAGCTCTTTAAGGGGCCTTGCTCACTGTCAGATAGTCAGTGTGAAAAGCCACAATTATACATGGAGAGAGTGTACGCCAAACAACAGATAGGATGACAACAGATACAAGGAGAATGACTGTGTATCAAGTGAGAATAAAAAAAAAAAAATGAAATAAAATGCATGGTGTTGGTGTGGGAAGTGGGAAAAAACTGTGCAGAGGCCAAAGGGAAGAGGGAGAGAGGAAGAGAGGGCCCCCCGTGATGATGCCAATCAGAAACCGGGCTTATGATGTGGCTACGGAGCGCACTGCCAACAGCCACAGATAATCTAGGACTACCCACTGAGCACTGAAGCACTGCTTAAATATTTGATTGATTAACTGTCCCAACGCTGCCAGAGAGCAAGAGAGGAGCAGCGGAGGAAAAGCCAGGGCAACACAGCACAAATAAACAAACATGGATACAAGTGCATATGGGGACACTAGCCCATAGATCCCAACAGGACAGAACTGGAACAGGAACGTACACGGTATAGTTAGAAATCACATGTAGAAGCTAAGAAAACAAACACACAGTGAAGAATAAACACAGAAAAAGACTTTTAACATGTCATTCTCGTACATATTCAACCTGCAATAATAGTTCTAGTGCTGGCCAATGTTTGAGGGGCCCAAGCCGCAGCACAAATGCCAGGCTGTTTAATGTTATACTGTCCTATCCAATACTGCGCACTAGCCCAAAAAATAAAAATAAAATGAAAAAAAAATAAAATAAATAGTAGTTCCAAACCCAGACAAAAAATTTGGTTTAATTCTGGATTTGTTTTATTTATTGTGAACTGTCCATCCTGTTGTATTCATGGGTCATTTAGCAATCACAAATATCAGATGTTGTTTAGTATTTGAAAAAAAGAAGAGGGAATCCCTGTACAGGCCAGCGCAGCCAATATCCACACAGAAGAAAACAATCCCAGGTCATAATATATTGACAAACAGCGTGCCCATTCTACCCGTTATGTCCGATACACAAACAAACGTGCAGACTCATTCCTGTCGATGGAGGGTCTGTATAAACAATAGGCAGCTGGCTCCACCGCGCTCCGACACCCTCCACAGGAAGAGACAACGCTAGTGCTTCCTGTGGCTTTGAAGTCACAGTCCCAGGTCGCATGTCGGGCCCAGGCTTCCTCTGTCTTAACCGCAGGAAGGAAGCTCTCTCGGGCAGAGGGGTACAATGCCTTGGGGAGGGCCTGCCAGCTATCTATATGTTCAGTCGGTGTCAAGAGTGTAGCGCTGATGAGGTCACGTGTTTTGACTTTACGGATGACTTCAGCAAAAGTCTTTAAAGTGCATTTGACAGATTTACACGTTTTTTCTGTGGGACAGTAGTAATGGCCGTTTGTGAAGAAGAAAAATGCTGATACTTTGAACGTTTATTGAGCAATTTAAAGGTGGTGTCACACATTTGATGGGTCAGATATTAGCGATTGTGTAAATTATATGAGCTTTAGCCTTTGTTTATGTTTTAGTTTGTAGGTAACAGTTCGTGAAATCACCTGCCAGGAAGTAAAATCAATAAACTTTAGCAAAATTGTCAAAGTAGAGTATGATTTTTAATGTTAACTAGTGAAATCTGTAGTCTAAGCTGTCTTTATCTTTAACTATCATCAAGAACAACAACTAAGGACTGGGCTCGTGGTTAACACTCCTGTCTCACAGCAAGAAGATTCCGAGTTTGCCAGTTTCCACCTGCATGCACGGTAGGCGGATCCTCTCTTGAACAAAATCTTGGCTCAAGATTTGCAGGCCGTCAGCAGCACTGGTTGAAGGATAAGCCGTTGGTACATTAGAAATTAGCAGTTTGGGCTCAATGCTGATGTGACAATGAATAAACTGTCTCTAAATAAGTTTCATTAAAAGCAGCAGATACATCCTGAGTCCTACAGTATCCCATCAGCTGTGCCATTACACTCTGACACCCCGCGCTCTCTGGGTTACTCCATTCTCAGTTTGTGTGGTCACATGTCAGGGCGAGAGTGCAAGGCATCGGGTGAAAACGGCAATGACTTCCTCCTCTCTTTCCTCTTTCCTTGAATGCACATGCACGACAGGAGCAAAAGGAAGGTGGCGGGTGGACGCGGCGGGTGAAATTTCAAAGGGGCATTGTTAAACTATATGAGTGACAGGACCGGACACGGGGCAGCGGCAGCGAGTGCATGTGTGCGTATACCTGTCGGAGAACATGCAAACACACAATTATCAGGGCAAGCACAGAGGAAAAGGAAGGCCAATAAATATTTACTGACACAGCATAAGTGGAGAATGGGAGTGCACTGCTGAAACAAAAGGCAGAGGATGGAGTGCGGCGTGCCAGGAAACCACACGGCTGCATGAGCTGAGGCGGCCTGTGCCCATCAGAAAAACAAGGAAGGGAGGGCAGAGGAGACAAGGGACTTTCTGTAGTGGACATTTTTGAACATGTGCACCAAACTGCAATAAAGAATAGTATATACGTTTGTTTTGTTTTACTGTATATAAAGTTTATGTGCTCCTTTCTTTCTACAATACAGCATCATTTATCACCAACAAGTGACAATATCAAAACATATAACACAGTCCCATATATACTTTATATATAATGTTTTTCTTTTTAATAGTGCTCTTAAACTGTTGCATGGGCTATTGGGATAACAGAACAGTGTATATAGAATTGTTTTAATTTTAACTTAACAAAAGAGTGCTCCATAAGTTAAAAAAAGGTCTGTATTGTCTAGTGACAGCAGCAGACATTTTCAGAATGATCATTTCTAATTAGACACATCTTTTAACAATGTAAATTTGCAGCATTGCAGCTAATTAAAGTCTAGTGTTAATTAGACTTCTTAGTTAAAAAAACAGCACATGGTACAGTGGGCGATGTCTTGATTTTCCCAGATCAACTGACCACATTAACTAGCTGCAGTCTGCTGAAATGGAAAAGTTACTGGCCTGTCAGAGACTGTCTGGGCGTCGTTATTTTGAGCCCTTCTGTTTTCTCTTCCTTTCTTTTGGTCTCAAAGTGTTTCTTGTCTTTCTCCTTGTCTCCTAACCCTCCGGCAATGCTGTAATATAGAAACCTAACCTCAATATTTTTTTCCTCGTGGTGCTGGGACTTACTGGCCCATTAAATTTGCCTTCCCATGTGTCAGCTTCCACCATGAAATTTCCTCATAATTAAACTTTCTTAATGATTTATAAGCTATAATAATAGCCATAAGTATTTGAGAACAGGTTAAAGGCACAGCCTCTAAGTGCACGCTGGGGCATACCCTGTTTTAACATAGTTTCGGATGGGTGACTCTAGGCTGGATATGAGGATGGATAGGCACTGGGAGAAGGGGACAGACAGAGGGAGGGGGGAGTAAGAGGGCCTAACAAGGGAGGCAGGAGGAGAGGCTGAGACCTTTGTGTCGTAACTCAGCCTGATCCTGACACGGAGAAGTGAGAGCTGAGCACACACAAACCTCAGACAGACACAGAGCCACGCACACGCAGAGAAGACATACGCAGGCACACAGAGGCCACGGGACGGGCTGGACGAGCAGCAGGCACACTCGAATCTGTGGGCAGAGGGAGCAGGGACGGGCCTCTGCAGCCAAATATTAACACAGAAAACTCACAGTTAATTCGTTATACATCCATTAAAATAAATGATTAGAAAATAGTCAATTCATTTGAAAGTTAGCCTTTGACATATACACTTGCATCAGCGCACAGCCGTGTGATGAGCACAAAGTGAGCACATGATCTTGTGGGCACACAGACCCGACACACACAGATGTTTGCTCTTTGCTGCCTCTCTGACGGAGCGGCTGATATGATTGCCACTTAGGAAATCAGTGTGTTTTCACACCACTCTCAGCTCTGCCAAAGCTAATGTGTTAAATATCCATCGGGTACTGCTGTCCATCGCCGGGACTACACACTGCCTTGGGGGCTGATAAACACTCATTTCTTGTACTAACAGAGATCACAGTTGGCAGCCCAGCCAAAAAATCTAAATTGGGGTGCAGTGTGAAAATTTAAACATGCTATGATGTGGAATTTTCACCAAATTCTTCTAAATTTGGTGTTAGGAGACTTACTTAAATTAGAAATTGTAATACTTATCACCTTCTGAGAGATGAAGTTGTGCTGTAGAAATGGACTACTTTAGTTACTAATTTGCTTTTGTGAAGCTCAAATCAACACATGAATCCCAGCTATTTTAAGTGTTTTGAAAAGGTGTAGACTGCTAATGACAAAATCTAAATATCTCAGGAGAGTATTTTTCACCTTAGCTGTGAATGTGAAAACAGGAAGAAAGCAAAATGAAACCCAAAACATAGTGATTGCTGGTGTGTTTACTGGTAACGTCCAGGACCACTTGACCTTTGCCTGAGAAGCCACGCACGGACAACTCGGGGAAAAAGTTTGGGGAAAGAGGAGCGGGAAAGAGCAGAAAAAGACAGGCCTAATGAATATAACCAAGACAGCAAAAAATACCTCAAGCTCTTTGTAGGTCCAAACTTTTTGAGCAAACAAAAAAATAATAGTTAAGGCTTCAGGCAATAAAGAGATAAAATACAAAATGAAATATAAAAAATAAATAAATAAATGAATGAGTGCAAATGTTGGGCAAAATTGGAAGATGCTATTTATATATATATATATATATATATATATATATATATATATATATATATATATATATATATAAAATATTAATAATTAATGTTTTTATTTTTTTTATTTCTTAAAACAATCCATTTGTTTAGGTGTTGCAAATTGAATAGATTTAAAATGTACTGTAGCACGGATCCCAGGAAGACTTAGGAAGGAAGCTATAGGAGCTTCTAACTAAATAACTAAATAAATAAATAAATAAAATGTGCATAAAACAAAACAAGAAAAAATAGATGAGTACAAAATATTAGGCTATATGACACATTAAAAGTTGTTAGTTAAATGAAATAATATAGAGTTGTGTTATTATCTTTTATATGGTACAGCACAAACAAACCAAACACACCTTGAAAACATCATAATTCCCCCTAATGAATTAAATGCAAAATTGACTAAAAGTACTCCTCTAGTTGAAGTGTCTTTCAAGTGATATTGTTGATTAAACTCAATGCCTGAGAGAAGGATGAGGAAAAACCTGTCTGAACACAAACACACAACAATATACAAAAACGCACACGCGCACTGGCTAGAAAGTATAGCATTAAGTGCATAAAAAAGCAATTAAATCAAAGTGGTATAGTGCCTGAAGCGATGAGGACTGTCAATTCTGCTGGAAATGCCACAGAAGATTACAGCTGTGGATTCTATAAACCTTTTTTTTTTGATTAGGGGAGTCAATTATTTCTCATTACTGGAAGATGCTATTTCGGCAAAAGACCTTGTCAGTCAATCACGCAAGAAAAAAAAAAAAGTCCTCTAAAAGCATGAATAGTGCGCGGCTGAAAGAGGTGGAGGGCTTCTGGAGAGGGGGCCATGCTGACCCCTATCCCCACCCAAACTCCTACTAGTAGTCAAATTACCTTTTTAACTGCTACACCTCTGTCAGGTCTTTGTCAGCGCATGGTAATTAGGGCCTTCCACTGGAGAACATTTGAAAAGAAAACACAGTATATTTATTAGTTTATCTTCGAGAGCGCCATTTATGTGGAGCTGAAGGTAAGTTTGAATGCGGTGATTATCTTGTCATTTTCAGCCTGTTTTTCTGAGCGAGTGTGTGTCTGTGTGTGCGTCTGGGGTGTCCGGATACCAACTTACCGTGGACATATATTTGTGCATCTATATGTGTGTCTATGGCACACTATATATTCATGCATTCATGTGGAGCGTTGTGCACACTTCTCCCCGTCCTCTTTGTTCTGCTTTGGGTTTGACACATCGAAACAATAGCTGCGCTTCAGTTTCGCCCCAGCCACAGCCCACCAGCAGCAGCAGCCGCACACCACATGGACTGGAGCTGCCAATTAGCACTATCAAACAGCCATCATAAGCTGTCTACTTACCACAAAAAGAGAAAAAAAGAATCCACAACAAATCAATAATTCACCATTTCTGTCGAAAGCAATCACACTCATTAACAGAATGCAGGGGCGGGAGTGCTACCGCTAATTGTGTTGTTTTGATACTTATAGATATAGAATGAGTTCAGTTGTACTGACGTGAGGGACACAAGGTTTCAAAGTCCAACAAAACTTTTGTATCAAGTTGAACAAATTTTTTTTTTTTTTGTGAAGCTGAACAAAGTACATATGTAAAGCCTTTGACTGATTTGATTATATCAATATCTAAATGAATAAACAGTATTCCATTACAATTTTTTTAAAAATTAATTAATTTTTTTTTAATAATAAAATAAATAATAAACTTTACTGCAAAGATTATGGGAAATCAAAACCAAGTAACATTCATTTCACCTCCACATCAAAACATTACTTAAGTACTTTATTATATAATACACAGTCTGACAACAGGAGCAGTTAAATCAGTTCACTGATTGACTACATGCATTATTGTATGTATTACTGTATTATTATTATTGTTGTATTGTATTGTAATTACTACGTATTATAATAAACAAATACATATTTACATAATTATGACTTCTTTTGGCTTACATGTAAAAAATATTAATTAGTTAATTAATTGTAATTATTTTGTAAAAAGCAATATTTAATATAAATTAAAGAGATAAAAATGGTTCAACAGGCAAGACACTTTTATCATTTTAGCCCATAATTTTGCAGCTATGTACATGTTATTTTTTTACAATTTTGCAATTTTACTTTTTACTACTTTTCTGTGTCTAGTGACAAGTGAAAGCTGTTGATTACCTTATATATCCAAACTGACAGAGCAGGGCAAACCAAACAGTGCTCAGAATAATCAATAAATGGCCCCACATCACCACAGCCTCCTCTCCCTGTTGTGTTAGTGCAGTGCCATGCTGGGCTGACTTGTGCTTAGAGCAGGCCTCGCTGACCGACCGACCAGACGACACTTAGCGGCCCCTGGGACGGACAGAGCGTGGCGTTTAGGGGGGGACCTGTCACATACTGGGGGTCTCTGTGGGCCAGAGGTGAGCAGAGGTGTCTGGGAGATGCCTGTCGCCCCTCTCTGTGGTCTGCACCCTTTTCATTAACCCGCACCCGTGGGTTACAGCGCACACACTCCAGGGGGGGTAGGCGAGGGAGGGGTGTCACGGAGATGCACAGGACTGGCCCGACTGACCACCAGAGACCCACCTCGCTGTCTGTCTGGAGCGCAGGATCAAGACTGCCTTTTAACAAAATGCCAGCACAAACGGCAACCCGTGCATGGCCACTCCGCCGGGCACAAAAACCACATACAGTCAAGTGTGGAGCAGGGAAAAAGATGGGGGAACAAAGGACAGGCAGTGCCCCCTAGTGTTTTCATCAAAGAGATTCGACCAACGAGCCCCCAAAAACAATGCCACACAAGTCGAGACTGGACAAGGGAACGGGTGGTGAGTAATGGTAATGAGTACAAGGAAGAAGTGGTGTTTGAAGTGAAGTAGGCAGAGGACTGGAGGAGAGGAGAGGGGGACTGGAGGAGAGGGGGACAGGAGGAGAGGGGGACTGGAGGAGAGGGGGACAGGAGGAGAGGGGACACAAGTTTACTGCTGGTCTAAAAAGTGGGACATCAGCGTGTGTGACGGACATTGTTTTGATGATGCATAGAAGGTAAGGGACAAGCCAGCCATGTTTGATTTGAATCTGTAAAACTAGCTAATATTTTCATTGTATATTGTCAATGTGATGCTTTTATAGTGCAGAGACAAGAGATAAGGAGCTACCCGTTTATAAAAAATACTGTGACAATGATATAAGGTGCAACTTAAAGTATTCAGTGAGACATATCTGAAGAAGCCAATGTAACATATGTACAGCAAATGTATTTAGTTTAAACATTACCTTCAATAGTGCTACTGATTTGCTTGAAAAGTCCAGAAGCCAAATAAACTGCAAACAACTTAATAAAAACAGATATACCTGTAATTTAAACTTGCTTTAAAAGTCATAGTACAGTCACTTCACAATGGAATGGATTTATTAACACTGTAAGTTGAAAACCACATAGATTTGTTAAATTAACAGATACAACATCAAGCTACAGCGTCTGCCCTATTGTGTATCAAGGCCCACTGCTCATTCAAAGCTAGCTAACGCATCAAAGAATCCACTACCAGCAATCTTTCTATTTCTTTCTGCCTTGCTACCTTCCCTTTTGCTCTTACCATAACCCCCCATCGTATTTCACAGCACATAAAGCCTTAAAATGGCACATAAAACAGTTCATCTCTTTTCACTGTCAGCTTTCCAGGCTTCAAAAATTAAATAGGTTTTACTGCTGGTACAAAACTCAAATGTACACATGAAAAACGGCCCGTATTGGAGGCTATAGAGTTACTTATAGATCAAGTGAATAGCCCATAAGGAGTATTCAAAGCTCAAAGTGAGGCAGGGTGTTTTAGCCATATAGTATTCTTGGGTAAAAACGAAGTAAAATATAGTGCAAGAATGGTGTCTCTAAAGCTACAGGTGATGCATGCACTCAAAACCCACCCGGTAAAGCTAAAAAAATACGACTTTGACCCTGCTAGTGGTGGTGTGGAGTAGGCAAGACAGTGTACAAAGAACATGAAAGATGTGGAGAGATGAGTGACATCTGGGTAGAGTTGGGTGGAAGAAAAAGACAGAGAAACAGAAAAAAAAGGAGGGTTGAACTTAAACCTTTCGAGTCAGGGGGCTGCTGACTTTTGCACCATAAACCACATAGCTGTTCCCTCCCTTTCAATACTCTCCCCTCCTACATTCACTTCCAAACTATTCACAATCTTGACGTCAGCGAACGAAATTGACAGAAAATGCAAACACGACTGAATCGGGGTGATGCCTGCGTGACAATTTGCAACCCTGTATGTCCTTAAGATTCCTTTCGGATATTGTATGCATTCTTATGAAAGAATTAACAAGGGGGGAGGACGGGAGGGAGGGAAGGAAGGAAAAAAAAATGACATGTGACAAGCGGATTCATTTGAGCTGTCAAGATGTCATCTTTAGCACATTCAAACCTCGCGTCAGACGCTTGTATTCTCGCGCTGGTGAAGGTGACCAAGGTCGTAGCCGCTTGACACACCCAGACACAGCAGGTGAATGGGAGGAAAACACTATGGTTGGGAAAAGCAAGCACGAGCGTAAAGCGGCGGAGGTAGAGAGACATAGAAAGACATGTGAAAGAATGAAGGACTGCTAATGGATTTAAAGCAGCTATTCAAGATCTTAGCATTGGCATTGGGTTCGGATTTCTGCTTTGTCGTCGTCACTGATTAAACTAATAGCACTTTAAACTACACGTGTTTGAATAAAGAGAGCCTAAAATAACAAAGTCTGCGTCTAGGAATGAGATCAGTCAAGAGTAGAGCGTCAGCAGTATCGATAGCAAGTGGAAAGGTGATGCTAAACAAAGCAAAAAACACCGGGTAATAATGTTGAAAGGTTAACTATCCAATGTAAAAAAATATATAAATAACTGAATAAATATGCATTGACCAGCAAACACTGAAAAGAACAAGAGGGTTAGACGGAGAGGCAGACGTCGGCGATGATGCAACGTGGCGAGAGAACGAGAGGAACGAACAAAGCACCCTACTGCTCCTGCCCAGCACAACAAAGGCACCCCAAAGCATGATGGGAATTGTGTCGCTGTGTGTCGCCGCCAAAACAACATTCGATAAACATACATTGTAACGCGCAGACAATGCAAGATCATATATTATTATTATTGTACATAAAGGATCTGGATGTAAACAAGTTAATGAGTGACACGCAGCGAGGCAGTGATTAGCGCTCGACGATAAAAGGAGGTTGTGCGTTTTCAAAATACTTTTAAAAATGCGTTTTGATTGGAATACTTTTACTACTGCGTGGTTTGAGAGTACAGATTGAGTTTACCTGGTGCAAATTCTATTGTACTTTCCCAGCACGGTCAAAGTAGCTCAACTCCTTTGTAACTCTTGGTGGTTTTAAGCTCAAGTTGTGGCTGCACCAACTTTTTTTTTTGTGATTACTGGGTTTCGGATGACATCATAACATTCTTTAGGCCGATAGTGTTGAAATATGAAGGGTGCAGGGAAGAAAAACAAAGAAAACAAACTAAGTAACATAGTAAATGTGCAGAATTTAGAAAGCTTTGATCTTCGAAATGAAAGGATTTGTGAAATTTCAATTGGCGTATTAAATACAATGCAATCTATAGAAAGAGTTGAAAAAAAACTCAAAGTATGACTCCATCAAATTCGTAAACAGCTTATAAACAAAAGATAGTAAGTGACAAATGAAGGCAAAGCTGCTCTGTGCAATACCAAATAGGTTGTGGTTAACAAATTAAAATGATGCAATGTAAAAGCAAACACCAAAAAGCCTTGAAATGTTCTTTGAATGTTTCTTTGCTATAGAATGTACAATTATAGTCTGCTAAACTCAGGGAAATAGGTTTAAAGAGACAGCTCAGTTGAGACACATGCTGAGAGGGCAAAACGCAAGAGGAGTGGTGAGTGTAATATACCTTCTGAATACTAAATCAAAGCTAAAATATGCTAAATTATGATATTGACTCTAAAGTTTATCTGTGTTGCTTTCTAACTCCTACTATTTCCTCTACACACACTCTCTCCCATCCTTAGGCAGGTCTGCTACTCTGGTGCCGCAGTTGAACTCTGGTTAGCACTGTCTCCGGGAAATAAAAAAAACAAAAAAACAAAGTGATCAATGTTGAGAAGGCACGGGGCGCTCATGGACAGGCCAATCAATGGTGGAAAGAACCTTGCCCAGGGCCTTATGCAAATGGAGGCACGTCCCGTAACCTCGGGAGCGAACATGCGCACTAGATCAATGCGGACGGGGGTAGAACCTTACAGCAAGATCAGCCCAAGCCAGTAAATATGTAATGATGAATCCCTCAAGAGTTTACTCCAACTCACATGAACTAGCTCAGAATCACCGAGTGGCAGGAGAGGTGGCAAGATCGCTATTGTAAACAGAAATAAGAACTGTGTGTGTTTTTATCTGGAACAAATCAGGTTGAATCAATAATTAAATCTTAAAATTGACTTTGAATGTCACTTCAACAATATTTCATTTTCAATTGTCAATGTCAAATGTTGCAGCAATAGTGACAAAAGAGTACAAAGATACGGTAACCATAGCTACTGAGGTTAGTCAAACTAAACTAGACTTGAATAAGAAGATCATGTAAGAGTATGGAAGTTTATGTGCAGCTGAACTCCTGATTACATTTATTTACATATAAATATATAAAAGCCTGTTTGGAAATGAACGATTAATTTGTGTGACTTTATAATAACATTTTACAGACCAACAAATCCTACGCAAACGTACGTCCTTGGCCAAACTGTCAAAGAAAAAATCCACACAGTCTGACAACAGGAGGAGTGCAGGGTGGTTGTCCTTTAGCTGGTTAAACACATGAGAACATGAGTGTGCACAGTGTATGATGACACATCCTTACTCCCTCTATTATTGTCTCATATACTGTACAGGGTTTACAAAGTTGCAAATTGTTTCTCTGTTAAAATAAATAAAACAACTCAATTAATTCATTCAGCCTACAGCAGATTTCCAGATAAATACATTACTTTGATTTCAAAGAGCAAAGCCTAGCGGAGACAAGAGTTGAGTATTTTGAACCTCTCCACTCCTCTTCACAGCCAAAAATGTAATCTAGAGACCAAAGATGCTCCTGAAACATAGAGAAACACCAACAAAGGTGCGAATAATGGCGACGTATTGAAGGGAATACTTCACAAAGCCTATTGTGCGAGTATCCTTTTCAGGCAGCAAACCCGCTGTAATTTGGTCTGCGTCATCTGCCTCTAGTCACAATGCAGCAGTACAGCTTTGAAATGGATGGCAAATGAAGGCCATTTGTACATAATCACAGCAGATAGAAGAATTCAGAAGACCTACAATGTGTTGTTGAGGTGGAAAGAAAGACCTTGGTCTATCTGTGGCAGCCAGTGCACCTATGGTTTGGCAAAGAGAGGTGCTTTTTTTCTTGAAACAAGCAAATCAATTCAAATCAAATCAGCTTGCTAGCCGTGACATTTAAACAGTTCAATTTACATCCTTATGTTAAGAGGAGAGCTGTGCTCGAGATGCCTATTCATTCTCAAAGAAATTAGACGTCTATATTTCAGCTGCTTAATAGAGCAAATATGCTGTAGCTTGGCTGAGGAAGAAACCGTGTCTTTTCACGGTGCACAAAAGGGAAGCCATTGTCTGTTATTATCAATGAAACACGAAAACAAAGAGGAAGATAATATACATTGTATAGATATGTTAGGAAAAGCACAGTGCATGATAGGGATGCATTACAGCAAACAGATACAGCGAGAGCGTAGCAGCCCAAGTGCACACATGCACTGGTACACTGGTACACTGGTGTATGTCCTGAGGGCTGCTGTCCTGCTGTGCAAGCTGGCAGCCACTTTTGTCATGGTGGTCCTTTTGTTTCACATCAAACAAAACGCCACAGCTTTGCATACGGCTCCACTCATTTCTGCTAGTGTGCTCCAGCAATTTATCATCTTCTCTCACCTTCTGCTCATCGTCTTACCTCACATGCTTAAGACAGTTACTCATGTGAGCTTGATAATACAGGCTAGTAATGTGCACTTTCTGACACAGCCATTATAGGTGCAAAGGTATAGTGTGAAAAAATGGGTCCCGGTGTAATAAATCACATTAAACATTCTGAACACTGAGGAACCTATACCAATAATAATAAACTAATGGAATTTCCCCATAGGACAACATTCTCAATAAAATCACAATTATTGCACAGTATAAACACATACATATGCGAGTACATCTCCAACATGAAGCTGCTCTGTGAGTGCTCTGAGCATGAGCCCACCAGCTATAGAACCTTGAGACATCCAAGTCAAAAACAAACAAACTCTTGTGTATTGAAGGAAGAACGACAAAAGGAGATACACATGCTGCATTTAGACGTCAGCAGCTCAAACGACTTTGTCAACAAACTGTTCCTGATTCCTGGAAACACTAAGATTTACTGTCTTTCAAGTCAAGTTAGAAAAACTGGAAAATAAAATGAAAGTGGCTATATACAGTTTTAGAAACACATTTAAACAATGATGCTCAACTTTCACTTACAGTAAGTACTACATTCATGTCTTTATGGCATGTAATCATAAGAAAAGAACACAGGAATAACATAACTAAAACAGCACCTGCTCTTGTTCAGCCATTAAACTGAAAGAATCAAATCGAACATTTTGAAAGAGAGTCGTATTCTGTCAAAATGGCAGAGATGCGAAAATATAAAGAATTAAACAGAACTATGTAAAGTTATGGTGGTGGAATGTTTACTGAATGTTCAGTGTCTTGTTTAAAGATCTTGAATTCTGGAGAAGAAAACCTCACAATATGTACAGAAACAATACAACAGTGTATGAGGAACACAGTACCATACTGTATGGTGATCAGCTTAACATGCGTACAATGTATATTCTGAGAAAGTTAAACACAACTTAGAAAGGACAGAGCAATGTTTATAAAACTTTTAATTACATCCAGGTACAGCAACTCTGTGGTGTAAAACTGGAGTCCCTGAAAATAGAACTTCTCCAAGTTTGAGTGATTCAGCGCTGGGTGTTTGATCCCCCACACAGTACTATAGTCATGCAGTCCACAAGGACAGACATCGTCTATATGTGACTGTACCTCAAGCATACCTTCCCCATCTGACACTAAGCCTCACCAGACACACAGAACATCAAAACTACAGAGAAATGCAGCCATATTCATTATAGTCACAAGCAGATGGTGTTGTGCGACATTTTTACACTGCACAACTGTAAATACTGTTTGCCCACCTAAACCATGTTTTTGAGGGGCTGTAATGGTGGCTGCAGGGCTGTCTGGTTGGCACCCACACATTAGTGTACTGGGAGACAGATGCATTCTTACATAAGGTTTATATAACGCAGAGCTGTCCTAACCAATAAAGACGCTCCTTTTTTACATGGTGAAACCTACTGAGGTTATAGGCAGTAACTTGGTCCATAGCAAGCACACACTGTTAGACAAAAGCGTGGGTCATTTTAATTCATTAAAGAGACTACTCTTCTTCTTTATTGTGATTTTTTCACAATTTAAACCAAAGAGTACTATTTTTTAAATTGCAGATTAAGCGAGATAGAAGATGGCAAAAGGATCTGGCACTAAACATGGGTGTCAGAGCAGCCTACAGGGCCAAGGGAGCCAGAAGAGTGTAAAATGTGAACTGAGATGGACAGATCCAATGATAACTGGAAAAGAAACCAGGAAAAAAGGGTAAAAAGTACAGCGGAGCAGTGAGAGAGCCTGCAGCTCTCTTTCTCTCTCACACTCATTCAAAGGCAGTTAGCTCCTCTTTGATGTATCTATAATTAGTCAGTACACACTGTGAAGTGTTTTAAAAGAAATCAAATTGCAATGAAACACTTGAGTGCTCCAAACCGGGGCTAACATGCTCTGGAGCAAGGGGAGCGAGCAGGAAAAATTAATGGCTGGCCTTTTTGATGTGCTTGATCAGAAATGTATTTATTAACTGCAAAGGGGAGTAGTAATTAACCCACAGACAGCTTGTTTTCTCTGGGTCTTCTCATGTGTCAAATGGTTCATCCCGCAAGGCTCCACTCTCCTGCTCATGCGCACTCGCTCCAGAGCTGTCCCTATGGACTACTTTCTCCACAATTAAGTAGATAGTGAGTGCATGTTTGTGCTTGTGTCATGAACTCTAATAAGTGTATATGCTCAGTGCCACATGGAGCCATTATGCAGTTACAACATTCCAATTCATCTGGATTATTTTTTATAAAACACAACCAGATTAATCAGTTACAGAGAGAGTTGAACAAAATGTATGGCGAAAATTCAACGTTCATGTATCATACACTAAATACTTTGATAATGATGTTATAATGTCTTTGGGACAACTCTATCCAGGGGCCTAAATGACATTTTGTTTTCACTTTTCTGCCACATGCTCTTCCAGACACACTGTCCTTTCTGTGCAGTTGGTCTCAAAGATACACTGGCCTGTGAATTTCGCCTACTGGAGTACACACAATATGCTACATATAACTGCCTAGTGCACAGTATCTCTTCAAATCCACATTAAAGGAGGTACTGATATCATGTACCACATGGCAAGGAAGAATAAGTCTAACTGGAGGAAACAGAAGCAGTCAAAAAGATACAAATAGAAGGAGTAGATAGTCTTCGTCACACAGCAAGAAAGCCCTGGAGATTGTGGAGCTGTCACGGACAAAACACTGCATGAATATTTAGCAGGCAAATTAAAATTACAAAATAGTAAACAAAAAAGAGTAGGTGGAAGAAAGGAAATAAAATATTCCTGAAAACACCACTGGGACAAGTGGCCACCTTAAGCTTCCTTCTAGTTGTTATTGTACGCCACCTCCTTGATAGAAACAGAAACAAATACGTCCTGTATTATACGTTCTAGTGATTGTAAATTATTGTATTGGGACCAGGTAAAAGACAAGAGTAGAATGTTTAGATCATAAACTGAAGCTGAAGCCTTCTGCCAAAGAATTATGTACATTATGAAAATATTGACAAAGTAGATCATGTACCATATTAAAACTGCTCTTACATTTAAACATTAATACCCACTAGCTCCTGCTGTAAATCTGTATAGACAACATGGCACAGAGAAATGTCTTCATCCATGCTGTGTGTAAGCACTTTTACCTTCTTTCATAATGGGTGTGGAAGGAGGAGAGTGCCCCAGGACTTAAGTCAGTTTGTTTAGAGAATCATCTTTCATAAAACAAGCAAAAATCAAATGTTATAAATAATGAATGGACACTTTACTTGGCTGCCAGTCTGTTGGATGTGCCTCTGTGTTACATGTAAGTGAATGTAAAATGTAAACGGGTACGACTGACTTACTGGACAAATGTTCTGTTTTAGCTTATTTCCTGTCATATGGGGGATAAAAAGGACGAACGGAAAAGCTAATCACTCACCAGCTCAACGAATGAAAGGCCTCCATAGCTGTGGGCAATGATGAAGACATTCTTGGCTGCAGCTCTGGACACAAAGTGGTCCCACACATAGAGCACATGGTCCTCCGAAGAGCCATTATCCTGCAACACAATGAAACAAGGCGACCCAAAATTATACATATTTATTGAATACATATGGACAAATAATGTCATCAAATGGAACAGAGTAATTACCCTCTATGGCCCAAAGTTGGCTGGATACCTCTAAGCCTTACGAGTTATAAGGCAAGCACAAAGGTGAAATGTAATAAGAGAGATGTCAAACTATAAGGTTACAGGTGTAAACTACCACCCGGGGTCATCACAAATAAAAAAAAAAAAAGAACAGACTTAAATGAAAGAATGAAAATAGCTGTGGCCAGAGGTGATTTCCATAAACAGCCTTGGTCTGTGTAATCAATAAGCCTTGCATATTGCAAATGCCCCAAATGTAAAACTCAATAGGCGAGGTGACGTAACGTTTAAATCTTAATTTGTACCCTGTTGCTGAATCGATGGCCCATCTATACGCCAGAGGAGGCATAATGGGAACACACGAGTGGAAGGTCAAAGGAAAAAACAACAGCACTGAGACACACAAACAGTCGCATCTGCATATGTCCTCAATCTCCAACTCCGCCCGCCACACACACACGCACGCACACACACTAGCATGGCCAGGAGACATGTTTAATTAAGCACACAGGTAAGCACTTAGCCAGGGCTCGCAGAACAATAGCAAAAGTGCAGCCATGAAAAGGGCATCCGTTAATGAACTTGTGACATTGATTCTGGACTTTGATTTCCTTTCAAGCTGTCTGGTTTACAATAGAAATCAACCGCACATTCCCACAAGAGGTTACACTGTACACAGGACCTCACTGTTGACTAGATGCACCTGGGTTATTACAGCCGAGTAATACTAAAGCACATCTTTTCACAACACAATCACCGCATTAGAAGTTTATAACACAGAAAAAAAGTGATTTAAATGTACATACAGTGTTGTACAAACGCAGTGAGGTGTGAAAGGAAAGAGTTTTACACCTCACAAATTACAATTCTCCAAAATATATTGCATCGTGCTGAATAAAAACCTTCTTTATGTTACCTTACGTCCCATAATAAGAGCATAACCCTGAAGAATGTTTGAGTCCGTCGTTTGGGCATCAAATTCATGCAGCATACATTATTTCTTGTGTGTATAGTATTTCAGAGTGTGGAGAACGTGAGCTAAATTAATCAACAAGCTATTGTTTCGTGCGACTGCAAATAAATAATTAGATAAAAGGATAATATGAGACATACTTTCTAGTTTTTTGTTAGTTTGTGTGTTTGTTTTTTGAAGGTGCACTATCAAAAACGGCAAATTTGGCAAAGCTTTAGTGACGACAAAATGTTAAGAAAACCGCACATCACGCACACATTTAACCCTTCTTGAATCTTGTCATTCATAAATAATTGTAATGGAGTGTTGCCGTACGTAAGTGTGCGCACAGTTGTAGCGTTTGATTATGTGCTGATGTGTGTTTTTGTTGCCATGTTTGTCTAGAGGTAAATTAACCTGTCAGAGTGTTTGTGTTTACTGTGAGATTAGCATGAAAGGGTTGTAGTGTCAGCAACCACCACCTCCATGGAGTGTGATGCAAGAGCTGGCAACTTGGCTCTGCCCTGCCCCTCCTGTGCACGGGCCTGTGTGTGTATGTGTGCGTATGTGTGTGTGTGTGTTCAGCGTGGATGAACTGTCTGTCTGAAAGGCTGTGACATCAAAGAGCTTTGAAGTCTCCCTCGTCTAACCTCTATGTCAACAGAGCGTACTGCATTAGACCACAGCCTCCATCATAAGGGAGACATACATATATAATCATTAACTGGGCCAAATAAACACAAATATGGATTTTATCTTAAAGGCGCACAAAGTAACTTTACATGTGGAGGGTTCGCCACCTGCTTGTCTCCACGGAAATGTTAGTGTTCGCCGGGAATGACGTCAATGATTTATTTCTATTACTATACTGCTCAAAAATACCTTAAAAAAAAAACATTGTCTGACCTTTAACTTGCCCTTATGGTGTCTCCCTGAAAGCCAAGTTTAATGCCATACTGTGGAACTTCCAATATCAGCCTATAACAATCAGAAAAAAAGCTTTATTGTCATTGTCAGTGCGCAAAATACACAAACTAGGAACGTGCTTCGCTGATATTGCGGTAAATGGTAAATAGTCACATTTTTATATAGCGCTTTTTCCATCTTCAAGACACTCACTGCGCTTTACATTAAGAAACCACTCACACATTCACACACACAGACACACACGCAGACACTTTCGGCTTTCGGATCAGTGGACAAACACTCAACTGAGCTACTGTTGCCCTAAAACATAACATAATGAGCCATAACAGTAAAACAAAATGGTAAAATATAAAACAATAAGATAAACAGAGGTACGCGTAAAAGGAGATCATAGAAATAAACTCCGACTAACTAACTGCAAAATATACAGTAAGGACGAACAGCAAAACTACCTTGTTGACGGGAGTTATTTAAAGTGACAGGTGCTATGAAGTGTTCCTGAGTCCGATGCCAGAGGACTCATGAACTCAAACTCAAAACATTCAGAAACAGATTGTGGGCATCCATGTGTGGCAATACTCAGACCTCTGGCACCACCCCCATGAGTAAAACAACATGCTGGAGTAGACGCCGGTGAAGACTTTGTTATCACTGAACACCGGTAAAACTTTTGGGAACAGGTGGCAGAATGACTGACACACTTCCTCGTATGGTGGCGCAGTAAATTACCTGCACGCCATTTGCAAACAGTTGCAATTATTTCCTGGGGTTAATTAGCTGTGCTGGAGCTTCCTACCCTGTGAGACTAGTATATCTGTCACCACTCCTCGCGCAGCATCTAACCTAGTTTATTTTTCACACTGTTTCTGTGTGAGTCTGTCTGCCAGCTTTGTCACAACAGTGTCCCAGCTCCACACCTGTTGCCAGCATCCTTCAGCCATGACTGTCACGGGACATTTGAGGGTGTGCGCTGCTTGTGATTGGAGGTTTATTGAGTATAAAGAGGTCCATAATGTCCCCTCGGTGTAATGTAAAAATTGGAATTGGACCCCTTCAGGACTGGACACATTCCAGCAGCAGCAGACAGCTTATTAAAGTTAAAGAATGAATTAAAAGGTGCGCGAACCATAAGAGGGAAGAAAATTATAGAACAATAACTACAGAGCTGCTTTGGCAAGTTGAATTAATAGAGAGTTTGAAGGTTACATGATAGGGCATAAAAAGATACTATGGATGAATGCCATTTCTAGAGACGTTTTTATATTTTTAATATAAAGTTTTACTGATATCAATAGTTCAAAGATGTAATTTTCAAACGGCTAAATACTTAACAGGCAATTACTAGTGCAAGCCAGCCACTATGTGAATGCGGAAGGGTCTGGGACGATCCGATCACACCTACGCCGTCACGATAATTGCTATATTGAGTTATCTTTTAATATATGAAAGCTAGGGGGTCAATATTTATACTTCTGCTACTTTTTCTTTGCACTACTGGGAAATATTTGGTTATTTTTTGGCATAAATTAGCTTGAATATTATCGTTCATCGTCTATTTTTACTCCAGCAACACATCGCACTTCAAAATGTTTAAGTTATCCTAACCACAGCCGCTTATTTGGAGCGCACATCTTCTCAAATGTCCTCGTCATCACTCAGAAAAAAACAAAAACTACAAAACTAGAAACACTATAGCTGCAGCGGTTCTCATTCAGACATAATATTTTGTGGTCTTTCCTTGACGACAAAAACGTGGCCTTTCCAGACAGTGCAATTCGCGTCTCTTCCAATCGTGTGTTTATTCAGTGTAATAAGATGCAGTAAAGACAGCGGAGACAGACTGTGTTGCAGCCAGAATAACAGTCTTAAGGCCAACACAAACCTAATGTCCAACCGCTGCAGGAAACAATGAATCTAACGGCATCAACGCAACCTGACAAACAAGTCCTTTAGACCTCCCTGTTCCTCCCCTCAGCTCCTCCTTCTCGCTCCTCTAACACACAAACAGACTTAAGGAACGGCTCATACTGCTGCTGGAACACAGATGGGAAATGTCAAGAACCAGTTGTGGGCCGGAAGCGGAGGACGACTTATGAAGATGAGTGTGGCGTGGCCTCAGAAGCATTCAGCGAAGATGGGACATTGCAACGTTAGCGCTACCAAAGAAAGATATTAGTCACTTCCTTTAGTGGCTCTCCTAAAAGTTGCACTACTTTTCAGGAGGAGAACTCATCACCTGCTTGTCTCCGTAGTACGCCTGCCACGATAACAAATTTCGAAGCAGAATATACTGCTATATTGCGATAAATGATAATATGGAAACTACTTTATACCACTGATGCAATTAAAATACAGCAAGACAATCCCAATAAAAACATTTAAATAAACAGTATCATTAAAATCCCTGAGCTGCAACACATAAATAGCCAAATGAAGCAATAATTAGTGATAGAAGTGACTTGTTCAACCCCATGCAGCTCAAATCTTACCGTATGATAACCAAGATAACAAAAATCTTCCCAATTTTGAAAAAAAACAAACAAAAAAAAACAAAAAAAACTACTCATGATAAATACCGAGCCACAAAATATACTCCATAGTGATGTTATTACTGGAATTTTCTACCGAATGGCATTAAACTTGTCTATTTCCACAGAGACAAGCAAAGCAGACACCATCAGGCCAAGTTACAGGTCAGATCTATGGAGTGGCAAGCTGTCTCACGGTCAAAATCAATATGTTTTTCTGTAATTGAATATATGCAGGATCGATAGGTTTAATGTGGAAAATTCCAGACAAAGCAAAAACATCTGAGAGAGGGAAGCAGGTGACCACACACACACACTTAACTTACCTTCACATCACTCCATTTAATTCATCTTGTAAGTTTGTTTTTTTCTTTTACCCAACCCCCAACATCTTACCTGATGGTTCCAGTCAAATTCCCCTAGAATCCTTCCTTCTAATATGCTTTGATTACTCTCTGCCCTCATTCATTTAGTCTAATGATTAAATAATAAACATACACTCATTAATAAAGCCAAATGATAATTGATATAAATGAGTTTGTTGTTGTGACAAACTAAATCAAAGCTTGACTTCAGTGACATCACTTTATAATTTCATTTCAATCGATGTCTAAATCTGCTTTTTTTGACTTTCTTCTTCAAATTTGTCTCGTTTTTTTCAAGGCACAGAGAGATAAGCCACTGAAGTTACCTAGAAGCTGTCTGAGCGCTGATGGCCCTGGATAGTAAGAGGGGATAAGGAAGGTATGGAGCAAATTAGCGACAGAGATGGGAAAATAATGACTATAGCATTGTGGGTAATTAGCAGGTATAGTGCCTATGGAGAGTTGGGAATATAATGATGTGAGAAAGAGACAGAGAAAAGGGAGAATGAGGTGAAAATGTGTGCAAGACTAACAAGAGGGGGGATAGTGCGTACGCGTGAGGGAGTGGTGCAGACCTGCAAGGAAAAATGTGTAGGTGTGCTATTCAACTTTTCAATAGGGGAACATACAGCCAGTGTGGGAGAGCCGGCATGGAAACTAGCCATCCACACGTGCAGATTAGCGTGCTCAGACTGTATACAATAAAAAAGCATGACCTTGGTGGGGTCAGCCTGCTCTGACAATATTTGCCAAGGCATTGTTTCAAATCAATAACTCATTAACAAAGTACAAAGGAAGTTGCTGTGGGTTTCTGAGATTCTTTATTAGAAAAGAGCGGCTCCGGGCCAGAGAGGTCATCGCTGTGACATCTCGGCTAGACTCGCACTGCCGCCCGGATTGTCAGGTGAAATTACTGCAAGCCATTAATTGACATAAGGCAAAGGAGAGCGGGCAAGCAGACAAGGCGCTGTTTGTTCCAGGATGACCCTGAGGTGCTGGTAGTGTGTGCGTGGAGGTGTGTGCATGTGTGCGTATGTCTCTATTCGGGTCAGTCTGTATCTACAGCAGGTCTGTGTGTTGGCTAAGACAGAGGCGGCTCAGTGTGCAGGAGGTGCAAGGGAGGGCAGGATGGATGTGTTTGATGGTTGACCTGACTAGAAGATTGGGAGCAGGGATCTGAGACTAGAGCGGCAATGGTTCTGCCTAGAGCAAACACACAATCACATGGACACAAACAGATGTTCCTGCAATTAACACACATAGCACATACAAAAAGTAAAAATATATATTTTCTGTAAATAACACCTACACAAATAAAATGTAACACACAGAGGTTAAGGCTAATAAATGAACAAAAGCAGCGTACGTACACGTACAGAAGAGGCAGTGAAAGAAGTGCATTAAGTCAATTTGTTTTCAGCACCATGCAGGTGGTGCTGCCCCCCAGCCCTGGTCATTGACCTCTCCTTTGACCAGGTTCAAAGGTTAATCAAGTCCCTACCTGTCCTTGGATATGCTGAGCCGTACATCCTGGCACGACAACAGGTCACAGGCCAAAGAAATCCTGTCTGTATAATTGCATGTGGGCTACAGATTGGGGCAAAAGGGGTGAAGGTGACAAAGAGCAGGAACCTTCTCCCTGAGGGAAACACTGTTGCACCATGTTGAATGCAATTAGCCCTGTGTATGTCCATGTCTTAATGTTCACTATCAGAATGTGGGAGTATGTGAGAGCACATGTTTGTGGATCCTCGGGGCGGTTTGTAGTACACTGGGAAAACAGGACATCACTGCTAAAAACAGACAAGGACAAGACTCTGAGGCTGCGGCCCCAGTGGACGACTGCAGCTGGGAATAACTGGTCCTGCAACCACTGGGCCAACATAATAGATGCTGCTTTACTTTGGAAACATAGTACGGTGCAATACATCTTCATATATTCTACTTTAGTGAACACAACCATCAGGCATCATAAAATATTGTCTGAATAATGCAATAATTCTAATAAAACTACATTCATAATTAAACCTGCACAAAAATTAAGACAATTTGCACCTGAACTTTAATATGCTGTAATTAAAGGAAGGAAAAGTAGTGCTTTTTCCCTGTTTGCTCTTTTTCCCCTTCTTCTTTCCAGGGCCTGCTGGCCTAATCCCAGCCAGCCAGCCTTGAGTGAACTCTTTGGAAGCTTCTTAAGCCCATGAATGTGGCTTTTGTTCCTGCCATTCCTCCGCTTGGCTGACAGAAAATAGCTAACTGGATTACTGCTAAAATTCAGAGTAAAGTGAACTCCCAAACTTCTATATGGCAAAGTGCGAAGAATGCACCCTCCCACACCCATTTTACCCCACAGTTATCCACATCAGCATCCCTGCGTTCACTTTATACCCCCCAGCCCCCTCGCTGTCCGCTCAGCCCTGAACCAGCACCCCTCTAAACACGGTGCACTGGGGTGTGATCAGGAGGAGGAGGATTAGATAAGGTTGAGAGGTTGCGCACTATGAACCCAAGGCTAAAATGTACCAATCCTAAAAGCAGTTAAGAGCTTATTAATGTGTGCAAGGAAGCGTAATAATCAACACATCTCTATTAGGCAGTTGTAGTAAAGAGAGGCTGCCCAATGCTTTTCCATATAACTGTTTTTACCCAGTGAATTCAAACTAGAGAGTATTTTCCAATTATTCAATCTCTATTACGTGATGAATGCTTGAAGTATGCTAGAATGTGTGTATCTGAATAGCGGCGTGCAGGTGGTCTAGCATCTCAGCAGGAGTTAAGACTGTGAGGTGTATAGAAGAGAAAGCCTTGTTCATGTGTGTGCCTTTGCAAGAGCGCTTTGCGAGCCTGGCTGGGTGCTTTAAAAAAGATGAAAACAGGCTGGCTAAAGAGGTTTGATTTGATCCACCACCCAGCCGGTCCAACAAAGGTGAAGGAGAATGGCACACAGGCACCCACACCCACACTAAAACCTCAGCTCTTTTTGTACCTGCTTCTTTTGTGACTCTCTGTGCCCTAGTCCATCACCATGTATACGCTTATGTGTGTGCGAGCGTGACAGATTACTGCGCTCCGGACAGAGGCAGAGCAGAGTAAAGTAAAGCCGTGAAGGAGGAGGCGAGGTCAAACACACACGCATCCTGCTGACTCCGGGGTCAAAGGTCAAAATTCAAGTGGCACCGACACAGAGCCGAAGCCCTCCGCCATTAATCTTTATCCACAATCTGCAATCCCTGCATCTGAGGACATAAGTGTGTTCCTCTGGAAACCTCAAGGTCCAAACTCAAAGTCCACACGCATAAACCTCAAAGTGCGATGTTTATGCTGGTTTACAATTATACGCCATCAATAAAAACAAGACTCTGCGTATTTCTAACTCTTACATAGCAGGGTAGCACAATTATCAGGTTCATTCTTGAGGTAATAAAACTTTATGTACATGTTCTATTACAAAATAAATAAATACAAAAGGTATATGAAATAATTTACTTTTACCATGAGCGTACGTACGGGATAACTAAAAATATATGGTCAAAATATAATTGATAAATAATAACCATAAAGTAAGATAGCACTGCTTACAAGTATTAAGGAATGTCCAAGGTAAGTGGGTAATATTTATTCGCAGCCATTTTTGCCTTATTATGATTTGTGTGAAGGTACTGTCAAGAGAGTGAGAAAAACCCTCTGCTGACAGCTACAAAGTGACTGTTCCACAAACTCTTATCAGTGATTCATCTTTTTCACACACACACGGTTGAGGCGTTTTCAAGTAAAAAATGATAATAAGCATTTTAATAAATGTAATGTCTGTCAGATAACAAAAAAACGTAACGACGTAACTACTCCTTTTGAAAGAAGACATGCTGTTTAAGGATTTATGGTATTAAGCAATAAACAATTACATATATAGATTTTTTATTTTACAGTTTGTTCATTGCAAACTGTGATATTGATCTGTGCATTTTTTTGTTTTGTTTTTTTAACATTGGTTTTTACGATCCATTGCACTTTGCCTCGAATGCAAGGCGATGCAGAATGAACTCAAACATGACTGAATCGATCGGAATAAAATTTTCAGTAAGCTAATAATGAGCGGAAACCATTATAACGTGTTTAAATATGTATGCATGTGAAGAACACAGTCTAGGCAGATTATTAAGTTAGGATCCAGGTGTATGCTCATGTGTGATTTGGGTGTGTGCGTCCATCCTAGCATGATAAGAATGTTGCTGTGTTTGCCGAGTGTGCATTCGGGAGATAATAATCCCAGCGGTCAACACGAGTGAAGGGCCAAAGCTGCACTGACCGGCCCACCATATGAGAGTGCGAAGGAGAGGGAGGAAATGAGGGAGAGAGCCATGTGGTTAACACTTGCTCACTGAGAGGCGACTGGAGCCCAGCCAACCTCTTCACACACAGGCTGACCACACAAGAGCCTCTCTTCTCCCTCAGAATCCCATCCTCCAGTCCTCATTACCTAACGTTTCCCTCTCCTGCCTCCTCTCTTACCTCACATCCTACTTCTTTCATCACAGTCTTGCCTCTTTTATCAAACTTGTCCAAAATCATACCTCCCATTTTCTCACCTATGCCTTGGCGTCTTCTCCTCCTACACCCTTTAACTGTCAGTCTGTCCTCCTCCCCCATCATGTCTGCTTATGATGAACATCCATCGCTCTGCCTCTACGTCCCAGTCAAACACGTCCTTCCTCATTTCCCTTTCAGTACGGCGCTGTCGTCTCGTGTTGACTTACTCGTATAGGGATGCGCTCCGTCTCAGCCTCCTTCTGTGGGTTGCGGTACTTCTCGTAAAATTCTTTCTTCTTGCTGCCCTCTTTGTCATCTTTGCGTTCCTTCTTTTCAGCTGGCTCTTCCGATAGTTCGTCCTGGGAGCCAAGAGGAGAAGATCTATCTGGCTTCTCAATCTCAAGGTAGTTGTCATTGGGGTTTAGCACCATCACGCCATAGCCTTCCTGCAAAACAAGATGGAAACATTTGAAATTTTCACAGTACAAATGGAAAATACCAGTCTTAGTTCATTTACTGCAAATATTTGACGGTGCAGTAACACTAATCACATTTATAGATCAAGTTATAGAGCAAAGAGCGGTGGAATTTCGTGAGGAGTTGAGATTCACTGTTTGTAGTATCAGCCAGTGAGCAGCATTTAGTCGAAAGGCCACATGCCACTTAATAAAGACCCTACAAAATATATACTTTTTCCATTTCCACATCAGAACATGTTCAGATATTTATTAACAATGAAAGGTTAACATAATAAATAAGGCAGAGGAAATGTGCCGAATAAAAGGAAGTTTTCATCAAGACTTTGTAGACTTTTAATTAACTGTGCTTATTGTCCCAAGCGCTCGCAAACTAAAGCAGGAAATGGAAGGATTCCTGTTGCACTCCGGCCATGCTGCTCACATCATCTCTATTGTGACTACACACTAACACGTACAGCTTTGGACTTATAGTAATGCAACACAGTATATTAAGTGTTGTCACGTAAGCAAATGCAACATCCATATCGTAAGAAACTAAATGTGTTATGATTTCCAAATTTACTATATGAAAGAGTGAGAGAAGGCATGATTTGATAGTAAAAGGATGTACATTTGGATGTATTTAATTGTGCTTGTTAACCTGCTCAGGGACAGCAGATGGAAACTAGCTTTAGTTAAATCTGGTGTAAAGCGTCTATTCTTTTATGAGATTAAAGTGTTTATATGGTCCTTGTAAAAAAAATAATAATAAAATAAAATAAATAAAACAAAAATAAATGAATAAACAAATAATTAAATGAATAATTCAATAAATAAATAAAGGTGTCACTGTTCTGTTAAAAGTTAGAAAGAAGTTACGAATATTTCAAATTTTAGAGAAGATATTTAGATTTTAACATAAACATAAAGATAAATGATGAAGTACCTGTGCGAGCTAATGTTGTATTTTTGTGCTATACATTCCTAAACATAAATTATTAAAATAGCACAAATATTGTGTTGCACCTCCAAAATAAAATGATTACATATTGCATGTTTTGATCATCTCAGACAGACAAAATATTCACACATATGCAAATAGGGTATAACGAGAAATAGGGGAGTGGAATAAACACCTTAAGGAGAGTAATAGATGAAACAGAGTTGTAGCCTCGCTCAGCATCATCTCTTCCTTAATAAGTGTTAACACAATGTGCTTGCCTGGAGTCCTCCTGCGCCCATCACCATCAAACCTTTCACACAACCCTTTCCTTAGCACCTGCCTTGTGTTGACAACAGCAACATGACACTTTCTCACTTATTTAGATTATCAAATCAGCCGGGTTCTCACTTGCTTTCAAATTCAGACACGACTACTCACCCCTCTCCGTGCGCATGTATAACTTAACATTTGAAAAAAATATATATGAGCATTAATTAGTAAGTGAAAACAGTGTACGTAGACATATTTACAGATAACTGATAACTATAGTGCCTAACATAACATAACATAACCAGTAATAAATTCTCAAAGCCAACTGTGTATTATGCTTTTTAGTTAGTTAAATATGTAATTTCATGGCATCTCAATCAAATACAATATTACGTAGAGTTAAAATATCCAAAAAAGGTTTGCAGACAAGATTTAATTTACTCAAATAATCCAGGTTCACACCAGCTTTGTGCCACTGCCCACTGGTGGTAGTCTGATAAAATAACTGCCAGGTCCAGCTTTGCCCATGATAACAACATACAGTATGTACCATTTGTCACGTAAACTATGTGCTAATGTGGAAATCAAAGTATTTAAATGATGACAACATAGACAAGTAAGAAATACATGAACTCACTTTTGCATTGAAACACCGTCTTGTGTTAGTTGTTAGTTTCTGGTTAACATGGTCAAAAGTTAATAGTCCAGTAACACAGGTGGGTGTCTGCTGATGCAAAGCCAAAGTGCCAAACAACTACACTTACTCCTTAGCAATATTACTCCACCCCACAGCGCTCCGTTACGCTTCCTAGCCTTATGAACACTGATTCTAACCCCGACTGGTCCGGTTCCTAGCCTTTAGCTCGGGAATCCTAACCCTTACTGGCCTATAGCCTTTTTTCAATGCTGATAGCCCAAATGTAGCCAACACCCTTTGAGCTGTCCAGTCACCCAGAAGGACATTGCTGCTCAGGCAAACAGTGCTGCTTGGTCATGAGGAGCAGGGCCTCAAAGTTCAACTCTGAGTCGGAAACCATCATTTAATCTAACACTGAGAGGTCTGTGTGGTGTCAGGCTAACACTGCTGCTCCCAGTCCAGTCGTTTCCTTCAATCAATCCCCTCTCTGTCAAACAAACACAAAACGGTAGGTCAAGATCTGGTTTAAACGATGTATAGTTTATTTGGGGTAATAATGCGTGATATATCTGCTCTAAATCAATGCTAGTAAAACTATATTAAAGCAAATTGTCCCGCTCAACCAAATTCAAATTTTGGAGCTGGGAGTTTCCCATAGACAAGTCTCTTGTCTATAACCCCTGACTTAGGTCATGTGGTCTTTGTATCTAAAACTAACTGTTTCGTCTTGCCTACAGACATACTGGCAGATGGACCCAAAAATGGAATACATTGACTAAATCTGATCATTGTGTTGTGATGTGCTGTCAAAGTCTGGCTCAATCTTATACAAATGCAGGTTGCAATCCCAGGTCACTCTCCTTTATACAGCTAAATCTCTAGCACAGCCATTGCAAACTCTGGGCTGTATTGTCTTTGTCCTGTGCACACACCATTTTAAATAAGACACACGCAGATCTGATTTGGTCCCTCTGCTGTAGAGCTTTGGCTCAGCCTCTTCCCATGCCCTGTGGTGCCCTGTGCCACCACCACACTGAGCTCCTGCCCCAGGGCCAGCGGTCAAGAGGGTCGCCCCATCCCCTCAAAAAGGGGGTACTGCGACCCCTCACCTCGCTCCGGACGATCCTTAGCTCGTCTTTGTCAGCCTGTCGTGCACCAGATAACACAACAAAGGCTGCCGATGCCACGGAAACCAGTGTTTGTGTCAGGATCCAAATGAAGCCTTAGTCGGTACTGACTCAATAATTAAAATATTAAAAACTTCTAATCCAATACATATGGATGGGAGAAATTATGTATAGGGACAATTGTAATAATTTGATTGTAGAAGAAGGATAAAAGCAATTTAGAGTTTCTTATCATTATATATTTTTGTCCATGTCATAAAGGCAAAATAAAATCACCCTCAAAATATAAAAAAAAAAGAAAAATAAATGAATTACCATTACTACCAAATAGTAGTATCCTTTGTCTTATAGTTTAAACATTATATTTAAACTACAAACACCACTGTGCCTTATGAGACTACTTTTCATACATCATTAAAATATATGTCAGAGTGGGGAAGTGTAAATAAGACAGTCTTTATCCAGTGGTGTCGTAATGAAATGAAATGTGTCTAATGTAAAGGAGGAGCAGGGAGCGAGGCGGCCGGACTGAGAGGGTGTTTCATCTGTGCGCGTGCAGCTCGCCGTTAGCTTTGATGTGAGGGCTCTCATGTGATACGCACAGCTTTGGGCACAGGGAAGAGGACAGCACTTGACAGGTACAAAGCATGGCTACGAACGGCCATGGGTGCACGCGGTGACAAAAGGGGCATGATAAATTTGAGATGGTTATTTGATTAAAAGAATGTTAAAAATCATTATCTTTGCTTGAATGAAGTAGCTAGACCCCTGCACTATACAAAATCTGCTCCGTGTAGGTGGCCATTAAGGCTCCTTCTCACTTTATTAGTTTAGGTTAGCGCCTGTTAGGATCTGGGTTAGCGACGCTTCCTCAACTCAACATCAATTTCTCTTTACTTCCTTGTTTCGCCCAATATGCAGCTCCCGATTCGCTCATCAGGCTTGAGTGACAGGGGTGGATAGGGTCACCCAGCATGCCATATCCAATAAGAGCGTGCGGAGGGGAGGGATGTCGGCCAGGCAATACAGTCAGGTTTGAGACGTGAATGACGGCACAAAGGCTGGACTCAAAGACGCTGTAAAAACAAAAATGGCACCTGAATTTGAACGCACGCAGCACTGGGGATGTATATTTTTAAACGTAAATACAATTTTTAACAAGTAAAGCCCCGCTTTGTCGGGCGACCTGGCAGTGGGTGACCTTGCCTGTCTCCCATCTCTACGTGAGCTTTTTCTGTATGCGGAGGCCCTTTATCCATCCGATCCCTTTCTTTTTTCTTTTCTTCTCTATGCTCTCTCTCCCCGAGGCAGACATCCCACACAGAGCGCTCAGTTCTGTCAGATTAAGTCACAGTGCCCCCTTTCTCATTTTAGCACCGCGCCATTCTGAGACCACCTCCCCACCAGCACCCCGCAAACGCCGTGTTTCTCCCCGAGTAGAGAGGTGGGAGCCTGCTTACTGTACCACAGGGCAATGAAAAGATACGTGTGAGGATCTTTGGGGTAATATACAAGCGGATGAGACAGCATTGTCATCAGCCTGTCAGCGCAAAATCAATCATCGTCTTGATAAGTCGGGATTCCCCTGGGACCTAAGAGTAGTTAGGAAACAGATTTTAAATTATATTCTGGGTATAGTGTGAGTCTATGCAAAATAATATAAAAATACATCTGAATTTGAACATTCTTGTCACGGTTGTCAATTTCCTGATTTAAAAGTATGTCCTTTCAAATGTAAGTAGAGAACTGTTCGTGCAAATTTAAACATGAGGAGGAGGAGGGTTGCATCAGGGAGGGCATCTGGCATAATCAATAGGCAAATCACTGCACAATAGGCAACAGCTGAAAAAGAAAAAAAATTAATAAATAAATGAGGGAAAAGCATAGAGCCAGTTTCAAGCCTCTAAATTAGAAAGGGTTGTGCTACATACCTAAGAATAATACAAGATCTGGAGAATCAAAACTACCACACAGAAGGAATTTGGCTATTTGTTGTGGTGTATCACGCTAGAATAAGGCAGCACTCAGACAACCACAGCCAAAACCAAAAGAAAAGTTAAAGTTTCATCTTTCTATCTGCCTGCAAAGTTAATTTTTGAAGAAATGGGCTGATGTGGAGGTTCTTATAATCATTAACATTTAATTAAGTTTCCCTCAAATTAACTTTCAGTTTTAAGTTTAAAGACTTTGAGTTCTCTATTTGCCTTGCTAATATAGCAATGCACTCATTTGGTCAATGTAAATAATACACTTAGCTAATGATCAACTTTTTCTTGATCCTAATGAGCACAAATAGTTGGGTCAGGATTAAAGGACTAACCTTTGGAGCAGGTCAAGTATCGGTGTCTGTAATAAGAAGTGTTTTTAACCTTGGCATGGGACGTCTTTGCTCATTTGGATATTGTTTGTATGTGTGGAGCTGAATATTTATAAATGAGTTCAAAGTGGAGCAGTGGGGTGGAGGAAGTGAAGAGAATAGCACAGCTTCTGATCCCTGATGCCTCCCATTCTTTTTAAGCTCGCATTTACATTTCTTTCTATGTGTTTTGCTTCTCTCTCTCATCGCGGCGCGTCTATTTTCAGCATGTGAGTAAAAAAAGCAGAGATAAAGACATATTCCAGACAGTGTTGAGTAACTTCAGTGCCAATGTCAAGGCCAGGCATCTTTACCACACTCAGCGTATGTGGCTGTGTGAATCTGTTTAGCTGCTGCTTAAAGGTGCTGCATGCTAATCAAGTAGGAAATACTTCAGTGTCATATACATAAGTAACCTCCACACACATACACATTATGTGACACACACATCGTACAGAGCACCTCTTCATCTGCTCGCAGCACGACACACAGAGGGAGGTGCAGGGTTGGGGCTGGGGGTTGCTACATTGGGGGTGGGTATAGCATTAATCACCGTCCAGGTGGAAATTGTCAGAGCTATCGATTGTGCAAGTAAATGTTACACAAGTCATTTGTCAACTTTTTTTCTCCAAACGGAGCCGCATGTCATTTGTAAAGATGCTACTCAGAATGTAAACTTCTCACTACAGGCAATCAGGAACTGAAAGTTGTGTACACAATATTTTGATATAAAACTATGACACTATAAATACCAAAACAACTATACACAAGGCAAAATAGAACCCAAAGTCCCCAGAAACCTCTGCTGTTCAACTGTCGCAAAGGTAAGAACTCCACTGAAACTTTAGTGTTAAATTCTTTACAGAGATAATGTTATAAAAGTAATTATCTGCTCTTTTAGCTGAATTGAAACCAGTTCCTTAAATACAAACAAAAATTCAAAACTACATATTTGTTGTGAACAGTTTACAAAAAAATTATAAAATAAAATAATAAAAGCTTTCCTACTTAACAGCATTTTAAATGTACTAGTTTTTGCACAGCACTTCATATTCATATAAAACTAATATTTTCAATTAAGTTTATTAAGAAGTCTAATGCCTGAGCTCACAATAAGGACGTACAGGAAGTGCGACGAGTCCTCAGCCCTCAGAGGGAAAGCTATGGGGAAATAAATACAGAAGGCTTATTCTGATGCCGTTAGCATTTTGATTTATATATTCTATATTGTCTCCCCTAAGCATACACATGTATTTTTAATGAGGGCAGAGAGAGATATACATCATGGAATGATAGGTGCCTCCCTGCCCTCCTGCCTAACTATTTAATGTATAAATCAGGAAGAGAAGGGAGCCAAGAATGGGCAAACATGGAGTGAAGCTATCCCAGGAGCTGTTCATGAGGCCACCATCAACCATGCAGACGCACACTGGATGACAATGTCTGTATTAAAAGAAACTTATCTTTGAAAGAATTAACTAGCAATAAAACAATAGTCATTTCAGCTTTGGCTAGCTAATGGAAGCCAAAACTCAAGTATATGTAGTTGTAATGCAGTCCTATGTAAAATAAGTATATAAAAAATTAACAGCCATGCCAAGGAATGTTTCTACCTGACCATCTGGACAGAGAGCTAATGCATTAACACACATGAACCCACACACTGTGGGCGCAAGACACATGACCATATGTCCAGACTTAAGCAACCGGGGTCACCCACTGGACACCTTTGGAATAGAGTATCCATCTATGTCACTGCAGAATGTGCAATTTACCTGGTTAATCGTGACAAAAGAAAAATATGTAAAATAAAATGTTTTATCGTGTGTGTATTTCAACTCATTAACGTACATTATAACAATACTTTGTAGTAGCACATGGGTTATTAATCTTACTGAAGATCACAGGGAAACTCTGACCTCCAAATGTCAGAGGTCAAAGTAAGATTCCTTCACCTCTGCCCTGTTATTGTGACCTAGGCAGAACCGCACAGAGCCGTATCAATGCTCATGTGTAGAACTAATTGCCATTTTAATTGCAACTTAAAACTAAACTAAAGTACACATACGTTTAGTGAATGCAGGAAATAAATAGGATCAGTAACAAAGCAAAAGATGGCGCATATCTCACCTTTACCCTCCTGTTAATGACCTCTCTCTAAGTGGAGCTGCACTGTAGGTCCCAGAGTCAGGGGAGGTCGCCACAGCCAATCACAAGCTGTGTTTGAAGTGTGAAGGGTAAACACAGTGACTGCTCTGCCCTGCCATTTACTCTGCTTATTTTCACAGGATGTAACCTAGAAAGAACGAGGTGCTGGAGAATACAGTGCATCTGTGTATGTGCGCATGCATGCATTTTGGCGTGTTAGCGTACATTTTCCATAGTGTCATTACCACATGGTCGGGGTTTATGCTTCAGAGCGCACACATGGGGCTACGCATGTATGTTGGAATCCCCTTCATCCTCTCACCATACAAATATATGTGCGGAAATTCATGGTATGGTAACTAGGAAACCATGCATGGAGCAATGGACATTTTCCTATTAACCCAATGCAGCTTTCAAGAATGGTAGAAAGCAATTAACCTAGGAAAGTGGCTGTAAAACACATCTTGATCTCTCTCTTGCAAACCGAACTTCTCAACCCCAAACCATTACCGTAATTTTTACTACGAACGCTTTCAAAAATGTACCACTTTTTAGAGGCCACCTGTTGTCTATTATTTTTACATACTGCTTTTCTCATAAATCATAACACTGGTAATTAATCAAGCTGTCAAAACAGGGCCTGAGGGTCACCTGGAGGGGTCAGAGGTGGACGAGGGACCGGTGGAGGTCAGGGTCACACCGCATTCCTCATTATCAGGTCGTGGATGGGAGAGCGAGCAGCCAAACAAAAGCGAAAGCAGATGGGAGAGAGAGAGGGAGGGAGAGGAGAGGTAGCCGCACACTGGGTGAGAGAAAGTGGAAGGAATTGACAAACAAAAGCTAAAAGAAGCTGTCACATGCCTGGAGATGGAGATCAGTGTTTTGGGCATAGACAGTACCCTGTTCTACCCAACTTAAATAGATTTGGGCAAACGTCTTCACTTTATTTAAGTTCACAATGTCAAACTAACTTGGGAATTTTAACTTTAAATATTTTATACCACTGTAATTAAAACACAATCACTATATTTTTTAGTGATCCAAGATTAACCAACTCTTTAAAAGTGGGTAAAACTAAAATCTGACTGTATTTTTAAATACATTTCGAGTTCAAAAACTGGTACAAAAAGTGTTAAACTGCCACATTTATAAACACGATTCATGGCTTCCAACTTCCTATTCCTACAGGTTTTTTTTTGTCCATTCATGTTATACCATTTAGTTTTAAAATTGGCAATCGCTATGGCAACGGTCCTAATTTTTCCATCATTGCGAAATCCATCGATAAGCACGTCCTGAGCAACTTATTTAAGTAACATGATGCACCACTGGGTTTTACCATGTAAGAAAGGAACAAAAGAATGCTACAAGATGTTTCTAGAGTAAAAGGGCTGAAATTGTGTGCGGGTAGAAGAAAGGAAGATGGCGTGGCTTATTCAATGGGAAAATAGGGAATCAGCTGTGGAAGGTGGATTGTTATCTTGTTCGGGGCACTCCTGGTGAGTGTGTGTTTGGGGTGAGTGATGAGACAGACTGATATCTCTCTAAGAGGAGAGTGTATCAGTGTCTCTTTGGGTTGAGAGCCAGTTCACAGATGCACCAAGGCCACGGTCCTGGAGTGGCACGTTTCCTTTCAACAATACAGAGCTCTGATTAGATCGCACTGATTAAAATGGCACCACACAAGATCCATACACACAACATCTGGAGAAAATGTCGCCTCGTTTACGATTAATACAATAATGGATTTAATATTGCTGTCACTATTGTTATGAATTTAATATGTAAGTCTTATTGCGTTGATAATAGAACAAAGACATGAAGATATATTTGCAATGTAAAGTTATGTGCATCCCCGCGCTCAGAATTAGGCGTAATAGGCTAGGAAAGATTACTCGAAAAAGGAACAATTTAAAAAGTGCAAATCCCGCGAAACTCGTCCCACGTACAAGCCCCCCCCCCTCCTCCTCTCCCCCTCCCTCCCGCCGCCAAGTGCGAATTCTCAGGCGTGGCTCGCTCTATCAAAAACATCACTCTTGAATGAGGCGCCGACCATTGCGCAAAATTAGCTGTCACCCTTTTCTCAAAATCTTTGTTAATCTTGTTTCCAGTGTTTGCAGATTTATCAGCACATGCATCAATGTCAGCTCCTTGGTTACTGAGCCGCACTACTTGGGAGAAGATATAATTAAAAATGTTTGGGGCATGGGGGGTGGAGGGGCTGCTGAGGAGTGGGAAAACGGAGGAAATGGAGTGGCGGTGGTGGTGTGGGGTGGTGTTTGAAGAAGGAAGGTGAAGTCTTCGCCTCATCTCCGGTAGTCCCCTGGGAGCCCCGAGAACACACAGACCCAGCAACAAGAGACAAAAATCGGGCCGACCAGCACCTGGATTTTCTTTACATCCAACTATTGCTTTGGTCTGTTTCAAGAGGAAAAGTTCACAGAAAAACAATATCACTTAATCTAATCCAATGTCAGATCGGATTTGTTGAAAAACTGACTTTGGTCGAATAAAGTACACATGAAAGTGACCAAGCCATGGGTACGGGGCGCCGTGGTCAATAACTGTGCTCGTTTCCAGAGTTAAGTCACTCCTCCTCAGAATATTCAAGGTTATTTGACTTTTTGTAGACTTTGGGAATATTAGATAATTCTTGGTGATAGCAGAAATTTCCAAACCCGAGTTCCAAAGGTTCCATGTACAAATGAAAACACTCTGATTTATGGTCCTTTAAGGTTACCAGGGGGAGAAAGCACTTTGGGTTTGCAGACTGAGTGGAGTGAGGCGAGAATTTATCCAGTTAGCTCTGACAACTTGAGGAATATAGACATAATTAAACATAGTGCATAAGAAAAAACTCCTCTGATGGGATGTTGTACTCCGCTGAAGTCAAGTTTATTGTTTAAAATGGCACAATGAAAAGGTTTATCAATAGTTTGCTGCAGCAGTGAAATCAAGTTTTATCATAGTGTTCAGAACAAAATTTGGAGACCATCGAGACAAAGTGCAGCTCTTGACTAGATATAGCTGTCGAATTGTACGTATAATGTTGCTTTTCTGTGGATCTGTTTCAATGGTTCACATATTCCTGTCTTCATCTGCTCCTCTTCATCGTGCTCTTCTCCTCAGTCCAGACCTTTAAGTGTGGTCTGGCAGGTTTGGCTGGGAGGTCGCGTATTCCCCCTCTTCATTAGTGAGAAAATGGACTCTGGTAAACGCTTGTTAAAGCCCTTACCTACACTCCCCCAGTTAATGGGAGTGATCCATTTGTGTCCGTTTCTGCCTGACAAGGCTTTACTGGAAGATTAATAGTGCAGTGTCAGGCCATGGCCAGCCTCTGTCCCGCTCTCATTTCCTTTCTTCTGGGACGCACACATGCAATAATGGAGCCCCGTCTTTTGTTGTAACACCATGATTAGCCAGGGAGAGAAAAAAAAAAACACAGGACGACAGATTGAAGAAAAAAAAAAAAAAAAAACAAAGGAGAAAAAAATCCTAAATTCCTAAATGTGACAGCTTAAGATTTAGTAGTGATCTTAGTGCGTATTAATATTAATTGATTTCCGGGCAAACAGAGATAAATTATCTATTAAAATGTGATGTAAAAGTCTACCTCTTTAACTAGGATTTCAACAAAAATGATAAAGCAAAACGTGTACACCATGGGAGAAATAATAGAGACAGAAAAAGACAGAGAAAGAGAAAGCTGGGAGAAGTCCTAAAGGGCCACCCAGGGTTTGGTCCATCAGCCAGGCCCCCAGCCATCGCTCTTCCTTTCAGGGATGACACCGTCAAGTGCTCCGTCCCCTCACTGAGTGAACAGGATAATCACTCTTAATAATTACACAGACATTCCCTGGTAGCCTGTCCCATACAGGCAGACAGTTGTTCAGGAGAGAATTCCTTCATGTAACAGCGCTGGAAATGTGCCATACAAATGCAGAATTAAAATTGTATGCAGCACACTTGATTTTGTTTGATATTTTCTTCTTTATTTCATCTCTCTAGGTCTCCTGTCTCTAGTGGCTCCTGTGATGGGCAGATGAACAATCTGGTAAACATACAAACAGAGAGCCAGGCGACCTGCAGAACAACCCCCTCCACACTACATCACAGTGTGCCAGCCCAGACAGAGCAGGGTGTTTCTCAAAGCAGAGGATAGGGGATTGGGTCTGGTGGTGTCTCATTAAATTCTTGGGATTGTCTAATTGTCTTTCGTGGACCTCAGAGAGACAAGTACATTATACTCATTGCAATTAACTAAACAAAAGAGCCGAACCGCCCAAGCGCTGGGGACGAGGCTGGGCTAGGGGGAGTAAGGCAACCAGCCGGGACCAGCACAACAAAACACCAACTCACACATGGAGAGCAAGTGCAGACAAATGGTAAAGGACAAGAGAAAAGATATGGAGGCGAGAAAAATAAAGAGGGAGAAGAGTGGGAGTGCGAAGTGATCTTGGATTGGCCAGATGTCAGAGTTGGCTGGTCGGGCGGGGTGAGGCACCAGAGGAGGAGGGTGTCTGTGCTCATTTGAGACGCACCTTTGTGCTGGACCTGTCTTGTTTACTGCACTACAGCTTAGCAGTGCGAGGGTCCTATTCATGGTCCAGGCCTTTCAGAAGGTACTGAAGGAGCCCTTAAGCCCACTTAACTACCATTTTCACACACTCTGCCTGCTCTCCTCTTTGTCCTTGCCTCCATTACATCAAACGCAGGAACAAAGGCAGGGAACAGAAACTGGGGCTGGCAGAATGGCGGCCATCACAAATATTAATTTGAAAAGGTGTTGGAGAGAAGAATCTACTTTTATGCACAAGGACAACTTGGGATTTTTTATGTTCCTTGTGGGGGGGGGGGGGGGGGGGGTAATTTCGAAGCTGCAATGAGCTTGGTTTTCAGGCTAAAGGGGAGGCCGAGGACTTGCAGCACAATTATGCAAGAATAAGGGTCTGGAGACGTGGCGCGGCGCTAAAGACCGGGCATACATAGGCGCAGACACACGCACGCGCACTGCCTATTAAAGGAGCTCTAAACATCAGGCCTCATTCACTTAACAGAGCTATTAGGCAAAGCAACAAACTCAAAGAACACATACACGCTTTTGCAAAGAGTTCATGTGACTGCAGCTCGGATCAAACAAGAAGCAACTTACTACATCAGGAAAGCAAAATATAAACCAATCAAAAGGTTGGAGACGGAGCAAAAAATAAAACAACATTTTGTCAAGTGCATTTTTACACAAATCTGAGCAGATAAAATGGAACTTAAATTGTGTTGTAAAAGTGACCGTGAAGTGACTGGCCTGGAGCGAAACCAACATTTTAAACCTCAGCTCTACAGGTGCATCCATGTGATTCAAACTGGCCTCAGGTCACATGGGCGAAAGGGTGAAAAGTTTACACTGGGAAAAAAGTGCCCACGCCCTTCTGTCTGATGTCATCACTTACACATCCTCAGTGCACTCAGTCATGGCCACTGTGCTGGTGTGTTGAAAAGCCCATCCTGTGTATTGTTATGCTGTGTCAAGCGAATCGGCAGCACAAAAAAAAAAAAAAAAAACAACAACAGGGATTTCATCTATTTATTTCCTGCCAACAAATCACTCTTCTCGCCTCATTTCAAACCACACCTTGGCCTAACCTGCTCTTAGCTTTTTGCAAACTATCTACTTTGCAAACAGTTTACTTAGGCAAATAAGTAAAAGAAACTAATAGTACTACAATACTGTCAGCACCGTTGTTAGCTAGAATTTCCATACGCGGTACTCCAACAGTTTTAATGTTGAAAAGTTACTCCTACACTACAGTAATTGCGATTTTTCTGACAAGCAATTCAATTTGGGATTTATGTTTTGAAAAGTAGGATTCTGTTCGAAGTTTTGGAAGATTTGACGAAAATACTGAAATACGAACTGACAAACTAATGCAAGAATCGCATTTCAGAACATGTTTGTACAGATCTAAACAACAGGGGTAGCCTTTTTTTTTTTTTTGCATAATAAGACAGGATATTTAGTCGATTGTGGAGGAAATTATGGTACTTCAAAATGTGCAGTGTTTGCGATTTGATAATTGCGTCCGTTCAAATTGCGCTTTCGATTTGATGGTGATTAATCTTACAGATGGGGACTACACAAAAGTTATGTTAGCTATAGCATGTGTGGGATATGCATTTACAAATACCAGCATTAGCACCGCAGTTGAACCTGTCCATTTACCAAGGTAATTCTGAGAGGGAGGGGCAAGTAAAAGTCTGATCGTTGACAGAAAACACTACAGAAAGAATCAAACCAGGGGAGACACAGCCGCAGCAAAGCCACTTGATGGGGGAGGGCCGTTCTATTCACCCGTGCACCACCCCCTTCAAAAAAATATACACATTTACAATTACTCATAATCTGCTTATGTTGCCAGCCTGCGGTGGGTTTGCTAACATTAGCGGGGACATAAGCGAGAGACAAAGCCGGTGACAGAAAGGACGATCTCCAGGTGTCCAGTAATAGTGGGGCCTGAAATACCTTTTACATTGTGTTACTTTCATCTACCACACACTGAGGCTTAAACATCGCACACAAATGTTTGGCTTCTAAGCTAGAGGAAAAACACAGGCAAAAACCGTACTGAGGATGAAAATCTCCACTCATTCTGATACAATTACACCATTTTGAATAACAAAAGGCTAAATATGAAGCATTTTTGAACAACTGTAACAGATATATTTAATGTGGACGTTATAAATATATTTAAATGTTGGTAAATGTGTATATTCTTAAGGAAAAACAAAAAAGTAAATAGAGCTTACCCAAGAGCAGACAAAACAGTAGGCCAGTAGGAGCAGTAGCAGAAGCGTAGGAGTAAACATAGATGCAGTACTAATATTCTAAGGCTATATATTAGTATTGAATGTTGTGTAGTGACAATGGTATTAGTAGCATTAGCATTAAGCATTAGCATTAGAAGTGAAAAAATAGTGCTTGAAAACTTTCTGATTCTGATTCATATGGGACTAACTGCAGTAAAAAAGTACAAATATGGAAGTAAAATATACTAGTACAAGCATAATGGCAAAAAAGAAAAAAATAGCAAAAAATATTACTACAATTTTGAGAGGATAAGTTGATGAAAAATTGTTATTTAAGAGAATTTAACAGAAGAGACTAAATCGGTTGCCTGAGTTTTCTGGTTTTATTACGTGGGTATTTCTGATGAGAACTACTTTACTGCATATTTAAGATTCAGCAAATGCAGGTCCACATTAAAACCACGGAACAAATAAATACTATTATGTCACAACTTTAAGTGCGTTTTACTTAAATACAGTTAAAATGTAGTGATTAGAAATTTTAGTAAGAATTAAATATATAAAATATCAGCTTGAAAGTAAATTAAAAGAAAGGTGCACGTTATAAAAAGTAAAACTAACTTAAAATTGCTTAGGTAGCTCATTTGCATACAGATTTTTGCCTGCTCATTATTGCTCACAAAAAAGAGGAGAAATAGTTAGACACATGAGAGGGAGTGTATACGCGTCTCGTCAGCGCTAAGGATATTTAGAGGAGAAGCAGGTTCTAACAAAGTTTCTTATTTATTTCTTTTTCCACAATGTGATTGCAAACTAAGTTGCTGAGGCCTGAAGGTTTAATGTCTGGTAAACTTGTAAATTCTTGCTTATGGGAGCGGAGATGGGAAGTAGAGGGGAGAATATTGTCTGTGCGGTAAAAATACAGCAGGAGCGGCTACGACGTCTCAGGAGGGAAAGTGGTGGGTGTTTCAATGACAAAGCCGTCTATTTCCATGGGCTCTATGCGTCTGATCTCCCTGTAGTCCCTCAAAGCCACAGCCTTGATCGGGGGCAAACAGCAAGTCTATGTGTCTGTGCATCTGCATTTATCAACCAATCGTACTTTTAGACACTGTGATAGTGACTCACGCAGACAATATATAGCGCGATACTTTACCCCATTTCAGATCTTGTCTTATTATAATAAAACATTTATGATTATCACACTTTTAAATACTATATATAATGTTACTGATCAAGAAACGTATTTAAAATCTAATAAACTCAATCAAACCTTGCATACAAAGTTCAGAATACAAGACCCTTTTTCACGTTTTGTTGAAGTTATGGAAAAATAAATAATAAAAATATATGTGCAGACATTGAGATTAATGGACAGACATCAGAGAAGCAACTAAACTATAGCCAATTATGAGAGAGAGGAGGAAGCATCTGGGAGAGAGAGTGCGCCTTAATCAAGTCTGACTGTATACTGCCACCTGTGTGTCAAAGACGGTATAGCAACAGTTCAAACTTAAGCTGTAGAAATACCCTCTAGTCTGTAAAATAAATCAAGTATTCCCCACTACCTTATGCACTTGTTCGAGACATATCTGAACATTTTTTTTTGCCATTTTTCTGTTGACATCTTCTGGCTGTATCAAAACACCCAACTTTAAAAGAAAAACAAATGAATAATTGTAATTATATTAGCATAAAAACAAACTATTCTTCAGTCTGCGCATATATTTAAGAGCCTAGAAACTTCCCCTTCATCGTCAATTAGATGTAAGGGATTTTCCGCTGGGGGACTGGGGATGGCTGCCAGGCAGGGCTACCTCAAGTCCCGGTTCAAATGCAGGTTCCAGTTCATCTACAGTTCACACATACTCGCATCTTTTTGAAGCCGCTCCGGATCGTGATTATTCAGGACAGAGAAGAGAGGCACTGCATGTCATCAGTACAACATCGACCCTTCCATTTTCTACCCCCGTACACAAAATATAACTCCCTTTAAGACTCTGTGCCCTGAACTTAAACCCTCGAATGACCCCATGTGTAAATCCTCGTCAAGTATAATCGCTCGTCTGCACTTCTCGTTTTCTAAGCTTTTCTCTACTCTAAACATTTCACTGCCCTACGTGGTGAACTTTTAACAACACAACCCGATGGATCAAGGCTTTTATATACGCTCTTGTATAAAATGCATGAGGAAAAAGATATAAAATAAACGAGAAACTGATCCGACTTCATCAAAATATTAACCTGATTGAAAGGCATGTTGCTACAGTTATCTAATTAAAGCAGAACACCCTTAGCTCTGTACAGCGTAAATAAACTGCACATTTTTTATTATAAACATTTTTTTTTTCAATTTTTCTAACAAGTTTTGTAATTAGCTTTGCAATGTACGTTGTAATAGTATGAGTTTGTTTGAAGGCACGTTTTAAACACGCCCAGTAAGGCATTGACACTTGAGAAAATATTTAAATATGAACTGCTAGAGAAATACAAGAGTTCTGTGAATCATGTTTGCAGAGGTTTAAACTACAAATACAAGGTTTATACAGAAAAAGACAGTGCATTTTGTTGTTTTCAAAGGGAATCATGTTGCTTAAATATGTGCAGTCTTTGAAGTGGGACCATTCAAATTGTAATTCTGATTCACTCGCTCTATATTTTGCAGGAATGGGGTTAACCTTTAGATGTGTCGGTCAGTGTATAGCAGCATATTTTTTTTCTAAGCAGAAGTCGCTCATACAATGACAAAGCCACAGTTGAACATAGACATTCTGTATAGCTCCAGTCCACTGTACTGAGCGTGCTCTCTGAGTCTCATCAGACCACCTCCTCTTCTTCCCTTCGTGCCTTTCATCTGCAGCAGAAAGTTCACCCAGAAGTCAACAGGGCATACAGGAGCTGCGCCTCCAGTGCCACACGTCTCACGGCTTACACTCTCTCCCATGTACAGGCAGGGCATCTGGGACATGCAGCGGTACAGAACGGAATACAGAGCAACAAGGCGAGGTGCAGCCAGGAGGCATCAGCATTTTAAATTAACCCTTGATGAATGCAAAACAACTTGATGTCAGAAACTCCCTTTGTGCTTTGTGATAATGAAAGGAAAAGTGAGCGGAACAAAGTAAACGAGTGTTCAAAAAGACAAACACTACAATGTGAGAATACACGGACATGGATTTTTTTTTTTTAAAGCCTGACACTATTCATCTGGACTTCATATAATATTGTATACTATCTACAATATTTTGGTTTTCGAGATGGCAAAATGAACTTCTGGACCCCTACAATAAAGGCGTGGAATCTCACCACTTCACTGAAAAGGAAACTTTAGCCGAAGATATGAGGAAAAAATGACTTTGGTGAAATTGCTAATATTGGAATATAGAGACATCACGACAGACTGAAAGAAAACAGCAATGAGAGGAAGGCATCAGAATGTAGGTTATTGCGGTCTCACTGCACCACTCCTGAATTTCAAATAAGAACCCTGGGCAGAGAAGAGCAGAGAGCAGGGGAATGAGAGGAGGCAGGGTGAGAGAGGCTACAGCTAGCACTAGAGGCAGGCAACAGAAAGTGCTTATTAATGAGATATCTTAACTAATGGAGTGAAACAAAGAGAAAAGTGAGGAGATGGAGAGGAGACGAGCAGACAAGTGGCAAGAAACCTACCATCTGGACCTGAGATTTCGGGCCTTCCTTCTTTATATTAGTTTATGTATTCATACATTCATAATAAAGACCATTATCTGCAATTTTAATCTATAATTGCCTTAGTGTGATTCTGTCTCAAGACACATTGGTTAAGACAGACAAATTGTAGGCTCTTTCTCTAATGGCTGGTGAATTTGAGGGGCAGCTCTTTGATCTGGAGGCTGTCGGGCCTGAACACTGGCTGTGCAGGGTGGTCTCCCATCATGCTCGGCTGATCACAAATGCAGCTTTTCTATTGGCTGCCTGGTAGTCCCTCCCATCAGCCGCGATGCTACACGCCTCTGACAACTTCATTAGCTCAATTCGACCCTCCGAGTGCGTCCTGACACACAGTGCTCTGCCAGCAAGACGCTACTGCAACCCAGGCAGGATTACCACGGCAAGATTATTTACTCGTGTCAGACTTTGAAGTGAAAATAAAGTGAGAATAGAAAAATAAGTTCATAATGAGTCATAGTTTTCTGTCAGATAAGATTTAAATTTAGATATTCTCATCAGATATCAGTTATTCTCTCTGACAGCTGCCAAGGCACTGGCGTAACGTTGAATGACATTTAACATTATTGTCACACATGTACTCACATATTACTTATTTAAAACGTAAAGACTTGCTGTTTACGTTTTCTGTGTTCACACCATCCGAACATAAATAAAACATAGCATCCTGCTGTGTGCCTTCTGTACAGCTGTTGTGATGTCTGTGTTTGGGACACCTAGTGGTCAGCTCATAGTGATTTTAAAGTTGTGGAACAGGATAGCGTACGTGTGATACTGGGGTTTAGTAGGGGGTTGTTGCAGCTAATCCTGCCTCAACATCTTTGTAACTCAGTGGTGGATAGGTGAACTATTGAACCCTGTCCCTGAAGCTAAGGCTTGGTATAGCAGCAAGCTAATTAGCCAGTCACAAGGATGCTATCGCTCCTGCTCCACTTCTGCTCCTTTTTATCTCTCATTCATGAGCCCTTGGTGGTGCCCTTGGCATAGGCTATGTAAACTATCATTTCTCACCAGTGAACACACTAGGCCTGGCATTATAAACCATGGCACAGGTCGGATAATGTGCATGCAGGCTAATGAACTTGTTGAGGTGATGCAGTGCAGAAAATCAAAAGGAAATTTACAAGACAAAGCTGTGCGAGTGTTTGCATAAAATGTACAGTGTAACTATAATGCTCATTTAGGAAACAGCATCTAAAATCATTACTCTGCAAAATCATGTGATTTGTTTGGTGAACTATTTAATCTTTGCATATTCATTACCTGTATTCAGAGATAACAAAAACTGAATGCCAATTTAAAACTCAAATTGATTTTGTTTTTACCAGACAATGAAAGACCAGACTCAGGAACAGGATTAAGAGCATAATCATCTAGAATCAGTGTGGAAATAAACCCAAAAGGGAGTAATTATCAAGGAAATCATAAAACAATAGTATTCACACTACTGCAAAGACCTCACACTGACAGATAAAAATAATCTGTAAAAAGTGATTCTACTGGTAGTGTTTGTTTTACAGCTTGTGGCATTTTATTTGTGTAAAGTACTGTATTTGTCTTAAAAAGGACTACTATTGATTTTAAGTTATTTTTTTCTGTAACACTTTTTGACGTTATTTGAAAACAAAAGTGTAAGTGGAATTATTTATCCACAAAATGAATGTGTTCAGGCTCTTGAGCAGAAATGGCTGGCTGGCAGAGAAAGAAACTCAATTCCGCCTCCTGCTGAGGGAGAGTGGAGCGCTGGCTGTCGACAGGTACACCAGCCCACTACCACAAGGCTACTGTTTTAAGAGACAAGCTAGAAGTCAGGAGTAAATAGGAGAGATAGAGTGAAAAATGGAGAAGGAGAGAGGTAATAGATTTGAGAGTTTGTGGGGAGTAAACAGATGGAGTAAACACAGCACAAGGGAAACCAGGAGACTCCCATAGAACCAGCTGAATGTGTCAGTGACACGGCACTGCACAGGCAACAAAGTGTTCTGAGGGCAACATGCACATGTACATGCACACACACATATACACACACGCATACACACACATACGCACACCCACACAATCACACACGGTTCACCAATTGGCAGGATACTGGGACCCAGAGCTCCTATCCAGAGCACTGACAGGCACACGGAGAACAAGCTGCCTGACAGCTCATGACAACTACTCAGCTTGTGAAAGGAGAGAGACATCCTTTCTCTCGCTTCTATTTGTCTAAGTACTAAAAATGGGCATCTGAAAACAAATGAATAATAAAAACATGAGGAGTATATTTCAGTCAATTGTGAGTGTATAAGGTCAAAGGTTGATTGACCCCAGCAGCTGCTTTATTTTTATCGGCTTCCCAAAAATCCAAAGTCTCTTCCCTTACCAAACATAGCTGCTGTGAGAGCTATAGACTAGAACATGGATGGGCCTGGAGGCCTGTCCAAGAGAAAGAAGGCAAAAAGAGGAAGAGGGAAGTGCGCCAATTAAAATTGGGTAATGGGAGTGTAGCTATGAGCCGGTGTGTGGCTGACGGCCCAACTTTCCCAGCTTGTTCTTGAATGTGTGTTTAATGCCACAGGCTCTCCTCCACAGCCAAACTTCATTTAGCAGAGCAGCAGCCTGCTGGGTGAACCACACATCCACAAGTTAACAGGTACATGGGTCTCTGAACTCCCCTGGGATCTCACCCACACCCTGAGGCCCACAGAACTCATTTACTCATTGATGACCATCACTGATCACAGCCTCGTGGCCACATCTTTCTATCACGAACTTCATTACAATAAAGATTTACTGATCAAAAACTTTTTCACAGGCTTAAGAGAACTCAGGAAGCAAAGCTATGAACCATTTAAATGGTATCCACATGTTTTATGGTCTCTGTGATGAACTTACACATCTTAGGACCAGCTTTTGACCTCTGTGTACATATGCGTATAAGAAAAGCATAGGATGAGAATGGTTGACAATAAAACTGTTATCATGACAATACACTTACAATGGCCGACAGTATGTTCAAGACATGAATTAATTTAACTGACCACCTACAATAATAAGCAGTTGAGTCATAGTCAGTGACAGGATTAAACATAGAGTGTGCACCGGAGTGTCAGCAGATACACACACATTATCAGACTGACTGTCAGTGTGTGCCTTCTTATTCTATGTGGTAATAGGCAGTCAGCTTCACAGCCAGAGCATGACCTAGAAAGTGAAACCACACGGCAAGGGACTAAATGTGTCACAGGGGCTCAATCATTCTCCTCCTCTCTGAAGACATGCACCAAGAGCAAAGAGGGAGAGAGCAAGGGATGGAGGGAGAGATGGAGGGAGTTAGCGAGGGACAGAGAGGGAGTGAGCGAGTGAGTGAGGAAGGGAAGGAGGGAGAGACGGAGGGGGAGACCAAGCCTTCTACCACACACTCACAAGCTAATTAAGTCATTTGAAATAGCCACAGAGGGTACCTGTATGCAATCTAGCCAAGGCAAAGGGTTGATGAGGCTCTGTAAGGCCGCGGGCTAACTTCAAAAAGAAGGCGAAGATGGAACGAAAGAAAGGCAAAAAGACGGAAAGGTGGTGTAGTTTTAATTGAAGCCCAACTTGAAGAAGACGAGTATGTGAGTGTGTGTCTCCTCATGTCAGGAAGCAGGAAAAAGGTTAAGCATGCCCCCAGCAGAGAATGTCTGAGCACACAAGCTCTCAATGGGGCGCAGGTGGGAGGACGCTGTGTTGGAGGGACAGAGGGGTGAGGCAGAAAGACCCAAGATAATTGAGAGAGTTCACCGAGCGGCCATGACTCGTGCTGTATGTGTAACGCTTATCGGAACAATGGTCAAAAACATACAAGAGAAAATAGACAAGATAGGAAAGATCTAGTCGTAATTTGACAGTGCACAATGTAACTTTTATGGTAGGGGGGTCCATCACCTGCTTGTCTGTACTGATGTTGTTGTTTTGCATAGATTGTTCTACAGTTTGGACTCACCTCTCCGCAGATCGGACTTGTGGGGTGGGAGATATGGCAAAACTTTTACATCACAATTTCGCGTTTGTATCGAGATTCATGTAAACTTTGTATATTTCCTTTGCTTTTAAGTGGTAACAAAAGTCATCTGGTTCTTCTGAAAGTTCACAGAGAGCGCGATTAATTACTCAGAGCAATGAAGACACTGTTCAATAAGAGAAGTAGGTGTGTTTAAGCATAGAACTGCATTTAGGAGAGAATTAGTGAATCGCAATATGACCAAAAAGCAACTATCACAGGGATCAGATCACCATTACATTTTTATCACAGCGCTCTGCCTTTTTTGACCTGGTGGCGTTACCCGTTTGTCTCAATGGAGAAAGAAAAGTTTAATGTCATACTGTGGATCATTCCAGACAAAGCAAAAACATCTCCATGGAGACAAGCACATGACGAACCCTTAACCAGAGCATAGTGTTGCATAGTGCTTTAACAACTATGTAAATTTGAAAATCATTTTGCTTTTGGCCTATTGCTGACATTTCAAAATTTGGAAGCACTTTTCAAATGGTGTCGTTTAATAGATGATGAGTAGAAGCCCACAGCTGTACTGAAACCACACACACCTCCGTGAAGGTTGTTCTGCCATGTCTCCCATCGCCAGGGGCAGAAGCCTGGCGACACTAGCCTCTGAACTGGGTCACAAGTGTAAAGAGCGCGGCATTGGCAGTGTGCTGATCACAGGAGAGGGCAGACAGAGGCTTGGACCGAGAGCGATTGGGCTATTCTAGGTCAGCTCTCCCGACAATGCACCGCTGTCTCTTAATGTTTAGGTGCTCCAAAATGGATTCAAAAACACAGATGGAAACCATGCTAACTACATAATAATAAAGTTGCCAACATAGCAGTGCCAATGGGGTTAAAGGCAGCTTATGAACCCTTAGAATTAGTTACATCTCGCTATTTCAGTCCCAAGTCTAATAAAGCTGTATGCAGCAGATCTCCCCAGCAGCCTATAGAGAGAGATCAGCCTGTGGACTTCAAAGGGGTTGCAACTAGGTCACGGCAAGACACTGCAGTCAGCTCCGGCACGGGTTTGGTCTGAGACATTTCACTCTCTCGCTCTCTCTCCTCTATGTGTCTCAATACAATGATATCACTGAAATTAAAATGGATTATGGTGGCCTTCTTTCTTGTCGTCCCCCGAGGTCGTACAGCACCATGTCATGTTACTGTTACTATAATGTGACTTCTTTATCACTGTCCATCGGAGCTGCGGCTCAGCACTTTAACTTATGTTTAATTTAGACAGGGAAAGAGAGGAGGAGATGGAGAGAGGCCATGAGACGAGGCTAAGAATGCAGAAGCAGTCCAAGTCTCCATGGTCACATACTGCCTTTCTGATCTGTCAAAGGCCAACAAGACAAGATGGAAGACTCTGCACAGGGAATAAAAAGATAAGAAAATATAAAGGTGACCAGATATCTTAGCAAAAGAATGGCATATTGATAAAGGCCAAACTCCTTAGAGGGGCGTATCAGGAAAATTGCACTTTTTAAGCTTATAACCATTTAAAAAAAATAGTTCCCTCAACAATAACAAACCTGGAGTTAAACCTAAACTTCAAGAGTTCTTCAGTAATCCATTAATCTCTGTTGTTAACTGTAACTGCTGAAAATGCAACCTCCACCAACTTGGCTAGGTGCATCCCCGTCTAATTAAAGAAGTCATCTTTGCGTCAAACAAAAACTTGAGAGTTTTTGTCCATGTTGGAAATACCACAGTAGAACTTGTTGCAGGTCGTGATGATGAAGTAAGATCCCAATTAGACTGTGTTACAATGGGAATAGAGAGAACAAAGTCGACAAGACAAGCTGGGGTACCCAACATTGTTCTTATAAATGAGAAACTTCCCCCAAAGATTATATTACAAAAGCAGCACTTTGTATCAAAATCAGACCGTTGTACACTGTCTAATTCTAATTGTAAAGTATTTGCAAATCCGGAATAAAGAGGCTGTGATGCCGCAAAAGAAAGTGTGTCAGCACCGGCAGTCCACCCCGCTTTGCTTTGCTGTCTAAAAATGCAGTTCAAATTCTGTGCATGTGCCCAAAAAAGTCATGCATGTGAGTACTATATGTGCCAAAAGGTTTGTGACAGCTAGGACAAGTTAACTACCTCCTTCCTCCTTTTGAAAATCAGGTTCTCTTGCGTTAATATTTGAACTGAACAGATTTAAAGCAGCAGATGAGTGTTAGTGTTTGTTTGATTTGTGCTCTGTTTGCATGAGTGCCTGTGTATTCTGTGGGGTGGCTGTGTCTGGCTGGGCTCCTCACACTCTGCATTAGGAGCTCAGGTTGACATTCGTGTGAGTGACATCAGAGGCGACGGCAGCGCAGTGGCATATGGTAACCGCCTGCTAACCGCAAAAACTTGACATCAGCGCAAACAAGTCAGCCAAGCATCACGATTGCGCGCTCCTGAGAGGGTTTGGATTGTCAGCATATGCGGAGATAATAACACCTATCACAGGCTCCATAATGTCACATGAAGAGAACGCAAAGCCAGAGCCAATACGACACTCGGATATTGACTTCTGACTGGATGATATGGCGCACAAAGAACAAAAAACATTATTACTTTGGTTCTAGAAAGACCCCCTGATCTAAACAATGAGTGAAACCTTAAGAGGGAAAAGGCTCAACTCCACAATGTCCAAGTATGATTGAAAAATGGCACAGGCTAATACCCAGTTTGTGGGTAACATAGCTAATAATATGAAAGTACAACCCTGGATGCTGCACTGCGGTCACCTATTGCTCCTGTCAAGTTGCCACTGATGCATGAAAGAATGATCAAATGCAAAAAAACAACAACAACAATAATAATAAATTAATTAATAAAAAAAATAAAAAATAAAAATAAAACAATAATAATAATTCAATAAAATAAATAAATAAATCCCACCTTAAGTAACAAACATCCCTTTCACAAATTCACTAATACAATATATAGCAAACATTTATTGACCTATATGCTCTGCAAAGACAATGTATATTCAGAATAATGCAGATATTGTTCAGCCTTTCTGTCTTCTGTCATCGAAAGGACCAAACTCTGCAGTACTTTTGACAACAAGACAAATGTACTCCTTGACTCCATATCATAGAAACACCAAATTCAGCCAAATACAAGTTTACCTCTTGGCTCTGATCAGAAAAATTAATAAATCTACATTTAAGCTCCAATACAAACAATGAGAGGTTGATGCAAATGATGTATATTTAAATATCTTTATGTCAACCAATTACACATGCGAAAATAGTGCTATAAACTATAAAAGTATCGCGGAAAAGCACGCTCCCTCCAGCCTGTTTTATTCTCTCCAAACACAAAAGTAGCAGTAAAACAATTACGAATAAGAAATGTTGTTGTTTTCCTCTAACCCTGGTGTTCCCCTAGAACCTTGGTAACCCCTATTTAAGCTCTAAGTTCCCGCTCATCGATCAAAGTGGGGAGCGCCCAGTCTAGGATCATGACACTAGCGCTGGAGAGCTTAAAGCAGGCTTCAACTCTGACCCCAAAAGATGCTCGCTGGATGATTGTGTGTATGTCTGCATAGTGTGTGTAGTGCAGTGTAAATTCACAGCCAAGTCGCCTATGCGCTCACCCTCGGCTCCTTGCAAAACTCAATTTCCTCCACGTTCGTCCCCAGCTAAGCACTTTTTAACCTTTGTTGCAATGGAGAATACTTGGTGAAATTTACAAGAAGATGAAAGCAGCGTTATGTACGATGTGTGCAGTTTGTTTGTGTAATCAGTCGGGTTCACGTGACATCATAAAATTCGATAACGTTTAAAACTGAACTGTAGAACGGGTCAGAACGCTACGGTGGGATTTGCTGTTTAACTTTCATAAGGCAGATTTGTTGACCTGGTTTATGGTTAATATCTCTGTAATTATTGGGTCTATGCGCTTGAAACAAAAACTGGCACAAAGTCCAACGTCTTCTGTCAGTAAAAATCAACAAAAGTTAAATCATTTTTCCACAACAGCTTCAGAAAATAGAGCCAATATTGTCTATTCAGAGGACACTAAGCTAAAAGATTAATATGCCAAGTTTGTGGAGCCAATTCCTGACAAATAATGCAAAGGTTCAACTTTTGTCGCTACGTTTAGATATTTATTTCAAAAACATTGAATTTCCCATAAGTTATTAAGGTCCCAGCCTCCCTCCGAAATTGCGTCATCGCCAAATTCGCAACGTATCGAAGTGATTTAAGCCCGGATTTGAAAAGCTAGACGATGTAACTGCACAGGTTGATGAATTGTGCGTACTATTGTCTGAGATGTGGTTGTGTATGCGAGCGCTGTCCAAAGAGGAGTGTTCCCATGGAGAGAGTGAAGAGGTATCCACCGCTCTGTGCCTGGGGCCCTCTGGATGAGAGACTAAACAAAACCTTCCCATTGGGACGTGCACACAGCGCCTGTAGCAGCAGATGACCTACTCCCCACCTCACACATGAACACACACTTTCAGAAACACACACGGGGGGAACACGATTTGATGATTTAATTTGTTAATTTCATGTATTCTTGCTAATAACGATTCACAATTAGATCAAAGTCTTATTTCTGTATTTTCTCCCTTCAGTTAATGGATGCTGTAAATGGCACCGACATAAAATATGATTCTGACCAAAGATTAGATTGTTATTCATGTGTTTCAGCTAAAGACAACATTTAGTCAACTTTAAACCATTCAAAAGATAGCATACATTTGTTTAAATTGTTAATTACTATGGCAACAGTCCAACGTTTTTGTTATTCTGAAATCCAAGAGGACCTTCTACAAGTTTATACAGGTAATACAACTAAAAACCTCAAATTTAACATAATCTGTGTGTATAAGCAATAGATCCAGTCATATTTATTCTGTAAAATAAAAGTGGTATTTTTTCATGAATGCCTGAGGAGGAACATTATCTTCTTTACATCGTTTTGTGATTGACAAATGAATGCTCCGACTCAATGAGGCTACAATCAATACATTGCTGTGAGGTGCATACATGTAAACTCAGACGGCATGTTCAGATATATCTACAATTACCCGGAGCACATGAGCTACACACAAACCACTGTGTAGAATAACAAACACACAACATTTTAGAGCAAAGTACACTACTGAAGTGCGGGCAAAGGGAGTTTATACAGTACAATAGATCCGTTCTACAGAGTCCCCCCATCTGATGAGATTTTGAATAGACTGGCATTGCTTTTAGAACTGGGGATACAACCACAAAATAATGTTTTCTCTCTCTGATCAATTTTTAATTTGGCCCGTGCAGCCGAGCCTTTGGCGGGTCTGGCCCCAGTAATTATGGTGTGTTATTGACAGCTGCCTTCCTGCGGGAGGCTATTTAAAAAAGGTTTAACCTCCGAGCAGGTCCGGGCCCCACACCCACCTTTGAAGGTGTCAAGTACATTGATCTGAGCTGCAGGACGTGCTGGGACCTCCCGACCTGGAGGTGTGTGCAAGTAGCTCTGAGGGTTACAATTACAAGGCCATGGCAAAGCAGGGAATCATCTGACCCGTCCACACATCCACACACTGTCCTCTGGCTAAAGCTGGCTAAATGGATACAATGATCTCTCATTGGACTCTGCCTCCACCTGATGCCCACAGATGTGCGTGTGCTTAATAGACTTTATATGGAATAAAACACAAAATGTTCTTCTTTCCAAACACAACGCTAGCTGACAGAACTGAAATACCAAAAGACCGATCAGTGAAATTGACAAAAGTGTCCAAGAATGCTCACATTTAAATCAATAATGTTATATAGCATTTTACATTTCTAACCAGATTAAATGATCTTAAATTGCCAACTACGTCGAATGGGCTACTTTATTCAAGACTCTATGAGAGAGCCAGACGTCCACCATAGTTTTAATTGAGTCTGAAAACTTACAAACTCGAGACCAACTCAGACTTAACCAGCTACCCATACCCAGACCAGACAGTATAACTAATGATCTCATCTTTCAATACACTCCCTCCTTTTTCAATTATTACAGTGTGTCCTCCCAGTATCCTGACTCCCTCTGTCTCCTTCGCTCCCTCCAACTAACCCCTTTTTTCGCGGCCCCTTGGCACCCTCCACCTCCACTGTCTCGGTCTCAGGATGCGGCGCATTGACAGGGCCAGAAGGTAATGATACAGCTGCCATGATGCAACAAGCAGACCTGTCGACTGTCAGGAATTGAAATCATGAAGGAATAAGCTGTCATTAAGAGGCCCTCTCCCAGTAGTGGTGCTGTCAGACGCCTGCCTTCTGCCTACTCTCTCCGGCTACACTCCCATCTCTCCTCTGCCAGTCCCCACCCCATTTGCAGTCACTCCCTCTCCCTCTTTCGTCCTGCTTCAATCCTCTCCAAACCCCTTCTTCTTCTTTCCCCCTCTGTCCGATTTCAACCAATCATAAGCTTTCCCTCCACTCCCGCGCCCGCTCCCCAATCAGATTTTTTTTCACTCTGTGGTTGTTTCTGGTGCCAGCTCCTCTCACCTGTCATTTTATCTTTAGGCAAACGGAAATGCATTATTTTCTTGTGCACACATGTTACGCTCACAAACACAACATGAGACATTAACAATTAACAATGCAGTAACAAACATGGTACTGTTCTGCTAGCTTCTGCAAAATGTAATCACCACTACAAGGAAAGTGTGAAAAGGAGGTCTAAATAAGGACTTGGCAGAGGGAGGGAGTGTCAATGAATGAACACTAGATTTTCCAAGTCTGTTTAGACTAACTATAGCACAACCCGGGCAACTATTGTGTCCATTTTTACACTTGGTATGTGGCCCAGAGAAAAGCTACTTTCACTGTCAACACAAATTCAGAAAAGTAAGATAATTGGTAACATGTTTAAAGCTGTAAGTAACAAAGTAATGAGCTGAAAATGTCTTTAAATCAGATTCTGTTTATACAAATATTTAGGATATATATATGTTTCTTTATTTTTGATTTTTTAACTACATTATTAAATACATTTTTTGCATGATTGAATGCATTTAAATCTGTGTCTGAACTTTCGCAAGTTGACAGCTGATCCAAAATGAAAAGTGTAAATCAATTCAAAACCCATTTATCCTAAACATTGCTCATTAATTATAGTTTCCCATTGTTTATTAATTCTATAGTTTACCCTTAAATCAATGTAAGATCAAAGAATGCTATGCCTTTAATGTCTAGACATGCATGTTCTTTTGTTGTGCACATTACCTGTATGGCTCTAGTGATGAAGGGGATCTGTGTTCCTGAGTCCAGGTCCTGGTTGATGATGAGCCTGCGGGCCCACTGTCCAGCCCGCACCACCCCGCTGCCCTGGATCAGCACCAGCAGCTTGGACGGGTTGGAGAGGGCATCATCTGTCACATAGATGAAACTGGTGGGCTCTTCCTCCTTTGCATCGATCTAACACACAATGACAAACCTGTAAATGTCTTTCAATAGCAAGAAACATCGAGTTCAATTCAATACAACAATACATACAGTCATACAGAGTGATTTAGTAACATTGAACAGCTTCTTACGATATTTGTTCATTGAGTTCACAAGCTCATGAGAATCCATCTTAGCACGCTCCCACTGTACGGATAGTTGGGTGGACGGACCAATCACAGAGCAGCACTGAGGTTTGTGCAGAAGCCAAAGGCCAAGCGCCCAAACAAACATGGCCACGCCGACAGACGTACTTCAGACTATTTCTGCGTCACTACGGACTATTTTGTTTGTGAGAAACGCGCAGAGGGAACCGCATTGTGCATTTGTGGACAGGGAAGATGTCTGTGCTTTTCTCTCAAGTGGATGGAACAAAAGTTACTTTTTTGGTCTAGTCCTGCATTTTCTGATCATTTTCAACAAGGGTCATGTGGACAACTCAATTCAGAGTGCTACACGTCTCAGTCTGGCATGAGGTGGGTTAATGAGTTAGTCCTGGTCACATTTTAGTGTTATATTATTCTAAATGATAAAGTAATGTTAACGGGACATAAACTACCTGATAAACACATATAAACAGCTATACTCAACAACTGTTTTTAGTTCTTATGTTTGGAGATATTGTTATTATTATATTTGCTCTGCTGCTGTGACTGATAACTGTGACAGGATAAGTTGAAGTAAAGTTCACAAATCAACTTTTCACTTTAAAAACTAACTAAATGTATTTATCCAGGCAAATAATGTGTTACATGTAAACATACAGCCAGATAACACTCTTCTATTTCCATAATTCCTCATGAGTCTGCTGTCTCTCCCATCCCATAACTAGGGATAGGAAATATATTGACCCGATACTGGCGGTGCGATTTCAGCTGCCACAAATGGATCCTGCCGTCGTCTGCAGTGTCTGTGTTCACTGCTGTATGAACGTGTGTGTGAATGGGTGAGTGGGTCCTTGATGTAAAGCGTTTTGAGAGCCTAGAAGATAGAAAGCGCTATATAAAAACGTGACCATTTGCCATTTATTGTTTTAATAAATAAAATGTCAGTTCGGTTCAGTTAGTCCAGAGCCTTGTGTTTTGTTAAATGTAAACAAATATGAGTTTTAACCAGCAAATCTTCCAATCAAATGCTGCAATAATTCAACAATGTAAGCGTTTCCATTTTGGTTCATTTTTTGTCTTATACTGTATGTAAACCGCAAGTCAACTTTGTCCACCGCCCGTGAATCTGTGCACGCCTGCTGCCTGGGAAAATCTGCGGAGACAGTGTCCATAAAAAGCAATGGGGTGGCAGCTGCAAGAACTTAATCCAAGACGACAAAACAAGGCGAGAGGGAGAGAAAATCTTCATTCATTCCCCTTCTCTATACTTGGTGGCGGTTAATCTTCTTAAAATCTGCGGTCACAAGTTCAACATTATACAGGTGGACATGGACCTACCGCCAACACACAATTACACTCACACACACAGAGGCGGGTGGGCAACAGAAAACCAGAACAGAGCAATTTTCTAGAGGAATAATGAGATAAATAGGGCAGGCAGATAAACCTGTAAAAGTGTATGGGGGCTAATGAAAGGCGCTGTGTCTCTGGCTCGGTGATTTATGGACACTGTTAGCGCCGGAGCTGCTATGCACTAAACACCAGCTCTAGCTAACATCCCTATAAACGCGGCCTGAAAAATGATCACAAGATTTATAAACATTGAGAAAAAAAAAAAAAAAAAAAGAAGCTGGGACAGGGAGGTAAAGGGGGGCAAAAACATGCTTACAACAACAAATGGGAGGGATCAAGTGGGGGCTCTGAGGATGGATAAAGGAAGGCAGAGAATAACTCGCAGATGCCATAGTAGAAAAGTCGCCTTCGAAGCCATTGAATGCACGACAGATTAGGCATCAGCAAGCAGACGCTCAGGAGCTTTGAAATGACACATCACAATAGAGTTCATTTGTGGCAGAGACACTTTCGCGCAAACAAAGTGAGGCTGAGGATGGGACAATTCAACGGTGAAACAGTAAGAGACAGAGACTGATGGAGGGAAGCGAGATCCGGAGCGAGTGGTGTCATGATACGGAAACTGCAGTAAAACTTGATTTCGATACTGAGGAAAGAGTCTGATACTCAATACTAATTTTATTACCACAATGATGAGTTATTAAAAATGCTCTTAATTTCTGGTCTGGACTTATACTAATTTTGAAAGGTCCAACAGTGTTTCCCATAAATACGGAGACTATGGTGCCCCCCACAGTCTAAAATGACCTGGATCATACATTCGCATAGTAAAAATAAACTTTGTTACTCATCGTATTAGTATAAGCTTATGAAATAGATACTACAGTGTGCAAAAATTGCTTAAAAATGAAATATAGGCAGTTTTACACTCCACAAATTGAATGAGACGCAATCATTCAAATAAAAAATAACTTTGTGCCACTATAATCTTAACAAAAGCTATGGGAAGTAGACATTTAGTACATATTTTTTCAGTACTTGATACTAGTTTTGTGATCAATTTATGCTGATTAGTAGCTCATTAGTAATACACTTTTTTTTTGGCCAATCCCACTTTGCTTTTGTGTATTCTTTTATAACAAAACACACATTACTGTCACAGCGGGAGCCAAGATAATTTACATATTTCTTTTCTTTAATAATGAAAGAAGGTGTATGTTTGTATATTTTGGTGTGGGTACTTACTGGCAGGTAAACTCTAGTCATGTTGCACTGCGTCTCCAGCAGCTCATAAACGTACTGAGTGATAATCTGTGGGAAAAAAAGACAAATAAAGGTAGTTAATCAACACAAGTATCCGGGGTTACGACTAGGGCTGCGTATATCCGTGTATCTGACCCAAACTGCACTTATTACACCAGAGTTCATGCAAAAAAACAACTATTTAAGCAGAAAAAGTACTAGGATGTAACAATGTATTTATATAAAGACTGATTAAACTCAAATCTTTGACTAAATAACTCACTCCCTTTTCACGTCTGCTGTTGTTCCATATAAATCCTTATAATCTAAATAAAATTAATAGGCAGCTACTACAAATTTTGGTCAACTAAGACACCTTCGATTGATTATTTTACTGTAGAAAATGAGTAGCATGTTGAAAGTACCAGTTTTAGCGTGTTTGTCACAGTCTGGGGTCTCCAATATGTTTACAGAATAAAGTACGTGCTCTAAATTGAAGGGGACATGCCTCCCTATTGACGATAAAAGTCAGGTCCCCCATGACGTAAATCCTTTCATACTGGATCATGTGATGTAAGATGTTGGTTATGGTTAGCGTTTGGGTTAAGGTTATGCTAACTATGGGTTAAAGTTAGGATCGGTCTCCAGGAAATGAAAGTAAGTCAATGTAATGTAGCTGTTAGACATCTAAACCCAATGTCGGTGTGTGTGTGTGTGTGAATGGAAAGGACTGTGTAAAAGCGTGTTAAGGTTGTAAGTGCCAGGAGAGGAAATCTGCTCTACGGACACTGGTCTGATGTAAGTTATGTTTATCCTTGCAGCCAAAGCACTAAAGAACCTTGTATACCGAGTCATTCCAGCCCCAGGACAAACCTTTCATGGTTGAGTGGCATTAACAATTTTCTTTTCCATTTTACACTTTTTTCAGCCTCTTTTTCTCTTTTCCAGGTTTAGGTAGAGCTTAGAAAAGAACAGCGTATTGTGATTTTGTTCATCAGAGCTGCCTGGGTATTTACGCTGGACATTACTGTTGGATTATTTGCTGAGCTCGTGTCCTACTTGACTTGGCAACATCTGGGTGAACAAACGTCTGCCAAGTGTGACAATGCACTGGTCACATTAGCCACAGAAATCTGCCAAAAACACTGTGCTTTAACGAGAAAAAAACATACAGAACGAACAAACAAACATGTGCATTGAAACTTGATTTAAGTATAAGGTGGTAGCAGTTTCAGTCAAATCAAACTCATCGAGGCTAGAGCAGTCATAGAGGCAAATTTAAAGCCAAGTTGCAAGTTTCATTAGAAATTCAGACTGCGAGTATCATAGCAACCAAAGAGCCAATCCGGCGCGAGGTTTAGCAGGGAACGGCCGCTTAGCAACGCTGTCAAACAAACCTGTTGCCAATGCTATCAGGAGCGACCTCTGGTAAAGAAGACACCTGATTTGTCTGTTTTTAATGTTCATATCTTGAGTTACGGACACAAGAGCGAAATACAAATACCAGGATCATGTAGAGCGGGTTAATACGAACATTTTAAGACCAAAATGACAAGACTCACTGCAGCAGTTACGGAGAGAGGGCACTGATGCTCGTTTCCTATTCGTAACGCGTCGGCTAGACGGTTAGCTACATTTATATATACAGTTTATGGTGGTAATAAAATCATACCAGCCTAAGTGTAATAATCCAATTGCAAAAAAAAAAGTTAAGTTTAGCAAAGTTTAGCAACAATACACCACTAAAGATTAAGACTGTAATTCCTCTGCTTCCTGTCAGACAAACGTGAGGTTATATATTCAGTCTCTCAACCTGAAAAGCCACATTTCTCTGATGTATCACACAACTGCCCGCTGTGCCAGACCTGGAGCACAGCGACTCAGCAGCTGATCAGTGCAGCAAGACAAGCCTCTTCGTCACCTAATTACCTGTGTGTTATTAGGGCTTAATGAAATGCCAGCAGGAAGCTACAGCGAGTGCCTTCTTTGTCAACAATACAGGCTTAACGCATGAGGTAACAATGACACACAAACTCATCCTATAGAATCTTGCTCTTAATAAAAATGTCTGGAGACTTCAAAGTCGAAAACGTTTTTTTTTTTTTTGTACGTTGTGGGCGACAGTAGCTGGGTGATTGGTAGGATGTTCGCCCACTGATCAGAAAGTCGACGTTGACCTAAAAACATCATTGGCAGATCCAGTAACCCACAGGTTGGCGGCGCGATTCACGCTCCCACAGGTGATTAATGTCGTTGTGTCCTCGGGTAATACACTTGTCTGCGTACACCGGTGTATGAATGTGTGAATGGGTGAGTGGTTCCTTGATGTAAAGCGCTTTGAATGCCTTGAAGGTGGAAAAGCCATTTACCATTTATCATCCGTGTATATTTGGTATGTTTTTATTTATACATGGACAGTGCACAGGAAACACTGCCCAAAAGGAAAGATGCATTGTACCAGGTTATAGCAGAATATGTCAATTTCTACCAGGACCCTTAGGTTTGTTTTTGTTTGTTTGACTTGTCTTTTATGTGCTTACCTTCTTAACATCGTAAAAGTGTAGTCTTAAACCGTTAGCCTCGACTACAACCCTAAAGCAGGAACAGTATTGTTGATTACTCGTTTATCCAGAGCTGGCCTGATGTTTTAATGGACTGAGATCAAGTTTGAAAGATAAAAAGAGTGAAAAGAGTTTCTAAACACTGGCCAAGTTGATGAAGCTGAAGTGCAGTAAGTCTCCTAAATACAAAAGGGTTTAACTGCAGGTGAAGTGTTTGCATACATCTCGAGAGTTTAAGGCTAAATTTTGGTTCAAGCCGCACAAAATAGATCTTTTAGGTTGCAGTTATCAATGGTTTACGTCTGAAAAACATGTTATTCAGCTGCTGGGTTTCAGACGTCACAGCGTTCTATACAGGTTGATAATATTTAATACAGATGGGGGCGGCTAAAATGAATGCTTAAAATGCTTTTTAGGGTCTGTCACTAATATAAATTACCAAGTTCAACATCTGTGAAATTACCTTTTAGATATTTCTTATGAAAGTACAATGTAATAAACAGGAAAAAATGTCTCTTGCCCACCATCTGGGAGTATGACATTATCACATTCTTGAATCTGAAAAACACCAATATTAGTTTGTCTGGTGCATGAAAGGTCCACGTAGTCTCTATATGACAATAAATACAACCAAAAACATGTTTAATTTAACACGGTGTCTCCAGTATAATGTGTGTGTATGAGACTGCAGGCACACATAACTGATCCACACTGTACCTCTTGTCTCACAAGTCCAGGACCCTCTCCAAAAGCCACTTAGCCATAAGAAACAGAGAGCACGGAGAGGCTTCTAAAGCTGTTTATATAATGAGAGTAAAAGAGCGGCTCTGCCATATCACTGACTGCACCCAGGAAAAGCATTCCTCTTCTCCAGAGAATAGAGAGGGAAAGAAAAGGAAAAGAAGATCCCCTCAAACAATACACAACAACAACAGTAGCAGCAGCGGCGGAGCACCCTCACAGGCGGGATAAAATGAAGTGCATGAGGCAATAGAAAGGTTGTTTATTTTAAGTCGGCCTTATGTACCAACAGTAAGTAGTATCAAAATAGGCCCCATTGTTGTGAATTTATGATCTGTCAGTCCAAGAGAGAAACAAAGAGAGAGAGAGAGAGAGACTGGAGTGTATCCCATGAGGTCTCTGTCATTCTCGTGTCAGAGGAAACAGAGCTCCCCAGGGGAAGACAGTTCTCAGGCATTCACTGACAGAAGCACTGTTTACACTGCTGACTGCTGTTCTAGCCTCTCTTTAACACACTGTCCTGTAATGACCTGCTCATGTGTTAGACCAGTGGACACAATGAGCTTCAGTGTCAATATTATGCATATATTATTACTTATTGATTATTACTCAGTTAGTACTTGGTCTGAAATGTGTACGATACCAAAAAAAACATGAGCTGCAATTAATAAATAGCTAAAAGAAACACTTAAGTCTTTAGAGAAGTCACTTATTCAACCCAGTACAGCACCGAAAATCTACACGCAAAACATCCTGAACTCCAAAAACAAACGTTCCATCTACTTGTTTACACTGAAACATTCCCAAAATTATCTCTACGGAAACAAACAAAGGCCGGACCCTCCCCAAGTTACATAGTGCACCTTTAAATATAAACATAGCATTCTGTCTTCCAATTAATGCGTTATATTCTCCCTCATCAAGTATCCTGCACCTCACTGTCTCGGCCCAGTATATCTGCCTATATGTCAGTGTTCCCTTCTCTGCAAGGGAAAGCTGAAGCAGCACTGATGAAGTGTTTGGGGAATGGAGACATGATAGGAGCCAGTGAATCAGTTCGGACAGCTGTCATTTACAGTTCCACTTTAAAGAGATCCTATTAACTTCCAACAAAGAGCTCCGTGACTGCTACAGGGCCTCGGGGTATTTCGAGGGGACCGACAAAAAATCTACTTGTGCATTTCTTCAGCAGAAAATATTTGACTTATTTTTTAGTTGAAAGCTATTAATGTAAAAATAGTGATTTAAAATATGTTAAGTGTGCACACTACTGTAAAGTATCTGTAAATGTACAGTTAACAGTGTTACGTGCCCCAGCAGTGAATTAAACGAATGTAGACAGTGGTTTTCTAGACAAAAGATAACAAAGGCACGTCACAGTTGTCCTGTGTATTACTGTCTGATTAATGTGCAATTATCCCATAATGCTGCATGACCAAGTCTAAATGTTTCATCTGCAGCGTGAAGCTTATCATCCACAAAGACACTTACAGAGGGCTACATCAAAACCATGTTTATTATCTAACATGGTGTAGCCAGTGGGACAGTACAAAACACAAACTGAATCATTTGGAAACATGTAATGTCAATCCTGCCACAAAAGACAATTAATTAGAATAGCATAGAAATAGCAGAAATGCCCTTATTCTTAGCTTAAAGCCCAGAACACACATTTACTGAAATGTAAAAGGACCAGTAAGAAAGAATAAAGACAGAGAATGCCTGAGACTGGGATAGATGGAGAGAGAAAGAGAGCTTCTAATGCAGCCATCTGGCTGGCTTTACATCATTATAATATTCTGATTCAGTGTGTGTCTGTGTCCACAGTGTGTGTGTTCAGAAATTTGTGAGTGCCTTCCATTCCACAGATGCAGGCAGAGCAGTGAAGAATCCTCATTTATTAACAGCTTAATAGAGCTCCATCTGGGCCAGACCCTATGCTTCTGTGCTATCACACACATTCATCAGAGAATCAGAGGAATCACAGAGACCACGACTGACACCTGCACGGGCAGAGGTGACCCTCCACACTGTGCACAACACATGGAAATATCAGCTTCACCTGGCCCTGTTCAAGTCAACTAACCTCACCTATTATTACCATTGTCATTTCAGACCAAACTGTCAGTGTGTGATGAGATTAAGTACGACCAAACTGAATAATATACTGCATTGTGTTTTTGAACTGTTCATTGTTCAAGTATCACAAGGACAATCACTGAGATCATTCTGATTTCAGTATTTCAAAATAAGAGAAAAACCTTGAGGTACAGTTTGTGTAGAGTACAGTTTCTTAAATTATGGCACAAAATATGTTTTGAATTGTGCTTCATGTAGAATAAAGATATATGATTTTCCATACACTTTGAGCTCACATTTTGTATCTATTTATTTCATTTGGTTGGAGGCCATCACACATACTCCTCTCCCTCCTTCTATTTGTCTCTCCATTCAGACGAAGCTGAAGTGCAAATTGGACATCTGGTGCTGTGATGTGTCTGACAATACAGGCCTCCCCAGCCCCCTATCAGGCATACACAGCCATAAACATCCACGGACACACACACACGGGCCTGGAGCATACTGTACGGCACTGAACAAGAAGGTGAACAAAATACAAGTTAAAAGGTGATGAAAGCTGTGGTTAGCACAGCACCAACTAAACCTGAGGAGTCAACATTAGTGGACACATACACCACCATAACCATATAGACACAGCTAAACAACAGTCTAACAGTGCTGCACATCTAATCCAGATGACAGATTATTTTACATACAAGATGCACTCAGCGACACAATTATTACAAACTGAATTTGGTCAGTGTAAAACTGTAACTAGATGAAAGGCTGTCTGAGTTGTATTAAAGATTGAGGAACTGATTTGGCCCAAAAGTGACAAAACAGCTTTTTTTGTTAACTAAAAAAAGAAAAAGTCAAGGCATTACAATCTGCCAATTGGTAATTACATATATGGCCAAAAATGGCAACGAACTTGAAGATGATTCTTCTGGTATAAAACCATCTCCAGGCTAATTATCTGTCCTCCAGGATGTATGGGCTTATTTTTGTATTTATTATTATTTTCATTTTTTAAATGTATTTATTATTTTTGTGTTATTTTTTTCTGTTATAGTGCTTATTGTTTACCCTTTTAAAATGTTTATTCTTGAGCCTTTTAGATGTTTGTCAACATCAAGCCAACACAAGACAGAGAAAACATTTTCCAGGATGCTGTTCTCAAAGGAGAGGCTGTATACCAGGTAATCCCACAAACAAACGCATCACTCTGCTTTGAACATCAAAGAATATGAACAACAATTAAAAGTTACGCACGACTAGTGGATGCAAATGAAAGTGAAAAAGTGATTACAAAGAACATTTGTCTAATTATCTTAATGCAGACTGAGTGCTGCTGTAGTATGGCTGCTTTAAAGGGAAGTTCATGTAAAATGTTGCAACCCCTATATTTTTATGAAATACACTTGTATCACTTTGCTTTACTTGAAGCTTAACAACTTCCAGCCTTAAAAATAAACCATGAGCAATAATGGTGTGGTAAGTTCTAGCAGTTGCACAGGGATCACACTGGAAATGCTGCCACACACAAACTGTACATGTACAAAGCTCTACTTATACACACATCTTCAGAATGTATGTATTACACAGCTTTTTATCTTTTATTTTGGACACATGTTACCTCTCCAAGAGCTTCATAGCGTTTTTGGTTCCAGCGGTGGAGATCCTCTCTGGCGTTGAATACAAAAGGCTCTCCAGTCCTGATGTGCCTCAGCTGACCGTCTGTGGAGAGGAGACGGGGAAGAATTTTCATCATTTTCAGTCAAATCAAAGAATTTTTCATAGAGAGGGGTAGATTTTTTATTTTTTTTTCAAGCATTACGACTGTGATTAGTTTGGCAATTTATAGTTTTAAAATGAGGATTCTGTTCAAAATTCCTATTTTAAAGGCATCCAGATCCCACATTTGAGAGAAGACTGAAAGTATTATCAGCTAAACTACTGCAAGAACCTCATGCATTTCAGAGCATCTTTGTAGAGGTTTAAACCACAGGGTGAGCAGGTTTTATACAGAATGTTTTTGTTTTCAGAAGAAATCATGTTACTTGAATAATTGCAATCTTTTCGATTTGCTAATTGCGACTATTCAAACTGTAATATCTTGCAGAACATACTTTGGAAGACACATTACATTGTTGTGTTGTATGACTCTTTTCTCATCTCTGATATGTGTAATGTGGGTAATGCAAATACATTTTCAAATAACCGATAAAACCAGTCCATTCTGTAAGGCAGCTTATACAAGAAGAACTACACTCTCAGAAAAATTAACGTTTATATATATGGTAAAGAGAAAATTTGATGAGTGAAAGACCTTTGACTCCTTGTTTTTCTTCAGAAATCTCAACATGATTCCAGGGAAGACGCATGTGTAGCAAAACCAAAAGATAACGTCAAACTTAGACTCCCCGTTCATGAGACAAAGACGTGTGCTCCAAGAGAGTAAATATTATACTAAATACAAACTTGAGACTCCTTTCCCAGATTTTTAGGGGCGTTACCTCGAGTAATTTACAGTAATCACAGTTTTGAATGTAAACTGTTAAAATGATTGTTTTTTTAGGGTAATTTTTTAGAGTGTACATTTCTCTTCTCCAGCCTCTTTATTCTGACGTCTCCCCATCATGCCTCTTCTCTATATTCTGACCAAGTGCTGTAAGTGGTACTCACTCCATTCAATAGCCAATAATAGCAGTGAAAAGGGAGTCGAGCTGTAGTTCATAATTATAGTAACTGTAAATAACACAGTGCACCAGAAAAATAAGGTGGGGTAAAGTAGCAAATGAGGTCATTAAAAAGCTGTGCTGTTGGAAGTTGTTTGCAGTGAGTTATGGCACCGTTGCAACACACAAAATTGTCTGAGAGGAAAAAAATATCCATTTGCAGCCATGATACTGTGTAAATTATAGGAAAACTAAAATAGCAGTAAAACATCTATGAATGTCACCTTTGTAGGACAGAATGCCTGGTTTATTCCTTAACAATGAGTCCATATATTCTCCGGGTGACAGTGCACCACAACTATTGTGTGTTTAATTTAATTTTGACCTTTATAACTGCAGACCCTAAAAAAGTAATCCAGGAAAAGGTGGCACATATTTACCTATTGGCTTCAGGCTATCATAATGTTCCAGATATTTAAGAACTTAAGTCTTATGTAATATGTAAATTTGTCATCAACATTAACATTTTTACCATATAACCCCTCCATCAATGCACAAACCTAACCTGCTGCATATTGCCTCAGTTGTTAAGGTTGTTAGACAACTTGTAAATGCGAGCATGTTTGTCACAAAGTTGAATTTAAAAGCAGACTTGTGCCTGGGAGAAATTTCAGGCAATGGGCATAAAGTTAAAGTAAAGCAGAGCAAAAAAGTACCTTGAAGAAAATCAATTATGCATTCATGGTGGTGTGATGATCTAAACACTAGTGCCTAAGAGGAGGAAGAGAGGAGCTATAAATGAAATCTAACAGAAAGTCGACCGCGTGTATGTGTGGGGGTTTGGGGGAGGGCTGGGGGTGATCAGCTTCATTGCTTCCCCCAACGCATCCTCTCGGAGGAATAACGTTTTACCAACTTTTCTTCTCCTTTTCAGTCATAATTAGCATTCTGTTCTCAATTTGGCCGCTTAATTAGGTGTACATAACCTTGGATTTCCAGTAATGGAAAACCGGAGGGCTAGTGAGATGAAGCCATCATCTTCAGTGATTAAGATACCTGCAAACTATTGTACACAGCCTCGTCTGTATTCACATCATTACATGGTCAAATTAACATTTTTGTTCCACCTGGCTCTGTCAAAGGTAGCCTGGGTATAGCTAAAGAAATGCCTGCTAGCCAGAGTGACTGTGAACTGACATACTAGAGACACCGCCTGAGGGCTATCGAGGCTTTAATAGAAAAGACACCCTTCAAAAACAAGTAAACTGGAAAGCCATACCGATAGTCGGATGGTTGGAGATGTCCTTTTATTTTGTGAGCTCAGTAGTTTGAGCGTGTGTGGGTTTTATTTGGGAGATTTTAAAGGATGGGGCCAGTAAAAGATGCGAGAAAGGTGGTAAAAAAGAGGAAGGATGCAGGGTTTGTGAATGTGAGAGGCTGTATGGCAGAGTGAGCTGTGACTAGGGCAGGCAGAGGAAGAGGCTGGTGCCACACTGATGGCTGAGGGGTAAGTCTCCGGTGTGTCTGTTTTTAGGCACAGCGAGGTTATGCAAATACTACGTCAGGCGCAGGGCAAGGCTGAGTAGGTTACTGACGGGCCGTAGAGTACACAACATGTCCCCCACTCAGCCAGCCAGACAGCCAGCAGAGACACTGACAGAGAACAGAGGGGGAGAGAGAAAGAGAGAGAGTGGGGAAAACAACTAAAGAGGAATATTAAGAGCCAGAGGAACAACCATGGCCACAGTAACTATAGCTCACCTTCTATTTCTGCCTGGTCTAATTAAAGTCACACAGACCAAGGGACTGGTGTTGAGAATGAACCTTGGCAGTGATAGATGTTAGTCTATGTTTGTTGCAGCTGTCTCTCTCCATCAAATAAATAAATAAATGTCTATTACACAGTTAAGCACAAGGAGGAAATTAGTCATTTGGTTAACTTTTAAGATCTGGAACTATAACGTCACAGCAACAGTGACTCAATCTTATCTGGAGTCATTGTTAATTTATGTTACAAAATACATTTTAATTTTATATTCCTCTACCATTATAGCCTGGACATAAAGGCAAAAATAATTCAGAAGTACAATCAAAATGGGTCAGAAATGTGTAGAGGAGATATTTCATGGCTTACTTTCATTGAAGGCATATTCAAACTCCTCGAGTGTTTTGGGGAAAGTAAATGGTGGCTCATCTTTCTTCATCAGCTCATCCAAGTCTATTCTTGAAAGCAAATCTAAGAAAAACAAAATATGACAACAATAATAAACACTGTATGTCAAAGAGAAAGGTCATTTCATATTATCATGTCATTATGAGCAATAAAACAAATTATTATTAGCACTAGCCCTGACTTAGATAATAGCAAAATATTTGTATCATCTACTCTTAAAAGGTGCACTATGGGACTTTTGTCTTCATGAACCAATTATTGCTTTACCTGGGATATGGCATTAAACTGATACCTTGTCTTTATTCAGTTACAAGTGTTTTCTCTGAGGAACTTACATTATTACTGTGAGTAGGGTCGTCTCTTCACAGATCTGACCTGTAACTTACGTTCTAGGCAATAAAATAACATGCCAGAACACATAATTACACAGTGCACGTTTAAGTACATGTAGTTTGATACAGTTTGAATGGTGCATGGGACAGTAAATGCACAATGACAAAGCCACCACTACAATAAACTGAACTCTTCACCTTTGAGTGCAGTAGTTTTCTCCCTGTCCTCCTGGGACACCTGGGCCATAGTAATAATCCAGAGTATCAAAAGTACAGCACCGTGACCAAGAAGCATGGATGTCAGTCTCTAGGATGTTCTCCCTGTCAAAGGAAACAAACACACACTTTTAAATGCTTTTGATGTGCCAACACCATAAGATTTATCTAAACATTTGCCCATGTCATTAAGAAGTACAGTCAGTGTGTGTCATGTACTGGGTCCAAAGTACAGCATTGCCACATCACTGCAGACTTAAAAACAACAATAGACATTGACTAGCCCACTAAAAGATTTAACTATCTGTTACTTTAGCTAATTACATGAAGCTATTGTGAATAAAGGGTATAAAAACAAACCTGGAACACGTGCAACTAAAAGCAAACGGGAGGGTTAAGTTAGAAAACTTCTAATCGAATACACTTGTTTATTCAGACAGTGGAGGATCGTTTATAATATATGTGGAGACAGAGTGACACTGTTGATTAAGTAGGTTATGTGTAAGTGTTTTGAAAGTTCACAATGTGGCCAGAGGTTTTACACAGCAGTTTCTTTATGTTAGAGATCTAAATGTGGCTGTTATGCGTTTATTTGCCTTTAAAATGATGGACAAGCGCTTGTGCAGAGAAAATGAGATGCATGCATGCTTTTAGATTGACTCACGATCCATCAGTGCGGGAGAGTCTTCATTCGCGGCTGCTTCCTTGATTTTTTCAAACAGGAAGGACTCTGAGCACGAGCCGCGTGCAGCGGCGAAACTTCCGGGTTACCGGGGCAACGGAGTAGAAGAGAAATTTAAAGAGACAGTAGCACCTCAGCCGGGGCCCCATGTACAGCACTGAGTTACACCAGGGTTTTACACAATATGAAGGAGCTAGAGACAAATATATATGTCGTATTTGAATTCATTTTAACAATTTAATGTATTACCAATTTGATACATTTGAATACAGGACTTGAAAAAAGTAATTGATTTATTTATCAGCTTGACAGTGACACTGTTCATTTTAATAGCTTAGTAGTCAGCATTTTAGTTTCCATTTTTATCCAAGTTTTTAAAATCATATACCAGAGGAAAGGGTAAATTATTTGAAATGCTTCTGTTTTTAAAATGCCCAATATTTGAATAAACCTTAAGTAAGCACAGTACAATGAAAGGAAAAGCATAACTTGTTTTCTGGTATCATTTAATACAAAAAGGCAAATGCTTTTGTTCAGAGTTCACTCTTCAGACCCCCTCATGAGTTACTCGATGTGTACTTTTAAATGTGTGTATGGTGCTAGTGTAAAGGTGCCGTCATATCTACAGTAGATTTGCATATGCTGTATGTTTATAAGCTTCTGTTGTACAGCTCTGATGACGTCTTCCTGATGACAAAAGTCATACACCTGAGAATTGCTGATAGTGCAAATATTGAAAAGGAAATAAAAGTAAAACGCAAATAAATTATTGACACAAAATGGATCACACAAAAAATGGGCCCCCATGGGATCACAATGATTTTTTAAATTTTCATTTTAAATTGTATTTGACTGATAAATAACAAAAACATTCTACAAAAATAAAGAATTGTAACATTTCTCTAGATTACATAAATGTATTTTAAGATAATATAAAACAGTGACTGTTCCTTTTAACAGGAACACCATTTTGGAACATACGGCGATAAAAACACATGGCATATATATATATAAAAAAAAACAAAAAACTTAAATATAACATTTCAAGTTCTCTTTCAGGAAGCAGGAGAAAGTCTGCTGACACCTGTATTTTTACAATCGCTAAGTCTCTAGAAACTTCAACTCCTTCCTAAGATCACACGGTCCTGTCTTGTCCCAGGCAAACAAATCCACGCTCACCATTTCCCAGAACTGATTTCAGGAGGTGTGCTCCACAAAGATGAGATATGTCTGATGCAATGTGAAAACGCAGAAACCAGAGTTTGTCGCTGGTGCAAAATAAGGGAAGCTACGTGTCTATCATGTTTGCTGTTGGTGATTTCTTCTTTTTCTTTACACCAACTTGTCACTTGCAGACCAAATGGTGGTTTGCCAGTTTGTGAGCTGCGACTTGGTATAAAAAGCAACATTTACAACATAGTAAAAATCCTAGCAGCATGGACAGTTATTGGGCAGTGCTTTTATTGACTGGTAGCGCTTCCCCCTGGGCGTCTTCTCCCTGTTCCTCGACTGCTTCAGAAAGATCCCGTTGTCCCGAGTTACTGTTGTAAACAAAATACACTCGTCGAAGTTCTTCAACCATAGTTCTCTCTTCTTCATCCAACTCAGCATCATCTCGCATCTCCCACCTGGAAAACACACAGGAAATAAAAAGCTAAAAACCTTTAACATTTTTTAATCATTCATTATTTGTGTTAATTACAATTTTTTTCCTTTCTCCTGTCTTTAAATCCACGACACTAGTAGCACACAACCTGTATATAAAGTGCATACAAATTTTATATCTGAATGCAAAGAGTGTCTGTGTTTGTATACAATATTTCACACATAACAGGTTTACAACACAGTGTGACTCTGAGTGCGAGGAACACTGTGTTCAACATACATCTGAAACCTGCAGCTTCCCAACACACAACTTTTACACTGAACTTGTGGAGTTCTCAGCTCTTTTTCACTCATGCTGCGCAGGTCAGACTTGTACCGTTCTGCACTGCTGTGATTTACTCTCACACAAGGCTCACTCTAAATTAGATACCAGTAGGACGCGGGCTAACCTCTGAGATTGTATTTTTATATTATTTAAAGGTGAAGTATGTAACTTTCCTGGTGGAGGGTTCACCACTTGCCTGTCTCCATGGAGTGATCATACTGCTTTGCCTGGAATGTTCTACAGTATGGCATTAAACTGATCTCGTTAAGGGTCACATCTGTCAGATTTTTTGGGAAATAAAATACCAATAACTGAATGATTACAATCAAAATCAAAGTTTAAGTTCATACTGTGGAACATTCCACACAAAGCTATACCATCATAATGGAGACAAGATGGAGGCTGTTCCCACACTGAAAAAGTTCCATGATGCACCTTTAAATGAAATGTTTCAAGTGGAACAAGAATAAACAAAGAGATAAAATAAAGAGAAAGAAACAGATTCCATCTCAGTGGTTAAAGGTCAACATGCATGTTTAAGGGATATTTATAATGGAAGTACAGTAGTTTGTTTACACAAGTCAGTGTGATTCTTCTTCTGGGAAAGGGAGATGATTTACAGTGGTAAAACATATTAAACATGTATTTAAAAATAGCAGTATGAAATCTACTTTTGATAGAAAGCAGATAACTTGGTGAACCTGGAGGGTAAGTAAAGAGTCGACAAAAATGTAATGAGGACCCTACAAAAGCAATCTAAACTTACTCTCTGGATCATCCATATCAACATCCATATCCATATCTCTATATACATACACACACACACACACACACACACACCCACACACACACACATTGCAAGTGCTCTTTTTAAATACAGTCACTATGTCTGAATGGATGGATTCGTATATGAAGACAACAAAGCTTCAAACACTTGCAGAATTTCAATATAATCCTCCAAGTGACTATGGTCAGTCACCTCTATATGTCACATGAAGGCAGCCTTTGAGTCACTGCATCTCCTTTTCACCAAAGACAGACAAATATCACTGTGACTGTAATGCAAATCACCACATTTTCATAGTTATCTGTGTGACCCCAGCTCTTCTCATTACCAGTCTCTCACTAGATCTACACATACAGGGCCATCATGGAACATATAACACTGGATTTTTTATGTTGGATGAATTGCTTTTTTTAGATAAACAGAAATATTCTCATTATGCTACAAAACTATGGCCTGGCTGAATTTGTATTTGTATTTTTTTTATTTTTTTTTTTATTGAGAATAAGCACTGTCTGTCACCAAAGACAGAAAATAGAGGGAATGTTGATGGCTTTTATGGCTTCAAGCAGAAGGGCAGACAGGCTGCTCCTATATTATTTTGTTCAGTGACATAAAATTAAACTCAGTCTGACTAAATAACTATAATGGGATACAAATAACACGCAAACAACCAAACAATACAAATGTCACACGGCACAAAAACAGAGGGGAGAGTGAGAGAGCAGAAAGCCACAGCCAATAAAAGGAAAGAAAGGAGAGAGGGGAAGGAAGACAGGAAGGTACGCTAAAGGTTTTTCAATGTTTAATTTTCAAATAGGATTAAGCAGAATGACATTTAGCTGAAGGTTACAGGCTCGGCATTGTCTTAGCTGATATTGATATGCAGGAGGCGCCCTACTTGTCACCGGGACAAACACCATTGATGAATGAGAAGCCTTTCCCCAGGAAGGTGTTAAGTGCAAATTTGAAATGAGAGAGCAAGCTGGATGTAGCAAAAGAGAGGAGGCAGCAGGCAACAGCGCTGTACGCAGAGACATACACTGAGATTGAATTACCACAATAGTCGGCCATGTATACTGTCGCTAGATAATGGTGCCAAAAAGTGTGAATTGTTCAATAGGGTATGGGGGATGCATATTGAGATTGGCAAAATGAGAAAAAAACAAAGATGGTTCCTGTCTTGTATGTAATTTCAACATGTGCTGAACAACAACGCCTCTTAGAAATTCATAACTAGGCTCAAGTTGACAATAACTTCACTGACATATCCTCATTTCGTCAAGTTTTCAACCCAGAATTTACATCTTAATAAGGGGGGAGTCTTACCCTTTAATTCTTATGGGCCCCTGCTCATTGCTCATGCATTAATACTAGAGCTGCTGACTTTGCTCTTCCTCTGAATACAGAACAGGACACACATATTAAGACTGGTATATTTACAGGATTGATGCCACACCGGATTGTCACATGAAAAGGCTCACTCACATGTTATTCTCGAGGTGCATGGCGCTGGCAAAGTTGGGACACTGTCTAAATGCAATGCAAAGGTGTGCACGTTTTGTATTCTATGAGACTTAGTGGTGATAAAAACTGTATATTTTGAGCTTCAGCCCTTTGTTCATGAAGATTATAGTGGTACAATTGTGTTGTTTGATCAATTTGCAGAGCTTAATATTCTGTTAGCATCTGACACAAAATTCAACAATTAAGTGAATTTTACATCATTTAAGTGTAATCTAAATTGTGACACGTACAAAATAACCAGAATACAGTGGTAGCGTGTAGAAGTGTTGAAAGATGCTGGGAGACGGGTCCAGTGGTTGTGGTGCAGCTGTCAGGAGCTGAGTGCTTTTGTCCCAGGGTGAGCTGTTTGTGGCTGGGTGCAGAGGGTGCCCTGGCCTGCCTCTCTGCCACTGGGCTGGCTGTTTGTTTAAAAGGCTGGCCTGTCAAACACAGAGAGCAGCGACAGCCAGACACTGGGCTAAATGACTGTGACAGCAGCCCTAATCAGAGGCTTCACACATTGCTGCGGGGCCTGGAGGATCCATCATAACCCAAGCCTAAATATTTAAAGTGCTAAACTTTCCAAAGGTCAGACCTTTCCATGCGAGCCAGGGCGACATGTGTCAGAGAAGTATAAGCGAGGGGTTGAACAGCACAGATTGTGAGGGAGAATATTGCTGCATGTCTCCTCCACTAACAGTCATTTTAGCCCTTTTGGAAAAGCACTTTAGGAGCAGTTAACCTGACATGACATTTGTTTGTTTTGGAAGATATATTTGGTTTAATCCTATTTCAAGTTCCAGTATTTTTTTTGTTTTAAAATAAATATTACAATGCTTATTTTCTCTAAATTTGAGCAGTGTATATGTCTTTTTAAATCACTTTTTGTGACTTGTGAACTGTTTTATTACTTACTGAATGTAAAAAAAATTAGACAAGAGTTAATCAATATTGCAAATAGAGTTTACCTTTCCAGGAAAAACATTTCAGAACTGCTTAACAATGCCTAAAATATCAAATTTGAAAAGCATTGGGGAAAAAACGATATTCCGAAATTATGGAACGAGACAGGATGTTTTGCATTGCCATCTAGCTCAGTTGGGGTAACTGACAAGTTCACAATACGGGCCAGGAGGTCATCTCTTCAACTCAATTTCCATCGAGAAGCAAACATCCAATTCAATTTAGATATGTGCCTGTGCAGGGCCGCGAGCCGGAGGGAGATTGTAACTGACAGCCATTGGACAGCCAGCTGGATTTGAATATTGACGAGACAGAGACTTGACAGAAGGGATTATGCTCTACCTTCTGACTTAGTAGCCCTTACACTGATCCATTGTATTGTCAGATCAAGTCAGTGTCAGGCCTACAGTATGTCCAAGGAGCGCTCTGATGCCACTCCGGATTAGAGCCCACCTGAGATCATTCACCAGCCAGCACCATGTCCACTCAGGTCCAAACGATCCACTAAAGAAACATGAACCAAGATGGAGTCATGTGAGAAATGACAACAGGGACACAAATACGACTGGACATTTGTTAAGAAAAATTAGGAGGATAGAGGAAAGTAACTGACTGGGCGTTGGGTCCCAAACAAAAGTCTGGATTGGGCCATCTTTAGTCATGTGACACAGTTCACCTTGGAGTTTTCTTTTGTTAAATGTTTTGATTCTGAAGTAGATTCTTTCTTTTATTTTAGATTGGATTTCTTAAAACTACATACACTGCACAGGTACTTTTTGAGCTGTTGGTAGTTGGTTCAAGAATTATAAAATGACATTATGATAGACAATATTACGGTGATATTCTGGTATTCATTCTAAACTTGCTCAAATATCACTTGTGCCTCTAGATTCCCATGCCTCCTATCTCCACGTGTTGTGTATGTGTGTGTGTTTGTGTGTGTTTGTGAGATGGCGCAGGTCAAAGCCAGTGCCTCATCCATGTCAAACGGGGCCTGTCTCCCGCCCAGCACGCACTCTTGAGTCTGGAGGAGCGCAGAGAGCAGCCAGCCACACAGCGCTGATCAAAGGGCCTCGGACACATCAGTGAAGGCTCTTTGAAAGGACATCCACAGTTACACAAGTTGACACTCGGGTGTACGTGCTCCAGCCCTGACACACAGCTCAAGATGGATTATGCATGCACACATACACAAGCCCACATGTGCCGCCCTACAACATAAATGTATAGTTGGAATTAGCAAGAATGACAACACTCTAAATTACCAACAACAGACTGATAATGCAGATGTTTTGGCCAGGAAATAGTTAACATATCTACAATTAGTGAGTTCTGACCATAATTGGTACAGTTCAAGATGGAAGACAATGGCTGTATAATGACTTTAAATACTGTTTAGTGTTGCCTTTGTATGTTGTAGTGTATTTTCTATTACAGCGTCTTGATCTGAACTACTAGAGTTACATGGCAGTTTTTGAGAATATGCGGACACTGCACAATCCACTGGGTCAAATGCATAGACTGAATATATAAATTGACATAGCTAACGTGCTAGCTGCCGTGTTCCAAATAGGAAGTGAGCCTTGGCTTGGAAACAGTTCCGGCTTCACGACTCTGGCTCCAGTTCACTATCAAATGAAAAAAATATCGCCTCTCTATTATTGTTGCTGTCAGAATAATCATTTTGGTCTTAAAATATTCGTATTAACCCGCTCTACATGATTCTGGGATTTTTATTTAGCATTTTTGTCCATAAATCAAGATATGAAGGTTAATAACAGACCAATGAGGTGCCTTCTTGTCATGGTTCCTCCTGTTAGCGTTAGCAACAGGTTTGATTGACAGTGTTGCTAAGCGCCTGCTCCCTGCTAAACCAGAGATGCAGGCGGGAACAGTCTCGCTTCGGATTGGCTCTTTGGTTGCTATGATACTCATGGTCAGAATCCCAAATTTACCCCTATAACTGCTCTAGCCTCGATGCGCTTCATTTGACTAGAGCTGAACGCTACAGTCCTTTGGTCACTTCTTTATACAGTCTAGAGGACATAATGTGTTAGGGACAAAGTTTAACAAAAGAAATGAAATAAATAAATGTGATTAATTTTATATATATATATATATATATATATATATATATATATATATATATATATATATATATATATATATAAAAACACAAGGGCTTGATTGTGATGTACAGTTCGGTTTTGCCTCTTGACCAAGGTTTTTGTTTTCAAGAATCTATTAGTGAATCTCTATTACATGACAGTATATCTAACAAAAAAAATGTTTGTATGTTTGTAATTGGTGGCCAAATAAGCCTTTGTGCCAGATACCATTACTCCTTTGCACACAAACATGGCTATGTGTCCTTGCATCACATGACTACATATTTCACATCCCACTGTCTGCCTGTCTCAAGCTCCTCACCATTCTCCTCTGTCGACCGAGGGGAACTTTGTGTAAATTTGCAGTGGCTTAATTACTGAATAATTTAGACTATGCTTCAAATTAATGTAGACATTTCCATATTAATGTGTTTGCATACCGATTTCACGTTTATTTGTACTGTGGACAGGAGGATAGCAATTATCACAGCGTATCATAGCTGTTGTACCGCTATTTCCAACATCATTAGGTGGCTTGTCCACTGCACTGTGACTGGGACTGTTGGTTTAAATAGCCTCTCTGCTCCTCTATATTAAATCTTACTCCCAATAATGTAGTATTGAGTTTGACATGGTGCGCCCCAATTTAGAGGCTGTACTGCTAGTGACCAAACAAGTGCCACCTCTGTGTTAAGTCAAGTGGTCAGTATAGAAACACAGCGTGGGATTCCAGATGCACACTGAGCAATGCATGTGTCAGTGGAAAGGTGGCACGTCCAGGTCTATGCAGCTCTTATCTCACCGTTTCACCCTCTCCTCCCCTCACCTCTCTTGACTGCTTGGCTCTTGTTAGGAGCCTGGCTAAGTAGGATGGCACCTTTCACTGAAGCAGACACCCAACAGGAGGTTCTGACACAGGAATGCAAGCATGCCTGTCGATGTGTATGCCCTCTCTAACTTGAGCTACCGTTGGAATAACAATGCTCTTTAAAGGTGCACTATGTAACTTTTCAGGCGGAGGGTACACCATATGTTTTGCCTGGAATGTAACACAGTGCAGAACAAAGTTTATCTCACTGTATGAAGACAAGCAAGGTTACGGCACTTGACAAAGTTACAGTTTGATCTGTGGAGAGGAAAGCGCAATGACAGTAAGAATGCATTATTATTATTATTATTATTATTATTATTATTATTATTATTATTATTATTATTATTATTATTATTATTATTATTATTATTATTATTATTATTATTATTATTATTATTATTATTATTATTATTATTATTATTATTATTATTATTTTATTTTTTTTTTATATTTTTTTTTTTACTTATTATTTTTATTTTTATTTTTTTTGTCAGCATTAAAAAAATCTCTGATGTGTGGAGAGGCAAGCCTGATGACAGTTTTGTTTTTTTTGTTTTTTTGTCAGCATTAAAAACACCTATAATTGAAACATACAAGATCAATACATGACACATTCCAGGCAAAGGAATAACATCTCCATGAAGACAAAGTTGCGACCACTGTCACAACAGTTATTGAGCACCTTTAAGGACCCTCCTCTGCACCTCTCACTGCTGTGTGCAAAACTTCTTTAGACTATGACGACCAGCACAGCTACAGAACAGAGCAGAATTAGGTTTGTATTACAGTTGATTACCTGTATTGTGTTATATAAATCCAACACAGCAGTCTAGACATGAGAAAATATTTGATTGCACAGATAAGAAAACATGACAACATTTCTTATCTTGCCCACATGGCCTTCATAGCACCACCATTGCTCTGTCCTCACCGTCTGCTGTGTGCGGTTGCGGTAACAAGGACGGGCATCCAGTCAGTCGTCAAACCTGGAAGCTATTAGTAATGATTGAGTTTCAGCTTCCTGTTATGGGCGACTCTTTAAGGACTTTATACTATTAAAAAGACACAATATTTTGTTTTAAATTGTTCATTACTATATGGGGCATAGGTGTGGTCTCACTAAAACACAAGAATATTAATCCAATCAAACCTAATTCAGATACGCCAAAGATTTTCATGACTTGATCTTAGAAAAAAAACACAACGCATTTCTTTTACTTGGATATACAACATTGAAAAGCTCAGGGAATTGCTATCACAGGTGGTCAATGATTTGCATGTCGACTTAGTTCATACTTTGTCACCACTGTCTTAAAGTCATGTTCCTACTAGGAAATACTCAGAATAAAGTGCATAAAATATGACATATAAATTAATGAACAAAGCTGAATTGTTTAAACAGCGAACAAGCATTTATGCAGTCATATAGTGGGAAAAGAATGTTCCGTGTGATTCCACCTCAGCGTGCTTCGAGGAAAATGTTTTATTTATACAATATTCTCTTTGTCAGTTGTGCATAGAAAGAGTGTGAAAGCCACCACAGAGCACTAAAGGTTGAAACGCCGGCACATATAGACACACTCTTTGCTCCCAGACACTGATTTAACTTGCATGAGCCCATGATTGATTATATTACATTTCATTTCTGGGAATATTATATCGAAAATACTTGCAAGTAAGAAATGAAAAACCCTTGCGTCCTAACTATTTGGCACAATCACTCACATCTTATTAGCTGGCAAGATGGGTGAAGTGTCTTGCCTAAGGACACAACGGCAGTTTGTCCTCGAGCCAATGATGCCCCACTGTGTAGATAACGTGGTACGGTCACAGTTAAAAAGAAGAGACATCAGTTCTGCTAATTTTGTATATCAGTTGTTTGTTTTTTTTCTGTGAGACTGCAAACATCTTGTGGACCTGTCAGTTAAGCCAAGTATCTGTAAAGAAAATGGGAGGAGCCTGCAGTTGCACTCTCACTATAGACATGTGCATCACATTGACAGCAAGCAAACAGACCAGTGAGGTAATAAAAACATACAGAGAGTTGTGTGAATGTTTTCAAGAGGAATACTTTGATGTAAAAAGCATAAGAAACTTTTGGTATAGTGTTGAGTGTGGGTAAGTGACAAGGGAACAGTTGTATTCTATAGTGATTGACTTTATAGCTGAGCAAAATAATAAACAAATGTCACCCAAATCAATCTCTGTAGCCAGCACATAATTCATTTGTGAAAAAAGTAATATTGTTGTAGAACTTCTGATGGACACTACACTATATAATTACAATAAAGTAGATTGCTTGGCTTCAGAAAACCATCAATCATATACAGTGAAGCCATTACAAACATATTCCCTATAGAGAAGCATAAAGATATTGCTATCGAGCTCTGAAAATGTCAGGGCAATGGAAAGCCTGGCATTGTGCAATTACATAATGATTATTGCAAAAGTTTCTCCCCCTCACTCAGTGATGCAGTAATATGCAGTGGATGGCCATGGGGGTTCATTAGTGAGAACAGTCTGCTGTTGAAAAGCTCCAGTTTCACCTCTGATCCCAGCTAATGTGATTTGGACCTCAGATTGGTAGTGCACAGATTAGATGCTAGCTCACCTCAGGGTGGGAACCAGAGAAGGAGACATACATCAATGTTGTTTGCATTCAAACTCAAACCTCTTCTCAAGTGTAATTTGCTCTGAAGCTGCGGCAAAAAATGTCTAGAAAGCAATAGTGTAATTTGTTTTCTGGCAAAGAAGAGGCACTTGCTAATCCACTCTGTTACATTTTAGAGTGCATGATTTGGGCTTTCATAACAAATCAATTGGTTTGTAGCGAGTGGAGTAGCTAAGGATGACAACTGTGTTAGCATTCTCCTCTTATTAGCTCATGGCTTAGCCCCACAGCCCGCACTGCCACTTGCAATGTCAGGCTACCCCTTCTTTCATTTCCTTTTCATTAAGCTCCTGCTCTCTCTGTCAGTCCTTAGCCTGTGTCCTCACACACTCACCACCTTCTTCCATATACCACCACCTCCATTATGTCTCTACCTTCCCCTCACTCCTCTCTCCTTCTCTCATTAGGTCATAGTTGTGGTGATTTGTCAGAGTGCCTGTGTTGATTAATAGGCCAGTGGAGCCCCTATATTTGGGGGCTGTCAGCGGGGCTCCGCAGTGCCAGGGCCGCCCAGCTGAGCTCCCTCACCACCCAGGTGGCCCCATTTGGGCTAAATGAGCTGTGAAGGGTCCCGGCTATGCCCGCCTGCCCCACACTAAGGCCTTACACACAAACACATACATACACTCATACAGACAGATGGATATATGTATTCTGCAGGCACACATGCAACAGCGCTCAACACCCCGACTCTTACTGCCATGCACCCCTGCGTTCCCACATGATTTGTCACACTCCATCAATAGACAATAAGTTACTGCCACTCTGGCCTGTCATTGGGCCCCGTCTTCAGCAGACCTCTCTGTGCTGTCTCATAGGGGGTGAGGACAGCTCAAGTGGAGGGAAATGCATTGTGAGTTTTAACTGAAAAGTATCAGTAAAGCTACACAACCTTTGATCATAAATGTATAGTGGTATGACATATTTTGATCGACAACATGACACTTCTATTGTTATTGATTTGTGCGTGTGTGTGCATGTTTTCCTGAAAATCTCACCTTTCCCCTTTTTTCCTTGCTATTATTACCAACAGGGGCTGAAATGACAATAACCAAATCTCCATTCTATATATCCCCCATGCATCCCCCAGTGGAGGACTTAAAAGTGCTTGTCCTGATGCACAGCCAGAGTATCCAGGTTCAAGGAAATGGCTCTGGGTGTGATGTGCATGTGTGGAGTAACATGGTTCAGCTGCTCCGAGCCAATTGCCTGGCCTTGGAGTCAGCAGCGCCTTGTGTGCATGAATGCGTGTCAATGTGAACGTTCCTCTTTGCAAGATTATTTTTGTTCCCCCTTAAACTATAAGAGTGTGTGTGTGTGTGTGTGTGTGTGTGTGCGCACGTGTGTGTGGGGGGTGGACCTTAGTGAATGAGATCATCCTGGCATGTTGTGTACGCGCATCCACACACATACAGCACCACAGTGGCACACACGCCTCTTCAATGATTCAATCTGATGATGGGTATTGGAGGGGAAACTGGAATCTTTCAAGGTCACAAAAGTCTCAATAGGAACATCCAGCACTGGCAGCCATACTGCCACTGTCTCTGCTCCTACACTGTCATTACCGCTGGCCAGCTAGCTCTCATTATCAACTTACTTCATCAAATACACTTCATTATCAGCCTATACTTAACAGACAGATGGGACGGGCCCTCCAGCGAAATGACAGAGTAACTGGTATAAAATGATTCTCTTTTTAAAGTCCATTGAGTGAGCAGGTCATAACACATATAGACCCCTGCTATTAGTTTATGTGCGATTTACACCCAATTGGACATCTGGAGAGTGAGAATTAAAGTGGTATGTTTCTTCAGAATATACTGTTTGATTGTACCAGTGGCTATGCATTATAATTACATGTGTAGTGATTATAGTCATTATGAAGTCGTTATTTCTGAGACTGGTGAGCATATGAAAGGCGGCTAGATAGATACACTAGATGAATAGACAGCTGTTACTGAAGATGTAAGTAACAGACAGCCCTATCCGTGCAGCCAGTATGGACGACCATGAAATTAAGACTCAACATATAGCAATTACAATGACAATGTGCTTTGTTTGACGTGTCAAGTATCAATCTAACACTTGCCAGGCAGCTTTCATATCATAGCTAATAGGCAGTTGGCGGGGCCCGGGCCGTTGCCAACCAGTGAACCGAACTATTCATAGGCCGGCCCCTGTCATTGTGCTTATGCAGTTGATGTAACAGTAACACACACATCAGCTATATACCATGTGCCCCCACCCCATGCAAATGAGCGCATTAGAGCGGACCTCAGAGAACGGAGCGTGGCCAATAAATCCAGCCGGGTTGAGAAATGTAGCCTTTACCATGCGTGTCCAACCCCATCTATTTAACCTAATTACACACACCATACCAGGTAATAAAAGTCTGCATGCCATCAATTCTGACATCTCATCCAGGGCACCGCAAGGAATGTCTATTAGGACCTATAAATCCCGGGGATAGAGATCTTGTGAAAAGGTGCCATTGCCATGACTGTGTATCCTGGGTGAGAGAGAAAGTCAGAAAGTAAGTTACTCCCACACAGATATGACGTGCGTGTGCGTGCGTGTGCGTGCGTATGTCTTCTTGTGTGTCTATTCCACTGTGAACACTCCTAATGTAGTGAAATTCAAGAGTAAGCGTTCCCATTTGCCAGTGTGCAGCAGAATTTAAGTCAGAAAGTGCCACCGCTGCACCTCATCTTTTCACTAGATTCTTTTTATTGGGATTGTTCCAAAAAGCATGAAGACAATACAACAAATAGCTGATTCAGATAACATGTAACCAAGCGCAGATTTTAGCTGGCAGATATCCATAGCCAGGTGTTTGATCTTGCGCAGGCCTGACTCGTCTCATGCAGGATGCTGGTGCTTTCACTTTCCGGCGTCATGCCTTGTGATTGGACAATAATAACACTACAGCACGCATTAAATGAGCATGGTTTATGTTTGACCAACAGATGACTGGAGATAAATTGATGTGGTTTCAGCAGTTTTCTCTCACATTCCATCTCTTTTGTCTGAAGGGCACCTGAGTTACACCTGAACTGACCCAACTTGTAAACTCTCACTCAGGAAATCAGGGGTCTATTGAGGTAAGACTATTTAGAAAGCAATGGATGACAGAAATGTAAAACAACATGTGATAAGGAACTCTATCAAAACATTGTAAACTTTTAACCCTTTTGGTAATGACTAGTCAGGGTGAAAATACAGGAGACTTTTGTATTTGCACTGGGATGGGTCGCTTACTAGCAGAGGATTCAAATAAAAAATAAAAAAAGAGATGTTTAAATATACATTTGCACTTTTAACTATTCTTATTTTACAATTAATTTCTTTTAGCTTTCTACCATGTTACTATCACTGTTGCACCATAACACTGCTCCCTCATCAAAAACATGTCAGAAGAGGTTTTAGTTGTCATCCACGCATGTTTGAATAATTTTGCGATCACTCCCCCCATATTCGAACCCTCTTTTTGGTTAGCTGTAATATTCTGTGCAATGCTCCGCCCACAAACCTACGTCATCCACGCTCCCACACGACGATTCCTCATAAATTTACAAAAGCGGGACAAAAAACTGTACATTACAATTTGACAAACTTGATGCGATGTGCAGTAGCTTCATTAGCGGGATAGTGCTGTGAAGAGGGAGTGATTTAGCACAGAGAGCAAAGGTAGGGGAGACTCAGAGCATCAAAAACAAAAGTCAAACTTCTAAGACGTGTTACTACATTTTTTTTCGGCAAATATAGCATTTTCAAAAGCATAAAAGGTAACATGGTGATGTAAATATGTTCTGTGTTAGCATTAATACCCCACAGAAGTAAAATACCACCTCTATAAGTCTTTTTCTTTCATCTCCCTGTATATTAAATTAATTGCATGTAGCCCACCCTGTTTTCAATTCCCGGATGTCCCAGAGAGGAAAAGGAATCACACCTGGAATTTTGACTCCAGGATGTCATCCATGGAATTCCAGTGAAAAGCTAATCCATCAAACTCACATGGAGAACAGTGTAGGTGTGTTTACTTTCTATTAAAAAGGATTACTCTATTACAAGAAATACTGGGCTTGAAAAGGCAGCTCAAACTAAATGCTTTTGTAAATTGATTTATGACTGACTTATCTCACAAGCAAGAGTTGAATGCGAGCAAGCTTTGTTGTTACCATAATAACCATTTCAGAGAGAAGTTGGTTTCAAAACATCAGTAGCCTGCCTCTCATGAAAATAGCGCAAACAAAGTGTATTAGAATCTCCTTAAGTCTAGATTCATAAACCAGAAGCCCTTACAGATGTAACGCATTATTTATGAAGATACACACAGTGCTGGTTAAATGGCGATTTGCTGTTTGGTTTATGAAGATAATCCTCCTCTTCATTGTGGGGAATGTTTTGGTGCATTGTGCTTCTACTCCGCAGTGAGCTCCGGGCTTCAAAGCTACCGTGGCGCAATTGTTGCCTCAGTCACCCATTATAAACAACGTATTTTTAGAGAAAAGGCTGTAATTGTGCAAAAGTGTGGCACAAATGGCTTTGTAATATCACCGTGCGCCTTTCTTCAATGCACGGCATACACAGGACCCTGAAAGCTCGTGCCAATTGAAGTTGGGCTTTCATCCAGCATAAAAGCCATGTTTGCAATTGAGCTTTGGTGCTATACCTTTACTCGCCTTTAGCCTCGGTCCTCCTGTCTTGTTTCATACGAGTGCACAGCCACAATCGCTTCAGTAATGGGCCTAAAATGTCTTCCTTGAACAAAATAACTGTTTTTGTGGGTCATGCAGAGGCAACTCTTGTACAACTTGAACGGACCACCACTAATTCCACCTCTCTATTCTAATAGTGAAAAGCATTCTACAGAGGCTTCCATTATTCAGGCGAGCTCGATACGTGATACACAAGTGAGAAAAAGCACACAGCGGTGGTGAAAAACACAGGAGGAGAGGATGTGAGTACAGGTCAACCACCAGGCTTTTTTCTTGTTTGAAAAATGTCAACATGAAAGGGAGGCTTCTCTGTGACATTAGGGGCATGCTGGCGAGCTGCGGATGCTGCTGCAAAAAGAATCTCAAATCGAGAGCAGTCTAAAAAGGCCTGGTGACTGCACAGGTCTGACCTGACAGATCTCAGAGCATGAAATTCCTGCTTTTAGTGTTAGGAAGACAATAGTATACTCAAAAGTGGGAGCATCTTTTGCGGTGAATTGATTCTGTTCATTGGGTGGATGGTACAGTCTAGCCTCTTCTACACAGCACAAGGTTGTGGGTTCAATAGTCGGATCAGTTGCCATAAAATCGCATTTGTATTTCTGAGTTACTTTGATACCCATAGCATCCATTCACCTGACTCTGTGTCTTAAATTGCAAATAAGCAAATAAGAGAATGAGTTATCTGAGTTCTCTGTGCTAGTGCCCTTACTAAACTGAAAGTTAAACCATGTGACAGCAATAACATGTGACACGGCAAATCTGACTCTTTCTGATCCAGTCCAACCATGGTATTACCCATAATGCAAATGCAGGCGCGTGCTAGCCTTTGACTGCTGCTGATGTAATGCCCAATGACATGTATCTTCTATCACATATGAAAGGGTGCTGGTGACGCGCTGCACTGGTGCGTCTGTGTGTGCGTGTTTGGGAGGCGTGAGCAGGCTCCAGACAGCGGCCACTGGGAAATCAAGGAGCACTTTGTCATGCATCCTTAAATGTGTGACACTGCGTCTCAGGAGACACGGGCTGATTGGTCTACGAGGCATCGAAGAATGACGGCTGAATGATGGTCTCCAGGGGCCTGTGTGTGTAAGATCTGTATATGCACACGCGCGTGTGTGTGAGGGCCCGGGTTACACATAACGGACAGCACTGTGACATCTATGGATGCCACCCTGTCAAAGCCAGCTGGCTGCTTGTACTACTCTGGCAATGAGGGGAGTCAAACTCTGTACTGTAATCTTAACAAGTAGTAAATCAGGTCTGTAAACGTAACCAGAATCTTTGATTTATGAGATAGACAGAGAAAGGCCAGTTTAGTGATTTGATTGTTGCTCCTCTATCACAGTAGTATACTGAAAGTACTGTGACCTGAACTTTACATTTTCCACTATAGGGATAAATGTTCAAGCCACTTATGTGTGTAGGACAAAGGTATTCTGCACATTTGACCCTATCTTTAAACTAAAGTTTGAAAACAAATGGTGGTCAGACTTTTTTTTTAAATCTTCAGTCAATGATCCTTTATTAAAATATAAGCAAATGGTTTGTGGTATATTTCTACCACAGTCAGAAACCAACAAAGAGCAAAGGCCAATGTCTGTGCCTAAGGGCCCAGATATATCATTTTAAAAATACAGTATTTGGTCTACCACCTACCAAAACATGCAGAAGATTTGCGGTATGTTGTAGCATTTGTTGTGATTTTGCTCTGTGTTGTGTGTGCTGTGCTTTTACAGCATAGTCTCAAAATGGGTGAAACACTCAAAACTGATACACCTCCTTTTATAAGCAATTTGCAATGTGGGCTATTATGCTGGTAACATATAAAAGAGGGGTTGATGTTCTCCTATTGAAATTATGATTTGCTCTTACTCATTGTAATTTGGGTCAATAAAGCAATAAAATATTATCTTGCATTGCAACCACCGCTCACTTGTTTTGATACACTGAACCACAATGACCCCATTACTGTTACATTATATTAAGCTTTTATTTTGCCAATACTAAAATAGCTGCACTTGTAACCTGTATATAAATCACATGTGCCTGCTGAAAAGAGAAAAGCAGAAATCCAAAAAACCAACAGGGGGCAGACATAATTACCATGCATGTGCCTCTTATTTACAATCTCTTAATAAGCCGCCGACACTGTGCAGACAAAGGCTGTCATCTTTATTTCTAGTTTATTTTTCCCGGCTCTTGTATTTTCATTATCAGATCGGAACTGCCGTGGAGTGAGAGGGAGTGTTTAACTTTGTCTCGCCGGTCACTGGTTCTGATAGATGTTCACGGCTCTCACCACTAAGAGGCACGGAGAGCGAGTCGGGGAAGGGAGGGGCGGATTTACGCTGGCACCGCATTTTTGTCCAATTAATAGATTGCCAGTGTGTTGTGTTTTGCATGACAAAGGAGGGTAATATTAAACTGCCATTTGTAATGAAAATGCACTTTGCAAATTAAAAAGTGCAGAAACCCAATTTTTCCTACCTCTTTAGGAAATAAACAGTCCTTAACCAATTAAAGCGCATTGTAATAATTCTGTGATTTATTGCAGGTTGTTTAACTTTCAAAACTCGGCTAACCTATATTAAGGTCACAATCCATCATGTCTCGCGTGGAGTGCCGTGGAGTAATGGCTGTTGTATTAGCTGCTTTTGATGATAGTATGAAAGAAGTATTAGCACTTGTCAACAAAACTGCTTACAACATAACATTAGCATGCATGAGCTGCGTTGCCTATTCATTATCTTGGCAGCTGCACACATGCGGTTACTGCCTTATAAAACACTTTTGCCAGGCCCGGAGCACATGCACACTGTTTGTGATAGAGTGGCAACATACTGACCAATGCTAGCCAAATACGGTTTCATCGCAAGCAGCTAGCATGAAAGATTTAAGGATCCACACAGATCAAGCTGCATATTAGCCCTGATGACTCTTTTTCATCCAAGCTCCACTTTTTATGTCATAATCAAAGTGGTAAATACCCACTAGGTGACAAGGGATGAATAGCTGGGAGGACAGGGAACGCAAAAGAGATGAATGCTCAAAGCTAACCTCTTTTTAGAGTATACCGTCTGGTTGATGGCAAGAAAAAAAAAACACACACAAAAAAAAACACATTGCCAAAAAGCATGACAGAAAACAAGACTTGTAAAAGCCGTTGAATCTAATAGCAAATGGCGGTAAAGAAAAGGTTTAGTGGCAAGGGATAAATGTATTGAAAGACGCGATGATGGGGTGAAGATTGTGAACGTCAGGGGAAGCGATGCAAATATGGCGAGCAGATCTGGCGTTGAAGGGCACGGCAGGGTACCAGGCGAGCGGAGAGCGATGCAGAGATGCGGGGCGGTGTGACATAGTGACATTTCGCCTCCACAAATGGGCTCTCTGGCTTTAACCGCACAGTCTGCCGTGATGCCCCCCGACTGTGAGCCAAGAATGCACTTAGCTCAACGAGAGCAAATGAATGGGCCTGTTTTGACTTCTACCATTGCACTCCTCCTGTCTGATAGCTGGTGCTGGGCAGAGAGAGGCTTTGTGGGGCACGGGTATCCCAGAGTGTTTAAACAGACCGGCTCCATGCTCTAATTAGTGTGTTAAATCAGCACGGGCGTAATATCTCAACTTCTGAATGTATTTCATCTGCAGCGTCTAGTTGCTACTGTGGAAAGAACAGAAATAAGAAGAGTAAAGTTTGTATGAGACCAAAACGATCAAAAAGTGAAGATTGAGGACCAACAAGAGATGGTAAACAATCCAAATGATATGTTAAAGGGGCACTACATCACCTTTCTGGACGAGGGTCTCCATGGAGATATCATTATTATTATTATTATTATGCCTGGGATGCTACTCAAGTACGCAACTTATCTATCTCCATGTAGACAAGCCAAGTTAACATTGAGAGACAACCCCACTCATGCTAGAAATGCAAGTTATTTAAGTGTTTTTGAGTCATTTTGGACTTCTGGCAAGACCAAAATGTTTCCTTTTACACAAATTAACAATTTTAAACATACTTTAACTGCGCAAAAAAGATGACAGTGAAGAGGTTTATGTATAGATCCATTTCAGTTGATAATATTGTGACAAGCATTTGGCATAAGGAGTAATCTGGCAGCTTAGAGTCACAGAAGCACCTGACAAGCTCAAAACATAAACAGCCAGCCATTCACAACCAACGACTACACTATCTTTTCAATAGCGCTAATTGCATACAGAAAACGTCTATATCCTTGAGTTCCAATGCCACAAGAGGAAGCACTGTTTGTGTATGAAGACATGTAATGACGTATAGCAGGTAAAATGTAACTTAATGGTAATTGTGGCCCTACAACAAACATACAGTAATACATGAGGGACTTGGCTATATGTAGCACTGGAGATGTTGCATATAGTTCCCCATTACAAGTCTCTATGGCTCTGATCACTTAGTCGGCCTACTCCTTTGCCGCGCGCGTTCATATTCAAATCGGACGCTTTCTCTGTGTAGCTCTGGCTCCCAGACGATTATTCATGTGCGTTTAACTCTCAAACAGCCCCTCATTAACTGTGGCACACTGGGCCATACGTTGGGCCAAATTACGGCGCTTTGACATACACAAACCAGCAGGGGGGGTGAGGAGGGAGCGAGGGAGGGACACGGAGAGAAAAGAGGAGAGTCGTGTGGATAAAAGACCTGGCTCTCTACGTGGTTCTCTAATACCACAGATAATGGCTGCCAGGGTCTGCAGCGGCGGTCTTTTAAGGCAATGAGTAATTTCACTTTTAGAGGAGTGGGATAGGGCTATGGAAGAATTGGTACGCACATTTAACTATTATGCACAGCTTAAAGTAGATGAGTTTATACTGATGAGTGTCAAAACATCACTGAGAAAATGAAATGGAAAAAATGAAAACACACAACATTGCATTCTGAATATTTAGTAAAAAAGAAAAAAAAAAGTCATCAGGAATACAACTTTATTTGATTCTATGACTTTAATTTCCACATCGCAAGTAACACAAAATATTTAGCTATGAATTGGAACCAGTGGAATTAAAACATTGCTCTTTTAACCCTATTAAAGGTGTCTGAGAAACTTAGTAAGTTCTTTTAGCTTAAAGTATATTCATTATCTGATTAAACTGAACAGATAATTATAGCTTAAAATGAAGGTATTAAAGAAATGATAGGGACAACAATGCTAGTACTACTGCAGTAGCCTTACTTGAGTCAGGGGAAAAATCAAAACCTTTTTCTTCACTTACAGCTGATGCCCTAATAATAGTGATCACAGTAATAGAAGAAAATCCTAACAATGGATCTGGGCGATAGAAAAATCAGGCCTTAAGCTGCAAGAAAATTAGCTGGAGAATCAGCAATCTTCACTAGGGTGAGGTGATTAGTATCTGTCAGATGGCTATGCAGCATGGCCCACTATATGCCACGAGAATAATAATAATGCTATAGTTATAGTAGTGTTATCTAAAAGAAGTAGGATTATCTAATTATATTCATATTTGATGCAGCTTGTGTAATATTTGTCCCATCTCTATATACCTGGATTAGGAAAGGCCTATACAGAGAACAAAAAAACATTAGTATTTTAAGAGTTTGGAAAAGGCACCCACTGAAAATAGAGTGAATTGTGTTTAGAATTATGTCATTTTTTATTAGAAAATCATATCTTTTTAGAGTTGAGATGCAAAATTCAAGGAGAATTCAAGGCTGCATGAGTCAGTGTAATGACGTCATCTGCTAATCAAAGACACACATCAATGCTAAGTTCTGTTTTTCCAAAAGCGAACCAGCTTCTCTTATTTTTGACCTGTGGATTCATATTGAAATTCTTCCATGGATGCAATTTGTGCTCTGTATCCACTTTATTGTTCTTAGTCTTCTTCTACTCTGGACACTGCAGGAAGGAACAACACTGACTTCCACGTCTTCCATGCCAATTATTAATGTTTTATGGTTTTCCGAAGTCCAAAGGCCATCAAGTTCCGAAAGCCCTTCCTTTTAGAAAACTAATCAAAATAAGTCCACTAACAAAGACTGTCCTTCATTTTGCACAAGGAACAGGTAAAATTTGTGCAGATTTTTACAGTTTCACCAAAATAAATCAAAGAAGGCATTTCTCATTTGTACAAATAGCCACTAACAGAAAGGGATTCATAACGATTGGGAAAAAGTTTGGCGAAATAGACCACATTTAAGCACTTTTTTACAACTTATATTCAGACGAGAAAGAATCCAGAAGTGCTAACCACTCTGCGATTTACAGCAATTTACCTCCGTTGCCATGTCCTCTATAGCTGAAATCCCCAAATCCAGAGCTGCATAGATACTTGACCAGACAGTGTAGCTGAAGCAGGGACAGTCATATCAGTTTAAAATAAAATTGGACATTATCAGCTTCCATCGCCTGATCATAATAGCCTTCAATGAGAAAGAACACATTTTAAATGACCTCAACCATCGACTCTGGGCTCCACATAGCCATTACAAATCAGCCTTTATTGAACTGCGGGCTGAAAATCACTCATCACCGCATCACATCAAAACGCACACTAATTTGACAGTTGCTGTGAGAGTGACCTCAGCATAATGCGAATAACTAGCCTTTATCACGGAGAAGAATTGAGACTAATTCTACATAAGTTGTCACGTCTGAGGTGGGACCTTAAGGTTTGGAGGGGGGTGAGGGTAGGAAAGAGGGGGGGGGACCATATGCTGGGTATGTGACAGCGGCATCACAACACTGAGGTGTGTAGTCCTGGTGGGATGGTAATGGGCAGGATGTGTGCGTATGTGTGTGATTGTGTGTGTGTGTGTGTGTTTCCATGACGGCCACAGATGTTAGCATCAGAGGTCTAGTGCAGATGGCTGTAGGTGCAGTGCCAGTGATCTGCTTCCAATGAGAACAGCAGCCACACACTGCGCCTGGACCTCAGGAAATGTAGCTAAGCCAGAATGTTTAGCACTATCATTTTTTACATTGTACCATATGGTTTTGGACACCAGCTTGGCCGTGTTAGCCATTGTTTTTGATGAACTACAGGCTTTTCAGGGACATATCTGCTGCATGATAAGCAAAGTAGAATTGTAATTAGTGAAGTATCAGAAGCAGGCTTAAAAAGACATGTATATATAGTTTATAGCTATAGTTTTACACGTTACACAAAGCTTACATGCGTGTCAAATCTTATTATTATTTCATTTCTGGACCTGTACAATGATTTAAATGACAGGCAAACTGCAAAATCTGATGTGAGTAACCAGAGGGGCCATCATCACAAAGAAACCAGATGATTTTGCTGTTTACATAACATTTTAATAGTCTTATAACTTTTGACAACCGCAGTCACTGTTGATTCTTTGCTGTTCTTCTAGCTGTACTCATAAACAAACTACACACTTCACATTTTTTGCTGATAATTATTCATAAAACAATATGGAAAAAAATGAAAGTTTTGTGAAATATATAGCTACCAATAATGCAATGTGTACAATGCATATTATATTATATAGGACAATTAAATAAGATTTTTGAAAGTCCCAGATCAGAGGCTCATTCATAAACACTATGCAGACTCCCCATCTCCTTGTCTCTCCCTCTCTCTCTCCTCCCTCCTCTCCTCCTCCCTCTCCTCCTCTTGTCAGTGCCTCTGTGTGCCTGTGTAGCTCACTGGCTAAAGGTGTCCTCTGGGGAGGGAGGGGCCTCAGGGGATTTGTGTTAGTGCAGAGTGCCACCTTGTTGTCAAGCCGGCAATGACACATTTCTCTCAGAGCTGCTCCTGACAGGCTCCTACACAAGAGAAATGTCAAATCATGATGCATTGCAAACATCTATGCAGTGCATGCGCAGATATCTTCTCTGATAACTATTAAGATGAAAAGGCAGACGGAGGATTGCCCTGGGGCCAGGCAGATTATGACATGAGTGAAGACTGTGTGATCCGACCTCCATTACCTCATGACATCCCACACTAACAGCTGGATGTGACAGCTGGATTAAGCTGATTACTACATGTCTGCATTTCACTATATTGTATTTAGGGGCTGACATGGAGGTACATCCTCCATATATTCTATAATAGTCTTAGCCTTAAAGATTCAATTTATAGACTACTCTGTCCACATTTATTTAAAAGAGTCCAAGTCCAACTTCCAGTTTATTTCAAGAATCGAATCTCAAGATAAGCACATTAATAAATAACTATACTATGATATCAAAATAACTATTATTTTCACATTTTTGTCCTGGTTTTCTATAGTGTCGGTGCCGTAGAAACAGAAATACAGTATAGTGGTTATAGTCATACTCTGGGTATTAGAACAGCACAATCTTTTTATAGTATTTTTATATATTCGCTGAAAACTGTCTTTTAGCAGAAGTTGAGCGGGACGATTGCATTCTATTGTTTTATCGTGTTTTTGTATGTTTTATTTTGTAAGACTGCACTTTACATCACCTTCATCCAGCACTTTAGGCAGCTGTGGTTGTTTTTAAATGTGCTTCATAAATAAATTTCACTTGACTCGACTAGTACAATGGTTATAGTAGAACATTTTTTGTACTGAATACTAATACTGATGAATTGAATATTGTGCAGTTTTACATGCCTGTGTCTGAAAGAAAACACTTTTTAAACTTTTATCAGTTTGGCACAACTTGAAAAAGATCGCAGTCATTGTCAGTGATGGAGAAATGTATCAAGGACACCTCCAGCTCGGTCCATGTTGACATTCCTGTGCCGACAGTTCACCTACTTCATCACAGGTTATAATACTCCCTACAATAGAAGTACAACCAGACTTGGCAATACTACCTCAGTGTGTGAAGTATTTATATTGGTCCAGTACTCATGGCAAATAAACTTATCCATGGTCTCCTTCCTCTCTTTACAACTCTAGTGCTACTTTAATTATTCCTACAACAATCACCTGCAAACAAATTATCATTAACAATATTGTCAGAAAGAAACTCCTGCTCTTGCTCATGGAGATAAAGTATGTGCAATGGCAGGAATGCAGGACGGCGACTAAAAACATTTCAAGCTTGCATCCCCTATACACAAAAACAAAAATATGCAAGAACACATTCATTTCTGTCCAACGCTCCCCTGAAAACCCAGAGAGATGTGTGAGGGTGCACATAGCTGGTGGGGTGCTGACAGGCCACAGAGGGGACTATGCAGAATTAAATCACTGTCCTGCCTGTGGGTGGCATAGGGACCCTCTCTTATACACCAAAACACGAGGCTACGAGCACTTGAAAACACGCTTCCGTTATTTTGAAGCCACACTGTTCACATGCACACCCCCCAGCCTTTACAGTATCTCTGGGAGTATGCAATGGGTGTATGAGGCAGCTGCATATGTGGCCCCATGCATAAACAATGTGCCCTGAGAGACAGTGCAGTGATACTATGGCCCTTAGCACATCTCCCATGAGCCCCTGTGCCCCCTCCATAACTGTTACCCAGCTCGCTCCCTCTCTCCTCCCCTATACAGCCACAATATACAGAAATAAAGAAAGAGTGGCAATGCATGGTGGGGGTTGGGGTGTGCATATAAAAGAAGCATGCTCAAGATACATGTAAACATATAGATAGTGTAGCAGGGAGGCAGCTGAGTGCGAAGATTACTGGAATACTGTGGAAAATACTGTACTGTATGCATGTACAAGAATGATCCCACGGTCAGAGTCCTGTCTCTTCCGGTTCTTATCCCTGCTACTAACACGATAACATGAACAATGTAGAGAAAATGACACACACACTGAAAAATCTACCTTTAAATAACACTGCATTGTTGCTATAATATTAATATAAAATGTAGTGTTTCTTAAATAGATCCTAGTCCATCTAAAGAGGGTAAAATGTGATCAATTTAAAAAAGTTATGACAGAAAATGTGATCTATGCCACATGAATTATGATTGTCAAGAGTTTCCATTTCTACAACACCTAAAAAGTCACATAATTTTGGTTTACAATACACAAAAACTAATACTCAGCAATGGTCCAGACGTACCTTGGCCACATCAGCTTGAGCTTGTATGTAAACATATTGTATCAGGAGTCACAAATGAGTAAGTTTGTCAATACAGTATTTGAGTCTCAGTGCAACACATGTTAATTACTTGGTTTGGTATCACTCTCCGCATTGCTACATTATTCCAGTTTTTCTTTACTTTGCTGTCACAATCAATTATTTGGATTAAAATTCATATGTGGGAAGGAAAAAAAGCAGTGAGAATTACAACAGGGATAATTGAGACATCCCCTCTTTCACTTGAGCTGGAGAAGGACAGATGAGGTAGAAGTATAGATAGAGAGAGGGAGAGAGGAGAGGAAAGAGAGGAGTCTAGTGGGAGGTGACAGTGGTGAATGTGGCTCTGCTGTGTGTCTGACCTGATTGCAAATAAGCAAAGAAGCTCCACCATGGCCCAGAAGCACTTCCTCATGCACACAAGTCTCACAAACACACAGCTCTCTCTTTAATAAGACTGCTTAATGGTGTCTGTACATACACGCACAGCTCTAACTGTGTGCGCATGCATGGTTATGTGTAACTGCTGAGGGATAGGACAGGGAGGTGGCGAGGGCTGCTGTAGTGAGACAGAGGGGGGGCACGGAAGGAGTGGCAACACTTGGTTTCCGAAATGCATTTGCAATTTAAAACACGTTTTGGTATAATGAAAATGTAAAGCAGTGGTTTTATTTTATTCAGTGTGGCAGGTTCAGATTCCCAGAGAAGCTCCACTTGAGCAATCAGTCCATTAATAATTGAATTTTGTTCAGGAGGTGCGTGTTTGTGTATGTGAATATATGAGTGTGAGCTTAGGTGTGTGACAGTGTGTGCCCTTATACTAGTGTGTATTAACTGTGCATGTGACCAAGCGCACTCCTCTTTCCAGCTGCTGACCCTAATATGAAGCAGCCAATTAGAGATCTTTATTTAATTGCTGGGCGACTCGTTCTTGCTACACGCTGCTGCACTCTGCCAGCCACTGGCACAGTGGCACTGGGGCCAGGCCAGACACACACACACTGTCCTCCAATGCAGGAAATACCCTGATGATGATTCCCACAGGATCACACTTTCCAGTAGCTGGGATAATAAAGGTCTGCATTATAAGAAACAATTTACAGAGAAAAAAAAACTAAACATATGTACAAATGACCATACAGATGAAAATGAGACATGCAGAAACAAAGCCTCATGCAAGTGTTTTTCAAGTCATTTTTACCTTCTTAAATGGGCCGTGTTTTAAGTCACAACCTACTTTGTTATTCACAGATCAGATTAACCTAATGATTATATAGTTTTTAGAATTTGTGATCTTTAACCAAGGCTAACGACTGATCATTAGCACAACTTTGGCACTAGCCATAAGTGATAATCATTTGATTCCCTCTCGTGGACTTGGATAAGGCGCAGTCCAGTTGACTGGGCAGCATGTGTGAAAAGAAAGTGCTGATTATACTATATACTATACACATCATTTATATAACCATAATCATACTATACACATAAATAAGAGCAATATTGATTTCAGTGTTTCATTGCTGTGCATCATGTAAATATTTTCACTGCCATTTCTGAGTCTTGCTTGCACTGATTGCATAAGCATTACTGTATTTCATCAAATTCCACTGGCTCATTAACCTGATCATAGATTTGTGTGTCCTCTTAGAGTTATGTTTCTTTACCCTGCACCTTCCTCTCATAGTTGACTCATCTCTCGCTCTCTCAACTTTCCTGGTTTCTCTCCTGACCTAAATGGTTTGCCCCTGCTCCCCTCTGCACCTCTCGTACTGTGGCTTTATCTCCTGCCTTTGCCTGGCTGTCAGACACTATCAGATCAGTAGTTAGATCCATGGCCGAGGCCAAGTTGCCCTCTCCACTCTCAGCACCATAACACATCATTGCAGCTGACAGCAGGGCTGCACAACACTGTGTGCACTGACATACACACACTCATGTTTCCTTACAATTTTTTTATTCATCTTTTACACATTTCATAATAATTAGTCAATGAAATATGTAGCTCTTTCATACATGTATAACTGGGCATTCTGGAGGTCTTCCTCATGTTTCTTGTATCACTGTATTAAAATAAGGGCTGTATTGAGCGTGAAAGATAACCTCAGCAGTAAGTATTATGCTGCCGGAGAGAGTTAGCCTCCGTATAACACTTCCAAAGAGAGGGGTAGTCCCTCATAAAAGCCGTAAGGGCCAGTAGATATGTGTGAATCTGTGCAGTGTGTGGGCGGGAGGGTTTTCAAGGCAGTGTTCTGACTTAAAAATGCATTTTAAACTAGACTTTACACACAAACAGACACTCGAAAATGCACCTGAGAATACACACAATCACCATGTAGAACAACAAATGTAACACTTTGCCCACTTTGATCGGCTACTCAGAAAACAAGCTAGTGGGGGGCTCTGGGCTGGGTAGGTGATTAGATATGGGAGGGGAGGTACTGAACAGATTTGGAATGCGCTGCCCAAAAAAGTGCCCACGTCCCTCCCCTCTGGTAAGATGACAGGGGAGAAGGGGGAAAACAAAACACACTAATCTTCTGGCATCGCAGGAAGCCACAAAGCGTCATTTACACAGCGGAGTTAACAGGAGAGTACCGGGCTTCCTGATTTGCAGTGAGCAGCCTTGTTCTAGATAGAGATATTCAGACTGTCAGTATAAACTGCTTCTGTTTTCGTTTTGCATTTATTTCAATGCCAGACTCAGAGCATAAATTTTTCATCACCTGCTAAGCTATGAATAAAAGATTAAAAAAGGAACTGAGAGGGGAGAGGATAGGAGGCGAGGCGGGAGGGACATAGGGAGAGAAAGAGAGAGAGAGAGAGAGAAGGCAAGAAGAGGTACAAAAAGTCTAACAGATGTGGCACATGTGGCACAACACGCCGCCACTGTGTGCATGAGGTCTCCCATTCCCATAGCCTTAGCCCCTCCCGCTCCACCCGGCCCATACCTCAGGAGGAGCACATGGCTGCAGTGTAGGGTAAAGATGCTATAATGAGCGCGAGGCAGAGGAGCTCCTCACCTTGGCTTTTTATAGGATTACCTGAGCGCTGAACTCTGTGCTCTGTGAGGAGATTCATCAGTACAGCGGTTCTCCCTCTCCCTGCCCTCAGCGCTCTCTGACAGCAGGGCCAGAGTGAGATGTCGAAGAGCTGCTGGAAAATTTGCTACACAGAGCTGACAAGTTCAGTTGTGGGTTAAAGAAGAGAGAAGAGGAGAGAGCGAGGGATGGAGAGATGGATGGAGGGATGGATGGATGTAGGGGTGAGGAAAAAGGCTTGGGAGCAACAACTGTACACCCCGTTTGAACTATGAGTGGTAAGCCACACTGAGCTCACTCATTACTTGTATTCACCACATTTATACAGTATTTATTATTCCACTGTGTTCTAGTGCAGCAGTGTATGAGTACCAGCTAATAAACCTACAGTGCAGGATTCAAACTCAAAAGTTTCTGCCAGAAACACAAAAACAAAGAGCACTAAAACCATGTTAATAAGATACACTTTATCCAAGAGTTTAATTATGTTTTTACACTTGTGAAATAAATAAATATTAATTTAAACTGTGCTGAAAAACAACTTTAGGATTGCACTTAAATCTAGTTATGCCTCATATGACCTTGTCACTTGTCAAAGATTAATGCCCAGTCTCCTGAAATATATAGATTATACAGCACTACATGCTGGAGCACACTCCCACATACCATATACAGTATATTATATATAAATATGTGTAGCCAGGAGGTGTAGTGAACGTATGTGCACAGTGAAATTCATCTCTGGTTAGAGAAGAGGTAATATATCCCACCAGGACCTGTGTTCCTCGTAGCAATTTAAAATAATTATTGTGAGACCCGAGCAACGAGACGTCAGCCCCAGCCCTCTGCATTTAAATAAGGTTGTGTGTGTGTGTGTGTGTGTGTGTGTGTCAGTGCACCTGTGTTGATGTGTTGATGTGTTGCCTGCTGAAAACCATGATGGGGGACTGTTCAATTGAATACATAAATCATTGAAAAGACTAAGTTTGAGATTTTTCCACAAGAGGTTTTAAAATAATATTTGAAATATCATACATTTCAGTTGATTTCAACATTTGTGACAAGACTTTGGCAAATGAGCTAAGGATGAATCATAAAAGTTCATAATTACATTCAAAAAGACATAATTTCACAACTTCATTTAAAGTTCTATTTAATACAATCATTCCAACTATTGTGTTTGAGAAAGTCAGAGCAGACAGTCCAGCACCACAACAACAGATGCCTTCACAAACTATACGTCACAACGATACTTTATTTACATTGTGAAATACAATGCAAACAAGATGGCAGTCATTAGGTGGGATCATTGTTATTGTAAACACAAAAAGCCATGTAAGGTCACATATGGATTCAAAACAAGTTGCTTATCCAGAATGTGTGAAATGATAGTGGTACGGTGACAACACTGTGTGACACTATTACACAAACAGTATTAATATAGACTTGAAGAAATGCCGGAGTGTCGACATAACACCACAATAAAGTGATTCAAAAGTGTTATTTTTACTAGAAGAAATAAATAGCATTTGGCAGGTTCACAGATGAAAGATAAATAAAAATGCGTGAAGGTTTTTTGTAAGATGCTGCCACTGATTTGCCCTATACAACACATATCGCCTACACTCTAACCCCCCGCTAGGCGCCACCTCACATCGCCACCTACTCATCACCTCAACTAGTTGTGCTTGAACTTTGCTTGTACCATTCTGTTATGGCCATTTTGCTCACTTAGCTCTATCTCTGTGTCCTTGTTCTTGATTGTGAATGTGACCCTCTTTTATACTATATGATCTTGGACGACATTGTGGCACTTGGCATTGAAACACCATCTGAGAGAAGATCAGAGGTGAGGGCCATGCCAGGAGGAGTTGGCATGTCCCTATCACCCAACCATTACTGCTGCCTCCATCTGTCAATCGGTTTAATGAAATTACCTCACTCACCGATGCACATGCCCATTCCACAATCAAATTCTTGGTACGGCGATCAACAACCTCTCATTCTGGATCTCTGTCAAACTTATTTTAGGCGACAAAGCAGCAAATATCGGCATTATAACTTATACATATTGTTGAGCAACACAAAACACTAATTAAATTTCCCTCCGTTTAGCCACTTCCTTCCTGTAAGCCCATTTGCCCACGCTCCAAATGTCAACAGGATTGGGGCACGTTGAGTGGCATCTGGTGCCACATCAACCAGCGCTCACGGATACAAAAAACCTCACAGCACGCCGAGTTAACCTGGAGTGCGGCCAAACCAGCAGCCATACTCGCTAGCTAAGTGCCACGGCACCAGTCAAGTGCCCGTTCGGCTGTGCGCCCACCCGCATCAGTGCATCTTTCACACACACACACATCCATACTTGCTGGCACTCTCAACCCCCAATGGCACTAGGCGATGACAGGCAAACAGAAGGGCCCTGCCTTGCTGAGCTGCTCCCTGCCCCCAGCACATACTGTACGGCTCCCTAGCTAACCCCAGAACCATAGAAGCTCAGAAAGTCTCGCTGGCAGTCTGTTAGTGCAGGCTACGCAAACAGTGTCAGCTAGAGTAACAGTGTAGCTATGAGAAACTACGGCGCAGTCCAACATCTGAACAGTGATGGGACAATTAGACAGATGCCAATATATGTAAATCTATACATACAAACACATGAGGATTTATTAAGGATAGCCCTGGAGATGTATCATTAATTTTTTCCAGGGGGTCCTGTGCATCTTTAACCTACCAACACAAAAGTCCTTTGGAGTTGTACTGTTTGGTAGATCAAGTTATCGACATGACAGATGTTGTAAACTTTGTCACAAACGGGGTCTATTGTAATGAATTTGGACTGGATTTATGATGGGTGACATTTGGCAGGGGAACTGGACATGTCTCATTTCCTAAACAAACAAGTAGAATGCATGATTTTAAACTGGCTTTTTTATTGGGGATAGGTGAGAAAGTAACAACTGTATGCCTTGTATGTGTGAAAGCTGCCCCTACGATCTAATATAAGAAGGATCTTTTAGGTATTTAGTTTGTACAATTTTTAAATAAGGTAAGAAATGTCTGGTTAGAGTCCAGTAAAAAAAGGGTTCTCTGTACTGTACCTATGATGTCCCATTTCAGCCTGTACCCTCAGCTCCCTGGAAATGAGAACTGACTCAATTACATCCCAACTAAGAGTGCAGATGACAGTGTGAAACAGGCCCAAATAAAACACATCAGGCTGTTCAAATGGGCTGGTTCAGGACCACTGAGCAGCCAACGGTGCCAGCCAGCTAGCCAGCCGGCCAAATCCGTATAGATCTATGGTGGGATAAAAAAGCGCATGCAAGCTCGAAAGCTAGCCATGGTGACTGAGCCCAACATATGTTCTATTCCAATCCATGTCGCTCTTCATTTTCCTGTTCGTTTCCAAGCTGGCCATTCAGCCCTCCCGCCCTCCCAATTTATAATCCCATTTTATGTTCTTTTAAAATACTCTGTGGAGCTATATTGTTGTCCACAAGCAGACATTTTAGACAAATAAATAACAGACAATATGCACATTGTTGTTATCTGAAAATTACACATATACTGTCCAGGCACCACTTATATACAAAATAAAAGAAGTGATTTGTATTACTTTTTAAAACTTGAGATTTCGTCATCTAAATAGTACGAAAATCAAGATTTATAGGAAAAAAGTTAGAACCAGTATCTGCAGGGTTATAGGACTTTTGCCTGCAAGATAAACACATAAACTATTAGGCACATATTTCATAATAACTCAAAAGCGGTAATACTTGAATCTTCTCTTTAGTGATGGAGATTGTGTGCACAGACTGTAGCCAATAGCACACCAAAGAGACTGAAAATAACTCATACTGCACCAGCTCTAAGCCCAGGACAGACTGAGGGGTAAAACAGAGTTCATTAAGAGATTTCAAGGCACCTGAAGTTCATTTGTCTCCCTGCAGCTTCAAAACAAGATAATAGGGACACAGGAAGAAAGAGATGGAAGCAGCATTTCTGTTTTTTCTTCTTAACTCCTGACAACTTTAAATACCATGGTCCCTTTCATCATTATCTCGTCAAATTTTCTGTATAAATTTATAACAGTATGGTTTATTCCACCATGCCTCCATAATGCACTGCAAATACGGGGAATTTAATGACTAATAAATAAATATTATTATATATATATATATATATATATATATATATATATATATATATATATATATATAAGCATTATTGTACCACTCTAAAACAACTTTGTAAAACCCTGTGGGTGGCCCTTTAAGTTAACAAATATTTTGGATTGCGTTCAAATCTGGAATCACTGGCATATTGCATTTAAAGTCTGTACTGCAGCTCAAAAACATAATTTAATATAGCTCAGTTGTCGTCAATGACTGTATTCTCCTTAGTGGACCTTAGTGGACAATGCTGTGGCTAAAAATTGGTCTTATAATCCCACTGTTAGGGTCATCCAAGTGTCACTGGAAGACATACGGCAGGGTGACTATGGGGTGCCCCTTGTGGCGTGGTGGTGTGTGCGTGTTCAATTAGACTTTGCACACATGAACACTTGGCACTGATTTGGGGCTGTGTGTGTTACATGTGTGTGTCCATCTCAGAGGCTGATTAAGATGCACTTTTTGCCTGCGTGGAGAGACACCTGGTCATAGTGGGAAAGTGGGCTGTGGGCCACCAGGGCAAGGCCAGAAACAGTGCAGAGAGAGGCAGGAGGGAGGCAAGATGAGCTACTGCGATACACCCTCACTTACTTCCACACCGAAAGGACAGTTCATTTTGCTGTGGTCAGATAAGGCCAAGCCACATGGCAAAGATGGAGAAACACACTCTGCCAAGAGTTAGATAACCTTGAGTGGGCAAACTGACAGGACACAAATAGAAAACAAAAGCACTCACAAAAGCATTCATTCAATGAGGTCTGCAGTCAACGTAATGCTTTATTACCCAGTGTGTCCTCTTCAGGAAGTTTGACTCATTCCTGCAACTAAAAATGTTTAATACGGTTTATGTACATAATGAGAACAATAAAAAAACAGTATGTATATATATATATATATATATATATATATATATATATATATATATATATATATATCTGTGTGTGTGCGCATATATCTGTGTGTGTGCGCATATATATATATATATATACACACACGCGCACACACACGCACACACACCCCTACATATATACACACACATACATATACATATCTACATATATTTTTTTTGGGTGGAGGAGGGGTACATACACTCACACCTGCATCGAAAGAAGAAAACTAACAGCTTGTAAGACTAAATTAACAAAGCTAAGCGTGAATGGCAGTTTTCCTGGCGTATGCGTGGACTATAAGTAATTGGTGCGTGTCTGTCATTGCCAGCGACAGCGAGGAGAACGTCTTCCTCAGCTGCTCTCCTGTCTGTTTTGTTCACTGCACTTGTGTAAAGTGGGAGAAAATAAGTGTCATTCATTGAATGCAGCTATTCTTTCCATGACAGCTTCATATCTGTAAGTTGGGGGAGGCCACCCTAAAATCCTCCTCTTTTCTGGTAACGCCTTTGACAGGGTGTTAAAAAAGGGCCCCACCTCTTTGTCCAAGGATGGCTAAGCACACACACACACCTACACACTCTCTAATAAGTTTTTACACACCCACTGAACAATGTCCAGGCCTAACAATCAGCCGCACACAGGCGGACTCCTGAAGAGTTTGTGGAGAGAAAGCCTGGCCTTTGTGCCCCTGGCCAGACACAGCTCCTGTTTTAATGCAGCTGATCAGAAGGTTCAATGAGCGCTGAGAGGCAGACTGTATACCTGCACTGGGCCATCTGTCTGACCTCACCACGCACATCTTCTCAGCATCTTCGCCCTCACTTATGGGTCGGTCACCATGGTAACAGCTGATATGGTTACTGATCCTCATGTCTATAAAGAGCAAAGAGACGCTGTCCCGACACAACCTCATGCAAAATACAACTAACAGAGGTAAATCAAGATATTTGTTAAAGCTTAAAAAATAATAAATCCATTCATCCATTTTCTGCTCATCCGGGGCCGGTACCCGGGGCAGTGGTCTAAGCAGGGACTCCCAGTCCTCTCTCACCCCAGACACTTCCTCCAGCTCCTCTGGTGGGACCCCAAGGCATTCCCAGGCCAGCTAAGAGACATAGTCCCTCCAGCGTGTCCTGGGTCTTCCCTAGGGCCTCCTCCCGGTGGGATGTGCCCCGCACACCTCTCCAAGGAGGATAAAATATAAATATCCACTTAAAATACTTTTCAAGATGTGAGACAAACACATCATCAGGCAGTAAACCAGCTGACACTATTTCAGTTTAGTCATGGAAATATACTGACAACTACCAAAAAATAAAAGACTAAATGTACAAACTGATCAACAAACATGGTTTAAACAGCCTAACTGAGATATTTAGAAAGCTATTGATTAGAGAAGAGAGAGTAAGCATCACAATAAAGTTGACGAAAGAAAATGAACTCAAGTCCACGGCATATGTTTTATTAAGCAGGGCCAATTAATCAGAGTGCCAGGAGCAATGTGGTTCTTTCATTGAATATTACAATTCCCCTCATTCTACTGTGTTGTTTTCTTTGTATGCTCTACTGTTTAGAGTTGTCTATGGAGTAATTCTTAACAAAGTAACCTTTTGACCTCTCACACGTGGCTGACCGCTAGACCACACTGCTCCATGACTGCACAGGCTATGAAGGAGCACATCCCTGAATATTTCAATAATCAATCAAATATTTATGTAACACTGAGACAATGGGCTGGTGAAGTACGGCACAGGAGTGGAACAACCGCATGAAAGGGTGAAAATATCTGTTATGATTCATGAATAGACGTGCATTTTGTTTTTGTTTACATTTTACACATTGACCAACTTATTTTAAATTGGGGCTGAAACAATGTGAATTCACCGACGTACTGTATATGCCAAATGCGTTATGGATTTAGGAGCTTTAGGAGCTTTAATAAGTTCATATTTTAAATGTGGCCAGAAGAACTGACAAAAAAATTTAATATGAGATGACAAACTTATACAATTATATCAGAGCTAAACTACAGCATTAACAGGTTTTATGCAACCCTATTTCTGAAAACATTTTGCTAAAAGAAACAAGTTACTGAAGCATAATTTCAACAATCTGTGTTAAAATATGATTAATATACATCTTTGTCATATATATGTTTCTCACTAGTTTAATAGTTTTAGAAGACAACCAATATATAAAAGAAGAAATATTAACTGTTCCATAAAATGTATCAGGACAATTGTGAACAACAGTCACCATTTCGTCTTTGGCATTACACTGGATTGACGTGGTGCGAGGTGCGTGGCTCAAAGGCAAAGGGTAGTGAATAGAAGAAAGAGCGAGCGCCCTGAAGCCCCCATTCTGATATGTTGTTCTCTATTAAATTAGCATGGGTCCAATATTAAAATAATAACATTTTCCTCCACAGTAAACGCATTGAGTTCCCAAATCAATACCTCTGCCTCATAATGCCAAAGTATCATTACAAATAATACGAGCTTAGTTGTCGCAATTTATTGGGCATTAGAAAAAATACATAGTGGCTGTTCATATTATAGATTGAATAATGGCTGAAATGTCACCAGTCCCTATATGTCTTAATGGGATTTCTTCTGTGCTGGCCCCAAAATAGTGATGATTAAGAATTTGTAGAAGGAAGCACTTACTACGCGCTCTATATGCGTTGCTCTCCACTTAAGTGAAAAATGGAAACCCAAGGCAAACTTACAAAGTGAAGGATTACCTTGTACTTAATTGCCTGATTTAAACATCCTTTATGAGCTCACCGTAACTAAAGGCACCAAAACCTCACGTCTATCAGGACCCACAAAGAAAATCCATTAAGGGTACACTTGAGGAAAAACTACTGCCAAAAGTAGTAATCATTGATTGTCACTTACAAATTAGGGGAATAAAAAGAACAAAAACATGGGAGAAGAGTGACAATTGTATCATCTTTGGGCTGATAGACGGTGCAGACAGAGGGGTGAAAACAGAATGATAGGGAAGTATACAGCTGCCTCGCGAAGGCCTCTGTCAGGCTCTCCATGGCCTTATTGGATGAGCCACTCTCAAGGTACTCAGTCTCTATTCAGTGCACGAATCAATGGCTCCTGATTAGATTTCGGAGGGTTACTATGCTGTTTTTGTTTGTTGTGACATCTTCGCCACGCTTTGTGAGGTCTCCGCGCTCCTGTCTGACAAAAGCGCCACCTCCTCCAATGGCGGAAGAGGCTGAGGAACGTGGATACAGGACCTGGGGGAAGGGGATTATATAGCGGACCGTCAAGGCTGATTGGTCTTTATGTCGTAATGCATGTTTCCGTTAGCAGATAGGATTACATGTACATAACTGGTTTTTATCACTGCGTAAAATGTAACTATGACTGCATAGTTCTTCATAGCTTTGGAGGAATATTTTTGGTTTGGTTTTGAGGTGTCAATCACTCAATGTGTGGTAACTACATTAGAAGGGCTGAGAAAATCACAGTGTAAGGTGGAATCTATTGCAAAAGAGACAATATTCAGAACTTTAGACATGTGTGGTATATATTCCAGCAAGTCAGGGATCTATTGACAGAAAAGTATTGAATTAAAATATATATTAAAGTGTATTTCTTATGATAATGTCAGATTTATTCAAGTACACAGACATTCGTTTTAGTTTTCCACATGGGAAAACATGATCTATCAGACACTATTTCTGCATTTCATGGCTCTACCTTTAGTCTGATTATTGTTTATAGTGACTAAATACTTATTGAAGCTTCTATGTCTCTATGAATAAGTCAGTCTCACAAGTTTTACAGTGTGGAGCACGCAGTACAATCCTCAGTATGGACAATTTATAGTGTAAAATATTTACCAGAAGCAGTTTGAGGAAACATATCCCATTGCATCCAAGCCAAGTCAAGGCCAACCCTCACAGCGATCCAGAGTAAAACCGCCTATGTGATAAGAGGCTGAAAGAATCCGATAAGCTCGAAATCTAAACAGGGCCAAAGCATCTGCCTCAATAATAAATGTGCCATGCTAAAAGGTTACTTGAACTGGCGGATTCAGATTTAATTGAGGCTATGTGATGAATAATTAATCTTTTTCCCAGAGAACACAAGGCACAGTGGACAAGCTAATGCAGAAATCCCACAGCGAAAAAGAAGAAAGAGTTGGCAAAACAGACGAAAAGATGGAGGGCAAGACTATTCCGCAAAGTCCTATGAAGCCCACCAGAGCGCTGCTACTACACAGCGCGGTCAGGGCATGATGTCACCCACTACATCATCGCCCTGGTAACCGACCTGCGCACAAGGGAATAAAGAAATGGAGCTTTTAACATGTGAACACAAACACTCAAGAGGGACGATAAAACTGAGCTAAAAATGCAAGGAATAATCAAAACATCAGTGAGATAAACCAGCATGCGATGATGACGATGATGATAGCCGTAATGCTAATCAGTATGACGAAGCATTTAACACGTCTTTAATGTTTTCTAGCTTTGCCTGTCCCATTTTTTTTTTCTGTGTTGGTATTTCAACTGGGGATGTCTACTTAGATGTGTGTTTTTAAAGCGGAATGCCACAAGTCTGTTGAGGCTAACAACAAAAGCAAGCTGGTGTAAACAGTTCCCCCTTAAGAAGATAAAGAACAGTTGGGATAGCTCAACTTTGGGGAGACTCCAACGTGACTTTTGGCCCAGCTGGCTTGAAAAACTGCACTCTTCTAGATCTATAAAATACAGATGCTTTCTTTGTTACACTATAATCATTCCAACCGTTGTACTGTTCTTGTCAGTACAAAAACAAAACAGATACACCAACAGTATTTTAAAACCTATGCTATATCAATATGCAATTGAGGGCACATTAAGAGGCAGGTGACTTATGAGATATTTATTGATCCTTACAGCTTATTAAGCACAGTGCTGCTGACCCTAGATGCTACAAAACATGCAATTAAGTATGAATAATCCACCCATTGTCACCCTTTCATTGACCTATTAAGAATATAAATTCCTCTGCCGCAAATCCATAACAAGATCCCAAATAAGATCGGAAATGCATGAGATTCTTATATTAGCAGTTCATATTTTTGTTAACTCTCAAATGTGAATGCTCCTGGACATACAAAATGTTTACTTACAAAACCCTGCTATCAAAAAACTACCGTAATGATCATCAGGAAAGTTACATTTTTCCCCTACTCTCTAGTGGCATCTGATCATTTAGCCAATCAAATCATGAGCTAGATGATTGCCATGACAACCCAAAAGTCAAAAGCTCAAAACACTATTTTGTACAGTATAGTAAGTATAATGGACCATAAAACGAGGAATGCCCAGTCCTTCATAAGTCATCCCCGTTTTGTCCCTCTCGGGGGTACTAGGCTGCTCCCCTCTGCGGCTGCTCTGACTCTGGGCTCCACATTGCTGAGGTAGCGGATTGTGGCGGCGTAGAGATGCCTCTGTCAGAAACGTGCTTATCCCCTCACTCGAGCCACCCTCTTATACATAAAATATCAAACATCTGAGGGACAATATGCTGACCTGCCGTGACCTCCACACATGCCTTAGCACACAAAGGGATACACTAGCACACGCGGGCATGCACATACACACACGCAGACTCGGGAGCGTGCACAGATGAATGCTGGCATACAGTGACATACACAAACGCACAGAGCCTCACATCCCCCACTCGTACGTGCCTGGACTTTCTTCTCCGTCTCTGCCACATCCCTCGCATGATCTATTTGCGACATCTGGCGGCGCCCGCTATATTCATGGTTAGAAAGATACAACAGTAACAGAGGGTAGAGGGAGAGAGAGAGAGCTGGTGGGATGCTGAGGCTTCCTGGGACGATTTAAATTGAGAGAATGTTAAAAGGAAAGGATTGTTAATGGGAGATAGATATAACTTGAAAATGATTGGCAAATTGAGTAAAACGATGAAAAGCTGCGAGCACATCAAATTCCATAGCTAAAGGCTTGGGTACCCCCTAGTGGGAGCCCTGCGGCAATCTGGCCCTTTTGGATCTGACTGGGGGTGTATGAGGGGTTCTGCAGCAGGCTGCCATGAATCCATAGGGGTCAGAGGTCAGCCTTCTTGAGTTGCAGTGACATCATAACAATGGGACACTTCTCGAGCCTCAGAAACACAAGCTGATCCATTCTGCTGAGGCTAAGGCACCAGGCCCCTCTTTTCCCACACATTCACACCCGGTGCCAGACAGGCAGAGAGCCTCACCCCAGAACCCCCAGCCCCCCCAGCCCCCCACCCCATCCCTTTTTCTTTCTCTCCGCTCCTTCTTTCAGAGGCTAGATTAAAAGAGATGGCTTAATTCGGTCTAATTATCTACCCTTACCCTCTCCGTGCTTCCTCCCCCTCTTTTTTTCTGTCTCGCTCTTACTATATCTCACTGTGTGGATACTAATTAGCTGATGTGAATTGTATCTACTATACAAATAGACTGAACAATTATGTAAAAAATGTATAGGCAGCTTTTTAAAACATTACACATTCACAGCCCCAGTACAAGCCTGAAGTATTCCTCCCCACTGACGCATTACATAAACTGGCTTTGATGTGGACCAGACAGCACTATGGTACCATGACTGATGATATTCATCTCACATTATGAAATTGCAGAGATAATTGCGAGACATAGGGGGAAAGCTGGGTTTAAAAGCTCTAAACACTGAACAGAGCTGTCAGCTAAACCTACAGCACGACGGCAATTTCAACATGGGAACGCATTTGATCATCACTCTAAGTTTATTAGAGCCAATAAATGATGCATTTTCATTCACATCTTCATTTGCTTTATGTAATAATCCTGCAGTTGGAGTGCATTCATATACACGTTACATAAGCAGAAATCACATTAATGAGATCATACACTTGTGTTGAAAGTGCTAATTAGTTGCTGGGCTGAGGCTAAGGAAACTAGGCGAGGATCCTAGTGACTTCTACCATTGTTTCCTAATCCCCTGCACACATTCATAATTCATTCCATCACGAACAGCGATGATACAGCACTGCTCATTTTGTGTTTTTTTCTTTTTTTTTTACTTTGTCTCTGGTAGAAAGATGATTTTTTCTGTCTTTTTTTCCCTTCACTTCTTCCTTCCTAGCTGTGAGGTTTTACTGCGATCATAATAAAATGTGCAAGCCAGGGATGTACGCCTCGGGAGCCAGCTGTCGGCCACTTTGACAGCTTCATTTGCGGTGTCGCTCTTTGATCCTTCCTGTCACTGATATCCAACGCCACTGAACATACATTTGCCCCTCCAAACCACATATAAATAAATAAAATACCGAACTGTGTGTTATGAAGCCAAGCGAGGCAGGCTAGTTGGTTGTTTTGGTACATCTGCTGTGAAGTATAGCTCCCGCCTTTCGGTCTCCATCCACCGCTGCAATGCTTCGCCACCCTCAGGCCTGATCTCTTTTGTAAATGGTCTCTGACACACACCCACCTACTCGCACAAACAAACACATGCTCCGCACTGTACCGAAATAACAGCTGAATCCTGCCCAACTGTAACTCCCCCTTGCATGTAGTATAGCGCATATTCCCAAAGTGCTCCATTACTGCGAAGGCAACTGAGAAAGAGAGGTGTTGTTAAGATATGAGGAGCAAGGTGTAACACGGAAAAAGCCCCCAAAAATACAGATGCAGCACACCTGGTATAATGTGGTGATGCAGAGGGGGGAGAGAAAGAGAGAGCAGGAGGGAGAGCCGGAGGGGTGCTGATTATGATCGCTGCTGTCAGGTCTGAGATGCTCTGATGACTGAGATACATATCTGCTCGCACTGATACAAATACATAGAGACAGATATGTGCCCACACTGGCCCTCTACTCAATGCAACCAGGAAAAAGAAATACAGCTAAAGATAACACGTGGAACCGATGTGTATGTCCTTATAAGAGCAACTTTTAGGATTTTTTACCAAACTGTATCAATTTGGGTTATGTAAAAATAAAGTGAGCGGAAAAAATAATATATTGCAACTGCATGTTCTGTACTGATATCGTATTGTTTTGGCATGATTTTAAGTGACACGACTTGAAACAAGAACCTAACACACACTACAGATTGCAGTATGAGTATTTGTTCATAAAAAGTTTCCATGAATTGCTTTGATAAAACAGAAATACTTTGGAGAGTGTGTGTTATGGTTAAATGTGACTCAAGTACTCTCAAGTTGATGTAGAGTTTTGAATAAAATGTAATCTCCAACTCTTCAAGAGAAGCATGACAAAATTCCACATAATTATTTTTACATCTTCCCCAATCTGACAGAAACTCTTATTCTTACAGATATTAGAATGCATTTTAGAATTTTCAGCTTTGTTTGTAACACTGAAACATTTTTAACAGTGGCTAGACCTCAAGTGCAATGTACAAGTACAAATTCTACACCCATGAGCTTTTGAAAACAGTCCAAGAAGCAGAACAAAATGCGAGGTGAGTGGGCCAGACTTTCATCTTAACTATTTTTTCTCTTGAGGATCCAAGGAGAACTACATTGATATGGCGACAAGGCGAAAAAAAAAGCAAAACCTTCAAAAGGACAAAGGTGCAAGCGAGAGGTTGGAGCTAGGTCTGGCAACCTTTCAACTCCCACTACTTTGTCAAATGTCTGTTGGTGTACAGTAGAGAGGTGGCGAAGGTCTGTGTAAAGGACACGAGGACAGCTCACCTTGAGAGTGTAGGGGAAAGAAAACTCCACCATCTAGACTTCTGAATTACTCTAAAGAACATGCAAAAGAATAGCTACCAGAATGGAGAAGAAGAGAAAAGCTGTGAAGTGTGGCTAACCTTGAGAACAGTGAGGGGCGCAGGGAAGGTCTACCACATGCTGATAAGAAGGGCTCTTTTAAAGCCTGGAGGAGGAATACTCAGACGGAGGGGATAGGCAGGCCCACTGATTGCAAGGTACAGTCCAAGGGTCACACTTTGAATCATAAAGGGCAGACACACACACCTTGGCCATAAGACAGCCATTAACACACTCACACAGATACACAGTTCTCTTCTGTCATTACCAAACCTGTAGAGACAAATTATAAAACATTTGCTGTGAAAGGAAGAAAGATAGAAGGAGGCAGGACAGGGAGCCCCGACAGTAATCTAAATGTCCTTTCTTATGATTGTCATTGGCATTCTTGTAGACTGGCATGTAACAGGACTATATGTCAAATATCACTACTCTCGGCTCCGTCTTCTCTAAAGGGTAGAGCGGTATTCAGAATGTCACCAGAAAAAAGATGATTCCAGCCAGCCTAAGTCCAGGACCTAAAGAATCTATCAAGATCACTAAATGTCTCAGGTAGCAAATTCAATCACACAAGCTGTTCTTAACAGCCATGACAAAAGGCAAACAAAGTTTCTTTTTGAGAAAATAACAAAGAGAGAATTGATTTGAGCAAAAGCCCATTCACCTTAAGAACAATTCCACTGCTTTAGTTTTTTATTTCATTTTCTCCTCCCCTCTTCCCTTTTCATTGTCTTCTGTCAAAAACAACTTGGGCTAACATAGCAAGCTGTCATATCAAGGCCATCCCCAGCATCTTACAAAGGGGAGAATTCTGCAGCAGCTCTCCGACAGGCAACCGTCATCTACACACAAGATGCATAAAGACCGGAGGGAAAAAGCTTTTTTTATTTGAACCACAGTTCCTGCCCTGAGGACAAAACCATTACAGCACAGTGAGGGAAGTTTTCCATGCAATAACTGAATAAATAGAAACTGCTTGGAAGAGATCAAAATTCAAACCTTTCAAGTCATTCAAATGTGTTATAGAGTGCAATAAACGAGTGGAGCATTTTCATTCTGGATAATGTCATTAGCGACAAGGTAATTGTTATCTTGCAGACAGATGTACAAACACATTGGTTACCAGGCGGCTTAACCACAATGTATCTGCGATCTGATCATAAAGCAGTGCTATAACAGTCTTTCATCACAGCCGAGTGGACACACACCCGCGTACACGCTCACTTTCAACATCGGCAAATGCTTTCAACCATCAACATCATAGAAGCCAGATAAGTGTGCCCGTCTTTTGCAACAACCACTGGGGAGGTGAGAGGCCTTGTAGTCAACATACTGAAAGACTACTCAATGATCAAAGACTGAGAAAAACATGACCCGTGATGGTTTCTCCAAGATAGGAGTAAGAGGGGTGGTGGGGGGCAGCAGGTAAAAGGAGAAAAGAGTTGAAAGAAATAGAGAGTAAAGAGCTTCATTTTGGTGAGGTGAAAACAGTGTGTGCAGGAGCCGGCAGTGGCAGAGGGCAGGCAGGGAGTTACCTTTTACCACCACTGATATACGAGTCAGTTTTACCAAATAAGATAATGTACAACTTGTTTTTAGAGTCCCCTGGCACATGGTGGTCTCTGGATGGCAAAGACACTGGACTACCCAGAGAGAACATGACCGGTGTTTCGAAAACTGTGGTACTGGAGGTGGTACGTGGGCTGTTGGTTTGTTAAATTTAGAGACACATTTCTTAGGTGGTACTTAGGTGATGTGATTTTGAGCAGGGACTGAATGATAAAAGCCATATGCGGCGATGATGAAGAGCTTTATAAAGAAAAGGTATTGTCCCGTGATTTGCAAAGAGCAGACATCCAGACTCACTCAGAGCGATCAATTAATGGCCTGTAGCGGTGGTGAGAGCGCCAACTATTCTTCCAGCATGCCCTTGCACAATAAAAAAAAAAAATTCAAACCTATACTAGGAAAGAGGTGACTTCTGCTAGCACAAAAGCATATGAGGAACATGCATATATAAGAGTGTTGATTTCAGGTTGGCTGTTCACCCTGACTGCCCATAGATTTGCAAAGACAAGCGTCAAGTGCTCACCTGTAATGGCAAAGCGGCAGAAGGGCAAGATGGGTCAGTTAAATTGTGTACAAGAGTGTCTGAGTAGACCTAAGTGTTTTGTGTGTGTAATCGCGCATGTGTACTCAACTGTGAAGTATGCGCACTGTGAGGGAGAAGTAAATATACAGAAAAAAGTGGAAACAAGTGTAGAGGCAGCACTCGGACAAAAGCTGCAGACCACAACGATGGCCACATTAGAATATGAATCTGACGCTACTGTGATTCTGGCACTTAAAGAGCCCCAAAAGTCAAGTGTCAACTATTACGTGTCATCAGCGGCGACACAAGGTCAGCGGGTGGGACAGATGAGGTCAGCCATGGCGCTCACCCTTTCTCTCAACATGCACCATTAAACAGTCCCATAGTGGGCAAAAAGACTGGCTGTCATTTGGCTGGAAAATGGTTCACTGGTGACAAGAACAGATTTTCAACATTTTGCAAAGACGAGCAAAAGTACTTTTATAGTGGTAATGTCACGTTTAATCCAATTAGTCAAACAGAAGTAATGAGCAATGATTTGATATTTTACATAATATTTAACATGGGTTGCCTTTCCCAGATGCAGCTCATTCCCTCTGATTAACTTTTAAACAGGTACAAATAAAACGCACATGTAGGCAACAGAATGCTGAATGTATAAAATGCCTCAGTTGTTTGCTGCTAAACCGGCTCTGTAATTACCTGAAGCATGTTTTAATTGTTGCATGTTCTACTCTTAATATTAGTCAACGCTTTAGTGGCGCTCCAAGTGAGATTGATTGGATAAATCAGTCGGAATTATGGGGAAACAGGAGGCATGCCAATCAGTGGAGTGTGCTGTGTGTCTGGGTGCGTGCCAGTCTATGAGCGCACACATGTACGTTTGTTGGGATGTGTGCGAGTGCGAGAGTCTGTGTGGAAGTCTAAGGCTGACAGCTGGGCTTGTTCAAAAGGCTTACTGAGCATTCTGTCTGTTTGGGAGGCAACAAGCGCACTATCTGAACAGGGATCTAAAACCTGTGTCAACAGCAGAGTACGACTAGTGTAAACAGCCCCAGAGTCAACATGTTCAAACTCAAATAACCATTCCACTACAGTCTATTGTAAAGAAAACAAGTCAAACATTTGAAAAGTCAGATTTGTAATGAAATTGGACCAAATAAAACACACCAAATACAAATACCACACAGACTAGTCAATAAAAGTGGAATATGTTGTTTTTTGTGTGTGGTTCCTTTATTATTCTCTCTACACATCCTGTGTATGACACTGCTCTGTGTATGTGCACAGCAGTATGTCAGTCCATCAGCATGTCGGCATCACAGCCCTTCACTAAGTCCCAGATTAACAGTGACAGGCAGAGATCCCTCTAATTATCTCTTCCTGGACCACATGCAAATGGAAAGCAGACAGAGAGCAGTGATTGGCTGGGGCAGTCTGGGCACTGCCGTTGGGCTAATGAGCCTGGCGACAGGAAACAAACTTGTGATGCAGTACCAAAACAAACTCCTCCGTCACACACGCTTGTGCGGGAGTAAAAAAAAAAACAGCTCCGCTGAATGGTGCTTATGATGTTTAGTTTGCTCTCAACATAAACAGCAATCAACCTATATATGATGGGAAGAGAATCCATTCAAAAGTATTTACATGTGTGCGAAACAGTTTGTGTGTGACTTAATGTAATCACAAGAGTGATATTTTGATTTGTCTGTGACTTTAGGTAGTTGTATGCGTAAATTCCTGGTGTGTGCGTGACTAAGTATAGTCAAGCACAAAAATAAGATTAATATGAAATACCTGTGAACAGTGAACTCAAAATGTATGCACAAATATCATTTTACAGATGCACAAAATTGTTTTACACTCACAAATAAAACACTACTTTCACACAGATCGGTGTGATCTGCATGCACACACCTTTTTTTTAATTTTCAATTTATTGTGTCTTATCCAGCTGTTTCCACATAAGTCAGACTGTATAATATGGAAAGCTCAATCTCCCAGCTTTAGGAAGACCCTGAATGCATCATCTACATGTGGATCAGATCTCCCTGACGATTTTGTCAAAAGTCCTTGTCCACAGCTGGAGGTTTGTGCACATGTAACTACCAGTCTGTAAGTGTGAAACCAGTGTTGTGTGTGTGTGTGTGTGTGTGTAAAACAGTTTTGTGCATGAAATGATTTTTGTGCATACATTTTGAACAGTTCACATATATTTCATGTTGATAATTTAATGGCTCTCTTATTTTTGTGCTTGATTATAATTTGTCATGCCACATCAGGAATTTAATCATACAACTACCTAAAGTCACAGACAAATTAAAAATACAGATACGACAAATGATGTCACAGACAAATCAAAATATTATACTTGTGATTACATTAAGTCAAGCACAAACTGTTTTGCACATGTGCAAATATTTCTGAATGGATTCTCTATGGATTCAATACCATTTAACACGTAACTTGTTGCAGTTTTGTTGCTAGACATTATATGGCCTTACACTTTAATCAGGGGTTAATGGTTAGTGGTAACTCTAGCAACTGCAGACATGGAATTTAAGTGCAGTTAATTAGAAGAATACAATGAAGGACTGGAACAGACGGCCTCACTCTGCCTCTTGACAATAGACTGCTGCAGTCAGCTGAATATAGATCAGCAGTAAACATGGCAGCAGCGTAAAACAGTCCACGTCCTAAACTCCAGTCCATCTTAACTGGATGAAAGCTTCTATGAAATATATTTTGAAAGGAGATTTGGGGGAAAAAAAAATAGGAATAGGAATAGGGACATCTTAACCCACAGATAACACTGTCAGTTGTACATCAGCACGTACTTCAGTTGATATTATTTCAGTATTTCACTACAAATGACAAACAATATAATGTTTTCAACGCGTTCATGTTTATTCAACTCAAGACAAGAAGAACCTTGCCAATGTTCCACCCTGACTCAGGCAAATGAGTCTCATATACAGGCTCTTACTAACGGGATAGCATTTTTTAAAGATGAAATGTTGAAATGGGATCTTTGGAAATCACATGCATTATCAATGCAAGGGCCCATATGGTATTTTGGTGACATATCTCTAACAATCTTTGTATACAAAGAGGTAGGGGCAGAACAAATAAAGATTCCACCAGTGAAGATAAATTATCATTGACCCTGTAGTAAGACTTGAAGTTGTATGAACAGATGCACCACAGTGGAGGTGAGAGAGAGGAGGTAAAGAGAGGCTGCAGATGAATACAGCAGAGGGGAAGCACTGGTGGAGGGGTGAGAGAGGCAGTGCAGCCTGCTTCACTGGCTGACAGTTGACTCTGTTGGATGTGACTTTCACAGTCTGCTGGCGGTTTGTGTGGAAGCCATCACATCTGTGACTGGCCGTTTGATTAATGAGCCTCTCAGCTTGTCTGTGCAGTTTGAGAAGGGGCCACGGCCTTATCCCAGGCATCACTGATTTATTCGCCTTCTGAGCAAACCCCCAAATATCACACACACTGAAACGTAAGAGTACAACATTCACACGCACACAAGCAGACACATGTAAGCTCTCCATGAGATGAATACAGTATACAAGTTGGCGCTGCACACGTGCATGTAAACTGGCAGACATGAGAACAAATGGCTGTGCACAAGCCTCCTCCACCACCTGCTTAGGGCTAATGTGGACCTAAAAGTGTCACTTGTCCTGGACTGGTGCAAAGAGAACAAGCCATGTACAAGTATGCAGATAAAAGATGTCTTCTGTCTCCACAAACACAAACACACATCCTCAGATGTCAGTCAGTGGTGGAACACACTGAAAGAAGCCCTTGCTCAATGACACATCACACTTGTTTAGTTTTTACTGACAAGTCTTTTGAATTTCTGGCCTTGTATGATGGAGAGTCTGATAATGTTTTTAGCAGTAGCCATGAAATGTCACTGTGGCTAACCTTGAAGCGCTACTACTATGTTGTTTAATGTTGTAAATACTGGAGAAACCACATGTTCAAGATGTGAGGGCAACATCACTATTCAGGAGAGATAAATTGTAAAATACTTGCAGGTACATAAACGCACATGAGTGTATGCTTTCCTTAAGGCGCACAATACCCCACACGGAAACACAGCCTCTCATTCCCTGAAGCATAAAGTAAGACCATTAATCCAGACACACTCAGACACAGCTTCTCCCTAGGTTGATCAGCGTCCATGGAGGAAGACGAACATTCTGACATATTTGTTTTTATTTTATTCCCTGAGAAAAAGGCCTGCCATATGGCAGCGCCCGTGAACAGATGGCGTTTGCCCACTTCCTGAAAGCACAAGCGTCTATCGCCGCAATTTAAGGAGTTGCTCAAGCAAGAGAATGCCACAGACTGGCATTTTTCCACAAACTGCTATTGTTATAGACCTGAGGCTAACTGCAACAATGAGACAATGCAGTGGAAATGCTTTAGTGTTCAGTACTTACAGTGTAACTTACCATATTCAATTACCAAATCCAGTAGAAATGTGACATAAAAAAGTGATAGAAAATGTATATGGGCAAAATGAAGAAGATTATGCAGCTCATATCAGTTACCTTTTTAGGATGCAGGCTACACAGCCGTGGGCAGGCTTGTAGACGTTAGCATGAATGTCCTTGGTTGAAATCAGGTTTTTATGATGGAGTAGAAGAGCTGCCCTGTGACACACAAAGCTTCATCTCTCATACTTGGCAACACCTTATCAACCAGGTCAGACGACCTCCTCGACACAGACACACCGCAGCAGCTCCAAAAGTCACCTTGGAACAACACAAGTCTCCTTTCACACTTTAACTCTACTCTGTACTTCCAATAGACTCAATGGAGAAATGACACAACGGTTACAGTCCACAAAGGCCTGGTCTCACAAGCATGGTTAGGAAAGAAAGGACATTTGTACCATTAATTCACACATATAAAAAGGTTATGTTGCTTTTGATAGCTCTATATAAAAATTTGCTCTGACAAACCGAACGAATGTTCAGTAAAGAAGAGAAGTTTTCAAGGGTTGACCAAGGACAAATCAGATGAGCTAACCATTCAAAGATCACTAGCTTAAGTGAAACTATTCAGATGAACCACTTGGAACTTTAAGTTTATGACTTTACAATGCTCTATCAGAGTAGAAAATATATAGCATTGTGGACACATTTCCATCTGTAAATTATAACAATTAAAAAGAACCATAGGTTTCTTCAAGGTGAAATGTTAAGTACGTAATTAATCTATGTAATAAGAGAAACTTTTCTTTGCCATCAAAAACTTGAAATAAGGAAAATGAAGGGAAAGTGTACTTAGCCAAGTTGATGATAATTTATTAAAGGCACTCACTATTATTAAAGGCAACAAAGAAAAACTATAAACAACAGGAGCATAACTTCAAAAAGTCTTAAAAAGTTTGGTGAAGTGCATCGCTCCTTCTGAACAGGCTGTCTGTGAGGAGGCCAGGTCAGCCCGTCAACCAGGCAACCCTGGGGGTCCAGGGGGTGGTATTAATCAGTCTGGTTTCTGCTGAAAAGCTCAATCTGCAGATGATGGATGAGCCATCGCGGTGAGGGAACTCAAGTGACAGGTGACAAAGAAGGACACACACACCTGTATAAATCCACTGACTCCTGTCTCTGTGCCACAGTGTAACAGTGTGGAGGCAGCAGGCCAGTGTTTATGTGAGCAGAGTGTCTCAGCATGTGCTGCTGTCCTAATGAAGTCATCTGAACAGTGATTTAATAGCCCCAGTGTAAAAGCCTACTGGCCTTAACTCATAGTCCTGCTCCATTAGAATATGATATAAACCCAGGCCACAAAAAACATCCTTCCACTAGAACAATAGATATGAGGTCAGCGGATCACAGCAAACTGTAGCTGTGTGTGTGACGAGAAGGTTAGTCATTAATGGGGAATACATTTGTAACATAGATATACCATAAGGCGTAAGTAGCACTAAAATAGTTTAGTAATAGAAAAAGTAAACTTTAAGTAACATGGTTCCTATTTTAATATGTACTTTAATACACAAATGAATGCATGACATATTTACTTTTGTGTTTTTGTAACCCAGTTCTGTAAACCAGAAAGTGTCCGATAACCTTTAAGCGGAACTGAGTTAGAGCAATAAAATCTACTCTTTTTGTCCTAAAAGTTCAGCTAGCAGAATTTAAGGCACAGTGAGATTAGGGTAAATTACACTGTGTATGTATAACTCCTGCCCATGTCCTTCTGCCTTCTAGATCTCATGTCAGCATTGACAAGCCCAATCTCTTCTGAAGTCCTACTCTTATCTGATTTTATATTCCCCCCGTTCAGTTCCTTTTCATGACTGCTCCAAAATGAATTTGCTTCAGTCAAGCAATGACAGTATCTGTTTTAACATGCAACAAAGCGGCGTACAAAAAGAGAAAGAATAGCCGAAGAGGAAGAGGAGCAAAGGCATTGAGGCGACCGAGCTCATCAGAGCAGAGCACTTCACCCTTATTAGACCTGTGTCCTTGGCAGATGCAGAGCTTGCCCTTTGTTAGAAAGGTGTGCATGTGTTACAATGGTGGTGATTTAGAATGGATTGGGTGTAGGCGTGGAGACAAGGTGCAGTAGCCCCATGGCTCCTGATAGCTGGCAGTGTGACAGCTGTGAATGGAGAGCAGGGAACAGCCTGAAGTATTGCCATCTAATATGTGTCACATACCTGCATAAATATTTATGCCCATTGCAAAGCTGAACAGGAGAGAGCGGGGGGGCTGATGGACTTGGGCAAAAACTCTTCAATCAGGTGACCAACATCTGAGATAACCACTTTTCATCTTAAGCCAGTCTGTCTTCTTCTGTGGCTGTGAGGTGTTAAAGGGACTAGGGAGCAGACCTTTCTGCGCTCTCATCAATCATTCCGTCATGTTAAAAGAGTGTATTAACATAGACACTTCACTGTAATGCATCACAAATGATACACAGTATGTCTATGCTAGGAAGAAGCATTCTGAACAGCTGGTAATGAGCAGCTGCATGAATGTATTATACAATAGACATATATAGTGGAAAATTCAGATTATACAGTATCTTGACAAAACTATTAATAGTTTTAATACCTTTAAGGTTAGCTAAGTCGCATCAAAGGTCACATTACAGCTGACAAACGGGAGCTAGTTGGTTGGGGTCAGTGCAAACAACCATATACATTCAGTAACCATGTGCCCACTGCTACAATATTTTCCAGACTATAAGTCGCACTTTTTTTTCACTTTTTTCATAGTTTGTCGGGGGGTATATGAAATTATTAAAATATATGATTTCACATCTTCGTTATTGTCACATTGACAATAACCATGCGAGGCTCTCTAGGCTTGTGTGTAATTTTTAGGGGCTCATGTTAGCTCCGCTCTAGCTGCCATTGCACTTGGTCAGAACTGATCATGGGGCTTCATTTCTGTCCGTTGGGCAGATTATAACCAACACAACTGTTACAATGATTCATCCTTCTTAGTATACTTCCATGGACAAGCAACAGGAAAATATTTCACATATCAGGAATCGCACAACCCAAACAATGAATCACTTCTGTGATTCACTGTTTGACAAAGTTTAAATGTAGGCTCAAAACAGTTATGTTGAGCTGTGCATATGACTGAAAGGTTTTTATTCTGCACTCTTCTTTTTTTAATGTTGATTTTACAATGATTATTTATGTTTTGATTGTTTTGTATTGATTGATTTTAATGTCATTATGTAAAGCATTTTGAATTACTTTGTGTATGAATTGTATACAAAGACACTTGCCTTGCCTTTTGTGAAGCACAAGCTAAACCCTAGCATGAGCCCTGTTCAAATAGTACATCTTAAAATCCTATTCAGTAGACCATAGTTTCAAATACACCACTGAAATCCCAATGTCCTACTTCCCCATGTGGTGTAACAGGTGAAAAGGCTGTTTTACCTGTTCGCCAGCAGAGTTTTGAAGGTGACCTCACTCATGCCCTGAGCCGTTGGCAGCAGCCTTGGCCAGTCCCATGCCCAGTCGACAAGCGCACTCTGTTGATGTATGAGGATAGTGTATGGTTAGTTATTAATCAGGGTTAATACCATCAGTGCATTACCTCTACAGCTGGGACCCACTAACAAAGAGGAGGGGGTCCTCAGCACTGGCCACTGACACTGTGCGATCAATCATGTCCGCACAAGAAGGTTTTTATTCCAATAAGACAGCAATTAATTTATAAATCCATTTGGGGGGATGTGGTCATCATTTATAGAAAGATAAATCAATTTTGGAATGCAGTCGTTTCTCTTATGTTTTTTTTTCCTTCAGTGGCAACTGGCCAGATCTCCACTCCTATTCTTTCCTTTCTTTCAGTCTCTCCATCCAATCCTTCGCTCTTTCTTATTTAACACACATACACACACTTGCCACTTGCACTACTTTGAAGAGGCAAATAAAAATCAGATTGCTTTGATTGCCAAAATGTCACTCTTAACTCCGGGCTGAGTTTTATTGACAAAAGAAGAGAACTTGACTCGCTCCCTCTATCCATCTATCCGTTCTGTGCTCTTTCCTCATAGGTGATTGATGGATGTAACTTCTTCCCTCCTCCCCCTATTTTATTTGACAAACAACACAAGCACCTCAAGCGGAGAAGGCATTTTAATCATTCTCTTAATAGGATGTTTCTATGCAAAGCTATGCCTCCTCTTGTGATAAGCCCAAAGAGGCAAAACAAGTCTTGGGGTTCTAGAAAAACAATCACGTCATTAAATGTATACACCTAATGCACTCGCGTAAATAAGATTAATCTGCATCCTGAGGGGTCAAATTTTGTTTTCTCGCCTCATTTATTATTAATGTTCTTTTTGGGATCCATGTGGCGGGAGCCTTATTAACTATGACGTTTAGGTGGGGCAGATGTCAGGCAGTGGGCATTTAGAAAAATATCTTAAACTATAAACACGATAATAAACTAATAATAATCCTGTACATTTGCTCTATTATTATCTATTAGTACAAGATAAATCAACTGAAAATTTACACATTTAAATTCACATGTTCTATTTTTTGCTTTATATTGGAACAGAAGTGAACTCATAGTAGCATGAGGAAGTAAAGCAGAATTCTCTGAGAAGCGAGTTTAGTCAGTTACTCCCACAGTGACTTTATAATGAGGTGACATTGCTAACTCTTACCAACACCAATGTGCTCCTCACTAAACCTATATAGATGTAAGATATGCTTTTTAATGTGAGGGTGGCAAAATAATTAACAAAATCAAGAGAGCATTATAGTGTCACTGCTGGGGAAATAGGTCAAGAAAGCACAAAAGTCTGAAAAGGCTTCAACCTGACCTCACATGTTCCGAAAAAATATTAGCAAAAATAATAACACTGCATCCAGCTCACAGGGAACTTAAGGCATACACCAACATTCAACACATGGGTATAAATTTGAAGATATAAATTCTACACAAGAACACAGAATGAACAACACATTATCAAAACTAGGCATAATTTAGAGAATGACAAACCTGCTCAAGTTTTTTCTTTCCAAGACGGTCAAATTGGTAGAGGGGATTAAAATGTGGCATGTCTGAATGGTTTTCTTGTCCATATGCAAAGTTCACCAGTGAAGAGTCTGAATGTCCACATAGTTTAGATATCAACAGATCCTGCATTTAAAGGAAACAAATGTGTTAGGAAAGTTCAAGAAATGTGTACAACAGTCACAGAAGCAATTCAATAAATAAATACTGTAAGTAAGGACTGAAAAATAGTATGCAGCAGGTTGGAGTGTTTGTGGGCACCCCAGTGTGAATGCAGTGTACTCCCATTCATCAGCGTGACATGGCCCCTGAACCTACTTCACCTCACCTCTAACCCAAACACACTTGTCTTATGTCTTCTTGCCGTGACCTTGCTGCTGGAGTTTCAAACACAAAGGCAATTTTCAAGTTTTGCATAATTAAAGCTAGATACTACATAATAACCATTGAAACAGTAATGTAATGTAAAGTATGTGCAATGCATTTAACTGCTACCACAGAGTTTGCAATTAGAGGAGCAATTCAATGTCCATTTTCTGTTCTTAGAATCTTTTTTGTAGCAAGGAGAAAAAATAAAACTGAAACAGAAACAGTGAAAAGAGTTAAAACTCTAAACTGGATAACTTTCCTGTTGTATAAATAGTTGCGTTGTTACTTCTTTATAATGTTTAATTTGTGAATGAGCTGTAACTCCACTCGGTTCTCCCCTCTCTGTGAAATCCACTGTGGGCATGGCCCCTTGAGGTCAGCCCCAAAGCAGAAGATCAGAGTGTGCGTGTTCACTAGCTGCTGTCCTCTTCCCTGTCTCTCCCTGGTGAACAGCCTGCAGCCTCAGGCCAGCAGCCACCTAATTGCTGGGGAGAGGGAGTGTTTCCCTACCTCATTGCCTTGGATGATGTGATAGATCTGCCTCAGGTAGTCGCTGCCACCTGCTTTGTGGCAGACCTCCAGCAGCATCAGGCCTATTTTCTGCTCAGTCAGTTCAGCCCCAGCCACTCCACTCTCCTTTTGCTCAAATACACTGGGAAAGAAAGACAAGGGAGGAAAAGACTATAGTGGAAGTCAAAATGGGACAGAAAATACAGAAAAACAGTAAAAAGGGAGATGACGCACGTCAACAAGTGTGTGAATATACCTCAGGCTAAATGTCTTACTCCAGCTATGAATTTGGAAGAAAATTGCCAACTTGCTGCAAGAAAATTAACTAAACATATCTGTTGACTTTTACCTGCAATGCTTTAATTGTAAATATGCCATTTACCCTAGAGGGCAAATGAATTCTCCACAAAACACACTTAACACCTGTAACAAACATGTTAGGATTACACTGTTTAAAAGTGAGAGAAAGCCGTAATTATTGACTGACTGATAACAAAACAATTCAGTGTTTTCATTACCATTCATGAGATACATAGAGCATTTTGACTGAAGGATGTCGGTGCACTAAAAATGATTGGTGTGTGTGTTTTAAGCGCGAATGGTGTGTGTGTAATTGTGTGTCAAGGTCTTCATGCATGTGCAGCATGGAGCCCTGGCAGGCGCCCGCATCATTTTCCTGCCCTTCCTGTATGGATGGATATGATACTATCGTCCATCAAACATCCTCCTTCACATACAGTTCCTGTCATTGTTCTCTCTCTTTTCCTGGCTCGCCTTCTCTTGCCCGCACTCACTCCCTACCCCTTTGTAATTATAAGGTGGCAGAAACACTGTCGCCTGTCAGGAAGCGATTGGCTGCTTGACATTGAGAGCAGGAAAAGAAAGAGGAGTCCCATCTTGTCCGTACATCCCTCTCATTCTTTTGCTTGGCGGCCCGGCGGTGGTATGTCGGTGACGGTGGCTGTGCATCCGTGTCAGCACCTGCGCTGTATCCTTTCCTGTCCATCACTGTGCAGGTGAAGCAGATGATTGGATTCAGTCAGCGGGGTGATTAATGAGGGCCCCTCCGGATTTGGGACAGCCTATCAATCATGTCATTAGGGCCAATGTGCCCTGAAAGAGGCAGACCTCCGCCAAGGAATAACTGCATTCATCTTCATCTGTGTATGCATCCCGTCAGCCCAGCCAGGGTCACCATGATGGAGAACAATAATCTTCTCCTCTACAAATTACTTTGCAAAGACAAGGTGGGTGGCATGGAGAGGGGGTTACAGTTGAGACAGCGAGGGTCGGTAAGTGGAAAGAGGAAACAGAGGCACGAGTGCTCAAACAGGGCAGATGTTTAAGTGGACATGTATCCCCTACTTATGGGATGAGATTTTTTTCTATTGTTTCAGTGTAGAATAACTGCCTGGTTCTCAAAATATTGCATAGTTTTTATCTTGAATAACCACATCGTGCCAGTGTGAGATGCCAGTAAAAAGCCTCTTTTTTCAATTGATTGTATTGGCCCATCTCCCCCTTCTTTCACAGTGTGTTGTGATTGTTTACAAGCCAGGCGTCACTTCCCTGTGAAGGTTAGTTTAATGAATAGTAATGATCCCACTGACTGCCTCCGACAGGTGATACATAATCACTCTTTTGCCTCTTTCCCACTCAGGCCCCTCCTCTAACCCTCCATCAGATCTGCATTTCTCTGTTTTATATAATCACATCCTCTCTTACTGTCAGTTAAAATAGGCAGTATTTCCAAGAAGCAAGCCTAATTTTGTGAGTAATTTTGAAAATTTCACTCTTTATTTTTAATTGTGCATGTTGAGCACCGTAGTGGCCTTTTATGAGGATGGATGCACTCAGAGTTTGTTATGATGAAGTGGAGACCAGCAGACACAATTTCTGGGAACAGGCTGCAGAGCGCTGAGCCAAAGGTCACGGAGCAGCCCAAAGTGAAAGCTGTTTTCCCATCACTCCAGCCTGCAGGGCACTCCATCAGACAGCATGTCCATCATTTAACCAACATGGCAAAATATTGATCTTGTTTGTGTTTGTTCTTTGAAAAATGATTACACAGAACAAATTACTCCAGAATTTAATGGCCTAATTAGAAGGATGAGTAATATTTCTGAGTCACAAGCTAACAAATAGCATAACATTTCAGTAACTTTGGCAAAATATAGCAGTTTTATATGTACTACATTAAAACTTTGTGCTATGATAAGGTAGAGTTGAGAGTAGATTTGATCTGTAGTCAGGCAAAACATTGTCACAAATATTTCCAAAATTATTCTCACCTTTCAGAACAGAGTTTTTGAGCTTTCAGAAGTTGTATGTTTATCCAGTTAGGCATTTTGTCTTCCATGGTCTGCAGCACAGTTTGAATGATGGGTTTGGGTACACCCTGTAAAAATATCAAATGTACATTGTTTATAAAACCTTACAGGAACACATGAGCCATTGCATTTTATTTTTTTATTTTTTTCAGTTAAATATATAGATTAAAAAAGTTACTTCCACCAAATAATAATATAAATGGAACAACCTGGACTCACCTTATGTGGAACCCCTATGGCCGCCTTTAGACTTTCTGCCAATAGTGACAAACTCTCTATTGCCTGCTGGTTCTGAGCTAAACCAGTGATCTGTTCTAATGTCTCTGGTTCTTCTATGCTCTGGATGAGACAGCCCAGCAAAGCCCATATCAAAAGGCCTGCAGAGCGGAGTGACTGGGCATACTGAGAGAGGTGTTTTTCTGCCTCATGGAAGAGTAACCAAATGGGGAGAGGCAGAGCTTCAATGACCTGGGGCAGGCTGGTGAAGACTAGAGACAAGGCTTGGATGATGAAGGCAATGAGAGCTGGAAAAATGGTGTAAGTTAATTTAGAAATAGCTACCGTACATGGAAATAGAGCGAGATTTTTAGCGTATTCATTTGTACAATATCTCTACATACATTTATCTTTTCCCTTTGGTTCCCATGTGTAGTTCCACTCCTTGGGTACTATAGCCAGGAGGCACTTTGGTATGTCCCACTGGTTCAGCTCCGCAGTAGGATCAGCCATGGCCTGCCAACCCATCCCCATGGAGACCAGATGTACCAGGAGGTCATTTATGGACTTTATGACACTTTCTCTAAGACATTTGATCACTACTGGTGCCGACTGGGGAGTATCTAAAAGAGAGAAACAGATAACAAACCCCAGTAGAGTTAAAGTTAACATACAAACTCTACACTTTGTAGACTATTTTTATTCCTACTGAAATGTATATAGAGTATACTTTAAAGGTACACCATGTAACTTTGCTGGTGTGAGTCTAACACACCTGTTCGTCTCCATGGAGATGATATTTGTTTGCCAGGAATGCTACTTTAATATGGGAACAGACCGAAGCCTACCAATCTTGTATTTATTCAGTTAGGTCTATAGGTGTATTTTAGGTAAAACAATATCTTTTAAAAAACATACTTTCTTACTCAGTTCACCTCTCCACAGATCTGACCTGTTACTTAGTCTGTTGCTGTAATGGAGATATATATTTAATAAAATACCGTGGAACTTTCCAGGTAAATTACTTTCCTAGATAAAATCTCCATGGAGGTATGCAGTTTGCAGAATCTTGACCAGAAAAGTAACATAATGCACTTTTAAACAACTGAATACTTTAAATAATTAACTCACAGTGCACAGACTACTCAATAACCTGAGCAAAACTGAAATAAAATCACTATTACACAATGTTCTTTATTATATGCAACTGTCCAATCGCTTTGCCTCTTAAACGAAACTCTTTAAAAGGACTTCAGATGCTCTTCTCCTTTCATTGCACTCCTCTTTATTATCTCCACATTAAGCGACGGCAGCTATAACATATTGTTGGAAGGCATAAACTTTCTACAGTCAGCAATGTCGACTGTAAAACCAAAGGCTACAGGAAAGTGATATAGTACGAATAGGGCACTAGGAGCACAGGAAAATCTCCAGAGGCGCCTAACAAATGTGTGACCTACAACCCCGGCAAAAAGTGTGAAGCGGAACAAAAAGTGATATAGTTTTTCAAGAGAAATATTCTATGTCAGGTGAGACCAAGGCGTATTTTTCAAAGTCACCCGGTTTTCAGACTTCATACCGCCTGCTACTGTATTGACTGGTGTATTGATTTGAAACAAGCAGCAACTGTGTGATGAAACAAGGGTGTAAGTGAAGAAATAGAGAATTTGCGAGTGTTATCTGTGAAAGTTAACTCATGGAAGACTTTTAATGGAAAAGGAGGGCACTGGGGGTATCCTGTAACCAAAATGACATTACAAAGATTTGACACAGTCCAATAATTAAACTAATTGCCCTGTGAGAATTTTGAATCATGATTGGATGACTTTTTGTAGCACACTATTTCTTGTTCATCCCGCCCAGACGACATCTTCATCTGAATAATTATATAACCCTCATTTTTGCTCATGATAATACTAGAGATGGGTGTATCCAAATATTGATATATATACTGTGAAATACTGATAAATATTGATATAACACTGTATAAATTAAAATATGGATACATAGAGTAGATTTTAAACTGATGTTACTAAAATTTTAATACATTTTTTTTTTAATTATTGTTCATATTTATCAGCACATATATTTCATTTTTAGATCAGAAACCAAACTGGAGTGGTGGAAAAAACTATTATCTGCCTCTATATTGACGCCAAGGTTAAATTCTTGATAGTAGAGGTTTCATTGATCCAAATCAAAACTAAAATCTCTGGTGTCGTCCATCAGTAATAATTACCAATCACCCAAGCTCTGTAATAGGACACAGCATAAAAAGCTTTGAAATGAGTTACGATAACTTTGTAATAACACTGTAAAACGTAGCTTTATATAAGTATCAATACTAAAATGTGATTTGTTTCCATGTAGCAGCCCTTGATGGAGTTACTAGATTCTAAAACAAGTTTATAAGGTATAAGATGGCTATTAATTTACTCCCATTCTAAATCATCCAAAGTAATGGTATGGCATTTGGACTTCTGAAGGACAACTTTATGAAGGCGACTGATTTACTTTACCTGCCAGTGTAAAGAGATGCTTCCAGAGCTGTGCCCTCACCATGTACGGCTCAAGAGTCTGAGTCAAGGCCTTTGGAGCGCCGTTTAAGCAAATTAAAATGTTGAACAACGCAGTCATGAAGTCATCTCTGGCCTTACAGTTTTCTTGGGATGTAGCAATATCAGCCTCCTGCCAAAAATCTGGAAATAAAATTTAAAAATAAGTACAAATTAAATAGAATAAAAATAAAATTAAAAATATTGCTGGTGAGGCACAAGACAAGAAGAATGTGTGGAAATGTAATGAGCATAAAATAAATGAATCACTATTTCCATCATTTTAATCGTTTTTTTTGGGTGTTATTAAAAACAAATGAAACGGTTTTCAATATCAAGTATCAAGTAATTTGGCTAAAATTAATCAAATAAAAAACAAACTTAATAGCACAAAATAACAAAGTGAAAATGTCAAGGCTGCCCAATCCGATACAAGAGAAAGAGTGAACAAAAGGCATTGTGGAATAGCAAACGAAAGAAGCACATCTGTGTTACATGAAAAAAACACACACACTGAGAGAACAGAAAAACAGAGAACGAAACCCTTTTCAAAGCCCCCGGCTGTGGGATCTGCAGCTCATGGAGACAGGAAGTGAAAAGGAAGAGGTTTTGACAGGGTGTCCTTGTGGGGGTTGTGTCTGAGCAGAAGGGCTAAGGATGGAGGTGTGTGTGCATGTGTAACCCATATGGATGTCTGTGTCTTCTGTCCTTACATGTGTGTGTGTGTGTGTGACAGGGGTGGCTGAGGAGAGGCCCATCGCTCCAGAGGTGGCAGATATCCAGCGGTCTGTCAGTCTGCTGTGTAGGAGATGACAGCTATTTGAATAGGAGACTGTATGCAACGCAGCAGTCAGTGAGGGGGCGCTGTGATGGAGGGCAGCAGGACGTGGTTCTGACTAATATTGGACTATTTTAAAATGACAGAGCTAAAATAGGTGCTGCATTATAGGGCCAAAGGTATCAATCAAACGCCCCACCTGTGTTCTTATGACGAGTTACTTGCACTTTCTTTAATAAGAATGTTTTATGGTGCACTCAAAAGTTGTTAACCACTGTGACCCATAATCAGACTATATTAAACTACGCTGCAGGTCATATCGGTATCTTGCTCTCTGCTTGCCAGGTAATTGGTGTAAGATCCCACTGTTGTGGCACACAACATAATGCCCAAAGAACTTAGAAGACTAAATAACTTGTATATGCAGTCTAAGTAAGTATATTATGTGGAAACCAAGGGCATAACTTTGAACAACACACAAGTTAGTACTGCAATAAGCAAATTCATAGCATTTCCTCACTTATGGAAAAAAACAACTAAATTGCAAGCACAAAATCAGATATGAAAATCTTACTGTTTTTGTCATTTCATTTCCAGTTTCAAATATCATTAATTTCATATTGTGACAAATCCCAGTCACTGTGCATCACACATGCTATGGATTATAGGGTATAGTGGTCATTCAGTCAAGCTGTTTCTTCTGTCTGTCTGCTTCCTGGTTAATTAGCCCGTCAACGTGATAACACATGAGAGTCAGCGCTTCCAGCATTGATTTACGGCAGCGTGCACAGAGAAGCATTGCAACGGCTGGAAGCCGGACTCAGAGCAAGCGCGAGAACGAGACAGTGAAAGTTGTTATTAATGAGGTGGCTATAATGTGAAATAATGTGCGAGTGCACAACAGTCTTTAAAGGTTAGACTGTTGCCAGAGAAGAAGAAAGGGGAAATCTTTAAAGGTCAGCCTGCATGCTCTGCCTGAGCCTGTTGAGTGTTTATTACTCTGCTCTATTGATTTAGTGATGATGATGACCAAGGTAAAAATTATGCTGATTAGAACTTCATAAAACAAGGGAAACCTCATATGAGGACTTGATTAGGGCCTTAAAGTACAATATTGCCCATATTTTACAATTTTTATGTCACTTTATATTTTAAATATCCGTACATAATGGTCAGTCAAAGGGCCACAAAGAATACTTTTCTCCTATATACCTGATTAAAGTCAGACTCACAAGAGTTTTTCAGAAGTATTCGGGGCAGGTGACAGTCTCTGTACAGCAGTATCCGGAGAAGCATCTTGGGATCATTTCCAGGGTCAGAGATCAGCAACCTTAACTGACATGTAGAGGCTGCCTGGTCCTTGAGGCCTTCACTGAGAAAAAACAAGAATAACAAAGTTGACAGTTGTGCAGTGTCAGGTGAGTGTACACATGGCAGTCAAGTTAGCAAAAGACAACAATAGATCTCTTTGTTCAAGATCTAAGGATTCTGAGAGCTAAAATAAAAATAAAAGTACATTGCGATCATTGAGTCAGATCTTTGCAAATGCTTTGTATCCAAACTTATAAAACAATAGAGAGCGCCATGACAGAATCAGCTCTAATCTTGGCCAGCTAAAAGCAAATTAACATTTGGGAAACGGCCAAATACATGAATATACAGCAGTGCCCCCCTGCTCCATCTTTTGTATAACCAAGAGGCTGCAGCCAGCTGTGGGTAATGAGCCGTGTCCTTGCTGTGTGCTCTTGTAAGTGTGTGCACACAGGCTTTAGTGGTTATGTATGAGAGCAAGTGTGAACACATGCTGATAAGCGACGGCCTACATTTTACTTTTTACATCTCTATAAATTCTAATGACAAGAAAAAGCAAGGTTTGTCCAGTGTCTAATGGCTAAAAAGGGCTAGTGTGTCCAGATATTAACCATTCTATTGGAGCCAAAAGCTGTGGTACCCCGCTGCTTGACTGAGAAAACTAGGCCTAAATCTGACAGTGCAATTTATGATGTCATTGAGACTGCAAATCCCCAAGAAATCCTCTTTTAACTGCTCTGATAAATCTATCCCACTACAGCATAGGGTCAGCTTACAGAAACACAACACCCAGATGTACTTGGTATGTACACATTCAAAGTCAAAGAGAAAGTTTAATATAGATACAAATATAAGGCTTAGATCTTTATCACTCCAATAGAATTTGCCGATGTTTCTCCATTTTATTCCATTACAAAAACAATAGTGTTAAGCCGTGTAACAGGAAACCGTGTATCTGGCCTGCATTCTCTGGCCGGCCCTGTGCATGCTGACAGAAGGTGAGAGAAAAGAAATAAAGAGGTCATAAAAATAAACGAATTTCAGCAGTCCAGTACTTAAAAGTTACAGAATGAGGGTTAGTTTGATCTGTGCTCCATCAATGAGCAGTGACATCACCTCTGGCTGTGCGGGAGATGAGAGCTTAGCCGGGTGAGTCTGAGAATGATTGCACCTCAAAGGTCAAACCCTTAGAGGTAACTGTGCACACATGTTAAACATAAATACTATGAATGACACATTTGGACATGTAACTTTGTATGCATCTTTTATGGAGGTTAGCAAACAGATACAAATGTTGTGTCTATATAATGTTGTTTCCTTGTGAATTAATAAAAACTCTTAACTACATTTATTCTGGTGGTTCTACTTACCCCATGACTTGTTCTGTGAAGAGGTCAGGGTCAATAGCATTAAGCCATCGGACAACAGGGCTGTCAACAGGCTGTGTAGTAGAGCCAGGGTTATTGACAAAGGTTCTAGAGAAATAGACATCAGAGAGTGTGTAATGTATCCCAAATGTATGTACGTTTTGTCTTTATATTTAAAGAAAAAGCACTGACCTATACAAAGAAGAGAGAGGTGAAGTGACAGTAATGAGCACGGTGAGGAGTCGATTGCATGAATTGTGGATAGCATTTGGCCACTTTGGGGAATTCATTTTAGCATTTGTCTCTGATGAAGGAGTGATGTGTGCCAAGGCATCTGGAGTTTCACAGACACTCCACATCAGCTCTTCCACATAAAGCAGAACTGCAGTGATGTCACACCTAAAAGACAGTACAATACCATGTTTAATATAGGAAATGTTGGCTTAGTAAAAGAAATAAATGATTTAGAATAAAAACAATGTACAGTTGAATTAGTTGCTAGGGTAATTTTGCTGGTTATATTTATCAAAACCCAAATGCAAACAAATTGAATGCAAAATATGTAGCAAAGTGATAATATCCTGAATGGAGAAAAATAAAGTTGTTCATAGTCGCAATTTCATGAATTATTCATCCACTTCCCATACTGGTGGTGGTACGCTACTTCTGTAGCCACAGCTGCTCTGGTGTAGCCTGATGGAAGCCAATCTGCATTTACAACATACTGGTATAATTTAATGTTTTTATTCTTTCAATACAATATGAGTCATATGTTCAAAAAATATGTGATATTAAATTAACAATATATTTACACAGGTATTCATCTTTAAGTTGTTGTTTTGTTTTTATTTAACCTACAGCAGATCATAAACTGAAAGGAAAGTATACTAAGTTGCCTTAATAGTTGTTTCATTTCTGTTTTGCAGGTCCATATTACACATTAGGTACAATACCTAATCCGCAGGTGTCTCTTGTATGAGGGCCGAGCCAAAGCGTATCTTTGGAGCAGTAACTGTAGAGTCTCTGACAGCACATTCCCCAGCAGCTCCTTAGACAGCGCCGCAGGAAGGACAGGCCACAGATCACTGCGGAGCCCACACAGGAAGTAATACCACATCTGCACTGAGAAGGAACACCGCTCCCCCTGTAGATGAGAGGAAAGTGGAACACGGGAGGTTAGTCAGAGAGACAGATTATCATATGGACCTTGACAGAGAAGCAACGCTAAGAAAACTAAGGCGGTATGATAAAAATAGTCAAAGAAAAAGAAGGGAGAAAAGAAAGATAAAGTTGGGTCTGTCAACAGTACTTTTTCTCAGTGGTCACGCCACCTGCACCCTGCACCTGGGTTTCTCCTCTCCAACTGAGAATCTACTTTAAAGTCCTGAAGAAGAGAATACATCACAACAGGCCTGCTATATAACACAGATGTCTGCATGCACAAGTACATAGAGGAAGCCACACAATAATAAGCAAAATAGAAAATAGACGCATCCTCCACAGTGAAATGGGGCATTATCAGGACACCTTGCACCAAGTAGAGATGACTATATTATTTGGTTAATTGTCATTATTCAGCTCAGAACACTGTTGTAAGAACTACAAAATAATATTCATGAATTTCTACTAAATTTACACTCCAAAAGTCAACCTAAATGCCAAGTTTCTGTTTTTTTGTGGGTTTTTTTTTTGGCTATTCATGTCACATAAGCTTGAATTTATCATGCAGAACGTTTAATTTCATAAAGCTGGCCACATACTACACAAGGCAAATGATAATCTATTAGAGGATGTGAATGAAAAAAACTTCAATATATAACGTAAAATTCTGAGGTTCCTTCTCACAATAATTATAACGCTAAAGTTTGATATCTCTAGCAGCAATAGAAAATGTCCTTCACACCACATACAAAATCCAACAGAAAGACATTGGAGATCACACGATAAAAAAAAAAAACTTCAGCTCATTAGGCTTTTGTTGTTGCCTTCCTCTCGCCCCTCAAGCCAGTCATTTAAGGATTGGTGGCTGATTAGTAGCGTGACCAAAATCTATGTCCGGGATTAGACCGCCTTCTCTGCCTGTGGACTAGCTAGAGTAAGGCCAGACACTGGACCCAAACCAGAAACATGCAAAAACAACAAGTGTGGTTTGGGTTTTATCTGGTCGTGTTTAAATTTAAATTGCAAGGTCAACTATAAAGCACTCCCTGTAGGAATAACTAACTGGCAACAACTAGGCAACAGGAAACGAGTGCTGCAAAACACTGTGAGGAGCTGAATTTACTTTGCTCATTCCAAAGCCAAACTCTAAAAGAATAGACAGTGTCAGTGTGTACTTACACTTGAGGTATCAAGAGAGGAGCTCACGAGAACATAAAGAGGAAGTTAGTTAGAACTGATAAAATGAGAAGGTTGAGTCAGGGAGGACATCTAACATTAAACAAAATAACAATAAGTTAATCAGAGGTGATAGGTGGTAAAGATGTTGTGGCCATTAAACTGCACATATGATAGCATTACCAGAAATCCAATAGAGGAAGCCCTATGCTGTCGTCCGTAACATAAACAGATGAGGATACTATACAGGTCTGATGTATAGACAGCTGCTCCAGTTCAGTGACACATGCATTCACGTGTACAGTGCACACAGACGTGGCTGAATAAAAGCACACACCTGCACTCAGCAGGTCTGTCTGACACCACTGACCCAGTGCGAAAGAGAAGAACAAAGGGGGAAAAAGGCAACAGCGAGGTACAGTAAAAGAGAGAGAGAGGGTTTAGATTGGTTTAAGGGCATAAAGGTAGGGGAGTTCCAGGGGCCCTATGCTGTTTCCAGACAGTCCCAGAGTAGACTGCAGACTTCAGACAGCTGAATCCCAGGAGCCCCGAGGGCAGCAGAGAAGCCACAGATGTTCTCAGGCAGCACACAGAAGAAGGTTTGCTTAGAAAGAGGCAGAGTGGGAGGTGAAGGTGCATTGTATGAATGAAAAAAGCAGATGCCAGAAACCTCCAAAATCTATAGAGAGTTGTCGCTAACCCACATGGCATTCAAATTCAAAGTTGGAATGGGAAAAAAACAAATTAAGTTGAGCAACAACTGGGACTGTTTTGTGATTTTGTTCTTCAGTCGTTCTGCTACACAGTGAGTTTTGAAGATAAACAAAGTGCTGTACCTCATGGAAGGGCTTGGGGTCATCCCAGTGGTGACTCTCATCCTGTAGAAGGCAAGTGGAGCAGACCTGGATGCAGTAGGTAGTGAGCTGTTCTCTGATTGTCTCTGCTACATCTTGGCACTTTTGAATAGGCAGCAAGGTCAGGGGTCTAGACACAGAGGAGAGAAACAAAACCTTGAATATAAGAGCAAACAGTCTGCAAGGGAAAAAATCTGCCAAAGATATTTAAAATATTACATAAAAGACAAGGGCAGTGAGGGTCAAGTGTGTCTAGAAACATATTGGTATATATACCAAATCTATAATTAATTCAATTTTTTCAAAGAACAATTTAAAATGAAGGACAGATGAATTTATTTATCATCCGTTAATTCTTTATGGTGTAAAAAAAAAAAAAAAAAGTTACCAGAGGGAGGCAATAGTTAAACAGAGGTGCCGAGGGCTTAAAACCAAGGGAGCAGGGCTGTGAGGTTTTATGACCAAAGGGGGCATAGAGCAAGTGCAGGCGGGGGTGCAGAGGGCCAGAGGTGGAACAACAGGGGCACAGAGGGCACTAGAGATGCCTTTAGAGGGGATCTGAGCAGAGCAGAGGTTAATGGGAAGGATTATGAGGCATAAAAAGCCACCAAATGTAGACACAATATGGCTGTCATTACGACCTGCCACTCATTTTTATGTCTTCCCCCATCAGCAGGATACTTGGTCTGCCATTTTAACACATTTTCCGCCACAGGGAAAAGCCCTTTATTGTAAAAGAAGTGAAGGGATAAAGAAAGACTTAGAAAGGACATATGTATAAGACCTTAATATCAAAGTGCCAATGTCTTCAAACACATTTTCAGAAATCACTATAGATTGGTCAATAAAAACTCCAAGTTATTGTGCAGTGGTAATAAACTCTGCTTAACAATTGTTTTGGAAAATCTCAAATTATTCTTTTACAAGTTAGTGGACAGAAATGGATGCACTGATTCAGCGTTTTCAGTTCCCATACAATTATAATAAATGGAGTAAATGTGATAAACTCAGATTCAGGAGGAGGATGATGCCTCAATCTCCTACTGACCCTCTTCAATGAACCCCAGCTCACCTCAACCACACCTCTAGTACTTTATATAAGTCCATCCCAACAACACAGTCTACTTCCGCTCTCCTCCTGGTTTACCTCCAACTCCTCCAGTAACAATCCACCTTTTCGTTCAGTACACTTCTGAGAATCCTTTGATTGGCTGATATATCTATTCTTATTCCACCCACATTTTGCATCTAATCTGCCTCATTCTGGCCTGGACAGACATTCCAGATCATACTTTCGACTGCTGGTCCTCTCCATCTTTCCTATACGTTCATCATAACCGCAACTAATTACTAGCTCATTCCATATTTTACTCATCTTAATTAATCTTTTTGGGGATCCTTAATCGTTTGGGCCGACTGCCTGAGACAGAGCCTCATCCTGAATCTCTACTCAGCTCCAGCTCTATCCATATCATCAATAAATATGCTTATCATATACCATTGTTGTGGCATGGTCTTTGCTAATAAATATGGTTTTAAGTCTCTGCCGATACCCGATATCAACCAATACTAGTGCAGAGGCTGAAATTAGCATTTATTTCCTTAAAATAAAATTAAAACTGATCCAAATGTGTTATGTTACTGTTATTTATCTCAGTAGTAACCACAGAACAGCTTTGTATGAATAAAAGTTCAAACATTATGAGTCTTTGTGGGCCAACTACAACCAGTAAATAGTCTTATTACAGCAGTTTTATGCCCAACCAGGATATTGGCTGAACCGATATTTGGAAGCCGATACCCAGGCCAGCCCTTTTTTCTGGATCGGTGCTTATATTCGAACTTATACCAGTACTGGAAGAGTGCATCCTTAAGCAGAATGAGACAAATGCATGTGATTAAATATAGATGAACATTTGTTTTATGTAGAAACTTTGACATTTGTGCTAAACTTACACTTTGGTCACAGCAGTATTTGAATCCTTGAGTTTGATGTGGTAGTGCTGCATCTGCTGGTGTAGGTAAATGACAGTAGCCAACAGAGCAGGCAGGTTCTTCAGGGGGGCTGAGGATGGTACCTCACTGGCTCTCTCTTGAACACGGTCCAACATAGCAAACGCAGCGGTGCTACACGCTTCCACAAACGTTATTCGAACCTCCAACAGAGAGCTGTCCCTGCAGGCTGCTGCCAAGGGTAGTAAGGCATTGAGCTCCTTTATGACGGCTCCACAGAACTATGAGAAAAAGTAGACAGATAGCAATATCAAGGAAATCTCTCAGCAAACATGGAGGAAGGGAGCTCATTAGGTGTAAATAATGAAACACTTTCTTATCAGAATGACAAAAGATTTGAGATCGAGCTGGATATTATGCATGCTTTTTTCCTAACCTTGTGCAAGCCATTACAGCTGAAAGGCAAACATGAGTACAAATGTAGAATACAGATGTAGGCAATAAAGACATGCTCGCCAATCTGCTGCTGAACATGCATACAGCGTATCGGGTCAAATAAAACCTTTACTTCAGAGGATACATCAGCACTTGTCTAATTCCATAACGGCATGCATCATGTTAGTCACATCGAAGCAGAAACGTTACAGTGCGTTGGCAGAGAGGTGGGGAGTCAAACGTGCTGAGAGGGAAGAAAAAGCACACGGGTCAAATAAAGGTGAGGAGAGAGAGGGTGCAGGCAGTTTTATGAATTTGTCATAAAAAATAGCACTTATTCTATATACTTCCACAGCAACAAGTTAGACGTATATCACCTATACACATGCATGCAACTGGAATAACGTCAAAGAATGACACTACTTTTTCAACAAGAACTAAATTCTGAATATTGAAAATATTTTAATATAACATAACACAGTATAACATCTCACATCTGCAGTATGTCCTGCCCTATGCTCAAGCAATTGTTTTAATTTCTGGGAAAGTTGCGACATCCCTCATCTTTGGTACAAAAGATCAGGAGGTCAATTCCCTAAAAACTCAAACCAGTTATAACTGACAAATTGATGCACAATGCAAGAGGCAACAAACTAATTAATTCCTGATTCAGGTATCACACTCTTTGTAATTTTCCGACTGCAAGAACACAAAGGAAAACAGCATACCCTTTTTAACTAGATACAAATAATCAAATTACTAAATCATGGGTGCTAATATGCTGTAATAACATAATAAATCAATCAATAAAGCAGCATGCAGCGCTGTTGTCAAACAAACTTTTCCATTACTGGACACAGACTGGGCATTCAATGAGACCTTCGACATTCTGTCAGATCAGGGCTCCAGCATGTGCACACAACTGACAGCCTTACAGTCTCTTTACACTATTTGCTCCATAAAAGCATCCACTGGGGGTTAAAAGGCCTGGGAACAATGGCCGTTTGGACAATTAAGTCAATATCTCAGCACTCGTAGTCATTAGGAGCTTAGCTTGGAGAGGGAGTGAGATGGAGCAGGGGCAGGCATAACACCCTGCATTAGCCGCCTGATGGAGAGACCCTTGAGAAGTATCACCCACAGCGCTGGCACACAGCACAGCGTCCACACAACGCTGAAAAACAAGCACATGCACATCCTTGTCGAAGTCAGGCTGAGACCTTAACCAGCTGAGATCAAAGCCTAAATCCCACCAGGACCTCCGCAGCAAGGTGAAAAAGATTGTGTAAAGTTTTAAGTGCTACGGAGGCCTGTTTATGTGTGAGCAGAATTTAGAAACGATTTTTTTTTTAAGTTGTAAATGCAGGGGAATGCTAAAAATGTTGCTATTAAAACAGAGGAAGCAATAAGAAATGAGCCATAAAGAGGCATTTTCACTACACTGCTTTGTACACAGTTCATGTATAACATTATGATAACCTGTCTTTTTGGATGGGCATGTCTACAGGCCTTTATGTAACAAAAGTGACATACAGGGTATGCTGACACCCAATAATTTGTACACCAACTTCTAGAGACAATGCTTCCAGATTTTGAGATCCTCTGTCAAGTAGACATTCGAATTACAATGTGCTCAAATGCTCGCCTTGTCTTCTGCTTCCAAAATGTTCAAGGACTACCTTATAAACTGTACCGAATAAAGATATAATTTTATGCTTTACTTTGTAATATGTTGTTATACCACATAAAAGATTAAGTTATAATGGCAAATCAATTTGTATATAAAATGAAAGTAACTTATATGCTATACCCGGCAGGTATACTTCACAGGCTGCACACTGATTTCGACAGTGCTCCTGCCAATGGTATGTGTCAAAGGAGGACAGCTGCTGAGAGAATAAAAAACCTTTATACTGTATTATCTGCTATTGAATGCAAATTCATGCACGTATAACCTTTGAGGAGCAACAGCTCTCATCGCAGAAACGTTGACCTACTCATAAATATGTTGTACAGGTCTGAGCCACCGACTGATTTTGACAGTTGTTAGCATTAATAACCACAAATCAGTGTAAAAGGGTTTGGAGGGGGATGCAACTGAAGTGAGAGGATGAAGACACACTTTGAATTGAGTTCAATATAGACGAGTGACCTACAATGGAGACCTCAACAAAGGTCTCCATTGTAGTTATTCATTCATCTTTATGCCAAAATGTAACATGCAAATAAACAATGTGCAGCTGTATAGTATAACTTTGGTGGAAAAATAACATAGAAACTATATTATATAAATAATCTTTTTTTAAAGGTTGAATGTAATATTTAATGTGTGTGATGAATACACACGTGAGCTATCATATTGGGTGTTTCTCTCTTGGAGCTCAGATATTTGCTGTTGATGCTGGTGGTTAGATCTTGTGTGAGTATGAGGGCCAGAGAGGTTTCTCCTGCAGAATGTAAGGCCTCCTCCTGCTGTAGACTCTTGGTGCAAATATCATCAAGTACCACTTTAACACAGTGAGCCATCTGAGGAACCAGACCCTTAAAAGCCAACCTCCAGTCAAACTCCAGAAACTGCACCTATAAGAAACGAAAATGGAGTCAAAACAAACTTGTTAACGCCATAATACTTTTTAAACAAGCTGTCTTACCTCTAGATGCTGAGGTGACTGTGCTGTTACTGGGGCTTTCTTGTTATGTCCAGTCACATCTAAGCTGGAATTTCTTCTGGAGATGCCTAATTGAGAAAGAAATTTACAGAAACTTTGAACCTTAGGCAGGTTGAAACGCAGCCAGAGGCCCGATGGTCTAGGAGTTAAGTTACAATACAGTGCAAGTTGACTTCTGAAATAAAGACATGTGACACATATTTTTATTTAGTCTAGATCTTAAGCATTACAGCATCATTTTTTTGGCCGAGGTGTACGTCCCAGCAGACTAGTAATTTTCCCCTACATATTCCATTATACAAAAAACGCCAGACACATTTGCGCATTGAATTATCACCAAATCCACATAGACACCCTGATAAGATATCTATGTGGACCTTTCTGATAACATCAAATATATGCACTTTAGTAGGCATGAATCTTTCCATATGATTCATAATATAGAGTATGATATCATGGGATAAAAGCTGGGCCGCTTGCCAGTTGCTAGTAGCCTTCATGAAAGACTACTGCACATAAGCCAAATATGGGTCACATCATTTCTAACTAAACTAAGGCGTACTGACGGCAGAATAACCATTTTGCCCTCAGAGAGACCAAAGACAGCCTGTAGATGGCAAAGACATTTATGCATCTAATTTTAGGGGCTTACTTTTGATTTGAACCCAGATTTGGTCAACCACATATGGAGCAATTCTATAGGGGCCAAGGCTGTGTGAATGTGCACGGAGGTGGAAAGTATAGAGGCAGTGATGGTTGTAGACAAGCGTGGCAAGAGTCCTGGGTTAGGTTTTGCAATTAAAAAGAGCGAACATCAAGGCCACATTTTCCTAATCAGAAGGCGAAGAGTGAGACCCCAGGCGAGGCAATTTAGCCGAACAAGACCGCATGGAACGGAAGGAGGAGGAAGTAGTGAGCGCATCACTTTTTGACCTTTAAGCCCATCTGATGAATTTCTGGTAATTAAGCCGTTTGATTGCCTAGAATTAATGATTTGGATAACTGCCCTTTAAAGGCTGTTTACCTCTCTGTAAATTGAGCCTTTCTGCAAGTCTTGTTTTTGTAAATTTAACCTTTATGGAAATTACGCCATGCACCAAAAGCTTTCATTTAACATCTTTGCCTCAGCAGTTCAAAGAGGTGAGAGGAAAGGGATACTCAAGGCGGTTGTAAGACCCAAGATGATTCCCATCTTAAATATGATGTTCTCTCAAGCACAACATTACCCACAAGTTATACAACATACTACAGCAAAGACAAAGAGGACACTGTTTATTGGTCAAAAAAGTATGCTTAGTGTGTTTCTCAAACAAATTATGTCAATATCTTTAAAAAGAGCAAAAAGTCATGCAGTACCTTTAACACAGGGAGGGTGTCCAGTACAACTGATATGGGTCATCTTCTTGGTCAGTTCTTTTATAGTGCTCTCAAACTGAAGCAAGGTGCAGGCCAGTTGAGTTAATGCCCTCAGCTGGTGGGAGGTTAGACTGAAAGTTCTGCTTTTCATGAAAAGCTCTACAGGTGCTGGTGAAGAAAAATAAAACATAGTGGTTAATATTGACATACTGGCTGACAAACAACAAAAAAGAGCTGTGCAGAATAACAACAGTGGGAAAATAGTTCTTCAGTTCAACCTTCCAACCTACATACACTCGTCAGAAACACCTCCTTTCCTTGAGTCTTGCCAAGCACAACACCTTTTATAAATATCGACCCGTTCATGTTTTCCCAATACACTGCATAAACAAAGACAAAGAGAAAATATGCAAACTTTTCTCCCAGAGAAGTCACACATGTTCATGCTGCTCTCTCGGCACAAAACTTTCTCCCCTAACCCGCAGATGACCCCCTTGGCAAATATGGATTTCCCATTTTGGAGGCTGCCAAAGCCATCACCCAGGGGATGTTCCGCATTAAAGCCGGAGAATGGGAAGCTTGGAGATGTGTTGCCGTACTCCCAGACACATGCACAAATACTTTTGTGTGTCCGCCTAAATGAGCTGCTCTATTGCAAAGGCATTTGGGAATGGATGAGCGGAGTATTAGCTTTGACTCTTAAAGCCAGCCGATGATTGAGTGCTGAGAAAGAAAGGAGAGGGGGCCCTTTTCAGTAATTGTTACATTATTGCCTGTGGATCTTAATGTAATCTTGCCATATTGTTAAACAAAATCTGACAATATGACAACACAATGTCCCCTAGGATCTTATATTAATCATGCATGAGGCGTGAGTCACTGTGGGTCTGGGAGTGCTACTATGTTCACATGCATGTCTATGAGCAGAGCCTTTTTGGGGAGTGGGTGCCTGCACACATGTTTATGTTTGTGTAATGCCACTCATTATGACTGCCCTGATTTGGAGAAGACTCAAAGTTGCACATGTCAGTCTGCAGGATAATTGCCACTGCAACCAGACTTCATGGTCACCACCGAATATATTCTGACCCCAAGCTTGTTTTTGTTTACAAGTCTAAAAAAAGTATACATGTATTTATGTGCGCATGTCTGTGTGAAATCACATTGTTATTTGGTGTCAGTCTGAATATGTGTGGACGTGTGTGTGTAATTAAACTGCATGTGTCTACAGCACAGCAGATCTTCTGTAATGGGTTCCAGTGGGAGTCTGCCTCTCTACATGTGTGACCTAGCTGACACTCAAGTACTGGCTTTATTTTTAAGCCTGCACATCCATAAATGCAGTGACACTATTTATGAACTTTTCAAAATTTTAACATCATGATACAAACTATATAACTTCTTTGGGGTAAACGAGAGAAGGACATACAAAAACAATGTACCGAGCAAGACAGTCTTCTTAAAAAGTCAGTAGCTATTAGGCATAACCTTATGTACCATCACACTGTGTTCTTTCACACTATTCTTTTCAATTGCCATCCTGTAAACATGACTTGAGGACATCTACTATGAGAGAACATGACCTTGATGTTTAACCGTGCTCTTGTCCGCATTGGGTTCTGCCATCCGTACTATATAGGTATTTATAGTTGTCTTACTAGCCAAATAGCCTTATAGCCTCATAGCCGTAGCGGTCTAGTATATTGCCATCTAAAGCTCATTATACCTTTGTCACAACAGTAAGGCCAAATGGAGGCTCTCATAGTCAGTTGATGGAAAGGGTGTGCTTAAAAGCACCCAGGTGTGTCATATAGCATGGTGCATAGCATGTCTCTTAGAGCAGAAATGAGTAAGGGCACTAGCAGCTAGCAGAGTTCAACTAAAGGTCAATGTACTGAGAATCAATAAGAGAGTGGTGCTGAAAGCCAGGGCTGGAAACAAGGCAAAATATGTTCATATAATTTCTCCCTGATATGACAACACAGCGAGAGGAGCTACTTTCAAATAAAGTAAAATCAATGCTTAGTCTCTCTACTGCAATGACTATAAAAGCACAGCCAAGCATATCAGTGATGTATGCCATGCAGCACACATTTGTAATAATGTCAGAAAAATAAGATGTTGGAGAATTTGCAGTGGTTATATAGAGGGCAGAAGAAATTCCACTTAGGGAAAAACATTTCTGTGCATTGGTCTTCAGTGGCTAGTTTCAGTTTGTAGCTTTTAACAATGACAACAATGTAACACAAAGCAGAAGAAGCAGAGCAGGTATTTTTGGCGATCCATCAGTCTTCTCCTTGTCTGTCTCTCCTGTGGGTTCACAATTGGTTCTACGACAAAGTCTTCCCCTTGCACACACAAACACAACATAGTGATCTGACTGGCAGGAGCATGGGGAGAGGGAGGGAGAAAGAGAGAGAGAAAGTGAAGGGAGGGACAGAAGGAGAGAGGGAGAGACTGAGAGACGGAGAGAGAAAGGGGGTGGTGGTATAGAATAAAAACATGGGGAAAGAGAGCGAGGGGTGGGATAAGGGAATTCCCTTAGCAGTTGTTATTGATTCCGGTGTTTACGGGCGAATAGTTTAGTGCCGTTTACAAAACAGAACAGATGCAGCCAGTGAGCAAAAAGGTAAACAATTGGTGTGTGGCGGGCTGCCAAATCCCCAGTCTGATGTATTAAACTCACGGTGAAGAGCATTTCCCCTTTGGCTGCTCTTATTGCCACTTCATTTCCTCTTTGCACACAAACACACTTCCTCCTTGTTTCCTTCACTCGTCTGTTCTGAGTCTTTCTTCTCTTTCACCTCTTGGTTTATACAGACAAAAAGAGAAGAGTGTAGGGTGGCTTTATCGTCTGGCTATTTTCTGTCCTTCTATGACCCTGGAGGCCAGTTCTTCCTAACAGAGCCATTAGTAAGGGGAATTGTATGTGTCTGACATGGCCGAAAACCAATTATTAGACACTTTCTACCAAATGATGCCCAAGTCTTTGGGGAATGGGCAATCATGCAATAATTTAGCCACTGATTTAATTTCTCTCCAGCATAGGAGCATAGCATCTCTCCCGCTCTTATGACCTGTCCCTCTTTTCCTCATCCACACACCTTCTGTACATCTGCAAAGTAAATCAGAAGATCATCAAGAAGTCTGCTTACATTGTTTCTCAAACACTTACACTTTTTGACTATTTAGAGTACATTTTTGAAAAAAGCCAGTGAACTACAGAAACAAGAAACTAAACCCACACTATGTTTGGATTTGTTATGAGATGATGGCACTAAAACGAAATTAAAACGTACAGAAACACTTTGTTTTGTTATATTCAAGCTTTTGTGGATGCTATAATAGTTTGAAAATGTGCACAGCTCTGTTGAAGAATCTTCTATGCGTTCATGACTTTTTGGCATGTCAACCAGGGTCATGTGCATTGCCCAAGGGTACAAATGTGCATAAATATGTGTGTATCTGGGTAGAAGGGCTATTAGCAACTATAGACCGCCTGCTAGGCCCAGTGACAACCAGGGTCCTCTCTGTCAGTTGCGGCCCACTGCTTCTTCAGACAGCCTTATTATTGGAGGTTTCCTGCTGTGATTCTGCCGTACACACACTGACACAGTCACCGCACACCACCCAAGAGCTGGTCTCTGGTGGCCCTTTCCCTGGGTGCTCTCCGACCGGGTCACAGCAGGGGCCACCTGTCCTTGACAAGGCAAGAGTAGAAATATCTCAATTGAGTTCCCCTGGAAAATAGTAAGGAGCAATAGTTATTTTAGAAGGCAACTTTTTAGTCCATTTGTTCCAATCCTGTACAGTTTGTCTTTGTTAAAGATTATGACAATGCAGTGAGATAAAGAGTATGTTCTTTTGTTTCTCTACTCTACTTTAATAAAACAGACGAACAATAAGGCAATGCATTGTCTGCATAAACACCCTTGTTTTAACGCTCTTGCCCTTATTGTTTGCAAGCCTTCTGCCAATCACACGTCTCTCCATCGCGTATGGAGCTATTTCAGCCTGCGCCTTCTTAATAGAAGGTGCCAGGGAAAGTTCATATCCTTGAGCTTTTCAAGAGTGATACACAAAAGCCATTGTGACCACTCAGAGGAAATGGGGAAAATAAATGATACGCATAATACAGATTCTCAAGAGCCGCGAAACGTATTCTTTTCTGTAATTTCATAGGATTTGGAGAGGGATTCAATAAACACAGATACACAATGTTAAGACCTCTTCTCAAAACAATGAACAAACAGCCTCCTCCTCTGCAACTTTCTTAAACAAGGCCTCCTCATTGTGTGCAAATACTCGGAGTTGAGAGTCCCATAAAAAGCGTCATCCATAAACTCGAAGAGTCATAGACCCACACCCCCTCCTACCTAGCCCATAATTACATGGCAGCATGCGGATGCACATCCCCAGCTGACAGTGTGTATAAACTCGGGCAGAGATATGATCTAGTGAGGAGCTGCTCTTATTAAATATTAACAAACGCCATTCCCAAGTAGCCTCAATCCCCACAAGCACCCCAATGCCAGTCAGAGCCTCAACACATCTACTATCTCACGCCACTACACACACACACAGAGACTCTCCACTGAATAGGCTAGGCTTTCTCCAAGAAAGAGTTCAAAGAGGCAGAGAGGGCGAAGAGGGGCTTGCAGTGGGGGTAAATGTGCCTGCTATACATGTACTCGCAATCCCCTTTTTATCTATGCAGGGAGCTGCCGCCTTCGTCATATGGGGAAATTAGCAGAAGCTGAATTCAAATCATTGCTATCAGAATGAGGCTGGAAAGTGTTTGAACAGAATCTCCCAGCCCCGATTTCACCCCTGTGGTCGATTGTTACAGGGAATAAAATGTGTATGTGAGGGAAAGTTGGATGTGAAAGCTTTTGATGTCCTACAAAAAGACTGATCTCATATGTATACATATGCTAATAACTGATGCCATATGGAAATGTAATGATGCATTTTTAAAAGGGTGGTATTAACTGACTCTTGATCACACAATTTCCCAAGCAAGTTTGCAATTAATGCACACACACAAAGACAAACGAGAAACAGTGTGTGCAAGTCACATGCTCCGATTGAGAGATTCCTCTCATTAGCCTCATGCAATATTAAAATAATGCTAAAATGCACATGTCAGTGTGTCATAGATGCAAAATAAGCAAAAATAACAACACTGCATATCTTAAAAAAAAAACAAAAAAAAAACAACAATGCCAAAGCACAGCCAACTATCATTTTATTTAATCAAAATATCAACACAGATGAGAGAGGTGAAAGTTTTGAATAGTTGTTCCTGGCCAACCGGTCTGACAGTTGAAAGTCTGTGACTACTGCTCAGCCTATTACAGTCTAAAAACAATAAGACAATAACAAAGATAACAAGAGGTGGACGTCAGAAATGTAAAGATGTAGCAGAGTGAGTATGAAAGAGTAAAATGGGCTATGTGTATGGTACATTGTGTGAGCCCTCCTTAAAGATAGAGGGGTTAAAAGAGGAGGCAGATCTGGCTGTGAAAGCTGTTAAATGGTTCAATGGTTTGACAGTAGCTGATGCTACAGACAGTGTTGCTCCCCTGGGATCCCACACAGTCTCCCATGCATGGCTCCTATCAAAATATACCTATTGCCTGACTCTAGTGTAGAAATAAACAATAACACAGCAGGAGGGAAGAGAAGATCTGAAGAGTCACTGAATATGTATGGAAATCGTTTTTTAACCTTTGTTATAGTGGCATTGACAATTATAACCATAGAATGATACAGTATATGGTACCATGTACAAGAAGATTAAGGACTCATTTGGAAGATATGGATGTTAGGAGCCACAGGCGACTGAATGGTTAATATGTGGGCTTGCAGTTTTTGGAGGAGATTTCAAATGTGAACAACACTTAAATGTAATCCCAATTGTATAGCTCAAAGCTGTGTTTGAGCTGATCCAAACACACACATATCCACACGCAGAAGGCAGCCCAGGCAAAAGTGCTCCATTTTAGCGTCATTACACAGCACGGGTCCCCCGCTCCCTTTGGAGCCATGTTCTGCCTCCGGTGCTACATTTGACGGTTTGTTGAGCGGCACGTAGGTGTGTAGCTTCCGCCGCGTTACGTGATCAAACAGCCCAACTGACGCATGGCCAATTATCCTGGCTGCCTCCTCTCATCTCACGTTTAAGGAGAGGGAAAGTAAAACCAGGGAGGGAGATGGAGCCGAGACATGGAGGGAGGCTGCTGCTGTGTTTATCCAAGAATGGCAGATGTAAAAGCCCTCTTCTTCCCGTTCCGTAGGGAAGCTGACATGTGCACCATTTTTTTGAAAAGTAAACAATGGCTCATACACTTTACTTTTTGTGTGAGAATCTTTACCCCCAGCATGCTTTAAATAGGCCAAAACAAACAAAGGGATTTGGAGGATTCAAAAATCCAAAGTGACATGAAATCTGGAGGTCTATACTGCTCTAGTCTTAATATACAGTATAAGGTAATATCACAGTCTTGCCGATCAGAGAGCCACTTCTTTTCTCTCATATGTCCAAGTACATTTATGGTCTTGAAAGCCAGCTTATGTTCAGCCACTGTTCTTTTCATAGTCACACTTTACCAGTGTATTAGATTATTGTAACTGATGTTAACTGTGGTTTTAAAGTACCTTTAAAGTACCTTTACAAAAAAACCAAAAAACAACTCTATACATTTTAGACAGGCCTTGACTATTAACTGTATAGCAGTGGCGTTCATCTTAGTTCTATAGCTCCTATCATATTATAAAGGTACTTTTTGAGTGACCCTGCATTTGCTGCTCCTATACAGAGCACTAGGGCCTTAGGTTTGTTTTGTTGTTTGTTTTTATGTATTTTGTTTATTGTGTGTTGTCCCCAAATCTCCTCTTCCCCTCAAACCTGGCTGCTGGATCCCTGGGCCATGATTGGAAGACCGATTTCAGCCTCGCCCATCTCCAGCCGCCTCCCTCCCCATTTAAGGAGATTGGGGACACCTGTTCGGGGCTGCTGGCCTGGAGTGGCCAGTATGCCTTTGTTGCATTTTGTCAGTTCAGTCACTACCGGGGGTAGTGGCTTATGTTTTGAGAAACTCAATTTGTCAGTACTGCCTAAGTTTGTCTTTGTGTGAGATTTTAGTTACTGTAAAATTTGTGTTTAGTTACTTTACCTTTGTTTTATTTGGTTTAATTCCTTGCAAGGTACCTTTGTTTATGTATGTTTAGTTTACCCCTACACACCTGTTAATTAAATTACCTTATTTAACCATTTTAACATCTTGGATATCTTTTTTTTGTTACTTTCCATCCCCACACGAGCTAGGTCGTAAAACTTAGTAACAGTAGTAAACTGTTGGAAAAATAAACAATACAATACAATACAAATGGCCAACATAATTGAACAGTGAATCATTTACCTGTTAACTGTTGAGACTTGGCTGAAGATTTCCTGTTCTTGCTGGTGACTGCAGTGTTGTCTCTTCGAGCAGCCTCACATTCTCTCTCCATCAGAGAGGCCAGTTCCCGTGCTACAGTGTCCAGGTAAGCTGCGCTGAGGAAGCCTAGGATGCTGTGCTGATCCACCAAGTGTGAGAGAACATGGATCTCCTCCTTCAGGGCCTGGGACAGTAGGGGTGCCACAGAGTGAAAGCCCACTGTGAGTCTGTCAAAGCCGGTCTCACCACTCGCACTGGAACTTAGGGTGGAGTGGAGAAGAGCAACTGTGAACTGGCACCTCAGGGTCTGCAAATAAGATGATGTGAAGTACTTGAGTAACACATTTCAAATAAGAGATTTTCACAGATGATATTGTACATTTCAGGTGTTAAAACAGACACAGATACAAATTTCATAATAATTACTTATGGAATTATACTGAATAATTACTGAACTTTGCCAACAATATGGGTCAAAACGTCAGGTCAACTCAACAGCCAGAATAGAGAGTCTCTGGCACAATTGAGGTGTTGTTTTAATGCTTAAGTTTTGTGTTGGCTTTACCTGATAATTTGCGAGCACTTCTGACTCAGGGTAAAGAAAGAACAGATGCTGCAGACAATAGATCCGTTTAGAGATGGATGGGTTAGAGGAAGTGCTGCCTGGTCCTGAATGCTCTGAGATGTGAGGAGACAGCCGATCCAGCAGGTGGCGGCGCAGCTGGAGACGCACATCATCCCAAACTGTCTGGAGCTGAAAATGACAGGTAAGAGTAAAATAAAGGAAAAGAATGATTAACACAGTGGCATACTTTACCATACTTTACACAATATATTTAGGTAACATACACAGTCGTGCAGGCATAAGAAATTTTAATTCTTTACATTAAAGCTCCAAGGATTTTATTCCTTTGTCTGAGATGTTCTACAGTATGACATTAAACTTAAAAATAACTCAACATCTGATACATTTGATGCCGTACTGGGAAACATTCCATGCAAAGGAAGAACATTCATGGAGACAAGAAGGTGGCCAACTCTCCACCAAAAAAGTTACATAGTGCACCTTTAAAACAGTACCTCAATAGATGATTCATCTCGAACTGTATTGATGAGGTCCGGCTGAGGCAAAGTAGATGAGTATGAAAGAGAAGGAGTGCGTGGAAAGCAGACTCTACAACGCGATGAAATGTCCTCCAGCAGTTCTATTGTCACCACCTCTTTACCCTCCTCTTCTGACCTTAGGTAGAGCTGCTGAAAGAGCCAATTAGTAGAGAAGTATGTATGAGCTAATCCTTTCAAGAAACTCCATGTAGATTAACAAGAACAAAAATTTAAACTTCAGTTTACCAGCTAAACTGTAAAAAAGGGTAAATCTAGCAGTCTGAAGTCTAGAAGTCTGAAACATCTTTTTAAAACTGTTAAAATTCCCAAAGTCCATCAAGCGAATAAATAAAACAAGTCACAAAGTATTGGAATTACGAAAATATCAAATCAATAATTAAGATTAATATGAATAACTCAAGACCATTTGCATTGCAAAAAGAGATTGTGCAAATTAATCAATTTCAAAATATTCCCCAATCCAGTGATATTACTCAAGTCTTTAGTTTATTACCAGTCCCCTGAGGAAGTCAAGCTGATCCTGGTATCCCGTAGCAACAGACTTGAAGTGCATTCTGAAGGGGAACCATTTGAGGCACTCATTGGACTTTGGGGGACTTTCTGATCGGAGGTCTTCTATTTGGGTTTGGAGGTCTTTCAATGTGATGCTGTGAACAGTAAAAGCAATAGTAGTTTAGGACAAGAAATATATATATATATATATATATATATATATTTAAAAAAATCCCCAGAGTGTTATGTTCCAGACTGGACTGAGGCCTAGAGGTGGAAGAAGGGAAACATGGCATGACGTTATTTGATGGGAGATAGGATTAGATGGAAGGAACCACCACATTTAGCAAGTTATATATCGGTGCCAAAGCTATCAGTGTTAATATCAGTAACATTGGTATGATTGAGGGAATAGTTGATGTGTGATAGAGCTGCACAATTAATAGTAATCAATATTACATTGATGCAGTCATGAACTCACAAAGGATCCAGTTATTCAAATAATAGAACGTCCTCTGCAAAGAACAAAATATCCTTTATTTTAATTGAAAAGTCTTGTTGTACCTGTAGTTTAAACCTCTACAAACATGTTGTATTAGTTTAGCAGTTCATTTTTTATTCTTCTCTCAAATGTTAATGTATGTACGTACATGTATAAATATACATACACAATGTTCAGCTCTAATTTGTGAACTTAACTACAACTTGACTTAAATTTGTGAATTTGTGGACCATGCAATGGATTCAGCAAATATAGGTACTGGCATTACAGCATATCAAATATCTGATATCAGTATCGGCTGACAGAATCCATATGGGAGCATTGTTTATATCACCAAAGACATGTAACAACCAACTACCAACAACTAAAAACAAGACACACTGCCGCTAAAGCAACACAAATTCGCCACATTAAAGATGCGCTTGGACCAACCCGTCACTTTTCACTCTCCTGTCTCATCCACTGTCTCATCCACTGTGTGCGTAGGGCAGAGAGAGGCGCAGCAGCATCAACAGTAATGAACATGGACGTGCTTATAACAGTGTGTGAGTGTCTGCTAAGCATCTGGTGTGAAGTGGTGTTCAAGGCATCGGCAGGCACCCACCCTCTGCATATTACGTCTTACTTTACAACACACACGCAGAGCAGGCAGCACAGCGCTTTTGATTTTAACAGACTGCATCAGCTATTCTGCCTCCCTCCTTAATATGACAGATTAGAAATGACATCTTCGGGCCTGACATGTTTAGTCATTTCCATGCAAATCAGTGCATATACGTTTCCCCCATGTAACACGGTGTGTCTGTGTGTGTCAACATGTCTACATTCTTGCATAATTAAAACATTCAACTGGGTATGCCACAACTATATTTATGCGCTATCGTGTAGTATTAAGTGTGCATGAGGAGTGCGTACGGGCAGAAATGTGATACCCATTCAAAAATAACAAAATGAATAATTGATTATTTTTACTATTTTCTTGCATATCATTTAAAGATTTTGCTTTCGTTGTGCATTTTAAAACCAACCAATATGATAATCGGAAACATTAAAAAGATATTGTTAGGAATTTATTTGTTAAATCTGTTAATATGTTGTGTCAGGATTGTTTAGTTCAGGGGTAAAAGCTTGGTGTTGTTTTGTGTTTTCTGTTTTTTACATTACCTCAACTATAGGCAATTATCCCTCTCATTTATCATGTTTTATTTGACAGCATCCCAGATTCCAAATTACAAACTACTAAATTCAATGATAACTGACCATAGACTAAACTACCTGCCAACAGGCCAACCAAAAAATGAAAAAAAAAAAAAAAAAATCTTCCCTAAGAGAAGCTGTTCAGTTTATTGGTAAAATGATTTTGCATGTGTGACTAGCCGAGATACAGAATGCTAAAGTCCCATTCCCCATCAGGCGGCTTCTCCCCCAGCACAGGCCTATAAAATACCTCCTGCCTGCTCCTGGGCCATGAACGGATCCAGATGTCTTACAATGACAACACATTAAATAACTGTTCAATCTGACACACTTTGGTTTCAGAGGGCAAAATCTCAAGAGATTTTTTTTTTTTTTTTCAGTTTTCTACATTCAAAATAGCAATAGTGCAATTTAATATTACCAAATAAATCTTTACTCTATGGTCAAACACAACAAGTTATTGCCAATAAATACATACATTTAAAATAAAACATAAGGAATCGTGCTAACTTGTCAAGACAATTCCTGCTAGTAATTTTTGTGCATAAAATTAACTTGCAGCACTGAGCCCTGTTCGCGCCTTTATTGTACCCCATAAACATGGATGTGCGTTCTGGGCTCCACCCCAGGACTTCACGTAGACAGCAGGTTTCAAATGGGCCTCCATCTGTAGCAATCTATTCACAAAAGTTCATTAAAACACAAAATGTAATTAGACCATTCTCCTTTTTTACATGATAGTTTTATAACAAAGTAGAGGTCAAATTAAACTGCCTTTTCTATGGTATCAGTGGGAATTACTTTTGCCATATGTGAAGAGAATGAGGATGGAAACAGTTGCTTTGAGAGCATTTGGATTCATAGATCTGGACAGAGAATAGCATTTAGGATCGTACAATGTCTCTTCTCCTACTGACTATTAACCAAACATACTACGACCAGCAAACTTCTACCACAGTCTATTTCAGTGTTTGCACACTGTTTTTGTCTGGAGAAAGTAACTCACCTATTTTTCCTTACTCCCTTTCAATATCCCTCCTTAGGGTCTGGCTCTGTAAGTCATAAAGTCAATGTGGATAGTGTGTGTCCCGAAGTCCATCAGCTCTCCTCCGTGGTATGACCTTTTGGCCGCTATAGTGTGAAAGCTACCTGCAGCCTAATCAACTTGGCAGGATTAGCTGTGAACCTGATTACTTCTACTGCTTGTAACTCAGACACCTGCGAGAGAGACAGGGGGTAGAATGGGAGAAAAAGGGGGACTCAAAATGGGCAGAAACAGAGAACTCACAGCAAATAAAGCCATTCCACTGTGTGAGGTGCTACAACAATGGACAAATCTGTAATGGCAAATACTGGGAAACAGGACTCAATAAGAGAGTAGGAGATTGGGGGAAGACGAAAAGGAAGCCACTAGGAAAGGTTCCTTTAGGCCTCTTGCCAAACATGTCCTCTGTTGTAAGTTAACATTGAGCAGTACACATTGAAATTTGGCTGGTATAAAATTTGGGTTTTCAACTAAAATTTGTGGGGTGGATTTTAAAGATTAAATATTGGTATCAATAAATATCAGTTATCAGCCACAGCAGCAAGCCAAATATTCATAAAGGCTCAAAAAATCCATATCAAACCCATCCCTAATTTCTTAAAATAATCATTATGAAAACAAAATACATCCTACTGCTTAAAATTGTTATTTTTTATTGTGCACTATATAGAAAGAGGCACCAAGTACAAATCCTTTTCTCTAGTATCAAAATCGATTTTTTTTGTATTTAGAGTATTTAGAGTAACAGCACTATATAAATAAATGAGGTGCACAATCTTTCTCTTAGCAATTGCAACTGGTATTACAACAGTGTATTTTTTTTCTTTTTTAAATAACTCTCGGTTAGATGGCCAACACTAACTAGTAGGCAGCCCCCTAAACAGTATGGTTGAAAGAGAATAGGAGCGACCGGAGGTCTTTTATTAGATATGATGGCACATTTCACAGCTCCCTGACTTACAGAAACCCAATCCTGCGATTAGTCAGCGCTTTGACGTTATCTTAAGTTCCTTGTCAGAATTAATTTAGTGTGGGTGGGCTGTCTGTCGTGCTGCGCTCCCCTACCCTCTAACAGGAGGAGGGGGAGTCGGAGGCAACGGGGGCAGGAAGATCCTTTTCAAATAAGCTCCAGTCTCAGTCAATGCCAAACCAAGCGCATTAGAACCAAATATCTCTTCCATCAAAGGGCTCCATTCTGTGAGGGGGAAGACTGTCTGAATGAACAGGCTGAAAACATATCCCGTCCTGACCACTTAGTGCCCTCACCCCAGAGCTCCCTCGCCACCCAGCCCGGCCAGTGATACAGGAGAAGAGATACAACTGATAGACTTCACACACGTGTCACACTCTGCTAAACACAAAACCAGCTACATACTGTGAAGACCATAGAGAATTGTATTTATTCAATGAAAAAGAACCTTGGACGGAAAAGGGTTTTCATTCACCTGCTTAAATATATCCCCCAAATCCTAATCGTCTGAAACACTGGATACACACCAGAACACACATATATCAGAGTATTGACACTGTAGCCTGATCAAGATTGGCAGGTTGGGTAGTGAGAGCCATTTGCTGCAGCAGTGTGAAGCTATAGGCCTGTTGGCAGCCTCCTGGCCCGTGCTGACACTTCATTACAGGTCTTTTCCTGGTGGCCCACCGATCCTCACCACTGAGCCACTGTCCCATCTGATGAAAACTAATGGATTACAGCTTTTCAATTTGAGGGGAGCCAGCGCTGTTGTCAGACTATCTTAATCTCCTTCAATTAGGAGGCAGTTCTTAGACAAATCTCTGACATCTGAGAAGACATACTATAGGCTGAAGGCTGGTTGAAAGCCCTCATAGTTATGAACAGTTTTTTTCTCCCTTTGCTCAACTCAACTTCCGTAATTTGTTCCAGGAACTGATCAGATAATTCTTCGCCAGTGAGTGTTTGTGTGTCTACAGCCCTACCTGGTGGAGGTAAAAGAGCCCCCTAGACCTGCCCTGACATACAGGGCTCACCTAAAGTGGTCTCAGTGGAAGTTAGCCTGAGCCTGACAGAGACACTGACCACTGGTCCCCTACGGCGACTGGAGGATTGCCTTATTTTTAGCCCCATTCTCCATTATCTGGACGCTTTGTTCTCATAATGGTTATCCCTCTCCCATCTACAGGAACACAAAATAACCCTTTAATGCTTAGAAAGCAGAAAAATGGTGCAGCCTTCGGTAATAAGCCTTGAATTACCTACCCAAGGGTTTTCGTTTCAAGATGTGGAATCTTCAATTATTATGTTCCCATTTAGAAGGAGGAAGGAAAGAAAGACAGATAAAGGGCGGGAGAGGGAGACAGTGTGGAGGGACGAGTGGCAGACACTAATGGTGCCAGAGTGAGCCTTTGTTCACTTGTTACATTTAGTTTGTCCTTCATCATCTGCCCCCAGCTTCACAACGCCACACACAATAAAAGAGCTGAAATATAGATCCTCTTCTCGCCTCTCCCCACGTGTCACTCTTTATCAATCCAGTCGCTCCAAAACTATCCCTGTCACGGTCCCAGTCTCCCCTCACACACAGGTACTGTCTATGTCTGCATAGTTTGCTGTTAATTCAACGGATACTCAACGCTTCTCTGAGCTACATGTTTTGTTTTCTAAGAAATGACATGTGTTTTACTCTGTCCTGTACTGGTGGACATTTATATTTCCACATGTTAGCACTTGTCTGTGTTACTGAATAATGTTCAATCAAATGCAGGTTACCATAGAGACAAAGGGCAGTCTTCTATATCAGAATAAAATGACATAAATATTATTTGACTGTGTGTAAGTTTATATTAGTGGAGATGTTAGTACTGACACTTACCTATTAGCATTACTTCTGGGTTTGTCTTCAGCGTCTCCTAGGTCCAGCTGGATAGATTTTCCCTCAAGAGGTTGACTCCCCGAAGGATGGTCTCCATTAGCATCCACTGGTGATTCCATGACCAGTTTAGCTACAGAAAGTATACAAAAAATGTTTAGAATACAAATGGATGTTTTTTTTTTTTACTTTTATCCTGGCTTATGCTCCCAATAAGCTGTGCAAATACAGATTCATTACCACTTATAAAGGCTGACAACTGATTTAAATATAAAAGTAAAATTAGTACAAATAATGTCTGAAACAATCTATCGGTCTATCCTATTGGTCTATCCTATTTTATCACCAACAGTTTAGACACAATTCATTTTATGTTTTTAAATAACAGCATGAAGAACAAAATGTCTGCATATTCTCTAACATAACATTTCTTCTGTCATTGATTTAAGAAAAAAGAAAAATAGACACACAATATATTGAGCTAGTGGGGGATTTATACAAACTCATTTTCCTGTGTCTATTTTAAGTGACCTCTTAAATTCTAAGAACAAGCATGAGCATTTCGTTGTCAACACTGTCATCAATATGAATCAAGTGAAAAGTAATGGAGAGTGTCTGTGTCAATTTAGCATCCTCACACTCCACCTCTCTCGCCGCTTCCTCATATTTGCCTCTGATTTTAATAATCCTTGTCAAGCTCTGTACAGCTCCCACACTCTGGTCTCTACTGCGTCTTGGCTGTTACGTGGTACTGCTCTCTGACAGGGCACTCAGGAAGCTCAACATTTAGCTTCCACAAAGGGACGCATATCCAGCTGGACAAATATTATTTTTCTCCTCTGACAGCTGCACCAGTTAAGTCTTTTATGATTTTCTCCAGCTCATTCTCTCTTACCGACTCCCCTCATCAGCATACTCCCTCTACACCACTTTATGTAGTCTGTGCAGCCTTAGCGAAACAGAAAACAATTCTCAATCCAGAGATTAGAAACTTAACATTGTATGTGTATGAACTTATTCAGACAGTGTTTATGATTTCAGGCAGTAGCAGGTTTGCTTATATAATTGACACCATATTTGTCGTCAACCAGATGGACAGATAGTAACGCATACATTGTAATAAGTCTATTGGGGGTCTATACCTCCTGGTCTGCCAACCATCGTATGCTAAAGACATAAGCACATGTACATCCAAGTGGGGGGTTCTGTCAGCAGCACACTGGGCCTCATTAGACTACACTTTAAATCCTTTAGTCTCCACTGTCTTGTCATTAGCTCTTTACAAAGCAGATGTTGTTGGAGCCCAAGTGTGTTACACGGTGTTGCAACAGGGACACAAAGCCTGGCATGAGATACTTGCTTGACTAACATATTCGCACACACATGCACACACATGCATACACACAGTTTCAGAAATCACACTGTGCATTCTCTCCCGGTGCTGCCTGTCTACCCTCACCAGGCTCACACACAGCCCCATTTACAGTAATGAGGTTGTCCTGAAATATTTAGCAGAGTGTCCCCCAGGCAGCCACTTTAAAGCCACTTAAAGCATGTCAAGTTAAAGTCAACAGTGTTTTAAACGGGGTAACTAACAGTCAGCAGTCACAGAAACGTAATAAATATATGAAATAGGTGGATATTTCAACATAGAAACTGAGAACTGTGCCAGAGCGGCATGTGGGAGGAGTCATAAGTCATTATTTCTGAGTCATAAGTCAACTGATCAGCTAAAAAGTAAATCCTTCCCTCCACTAATGCTCACTAATAATAATATAACTGATAAAATAAACAATAATGCACAATAACATAATCATATTTACCCACAATATATATTTTGAGTTCCCCTACCTGTTTAACAGTTTGGCAGTCTCTGTCTTTATGATTTAAACTTGTGCAAATTGCCTTACCTTTAAAATTGTCTTTGAGCGCGCATCTTCATAAGAATCCAACGTGATATATGAGTCGTGTAAAAAAGATTCCTTGCAGCGAGTCAGCAACTCGTGTTTTTGCATAACGTACATAACAAACACATTTTATTGGTATTATTAACGAAAGCTTAGCACTAGTTCATACCTGTCAATAACATGTCTATGGTCGGTAACGGCTGATTTTGAAGTAATCACAGCCAGCGCTGACCAAAACAACATTTAGCCATATTTTAGCACTTAAAGCTAAACCAACGATACATCTGTACACCACTAACCCTCCTTTTAACCATATTTGCATATTATTATTCAGCCAGTGTTGCTGAAAATGCACGGACCATTATTTTTTTCCGGGATAGAAAGCGTCCGTAACAACAACCCGGAAGTAGATTGTGGAACACTTCCGGTGTTTGGAATAGTCCAATGAAAACAAATCTAGAGGGGTGCATATATCCATGAAAGTAAATATATTTTTTACACATGAGGATATATTACTTTTTATCCAACGTTGCTATTATGTAATAGCTATTGTTTATAAATTGTAAGTAAAACTGTAGATTTATCCTGTGATCGTCTTTATTATGATTCGTTCTGTAGCTCGACTCCCCCTGTTTACATTCACAGCTGTCATTCAACTGTGACCACGGCGGGGAACTGGTTCGCAGGGAACACGTAATGTCACCTGGAAGATCGCTGTTCTTATTATGTCTGATTTTTCCAACAAGATACTCCAGTTGTACGTTGTATATCTATTAGTTTCATCTGTGATTGTGGATCAGACACACTGAGAAGAGCTGTTATGAGAAAGGTGAAACGGACTCTCTGAGATGTAAATATAGGCTATAACTGTTGATTCATCACTGGTCTCATCTGTTATAATCGTCTCCTTTTCAGAATGGCAGAGAACAGGTATATCTTTCAAATATCCGGCATCAAGAAGCCAGAGTTAAAAAAATGTTTAACCAAAGGAATCCGTAAACTCGGTGGAAGGTACATAGGCGGCTCTGTAAGTCCTGTCTTTCCTGTTCCACGGTCAGCTTTGAAAGTTCAGTTTTAAGAGTAGTTATTCATTAATCCAACTGTGACTGAATAATGTCATACATAATATTGTTGGGTTATTGGTGTTGTATTTTTTCCCAGGTCTATCAACATTCCAGCACCCATTTCATAGTCCCACAGGTTTTGCCCAGTGAAAAGTTTCTTGCTGCATGTGCTGCAGGTGAAGAATGAAATACTATAATCACAAACAAGTTAACTGCTGATATGGTTCAATTATATTGTTATTGTCATTCTAAATACTATGTGTCCTCGTTCTGTTTAGGAAAGTGGGTTGTTACTCCAAATTATGTTTTGGATAGTGTAAAAAATGGGTCTTGGCTTCCTGAAGAATCGTATGAGGTAGCTATATCTACAAGTACAACATCTACCTTCTACCCTGTCAGGCAGTGGCGGGAGAGGGTTGCCAGTGGAAAGCTGAAGGGGGCGTTTCAGGGATGGCGAGTTCTTCTGATGGTACAGAAGCCAGCCCGCAGAGCTATGTTTAATCGGTGAGCTGATATATTTATCTCCAGCCTGCTTTGTTTGCTTGATATGAACCTCTGACATATTTTGATTTTTTCTAATCATTCATCAGACTTTTGAAGGCAGGACGGGCAAAGGTTTTCCACTACAGTCCCCCCTCATATGTCTCCATTACTCATGTCATGGCCAAACCCATTACAGAAGCTACAAAATCCCTTGATGCCCCATGTTACCCTGTTAGTCATATTGTTCAGCACCTTTTTGGAGTAAGTCAAATGTGCTTATATACTTTATCATGTTTTAAAAACAATTTTATATTTAATATTATATTATGACCTTTATTTTTTCCTTTTAAAAACAGAAGAGGTATTTGGATATGAATTTCAACCTATCAGAAGATGAGACTGAAAATGAAAGTAGTTTTGTTACTACATTTCCAAAGCTTGAAAAAGAACTTAAAGACCACATGGTCCAACAAAATGTATGTACATATACTAAAAAAATATAATTTTTAGTCTTGCAGCTTTTAGTTGCTCTTGGTTTTTAATGCTGTTTCTCTGTAGCGCCATCCACGACTGCGCTATTGTGAATTCCAGGGTTACAATGACCCACACCGCCCACAGTCCGAGGTAGACACACACACGCACACACATCCTGTCCACCCATGATCGTACGGCATCTGTCTAAAATTACTTTGTTTCATCGAGATCAGGTCATTCAATTACCTTTATGTCATACATTTCAATGGAAACTGACATTTAGAGCAAGGGCGTATCACAGCCAGGTCACAGATTTAACCATTACTGTCAGCTGATCTGAAAGTTTTGATTGGCATACCTATTAACAATACCCTCCACTGTCCTGCCCATACTTTACCCTGGTGGATCTCCATAAGATTGCTATTATACGAGTTCATGTATTTCCATTACTTTCTCCGAGTCCATATGTTTTTGCCAATAGCTGTCTGTGTCAAATGACCCAAAGGAACTCGTGATTCACTTCCAACTTCCATTACCCTTCTGCCCCCATTTCTTCTATGTACTCTTTGCTTCTTTTCGAACATGTTTTCTTCTGCTCTTCATATTGTTCTTTTATTCTTGTAGGCCACAGAAGCAGACTTTAGCCAAATTGCTACTATGATAGAGTGTGGTCTATTCACTGAAGCCCTGGACTCGATCAAAAGTTCCTTGTTCCCAGGTCTGCTCCCACCAGCACAGTACCTAGTTTCACTGCTTGAATATGCACAACAGGTAGGACCACACTTACACAGATTATGCATTTAATAAAAAATAAATAAATAAAAAAACAGTTGTGATTTTTATTTTTCTTCTACAGGGCAATGCTACATCTCTCTTCTTAAGAATCTTCATGCAGTTCTTGCATAGGTTGCTGGTTACAAATCCTCCATGGAATGCTCCAAAATCAGTGAAGACATATTTCTCCAAGATTTTTCAATGTCCTTGCTGTCAATCGGGACTGTGGCCTTTTTTAGAGTCTACCATTTGGTAAAGTAACAAGGCTTTTTTCACATCATGCTACATTTTACTTCAGGCCATACTTGTCAGAGTTCACATTTCACCTCATAAAGAATGAAAAATGAACTTACAAACTGACGCAAGAATCACATTTCAGAACATGTTTGTACAGTTCTAAATTACAGAGTTAGCAGTTTTTATGCAGAATAAGAAATTATGATACTCTAAAAATTGCAGTCTTTGTGATATGTGTCCATTCAGATTTTCATTTCAACTGCGATTAATCTTCCAGCACTAATGTAAACTACAGGGTTGCTGCTCGTTTGAACTTAGGAATGTAATGTCTTATTATTCTTATGTTCCAGCCTATGTAGTTTTCACATTGCAAACATTAAAATTGAACTTTTAATTGTATTGCGACTTTACTGTCAACCCTAACAGATATGATTTATTTAGCACATTTATTGTTTCTTAATGTGTGTCACAGTTATTGCCTGTTGAGAGATTCCACGTGTCATCCACTCCCAGGACCTGCTCTGCCAACACTGTTACATTTTCACAGTGACCTTCTGGCATTTATTCTCCAGCTATTCAAAGGAGAGCTCCAGGCTATCACCACTGGGTAACAACATTAACAATGGCGCATTCATTTACTTTGCGGATATGTGGTTTGTATGTTAAAATGTAATTATGTTGTTATTTCTGACCTAGAGTTTACCTTCAGCAACATGTATGCGAAAACCTGCAGGATTCAGTCAGAGGGTCTTTGACATTGAGTACCTTTTGGACAGTCTGGGAGCGTTCGACTCTGTTGTCAGTAGCTCTTAAACAACTGACCCAGCTGTTGGTCGAGGCTACATCAGAGGTATTATGGGACACACCCTATGATTTGTTTGTGGTAGTAGTAACTGAAGTACACACTGACTCTACCCTATTTTACAGTGTAATTACGTAATACTTACTGATGTACATGTTTGTGTAGGATGACTCAAAGAAGATTCAAACGCAAACTGAAAAGCAGGAACTAGTACACGTGACTGGCATTCTTGTGGATCTTTTGTCTGTAGTGGTGGAGTTTTGGTGTCAACACAACTTTAAACTGAACCAGGCTCTAGTGGAAAAAGGCCTGAAAGATTATGCAGAACACTTTGCAGTTATCAGCTACAGTATGTAATAAATGCTAAATAATATAAAAGAAACCTCATGTCACAAATACTTCAAATGCCCTTTTTTACCTACAGGGTTGCCGCCAAGTCTTTTGGCAGAGCTGGTTGCCAAAGTTCCCTCCAGCAGACTGAAAATGGTCTTGGCTGATGCAGTTTTCCGGACTCTTTGCTGCAAAAATGGATTCACTGTTGGAGATGACCCTCTCTGTTTCAAGAAAATAGTCAGTGTGGGATTTATTTATATCTTAATTAAACAGAAACACAGAGGGATATACATTAAATAAGTTGAAAAGTGCAGACAGGCATTGGCAGACATTATAAATATTTACTTTGGGTGCCCTTTGATATACAGTTTATTAACAAGTATTCTTTTGTAATTTTGTCTGCCTTTTGTTTTCATAGATGATGTATCTACAAGGTCTGAATGTTTTAAGTCAGTCTCAGTCACCCAGTAATCCTGAGGCTGGGCTCATTATTCCAAGGTACAACATGACTATCACGGACTGTGGGTAGGCTTTGTTTCTGTCTTTTTTTTAATATGTGCATGTGTATTTATATATTGGGAAGTATTTTGAGTTTAGCTAGTTGTGCATTTTAAAAGTTTTGACTAGTTCTTTTGACCAGCTAAAAGAGAAAGTATGAAGAAACCTGAGTGGAAGTGAACAAAGGCACACCTGGATAGTGGAGGGGGGTGCATGGGGGTAAGGAGTGCAGATGCATGAATGGAGCGACTGAGGGGAGACAGGCAAATGGAGGTCAGACAGAGGGTGAGGAGCTGGCATGTGATGGGTCATGCCCAGGCCTGATCCTATCAGTGTGTGTGGAATGACAGAAGGGGTGCACAGGGAGGTTAGACCCCTTCATACACATACACACACTCTGCTTTGGACACTAGACTGACAGACATACAGATATCCCATCAGGCCTTTGTGTCTTGCCTTACGAACAGCAGCTCTTGGCTCTCACCCCTCCCTAACCTTTTTTCATCAGGTCTCGCATACTAAGTCCTTCTGCTGTCTTGAAGGCACTCTCGCAGACACTCACACACACAAGTAGTCAGTCCACGGCCCTATCAGACATCTGCTGCTCCACCAGCAGGTAGTTGGCCTGGAGAAGGGCAGGAGTCACCAGGGATCAGGTTCAGCAGAAGGCTACAGGTTCGTGCTGGACCAGACCCTCCCCTCCTTCCTTCTACCACATTGGCTGTTTTTTTCTTCAAACTTTCTGATACACTTCACTTTATTTGGACTTTATGGGTGTGAGACAAATTGAGAGAATAAATTGTGATGCTGTATTTATTTACAATAGACAACCTGGTCCAAGTCACAGGATGTCCACTTGTTTCAGTGGCTGTGTGGTAGAGTGAGTCTAAAGCAGAAAGCTTTGACAAGCTAATACTGTTAAGACTGCACAGTTCATATTAATAAACAAAAGAAGGACCAGTTTATGAGTTGGATGATTTGCCTTTTGTGAGAGGAAAGTTGATGTATGTCTTGTGTTGTGGCTCAGATGTACGATGCTGCAGGTCAAAGCTGAAAACTTATTTACTCACAGTGTGTTGTCTCCTGAAGCTGACCCTGAGGCTGGGACTTATACAAGCCCAGTATTGTCAGATGCCTCTACAGATGCTAGTCTGTACAGACAGAGGACACTTGGGTGAAGTGGTCTGAGATTAAAAGTGCCGTGGCCTCTTCCCAGTCACACTTGGACCTGGACCATGCAGACACACAGAGCGCATCTCCTCTCAGCCTTGTCCCTGCTAATAACAAGCAACGTGACAGGACGCGTGTTTCCTCCTCACTGCTGGGAGCTCCTTCCTGGCTTCTGAACAAGCCAATTACCAGGGAACAAGCCTCCTCTCTGTAATACGGATGGCACTCCGCTTCAATGAGACGCACGCGCACATGCGAGTGCATATACACATAGACACCTGTCAGGCTCCATGCAGGCTGATCTCCTATACCCACTCACAGGACTAGTGACAGCCCACAGCTATTAGCACGCCACTACTTTGAAGAGGCTTCACTTTCTTTTACTAGTTATTCCTCCTAATGTGCTTGCTCACATTGAATCCTGTGTCTCTGGGTTTGAGGCGTTAAGTGGGAGGAAAATGCTTTGGAGACAGAAGTGAAGGAGTGTGTGTGAGAAGTGTGTGGCCACACAGTAGGGGTTTGACAAATATTGTCACATTTCATATAGAGGATAATACAGCAGTGCATTCATTTGTTGATGACACTTTTGTACTGCAGAGATGGTTGTTCTAGTGTAGCCCTGGGTCTTTATGCTAATGGTCAGTCACTGAAAGTGTGGGCTTTGTAATGATATATTATTTAAATGTCACAATTGTCTTAATAAACCCTTAAGTTTCTTTTTATCTTCATACAGACTTGAAAGAACATCAGATGGAGTCAGTGACAGTGGTACGGAAAAAGGCAACATTCTGAAAGGCCTCAAACGTGTGAATGCAGCAGGTAAGTCTCACTGAGCAGATGTGGGGCTGGAGTTAGAGCAGCACATTTGCAAGAAATAGACTTTTAATGGACTAATGCGCAGCACCAGGTCATCAGTAAAGAGGACATGAGCGCCCTGTCATCACTTTGTGTTTATTCAACAACTTGTAATGTATGGAGAGGGGCTGATTGATCTGTATCACTGTAGTCAGCTGTAGGACTGTCATCTGTATAAATTAGCCTTATGGACTGGGTTTTTACTATTTATCTCACAGCTTTGGTTTCTTTATCATTTTCACTTGCTACCTGAACACTACCAGATAAATAAACGCCACAGGAATAATGGGTTTTCCCACACAGAACAGTGACACACATTAGTACTCACAGTGCGCCTCAGATCTCCATTTTGGGGATATTATTGCAGCAATTAGGGGAGCACATCAGATATACAATGGGCCGCACCAGTGGAACTTCCTGCAATTAGAGGCATGGTACTCTGTGTGAACTCTCCAAGGTGTCAGAGCTCATATCTCCCCCTTCACCTGATCAGAAAGGCCCTGTGCCGGAGCGAAAGAGGGGTGAGGGGGTAAAACGGAGGAAAGGGGGGAGCACTGTGGCAGGAGACTCAAGGCTGTTGGCATGTGTTGTTTTTCTACTACGTGATCCCTATACCGATGCGGTCGACATTAATTTTTGATGAACCATCGGCACAGCATCTTCCCCTCTCGCCCTCTCATCCCGGCTTCTTCTCCCTCCATAGCTCCTTGCTCCCTCTCTCCTCGCGTATCGTATGTATGCTCAATGCTTTTCTTTTACTGCATGCTGCACCCCTTTGCTTTGGAGCTTTCGTCTCGTCTCCTGGAACCTTCTTGGGAGCTTTGACAAAGAAGCAGAGAGGAGTTCAGGGATTTGGGATGAACTTCTTTTTTTTTTCCTCCTTTTTTTACATAAAGTTCAGAAAGTTTGGAAGATATTTCAGTCCTAATCTATAATTTGGAATGTCATTGGACTCCCACTACTTAAATCATTAGTTTGTTTTCAGTTATATGTGAAATTTACATTAGCAAAGTTGTGTTTTGTAAGACTTTCTCTACAGTTTTTTTATTTTATTTTTTTTTTTATTTAGTGCCAGCCAGAAAGGGCATCCTAAAACAAATGTATTAAATTAATCCAACTGTAAGAATTGTAATTCAGGAATAAATGATGCTGCCTAAAATAATACCTTAATACACTGATATGTTAATTAAACAATTTAAAACAGATTGTATTGTACTCTAGCTGTAGTTGTGTGAGTGACACCTTGTCTTATCGTCATATAAATTAAATAAAAACAATAAAAAGATAATAATCTGTTCCCTATAATGTGCTGGAAAAATGTCAGTTTCATTTGAAGAGGTTAACGTACTAGTGATTATTGAAAAAAACAAATAACTGGGCTCCTTGCTTCAGTAATCAGCAGGCCAAGCGTCACTTTACTGGAGTGTTGCAAGCATACTGAAGGACATAAAGAGCAACACATACATTTAACTTTTCTATTAAAGTGTGAAACAGGGGATTTATAGAAAAGGACAGGCAGATTTATCCTTTCCGTGCTTGTAAATGCTGAGCATGCAATTACCCCTATAATAGAGGCGTTGTGTCCAAATTGGAGCCATTAAAGTGATTTAACAGTGCATGGATTGGCCCTGGCATTTGCGAGGATGTGTACACATGGGGTGTAGTGGAATGGGTGTTTAATCACTGCGTTTTAGAGCCTGGTAATGGCAAAGCAGTTCATGTAGAACAGTGACATGCCACACAGTACAACTTACTCATTAGAAGCCAAGTTTCGGCTGCCTTCCACTGTCTTTTTGGCATTATGGGTGGGAAAAACCTGTGTGTTTAATGTTTACTAGAGTATTTTCTTAAATTGTGGCATTGATGAAAACCAGCGATAGAAAATAGACCCATTATGATTTAAAACAGTTCAGCTAAAAAATGTGCTGTGTGTTTGTTTTGTGATTTTGACCTATTTAGACATACAGCAGTCACTGGGCTGCAAAAAGTATTTATCCATTTATATTTTTACTCTGCTGGGTAAAAACACCTGGGTTCAAGACTTTCAGAAGTTTAACTGACCGAACGCTATGCCATATTGTTCCTTTAATATTTTAGCCATACAGTAAATGACACTCTTGGCGGGCTTTATGTCACATTGTAGGAAAACTACGCTTGCCTCGATGATGTTTCTTTGTTATCCTCTTTTTAAACCAAGGCGTGACATTTAATATATCTTCTGCATCCTAAAACACACCTCCCCTGGTTGAATAGCATTTTTGAATTCTTTGAAATGCAAGAAAGCCTTTACTCTTTTCTACCCCTTTTGCTTTTACGTTTCCTCGTGCACCTCCCTTTTGCCCCCACCTTTTGCTGTGTGCGCACTGGAGTGGAGCCCCCTGTACAGGCGTGGCGTCCCGGGGTGAGCTAGTAAAGCATTTATTATGGGCTTTGCAGTCCTGTATTATACTGGCAAGCACAGCGCCACTCATGCTTGGCCTTTAACTTCCCTCTGAAGTTCAGCCATACATGAAAAGAGGGGGGCTTCTCGACTCCTTAATATATTCCGAACTCAATATTGCATTACAAAAAAAAGTGGTGTGAATGAGAATGTGGAAAAAAGGCATATCTGGGTACATGTTTTGTTTTTGAAAAATACAAATTAAACCCTTTTCTTAATATTTATGTGGTTAGCTCGTGTATCATATCACGTGATGACTTGCAAATGCCAAGAGGAGGCGTTTGAACTTTGGCTCTGTGAAGAATCCTTTTGTAGGGCTTTGTGCTTGGGCTGTGTACCATAACTTCCTTTTAAATGACAGTTTGGTGCAAGTGGACATGAAGGAGCACTACTTTCTCACCGCTACAATAGTTTGTCTCCAGACATTGTAAGGGTAAGTGGGAAGAGTTAGTCAGCCAAATTAGCCTAGCTCTCCATCTTTAATTTATTCTCAACCCTTTTCCCTTGAAACATCTCCCTCCTTTTTCCATTACGCTCCTTAAATCGCATTGGCCAGACAGACTTTCCAGTGTTTGGGGACATGATCAGTGCTTTTATTGGTGTTTTGTATTTTATGGGGGAGGACAATGGGCAGGATGCCGGTCACACCCTAATTTTTGGATTTCTCTCTTGTCTTCCGGCTCTTCCTCCTTTCTGTTGGTCGCTGTTGTGTCCATGCCAAAGGAGAGACACTCCTCCACAGAGCCTGCAAGAGGAACCAAGTGGAAACGGTACTTCAGATCCTGGCGCTGCCCAACACAGATGTAAATGTTAAAGGTAAGGACTTTTTTTTTTTTTCTTCCTGTAACAGCGGTGCTAGCGTCATCTCGCTCCGCTTCCTCCAGTAGCTGTAGTGTAGTGAGCGATGGTATCATAGAGGGAAAAAAGAGTGAAATAGGAGCATGATCGCGTCATTGGTGAGGGTAACCTTTAGCTAAAATGCAAAGGGTGTGTCTAAAAGCAACGAGGTGGGTTTGTTGATTTATAGATTTGCCGCTGCTTGGAGACCGAAGGTGAATCAACCTCTGACCATGTGAGACTGTCTATTGTCCCTGTAGGTCGAACATAATGACTTGCGCAATAATCAAAAAATGTCAGAGTTTTTAAACGCGTATTCTGTATTATACTTCTTATTGTAGGATACTAACTTTATTTTCTGGAACAATATTTCTACATTTATCTGGGGCTGGATTTTAACCCGGAGTTGCGTCTCAGACAGTAGGATATATTTTGGGCTGCATGGACTTGGTAGAACAAATAAACAAAACTAAATAAACTATGTTTAATAGTAGCCTAGGAGTTAATATGGCAAAAACAAACGGATTTGTAAGCTGTGCACAGACTGACAGTGCTTTCTTTTCATTTACTTTTTGCAACTATTGCGTTGTTTTGCATAACCAAAAGCTAAACTCTAAGTATACCAAATAATTATAATGGTCAATGCCGCAAAAGGGGTTAATTACCAAAAGGGTGTGGTTTAACACTATGTTTTGTTAAAGTGGTTGGATAATGAAACCTCCAATTACAAAATGATTGTTCCCTAAACCACCAAAAAGCAGGTTTTACTACTTCGTCATATTAACTGCTTTTTATTTGAAGGTAAGATGTGTTTAAAGTTTATGTCCTTTATGTCTTTTCTTAGACCATGCAGGGTGGACCCCGCTGCATGAGGCCTGTAACCACGGCAGCACTGCATGTGTACAGGCTCTGTTACGTCATCGTCCCACTCCGATTGTCAACAGCCAAGTGGGTGGAGTCAGCCCTCTGTATGACGCCCTGCTCAATGACCACATGGACATAGCCAAACTTCTACTGGAGCATGAAGGTATGTTTCATGGGAACAGCACCAATAAAAAGCTCCAGGGCTGTGGTGCATTAGTACATTTAGTCGATTAATCGGTTGATGGAGCCTTTTTCTTAGAATATTATAGGATTTATATGCACAACAGCAGAAAGGCGAATACATGGAGTGGGTTAGCTGTAGTTTTAGGAGTAACAGGACATCCAGGAGTGGCTTTTGTGTAAGACCCTAATAATTTGAGATGATAAGACTCTTGCTCGACTAAAGACATGCTCTGTGCACTGAGTCTTAAGTTGATTAAAGCCCTAGAAACTTATAACAAGTGTTTTATGTTGGTGAAAGGTGAATTGAATATAATGGGTATTTTATTATTATGATTATAATGGTTATTTATATGATTGTACTGCTATAAATATAGTATGACACATATATTTACATTTTCTAATTTTCTGTTCGAGTTCGCATTATTCATTTATGTGACGTTCCTTTGCCTCCGAATTTTTTATGACATGAATACTTTTCAATTGGCCACATGCTTCTTGAAGTCCCCCCCATTTAATCTGTCTTTCTCGTGACGGTATTAAAAAAAAAAAAAAGTGCCACTTGTCACATTGATGGACTCATTTAATGTCAAAATAAAACACCTTTAACACATCGGACCGGTTGACGCCATTTGAGCTAATCTTTAGAATTAGCCATTTAGCTAATGATTTAATGCTGTTATGGTTTGGTGCTGTGGCCAAGACAAGCTTTTAATTTAATGTGGCTAACAAATGTAGCTGTGTTTACTGACAGATTGAAGGCTGCTTTTGACCTCATGAGTGGGAGCAGGCTGATGAAAAACAAGGCACTCGTTCATTGCTATATACTGATACTGACGTTGTTGTAGCAGTGTAGTTGTATTTTTCTTGTATTTTTTGGCTAAAACAAACATGAATTAATCTTTAACAAAGCCATATGACAAATAGAATAGGCTTTTGGGACCTTTGAGCCTTACTACTACTCAAATTCTTGCACAGTCAATAAAATGTAGATGATCTCTGGCTCATTGCTTGTCCCTATAATCCTCCTGCAGTTCTTGAGTACAGTACGTGTCCAAACTGATTACTCCATCTGCTCATAAGTTGTCTGCTAATGTCTCTTTGACGTGATTAGAAGAGTCAGGAACTGTCGCTTACAAAATTCATACATAGTCGTTTCAGTGGAAATGTGTCATAACAGAGCTAGTTTGGTGTGTTTGCGTACCGCGCCGCCACTGCTCAGGAGGGTTGAAGTGAGCATGATGGGTGTCATCACTCCGGCGCGGGCAAAGGAAGAGGGAAGGGTGGGGGTGAGGGGTGGGGGGAGTGAGGCGGGGGGTGCTGCAGCAGGTGGCAAAGTAATGTGCGTGTGTGTTTTCTAGAGTTTGGGGAGGGGTGTCATTTGCCAGCGTCAAACAAGTCTCCCAAGTAACATACCTCTGCCTCGGCTCACTTCTCAGTTTGACTAATTATAGTTAATTTGATTCGACTTTCCCATTAACACATGTACATATTCTGTCCTCAAAAATAAATTAGACTGGGATTGTTTAGTCCCGGTGAGGAAACAAGAGTGCTTTTTTTTTTCTCTCGCTAACAGAAGAGAGAGCAAATTAAAAGAGGTCAGATGAAGAAGCGGCTTTTGGTATCTGTAAAATTAGCAGTCACAGTGGAGTGTGCACGTGTGTGTGTGCGTGTGTGTGTGTGTGTACATGTGTGTGTGCGTGTGTGTGTGCAGACGTCTGGCCTGTTGTCTAGGTCAGGTCTCTTCACTGGGACCAAGGAGAGCAACGCAGATGAGAATATTCCATTTGAAATACCTGCAGGCTTGTAGGCTACATGAAGCTACTTTTCTCAGCTTCACTCTATCATTTCCTTGTTCGTGATGGCGTCTACTACAGTTTGACCTGATCTCACCTTTAAGTAGAAGCTCACTGAAGCTGCGTTTGTCACAATACTCAAATATCTTGTCATAGTAGAGTATATCGGTTCTTTTTTTTTTCTTGAGAACCCTTGTCACAGTGGATTTTAATTGTCAAGATTGGCCAAATTCTGTACAAATGGCCAAAAAAAATCTGAGGGATATTGGATTTCACATGTGTGTTTGTCATAACGCAGACAAAACATCCATACAAAAAGACAAAAAGAACAAAATATGTCGTGCGCCAGGTTTTATGAAAGTTGTTCATTTCCACATGTTTTCCCTGGATAATAATTGTACAAAATTAGACGTCTACTCTCATTTCAGCACTTTGGGTGAGAGATAATGCTAGTACTGGATTTTGACTGCTTTAGTTTAAAATTTGTAAATGGATTTTTAAATGTTTGACTGAAGCTCCACATCTTGGTTAATTATCCAAAACAGTCTATAAGTCCTTTCCAGGTTTTCTAAACAGAACAGATTTTTGTGCTTGTGCCTGCAGTTTTAAAACCCATACATCAGACTGTTTTTAAATTTTTTGGCTAAAGAGACTTTGCTGCTTTATCCCAGAACAGGAAAGCAGACTAGTGGGCCAGATGCATTTTCATTGCTTTTGGCTTTTTATTTATTGCACTGTGTTTTTTATTATTGAGTGCTAACTAGATCTGCTGGAACTATATTTCTCATCGAGGCCTTCACCCATGTCCTAGTTGTCTCCAATAGAGCCGGGGCTGAACTCGGTTGCCAAGGGTTTCGCTAGGCCAGAGAGGGCAACACTGGCACACAAACAAAGCGCTCGATTTCGGTGATCTCACCCTATTGTACGCCTGTCTGCTGCTAGGCCCGGGCTATGTGCATTTTAGGATTGAATTGCAAAAAAAAGGGGGTGGAACTGACGGATCCTCCCCCCTCTACCTCGGTTCCCTCAAGGCTTAGAGAACTGGCAAGAAAAGGATGCCATGGCTGAGGGCAAGGCTGATTCCACACGCCCCCCTCCCTCTCCCGTTGCCCAAGGCTGCCCCACATGACCCTGTCTGCATTTCTGTGCTAGCTTAGACGAGTCCTTGGCTATATTATTTTGTATACGCTTATGTATGCATGCAAAATATTTCCCTGAATTGAAAATGCTGTAATGAGCATCTTTTAGCTTCTAATTAAGAGACTACAACTCCTCACGCATCCCCCTTCTCAGCTGTTTAGATTTTTGCGGGGTGGCCGGGGCATCCAGTACTCCTGATTGGAATGGAAAAAGACCCGAAGCCATGCAGTTTGGGACATGGCGCGCGCACACAGAGGGCGTGTCTGTAAGTGGAGTGGGCGGAGAATAAGAAAAGGGCCCATGTGAGCACTGATGGCATCTTTGCTCTGTGGCTCACTGGTAAATGATCATTTACAATAGTCGACATTCATCACTTCACCAAACTGTATTTTTACTCATTAAAACAGCCAATGGTTGATTTGATATTCAGATTCTTAAATTCTTGAGAAATTAAGAATGTTCTAACACCTAAACTAGATTTTAAGTTTAAGAGTTTTTAAAGTGCAACTCATTGGATCGAAAAACAAAAAAAATGTAAGCCGACTAACAACTTGGCGATTATTTCTAAAATTATTTAAAAATATATAAATAAAAGTATAAAAATAATTTCAAGCTTCCTTGATTAAAGTATTTCCAGAATGCGTCTTGTGGTCCATCTCTAAATATCCATGTCTAAATATCCATGTTCACAGTTTGGATGAGAGGGAGTGAGAAGAACATGCCCAGCCTCAGATCAGGGACGAACTGTGACCTGTGGTGTTGCTGAAAAACCCAGTCACCAGCAGCACATGTGGGCCTCAGTGCAGAGGTATTCCCTTTGAGCTGTGTGCTGTGAGGGCCCCGTGTGAGGGCCCCGTGTGAGGGCCCTGCACCACCTAAAGCTTCATTGTTCAGTTGTAGGAAAAAGCCCCACAGACACTGAGGAAGCGTCGGCTGTTCCCTATAGAGGTCATCAGGAGGTCCAGCCAGGCTACATCATTTTTTACAGAATACTTTCCTCCAATTTTCAATTATCGATACCCATGTTTGATTCTCCCCCACAAAGTCCAAACAATAGGTTTGTGGTCCAGGTGAAGCCCAGTCTGCAGTGGGGGACTTGCTGTGGTTTGAGGATTGTCTTTTGTCTCGTTGGATCCTTTATCCACGGGTTATTACACAACTTGACTTTTTTGATCCTTGACCTATATTTCAGTTAATAAATAATTACAGTTTCACCCAGTCTCAGCAGTGATGGTTTGTGTGACAAATTACTTGTGCAGCTCAAAAATCCTGAGAAATGTAATCAGTGTTTAGCAGTGATCTAAACACTCATGTTGTGGTGTTTGGTGGATTTAATGCAGTTTGTGAGAGTTTGTATGTTCAGATTTATTCAATTAAAAATAACCCTAAAACTGTATTCATTACTGTATTTTGAACCTGCCTTGTTTCAGAAAAAAGACAAAAAGGTTGATATCTGTAATTCACTTCTGTGCACAAAAGAAAAATGTCTGCTTGATACACATCATGCACAGTCCCTGTAGATTATAATGTGAACAAGCTGAAGATTTGCTCCATGGCACAACAAGCACGTGCTCCCTTTAGACCAGTGTATTCAGTCATGGTTTGTGCCGATTTGTCTATTTCCACTGTGTACACATACACACACACATATACACACACTCATGCGCACACACATACACACGCACCCCCACCCCTACACACACACACACACACACACAGGTAGATGCTCTAGATTCACTCACATTATTTTCACTCCTTTTTATTCCTTTACACTTCCTGATCTTTGGGGTGAGGAGTAAACCTCATGTACTCAAGCAGAGCCCCAAAACCTCTGCAGTTTGTGCCCTGGCCCTTTGTGGATATACAGATAATTTTATCCTCTTTTGTGTAAAAGTCAGATGTGTGTTTATAATCTTTAATTGCTGAGGAAAAATTAGAGGTCACAATATTTCTGTAAACACATTGTATGTGTATACAAAAATAGAGAAAATATTTTTTACCAAGTAGATTCCAGTGAAGAGGACTCTGAAAAAAACAGAATTAATTCCTTGGCATCTGTAAAGTATTTTAAATAGTCAATGTTTGTTTCTACAACAATATAGCTGAGTCTGAAAAAAACATGCTTCTCCATCAGCAGACAAGCGTTTCAAGGTTGTGTTGGTTTTTGTCCTCTCGGATGACTCCAATTGTAAATGGGCAACAGTATGTTAACACATTTTGTTTAGTTGACCATGAAGTTCCAAGGCTGTGCTCTAGCACCTAAAACTAATACAAAATGTTTGCTATTAAAGAAAAATATTCAATAATAATAATAAAGCATGAATGTAATACAGAAAAGCATAACATTATTTTAGTTGCTTTTTTTTTTTTTCAGTATAAAAGCTCAGTGTTGTTTAGATGCATTTTGTACATAATGTGGAGGTTTACGTAAACTTAAGTGAAATTATCAAATTAGCCCCAGAGTGTTTTGTTTTTTAATGCATGTTTAACTCATCCAAAATACCAAATATAAAAATATTGTGTCAAATCTTTCTGTACAAAACATGTTACTAGTGGCATGTTTTGATTGTGAAGACATTTTAACCATTTGATATAAAATGTGCCAATCCCAAACATTATATAATGTCTGGCTTTGAGGTACTTATTTTGGGGGGGGGGGGGGGAATACTACTACTACTACTGCTACTTGTCCTCCAGAATTAACAGATTAGATAAAGTATTAGATGTTTCTAAAATACCAAATCTCAACCCTTTAATGTGCATTATTTCCTTTTCTTTGTTTTGCATTTCAGTGTTCTGTTTTGTCCAGGTACTAGCTCTACTGAAAGCGACAGATTTGAACATACTATTGTGGCGCACCCGCTCTCCTCTTTCCCCTTGTGTTTGATGTGTCTCTGCTGGTGCTGCTCTGGTGCTGCTCTGGTGCTGCTCTGGTGCTGCTCTGGTGGTGCTCTGGTGCTGCTCTGGTGCTGCTCTGGTGCTGCTCTGGTGCTGCTCTGGTGCTGCTCTGGTGCTGCACTGGGCTGGCCTTGTTGTTCTAGTGGCTGTAGCCTCCCCGCGCTGCTCCCTGTGGAGGTGGGCTGCGCTGTGCCCCTGGCTGCAGTTCACACACTCTCTTTTCCAGCCTGTGATGGGGGAGAGGAGGAGAGGATGTTTACCGCGCTGTGGAGCTGCCTGCTCTTGAGCTCGTCTGCCTTAGACCAGAGACATAGAGACATAGGGGGAGGGCTTCTTGTAGCTGCATCTTTCTCTTCCCTTTTGCCTTTTTTTGCGCCAATTTCACCCCCTCCTCCTCCTCCTCCTCCGCAATATTTCTTGTCTTCGCCTGCCCTCTAAAGGCTAAAGGGCTCCGCAGTCCTGCATAATGTGTGTGTGTGTATGTGGCTACATCTGGATGCATCAGCTGGTAGATTGCATGAATTACCCCTCCCTCCCAGGTCTAAACCGGGCATTTTCACACTTGCGTACACACACATGTTGGGTTTCCGTCTTTTCTGGGGGTATTACATTGACTTGCATTAATTTACTGGAGACTGACCTTAAGCTTAAACATAGTTACTACTTCCCCAACTTTTTTGATGGACGAATGCATGTTGTTGATTTAATAATAAAGGATTTACGTCATGAAAACCTTATTAGTGTCGCATAAACGAGCCCTAGGTCTGCGTGAACTGAGTGTGCGTCCAGATTTTAGTCCCCACAATGTGTTAAATGGTCATACACACACACATATGCACACACATATGCACACACAGAAGAATAGTGTAATTACCTTGGTGTAACTCCCCCAGGTGCGGCGTTTATCTCTACAGCAGAATATCTTGACACTCAGGCCGCAATACCTGGATTCACATCAGTCGTTGTCTTTACATTGAAGCCATTCCCCTGACAACAGTCTCATAGCACAAGCTTTGGGGGACTTTAAAGCACCTGCCTGTGTTATTCTTCCCTTGTATAATGTTCTAATTAACTAGTGATTATTGTCAGGGAAACTGAGGTGGGCTTGTCCAGTGTGTGGAATCCAACAGGGAATGCGTACAGTAACAAGTTTTAAAACAGAAATACTCTCGGCTGAACAATAAATTGGACATTATTATTCCCACCTATGTCCTTATTCATTTGCATTATAGTCAAGGCATTTATTCTGACTATGATCGCGGCTGAGTTTGAGTCCTGTGGGTATTTACACGAGTAGTTGTAAAATGGAGCTCTTGAAATATCTGGCTGTTTTTCCACTTACCATAATATTTATATAATATAACAGTCCACTGGATTGACAGGAGATGTGATTGTAATATAATTTATACTGAATGAGCTTCACAATTTTGGTCTGATGTATTTTTTATTTATACTCTGAGATGTAACTTAACCCGTTTAGTCCATGTCAAATGTGAACACATACAGAAAAATATCACAAGATCAGCCTCATGGTAGTTTTATCTTGTCAAATCCTGCGGCACGAGATATTGTCCCATCTCTATCATTGAAATATGGCAACAGTAACTTAATTTGACAAATAATTCGTTAGTTTACACCTTCCTTTTGAATCAGGTGGACTATAACCTCCACAAAGTGTCACACCACGGTTGGCTTCACAAGCGCACAAGCCACTCCTCCCAGATAAATGTAACAGCGAGGACAGCTTGTTACAGAAACCCGGTGATTATGACCCTCTGTGAACAAGCCCTCTCTCTCTCTCTCTTCCTCCTCCTCTCTTTCTCTCTCATCCCTCTCTCCCTCCCCTCCTCTGCTCCTCTCTGGTGGCCACTTTGATCAAATTGCTGCTCTTATGTCCTTGACTGCTGCCCCCGATGGCTGACCTCTGCATTTGAAATTTCCTCGCTTATGTAAAAGTTTATGTAGATTAATGCCACAATTTATGCAGATTGAGTTTTTCGCCACCACAGCTCGAAGCGCTAAAAGGTAGACGAGCGCTGACCTTCCTTGCTAACAGCTACGGGAGCTCTCACTGATTATCTCATAACAGCAATGAAAGTTCAGCAACAGAGAAAGTGATAGAGAGACATTTCAGAATTTATAATTTTACAATTTCAACTCGATCTAAAAAGGCTATATTTTGTCTTTTTTTGTCCTGACCAGTGGTGCCTGCTTTGCCTTTTGCTGCTTTCAGACCTTCACAATAAGGGTGGCCATTTTTTTCACTATTTCACAAATCCATAAAACAAAAAACACATAATAAAAGACAAATAATTACCAAATCAAAAACGTATTTATGATATTTGGGGAAACAGACCTGCACGAAAGCTTGTATCAAAGTACCAGTGGCATTCTGACACTTTTAGAATGTCTGATATCGACAAAAATGAATATCTAGATATATTTTTTTAGATTATATTGATAATTATATTCAGATAATTTCACAATGCATCAAGAATGTGCTATAATGTGCCTGTAAATGTCTTGGTTGAGGTTCAAGTACTGCACAAAACCACAAAAGTGCAGCAATATCTCGTTCTACCCTTGTTTGCAAGATTACACTAAATGTTTTTATAGTTAATAGACAACAGAATAGACCACATTCTAATTTTGCATATCTCTAAAACAACAATTGCAATATCCATTTTTCAACATATCTCCCACCTCTCCTCTGCAGTTTAGCATTGTAAAACACGGACTACTGTCAACAGGGATATCAAGCTGTTTTTGAGCGGCTTGTGTGTCACCCAAAGCCACTGCAGAGCTGTAAACTCCATCACGAGTGGCAGCACTATTGCCGAGGTTGAACAGTCAAGTGCCATCAAGAGCGGTTTGCCTCAGAAACGGTGTATGTGAAAGCAAACAAAAGGCTCACACTTGACTCCACCTGCTCTCTCAGTCTGAGTGCACGCAGGTTGTCTCTGACTCTGGAAAAGTACATTTGCGGATGAACAGACAAAGCTAAAAGAGAGGCTGCAAATGTCAATGTTATGGCTTCTATACTTTTTTTAGAGAAGCATTCGACTGCGACTGTGTTTTGCATTGTGTATGTGAGGTTAAAAAGTCAAATTCAAAGTTATTTTGAACTCAATTTTACCTCAACTCCTTCTTTATGGACCTGCCAGAAAACACTACGTTGATAAAAGCTTTGCCACTACAAATTACTTCTCCGATCTGTGTCCTTTCTTTCCTCCTTTCTTTAGCTTTCACTGCAGGGAAGATAGCGACAAGCTTGTAGCATAGCATCAAAAAGCTCATTCCCATCAGGCCACTAGCCCTGTGCATTTCTTACACAAACACAATGTGATCCACCAGTTGCATGGTTAAGACAAGGTGTCAGCTGAAGTTAGCGCTGAACTGAGCTAAAAGCCCTGGCTGGCACTGCGGTCTAGTGGGAAAACAGCTGTTCACTTAAGCTCTGCTCCACTGTTGTGTGCGTGGACATAGTGTAACGTATGTGTTCAGTTGTGTGAGTCTATAAACTATTTATATGTATGTGTTCAGTTGTGTGAGTCTATAAACTATTTATATCTGTTGCTGTGTCCCACCATTGACCCGTGCTCTGTCTCTTCCGCCTTATTTGATGATGACACAGCCTCGCGTGGGCTCACTGTATGTGGTGTTGCTCTCACTGAGGCCATGTCTGCTGTGTTTGGCTCATTCATAAACTATTATTAGACCAAAGAGAAAGTACCGGTACATAACAGGAAGAAATATGTGATGTAACCGGCTGTGTTCATATTCAAGAATTCTTAGGCTTGAGCTGAAGGACAGGTTAGAATTGTAGATTTGGTGATACGGTTTATAGTTAATTTCTCTGTAAATACTGGGTCTATTCACATGAAACAAAAACTGGCACAAAGTTTAACGTCTCTGTGAGCATAAAGACACAGTTTATTTACAATAGCTTGGGAAAGTGGTGGTGCCATTGTCCAGCACCAAAAAACGGGTTGTTATCAGTCTAAAGAATAATATGGCAAGTTTGTGGAGTCAATCCCTAACAAATAATAATAAGGTTCCACAGTTGTGTATCATAAATTTGGATATTTCTTGCAAAAACATGGGTTTGCTCCATGAGTTTTAGAGGGATGAAAAAAGTTGCACCAGCGCCACGATAATCAACAAATCAAAACCAAATCTATCTTTTGAATAGTGAAAAGTGCTCAAAATGACTTCTATAAACAGGAATTTCAAACCTCCTGACTGCACTGACGCAATGTTATGGCCCAATGAAGTAAAGTTCCTGCTTGTTTTGTCCACAGGTTCGGTCATCCTGCAGCAGAAGAATAACGAAGGCATGACACCTCTGGACCTGGTGTCAGACCCGGCTCAGAGGGAGGAGCTTTTGGCCAGCGCTCTGACCGGAGACAGCGCCCGGATGAAGAAACCCACTGAAGTACTGAACCTACCTCTGCTGGAGGCCGGCTCCTGTCTGCTGCTCCACCTGCTGACCTCCTACCAGCAGGAGAAGGGGCTGTCCATGTTTAGTGAGGCTGGAGCTCACAGTCTGGGCCAGAGTCTGCTCAGAGCCTTAAAGACGCACTCGTTTGAGACAGTGACCGCTGCGTGGACGGACCAGCAGGCTGTGAGGCTTCTGGAGGACGCCATAACACTAATGGAAGTGGGTAGAGGCAATTATGACGGACAGGTGTCTCAGCCAATCAGAGAGTGTAAAGGAGAAAATGTGCAGTTCTTGGTGGAGAGACTGGGTGAGCTCAAGTTAAAAGGAAAAGAGCTAACACACTATTTTAAGAAATCGTGAAGCACTAAAGAGAAAAACTGAGTTATTTCAGTTGTCCAGCTGAGGCACTTTAGTTTACTAAAGATTGACAGATGTAATTAATATGTTTCTGTTTATTATATATTTCTACCTCGGTTTTTTTTACATTTGTAGCTAAATAAAAGTTTTTAAACCGCTGTAATGCTCAATGTTTTTAATTAACTGAGTCATTCACACTCTTAGAAAATTCTACAAAAGACCCCATTTTATTTTACTCTACATTGTTTTTCAAAATTAATAGACATTTTCTTTCTCAAACCAGAAATATATATTCACGTGTTTGCTACATCTCCTCATCTTTCATCGTCTTTGCTCAGACTTTGTTTTACTGCATGAAGCAATGTCACAGGCAGGCAACGACGCAAGCGCAAAAAGACATGATATAAAATAAGGCAGGCATACACATATTTTATCACATACAGGCATACAGTATAAAATACCACAATAAATATGTACAGTGTCTTTTGAAAAATAAATAACTTTCTTTTCAACTCAATAAAAGTGCTCGTTTCTGTCAGTCTGGTTCTGATACATTCCTCCATAAATTATCTGTACATGAAAAAAAACACTTTGGTTTTATTTCCAAAACCAAAAATTTGTATAAAAATTCCAACTGAATAGTAAAACTTCTGTAAAATAACTACACACATAAAGTCAACACATATATTTCTGCAATTCAAATCATCGTGAAAGCCATCGTTCATGAGAGAAGTGTAGGGCAGGCTGTAATCAGTCTGCAACACCGCTCCAGGGGGACTGTCCGTTATTGTGTTTCCAAGTGGATTCCTCAAAACAACAAAACAAAATCAATGGCCCTCTAGAGTGACACATCCGCGCCTGTTGATATTTAAGCATGGAGATGGATGGGTAGAGAGAGAGAAAGAAAGGGCTGCGCGGTTAAAGAGCACATGCAGCGGTTAGACGTTTGACAAAATGGCAGAAAGAAAAGAAGAGGCAAGAGACATGGGAGCACCAAGATGGAGAGCCGGGGATGAACGCGGGGCCTTCTTGAGACGAGGCTGAGCTCTGATCTTTCAACAGATGCTCAGAGAGAAGCCCACGAGACCCCAGCCTTCAGACAGGGTCACCACCCCGCTACGCTGATGAATGTGAGGACCACAGAGGAAGCATGACAAAAAGAAAATTCCAAAATATGACTGAAAAAGGGGATCACTATCAATTTTCACTTATTTTTTTTTCCGTTTAGTGCAATATACTGTTTTCTTTTGTTTATATTCATTTGGGATATAGTTCCAGGCCAGAAAAAACACTAAAAACGAAGTTAAGGTTAGTTTAGGTTAGTTTAACAACGAGCCAGTAAAAATGTCTATTGTGAGAATATACTGTCTCTCAGAGAATTACAAAGCAACAACTAAAAATATCTGATAAATGATAGACTATAGAGACGGCTTCAACGGTGGTCATCTGGACACTGTTTTTGCAATCAAGAAGTTTCGACTCCCATCCAGAAGCCATTTTCAGTTTGATGATACTGGCTTGAAACACTGGGAATTTATCGTACTCTGAGTTACTTAGTCCAACCACAAAGGGAGGAGTTTTAGAGTGAAACTGCCCTGCCCTTGTTTCCTCGTGTCTCCCCACTGAACCAGTCCTGGAAGGATTACGCCGTCCCTAAATGATAGACTGTTAATTAATCCATGCACACAAGGCTGATGTTTTGACTTAATCAGAATTCGGTAAATTAGCCCTTTTAGCATCATCATTTTTGGGCGAAAGTGAGGTGTTGTTTTTTTTCCACTAAAATTGTAGCAGGACGTTTGAGTCCATAGTCACCTCCAAGCCTCTTCTTGTTTAAGTGAATGGTAATTCCTGTCCCAGCTGCATGAATAACTGCCACATCACAGACATATGTAGACATATTTGAACATGCTGATACACACAGACTAGATCTGCACTTCAGGCTTCAGCTGCAGGGGACACAATGGTAACACATAGCAACATTAAGGAGAGCATCATGTCTTTGATTGCATAAACGTGCAAACACAGCTCCAGTACACACACTGTGGTTTACATACACCGGCCCCAGTGAGAGAGCGAGAGAGAGGCAGATCAAAGTTGAGCTGTGGGCACATGAGGTGGGGCAGATGGAGAGAGCGTCCAGCCCGGGGCACAGCATCACAGAAAGCATGTTTATGTGTCTATGTGCCTGAGAGCCACACAAAGTAAAGCAAATGGAATGTTTGGTTTTATCTGAGTGCTAGTACAACATAGCCTGTGCATTCTTTGTGCATCTGTCTGTAAATGGATGGAGCAGTGTGTGGCCATTGGAGCTAAAACACACACACATGCACACACAAGGAGGAGAGATGAGAGGAAAGGAGACCAGCCTTTCAAACACGATTAGGGCTATGGCTGCCTACAGGCCTCTCTGCATAGACTGTATGACATCTACATTAACACCTTTACACTGGCTCTGCTTTGGCTTCTCTCTGACTGCACCATCTTCTGGCTACAACCACAAATATGTAGGCATTTACTTGAGACTTACTGTAAAATCAGAAACACCACTGTGTAAAGCACGTGTGACAAAGAAGCAGGAAGACGTTTTCCTGAAGTAACATGCGTAAAGAGCTTCTCTGAACACAGACAGCAGCACAAGCCTGCAGCTTGTTTGTCCACTTTGTTTGTGGAAGAGAAAGTATCTGGAGGCTACCTCTGTAATTGCTAATCAGCTCGGCTGGCAGAGTTAAGTGGAGACAATTCAAATTACTGGCAGCGAACATAACATCATTACCACATTCAAGCTGGAAGTATATAAAAACAATTAAAAGTATAAACACATCCCAAAAACGCATTTAATAAATATTGAAAATTGTCTGTTGCAATATGATTATGTTAAATGTAAGGATAAGGCTTCACTTTATGATGAACACAACAGAACTAAAATGTCATTTTGGAAAAGTAAGTTCAGATATTAAAACTTGTAAAACCTCTTATAGTCATTGTTTGACAAATAGTGTTAAGTCCTGACTGATGGATGGAAGAACCAGCACATGGATGAAGAGTCTTTCCACCAGTGAAACTTTCAAATGTAAATGATCACACTAGAGTCCAAGACACTTAATGTCTTTTTATGTAAATCTCCATCATAGTGTTCAGTCACTGGAAGTACTTCTTAACTGGAAACACATTACAATAGTTGAGCTGAAAAGGTCTGTCTTCTGCGCTCCTATGTGTCCAGTGATGGAGCAGAGTAAAGTGGAGAAGAGAGGAGATGGTGGGCGGACAAAGTCATCTACCCGGGGTTGTTTTTCTTCCTTTTATTTGGGCTGGGATTGGGATCCACTTTCAGCTCTCGGTACTGCACCTGTTAAAACAAACACATACAACACACACCAACTGGTCAGGTGGAAAGAGCAAAGGATGCTTGAATAGCACGCAGCCCTCCAGAGGCTCTGTGAGTCCAGCTGTGTGGAACAGTGGCCTCAGGGAAGGGATTACACACACTGCATACAGCGCACACACTCTACACTCCACACACACTGCAGCACACAGGCAGACTGATACACAAAAGATACAAACACACGGACTCCACAGATGTGGAACAGTGGCCTAAGGGAAGAGATCACACAAACAAACGGAGAAGAGGCCAAGGGCTCATGGGAAAGCTTGGAGAGACAAGAGTCAGCTCTGCATGGGAGGATATTAGGGAGGGAGAGGGAAGAGGAGGGAAGGTACAACTCACACTCCACCTTTTGGGGCCAAAGTCTTAGTTAAACTGGCCCTCGATCTAAAGCAAAGGCATCAAACTGATGGGAAATGAAGACAGAGAAAACAAACAATTTATTGAATGCATTTTTTTGCAGATTACCAAATTTCAGACATCATTCTCCAGCACTGCAATGAGTCTTTAATTAACTTTGTGCATTTTTGACATGACAGGATCATGCTTGCGGTGGTCACATGGCACACTTGTTTGACTCCTAATTTGACAAGAGGCTTCCCGAACACAGACAGAAATGTGAGCCGACTGCTTCAGAGTGATGGACACTTGAAGAGTGTGCATTACAATGTGTGAGAGAAAAGCAGCGCACACTGTCACTCCAGCACTTTCTTACACTGTGACGTGCACACAGCCACTGACAAGGACTAGCCACTAAATCAGAATACTAATAGATAAAGAAACAGCAGATTGAACAGAGGCACTGTGCTTGTATGGGTATGGTTGGTGTATAGGACTCTATCTGTCTGCCAGACTGACGCTGCCTCTGATTCTCCTACAAACTGGCGTCAACATGGCTCCTCTGTTCTGTCTCTGCAGTGGACGGCTGCAGTGGCTTTTCTCACTGTAGTATGATGGAAAGTCTTTTACATGGAGCTTGTGCTGGTTACTGTGTTGTCATTTAGTATTTGCAGTATCTATAAATATCATGATTCACTTTTTTTTTAGCTTTAAACTTCAAATAAAAAAATACCAACTACCAACATCTCCAACACACTGATACAATTATAGTGTTAACTTTTATTTGCATGTCTCTAAACTGTTTAAACACAACTTGTATGAGTAAAAATAGTGCAGTGTAGAAGGGGATCCACATGGAGACAACATGAACACAAGATGACAAAAACAGCCCAAAATCCTACATTTCAGGGGGTGAAAGGCCAACAAAAACAAACAAAAGTAAGACTGAACACTGCAGGGACACTGGGAGGGATATCTGTGGACACTTGTGTCTTGTGGGAGTGAACTCTTTTATGGATGGGCCAAAGACAGCAAGTTAAAAGTGCAAAGGGCCAAAAGGTTTAAATCAGTGCTCACCATAGCAACAATAATTCTAACAACAGCAATGCTCATTTGTTTGCAAAGTTTCAGCTGGCTCGACTTATCCAAAAGTAGGACAGGTATTGTGCAGGATCACTGACTGTTAGTGGTCCCATTACACGGCCAAACGCCTACAGCAGCAACAAGGAACACAGCAATTTAAATCAGTGTTGACATTTCTGTCCAAACAAAACTCCTCACAAGTGTGATAAAAAATGAAAAGAAAAGTTTGCATGTCAGGAGAAAGTACACGTCTTTTCCTGTGAAGGGGAGCGACAAACAGAAGGTAAGATGGAGGAGGGGGCATATCTCAATCAAAAAAAGAACTTTTTCTCTGAAGGCCTGCCAACTGTTAGAATGGCATCACAGCATCAATTCAACCTTACAGGTGACATGTTTGCATGATGCTATACCCTTGGCTCCCCGCTCACCTTAACACACACACACACACATATACACACAACAGCGCACCTCTGCAGACAACAAAGAAGGTATAACACACAAGGAGAAAGTGGGGCCTTAGGAAAATAAAAGAATTCAGAATAAGATAAAAAAAAAAAGGTGGTAATGCTCCGGATAAGCAATTTGGTATCACGAGAACTTAAAGGGAACATCAACAGGAGAGGCGCTCTGTGAAAGACCCGGCGCAGCTCAAAGGCTGTGCCACCCTCGCTCCTCTCCCCAAATGTTGACAGTACAAGTGCAAAACAGGCTTTGAAGTGCGCTCCGCTGAAGGGGCGCCATGTACCCAGCTTCGTTTAACGGTGTTACCCACAAAGCATCCTGGGACCTGCTCCTCTGCCTGCCTCTCTCTCCTCTCTGCCTTCTGAACCATTCACTGTGTTTTGATGTTGCTGTTGTGGGTAGAGACAAGGCGAGGTGGGTGACAGAGCATAAAAGGTGCTGTAAATAAATGAGATAAAGAAAGGTGATGGGTGCCATGGTTTAATGATACTCTTCGGCGAAAGCACCAAAGTCAGCAGGTTTCATCTTTTGGGATGCCAAACAGTGCATAAGGGTTATTAGGTGTTTCTAAGGAAAACAATTATATAGCACACTTCACAGGATTGCTATGGTAAACGATAAAGGCGAACCAAGGTGACATCAGCCACGGGAATAAAAGTAGAAACACAGTCAAAAAGTATAAAGTTATTTCACTGGTAGGACACTGACTAGTGGCTAATTGGCGTCACATGGGGAAATGTGGAATATGTTCAAAAAGGACAACGACAAGGAGAGTGAGACCTCTGGTAGATGTGAGTGATGACATCTGGCTCCACTTCAACCTTAAACTGTCGCACCTCTAACATAAATGTTGTCCAAAAATATTAACCTTGCTCCCCACTGCTCATTGTGCTCGAAATGGCAATCTATGGTTATTTTTGAACAGGGGTTTTGATCCAGCTCTTTACACCCATCATAAAGGGCCACTTGGCATGCTAATTGCCTTGCCCCTACTTATGCACTCACAAGCTCACACGGCTAATGGTGTCGTAAAACATGCTAGTGCAGCGACACCAGGTTGGGAATACTTAGCACTATAAAGGTGCTCAGTTTGGCCTTGTTTAAGAGGACACACAGAGTTGTATGATAATGGCTGTGAAGATAGAGCTTCGGTGGCTAATACTGAGAGATACAAGAAAACTCCAGGGGAAAAAGGCGTCTCTTTTACAGTACGGCACACATCAAGGCAAAGTTTTAACGCCACCACTCACCGAGGGACTTAATGGTTTAAGTAAACTATTCCGGTGGTAAAAGGCAACTATGCACTGCTGGGGATAGAGCAGTTACAGAGCCTTATGCAGGGTTGTTAGGGGCCAGTGTCAGTGAAAATATAAAGTTCCTGAATTCTCACTTAAATGGGCAGTTATACAGTATATTTTTATCATTCAGCTGCTTCCCTTTTCCCTCAGTGAACCAATCTAATAATAATTTTGCAAATTCCTTACGCTTATTGCCCTTTCTGCCACAAAAAAGCCATATTGATGTGACTGGAGTGGGCACATCAAGATTCTTATGCATTTCTGTGACTGGTGCCATCACTGCTGTTAAAGAGGGACTATGTAACTTTTCTGGTGGAGGGTACGCCACCTGTTTGGTTCCATGTAGATGCCAAAGGTCCACAGTGTGACATTAAACATATCTAACTCCCCGGAGATAACCACCATGCCAAATTCCAGCTCAGGTCTGTGGACAGGTGCATGTTTTTGAGGAATAAACCCATGTAATTGCAAAAAATAAATGCAAAACATATACATTTAATGCCTTACTGTGGGACCCTCCAGGCAAAGTAACCTCCATGGAGACAAGCAGGTAGTGGACCCTTCACCAGAAAAGTTACACATGTACAGAGTAGAAAGTGACTGCGTATTTGACCTTTATCAATAGGGGGTTAGTGCCTCGTCTGTTCAAACTGCAGCTCTAAACGATGCAGAACATTAGACTGACCACCCCACAGCCACTTCACAGGTGTAAGTGCTGTGAGAGTGTGTTTGCGTGTCAGGTCAAACCAGGCTCTGAAATAGCACTTCATCAGTCATCCCAGTGTCGGGCACACGGAGCTCTGGGTGCCAGTGGGTGCCATGGACGGGTGCCCAGAAGGAGCGGGACCATTGGACCCCTGTGCCCTGAGTGTCATGGGTGAGCCTAAGGGCCTTAATCCCCACGGAAGACTTTGACCTGGTAAAGGGGGAGGCAGTAAATGAGGTGAGCCAGCACCAGAGGCACGGCAGGATGCACTGCAGAGCAGAACGTTCTGATCTGTTTTTAGCCCAAAACTGCAGAACACAGCACAAGCAGAGGACTCACCTTTGTATCCAGTCACAAAGTAATTAGCACATTTATTATATGTCAGAGCGCTCATCATTTTTACTTGCCTTGAGTGCCACAACTGAAAATTGCAGCAGGCCCCAGAGAGCAATAAAGGGCTATTGTAGCAACTGCACATTCAAAGCTGTTTTTGAGTTCTCTTCTTTAATATTTGGAGTTTAATTTGTTTCTCACCTCCTTATTGTATTCATTCTCTCAGCTCTGTTCATGGAGCCTCAGGATTGTCACTGAAACCTGGCAACAATTACCACTGCAACAGCTGCAGCAATAAGAGTTTCAGTAGCGCTTACAGAATGAGTTATACAGTAGGCTCCAGCCCAGGAGCACGGGCATCAGACCAGAGCCTCCTGTCTGCCCTCTCGTCCCCAGCAGCAGGCCCTCATTAGGGGCCTTGTAAAGGCCTCGTACCTGCCGAGCCGGGCCCCTTCCCTCCTCTCACCCCCAGGCTCCAGGTGTGTAAGGTGGCTGCACTTCACTAAAGGGGACAGCTTGGGCTCATTTAAACACATGGCTACCTGCCTCGTGCCTGTACGGCTGTAGCAGGCCCCTGGAAGCTATGAAAGTGTAAAAGTGCAGCGGGCTGAGAGGGGAGAACACAGGGGGCTGGCAGGGTGTAAAGGGGACCATGGATTATGACCCTGTAAAGATGAAAGAAGTCCTGGGCACCAAGCAATCAAAGAGGAAGTGTGTCAGTGCTGATGTGGCAGGGGATTGGTGTGATGGAGGCCCTGCCCGCTCGGCCCCAGTTTGTGAGCGTGTGTGTGTGTGTGTGTGTATGTGTGTATCAGACTGGTATACGTGTGTGTGCAGACTGATGAATGCATGTGTTTGTGTGTGTGTACAGACTTGTGTTTATGCATGTAGACTGGTGCACATGTGCATGGATCAGACTGGTGAACGTGTGTGTGTGTGTGTGTGTGTGTGTGCGTGCGTGCAGGCTTGTGTGTATATATGCAGACTGGTGCATGTGGTTGAACTTTACACAGCAGGGCTTAACGGCCGCAGCGGACACCGTGGGTGCCGGATAACACTACGACTTTCACAAGCTGCTGCTTAATTGCTGTTTAAACTGCACGTTGTCCCAGGCTGCACAGCACGTTACAAAGTTAACATACACATGCACACACATGCACGCACACAGCTATATTTTACACATTTAACGAAGCATCTGTAGTCTTTAGCAACAAAGTTAATCTGATCTCACGGTTAATGTAGAAGCAAAACCGCATGGGGCTGGTTAACTCTAGGTTTACACTCTGTTCCAATTACTAGCATAAATGGCATATAACTGTTTGTTGTCAGAGCAAATGGACCAAATCAAGTATTATTGTTCTTTTAGCAACTTTTGTTAGACACGTAATAAATACACTAATATTTCAAATAAATAATCCAAATAAAGCAACATCTAATGTCAAGTGACTTTTCATATTTGTAGGATCAAAGGCTTCTGTAACGCCACATTTTATGGCGTTGACAGGATGTTAAAATTATAATTAGTTGGCCTAACATTGCCTCATTGATGAAACATATGCTGCCAAAGATTAAAGATAAGTTACACCACACTTTTTAGTAAAAACATTTGACTTACCACTTGTACATCTGAGGGCACTCTGGAGAGAAAGTCTAGCAGCTCGTTGTTATCTATTGTGTACGGATCCCGCAACTTCTTGGTAAATTTATTCACCCCTGTTGCAACAGAAAGACGACAGAAGAGTAAAACTTTATTGCATTTTGATTCCATACAAAAAAAAACAAATATATAGCAAACGTTTGTTGATAAAATACGTCTCCTTACCCCAGGCTAGAACTATGTATCGCAGTGGAATGAAGTAGACGATGACGGTGGCTACTACAAGAGCCACAATGGCCAGCCAACTCAGGAAAGGCACAGTCCAGTTAAATGTGCTGGGAAAGAGCAAGAAAAGAGGCTTTGAGCAACAGGCATGGCCACAGTCACTCCACACAAAATGGTGTAAGGAGCCAGGAAGGCCGTTTAATGCTTTTCAAATTAAACCTGCATCTTTGTGAATACCTCCATGCTACAAATTCCTTACAGCATCTGCAGCGGGAGGAAATTGTGTTTACTGAGAGTCTAAGGTCAGTAATACAAGTACAAGCAGTCCAGAACTTAATCTAAATATTATCAATAAGATGAGATATTTGTAAATGAAAGCATGCTATGCAGTATTCAGTTTAATTTAAGATGTTTTTTTACCTTTGACTGCTGACATATTTACAGTTCAAAATGCTATCACAGGAATTCTAAGCGATATGTATTTTTTTGAATGAAAGTGTGAGATTTTGTATAAAAGATTATAGCAAAGAAAAGGCCTTGTGGTATTTGAATGGGAATAGGTGATGTTTTCCTTTTCATACGAGCGTTTTAGTAGACGTAGGATTAAGTGAGGTGACAGCGCTATTTGTCCTTGAAGGTCAGACTGGCATCAACTAAACAACGTCCTGTGTTATTCTAGATTAGCAGTGGTTGATTTACTGTTTTGAAGGGAATATTCTAACAGATAATCCATTTACCGGTGTGTTAGAGTTGTTTTTTTTAACTAGTTTTGTTCGGTCCACAAATCTCACATATCTTTTTGGTCCGTGTGTGTTTGTGGCACAATAATAACAGAGGTATTACATATTCATGGATTTGATTTCTCTCTTTATCGACGTCACGTTTAGTATTTACAACCGTTTAAAAGATAGAATAGTTTTGAATAGTTAACTTCATCATTTTCATCACTCTGACACTGAATCTCACCTGCGTTCTACCTCGGTTTTAAACAAAGACTTTGTTTTTTTTTAATGTGTCACGTGAAACCAACTTGAATATCAGCTCACAACTCACTTTTTTATCCTTTCGCCGTACGAGGCCACTTCATCGAGGGCGTTCTGCACACTGATGCACACATCCTGGATGGCGTAAAGCTTGTTCATGAAACCTTTTCTCTCAGAGTCCTGTAAACAGCCAGATATTTGAGTTATACACACATCAAGTGGGAAAGAAACAGGATCTGAAAAAGGAAAAAGAGGGTCTAAGGCACAAGCGTCTTTCTGAAAACAATACACTTAAAAAGCGTTTAAGATTTGGGGTGGGCAGCCAAGTCACCGGATATCCCAAGTGAACTGACAAACTGCTTTCATTCTAGGTCGTAATAGAGACAGAAAGTCAGCAGAACAAATCAAAACGCTTCCTCTCTACAAAGACTCAGAGAAAAAACGAATATGCGAATAAAGAGGCAGATTTAAATTTGAAGCCAAATGGAAACATCAATCTGTTTGCAGGCTCTTTCTCTCTTCCGTTTGCCAGGGGGGGAGAGCAGCACGCTATTGTTCTGTGGCTGGCACGCTCTGATGATGTCACCAGCCACGACATCATTATTATTATCACTATTAACGCAGTCACCCGTACGGAGGCGGCTGTCTGCAACTTTTGATGGCTTGAGAACTGCGGAAAGTAGTAAAACTGTGACCACAAAACTGAACACGAGAAAGAAATCCAAGTGGGGACTTCAGTTTTCATGCAACAATCAACAAGCTGCCTGCTCACTGACAGGAAAGGGACAGGACAGAGTTGTATAGACACAGTCATGCTTCAGACGTAGGGTCATCTGTGACAGGTAAAGAAACAGGTATCCTTATTACAACACGAATATAACAGATTATGCACGTTATTATGGTGACTAACATGAATTATTCACCCATCTGAATCAAACTAGTATGTATTTATCAGAGGACAGTATTATTACTATTAGTTCCTTTCTTTATCACTATTTTGCATTGCCGTTCTCAAAGGATAACACATGCTCTTCCATAATACCTCCCATATGTCTATAATAACACACTGTACCGTTATCTGAACTATTATCTACTATTATTAGCTCACTGTGTCTTGTGCACTCAATGGAATAAGTAAAGGTCGAGTCATTAATAACAGAGTTTTTGCATCATTACACTTCGCATTGCTGCAAAACTTGTGCCTTATCTGCAGATTGAATGTAAGAGACACCGATCCTGCATCTTCACCAAACAATTTACAATAATTAGCTGAGGGACAACATGGAGAGTATTACCAAAGAAGACGAATGGTCCATGGTACATTGGAGTAGTAAATCTCTATAATCTTAGTTTCAAAGAAGACAGTGAAGCGGTCAAGAACACCCCATCTACAACACGTATATGAGGCCCCGAGGTTTTTCCAACGCGCTGCAGCCTATACAACGAGACCCAAAAGACCACTGCGCTGACCCCAAACCCACCCTCCTCTTTTAGCTCTGCACTCAGATCAGATAATGTGAAAAATGAATCGTGGGTACACCATGGCCTCCGCAGCACAAACCACACAAGACAAATAGATATAATTAGACACCGTCCCTGGGTTATTTTTCTTCGCAAATATTTTACAAGATCCCATGCGCGGAGTCCATCTGTTTTTCATTGCTAGCTCAAACAAATCTAAAGTAAAGCCTGTTGTGGAGGAGTGGGTTAGGCCCGGTTCGGTCGGGTTGGGCCAGGTCAGGCTGCTTGGGGAGAGCGTTGCAGAGCTCAGGGGAGTGGTGTGAGAGAGCGGGCGGAGGCGGGGAGGAAAGGTCAGAGGTCACCGGAGTATAAACCATTGCCACATGCCCCTCGGACCGCGGTCTGACTCCTATTTCCTGTCTTCAAACACGACCAGGGGAGGCGGGAGGTAGCAATAACACAGAGAGCCGCGGAGATCCATGTTTTCCCAGCTTCTCCGCACACTGCGCACATATGGAGAGAGGCAACCTGTTCCTATAATGGAACCTAATACGCACACGAGCACACATGCACACACACCCTACAGCTATTAGATAAGGTTGATACGTGCACCTGGTTTTACTGTGTGACTCTACAAACAATATTTTATTTCGATTAGATGAGGAGGGCCCTTGATTTCTAAAGAATACTACATAACACTGCAGTCTAGACATATAAAATACTGGTGTAAATGAGCACATACAGCAAAGCAATTTCGACACATGAAAGCTTTTTGACAGACTGACAGGGACATTTTTTGTCGGAGGAACCCGCTGAGCCGTATTTAATTAATTTTTCAACGCAAACTTCAAAAAGAAATCTTGAATTCTGCCAGTGCTTCGCTTTTAGTTAGAGTTAGCATATTTGTCATGCGCTAAAATTGATTCCTGACCCCGGCCTTTGATGACTTACCGACAAACGACCAACCACTGATATCAAAGCTGACAAAAACATGTGTAACTTCTTTTCAGTGGTAAAGGTTAAAGGTGCACTATGTAACTTTTCTGCTGCACCACCTGCTTTTATCCGTAGAGAGTAGATGACAACACCACGCCAAGTTACAGGTCTAGCAGCTATTACGCAAAAGCAACTTTTCAGCGCGTTTAACCATGTTGTAGTTGTGTCTCCTTCTCATTTACCGTCGCAAAGTTGCATTCAGAGTGATTCATGCATGTTTGAATCATCTTTAATCGCTTATTTTTAAGACGCCATATTGCCGATCAACCACCGTTTTCACTGAGACCTGCATACGCCCACTGTGCCGTACTTTATATCTTCTCCAATTTTATTTTCTTGATTGAATCTGTGTAGGATTTGGCTGCATCGTGTAAACATTTTGGTACAAATGAATTTTTTTTTTTTTTATTTATTTATTTATTTATTTATCTATCCAGGGGGACCCAATGAGAGCTCTCTTTTTCATGGGTGCCCTGTTTAAAATACAATACAAAGAGAAAAAAACAATATAAAACAAATAAGTCCATATAAAACATTAAAAACAGGTGCAGTTGTGAGCATAAAAGTTTGTTATCAGATTATCAAATTGTGATTGTGCCACCAACATGCCCAGTTTTGCTTTTCCTTGGAGTGTATTCCATTTTTTATGAAGCAAAAACAGTTAAAAGCCCTTCTTCCTGTCTCCCTTCTGCTGGTCCTTAGCCTTATGCCGTCATGTGATCTGGTATTTAACGTTCCAGTATCAAAGATTAACAAGCAGGTGAAGTATTCTGGCAGTTTTTGAAGTCATCCCTTATAGATAAACTTCATACAGTGCAGCGCGGAAGTTAGTGAACTTGTTTAGTTTATTAAGTTGTTTTAGATGAATATTATGATTTAAAATGTCCAAATTATAACCAAATGATCCATGGGTGTCATAGATTATAACTAAATAGAACAATATGTCTTCTTTAATACAAATACTGTGTAACATTCAAGGCAAAACTACAACATCTCTACAGAGACAAGCCTAAAAAGGAAAGTTATATAGTGCACCTTTAACAATAATTTGGCAATATTTTGGATTCCTACGGGTGACGGGACTATGCTGCTGTTTAAATATTAATGATAGGAGTCTGTTGTGAATATTACTTGTAACAATCATTTTAGAAGTAGTTCAAAAAATATAGAGGGCACTAAATGTGACACTTGGGGGTTGAGACTACTTCAGAGGCGAGCATGAGAAAAATATACTGAATTAAACTGCAAATAGTGTGATTTAACTTGTGACTGAAACGTCTCCGTGGCAGAGAAACTACTTGACATCAATTACCTCTCATCATTTGGGGAGCACAGACGTTCAGTGTCTCTGCGTCCTCCTCGTGGCTGCGGCTTTTGCGTTTTAATTGCTTGTATCACATTTAGCTTCTGTGGTTATGTCCAAAGTTTGCATCATTGTTTGTGGAAGTGTGTATAGATGAGAAATCTGAGCCAACCAGCCATTAGTTGAGTATCCTACGTGGGTTGCACCTATCATCCGAGACTACAGGAGGCAGCGCTCGTTAAACTTGATGCGAGCTGTTTGCATGTGTTAAAGAGAAAGCCTCAGTGACACCGGGGATACGCGCTGTCATAGGAAAGAGCTACGTCAGGCTAACCACACTGCACTTGCTGGTATATTGCGGTAAACAAATGTGGTAAACTCCTTGAAAACACTTGATTAAATATTTAACAAAGGGCTAGATGCACAATGCCACTGTGTACTCCGACGCTCCAGTTTCCAGACGATCGCATCATAGCGGAGTGCGTCTATATGCAAAAGTGCAAAGTGTGCAGATGTAAACTTTGCAAAGACAGTTTGTTCTTTGCTGACCCAGGGCCTAGAGCTAAACAAGAGAGAGGTCACCCAGGACTCAGCCTATTACATTGGACTCAAATATCTGCCCTATATCTACTGCATGGCGGAAATAGGGAATAGCATTTGAGACTGTTTTAACCTCTGATCACATTGTTCTCCCCGCTGGCTTGCACCGTAAAAATGATAAAGCTAACAGATATAATGCACTAGCGTATATCCCATCACACAACAAAATGAGTCTGAACCACAAGTGGCTTCTCAGCTCATTCCCGCTGTTCTAAAATTGCACCTGTTTTTCTTTGTTTTTTTTCTGTCTTTTTGCCTCTTTCGCTCCGGCAGCACAGTAAAAATTGAAATGTCATATAAAACGTGACAGGATGCTAATATGTGGCTCCCAAAGGGCATCTGAAAGCGGTCATGTTGATTTTGTAACTGCAGGGAAAGTCGACAAGCCTTCCATTTCAAACACAGGGAAAGAATAACAAGGGTGAAAAAAGAGTTAAGGGAATAGTTCAGAAAAAAAATACCAATTTGGTTTCTACAAATTTTAAATTACAAATGAAGGAATTCTGAATTTTAAATGTAGTGTGAAATGAGTTTTTATTTAAGGCCATCACCATAGAGCAGGAGTGCACCAAAATACTGAAATATTGATATGTCATGATACTGCATTTGTTGATACAGTTTCAATATCACAGGTTGTTGGTTCTATATGAGTATTTTTTGTACATTTCACCAAATTAAGTTATGGCAGCACTATGTTTTGTCCTTATGCGTGTTAAGTACAGCTGTATTTACTGTTCTGATGATTAAATTAAGTGTATTTCATAAAAGGAATGTGCATATACTGGTTTAACAATGAAATACTATTGTAAAATATATTTGTTCATTTCAAAAGTGATGTATCATAGAGTATTGTGTGTATTTCAGTGCATTCATGTCACCATATCATAAAGTACAATGATGATACATACAGATTGTAGTATTGTCGCGTTTAAGATATTTTTAGATTTACTCAAACAACAAATATTCAAATGAACTCCTCCGGGGTGCACAATGAGTCGCACAAGTCCTCAGGGACTTTTGAAGCAATCTCCACAGAGAGTAAAAAGTTGGGTTCCCCCTGGCAGAGAAGGGCATCTTCACTCTTTCAGGAAGTGACAATAATATGAGACAAAGGCCCGGGGACCGCCAGAGCTGGCACCGCGCCAGGGCCACACAAACACGGCAGATGTTCCTGTTTTGAGATGGGTTTGTGTTACGCTGTTAACAAATTATTTCTCCCATATTAACAAGTAATTCATGCCAGAACTAGGGATGTCAAGATTAGTTGGTTAATCCATAATCGTAGTCATGCAGTTGGCAATATAATCGAAAATTTGTGAGAGTTTTAGAGGTAAAAGTAAGTTAATTCACTCCAGAAAAGTAAACATGGATGTAAAGTGGTTTATTATGTTATATTCACATCACATCACATGATGATCACATCATTCGGAAAGTTTAATGAAGCTAGTTGTAGTCGTAAAGTATTAGACTCTGTGAATAAAGTAGAGTAAAAATAAAGGATTTCACAGTTGCTTGTAATGTCAAGAACAACAACATAATCGTAAAACCTGCAGTGTTTCTTCACACAGTTACCTTAACACTGACAGTACATATTGTAACACTATGACCAGCTGCTTTACAATCGCACACAGATATCAGTTTACCTTAATACTTTTATGCGCGAATTGTGCCATACAAACAAAATCGCCTTGCCTTAAGTCTATCTCAGTCTATCTCAGCTAAAAGTGAATGTAAGATTGTGAGAGGGGGTCATCCCTGTCCCTTAGGCCCAAATGAATGACCGTAAAGAGCCGATGTCGTTCACAGGCCACTTTAAGAATCTCTCCGCTCATAAAAGGTCACTCGCAGAAGCCAATGTCAAAACTCAGCTACAACTGTAACAACTGTCAACTGAAGGTGGAGGAGTCAGACACAAAGCGTCTCGTGTTAATTAGTCTCTCCACCTGCTAGTCCCAGTGCGAGGATAAATATACGCATATGTAAAAAGCGGCGAAAGGGAGCGAGGGGGGGATGTTAGCAGAGGTGATGACTTATTTGCAGCGTGACCTATCCTAAAGAGTGTTGCCGAGCGTGCATTTGTGAGCTCTAATGTGTCTGGGTGGCAGGAGGTTGTTTGCCGCTGATCATCTTTACCCATCTCCCCTTGGGGCTCTCTCATCACCTCCACCACACCAGCCACTCCATCAGACTCAAGGTCGCCCCGGCGTACACAAATGACTAGCAGCCAAAACTTGCGCGCTTGATGGCTTCCCCCTTTTCGCCTCTGTGCCTCACCTCTGCTCCCCTGCTCCTGTGCTCACCTTCCCACGTCCTTCCCCATTATCCAGTGTGCCACCATGTGATGAATGGGGAAACATTACTCCTGTCCTCTGTTGGCCTGGTTTAGCCGCTGCAGCTCATCTCTCTTTACTCTGTCTGTGTGGCACTTTGGCGGTTGGTCTCGGCCCCAGCTATAACAAATACGGTTCATTCTTTTCAGCATCTCTTCTTTTAACCCAGTGACCTTCTAACAGGGAAGTATTATTTAAGTTATGAAATGTTTTATTTAACTGTTTCTTACTCAACATCAAAGCGTACCTGCTGGATGACTGATTATGTTCAGAAAATGTGATCACGTCCTTAAATAAATGTAAATATGTATTCATAATTTAGTGCACCATTGTGATAGGCAAAAGTAATGATCAGTTCTACTGTGAGAAAGTATCACCAGCTCTGAATAATTACATGTGAATCGTAACCTTCACCATCTCAAACTTTGCAAACTTGCCGCTCCTTTAATTACATATTCATGTTCAGAGACAGGCTGGCAATAGAAACAGATGTAACAGCCACTGTTTTAAACTTTGTTTGGGAAGAGCGAGAGTGCATTGCTCTGAAGTGAAGGGATCATGTCTTCAAAAAAGTAAATAAAATATGCATCCTCTGTGCTCATTACAGATTTATGACTCTTGTTAAAAGAAAGGTGGTGGCTGCCTCCTAACATGTCTGACTTTCAAATTCAGACGACACTGCTGTCAAGTGTTGTGCTCCACATTCTGCCCAATGAGAGCGTGAGGGAGCTGTTGGTGTATTCGCTAACACAGGAGTGAGTTTGGGCGCATGGTGCACAGGAGAACAGTGCTCACCTAAAGCACACAGTGCTCATCACTGCCTTTGATGCATAGTTCATCAGTCACACAGTTCAGTTGGCTGAGCTGCTCTTGTGTACAACAATAACGGCGGAACGAGGAGACACTGCTACATTAGCTGTAATGAGCAGAGGGATTTCATAGTTTTACTGTTTCTGTGGCAACTTTTAAGGGAGGACTAATATTATTCAAACCAGACACAACCACACAACAGTGTATGAGCACACCGCTCTGGAAAACTCATTAGAACATTAGTTTAAGTGCTTATTATTGCTGACCTTGGGTCATGAGGTGTGTGGAAATGTACTGGCGAAAACATTAATTCATTAATGCAATCAATGTAAAGTGTCTTTTTGTGACAAAAATACAGTTTTCACACCTTATGGCCCCAGTCAATGCGCACATACTGTCGACGTTACAAACTCACAAATTCACTCCAGTCATGTCAATAAAATATATCATAAATTATGTAAAAAGTCCTCTTCTTTACAAATTTGCAATAATATTTAGCTTTGGAAAGACCAGAAACAATACACTGAAAGTGAATCCAGTGATTTAAACATGATGTCACTGTGACAAGTCTCACATGAACCTCTTAGAAACACTAATATCTTCTGTCTCTCTTTATTACTACAAATGAATACAAGCCCATTCTTTTGGCTCAAACTTGTTATAACCATCAACAAGTGCAAGCTACACTCAAGGTCAGAAATGTTTATGTTCTAAATGTGGAGAAATTTGCAACCCATTCAATTTTATATTCATTAGATTTTTTTCAGTCAAACAGGACTACAACACTACAAGAAGTGAGACAAAAGACTGGCAGCAGCAGTGGCCCATGCTGGGACCCCATCACCCTTACAGGAGCAGGCAGAGACTCTCACAGAGGGGAGGGGCAGAGCGTGCAGAGCGAGGGGCGACTGACACACACACACACACACACACACACAGAAGTGGAGCCCCACAGGACGCAGACGCTGGACAGAGGCGCCCTGAAGCCCAACAGAAAACACAGCAGTGGGTTTGTGCCAGAGCTGCACGCATGCCGCCACTTACCACCATGGCTCGGATCCACTCAAAGTGCCAGGAGGCCAACATATCCTCCAGAATATGATTTTTATCACGGCTGTCCTCCCACGGGTCAGCTTTAGGCTCCTTGTGGATAAATTAAAATACAATTTGCTTTATGACCCAGACACAAACAAGAAGGACCTTATTATGGTCTTAAAACAATTACAGTGTTTTCTTCCCAAACATCCCCAGCAGAGAATGAACAAAATGAGACGTATCCACATGATAGAAAAGGCGTGACAGTTATTTGGTGTCTACATTGTAAGTACTCACCTTTATTTTAGAGATTTTTCGCTTTCAACTGTAAATATTAAAAGTACACGTGATGTGAGTGTATAAACTGGGACAGCAATATGACCATCGGCCAGGAAATGAATTACACAGACCCTCTCTCTATGAACACTGCTTTAAATGATGTCTCCAGAGCAATAAAAACACAGTACAATGCAAGACTGGAAAAAGGTTCAAATAATTGGTGTTTTTTCATCTATCAGAACTGATTCAAGTGTGAGCTGACAACAGGTGATGAAGATTCAAACTAGTACAATTGCTTTAGATTCCATAAAAAATGTTCCAAAACATAGTATAAAGAAGAAAGAGCATTAGACAAAGCCAGTTATACGTATCTGGGGGGAGAGGAGATGGAGCTAACTGATTCGCCTGATGTTTGTGTGACAAAAGCCAAAAACAAACAATGCTGTGTGTTTTGCATAGAGAGACAATACCTCAACCTGGCTCTTTCACCCTTCTTTTTGTTCCCATTCCTCTCCCTATTAGCCATACACGATTAAAATGTTCCTACCGGCATCTCTGCTCCACAACAACAACTAAAATGGAAAAATGAAATGCAAAAGTCAAAAGCATGACGCGTTTCGCCCTCAAGAAGAAAGACAGTAACTTTTTTTGTTTGCTCTCCAATTCTCCTCAGCAGTTGAACCCTGTGATACCTGAGGACACCTCACTCAAACAATAGCCTCAGCAGAACAACGCTTCAGTCACACTCTGCATTGATATAATTCCCAGTGCACTTTTTAGTCCAATTACAATATGCTTTGTTCTTATCTGAAGGATCGCCGTAGTGCCGTGACAGGGACTAAGAGAGGAGTCTGGAAGGTGCAACAAAGCTCCGTTTGCAGATATCATATCTCTGTTATTATGTATTCAGGCTGAGACAAAGTGCGTCCTAAACTTCAACAATACATGATGAACAAACTCTCAGAAGTTGCTTAATCAAACAAAGAATAAGACGATTTTTGATAATGAGAAAGGTGAGATAAACCCAAATCTGCCTTTTAATACTGGCCACGAGCAAGGACTTGTAGATGCAACTGATACAGCGATAATGTGGTGTTAGGAAAATCATTCCCAGAACAAGAAATGTTATTATATACAACTGACACAGCTGATAAGACCAAGACTATATTAGGTCTCACCTATGTACACTTCATTTACTGAAGCTTAGCATGCCAGGTGTGTAAACACAATGTAATACATAATATTAGAGCAAACGCAAAAGCTAATCTGTTTTTAACTCTGCTGGCTGGTGGCACAGTTGGCCAAAAATAACATGGTACGAGCTGCAAATAGGTTAGAGTTTGACCCCCATCTAGGATGAAAACAGATGTCACTGCGGCTGAATGAGAAAAGCCTCAGGGAACCACATCTATAAATAAAGACGGGCCAATTCACTTTTACAAATAAATCTTCTCCGACTAATGAAAAAGTGTCCACTTTATATTTAGCATACATTGTAAAGGTGGAATAGGTAGAAAGGCGTGTTCTGTGTGGGTATTGTAGATACTGGCAGATAGACAGAATGAGAGGAGAGGGGGAGTGCACCAGCAGTAAGCCCGTGAGCACGACATGATTGCAGTGTGTATCTTATCTATGTCAGGTCCTCCTGAGGCTAGTGGAGCCTAGCTGAGCGGAGCACTAGCGCTTCAGTGACCAGTCAACCGTGTGAGGGTAATCTCCTCACTCCTTCACAGTCTCTCTGTTCCAGTAAGCCCCCTCCCCTCAGTGTGAGCCACACACACACACACACACGCACACAGAGCAGCAGGCCAGAGGAGTACACAACACACAACAGGCATAAGCGGAGCACACCCAGGTGACTGTCTTATGTGAGCTCTGGACAGCAGCCCCAGGTGAGAGCTCACATCACAGGCTACATTGAGCAGTGAAACCCTGCAGCAACTGCTACATATAGGAGCTCAGCAGAGGTTTTAGCTCGAATGTGGTCAAGTCAAATACATGTCATCTAGCACAGTATTTGTAAAAACAGACCAGAGCAGAATATCTGAAATGTTACTGTGCATCAGTTCACAGCAGATGTTTCTACACAAATTGTGCCAGTGTTTTAATAAAAATATATTTTAATGTTAAATCTAGCTCGCCTCCATAAATGTGAGCTGTTTCTACTCTTTTTGCACAGTATGTTCTGTGTATAATGTCAACAGAAATTATTTAAGGAAGTTTTAATAGCTCCTCAAAACCACAGATCAGTGTTCATCACTGTGACATAAATATTAAACTTACTCAGTACAAAAGCATTCATAAACACTACAAATCACAATGACTCACTATGAACTGGTCTTAAACTAAAACTAAAAAGGTTTCCCCCTGACTGTGTTGTGTTTCTGTATTGGAGACAGCAGTTGAAGGTCAGCATATGCACAAACTCATGGGGAGGAGAAGGAGGAGGAGAACAGTGCAACATTTTCAACATTCTTTCAACCTTCATGTACTTTCCTGCTTTAACAACTCAGGCGTCCTCATCAATTAGGCTCGATGCTAGACTTTCATTGAGATTAAGTGACTAATATTAGCGCTCACTCACAAAAAGACACTTTTCACGTCTGCCCAACAATCTGTTAAGCTAAAACACATGTGGCAAAAAGCCTGCAAGGGGTCCTGTATGCAATGAAAAACAGGTGCTCTACTTTTTGGCCATGTAATACCCCATTTAGCCTCTGGAGCAAAGGTTATCCAGCTAATAGCTGCCTTGTGGTGCACTGGGAAGAACAGTGCACATGGCTCAAGTAAACATCTGGGACAGATTGTACATACTTGCAACATATGCTTCAAGTTCAATTAAAATGAGGCCTTGGCACATTTATTAATCTTTTTTTCCCCTTTTCTTTGCTCCCTCTTCTCTCTTTGCTCCCCTATAGGCCTATATAAAAGAGCAATCTTTTGACCTGTCCTTCAGACTGGCTCATACAATCTTAAGCTATAGCTCATAGCTGGAGTCAAAACCTCATATCCAGTGTAAAAGACTGATGTGTTAAGCTTTGGAAGTGCATTTGTTCTGCCCTTAACCAGGTCTGATAGAAAAAATAGTTTGGATATGAAGGAAAGGGGAGGATTGAGTGAAGGGTAGACGGAAAGTGGGAGGAGAGAGAGATGTTGGCAAAGCCAAAGTAAAATGCCCCCTTTTAACTCCTCTACAGCACAAATGAAATGCTAACAGTCGAGGGGAGCAATAGATCAAAATGTATGAAGCTGGAGTTGGTAAATTGTAGCCTTTGTGGTGGCAGCGCTATCCGGCTCCCCAGCCCTGTGTGAGCAGAGAGCAGCAGAGAGCAGGGCCTTCTTATGTGGAATAATCAGTTTGGCTCCGAATCTGACAGAGGCCGCACAAGCCGCCGCCGCTGCACCTCATTTCAATATGAAAGTCTAAAATGTTTTTCATATAATCTGCTGCTTTTCAAATGTATTTTTATTTTTTTCCCAGAGAGGAGGTAGAAAATGCAATGATGGAGGACAGATGTAAAAAAGGAGTATAAAAAATGTTCAAGGTTGCCTAGCGCATATCTTCAGTCATTGCCCCCTGTACACTGTGGCCTTGGAACTTCAGAGGAGCAGAACTTTTCTTCAGTATCACTGTGGGAGAGAATGTAATGCTCACATATCTTTGTGCGCACATCACCAGTGTGTTTGGCGGGCTGACTGATTGCCTGACTGGCTGGCTTGAGAGCACGATGACTATTAGACCATCTGGGGCAGTGTAAATGTTTTTTTAACCCCTTTGTTGCACGCTTGCACTCATGACCCATCAGAGAACACGGCAGGGCTAGAGATGCATACAGTTCTCGAGTCCTCGGGCGAAAATAACTTTAAAATATCAAAATTGCTCGGTCAAAGGCCTTCTAAAAATTTCCATTGCAATCTGCCAGAGCTCCTTCAAAACCAGACCATGCAAATTACCATATCTTAGCCTAGTAACCTTTATATTGCTGGAGTGTGGCTGTAAGGCATCAAGTATCACGCCATATAATTCACAAGTCAGGTTTTTTCCACTCAAGCTTTCACAGTAAATTATGAGACTCAAGTCGGCGCAATAATTTGGTTTAGTTTATCTAAATGTTTTAAAACTTCACCAACACCCCGGCACCTCATACAATGACACCAAGAGAGTTGTTTCACTCTGAAATATCATTCCCAAGTGGAACATTGTGCAAAGTGCTGTTGCCTATCCGCTCGCATTTGTCTCGGTAGCTGTTCCTACAGTGTAAACGAGCGGAGGCAGTAAAGCAGCCACCTGTTGTTACCTGATAGTGTCTGGACAAGCCCAGATGCTGTTTTACTGGGACATAAAGGACCTAAACAGCTAACTAAGCACTTTATATGGCTACATGTTCACAGGAAGTACTAATGCCATGTCAATTCTACAGTGACAAAACAAGTGGATAGTAATTATTTGAAAGAAAATGTTTACTTTACTTAACAAATTTAGCAAATTTTTGGAAATAAGGGATTCATTCAAAAGACATTTCCTAATATCTTTTCTACCTACTGCTTAGTTACATATGTTTAAAGGTACTAAGTCTAAAAAGTATTGAAGTTAGAGTAGTTCAGTAGCCATGGCAGTAATATTCAAAGAGGTAATATGTATGTAGTAACTTTATATAACTACACAAACTATTTCTGCACTGTACAGCACAAATCTGGAACAGTTTTTGAACATTTCTGTGTATCCAGAGAAACATTTGTACAATATTTGCACATGTGTTTGCACCTTAGACAATAGTAGTAAAAATATATAAAAAAAAAATGTCACTTTGCTTGCATTTCTAGTCTGTGAAGCCACACCGGCCCCTCCTCTACGCTCGTGTATATGATAAGTATGTGTGTTGTTTTGTGTGGCTGCACTTTTGACACCAGACATAATTACCTTGTCATCTTTGTCAAACTCTTCATCTTCGTCCTCCAGCAGGTCCTCCACCGCTTGCTGACAGTTGTGACAATACGAAGAGCGGAAAAGACAGAAAGAAAAAATAAAAATGTTTACACAAACGCTATGATTCAGATGAACATTTGAAAAACAGAAGGGTTAACGTCATCAAAAAGCAGCCAGAAAGACGTATTAAAGCTGATTTGTTGTGCTTATGTCTGGCTAGCGTGTTAATGAGTATGGGATGATATTGCATTGCTAATATGTCAAGCGGTTTAGATTGTTAATTTTAGAAACAGTCTGTTGTTCCAATGTGTTGACACTTCTGGAAATGTAAGCAAATGCTCTGGCTTTGAATATTCGACGAGCTAAGGATTAAACTCTATTCACTCAGTCAAATCGCATTGCACAAAAGCCAATATTATAGCGTACGGCGGGCAGAGCTAGCAAAAACTCCGTCAGACAGACTAGCGCTGATTGCTTGTTTGTGACCTTCTTGACCTTTGCAACCATTTCTCACCTAACTTTTCTTTCTCTCTCTCTTTTTTTAACCAGGATTCAGCGATTTTGACAGAAAGGTGCTCCCAGAGAGAAAACACAAGGGAGGTGCGCAGTGACAAAGAGCAACTATGCGATTCACTGGTTCATGGATAATGGATCTGTAGCTTCAAAAATCCAAACCGCACTGTACAGGCACCAAGGAAAAGAAAATGGATTCTCTGTAAACTGTGCAGGTTTTGGGAACAAAGAAAAGGATTGTGTACAAAATATAGAAAGAAAGACAAATAAAGGTTGGAATGTAACTGTAATTACACCATGCTTAAGCTTTGGCATTAGAGGGTTCACGTTACATGTTATAGATTTATTCCATTTTGGACATTTATGAGGTAGTTAGTGTTTATACTCACTGTTGTGTAAAATAAAGTGTTAGAAAAAATAAATGGTCACATTCATATAGCGCTTTACATCAAGGAACCGCTCACCCATTCACACTTAACTCAGGGTTAAGTGGGTTAAGTGTCTTGCCCAAGGACATGACGACAATATCCATCTGCTCAACCAATGACGTTTATGTCGAGAGCTGGATTTGAACCGTCAACCTTCAGATCAGTGGACAAAAGCTCTACCAGCTGAGCTACTGTCACCCTAAACAACAAAAAAGATCATAATATATAGATTTTTTCCTTGTCTGTTTCAGTATAGTTCAGAAATATATACATGTGTTGACTTTGTACTGTACATTACCCAAGGCTTTTTGACATTTTAGCTCTAATTATGTATTTTATTGCATGTACAAAGTTTATTGTAACACTATCTCAAAACAACAGACCCTGCTGCATCTCCAATCCACCCTTATTCTGTCAATCACGGTTCACTACTACAAAGTCACATTGTTGCTCTAAATTTACATAAACAAACACCCATATCATAAGCTCTACAGCTGTCAAACGAACCATTCATCTATTCTTATGCCACCCCCAGTATTGGGGAGAAAACTTTGAATGGTCCCAATATCACCATAACCACATAACCTCCTCCAGAATGGCAAAAAGTCATTTAGAGAAATCCAAAAATCATTATTTAACAAGACAATAGCTTTTGTCCCTTTTTGTTTTCATTGGAATAAGGGGGAAACTTAGTGGCAGCTGACATAAGCTTCTTATGTAAATGCAGCTTCCCACACAAACAAAGAGGAGTTGAGAACAGGCTTGTGCAGTGCTGTGTGCCAGTGTACACGCTCTATCAATAGCACAGAGTCACTAGGGCAAAACGCGTACACACACCACACACTCCTTCCTCCATCTTTATTTGGTTATACCCACTTCATTGGTGCCTAAACAAATGACACACTTTGCACTCCTCCCAGTGATACATTCAATACATCACTGCACAAATATCAGGATAAACCAACACCAGGGGTCAGCAACCATGAACCAACCTTTCAGCAGGTCACAAATCTGGATAAAATATTTTGTCCAGATTATATTTTGATACTCGTAATACAGATTATTTTCAGGACGCTGATAGCCTGTGATCCAAACTGGTTCTGGTATTTTCTGATTCACACATTCAGGTTTCAAGGCCAAATTTAGACGTTTTTTTTTTTTTTTTTTTCTCATAAGCCGCCATGTTTGTTTTGATAAGGACATACCATGCATTTCTCTGAACGGCTAATTTGTCTGTCATCATAAACTCAAAGAAAGACCAGGAACGACTCCTACTTGACTCTTTCCTGTACTGGTAAATGGTTTTGAGCTGCGATAATCTTTTCAATGAGTCAGAGCGATATAACTTATAGCCTCGTCAAGTTTTAAGCTGAGACTTTGTTTTCTTTTCTTCTCAGTATGGTACAAATATGTTTATAAACTATAAAAAAGACCGTACAAACATCGGAAAGAGAATGCTTGAGCACAGCTGACAGTACAGACAGACTTGTTACAGAGCAATGAAAACCTTCTGGCATCTCTGAATAAATGAACTATAACTGTTTATAAAGTCATCACAGTTCCTTCACAAATCCTTTCATCCGTGCCAAAATACAAACATAATGGATTCCTCCACACTGAGGCTTTGCTGGGGCACGGCTGGCACACGCTCCCAACTTTAAACAAAGGCAACGAGCATGAGCGGCGCACTGAAGAAGCATGACCTAAAGAGGCAGAGAGAGTGATAGTGTCATTTATCTAGAGCTTCCCCCCTCTTCTCTGCTCTGCTCTCTCTCTCCTCCCCTCTATCGCCTCTGGTTACAGGGAGCAGCCGTGTTCCCCGTGATGAGACACAGTGTAAAATTAATAAATAAAAAGACACAGAACATGTCATGTGCCCTGAAGATTGCCACGGCTAAATGCGTGCACTAAAGCTACTGTCTCTGTAAGGGAGGATATAAATTACCTTCTACGCGCCTGATGAATTCCAAACATCTTTCTTTATGCCCCTACCACTCTCTATTTGTCCTATACTCTCTTCTCTCTTTCCAAGACCTGTTTGGTGTATGATATCATTTGTCTGCTTATCCCTCCATTATCACGTTGTTTGAATTACTATCATTACAGCATGCCGGCATCAAAGACCCACTGTTGACTGGATCACGTCGTGGCTGCCGTTGCCTGTAGAGCTGCTCCAGTCAATTCAATATCTACTGAGGCAGGGATTAACATATTCAGACCTATTCAAATGATACAGGGGCAACGCGGCTACTCTTACAGATTACATTGCTCCCTGTAAACGCACACAGAGATGGTGATAATATAAAACACAAACAAGTCAAGCAATGACATTGAGACTTAAACACGTCGTAAAAGTGTGTATTTTTGCGGTGAAGATTATTTCCGTTATTTTGTTGCTGTTTTCATGTGTATTGCTCATATTTTCCAACCTTATGCCCTTCGTAGATTTGAAATGCAGATTGTCAAGAAGTGAAATGCAGCCACAGGGGGTCACGAGTGTGTCCTTTATGTCCATCCCAAGCCTGGATGTCTGGATGGATAAACGAATGTCAGGAATTTTTTATAAGCGATAGAACTGATAGTCTATGTGGTTTATACTATGCAATTTAATCTAATGTATTCTGACCGCCATAGAATATTCCAAAAACAATGTCAGGAGAATGGGCAGGTTTGTAGTTAGTGTGTCTGCTGCTGCACGAGTTGTGTAACAATGGACTCAATGCTACTTTAACTGAAGTAAACTTGACAAAAACACAAGTACTCCACAGAGAACCAGCAAAACCACAGGCTGAACAAGTAGCCACATAATTTTCACCCTCGCCTGGAAAACCTCTGCTCTCTCCAGGGCTGGGCTCAGTCTCACTATCTCCACTCCTAACCTTCCCAATGACAGCTGCGGGGGGAATAGACGCCAAAGCAGACATACTTGTGAACATGAAGATATACTTTCTCCTCCTGTTTTCCTCCATTGCTCCCTCTCCTTCCCTCCATCGCCCTGCTGCTCTTCCTCTTTGATACGTGAGGGGGTTTTAACCTCTCCAGCTGCTGAGCTTTGGCCGACTGGCTGGCTGGGGGATCTCAAGGCCCTATTTGGTATGCACTGTCCACCGCGGCTTCGTCTGTGTGAGGATGTGCGTATTCTCCGGCTTCAGCGCCAACTGGGGGAGGGCTGCTCGTCTGATAAGGGCTGTTGGCGGAGTCTGGCTGACCCAAGCGGGCCCTTCACAAGCTGTCAGAGCCGCGGCCCTCAGAGGGGGGCCCTTCCATCTGCACTGCCCCAGCCAGGGCACACCCAGCAGGGGGCCAGATAGGGGCGAGGCTGGGGTGCTACAAGAGCTGGATGCTGGGGGTGGAGGTGAGAAAGGGGCCTCCATATTCATGAAAGCATCACCAAATCTGACAAAGACGTGTTTTTGTGATGCTTATTTTTATAATCCACTCACAATGTATGTTTTTCATCTGCGGGCCGATAAGTCCACATGTATGAACTCATGTGGCGATCGCATTTGTATAGGACTAGCGTCACCCGATAGCCAGTGAATACAACACTTTCTGTAACATTTCATCTCTCACGGGCGACTTCTATTGTTTGGAAATCAATTGCAGAATGGAAGCTCGCATGTACAGCACTTGATGTGTGATCCGTTGCTCAAGGCTTAAAATGGAAAGTCAAAAACTGTTGGAAAGTGTAGACAAAACAAAAACAACAACACGTACGGAGGCAGACATCGTGAACGGCTGATGTTGAGCAAAGAGTAGCGACAGTTACAAAGGTTCAGCGGAGGCAAACAGGGGAAGGAAGAGGCAGCGACAACAAGATGAAACGGGGCGGCTGTGCCAGGATCCAGGCAGTGGCGTTCCTGATGCTCCCGATGCTCCCGTCCTGCCTCAAACTCTGCCCGTCGCCTGTCTTTCTGCCTCTCTTCCCTGCCATTCTGCTGCCAGTTTTTAGCAGAGACAGAGAGCTGCGGAGAGAGGAGCCGAGATGATGCTGGGGCGGCACGGGGGAAATCAGCGGGGCACAGGCGCTCCCACTTAAAAGTGACATGACCTTTTGATTTTGTCACCTGTCACCAACTGCCATGTCTGACTCTTCGCTAAGGAGAGTCTGCAATCCACCGCCGCACGCCTTTGCCTCTGTCTTTCTGTCGATCCAACTTTTTTAGCCTGTCTCCAGCTCCCACTCCATCTCCCTTTTGCCATTCTTAGTTTTTATTCCAAAGTTGGGTTTTTAGTGGGAAAAGGGTGAGGTGTAAGTTTTGGTAAAAGTTCAGGCGTAATAACCTGCGTTGCTCAGTTTCTTTGTTTAATACTTATTTTTTTTGCTTCCTGCGCTTTGCATGGGTCTTAATGAGGGCAGATGTCAAAGTATGGCTTGTTTTAGAGATTAGATTGCGTGTTCAGAACAAATAATCAAAGAAAAATAGAAAACAAACAGGGTTTTTTGGGAAACACAGAGCTTAAACACAGGGCGACAGTAGCGCAGTTGGAAGAGTGTTTGTTTAATGAGCTGAAGGTTGGCAGTTCGAATCCCGCTCACAATATAAATATCATATATATGGCGGTGCAATTTGCAATTCTAGTTCCCACAGATGAATGCTGTCGTTGGGCAAGACACTTAACCCACCTCGTTTCCAGTGTCTGTGCACACTGGTGTATGACATGTGTGTGAACAAGTGGTTCCTCGATATAAAAAGCTTTGAGTGCTTGGAAGACAGAAAAGCGCTAAATTAAAGCATAAAATGTGACACTATTTGAATCAGTCCCAAGCATGGACAAATTGAAAGGATTTGATGTATAAACCTATGTCAGATTATTACGCAAACCCCTTCACACCAGGGGGGATTTCATTTGCATTTCTGCCCCTAGAAAGTCATAAACAAATTGAAGATTTAGCAAAAATGCAAAACGCAAAACCAATGCGTATGTTAAACTATACCTGCAGTATTTTTAGAAAACCGCAGTACGAGTATCAGCCGTAAAGTCCCATAAAGCAGCATAATAAAAATAACTTAATGATGATAAATATTTACTTTTACAGAAAATACTATTACATCCAGGACGTGGAGTGTGCTTGTGCTTGGGAGCAGTCATCTTCTTCTTCACCACTGGAGAGATGTCTGTGAGTGTGAAGTATCTCTGCGCCATTAAGGTCTTCTTTTCTGTAATGGCTTGGCGGATCCAGTGGGTGAATCTATGTAATGGTCTGGAGCATGGGATAAAGAGGATGGTCCTCCAGTGTGACGAGGCCTAATTGCCCGTCATCTTGTGGTAGAAAGAGACATCACTGCGTTCTGTATGTGCCCTCTACGACAGGCTGCAGTGAAATTAACACCTTCATAACATCTGCTCCGGGTCTTCCTGGGCCAACTGAACAGCTAGGAAGCACTACTTTTGGGATGTGTCCATATTGGTTAATCTCGGAGTCTATCACTTGAATGTAGAAATCCAATACACTGCGGCTTAAAGCTACACACATTTGTACACATGGCTTACAGGTTTTCCCCCCCTTTTCACTTCGCTGTCCTCTGGTTGACCGCATCCAGCCATCTGACTCCAACATCCTCGCAACAGACTGGGAGGAAATGTTCACCGATCTTAAACAGGAATCCAAAAGTAAAATTTGCACAGATCGTTTATTTGTTTGGATGAGCATGTAGAAAGTGTGTCGTGGAGGTCAAGTCGGTTGCATCGGGGTTTCACAGGTCAGCGTGTTACAAGATAAGAGGAGGGGCGCGACCTCACCGGTGCATCGCCCTGCCTTTAATCGTCGTTTCTGAAGATGCGGAGAGACTGCTCGGAAGGTATCGGTCAAGGTTGGGGCGAGGGTAAGGAGCACTGATCCAGGAACTGTTTTGTGAAGCAACGTGTGAGTAATACAACTTAAAGGAGGTGACCCTGACATCTGAATTACAGCGGGTAGAGAATAAAGTGGTTATTTGTGCACCAGACACACAACGTAAAGCCTAGTAAAGTTCTCGGTTCATTTATCCCTCAACTAGACAATCTATGAATTCTCCAAAACAAAATAAAAGTTGATTAAAGTATTGATTCCATGGACATAAACAAAAAAAACAGTGCCATTTGATAAAAAATAGCCACATTTACTCGCCCAAAAAACCCTTCCATACTTTTATTGACAGAGGATTAGCAGCGGACATCTCGATTAAAAAGACCCAACCTGATAATTGACGATTAGATCATGAATCTTGATCTCAATTAAAATTTTATTAACAGCCCAGCTCTACCAGGAAATCAAAGGAGTTTAAGAATATATAACTCCCTCCCTCCTTCGCCTTCAGATTGAGTGAGCGAGCGGAGATTCCCTCAGCATTACTCTTTGTCCAGACTATTGGAAAAACCGCAGCTCTCCGGATGCTGACCCTTCACATGAGCACAAAGCTTTAATTTGGTGTGTTGTTTAAAGTAATTAAAAGTACTCCGCCGCACCCTTTGTTTTCTTTTTGATCCTTATTCTCTTCCTTGCCAAGTACACAAAGGGAAACAATGACTTCAGCTTGATAAGGGCTCAATAGTCAGTGTACAGTATTACGTGAAAGTAAAGTGTTGTATAAGTAATGCAAAGAATAACAAATAAACTAGAACCTCACTGAAAGAACAAACCTCACATTCATTCCTAAAAACTGTCTAGTAATGGGATAAACGCCCCTTTTATTGAACCAAAAACCCACTTAAACTAAATATCTTGGCAGCTGTCATTCAAACTGATACTAAATTGTTTAAATCGCAATTCTTCCTCACTATAAGTTTTGTTCAGGGCTGTATTTCTTTTTCTTTGCTGTTTTTGTATTGCCACACAGTGAGAAACTGAAAACAAACACGAACAAGACTCAGGGGATTCAAGGCGTCTAAATGTGCAGCAAACAAAAACACAAAGAAATAACACATACATTACTGCATTATGGCTTTTTAAATCGCATACATACCCCGGCTGCAGAATAAAGCTGATAATGGTTTGATCCTGGCACAGAAAATTACAATTGTGGGACAAGAATGAAAGACAGTATGTAGCTCCAGGTCTAGTCTTCTTATAATAGTGGCAACGGGAAATAAAGCAGAAATAATGCGTCTAATCTCTGACAATTAATCCCACTTTTCTAGGATGGATTGCTGCATAGAATGTCTGCACACACTCCTGCACGAGCACAGCTATCTTACATGCATGATTGCCCGCACATATGGAAGGCAAAGGACATGAAGACGTGGCTATAGGAGCAACATATTAAGACCCCCATAAAAACAAATGGGAATTATCAACATGCGTATTTACTATACTTAAGGAAGGAGCCGTAGGTAGTAATGAAACATAAATTACACACACAATGGTCACCTTATTAGACGCACCTAGTGGAAAGTATCTAGGCTTTGCTGTTATTTGCGAAACTACGTCATAAGCAAGATGTTTTTAGGATCTTGGACAGCAACATTAACGCAATTTTAGAACAGTTTTGCTCTAAATCCGCACTAGTTTAAGACAACATGGTAATTTTAAAGAAACTGCTGTTACTTCTCTGTTGAAAATGACATTGTTTTGACCTTAAACTTTTTATCAAGCCTTTCTTTTAGTATCGAAATCGCATTTTTAGTATCTTGACAACTTTACTATAAACACTATGGAGGGTTTTGTGAAAGTAGATGAGCAGTTTTGGAGTTTTTTTCTGTATGCCACATGCAAAATGACTAAAACAATGTGTCACGTTAAGTGGAAAACTATTACATCTATGCACGAAAAGAGTGTGAACTACAAGAATGAGCAAAGCCGGTGACTGTACGCAAGAAATACTGTAAACAGCTATAACTAAAATTGCTCTTACTACACAGGCACATACCTAAAGAGTATCAATAAGATGCTAATGTACCAAGTATGTTCGAAAGTACTTGAGGCACAATAGCGCTCATAAAAAGTGGAAAAAGCGATACTCCGTCAAGTGTAAGTTACATGTGCTTATATGTGAAGTGACTGCCACATCAGAGAGATATGTAACCTCTGCCGCCTTGTTTTAATTAGGAAGTGCACGGTGAGCTGAGAGCATTAGCACTGAATAAACACATCAGGAGCCAGGCACAATGCTGGGGTTTCATCTCAAGGCATCTCAGGGACTTTTTGTCAAGCAATGTCGCCATCTACAGGTAGGAAGGAGAAGCCACTGAAATGTCATTCACAAAAGAGGGGTTTTATGTAGTCTTAGTTTTAGCAGGAGGGATACAACTCAGTATAGTTATGAAATCAGAATAATTCGACTGTAGTGTAGGCAAGTTTTGGGAATAAATGAAAATGGAAAGGCAAAATCTGCGATGTATGTTTTGGTATGTGTTCTATTGTGATGGCATTTGACACGATCAGATTTAGTTCATTCACGATAACACTTTAATAAATCAAATCTAACCCAAAGAAGAGTCCGTAAGAAGTCCTGTATACACTGTACATTTAGACGAATCAGGGACAGCTTGGAAGTCTGAGTGCGACGTCCGAACCGGATATTTCTAACTCCGAAAAAGGCACTTATTAAAATTAATCACTTCATTGTTCACGCTCGCTCCGTAGTCCAGCTCTCTCACTCGTTTTCGCTCACTTACTCTCGGAATGATTAAAACATGTCTGTTTCTCCATGACATTGCTTTGACATTATTTAATTGGTAGAAGAGATAAAAATAAATGAATTAAATAAATATAGTACCAGGTAAGTAGCGTAACGTTGCTCAAGGTGACAGCCTATTATTTCTGCCTTTTCTTTTGGCTGAAAGGAGCGCAATGGTGCGAAATGTGAGATTGCACTGAGAATGCTCTTCCTCAAGGGGCAGATGGGATGTTTTTCAATTTTTGTAGAAGTTTTTTATTCACATCGAGAGTAATTTTTGTCCGATGTTTAGAGTGGCAATTTAATCAAAAAGATATTTTTAATTGAGTTATGCTCATCTGCTTTGTCTCGTGAGGGATACTGACATCTATCTGCACGACGCATTTGCATATTTTGTTTGATTTTGAATGAAAACTGTTCAAAGATGTGTGTGTTAGATACTGAGAGGGAGGTCTGACTCACCACGTCTTGCCTGGTATCTTTCCCCGATGCGATCAGAATGTAATTCCAGGCCAAGGGTAGCAGCAGTGCCATGGGGATCATATAGATTTCAAAGTTCCATACGATGATGACAAAAAGCTGGAAGAAGAGAGAAGAGAAGAGGAGGGTGAAGCCAAAATATTATTATTTACAATATTATTAATACTCAAGTAAAAGTAAATTGCACTGAAAATCAAAATACACATACATTCAAAAGAGTAAAAATCTGAACCTTTTTTACACATATAATATACAAATGTGATTCAATGGGAAAACTTATAAATGTGTTAGTTAATGTGTTAAAAGTTTAGGCAATATTAAGCATCAAGTAAGAGTATTCTGCTTTAGTATTCAAGTAAATTGAGAAAAAACTGAACAAAAGTTAGTGGTTCCCATATGGGAGCGAGGCTGTCCACATTCATATGCAGAATTATAACTGCTGTGTAGTAGGGTTCAGTCAGAGGTACAGGTCTGGTGCCACCGTGACCTCCCCCCAAAAAGCTTTCTGGACCCTGAGCTTTGGCGGCCGGAGTTAGGAAGAGTACAAGATGTCAAAAACTCTTCCCTTCATGCCAATCATCCCACGAGCTAAGGTCATGTACTTCTGCAAAACAACCAAACCAACGCTGACCCTTCCGCACTCAAAGGCCGAACCTCTTCACGTGACCCCGCGCTCCCTGTACCCCTACACCCTAACCTTGTCACTCCAAACCCCCAAAACCCGCTTCTCTGGCTGCAAAAGAGCCCTACGCCCCTGCCTAACCTCCCTGCTCACATCTGCCAAGAGCATAACCCCACGATACCTCCCATCTCATCTCCAAACAAGAGAGAAGCATCTGAGAAATTAACCTTTGAGAAAACCTCGCAATTGATTTTGGCAAGACTCTTTAGCACAAAAAAGGGAAAAGTTTGGAAATTATGTGAGAACCTTTAGGAGTAACTGGGAGATTTTGCCACATGTCAACTACACAATTACTTAAGTAGAGAAAAGAACAAAACAAGAATTTGAAATGTTAATTATATGCCAGTTTTTCATATTAATGCATCAAATTAATAACAATAAACAAGGAATAAGCAGCAAATTTCTTATATATGGATATGCAAATAGTGTGACTTAAGAAACAAATTGAAACCTTAGATACACAAAGCGAATTTAAGGGTCCGTGCCAATTATGTTAGGCTGAATGACACCAGCGAAACACAGAACATAATAATCAAATTCACTATTATTTGCGTGTGTACGGCAAATAGGTGGAGAGGCGAGAATTGACTTTGTTTTTATTTTACAGTGGAAGGTTAATGCGGATATCGGGGTTCAACAGTCTATTTCAGAGAGTGCATTAGCATATAGTGAGGCAGCGGCGGCGTATCTGGCTTTCACCCACTCACTAAGACGACGTGCATCTCTTAAATCTTGGCAACAAAAAGTCAAAACAACAATTCAAGAATAAAAATAAATGATCCAAACTTTTGTTCCTTTTGCCACAGAAACTTAAGTGGCCGATGTTGTAACTTTGACAACTTTACGTTCCTCATTTTGTGATAACCTAATGTTCTTAATGGCACTAAAGGTTTTGTCACTTTGTGTAATTTAAATTTTATGAAATACACTACATTCACAAAGCTGGAAAGGATACAGTTCACCGGTAAAACAGTGTGTGCCCATTTCCAATCTGCTTTCACTGCTGCTATATTTATCCAGCTTTCTAAAGCGGTAATAATGTACAAAATGTGTCATGTGTAAAGCCGTTAAACACCAGAATTACCTAAGTAAAGTGGGTCACTGAAGTGCAAAAACATCACTCAAACAAAGGAGCTCACTTTGTTTCTCATCTATTCTTGTGGCTATTAATAACATACGTTTTCTAGCTCACACGTACATCGGCACACAACAATACCTCTTTGAAACTCATTGTAATAAAAACTGTAACCATATAGTTGGATTATACATTTTCAGTTTGGTATTTTTATATATTCTTGTAATCCACTGCCATAATATTACAATTTTAAATAAAAAATCTTGCAGCCTGCGGTAGTTTAACCTGTTGTCCCCCTTCATTCCTCCACCATTTGGTTCTCGTAGCTGAGGGCCAGGTTTGACTGGCAGCTGGAGGAAGCGGACACCAGCAGTGACTGGCCCTGCCCCGTCTTGGTGCCCCCCGGGCTGAGTAATGTGGGCTCTACAGCACCTCTCCTCCAGGACCGCACCATCAGAGGCACCAGCTCATAGTTCACTACCCAGACGGCAGCCCCTGCGCCTGGGGAGAGGGAGTGGGAAGAAACCCGCTGTGGATGTCAGTGACCACAGAGGCGAGGGGGCGAAAAAAGATACAAAAACACACCGCACCAAAAGAAAAATGGAAATCTAAATCTTATGGGGGAATGTGAGTGATTTGTAGAGTGTCCGCTCCATGGCTGCATGGTGGGAGAGGGGGCTCAGGTATTCAGTTAAAGGGATATTTAACTTCAATGTTAGTTCACAGATTATGTATTTTTACTTTTATGTGCTATTAAGAACTATTAATCAAACCACTGAATACAGTTAGAATAAACTACTTAAATGTGAACTATTATAGTAAATCTATTCTTAAAGCAATAAAAAAAAAAAACGAACTAAAATTCACACACAAAAAAGTGAATTTTGAATATTTTAAAACCAGTTTCCAGAGACGAGTACAAGTGCAAAAACACACTGTTATCATTGTTCTGCTCTTTCACAGACTTGAAACTAAAACAAAAGTTAAAAATAAATAAAAATGGAAGAGGAGTCAAAATGATTTATTCGGGCCCTCATTGCAGAGCACTGGAGATATATCTTATGTTATTTATGTGAAAACACAGGGCTGGTCCGTGCGGCAATGAGCCGCGGCTCTGTGGGAGGGTAATATTCAGTGCTTTGGCTTACATTAACCACTCACCAGGCTAACTTTCCTCCTGCTCTGTCTCTGTGGAGTGAAACTGAAGTTTGAATTTCAGACTTCCCCTTTATCTCCCTTACATCAATTTCAACGCTGGCACTAAGTGATGCCAGATAGCAGCTAGAAGTCCTGTTAAGTTTGAGAAAAACTGTCCTGCGTGTGACTGGACCCTCCACTCATTCAGTGGTGGTAGACTGCCCCCTGCTGTTCTGTTATAAAATAAAGAAATGTGCAGTCTACACTTAATGGACTGAACTCTATAAAAAGAAAAGAAACGACTGACTGCAGAAATAGAAAAGCACTGCTTATCCACCAAATGCCCCCTTTATATAGTAAATATAAGTGCAGTGCTCCATCTCTGATGACGCAATCTCAGAGTCAAACAGGCCTTGTGCTTTGTGTGTCAAGTCTAAATCTCCAGTGATTGTGCTGATTTGGTATTCTCTTAGTCATGCTATTAGATTTTAAATCAACCATTTTGCAAATCAGTAGAGTAGTAAAATGTGAAGGTATATCTTTTCAAAGCTGTCCCTTGCTGTGGGCAAAGACGAACTCCCAACTTTTAAACTTTTAAAAGTTAGACAGAATCTTTGAAGAGGAGTCAAAGGAGCAATTTAAAGAGACCTGGAGTGGTGTGTGCTCGGTGTGCAGGAGTCTCTGTACTGCGTGTGTGTATCAAACTGTGTGCCAGACATGTGAAAACACACACACCGCGACATATACACTCCAGTAGTTTTCTTCTGTACCTGTCTATGCTCTTTTCCTTTTTTATTTCGGCAGGGTGAATTTTTATCTAAATGCAAAGCAGGTGATAGGTGCTCCAGTTTCCTCTAGAAGTAGCTCCCTTGTCTGGGCTCTCTTCCTGATAAGAGTCCTACTTTGCCTGACATAAAAGAGGCCGGTATCATTTCCCCTGCCTCCCCAACAACCCCCAGCTCTCTGCCCTCGCCCTTCCCCAAGCTGCACAAAGCTGCCTCTATTTGCTCCCAATTCAGGGCCCAATTGCAGATAAAGTTACAGCAAATTTGTTTGGAGGAAGAGCTGCTGAGGCCTGCCGTCCCTAGGGCAATAACAGCCTTGTCTTGCCTTGTCGGGCCGTAGGGAGAGCTGGCAGCGGCGGGAGAACATAACCCAACAGTGTGTGGCCCACAATGGCCCCGGCTCTCTGGGAGGGACCAGGCCAGAGATAAAGAGAAAGCGGGGATGGAGGGAGAGTAGTCTGCCAGCAGGTGTAGGGAGAGGAGGATGACGCTTAACCCCGAGACAGAGAGATGAAGGCCAGCACAGGCACGTCAGCGCACAAGGCAGCCGTCACACAGGACAGGAGCGAACTGCAGGCCCGTCCACTGTGCCAACGCCTGAGGCAAAGCTGCCACAGCGGCTGATTCACTGTGGGGACGGGTGGGTGACAGCAGTGTGGGTGTGAAAGAGAGAGGAGACGTGGTATCTCCTCTCACGTGCACAAAGACACACACAACACACACTCATCACAGCTGGCACTAATGGGCGCCATGTACATGCGGCTGGCATCGCAGCACTGGGCAGAAGGAGAGGAAGAAGTGATTTTGAGTGATTTTGTCGAGGGAGTGTTGTAAACTGACACCTTATGATAACTGCATTTTCATATGTAGCTACTCAAATGTACAAGCACACGCATTTCTTGCCCTGCGGCTTGCTTAGCGGTTCACAAGTGCATATATTTGTACGTTTACAGGGTAAATTAGTCACAACTCCACCTCTGCAGCGACAGCCATTTTGGAAAGTTAAGTGTAACATCTGTCTAGAGAGACAGCCAGACAAGCAGTGCACGTGCACATGTGAGCAGACACACACATGCCGCTAATCACACGCAGACACAGCACACCTTGGTGAACGCACCACCTTGGCCAGATGGCCCCCCATAAAAAGCCACTTAAAGAGATGAGCGAAGTGATTAAGAGGCCTCTCAAAGTGAGGTGAAATGAGAGGGGGATGAAGAAATGGAAGTGGAAGCAGGGAGGAAGTACCTGAGTGTGGAGGAGAGACCCTAAATACTGCCATGCTTTTAGCTAAGTGCATATTTTTATACAATAACACACTCCCAAAAGAGCGCGGGGGAGGAAGCACAATGACACCTACATTTCAGACTTTTTAAAAAACTATAAAACACCATGTCCTTGGCCTAGATCCATCATTTATCATCATATGAATACTGTGAATATAAGTAAGTACAATGAGAAAATGAATAGTGGGCCCAGTGTATTTAAACCACTTGAAGATTGTGATGACCAGAGGTGACATTATCAAATGTCTTTTCAAAATGCAGAATGCCAATTCCAATTAACTCATTTCATTTCATTTTATATAATGAATGTCTGAGTGTGTGTAATTTCAAATATAGCATGTGTGAAAGTGCACGATAAATATAGCTAATATTCACCTTTTTTGTCTTTTCTGGCCCATGCCTTGAGGTGCCACAGCGTTCTGCTTTAGGACATATAAAAGGCCTGTACATTGATGGAGCTGGTGCCAAATGCTTCTAATGTTTTATATGTGCTATGGGGTGTCATTGGTGTAAAGGGCTGGGGTGACGTGGGTCCGCCTGTCCTGTTACTACTTAAGTCCAAAATGCTGCTGCAAACGGGATTAAATGGCCACTCTGTCATTCTAGGGTAAGGAGCGCACATGGAGCCCATCACCTCCCATTCTGCCATGTCTTTTACTGATGCCTCTGTGCTCCAATTACTGCTCACCTTTTAATACCACACACTTGACAGGTAGAAGAGGCAGATGGGGGGAGATGAAGAGGAGCATGATGGGAAAGAGTGTGATTCTAGCTGCTCATGTCACGTGAACAGCTTGTCACATTTCACTAGCCTTTTTTTTAAATATACCAGTGTTTCTGGACCTCAGCTACACTTGAGTTTATCCCGAAAACCAACTGTCCAGGCACCAAAAGCAACAACAGATTTCTATACATCCACCATGTGCACAGATATTTTAAAGCCAAAAAAGTGATTTATGTCTGTTGAGTGGGCACAGTGCAGACGAATAAAGAAATATTACTTATTTGCAATGAAGAAAATACATAAAACAAGAATGGAAATACTCTATATCTTTTAAATAAATAAATTAGTAGCATTTTTTCTGAATTAATTAGATATTAAAACATATTAAAGAATAAGAGAATTGGGCCCAATATATGTTAAAATGTTTTACGACCAAACCACAGTGTATTCTCTCACTATACATAATGTAACTTTATCTCCTAAACTTTGCACTGCACCTCTTTAACATTATTTGTTTTCATATTTAATTAAAAATGAATAACTGCAGATATTTACCACAAATGCACAGATGCTTCTCTGTGGAGATTCCCATTCAAAACAGCTGTTGATGTAGCAGCCTGTGTTGATGAGAAACATGATGCAGCGGCGAACTCGGTTGAAGTTCTGCAACAGGAGCTGAAGAAGGACAAACAACAACTTATTAAGAAATGATTTGTAATAAAGTGCACACACAACCAGCCAACTACTGTGGTAAATCTATGTCTATGAGAATTGAAAAGTTCAAAAGTCTATTCAATTTGTGACTTTGGGCATTTTTCAAGATTACAACATAAAAAGTTACATTTCAGGCAGAAGCAAAAGTCCCTCTTCATTAGAAAGTCATCGTTTGAGAATGCAAATATCATCCTAGAAAATATCTACTCAAAGCATGACTATAGCTGACTCACAACTGTGATACTTTAAGTCTAGTCTCTCAGTAATAAAGTTAAGCACAATCACAACCGTTTCTTAGACAGTCCCAGGATTGTGCTCCCTGAGGGCTCTCCAGGCACTTGGCCAGAGATGAGAGAGAACTGGCTAACTGCTGTCCTCCCTCTGGGCTGCCTACCATTCAGGGAATAGCAGCACAGAAAGCCAACCACCCAATCAGGTCAACACCAGGAAAAAGTGCTCCCACCGGACCCACTGTCTCTGCATATCGCTCCTCACCATTTCTAGGCCATTATTTTACTTTCTGGAAGACTGGGCCTTTGAATCCACTGTCTGAACATCGCAGATGCTTGTTTCTAGGAGCAGTGTTCAACTGGTCTAGCAATTGTGTAAGATGAGAGAAGGATGACACCTGTATATAATTTTGATAACCTTTTTATGCCAAACTCACAGTGAGTGTTATGTCCTGCAGAGGACACAGACACCCTGACGTCTGCAACTATGAAAAATCCATTTGTATTTGTCAGTGCTGCACTCTGTGTGGCTCATTGTAGCTGTAAGTGCCATAATAAATGTTAACAGTTTCCCTATAACTGAACTAAAGAGGAAAATTATTAATTCAAGTCATAATTAAAACAAAATGGCTGGTGTTTTGCAGGCAACAGATGAAAATGCCGCACAGTGAGTAAAAAGCAACAGCGGGGAGCTGCTTGACAAAAGTAGCCCTCACGGGACAATCCCTCCAAAACAGTGGTGACATCATCATTGCAAGACGCTGCCCAGGGTCATCTCTGTGAGTCAGAGGTGAAATGAAGATGAAAAAAGGACTGCACACAGGAGAGGACTGGCCAGTTCTCTGAAAAGAGGGACAGAGAGGGCAAGAGGAGCACGGAAAGGGTACGATTGTGGGCCTGACAAAGGGGTGGTATGGGACCCACTCGGCTATGCATGCTGTAGCTCTGACTGCTGTGCCCAAACGGTCACTTATATGACATGTGTGATGTGGGCCAGCCCCTGCTATTCAGCCTTTGTGGTGCCGCCACACTGAGCGGCGTGACAATGAACTGCAAAGCAGCAGTGGCAAAGAGGGCCAACTATAAGGATGGCCAATCTACTTATGCACCCCAGAGCTGACAGCTTGACATTTCTATTCACCGCTCAGAGGATGTGAGGGGGGCGAGATGAGAGAAAGCAGAACACAGAGAAAAAAAATTAAATGCTGTTTTTTCTTCAATCACCCTGTTGTATCTTGCCCACACAGTTGTTGTGCATTACAACATGCCACTCTCCAGGCGTGTTGCTTTTGGTTTTGACAGTTAAGTAGAATTGGAGCTACAGTGTTAGACAGCAGTAAAAATAAGGCAGAGCTGTAGTACATAAGCAGTGGGTGGAAGTACCTGCTTGGACACTCTGGGTTCCTCCTCAATGTATTTCTGCTCAATGGGGATCAGTGTTCGGAGGCCAGCCTTCACCTGGGGAAACAGCGAGGACTCTCAATCAAGAATAAATGGTAAGAAACAACATGTCATGAACTTATCAGAGGAACATTTCAAGCAAAGGGATAAGAAGCAACTACACTGAGAAGATTCTGTTTAACCAAAATATTCTAAGGAAGCATTAACATAGTTGTTTGCAGGCACAGCCAATATTAGAGGATGATGAGCTGCACTGAAAGCTGCAAGATGGCCGCTATAGGACACACACAGTGATGGTGATTGTGTGAACAAAGGCTGCTGAGAGGGAGTCTTCGATAATTAAAGCCAAAATCAGGACAAGGGACAGGGGACGAGGGATGAGATGGAGCTAGGGAGGGAGGAGGGACAAACAGAATAAAGACAACAGTAGCATGGGGAGAGGTGCAGCACCGATGGGGGGTGCTTTGCTGGAGAAAGAATAAGAAAGATAATGGGAGTAGGGGCAAAAAAGTCAGTGAATCAAAAAAAGCAGAAAAGGACTTACAGCATTAAAAATCACGTCTATTTCGAGAAAGATGACCCCTTTTGTTGGCCCTGTCAGCTCCTTGCTTTTCAAGGCGTAGGCTTTGCGTTCTCCATTTTGGATCTGTGGGAGAGGGACATGACAGGCGTCTGTCTGGCAATACCCGGCTGAATCGGCTCCCCAGGCCACCTTTGAACCCCAGCTGCTGCCGCTGACAGGGAACCCAAAACAACTGTGGCAACTCTGACAAGTACCTGTTCATTACCCAGAGCAGCTCAGCTCTGTCAAACAGAAATTAACTATCCTGGGGAATCACACTGTACTGCAGAGCACACATATACTGTAGTAGACACACAGACTGCGGGCCGCTTCAGATACCAGAAACACACAGCGTCTTTTCTCTCCAAATGGCAGCATTCTCTCCCTCAATCAGTGTCATTTCTACATCCGCTCTTATCCACCTCACACCTTTTTTTCTTTACTATCACACACAATTTTACTTTCCTGACATTTCTTTTGTGAAACAGCCTTCTGCGTAGTTGCAGAAAATAACCTGAACCCACTATGTGTTATCATTCTTTCTTCTGCTCTTTATGGAGTTGATGTTATTCCCAGGAGAAAAGGATAATCCACACAAACACTGTTTCACTCACATTGAGTAAAGGAATTGCCACTTTTCCGAGGAAGTCTGCACTTCTGTCACGGTCCTCGTCGTACACGGTGACCTCCAGAACTGAGTGGATGTCCTTCACATTACTGAGCCACAGAGACACCACCAGGGAAATAAGATGTCAGATATTTAACAAGAATGTGAGAACTACATACATCAAATACTTCAAATGTTCCATTTGAATCCATTAAATATCATCAGTTTAATCATAAAAAATGGAATAGAAATATGTAAAAAATACTTGATGAGTATTTTTGTTTGGTTTACAAAAGTTCATTGTTGTTATTTAAATCTGTGAAAAAAAGAAGAAAAGCACAAAACTCACAAAGTGAAAACCTTGTTCCACTCAGGGTTGAGGTTTTTGTAAACCGTGTGTGTCTGCAGCCGATCATTACTCAGCTCCACCACACAGAAAGGATCACTTTTACCTGCAAAAAAAAAAAACAAAAGCAAAAAAAAATAATAATAATAACAACAAAAAAATACATTAATTGAACAAAGTAAGTGACATTTATGTGAAAAATATTTGCAAGTCTGGTGAACGGGGGAAAAATACTCCATATATGTCTTTAAATTCTACATATTACAAGTCAAATTCAGCATCAACTAAAAATAATAATAATAATAATAATAATAATAATAATAATAATAATAAAACTGCTAGTTTTCACAATATATATTTATGCATTATGTAAATGTTTACAATAAAAAGACTAAAAAAACATTAATACCATTTCAAAAATAGACACAAGAATATTAGAAAACAATTCCAAAAGCAGTTAAAATGTAAATATATCTCTACATATTTAATTTTTATTTATTTATTTATTTTTATTTTATTTTATTAAGAAGTACAACTAGCTCTTGGTTATAAGTGATAATTCATTTTCTTTCTTTTTTTTTCTTTTTTTATTGTTACTAGAGCAGATTATGTCCTATAGACTGCTGCATTATTACATATAAAATGAGCGCACACAGTCTGACCTCCTGAGGATACAATATACAGAATTTCTATCTATAGATATACTTTCTATTTGTTTACTAACATATCACAGTTGAGATTCTTTGTACATGAAGAAAAAGTGACTCCCCGCACTTGCCAGCCTGCCTCTTTTCCAAACGCCTCCAAACAACACAAGTATTAATTCCAGCTTTGATCATGATTTCTTATTAAAGCTTTTGGGAGCTGTTGGGCTGTTTGTTCCTGCTTATTACTTGAAAAGGCTGGGTCAGGAAGTTGTGAAGAAAATATGTCCCAGGGAAATTATTTGAAAATATTGAAAAATTACTGAAGCATAATCAAATTGGAAGACGTTGGGCTGGGTTTGTGTGTATGTGTGCGCTCGTGTGTGTGTGTGCGTCATAGACCGGTGTGGTTTTCCGTAAATGTTGTGACAAGGCCAGGACATTTAGTGGGTCTGCAAAGTAAATGTCAGGGTGATCAATGCAGAGCCGTAGGTGTTGCTTTTCATATGTTTGTGCGGGTTTATCGATGTGGGAGCTTCAAGTGGATATTGACAACTGGGACTCTTGGTATAAAATCGACGTAACGTAAAAAAACTTAATATAGCGAGCATTTCTTGTAAATTAATAGTAAAAATCTGTTCATATTTTGAGTAAATTAACATATTTTCACACTGTTTACTTTATATTTACTTAAAATATCCTCTGCAAAATTGCTTGTAGTACTGTTTTGATTTGATAAAATACTGATGAGGATTTATCAAAATAATAAAAAAAACTTTTGGAAGTGGAACTGAAGAGACATTCAGACGTTTAGAAAGTAAAATATTCATAAAAAATGAAACACATGTGCCACAACACCAATTTCAATACCACATATGGCAAAAAAAACAAAAAACAAAAAAACACTTTTCAACCCAAATAGTTTTAATTTATTATTATTATTATTATTATTATTATTATTATTATTATTATTATTATTATTAATTTATTTATTTTTACTATTTATTTTTCTTTTTTTTACTTTTTTTTTTTTTTTTTTTTTTTTTTTTTTTTTTTTTTTTTACTATTTCAAGATCATTCTCAAACTTTTCAGGAATGTTTTTTTTTCTTTTTTTTTTTCTTTTTTTCAGTATTAAAACCTGCTCAAATAAATATTGTTTTGACTTTTTTGGACAACTGCACTTAAAACTTCACCTAACGTCTCACACTGTAACAGAAAAATATACATGGCCATAGTCAGAATTTCATGTAACTTTAAGTGAACAGTACCATTTATTTCTGGGGAAAAATTGTGTTTTTGTACCCGTTGTCCGTTGTCCGTTGTCGCTTCACGTGTGCATTCCTGTGTGTGTGTGTCGGTGGCAGGAACAATATCTCGGCAAGAGCCACATAAGAGCCCTCACCGCATGAACACCGTATATTAACAGCGCCGGCCAACAGCGGGTCAGGCTCAAGGTGAGTGCGCGACAGGCGGACAGACAAACAGACAGGAGAGCGGGCGAGAAGGGGTCACAGGCGCGTTGAAAAGAGAGCCCCATCTCCCTACCATTCACACAGCCCCTCTCCTCCTCCTCGATGCCTCTAATTCAAGTGTTTTTGTGGAGTAGGTCCTCTCAGGCCTGGAGTAGGATAACTGAAAATAGTCTCTAAAACCAACAATCCCCTTTGTTTGTCAGCTCTTGTGCGTCTGAGTGGAGACTGGACTGTTGGAGCATTTCAATGGTCACACACATTCAGAGCGCAGAAAGAAAGTAGTGAGGAGATTTTGAGGTAAATGTATAGAAAAAAAAAATCTAAAGAAAAGTATTGTAATTAGAAAAGTGGTGGTAAACCAAAACGGCAGATATCTGTGCTCTTTTGTAAAGGGAAAGAACTTGTAATCTGTTATTTCTGTGACTAAAAATGAAAATAAAGTCATAAAAAGTGTTTGTGAAGCATATTTACTTTTTGGAGACTTATACAGGTTAATGTTTAAATGTAAATATGTCTGGAAACGCACACTATAAAACTAAAACAGAATAATAACAGAATGATCCATGTTTTACCTTCTTTGCAAAAGTATCATTTATTATTTAAAGTTGTGTTTAAGTTCATAAGGGACGAACAGCATAAACTCGGCTTGGTTATGTTCACCAAACCTCGTAAGGCGAAGATCCTGAAGCGCACATCGCACCATGAAATAAATATTATACTTGTCATTCACAATTTAAATTGTGAATAATATGATTATACAGAACCATGCATTTTTCAAATTCACTAAATCTAAGCCACCTCCGAGGCAATTATGGCAAAGCGCACCTCCTCATCTCACGTGTATCCTACTCATCCTTAATACTTATCTAAGGCGTGGTGAAATGGGTTTGCCGCTTCTCGGAGTAAAACTCCGTGCCACAGTACCCAGAGGGTCTGGGCACAGGGGGCGGGCTCTGCTCGGACATTACCTGGACCATCTCTGAGTGGCGCTCAAATAGGAGCGTGTAATTGGTTAAGACAGCGCCTCTAGTGCTAGCGGCCAATAAGGTGAAAGTTCAACACTAACGACAACTGTGCACCTCCACCGTGTCATTAAAAAACTGAATATTAGAGCGAAAGTGGGGGAGTGAGCTAAAATTCATTTCCATATCATATATTGAGAGCGTGGATTTAAATTTAATCAGAGGTGATTGGCAGGAACAGGATAATTATATGGAGCCTCACATCTTTATATTTATGTATTTTTAAAGAGCATACAGTCCACGATAAAAAGTACAAGGCTAAAAACTACACAGACGAGCACTGTTATTATTTTGTAAGAATAATGATCACTATTTACATAAGTTTAAATAAGTAGATGTTATACTTCACTTTGTACCATCACATATCAAACATGTCTGTGTGTTTGTACTGAACTACTACAATAACTTCAATACATCGTGCAAATATAGTAAAATAGATGTGTCCTCACTGAAAACTACATGACTATATAACTATATGCTAGTATTTTAATAGATATCTTTATATACCAGTACATAAAACTTACATTAATGATTATTTATATTTTCTATGGATAATGTAAACTGCAACACGGCACAACTATAAACAAATACCTAACGTCGCTTTGGTTTGGGTCCTTTATAGTCCTTTGCATTAATGTAATAACACAAAGGCTCGCTCCAAATCTTTTAAAAAGCATACCTAATGCTTCAGAGGGATAAGCTACAGTATTTGCCCTATGTCACGTCCGTTACATTAAACCAAATCTGCTTTAATTCATAATTGCTATGAGCCAACAGAATAAGTAATTGTGAACTCATAGTCGGGTCATGATAGAGCAAATGAAAGCCAAACAAATTGCCAATAGACGTTCCACATTTGTACAGTTTTACTCCTTTGACAGATGCGCTGCGCTCAGACTAAATGATGAGGTCCACGGCGAGGTCAGCGAGCACATTTCTGCTCCGAGTGAAATACAAGAGGCAAAGAGCCATTTAGGCCTGCACTCCCGGCTGCTCAGGTCGCCCAATGCAATAACCCAAATCAAGCAGCTCCACTCTGCCGCTAATGGGGCTGTGCAAAGAAAGAGGGAATCTCACAGCAGCACACTCTTAGGGAGGACACACAAGCTCCGTCTCATTCAGCTGGATAATACAGAGTGAAAAAGTAGGCCTGTCCACTGCAGACCTAATTAAAAGTAAGAATTAATGGAGAAGGGAGGATTCACAGAGAGCAAGCGGAGAGAGGAGAGGTGTGGCTGTGTGCGTGAAGGGTGGAGGGGTGTGTGTGTGTGTGGGGGGGTTGTTGGTCCAAATGTGTGCTTTTTCTCAATTATTTAAATGAGCATTTCTATCGGGCAATGACGCAGGAATGTATCATATCATTTGGGACGTCAGTGTCTTGCTTGTAGGTAAAGATGATTTTATTTAGACGAGTTTTAATACGTCGTACCTGCTCCAGTGTATGAGCCGGTCCTACGAGATCTACCCCTGACTACTGTGTTTACATTGTGTTATATGCTGTGAGTAACATGTGCTGTAAAGTAAAGTGTGACCCAGAATGCATTTAAAAGTCTTGATTATGAAAGATAGTTTTAGCTTTATTTCACCTGATTGTTCTCAAAATATGGCTAAAACTACGACGATGGTACTATTACAATCTACTACTACTACTACTATTCTGACAATGTACTTTTTCTTTTGTTTACATATTTAGTCATATGTTGTAGAACTGATGCTGCTTTTCTTTTAATTCTTGTGTGTTTATTATTATTAAAATAGGTTAGGCATTATAAGTTTTGTTTTTTGGTTTAGTTTTTACTTCAGCCTAAATCACATGTGTCAAACTCAAGGCCCGTGGGCTAAATGTGGCCCTCCACATCATTTTACGTGGCCCTCGACAGGGTAAATGTAAAGGTATGATGGTCTTAAAATGTCATTTTATCAGCCATGTTTTTACATCTGCGCAAATGCATATGTAATATTTGTAACTTGAAGAAGTAATGAATACAGAAACAGTTAATTAACTATTTTAAAAAGTAGTTACATTTATTTTATCTGGCCCTTTTCACGGCAGCCATTTCACTGATGTGGCCCTTGGTGAAAATGTGTTTGACACCCCTGGCCTAAACCCTTTTGGTCATGATAGAAATGTACAACCTTATACAAGTTAAATAATGTTTGATTTGAATGTAATGACCGAATAAATAAATAAATAAATAAATGTAATACTTTGTCTAGGGTCCAGAAAACACTCTTCTTCAATACTTTACAAATAAGTGTATCTCGTCACCTGTGAATCTCCCTGTTTTCACATGGGAGTGATTGACAGGTGGTTCAGCCAATCAGAGACACATATGGTTTATCCATATTGAAAAAGTAAAGGAAAAAAAAACATAATGGATTTCTGCAAAATCAATGAGTGTAACATTAAACTCTGTTAATCTGAGGTGAGATAATTTAGATTGTATTTATTAATCACAGGTGACGAATGAGCTTGTTTCACATGTATCACTGGAAAAAGCTGATTGTACAATGATTGACCGGGTTTGAGACACAACAGAGGACGTGACTGATATTAATCTGTATAAAAAAATACAACAGGCAATCGCAAACTAGCATCATGATTATAAATATGTGTATTACTACTATTATACGTTTGTCTATCAGAGCAGCATCTCTCCATATGAAAGGCAAAATACACTATTCTAAAAATAATAAAATGCACAAATATCCAAAATATGACTTACAATATATAAAATGCACCTTAAAGTAAATCTACTTCATATCCTCTTCATAAAAGTTTATCTGAAAAGCAGTATGTTCATTACAGCTGGAGTCTAACCTGTCTTAACCATCGTCTCTTACCAGTCACGTCTGCGGCCATCAGCCCCTCAGCCCTGATGACTTTCACCTGCACCACGCCGACGTCTTTCAGGTTGTGAAGCGATCTCCACAAGCTCTGAAACATAGAAGTCACAGGTCAAAGAGCGTCGCAAATTAGCACAGAGCAGAGAGGCGGGTCAATAGGCTGACATTTTAGCGGCAGAGAAAAGGGTAGAATATGTCCTTTAACAGCACCTATTTGAAAATGTACAGCTGGCATTTACAGTCACGCGGAATCTAATTTCACTGAATAGCACAGATGGCTCCTTGAAATATATTGTGTAACTTTTTAATGAAATTGGACTTAAGTGATAAAGACGGTGTCAGGTGCAGCAGTAAATTGAGAAAGGTCAAATATAATACAATGTAAATGGAAGCAGAACAAATATGAATCACGTCGGACAAGTTCAGCATCATGACTTTCAACTTTTAATTTAAGATTTCTGAAAATTTTGTCACAGTCATGTTCTTCTTTTCTAAAAACATCTATCACTCTGATCAATTCCAATCACTAAAGGCTTCAAGGGGATGTCTGTCTGCTCGTTTTTGGCACACATTGCATATCTTTACTCAAAGTGCTAGGTGTGGGCGGATTTTTTGATTTATTTGTTTATTTTTTAACCACAAAAATCGATTTCTTACAAGTTTGTGCATCTGGAATTTGAATTATAAGCTTATTATTGTCATGGAATATAACACAAACAATACATATGCACAGGTATGACTCTTTTAAGTGAAAATGCTAATTATAATTTGCATTTTTGTGATTATAAGTTGCCTGAAGGATGCTGATTGTTCTTAGATAACTGTGGGATATGTTTCTAGATGCTAACACACTTTATATGCTATTGTGTGGTGGGCTCAATATGACATGTATAGGGAATTTAAATGACTAATTAACAATCACGCTAATTAAATAAGCAGAAATAACCAAGGATCTTTATCGTATCTGAAGCAATAGAGCTGCTTCTTAGATTTGATCTGAAAAATGAGCTGCATAGAATAAAAACGCTCTGGTATAAACATTGAAATTAAGTAGCTGAAGTGTGCATGTGTTTAAAAACCACTTCTCTTCAGTATATTTCTGTATTTTTTGGCAATAGCCCCTCCATCCCCACAGGAGTAATTATAATTTAAATTTGAGAGTCAGGGCCGGGCTACAGACTTAATTCATTATTACTAACTCTGTCAGAGTCTTGCCTGTTTCCAGCGATATCATTGTCCAAAAGCCTTCTAAAGCAGATGAGAAGGGAGGGAGAGAGAGAAGGAGAGACGGAGAGAGGGAGAGAGATAGAGAGGGAGGGAGTGGGAGAGAGAGAGAAATGAGAAAATGCAAAGAGAGAGGTACAAGTGTGATCTTTTCTGTAGATTCAGCGGCGTCAGAGAGTCAGCGAAAGGCCAAGAGATAAAAGCGTTGCCTGCTCTCTATAAAACAAGGAGGACTACAGCTTACAGCCATGTTAAATTTAAACTTTGCTGAAAGAGGTTTGACTGTTCCAAACTGATCTGATATGGCGCTGGTGTTGGTTTCAGTTTAGTTTGAAAAGGGCATGTGGTTATAGTGGTACTTCAGTGACGACAAATACTGACAAATGTTTAAGATAATCCTGGTTTTAACATCTTTATTCTGAAGATCTTTATTATTTACAACAGTTCTTACCTCTTTAACCTCCTGAGACCTGGCGTCCTCATATGTGGACAACACATTTTGGGTTGTCTACGCCACAATGCAATTTTTTAGAAGAACAGCATACAAGAACATGTTTAATTTTGAATATTTTAAGAATTTAGAATATTAATTTAATTTAATTTAATTTAATTTAATTTAATTTAATTTAATTTAATTTAATTTAATTTAATTTAATTTAATTTAATTTAATTTTTTATTATTTTTTTTTATTTAAAGGCATATGTCTTCCTGCGCCTGTTGTTTCTCATTTTGTTTTTACACTCAGGAAAAATGTTGTTGTGTTCAGACACTTAATAGTTTTTTGCAAATAAAGTCCTGCAAGAGCTCGGGTCTCAGGAGGATAAGGGTTTCAGTGTGATGAAAAAGTAGTACCGTTGCCATAGGAATTAACAAAACAACAAAATATTCTATCATTCGAATGTTGAAAATTGCACAAAATGGTGGCAATAAACAGGAATGAGACACAAACGATTTCTCTAAACCACATGTGTCAAACTTAAGGCCCATGGGCAAAACGTGGCCCGCCAGGTCATGCTATGTGGCCCGCGACAATGTAAATTAAAAGGCATGACTGTCTTAAAATATCAGTTTATCAGGAGATACGCAGTTACACAGATATTTTTTCATATTTTTCCATATGCAATATTTGTGACATGAGTAATAAATATAGAAAAAGTAGTTGCATTTATTTTACAAGGTTACATTTATCTTATAGTTACATCTCACCCTTTGAGAGCGACCATTTTGACACACCTGCTCTAAACAATACCAATGGAAAAATATACTGAATTCACACGTTTAAAATGAATCTTTGTGCAAACCCTTCCTCTACCCGTACCTTTCTTTCATATCCTATCATACATACACATTTATATATACTATAGTCTCCCTAAGGGGGCGTTTAATGTTCAGCCTCAACCCACGATTAGCAAGACCCATCCTCCACGAGTTTAACAAAGTCCCTATCAGAATCACAGAAAGCGGAGGATTGAGAAGATAGAGGTAGAGAAGAAGTAGGAGACCAATCATCCGTTCCCTCAAGCAACCAGCGGGCCCCGTGCAAAGGTAAAGACTGGAGCACATGAAAGGAACGAGTGAAGAGCTGATGAGAGAACGAGAGAAGAGAGGAGGAGAAGACGGACTTGGTGTTCACAAAATCCTCCCCCGTCCGGCGTGTGATTGACGTTCTGTCAGTGTGACGTCTGCCTCTCTGTCACATGCCACACACACGCACACACACGCACGCACACACACGCACACGCAAACGCACAAATGAATCAGCTCTGCCACGGGCTCATGACTAGCTGTCATTTTTGCATCGTGTCACCTTTCATCAGCACAGAAAAAAACATCACGCTCGGACACACAGAGACAAACACATGGGATCTGCACGACGACCAATCAGATCAGAACATTTAACCGAACGCCTCTAACAACCAAATATAAACTTCTGCTAATTCACGTTCAAACCATGAGATCAAGTGTCAAGAGTTTCTTTCTTCTGCTTCGTCCTACTTCCTGTATAAGTAGTGGTCGTGGGTGTGTTCATGGTTTTACACTAGACTAGAACAATGCAGAGTAAGCAGAGGCGTGTGGGCGATGAAGTGCCACCGCTCCAGCAGAGGTCACTATGTCCTCCTCCGCTCATGTTCACGTCTTAGGACCACCTCAGGTCCATTAAGAGGCATTAGTGTGTGTGCTCTTTGGCCATCATAATGCATAAATCTCCCTTTGCCGTGTTCCTCTGGCCCCCACTACTTCAGAGGAGCAGTAATTAGTGATGAAAGAAAGGTTACACTGGGCGCTAATAGATCCAAGACCGTCGCCAAGTGAGTGGACTGGACACTATGGCCTCCTGCTGCAAGAGGAACTAAAAGAAAAAATAATAGTAACAAACATTTATGTGTTCATTCAGATTGATCCAAGTGGGAACATATTGAATGAGCTGTAGTAACATATTTGAGAAATATATTATATTTATATATTTGACTCATTTAAATAATCATGTGCAATGGGATAATTAGTTTTACTTCACCAGGCAAAATTGTGGACCTGGGACTAAACCGATAATATTATTAGTTACATGATTTTAAAGAAAAATGTTCTGTTTCTGACTATCACCTGAGTAACCCCTTTGCACAAAATATTGAGCAGGACCTGAAAAACTTCTCCTACCTAAACTGGGACTGGCTTACCAGCTGAAATTGATAATGATTCAGATTTTTTTTACTAGTGACGTCACAGCCGTCATTTTAGTGCTACTCTTTTCATCCTAATTTTATGAAAGTGCTACAAGAGGAAGTGTTATTGGCTGTCAAGCACAGAAGTGGTTTCTTTGTATAAAGGTTAGTTGCACAGCTGACTTTTAAGTGATGGCTTGTATCAGTCAAATGTGCTTATTTGCTTAGAACTCTCACACTATTATGTTCTAAAAGAGCCACTTGGAGTTATCAGTGCTCTATAAAGGTTCATCTTTAATAAATTCTTCACCTGACTGTGGGCAAATGTACTATTTTAATCTGTAGAAAGCATTCAAATTATACCCTTGCTTTGCCCCTTCATCTGCAACCCCCACCTCCCTCTAAAGTCTATCGCGCTCAACGAGGGCCACAGTGTTGACAGACAAAGAGCCCGGCGTCCAGAAGAGTGGCACAGAAATGGGCTGTGGAGGTAGTCGAAGGAAAGGAAAATGTCTTGCCTTTAGCCGAGCAGAAAAACGGGGTCTGTGCGAGTTGTGAGAGAGGTGAAATAGCTTTTTCTTTTCATTTTACACGCCTTCCCTTCCTGCTTCAACCCTCACCCCTTACCTCTCGGCCTCTATTACACACATACACTGGTGCGCACACATGCACACTTGTGTATAGACACACACACACACCATAGAGCTCCTCTTCTGTCGATTATTGAAGCACGTCTGTGTCAGTCCTAGAGCTCCCCCTTCTGATGAAGACTAGTTTCTGCAGTGTGGGGTTCTGTTTGACCATATGCAGATGACATTAGGATGGGGTACGGGTGCAAAGGGTTTGAAATGGTTTTCATGAGTAAAATAATCATAGAATCATCAAATTTACTGTTCTTAATAGTTACTTTTTGTTCATTGCTTAGTTCATGTGTAAAAAGCTATCAAATAACATTACAATATCCTTAAATGAGTGTGATAAAAAGTAGACAGTGCTTATAAAAACTGTTTGAAGAATATTATGACTATAAACACAGAGGAGAGAAGGGCCAGGGGATTCTTTGTGTCTCTTGTATAACGTTCTCTCCACGACTAAACTCAAGTCACAAGTCAGGACATTTAGCACCTGAGAAAGTCCACATGCATTAATCATAGATGTGCAACACACTGCAGGCTGCTGATGCAAATACTGCACAATACTGTGGCTGATAATCACAGCAATACAAACAAACAGGGCACAGCATGAAAGCTTTCCAAACTCCTCTGCCTCAAACAAGTCTTCATCTAACCTACTCTGCACGTAAATGATCTCTTACTGATCTTATTCAAGTTTACTACAGTTTATTTGGAGTGGATACTGCGTGCACCAATTTAAAACATGTAGTATTTAAATTATTATTGATAAAAAATCTTAAAATAGCAAATGCAGTACAACAGGAGTATAATGATATGACCTGATCATCTCTGACACAATTATTACCATCACTTTTTAAATAATACTAACCCGACAAAGTGAAAACATAGTAATACTTGACAGTTTTCAGTGGGTTTTATTCCTTTGCCGCTCCCCAAAGTGCATAGTCTATGGTCTAAAATGGAGCTTACATATCTCTGCAGGATCTGGTGCCGCTCATGGGGGTCGTCCAGCACGTTGATGGACAGGTCAGAGATGGAGACAGCGGCTGAAGCTGTGAGTGTGACCAGCAGCACCAACGCACCTTCACCTTCCTCCAGGGGGAGCTCTAACTTATGTGTGTGTTCTTTACTCAGGACAGAAAGGTCAATAGTACACCTGGAAAGTCAAAAAAGGACAGTTTAAACAAATAAAAGTAAACAAGTGATGTGTCAGTAGCAGAAATACTTTGTTGTGCACATCCTAGACCAGCAGAGGAAGAAGTACTCAATTTTGTTACTTAAGTATAAATACAGACACTGAAGCAAAAAACAACAACAAAAAAAAAACATAAAAAAACAACACTCAAGTAAAAGTAACAAGTAGCTGTTTGAAAATGTACTTTAAGAGTAAGCAGTAAAAGTATTTTGCGCGTGTTTTGAGGTCTTATAAAGCTTCAAATGTAATGATTTTGATAAATAATTGTGCTGAATTTTGCTCGAAAGAAACAATTGAATCAATCCTTTTTTAGCTGTTTTTATTTGTTTTGTTTTGTTTTTTTTTTTTGTTTTTTTTTCAGGTCTCAAACAATAATGAAAACTACTACTAAAATACTACAAAAAAATGTAGTGGAGTAGAAAGTACAGATATCTGCTCTTAAAGGTAGTGAAAAGTAAAAAGAATCGACTTTAAAATGTATTTAAGTAAAATACAGATAGCTGTAATGTGTACTTAAGTATTGTACTGTTACCGCGTTCTTTGGCCTAAATCTTTACTTGTATTCATATGTATTGTCATTTATCTGTTTGACATAATTCCTAAATCCGTACGTGTATTGATATGTAATATTATCTGTCTCTTTGACCAAATTTTTGTGAGACTATCTGTTGTTACGCACGGACATATCTCTCGTTTGTTAGCGTACAAGACGATGTGTCCAGCCTGAAGTCACTGGGACTAGATTAAAACTGGTACGATTATTTTGATGGTATAAATTCACTGTTTGTATGTTCATTTGTGGCTGAGGGCGAGACGACATGATCAGGGACAACAGCTCTTTAACAATTTTGCACAATTGATTCATTAAACTAGACTTTTTGATTCAAGACAACTTCTCTATTGATTTCATATGTTTTTAAGGTTTTTACTCTGAGAAATTATACAACATATTTCCTACTTTTACTTTATTACATTCCACCACTGCCCTCGACACGCACAAAAGGAGTAGTTTGTGGTCAGGACTGCTCTGTAAAAGGAGATTCACAGCTACAACAACGGCATTTCCCTGGTTAAATTCAGATCAAATAAATAAATCATAAGCAAAAGTTTATTCAGGGTTAAATTTGCTTGACTGTAGTATTTTCTGGAGATCTAACGGGAGATTCCTGGTGTAAAAAGCTTAGTGAACTGGTGACAAATAGATACATGTGACTGTAAAACGGTTTCTGGTCAAACATGATGAGAAAGTGAAGTAAATACATCATAGTTTCTGCTTGAGGGATCACATAACAGACGCAGAACATGTGACATTATAAACACAGACTTTACACAGGTCTGACACACTTTACCTCCCCATGAAGTCATCTTTTTTGCCTGCATCTTTATCCCACACCGTTATATCCACGTAGCCGCCTTGTTCCTGATAGAGGTGGAAATCAAACTGCTCCCTCCACTGTGGGTTTAAAGTTTTGGGCATCGTCTGAAATGACAGGTTATGACTTTAGCAGCGCTGCAAAATACATCAGATTAACAGGTTGTGTTGATTTGATGACATCATAGTTTCACATGGAGGGCACAGGTTTGAGGTTCTTGTTTATAGACACCATTTTGAGGACTTTTCACCAATCAAAAGATATAATATTTTGTTAAATTGTTGATTTATGCAGCAACGGTTTCTATTTTTCATCATTTGGAAACCCACGGATATAACTCTATGGGAAATTCATTGTTGACAAAGACGACGTTGAATTTTGTACCAATTTGTATTTATTTTTTCCATGTGGACAAGCTCAGTAATTGCAGAAATATAAACTATATCTGAAAAATGACCAATTATAAGGTGGAATTTGCTGTTTAACTGTCACATTGCAGATTTGTTGACCTGTTTTATGGTAAATGTCTCTAATTACTGAGTGTCTGGGGTTATCCACATGAAAAAAAAAAGTGGTATAAAGTTCAACATATTCTCCATCAGCATAAATACATAAAAACGAAACTGCTTTTTCACAATAGCTCCAGAAAGTGGTGCCAATATTCAAATCCAAACATGACATTATTGTTAAAATGACTCAAATACGTCAAGCTCAAACAAATAATGATACGGTTCGACTTTTGTGAATTATAGGTTTGGAAATTTCTTCAAAATCTGCCCTCCGTCTGAAATTATGACATCACATTCTGAACGTAAACCTATTGGATAATAACCACCTTGCTTTTGTATTTCTGGTGGCCCATCCTGAACTTGACGTAGGGGTCGCTGAGGCCGTTGGCGTCCATGGGCTGGAGGTCGCGACCCTCGATTAAACTGATGCTGACGATGCCTCTCCATAGCTGGGCTTTTCTGTGCACATCTGACAGACGCATGCTCTGATACTGCAGCACACACACACACACACACACACAGGCGTTAGTCCAGCAATACACAAACAGTAATATATGATGAAACAAACATAGGGGTGGGCGATATAGACAAAAATGAATTAGGAATGTGCTAAAATGTGCCTGTAAATGTCTTATTTAAGGTTCAAGTGTCGCGTAAAACATGAACGAACCATAATATTCAGCACAGAAGGGCAGAAATAACATAATAAATAATAAATTCTGTTAATTTTATTTTTAATTAGCTCCCTTTTTCTTTAAACAATGAACAAAATTTTGCATATTTCTAGAACAACAATTGTATTATTATCCATTTTAAAATATATCTCCCACCTCAAACAGACACACAAGGTACAGACACAGGTGGAAACAGACAAAATTATCAACATGACTTTTTTTTTTTTTACAGTAATTATTAATAAAAACACATAAATAAACATGTTGCACAGTTTGGTCAAGCTCAAAACTTTGCGTACAGGCAAAATACTTTTGTGTTTGTTTCTTCTTTGAGAGTTCTTCACCACAGCTGCATTTAGGGTTTGCCATATTGGAAAAAATATCTCGATGACAATATAGAGAAGGTATTTTAGCCGTAACTAAATGGACTGCAAAATCATCAAGAAATACTACTTTTTTAGAGGTGGGGAAATGATAAAAAAAAAATGATGAAATGGAAATTATTGTATTAAAAAAAAAAAAAAAAATAAATAAATAAAAATAGTAATTATGTATTTATTTAGTCAATATAAAAAAATAATAATAAGAACAATTCCCATTTAATCAATATTTTCACAATTTTCTCATCTGAAAATATTGATGAAATGGAAATTATTGTATTAAAAAATAAAGTAAAAAAATAAAATAAATACATAAATAAATAAATAATACAAAATAATAATGATGTATTTATTTACTCAATATAAAAAAAATAATAATACAACAATTTCCATTTAATCAATATTTTCACAATTTTCACATCTCTAAACAAAACGCCAAAATGAAATATATTATTATTTAATGGCACACTGCAACAAAAATACTTTTGATTCAGCTCAATCACTTTCACAATGACACTATTACAAATCCACATTATTATTATTATATTTCTATTTTAAGTGCAGCTTTTCCCTACAGCTTTGTTGGCACTTACAGGCCTATTTAACCTCCCTTTGAATCATGTCAGTATCTTTCTCTAAAACAAAGAGCTGGGTATTTATTTGTCAAACTGATACAACCTGCTCTCATGATTCCTCACTCCTTCCCTCTCCTCCTTCCTCGTTAGGAGAGAATTTATTAGCATAGCTTTTGTTTTGCGGGTGAATTTCATTAAACTCTGAACAAACTCTGCCGCACAAGCGCTAGGCCTTTGATCTGGAGGACGGAGCATCTTAATTTCCATCCTGGAGACATTAAACAATAGCTTCATGCAATACAGCCAACTCCCCCTATACAAACTACCATATCCTCCGCTCTCACTAACCCGCTGTATGCTAATCAGGAGGTCATTCTTGTGTCCTCTGATACTTGGTCCTAATTGTTGCCTTGTTTTGAAGCTCCATATTTGTTTTGCAGAAAAAAACATAGGCTATTTGGATTCCGATTGTGCATCTTTCTGCCAAAGCACAGCGGGAGAGCAATCATGCAGTGAGATTTTTGGAGCCTCAAAGTCTCATAACAGATCCTAAGATTCAATTTTAAAGTAACGTGGCCTTGAAGATGGGTCAACATTGTGAGAGATTTGGCAAAAATAATGGCTGCGCTAAAATAAACCGATACAGAAAGCAAAGAGAGAGCTTATAATTATTACTCGCAGCATCTTGTTCAACAGATGCTTCATTAAAAAGTGGTTGTTTAAAAATAGCTAAGTAGAGTGTATGTATGAGTCAGGAGGCAGGAGCAGAGCGTTTGGTGGGCTTACACAGTAGTAGTTTGTTAGTGTTTGAGCTAATTCCCGAGTCACAGGCGGGGTGGCCCAGTTAGGGAGGCTTCAAAGACTCAGATTTGGGAAGCGCACTACAGCAGGACGTCTGCCCAGTCAGAACCGAGCGAGCGCTTTAAATGTAGAGCGCAGTCTCCTGGTGCATTTCAACTGTAGGCTGATGCTAAAAGAACTCCTTTATACACTGTACAAACCCAACAGCAGCTTAAACGTGCACTGTGGAACTTTTGTGGTAGGGGGTACGTCACTTGCTTATGTTATGGCTTTGATTAGAATGTTCCACAGTACGGCATTAAGAGTATGTATCTACGTGGAGACGAGAAAGTGATGTTACCAGGACATGTTACAGATCAGATCTAATAATGCATTTGTTAAGATTTTGGTCAGTTAAAGCAGACGTTTTATGCTATACTGTGGGACATTTCAGGCAAAGTAATAACATCACCATGGAGATAAGCAGCAAACAGACCCCTACACATGAAAAAGTTGCATAGCGCACCTTTAAGCAAGAGCAAAGTTTATAGGCAATCCTTTATTACATGCGAGTTCGTGCTTTTCTAAGTGATCAGCCCAGACAATCACAAAACCTGCACAAAATAAATGAAAATAAAAATAAAAGACGACGTATAAGACAATCAGCAACATGATGTAACGTCAGGCTTAAACATCTGCTAAGGCTGATTGGAACAGAACAACATTAAAATCAATCTAAATCTAAAATGTTTCACACACGGTGCTACACGCTGCTTTTATATAAACAGGGAGGTTTACCAGGCATTAACCAACTTTTGTCAAGTTAGTAAATGCTTTATAAGAAATTGTGCTTTACAGACAAAGATGAATGATACACGGTGTTATACTGCAGCTGTAAAATGTCATCACCAGAGAGAGAAATTTACAATGCAACCACATGGAGGGGAAATGAAAGTGACAAAGGAGACTTCATCCATGAGTGGGACCAGACACCAGTGCAGAGTGCAGAACAGGAGGATGCAGAGCAGTCAAGTTACTAGTTTTAGGGGGGTTTCATGCTGGTTTAGTTTACCTTACTGGTTCGTTTCCAGTTCCTTCTCAAAAGCAAGGTCTGTAAATGAGACAAAGTGGTTACAGTGCACCCCCTAGTGTCTCAAGAGTGCAGGGTCAGGGGTTAGAGGGCACAAGCCTACTTAATGTGGGAGGGGTTAATTTGAAGCGCTCTTGTCAGTCATGCAAAGTTAAGTATAGCAAAACTCGGAAAATATGCAAAACATGAGCGTTATGAAGGCTTTGTGTAAATGTTATCATGCAATCTTGAGCTTATGTTTATGCATTTTAAAACGATTGAATTAAATTTAAAGAAACAAGAGCATGATCCAGTAATCACAAAAATTAACCGAGTAAACAGTTCCACATTTCATCAACAGGTGGCAGAAAAGCGCATCTTCCCTGCTCTATTCTAACCTTGTACTCATTTTCCTCACAGTTAGCAAAATCAAAAAAGATGCTTAACCTAAATAGAGTTTATTTGTTCTGTCAAACATGGACTCTGTGAACCGCAGTACTAAATAAGCAGCAAAATTAAGACATCAGATCAAACGGAATAAAATATTTCCCCCATGACACTGCCTTGTTCCGGATCAACATGCAGGGGTCCAATTAACCAAACAAATAATTGAACAGAAATAAATGCAACTCTCAAACACTGAGCATGTCCACAGAGGAACCAGCCGACGTAATTAGGAAGAAGAATCTAGTGCTCTTTGAACATGGAACTTTTCCACCAAACATATTAATTACACTTGTGTTTATGCATGTGGATCTGCTGGGTTGAAGAGTTTCTAGTGCAAGTGAAAGAGGAAGAAATACAGTCTGTGTTTGTCCAAATAAATTAGATACACTTTAGATGAACCCGACGCACAACTGAACAGAGGTGGGTAGAGTAGACAAAATTAAACTTAAAACGAGAGTACTATGCAAAATTGACTTATTTTTTTTGAGATTTCTACCATGTTGTATCATTATTCCCTCGTCAAAAACACGACACATCCATGCATCTTTGACTAATCTAGCAATCTCTCCCGTGCCCATCTCGACCTCCCTTACACCAGATTTATACTAATGCTATATACTTTTAGAGTTTACTTGCAGATGACAACTGCAACTGTGTTTTAAGTGCGTTCACGCAATAAAGCATATACAAAAACAGACTTCTCGCTGGATTCTTTCCTCGTAACTGTGCCTCACCCAGATCCGCACTATCCCGAGGTCTTGCGGGACCCAGACAAGCCCTGAACCGCACTTGCCGTCAGTGTACAGCCGAGAATCTGTGCAATGCTCCGCCCACAAGCCTCTGTCGCCCCTGCTCCCACATGACAACTCCATAAATGTGCAAAAGTATGATACAAAACCAACCATATACAACAACTTCTCAAACCTGATGCGATGTGCGGTAGCTTCATTAGTGGGATGCTGATTGTGTTGTGTTAGTGCTCTGAAAGGGGAGTGACTTAGCGCAGGGAGCAAAGGCAGGGGGGACTCAGAGCATCAAAAAACAAATATAAAACGTATAAAACATGTTAATACGTTGCATATCGCACAATAAAAGGTAACATATTACTTAAATGTGTTATGTTTCAGCATTTACTACCACAGAGAAGTAAAATAAATATCTGGAGAGTCTAATACTTAAGTAAGAGTAATTATGAGTAATTTTCTGGGTGTAGTATCACATTTATAATTTGAAGTTAATGTATTTGGAAGGGCAAAACATTAAGAGGAGAAACTCTGGTATTTTTACAGGATAGAACAAAAAAGAGAAACTAAATCACATCTGAAGGAGCTGTGAAAGAAACACAAATGCTCAAATTATTTAATATTGACATTTTTTTGTCACTTATAGAGTTACTCACAAATGGAAGAGCAACCAAAACTTTTCCTCACGTAAGAATACTGTTAAACTGTCAAATATTTTACCCAAGATGGAGTAAAAGTGTGCTTAAAACTTACTAAAAAGTCAATCTAACTGAGTAAATGAGTACTACCCACCTCTGCAACTGAATTTATGTTAGGGATTCTGGGTAAAACAGAGCCACGTTTGTCTGTTTGGAGGTAGATTTACAAAAATGAACGGCTCAAAACTGTTGGTTTTTCCTTACAGCGTCTCTCATGTCGCCTTCCTTTGGCGACAGTGTGACCGCCAGCTCCAAACTTCCAAGATTATGTTCTGGATACTGTGGATCCTTTAGGTCCAGCGTCACGTCCAGTGTCCTGCAAAAATACAAAGTAAATACATCAAAGTAAAACATGATGAATGGATGTTTCAGTGTCACAATCAGACCTTACGTAATAGTGAACTTTGTGAAAGAAAGTTTTGTATCATAAAAATGAACCAAGCATGAAAACCAGACAAAAAAACCCACAAAAACTACACAATATATTACACCAATCTCACATGTTTGATGGTCCAGCCTTAGACAGGGTGTGCTATAATAAATCATGTTCAGTTTTATTAACCATTTGTCATTTGAATTGCATTTGAGGTGATTCTAACAAAGAGACACTAGAGGGCAGTCTTACTCAATATTTCATCCCCATACAACACCAAGGCTTGTTAAGAAATAAACATCAAGACATCTTAAAACTTCCAAAATGTCTGCTAAACCTGTAACAATGTAACACATTTTGAAGTGCAGTATATTGGTTAAGTAAATATAGATGATAAACAATCACCAGAAAACAGAATTATCCCCCAAAAAGCAAGTTAAATGAGCAATATTGTTATAAAAAATATCAGCTGCAATAAACAAATGACAGAATGCATCAGCTAAGTAGTTAATTTGTGTCTAGTTTGTGTCTAGTTTGTGTTCATAATTCAACCTTTAACAGTTCAAATCTAATTATAATGGTGAAAATGAACAAAAAACGTCCAATTAGTACAAAGAAAAAGTCCCCGTGATAAATATTGACCCCCAAAAATGATTTTTCCACCTGTCATGTACTGAGTGATAAGTGGATTTATCGTGACTTTAGGCGGTGGACTCCCTGATCACCTTTGATGCTCCAGTGACTCCAGGTGCAGATAAGCTGACCCCATGAAGTCATCCTGCAGTCCAAAGTCATAGTCAAACACCTGGACAGCACAGATAAGAGACAGATGTTTTATTTCATGCAGAAACATCACCTTAAATAACAAGGACCTCCTGTTACCTTGACATAGAGCGGCTCCCTCAGGCTCTCCACCAGAAGACTCACTCTCTCGTCCCACACAGGGTTGAGGTTTTTATGAATAGTTTTACTCCTGAACACTTCCTTTCCTCCGAGCTTGAACTTCACATATGGGTCGCTCGTCCCTGTGGCAAAATGACACAAAAGGGATTAATGTTACTATATTAATACTGTTGATGAACAGAAATCACACCACATGTAAATCCACATTTCATTCATTTTTCCAGCCTCTGCTTATAAACACAAGCAGAATACTGTAGAATTATTATAAATAGTAGCAGTAATTCTGTACCTTAAACATATAACACACAGAGCACATATTCATGTCATATATACGTTATATATGCACATCACAAAGCACTGATGCATTAAGTGTAGTGGGTGAAACAATTGTACTTCACCCTCGTTGCCCACTGGAGTCGCACTAATGTGACAGCCTGTAGCAATAGGAACATCTCACATAAACATTTGTTAAATCACTGTGTGATTAGTTTGAGGTGGCAGCAACAAATATAAAAGAGGGAGGGTCTGGTTGTTACTACCTGTGCTCACCACTGTATGGCGCCTCTAACACAGGAATAATACAGGGGCATTTGAAATAAAAATAAATAAATATTTAGGCTCCTTATTTACAGTTTGATGTTTTGTTTGATCAGATGGAAACAAATGTAGAAGGGAAACTATATTCTATATTTATATTACAGTTTGTCAAAGATTCAGTGACAAACTACCTGTAATCTTAAATCATTGTGTAAATGTTTATTATGTCCATGCACCAGAGATAAACTAAATTACTGTCAGACGCAATGCTGCCAGTGAATGACCCATGTTGCTGTGAATGTTTGTGCTGCATCCACTGAATCCCTGCGATCATCTACTGTGACAGAAGCGATTACTAAACAAATCCAGAGGAGAGACAAATCCCATTATGCCACAGTTCTGACAGGCATGTAATAGACCTTTTTTATCCCGCCATCCAGAGAACACCCACAGAGATACTGAACGTAGTGTGTAGTATGACCTCTTCAACTACTGTGGGAGCAGGGCACAGAGTCATACTGATTATGAACAAATACAGTGTAATGTTAGACAGACACAGTCGAGTGGCACTGACAACAAGTAGACGAGATAATAAAGGGCTTAGTTTCACTATCTTCACGATGATTTTCGTCATTATCCCAGGGTTTTTGGTAACAGGTTTACAGAGAATTAGTTTAACATGAACACAGAACTACCAGTGCAGGGATGGAAAGTACTTTCTGTTGAACACCTAAAAATATGTGGAAAAAAATGGTATTATTCTGACATCTATTGTTATAAATACAGTAAACACAACACTATAGCACAAAATGCACTTTTCTACAGTAACAATGTATTCTACAGCTGTAGGTACAACGATGTAACGAAGGTGCAGCAGGAAAAAAAAGAATCACCTAGTCAAAATCAAAGTGTTTCAGAATAAAAATGCACTCTTCCAGAAGTAGCGGTTTTAAAAACAGGTATTTTTTGAATCCTACAGAGTTGACAGACACACACTGAGTGCAACTCTATGCTTCCCACAGAGCTTTTCATCTTTTACTGTGCTGTAACAGTGGGACCCTGGATGTAAAATAAAAAGCAAAAGACTAGTGGTGTAGGAAGTTGGACATTCTGAGAGTGTAGGTGGAGGGCTACTTCTTTGGGAGACATTTTAGAGCCAGATGGCGTTAAAACAGTGGCTGAGCTGTTGTCCTGACGGTGCACCAATATGTATGAAAAGTTAATAAAAATGAATTAATATGAATCATTTGGAAGGAAACTGTATTAAAAAAGTTGTAATGTAGACTAATAAATGTGCGTCACAACATGTTTCAACGATCTAGTGTGTCTGTAGAGTAGGTGCAAAGTTAGAGGAAAATAAAAAGATTAAATTCTGTTCAGTTTTGAATAAAGCCAGTTAAGCCGAGCACTTCCATCAAAGAAGCCGTCTGGAGGCCTGACTGACATGGAAGAGTCTAGACACTGTCAGCTTCACACAGGCTAAACTCCTCACAGATGGACACTCCCAGTTGGGCAAAATTGAATTAATGTCTTTATTCTTGCTCCATTCAATAAAAGATAGTAGCTTAATCATTTTGGCTTGGCTGAGGTTCAACTACTGCACAAAAAGTAAATGAAACATGTAGCTTTTTACTATATTCTAATTGTGCATACCTTCAAAATTACAGCCAAATAGAAGACAGATCACGTACCTGTACTCACAATGTGGTATAGAGATATTTATGTTTTTTTAATTGTCCAAAAAGTAGTTCAGAATTTGGTCTAAGTCACAGTAAAAGAGCGTCTTTGGATGCCTTCTTGTCTGATTAAAAATAACCTCAGTGTCGCAACCTCTCTGTGCCAGTGTTCCAGTACAGATTAATACATCATTAAACCAAACGATAGTACTTTAGGCCAGTACTGAAAGGTTCATAAGGTTCAGTCTTATGAGTCTTCTGAGGAGGCGATGCTATTGAAGTGGACCACAATTAGTAGTAGTGAGTAGTAAATATGCACGAGAAGAGCCCAGCGGTGCACTCAGCTGGAGTATTGGAGTATGTGTGGTGCAGTAAAAGCTCCTGATAGACTGTGTGTGGGACCAGTGCTTTGTCTTTCTGACAGCAGCTGAAATCATGATCCACCACATCCACCTCCAGTCCCCACTTAACAGGCAGCAGCCATGACACCACCGGGGAGCACAGCATGGCTCACTAAGACCCAACATACTAACTAAAAGAAGTGCTTTAGGAAAAAACTAAACATGGAGCGAGATAAATCCAGCACTTGGTCACAATATATCACATTTGAGTGTTATATTTTTAAAATTCCGATTATTCACAATTAGAATCGGAATAAGAATAAGTTTTATTGCCAATGTCAGTGAAAACTACGAACTTGCTTCAAAATCATGATGCAACATAAAACAAATAATAATAATATGAACTATGAACAAATAAAATAGGGGCATGCATTAAAATAAAGTAAAAAATAAACTTTGATATGCAATACAATAAATACAGTATGAGCAGAACAACAGTGCAAAAGCTGTCAGTGCAAGTAGGTTCATGACAGTTGTTTAAAGTGACAGGTGTTATAGAATGTTCATGAGTCCAGTGGCAGAGGGGAAGAAACTGTTCTTATGGACAGAGGTTTTGGTCTGAATAGACTGTAGCCTTCTCCCAGAGGAGAGGCTCAAATAGTCCTTGCCCAGGATGAGAAGGATCAGCTGCAATCAGACCTGCTCACCCCCGAGATGTACAGGCCCTAGAGATGGGAGATTGTAGCCAAAGACCTTCTCAGCCGAGTGCACAATGTGCTGCAGCCTGTGTCTGTCCCTGGCAGTGGCCCCGGTGTACCACACCATGACAGAAGAGCTGAGGATGGACTCAATGATTCATGCAACCAGAAGAAAAAGAACTGCACCATCATCTGGCCTGGCAGCTTGACTTTCCTCAGCTGCTGCAGAAAGCACATCCTCTGTTGCGCCTTCTTCATGAAGAAGCTGATGGTGGACTTCTGCTTGAGGTCCTGAGTGATGGTGGTGCTGAGGAAGTGGAAAGAGTGGGGAAAGAATGGGGGTGTCAGTCAGAGCGAGGGGGTCAGGGGCCTGTGACTGTCCTGAAGTCCAAGAGCAGCTCCAGGATCTTGCCACTGCACCAGGTCAGTCCATCTCCCTGCTGTAGGCAGACTCATCACCACCCACAATTATCCCAATGAGAGTGGTGTCGCCCTCATTCTTGATCAGCTTTGTGGAGCGGTGGCTGGAGGTGCAGCAGCTGGTGTACAGGGAGAGGGGCAGAGGGGAAAGGACACAGCCCAGTGGAGATTCTCAGCTACTAGTCCAAGTGCCCGAGATATTCTTCCCAGCCACACTCTGATTCCGGTCCATCAGAAGTCAGTGAGTCGAGCACGCCGAGCGGAGAGAGCTTGTCTTTGAGCAGAACAGGGAGGATGGAGTTGAACGCAGAGCCGATGTCCGCAGACAGGATCCTGGCGTAGGTTCCTGGAGAGTCCAGGTGCTGCAAGATGATGTGTGTGTCCAGGTTCATCTTGTCCTCTACAGACGTGTTGGCTCTGTACGCAAACTGCAGAGGGTAAATGAGGGAGGAGGCGATGAACTTGAGGTGGAACAGAACCAGGACAGTAAAATCCTTAATGTACTTACATTCACATTGGCTCACAAATTCGATTTCCTTCATGACCATGCAGTTGTATTAAATCAAACTTTCTGAATGTTAAAATGGCACTGTACATTTTGGTTTACTTTTTTGGAGTATAGATTAAATGGAAATGAGATCATTTTGCTTTTAAAATGTTCACAATTATTATTTTTCTAGTTATGATTATATTGTGACCTGAATCATCTGGTTTATTGATTAACCAATTGATCTTTACATTCCCTCTAATCATGTTCTTGTCCCAGTATCTTTCGTCCGCAGCCTTCATGCTGTTCCCACATCATCAGTATTCACTCCTCCACACAGTGTGCAGCTACCTAGCACAATAACAATGTACTTTTTCTACAAACATCCAATGCAGCTCACTAGTCCAACTCCGAGCTTCTAGTTTATCCACTGTTTCCCATTACATCCTTCATTGTGCAGCTTATCAGATTTGTGATGTGCAGCTCTGCATTTCCTCAGTTCTTGGGCACTCTCTCTGGCCTCCTCACATTTCTCTTTCTCCATTGCACTTCCACACTGGCACACTACATTTACTGTTAATGCTGTTTAAACTGGATTACGTTTTAGGGAAAATCCAGTTCAAAAGCTCAAGTTGTTAAAACATCTTTGCAGCCCTCAGAAAAGCTGCCTTTTCCCACATCAGCAAATCTGTCACAAGCTCCGTGATATAAATGTTGTAGTTGTACCTTAGTGCAGTAATTAATACTCAGGCCGAGCTGCCAATAAAAGTGAGGGCATGATGATGAAAACAAGTATAAAATATGAAGTTGCAGAAAAAGCTGACTCATTTTGAAATCACTTTAAAGAATTACGCAGTACACTTGAGTAAAGAGCAGAGTGTTGTCATGTAGTCGGAGCACTGTACTGACGTATCATCAACACGCCATTAACATTAAACTACTTTAACAAGCATCTGTGCCCAATGCCTCTAATGAACGATGTCCATAATAATCAGCTCTCCTTCAGAACAGAGCAGACACAGAGTACTGATTTAATATCCCCTCTGGACCAGTGTGTGATTTCCTTCTAAAAATACGCTGCATGACATTATTCAATTAAAGTTTTCAGTAAAAAAAGATCTGAAAAGCGGTTACATCATTTCGCATGTCGAGTGTCAGCCGAACACTAGTCTAAACTTACAGCCTTGGCTATAAATGTTTTATGTGTTGCATGTTAAATGTTGCCTGAGCTCCAGAATACACACTTCTCATCTACTTTATGAACATGTGAGTCTGGTCCCCACTGAAACTCAGATGGGCTTGATTGAAAAGAGGATTAGCCAATTAGAGACATGCATGGTCTCTCTGTATCAGAACAAATTTGGCTGCTAATGGGGAAAAAGAAAGGAAAAAACGAGCACAGAGGACTGAAAAACACTGATTTTCTGCTAAATCAATCAATTCTGTAAATCTGAGGTGGAAGAATTTGGATTTTGTGTGACCAGTGAGCTCCTGATTACCCAGATGTGTGGAGCCAGGGTCAAGGCACGACAGAGGAATAGGTGACCAGACTGATCCTTCTGCACAAAAAATACAGAGCTATCATTCTGTAATCTTATTTTAATAATCCTTATGTTGATTATATACACTTTAACCTCGTAGGACTGTCATGATCCCTGTCTTGCTCTCCCTGCATCCTCGTCTCCCCCCTCCCTCACCTGCCTGTCTCCGGAGCTGGGCGGAGTCCTGACTCCTCCCGCGCGCACCTGCTTCCCATCAATGCAATCTACACCACCTGCCGTGGATAAGAGGGGTCTGGACCAGTCACTCGGCGCCAGAACGTCCGCATGCTCTACGTGAATATGCTCTTGGCTTAACACTTTTGATCTTTGTATTCCCATGTCTTATTGGAACCTTTCTGCTCTGCTCCAGGAATCCGCCCGAGAACTAGCTCCGGATCTCCCCAGTCCCTGCACCTCTGTCCTGGTATGGTGTTGTGTTCTCCCTGTCTCGTCGTGCACCCATGCCCCTCCTCGTTCACGGACCCGCACCTACGCTGCCCGGCTTCTATGGATTATGACTTATGATTTACTGGACTTTGAACTAAGCTTTTGAACACTTACTTTTGTTATCACTTGTGTGAATAAAGACATTGTTAAACGTTGTGAGTCTGGTTACGACAAGGACACACACATTTCACATTTTGAGTTGTCTAGGCCACAATACAAATTTTTAGAAGAAGAATAACAGCATATAAGAACAGAAACAATGCAAACATGTTCAAATTCAAGATTTTTTTTTTTTTTTTTTTTTTTGGAAAGGCATATGTCTGCTCCTGTCAGCAGCTCTTCACATGAGACACATTGCTTCAAGAGGCACAATTGTTGTTTCTCATTTTGTTTTTACATTCAGGACAAATGTTGCTGTGTTCAGGGTCTTAAATAGTTTGTGCAAATCATTATTCAAATGTTTCATCAAAAATGATTAAAACGTCCACATATGAGGACATTCGTTTTACATCACTTTTCTCAGCAACTACATAATGTAAAAAGACAATTATTTGTTTTTACACCATCAAGTCCCAATCAGCTCAAATAACAGAGAAATTAATAAAGCCATGCAAGAGGTTAAAACACATGCCAAAAGACTTTCTAAGACGTATTGTTAACTCAATATCAATAATACCTAAAGCCTTCAGTCACCATATTCCCTCTTTTAAGGTTAAACATATATTTTTTAATGCACAATATAAATAATCATTTGACCAGTCGACTGATATCATCACCGACTAGTGTTGCAGCCTAACACTGACCTAATAACCTACATATCTATAAATGCTTTGCTGTGTCTACTTGTCCTCTATAACATAAATAAACAAACCTTTTCTCCAGGATACTATGTTCTCTCGCTCTCCCTGCTTTGCCCAAACAAACGCTTTCCTGCTCTGATGTCTGATCATTGTAAACAAGAAGGTGGAGAGAGTTCACCTTGATGCAGTCCCACCTCTGCCTTTAACGCCTCTGTCACATCTTCAGCATCACTACTGGAGCACCCCCACTGCTCCTCTTCCACACTTCCCCAAACAATATCACAACATAATATATCATATAAATATATATATATCTATCTCCATGGAAAGGTTTTGAGGTACATAGTAACGTGCCACCTCCAGAAAGTTACACAGTGTGGCTCTAAAGCAAATAATGCACATATAAATTTACAAAACAAATGCAAATACAAAATAAGATTAATGCTCACTACACTGACACACCTTGGCAAAATGGAGTTGATCTGCATTCTGTATACAGCGCTACAGAAAAATGTTAGCGTACGTAAAAAAGTCCCAATAGTGAAGCTCAGTTCGGCACAGTTATTTATGAGAGACAGCAACTGAACTCTACCTAAAACACACAACAAAAAGGAACAAGAAAAATGCCTGCGGAGGTTTGTGTAGGCAAACAACATGAACCTGCGATAAAGAAAGCCTGAGGACCAAAAGTGGCTGATGTTTGCCCGTTGTGCGCCTCCGAGACAAGCAGGGCCTCGAAATAAAAGGGAACGTCGAATTTTCTGCCTAAACTCTGCAGCTTTCAGTGTCTTAAACTTCAAATACAACGTGCAAAAACTTTCTTAAACGGTCAGCCCCTTGTCTGTTAGAAAACTGCAATAAGGGAGCTCAGCGGTGCTTGTCGGGTGTGAGAATGGAGAAGCTAAGAAATGGTTGAAAAGCTGCCCATAAAACTCCTTGGGTCGTGGAGGCTCCTGGAATGACTTCTCTCTCCGATAAGCTCTCCGGTTGTTCCTGCCTCATGTGTCCTGTCAGTTCTGACGGATGGCTGCGGCTCTGGGGGATTCCCATTACCAGGACGGAGCCTTTTCCATAGGTCATATTGAATCTATTGAGCTGCAGTGACAGGGGAGTCTGAGAGGAAAGCTGTCTGATAAGTGGAGGATGCTTTCAGTTAGACATAGGATTTACTTCATTTCTTAAACGAGGTATAATACGTCGTGCACATCAAGTCTACATGAAATATCTGCTGAGTTAGTTTTTTCCTTTTAAACCGTATCATATTTTCCAGACTATAAAGCGCACGTTTTCCATACTTTGTCCGGGGGTGTGACTTATACTCAGATGCGACTTATATGTGAAATTATCCAAGTATAGAATTTCACATCTTCATTATTGTCACACTGACAACTCTAGGGCACTCTAGGCTTGTACCTGTATGACAGCCGTCTACTTCCGGAGCAGGTGGAGTTGTTCAGAAGCGACACGGAGGATGAAGAAGTCAATGGATTTAGTGATTTGAAGTGAGATACAGAGTAAACTTGTGAGCTTGTTTTTTATACTTTAGTGTCTGATTAACTGTTATTATCTTGCGTTAACAAACTAAACACGTATTCAGTTTGGCGTCTATGCTTCATGTACGTGTTTACATGAAGCATAGACAGCAAACGGTTGATTTTACATGTTACAGTTCACTTGTTTGACCACTAGATGGCGGTGTTGTGTCTGTAATACCTGTAAGAAAATGTACTTAGCTCGTTTTCTTTTACACATTTCATATTTAATTTCCCCTTATTTATTTCCTTTTCATTTATAAGACCATTATATGTTTTTTTCCTTCAGAAAATATGGTAGTTAGTTAGTTGCCCAGTTAGTATTTTTTCTGCAAAGTGGAAAAATAATCAAAACAACAGTACTCAAAGTAGAAGAAGAGTAAAAGCTCATATGCATCAGTGCGTAAACAGATTTTTTATTTTATTTTAATATGCAGTAGCCTCATTTTTAATTAACAATAATCCTTTAGCCTTATACAGCATATTTTCTAGACACTAAAATTCACTCTGCAGAATATTTCCATCACTCTTCTGTCACAGAGGTGCAGGTGATAAGCTCCTTCTCTCTGCCTTGAAGCATCAGAAATCCGAGCCTACAGCTCATCCACAGACAACACATCAAACTGGGGCAAACAAAATCATATTGATGCAAGGCGGGTGACATGTCTCGCCCCAGGACACAACTTACGTATCTTTATCTTGTAATAGAACAGCATTTGGTCAGGCTGTCTTCTCCCTTAGAGCTTCCCGACAATGAAACATCATGCCAGAGACCGTTAGAGAACCTTTGTCGCTGCTCTCATTTAAAAATAATGCTAAAAAATGGCTTGTGGACATAGTTTTAGAGTGTTTTTCTCACACGTGGTCAAGGGAATACCACTGAAAATATTGTCAATCTGCTAATTTACACTGTGTAATGTTGGTTAATGTGCAATGTCCCTTTTCAGATAAATAATAAATAAGTAAAAACACCTTAAAAACACTAAACCAAAGCCAAAAGCTCCAAATCTGCAAGCATAGAGACACTGTTTTGATTAATATGTCGCAGATACATCTTGTCCAGGAGCCTATCTAGATTACTTTACATGAATTATTACATGGCGATGCTCAATAGCTGCGTTTATTTTGACTTGTGCGGTTGGGCATTGCTTTGTGTTGCCAACATGACTAATATTACTTCATTTAGACCTTGCGTTATTTGTGTCTGGGCCGTGTCTGTAATGAGCTGTCGAGATGCACTGTGGCACATAGACAGGCCAAGGGAGCCGCACTACAAGGCTCATTATCCAGAGGGAGGGAGAGTCAGGTAAAATATACAGCAGGGATTCTGTCGGCATGGCACCCCTTCAACCACTAACGAGACCAATGTGTCCATCACCTCCAAAACCATTCTCTAAAGAAAGATTTATACTTTATTATGAGGTCTTTTTGACGCTATAACAAAAGTATTATCGAACGGTTCACAACACTATCACTATGAAAACTATGGTAGTAAATGGAAAGATTTACAATACAGCTTAACCTTATTAAACCTATGTAATGAGAGGATGGTGATCGTATCGACTGTCACGCTAAAAATACTGCAAAGTTCTCTCTTAAGCCAGGAGTTGAATACTTATCATGCCACATTACACAGGAAAAGTGCCACATCACGCCTCGCTGTTCAAACTCACCTACTCCACATAGCCACAGTTCAAATGAGGAGGAAATAAAGCCACATCAAAGCATAAGTGGCTATAAAAAAACATTATCTGGCGCAGGTAGCTGTGTGATGTGACAATAAAGAAGATCGAAACAGGAATAGGAATAGTTTAACTTCTGTGCGTGGTATAAATACGGATTCTGTGAGTGTTTTTGTTTACTTTAGCCTTTTCGTACCTGTTCGGTCTCGGATGGCAAGGTTGTTTCCTTTCTTTAGGACGATATCCAGCTGGTACATGGCTGGACTCGGGGGTCGTGGTGGAGGGGGCTCTGCATTACTGGATTCCACTATGTTGATGCCCTGAAAAATAAATATATAGGTAAGTTTAAGGATAGAAGTGCAACTGGGACTGACCAAATGACAAACAAACAAGAAAAAAACAAGAACGCGATTCTATTCATGATATAAAAGTACCATATCAGTCAAATTGTATCCGTGTACAGTGTTTGACAATAGCAACAACTGAACCAAAGTGTTTTCCGTAAGTGCATTTACATCTTTCCCTTGTGGCCCTCAAGCTGAAGAAAGTGACTGTTCCAACCACATTATGGACCCAAGGGCAACATTACAGTATTTGTAGGACTGAACCAAAGCTCCAGTTCCTGGGGGTGTTTTAAATCAGCACAGATTAGTTTCTAGTGGTGCAAGAAAGACCCGTGTTGACAGTACAAGTCCAAGTCTGGTTATCATAGCGCTGCGTGTTAAGGATGTGGTTATAAAACATCACAACTATCAGGCGTGTGCTTAAAATGAGTTATTATTGAGTTTAAAGAAGACGTATTGTGCTTTTTCTTAGTATTACACATAACAAAATGATCATTGTTTTACAGAAAATAAAGAAAATAAAAGAAATGGGTCCATTATCTTCCCATTTAAATTATAGAGCAGTTCTTCTTACTGGCACTTTAGTGTAGCAAACAACAGATTTTCATGTTGTTGTTTTTTTATTACTGATTTATATTTATAGTATACAGTATTTCAGTCTAATTTGGACAGTAACACATTGGAAAAGGTAGATGGGGGATTTATAGGACTACAAAGCTCTATAAATACATTGACATTCAACCTAACACACAGAACGGAGTCGTGATCTGTCGTCATAAAACATTACGTAATAGTGCACAAAGTCCCTGTAGCATTGTGCGGTCTATGTGGTCTCTACACATGGCCCTTTAACCCTGGAGTGAGTGCTGTTCTCAGTGAAGCACCCATCTTTCACCCGGGGGAGCCAGACCCATTAGCAATCCACATGTTGTAGTTTGCTCTGCGCTGGGACCCTCACTACATCCTTCTACTGCTCCTATTCTCCTGACTGACCCAAGTGGGCGCTGTCAGCCGGTCTCCGAGGTGATCAGCTGAATATCTATGAAGAAAAATAACGCTTGTGGGATGCCGGCAGGAAGGAGAGAGCAAATCCAACAAGAACGGAACGGCACGACGGAAACAGGGTCAAAATGAAAACAACAATATGAGACAAGGAAAAGACCCAAGAGGGAATGTCCAATTAAAACTGTGAGCTGGATAATCACACCCTAAAAGAGACTTCATTGTAATTCTGCTCTTGTTAATAAGATATTTCCCTCAAGAACAATGGCTCATAGGCGGCAAGGAGGCTTACGCAGACCTCTTCTGCATATTTAGAGAAGAAATTACCATGCATTCAGGTATCTCTGGAAAGATCACGCATAATACTATTTCTAAACAGATGAGTGCAGTACTTTAATTATAAAGTTGTCACCAGGGTTGGACTGAATAAGATACTGTAATACATATGAATGCTGCAATATATGTATTCATCACATACAGAATCAGGGACTGTGCAGAAACATTGTGAAAAAAATCTCCATACAGCAGCAAACATTCACTTTGAAAAAAAAATCACCTTTTGTTTGATTCATTAAGTAAACTGATTTTGTGATTAATAAAAAGATGGCTTATACTTTGGCTAGAACAATGACTTGACAGTATCATAACTGTTAAACTGTTCTGTGTAAGTGTTATTAAAACAGAACAGAACAGATTTAGCCCTAATCTAGAGTGGTGTGATCAGGTGCATGGAGGACACAGTCAGTTTGTCGCATTTTCCTAATCAGTTTCTATCCAAGAAACTTTACATTTTTACAAATTTTTCAGGCTCGGGAATTGTCTCTCCAAGAACTGTGTCCGGTTGGTTGTCTCCAGTGTTGGGAAGTATTCTGGTACAATTACTGTTTCATTTGGTGGTATTCAGAATAAAGTTGCTTTCCTAAAATCAAAGTAATACACTGGAGTATTGATCACAAAATGTAGACTTCAAACTGCACATAATCAATGAGAAAAATAAAAAACAGCTCTGATGGTGAGTGCAGGTTTGATTTTTCCTTCTCCAATTAGTGATAATGCACAACAAACAGTGAAACAAACATGTTGTGTTTAATCCTACGTTGGGTCTTTACACTATAATTTAAATGTAACTCGATGTTAAAGTATTCCAAATATTCAGATTACAGTACTCCCATGTAACAGAGTACGTACAAAATCCATCAACACATCACACTGGTTTTAGCTTCCCTTCACTCGCAGCCTGTGTGTGTTAGAATTGATTTTTACTGATCACTTTTAGAGCTTGTTTTGGTCTTGAACCAAGCGAAATCTCAGAACTTTTAGCCTTGTACGAGCATCTCCGCAGCCTCAGATCCACATTCAGGTCCCTGTTAGCTGCTCCAAAGTCGAGGCTCCAGACAAAGAGTAATCGAGCCTTTTTGGTCCGGGCGCCTCAGCTTTGGAATGACCTGCCTGAGGAGATAAGGCAAGGATCAGCAGTAACATCTTTTAAATCACTTTTTATCGATTGGCTTTCCTTGAACATTTTTTAACTTGATTTTATTCTGTATTTATTTATTTCATTTAAGTTATTATTGATCTTTGACTGCTTCACTGTCTTTTTTGTACGCTTCCTGCATGCTATTTTTATTCTTTTCGTATTGGGTGGGACGTTGTAAGGTTCACTGGGTTGTATTGAGTAAACTGGAGGTCAATAGTGCTTGCAATTTACAGCAAGGGACTGTCCTTTCACAACACTAAGGGAAAGTGCTGCAGATGATGGGACTGGACAACACCCATCGCGGACAGAGAGACCAGCATTAAATCCTTGATGGAAACAAGCGATGTCAGATCAGGACCGAGTGTGACAGAGCAATCAGGGAAAGAACCAACACAGCACATTTTTGTTCTTCTATCTGTTCACAAGTAAAACACTCACACCATTGTTTTTGTATTTGCAGCATTTCCTGTGTTCATGCCCTTTAATGAAAAAAAACACACACACACAAAAAAAAAACTAGGCACCTGCGTCTGCACTGAACATTAAAGGAAGGATTAAAAGGGATTACACACGACCAGGGGATCAATGAAGAAGCTGTGTTATAGAGAAAATAACCGGATGGACAACAAGGGCATTTTGTTAAGTATTTAGTGGAGCAACATCTGAATAAAGCAAATTTAAATGTGCATTTATTAGGCTTTTTACACGCGCAGATGCTAAATTTTAGACCGTGACACGAAAAAGACGTCTTCATTCATCACGACTTACTTGCACTTGCACTTACTTCAACACCTAATGCATCAAAATGTAATTTAAAATGGTCCTTTTATAGAAAATAATAACGTTATGTCGCTTTTAACGAAGACAGAGCAAACCTAAGACACTCAGACCTTGATTCTCACTCAATTTGCATTTAGAAAAGTCTGTGTAACATCCTCTAAAAAGTTACAAGGACAAAGAGAGTAGAAATATGTGTTATGGTCGTCATGGCTCCCCTGTTTTCATTCAGGTCAGTGTCCGCGGGCTACGAGATCAGAGGTGTAAAATTGAATCATTTTATATAAACGCTTCGTCTCTCGTGGGGATGTGACAGTTCATTAAGTCGCCCACAACAATCGTACATAACATATTTAGACTTATCATCATCATTGTGGCTGTACTGCTAATAGGCCTTCACTGCATGACTATCAGAGCTGCAGAGACACACGCTGTTATTTGCTTTTAGGCTTACCGTTTCCACACTCGCATTTACACATCAGATCGCTCTCGAAACTGTCCACACCCCATCCCGTAATATCTGGCTCTCAAAGTACAACTAAATCTAAACGAGGACTATGCCAGGGCAAAGGAAAATAGGGATCTTCGACATAATACTTACAAAAAGACAAAAACATGGATAGGTTTGCGTCTAAAAAATAATAAACTCAAACTGTAAATGTAAGTAAATCGCTCGGATGGCAATGTTAGTGATTCAGTGAGGAACAGAGCAGACCCAAGTGCATTTATTGACCAAAAATATTTACAAAAACAAGGACAATTTTTTAAAAGAATCAGCATGGCAGCACCTCCCTAATTGTCTGAGCCCACTCTGCAGCACAGGTAAGTTTTCCCACATCCGATAATATTGTTAAAAGTCAGCTCTAAACCAAACAGTGTGCACATTTATTCAATTGAGTTGGTTGTTAAAATAGAGTTAGACGTTTAATTTATCCATTTTAACAGTGAACACAAATTGGATGCACAAAAAACTAAAATATTTGACACCCCTCCTTGTTAGCGCACAGTTGTCTGTCCCGGAACCTTCTTAAGTTGCTCCTGCTCCCTGGGGACGCATTTAACCGAAACACCTAAGCCAGACAACATGGGTAAGTTGAACGATTGAATTATAATCAATTATAAAATCATCAATACAACATTTTAAACTTTTGTGTATTGTGTGTGTTTTTTTTTTTCTTTTCTGCTAGCCTCATTACAAGCTACATACACCACAGTTTGAGAAACACCAAGATAAGGAATGACTATTTTATTAATTTTTTTCATAGTAACTCGCATACAGCACACACCTACTAGAGACAATTTTACGTTTCAATTCAATTTGCGTTCCACTTTACGTTGTTAGTGCGATAATGGGTAAATTTACAATCCATAAAAGCTGCGATTCATCTCATACAAATTGGATTTTTGGTTCCTATGTCTAAAATGTAAGTCTTCACAGTATTTCATCCCTTTTTCCAGGTTTAAATATATGTCTCCGGCTGGTGGGGAGGACTCCTGTATCCTGCCCTCGGCGCTGACTCATTTCTCACAGTAATGGCAGTTAATTTCCAGCCGTGGAGAACAAGTTCCTATATTACAATACGCGCTCACGACTTGTGCTCATTAAGGAGGACATTAAGACGGGTCTTTTTGTGTTGGTAAAATGACGCGCGCTTGTGCCAAGAATACAAGCTTTTCCCTGCTGTACTGTACCTTTGGCACAAATCCTATCCAACCAGGCTGAAATATAACAGGTTTGTTCCGTAGCGCCATAATAAAATGTGATTTGGTGTCGTATTTACAAGAGCGACTTAAAATATTGTTCTTATTTTTCCCTTTATGGTTGCATTTTCAACCCTTGTGCATCTTAACCTCTCCCTGCACCAGACATGCGTCATCCATCAAAAAAGCGTACTTCAAGGATTTCAAGAAAAAAGAGAGTGGCACCTACACGTTTTCTCTACAGAGGTGGCTTAAAACAAAAGAAAACTTGTTAACACATTGGTTATGAGGACACACAGCACTCAAGGTCCTATTAGATGTAGAACTGCATCTTTTATGTCCCGGTCTATTCTTAGAACATATGGAGGAGGGAAAGAGCGCAGGGAAAAATACGCTCAAGCTTCGGTTTCCAGTTGCGTGTTACACAAGCAGAAGAGGCTTTGACATCCACAAGTCTCATATTCATTTAACGTTTTACTGCCTGAACTCAGCGGCTACTTCAAGGATTGTAAACGGTAACTGTGGTCCCAGAGGAGTGCACACGGAGCAGAGTAATTCATTTTCTTTTTAGTCACAGAGGCTAGGGGTATTTGCCAGCGATTCAATATAATCATAAGTGCATCAATGGGAAGTGAGTCATCTCTAGCCTTCATAGAAAAGACTGCCCTGGCACTTCATATTTTCTGCAAAGCCAAATAATAAAATCACTTTCAAAATATCAATAGAGTATAAATATATTTTGGCATTTATGAGAAAGTTATGTGCATCTTTAGCTCAGAAAACTCTTCAAAGCACTAACTTAGACGTATTTTGAAAGGCTTTACTGAGGGTATGTGTAGTCAGCTAATGCAGTTATAAACGTAGACAGCCAAATGCCGCGTGGTTAAATAAAAAAGGTCAGAGACGGTGTTTTTCTACAGTGTGTGGAGCCTGGATGTGTTAAAGGGGCCGATATTACACTGTTTTTATCTGTTATAAGGTTTTCTCATCATAAACAGATCTGGAGGTTTTTTTTGTTTCATTCAGACATGTTTAAGAAAGAAGAAAGAGAAAAAAAGAGAGAAAGTACGTACCGTAAGTCTTTCTCTCGTTCTTTCTTTTTCTTTCTTTCTTTGTTTATTTCTTTCTCTTTCTTTCTTTATTTATTTCTTTCTCTCTTTCTTTATTTCTTTCTCTCTTTCTTTATTTCTTCCACTCTTTCTTTCTTTTTTCTTTTTCTCTTTCTTTCTTTCTCCCTTTCTTTCTTTCTTTTTCTTTCTCTCTTTTTTCTTCCCCTCTTTCTTAAGAAAGAGGGGAAGAAAAAAGAAAGAAAGTACTCTACTAAGTTTCTCTTTTTCTTTCTTTCTCTTTCTTTCTTTATTTCGTTCACTCTTTCTTTCTCTCTTTCTTTCTTTGTTTATTTCTTTCACTCTGTCTTTCTCTCTTTGTTTCTTTCGCTCTTTCTTTCTTTCTTTGTTTATTTCTTTCACTCTTTCTTTCTCTCTTTTTTTCTTCCCCTCTTTCTTAACACACAAACCCTGCAAATTTGTGCACCATCATGTGGTGATACAGGAAGTGCTCCACTGTGTTTTTAAACTCCATACATTTTCGCTAGAGTCTTTTGGATCATTTCAGCCCTAGAACTGCCAATATCTAGTGAAGGACAGGTAAAAGGAGCTGTGAATTAAGGTAGAACGGAGCATTTTGAGCTTTGGAGATATAGACAGATTAAGAGCAAAGTGTTACTCATGTGCAAATGAAATAAAAAACACAACTCCAGGTCTGTTTGTGAGGAGGTAGCACATTCTAACATGGATTAAAGCTCACAAGAGTCAACTTTGACCTAATATAGGATGATCCCACATGTTTTTAAGATCAGGAAAAAGATATTACACTGTGACTGAGACTGTAAACTCTAAAATGATGCAGTTCTTTATGTTTGTATTGTTGAGATGTTGTGTTATGTTATCTAAAGTTTTAATTAGCGCTGTAGTTCCAGATGAATTTCCATCTGGGGACAAAAATGTGTAGCTTACCTCACCTTTGAGACACCTATTGAGAAAAGTTAAAACAAGAGGATTTTTAAGTAGAAATGATACTTAAAAATCCTCTTGTTTTAACTTTTGTAAGTAAGTAGAAATGATACTTACGCACATCCATCTTGTCAAATGTGATACCGCTCAGTGAACAAGACAACAGAAAAGGAAATACAACAGGAAATATGTGGTGAGGTGATGTGAAAAACAACCGTACAAGTCACAGGTTTTGCTGGGTTTCAGATGAAATTATAACCTGCCATAACCCAGCTATATTTAATACAGATGTGAGGCAGCTAAAATGCTATTGTTGCAGTGCAGTTTGGTTTGGGGTAAAACAGTGTCACTAATAGAAATGGCCACGTTCAACATTTGTGATTTTGGATATTTCAAGGCAAAGTGCAATGTAATCAGTAACATCTGCAGCTTTTTACCAGCTAAAAAACATCGCAAAAATCAAAGGTTTACTGTCAAAACCAGACTTAGAGACACTTATCCATACATTTGTCTCCAGTAGGTTAGACGACTGTAACGTCCTGCTCACTGGTCTCTCCAAATTAGCTTTAAGACAGATGCAGTACATCCAGAACACTGCTGCTCAGGTCCTGACTAGAACCAGGAAGTACTTCACACATGTGTCCTGTGGCTCAGGTCTAGATCCAGGAAGTACTTCACACATGTGTCCTGTGGCTCAGGTCTCTGGCTCCTGTGGCTCAGAGACTTTAAAGTAGCTCTGTGTGAACAAGTCTCTCCATGGACCAGCACCAAAGAAAATCTCCCACATGTTAGAGCCACATGAACCATCTCACACTCTGAGGACCAAACCAAGACTAAACCAGGAATAAACCAGGGCTAAACATGGGGAATCAGCGTTTCAGTTTTATGCAGCTAAAACCTTGAACATTCTTCCTGAAGGTGTGAGACAGGCCTCTACTTTGACAATTTTTAAATCCAGGCTCAAAACAGTTCTTTTTAGCTGTGCATATGACTGAAAGGGTTTTATTCTGCACTTTTCTTCTTTAATGTTAATTTTATGATGATTATTTGTGATTATTTATGTCTTGATTTGTTGAATTGTGATTTTAATGTCTTTATTATTCTGTAAAACACTTTGAATTGCCTTGTGTACCAATTGTGCTGTACAAATAAACCTGCCTTGCCTTGTTTAATCAATAGGGAAATCTGACTCTCGTCCCCCCCATCTGGGAGTATGACAGTTTATGATAATAACATACTTCTCACTACACATTATAATGACTTAGTATCTCACAGTAGTTCATATGAAACATGCTGGGATAAGTATATCAAGACATCCTGTGCATCTCCTGCTTCAAAACATGCGCAGCTATAGGATAAAAATAAGGATTATTGAGAAAATTGTTAAGTAGAAATATCCTTTGAGTTTTACATTTGCATTAGGAGAGATACAGGGAACTGTAATCAGCTTGTGCATCTGGGTCACCTCTTAAAGTCACCCCAAGTGCCCTGTGTCCACTCTAATCTCTGTGAGTGACCGCAGCACATGGCTAATATAAGTGTGCAGAGAGCCAGATGTGCAGTCTCTACAGATGCCCCCTCGGCCCACTTTATCTTGTGGTAAGTTAATGGTTAACGCAGTATGAGGACTTTACATTATAATGAGACCACAAGTGGAGAGAGTCTCTTTTTATATTGAAGCTGGCTGTGAACAAAGTGAAATAATAATCTGTTGTATGATCGAGGATTACGCCTGTGCAAGTGGTGGTCAGCTTTGTGATAGAGGGTCCACCACTTCTCTCCTTATATAACTGTACAAAGTATTGCCTGAAACGTTCATCAAAACAGCTTTTCACGTATTATTCTAGGCTCGTTTTGGTAACATCACTGTATTTGTAGCAGTTAGCTCTTTGCTGAAGACAGGACTACATGCTAAAAGTGCGATTGCATTGGTTGAAAGTTAGTAAATGAAAGGGAAATGGGGTGATAATGCCCCAGTTCATGGCTGAGCTCTTCTGCTATTACTTTGACTGAGTGCTTCTATACGCTGTTGGTCACACGTTTGGCAGAGATTGATCGTAGACACAGAGAGAGGAGGGTTCACTCTGCGTCCATGATTCCAAACACTAGTTGATTTCTTTGGTTGTTAAGTTAATTTCAGCCAAATACAACAACTGGAGTGTTAAGTAATCCTGTTAAGTAAGTTTTAAGTCTTTAGTAAGATCACAGTCAAAATTAAAACATTTACCTTTTTGCGTTATCAATAAGTTGTCTCATCCTAATAATATTGCAAGGGAATTATATTGTATAAGTTATTACAGTTGTCCCTCGCTATATCTTGGTTCACCTTTCACGGTCTTGCTGTTTCGCGGATGTTTTTAGTGTAATTTTGGATGATTGTGCATTGTGTTCTGCATCCTGATTGGCTGTTGGACTGTAGACCATTGTCCATCAGTCTCCTCTGTGTCGTGTCTCCTGTACAGTACAGAATGTGTTCAGACAAATTTACATAAATGTTGGATCGCAGTGTGACTCTGAAATGCTGTATGTTTGCAATTTCTTTTCTCCCCAACAAAACCCACAATGTCGATGAAACGTTCTGCACCAACAAAGGCGCCGACGAAGGTTTGAACTTTTAGAGTGTTTAAACAAGAGAGAAATGTGAGAAAATGTTAATACCTGTGTGAGAAAAGTGTATAAAGTGTGTGGTGAGGGGTTTTACAGCAAAAAACATAGAGAATAATTGTAAAAATAAAGCTGATACTTCACGGATTTCAAGAGATAAATGAGGGATCACTGTACTACCAATATTAACCAGTTTAACCATTTAATTTTTGTATTATAAACAGGCATTTTCGTGTCTTTTGGTGACTACAACCATTCATTGATTCCACAGAGTAATTTTTCTAATAGAAATTAAAGTATTCTGGTATTTTGATTATAACACTGAATAAAAATTGAGTTTTGGAATGATACAATGGTTGGGATCATTTCATAGTGCACGCATTTAACCTACAACAACTCTAGGATTTGTTTTTATTTATTGACATGTGCAAATGACACTGTGACAGGTGTGAGGAAGGAGCGCTAAACGTGTCAGCAACACTTCCTGGTGGAGCCTGATTAAAACGTCTGCAGTTGAGACATTGAGGTTAGAGGAACGCCGCGTGAGATAGAGAGCCATATATTATTTTCACAGGACGGATGACAAGCGCAGAGTCCATCTAGGAACAAAAGATAGACGGAAAAAGCCTTGAGCCAAAGCAGGTTAATAGAACAGACCACATGTGCGCCGGCTGCATGTGACAACAACACACCTAGACTCTATAAATAATGAAGGGAAAGCTCCTCTAAATACAGAGACTATGGGAGGGGCTGCAACAACAAGTGAATCCAGGCTGCGAAAATGAAAAGATGGAGAAACACAGCTCAAAACTGTCAAGGAAGGAGCAGCTGAGAGGAAGGTCAAATGACTCAGTGAGATCAAAAACATGTCTTACACAAGGAGCATATTGGCAGGCTGCACAGGAATAGCAGGTGTTTCCATGTGCTTTTTGTCCATGTACAGTATTTGGTGCACTGAGTGAGTTGGGACAAGTGTTGCTGAAATGGCAGACAGACATAGAGACAGACAGGGTGGTCATCTGAGTGAGAGCCTGTCAGCAGACCAAACTATGCAGCGCCAGTGCCAAAGCTCCCTGACAAGCTTCACAAACAGGGCCTTTCGGGATCACGCTGATCCACGGGGTTTTTCTGGTCAGCAATTTTACGACAAAAACCTAAAACTACAAGAAATGTTGTCAGTCTAATTTTACGCAACACTGGCACATAGGGCAGCAACAGTGTAATCTTGTGAAATGGTGTATTGTGTAACGTTAAATGATGCCCGTCTGACACTTACGAGCGAGTGTAAAACTGCAAAAAGTTGAGTTTATTTGCTTCACGATATGCCAAGATTTAGGGTCAGTTTTGGTCATTTAGGCACTGAGGATACACCAAATGGGAACAAACGTGCAGGGTCAAATAACCAAGTGGGTGAAAACAGAGGATGTTAAGAGGCATCTAGTAATTTAGCATTAGCTCTAAAACTTTGTAACTTTATCTGCCAAGAAAAACACACGCACTCATTTACATTGAGCATTTGATTCTCAGACACACTAGAAACTGTGATGATGTTATTGGCGGTTACTTTCACTTACCAAAATGATGAAGAAACACATGCTAGTCCACGATGGAGGGACTGCGGTCATCACTGTTGATCTAAACTAAGTGAGTACACGTCCAAACACACATATTTTTCTGGCTGTTTCTTACCCTGTGCTATTGAATGCCTCTCCTAGTCTGATCCCACCGTAATCGGGATCTGAAAACACACATAGATCCCCAGTTCTGCTTATGCGATTTGGGAAATTCAAATCAAGACCCCTTTATTGTAGTTCAAAGATTGACATGTGTTTTAAAAACCCTGCTTAAATGGGAGTGGTCCAGTTATCTGATTTTCCTGGCGTGGATGTTAATGTACTGTGTACTTCACACATGCAGGACAGACATTGTCACTCCTAATTTAGAGTTTTCCCTTCTGAAATCAGCACAGAACATATAGCTCATTTCCTCTCATAAAGAAGAATTGCAATCATTTCTCTGTTCAACTGTTGTATATCATTACTGTCCCTGTACTTAAAGTGCAGTCTAATATAAACATCCCACGATGCCAAAGCTCCCGGTTTTACTGGTCAATCTATGATCCGACTTTCACCTAAGGTAATGAGATCTGGGTCATGACAAGGTTACAGATACAAGTGGTTGAAATGAGTTTGCTCCACAGCGTGGCTGGGTGCTACCCTAAAAAATTGGGTGAGGAGCTCAATTACTCGGGAGGAGCTCAGAGTAGAGCCGCTCATCCTCTGAGGGGAGGTAGATGTTCCAGGCTAGACCCACCTGGAGGAGGCTCCTGGGGAGACCCAGACACTGGAGGGCTTATGTCTCTTGTCTAGCCTAGGAACAACTCCGGATTCCCCCAGAGGATTTGGAGGAAGTGTGCATAAAAAGGGTAGTCTGAGCATCTCTGCTTTGACTGCTGCTTCTGCGACATGGCTCAGATGAAGTAGGAAGAGATAGATGGGTTTTTGCAAACACTTGATTTGATTCACAATGTGAAACGCTTTCCTTTCTCTCCAAAACACTGCAACAGTAAACACTGCACAGAAGCACATCAGCACAGCAGGTAATCAGTCACACTTACCAAGTATTACTCCTTGAAACCTAATTTAGACTCCATAGTAGACATAGTTAGTATCAGGTGCTTACCTGATAAATAACACCTGCAGATATTGTCTTGTTTGGCTCTTATATTTGGATATTTTATGTCTGGACTGTGAGTTTTCTGCACCAACCTTCTGATAAAAAAAATAAAATAAAAAAAAGTTATTAGGCTGCAGACGATTTACAAAAAGATGGATGTATAACCCAACCAAACCTGACGATTGTATTTACATCATTCCCAAATAAGACAAACACTGTGTTATACACATCTATGAAGAGCTATCACAAATAATTTATTATATCGTTACGTCAAAAAGATATTTTCACCTCAGAGATTAAGACTGGTTAGTTTAATAAATATTTTACCAAAAAAAAACTGTCTGAATTTACTGCATTTTGAGTACTCTGAGGAGTGATTTTGACAGTACAAGTTTTTATCTTATAGATAAGTGAGGAAATATTGTGAAGAATTATATGTTTACTGTTTCTTATGTGAAGGATATCACAGCTGTGGACATATTGTCTAGCTTTTACTGGAGTATATTTGTAGAGAATTGTCTGAATCAAAGGCTGCATCTCAACAGAAAGAACAGCTGGCAAGATATTCACTCACACACCATCATTCATCTTTTTCTTCACTGCCCTGTATTATGTGCTCTGCCTCTCTGCTCCTCACAGCAGCCATGCTATTTTCACCCCTCATTTCCACACTGTCTCTTCCTTCTACAGTAAAACACACATATTTCCCACTGTACTGCCCAGTTTTGCTTTTATTCCAGGCACGCTTCTGAAAACTACAAGAACGCGACTGCGGCTGGAGGCACAGGAGGGGTGTGGACCGGGGACCACATAGTGAAAAGGTGCCAAAATATTCATAGAAATACCCATTTCACTTTTTTCTATTTACTTTGATAGATAAAAGGCTTGCTCCATACCTCTCATCTTTCACTTTGTAGTAAACCCTCATATCATGCCTCATAAGCAGCCCGCTCAGGTTACACATTATTGGAAACTAGACACAAAGCACAGCAGCCGGAAAGCCCAATGGAAAAACAGGAGTAAAAACTGCCAATAAACAAAGCAGGTGCTACAAGAGCTTCATGGAAATCTGGTAGGAAAATCTGTTGTGCATGCAAATGTGTGAACGTGCAAAAATGATGAAAATACCCCTCTAATCTTTAATCACCCAGCCTTATCTCTAATATTTAAAATAAAAAAATGACTACAAAATACAGTCAGAGCGTTAAAAACAGCAGGAAGACGGCATAGCATGACACGTGTGTACCTACAGTCAGGCTGGGTCCCGCGGCGGAGAGAGACAGCGCTAGCATCCAGACAGAGCACGCTCCTGATGTACTAGTGCTGCTGCTGAGGCTTACTCCCCTATAAGACACTCACTCACATCACGCACACTCCATACTACCTTGTTGTTCACACACACGCGCACACAGACACACACATAAGGAGCTGGGGAGAGACGAGCTGTACTCCTCCCCATCCATGCAGATCACTGGCTTGTCTCTCTCCAATACACTCTGTCACTCATGATCACTAATCTGCAGGGATGCAATTAAAAAGGGAAAAACTGAGATAAGAACTAACCTTGAAACCATAGGCAGATGTTAAGCTACTGACTATTAAGCTTTTATTTGAACAAGAGCTGGGAAATAAGGCAAAAAATAAAGAATAAATCAAATCCCTTGTGTTGATCAATCATGATTTTCCAATTAAAACGGCTTTCGATTAATTTTCCCAACATACGCAAGACAAATGCTTAACGAGCGGCATTTAGCACAAAAAACTATCATCTATCAACGTGAAGTCTCTACTCCCCGAGCGTATCACTGACGATGTGAGATTACTGACTCGTGCCAACCCAATTTGAAAAGAGTTTAATGTAAAGTTCAAGTACAATCCATTTTAAGACAGGGATTTTTACCGGTAACTCTTTTTTTAAACTTTGCAACGTAACGAGTGTAGATTCATATTATCGGTAAAGCGTTTACTGATTCATCCTCAAAACAAAGCCCAGATGGTTCATTTTTTTAACATTTTGATGTTATAGAACACCTGGCTGATGGGAGATCTGTTCTGATTAGTGAAAAAAGCGTGAATCTGTTGTGATTAACCTACGCAATTTTGTTTGTCACGATATATTAAGTGATTGTGCATTGTATAGGTGATTGCAGTAGAGTCATGTTTCATAAATTGTACTCAAACGTGAGGTAACTTGGCACAAATCAGTACATTCGGCAGCAGATGATTTAGTATTTTAACTCAAGAATCATAGAGACTACATACAAATTATAGATCACAACACACTGTACATTCTGCACCTGTGTTACTGTGCATTGTTGCGTTCTTCCATACATCTCTGCGTGTTGCTTCTGCAGCCACAACACCCACAGTTTTCACTATAAATGTACCTCTTATTCCCCACAGTCACGGTGAATGCACTGATACGTTTAAGACTCCAGCCTGTGGTAACAAACCTCCCTAGCGTCTGTGTGGGCAGAGTGATATTTAAGGGTAAAGGGCTACGTACGTGACTGTATACATTGTCAATATCGCTCTTACGTCACTCGATACCGGAAAAATACCAAAACAAGTCAGTTATGATGATGGAAGAAGCATTGAGTCATAAAATAATCCAACTACAGCTGCACGATGCGATGCCATTCACCTAAAACCATGAAAATGATACAACAAGCTATTAGTAAGTATACTGTAATGTAGCATAGTGTACGTTTAATCACCTAAAAAGAAAAGAACACACACTTATTACTGGCAGGTTAAACAGGAGGTGTTGAGATCTGCTGCCCTTAAAACTCCTCTGCATCAATACTACGGTGCCACACAACTTTACAGCTGATGGAGCATCGTGTCTTTTAAATCCAGAGCCAAGGCAGATCAGTTTTTACAGGTGAATCAATAACAGACTGACAGACTGCTGCATGTCCTAAAAATATTGGTAATATCGGCAGAGATGAGCCTTATATTGTTATTGTTATCTGTCATATTGGGGGTATGTGTGTGTATATTCGTACTGGAGGTGTTTTCCTGTTTTGAGTTGTTCTCTCAAATAGGGAAACACACTCTGTTTCACCTTGTGATGTCATCATGTGGTGACACAGGAAGTGCTCCACTGTGTTTTTAAACTCGATACACCTTCATTTCTAGAATCATTTGGATCATTTCAGTCCTGGAATTGCCACTTATCTCAACTGAACTAAAGATAAAAGGAGCTGATAACGTGAAAACTACCACTTCACGACATCACAAGGTGGAACAGAGCGTTTTGTACACACCAAGATTACTGAAATATGTGTGAACGAAACAAAAAACACAACGCCAGGTCTGTTTTTGAGGAGGAAACAACACTATAACAGCAGAAAATAGTGTAATATGGGCAGTTTAAACTTTGAAATAAGAAAAATATCTGTAAAAACTATTAGTAACTTGCGTCAAATCTCAAATCCAAATAACCTGAATCATGTCATCTTGATATTTCGTAGAACAGAACACGACTGGCCCGAGTAAGACTGTCCAATCTCTACTGAACAAAAAATAAAAGGAGCTGTTAAAAAGAGCAGTTTTGAGAGAAATGAAGCTGAAGAGGTGGCTGTATCTTTAAATATAACATAACAAAAACACAACTAATAATATATTTCTAACTTTACTTCAGTTTGAGGGTCTTGCCATGGATTTAAAATAACACTGACACCAGCTTAATAGTTTAATATTGTTAATGAGAGACATGTAACACAAATACAAATTTACGAGACATAGGGGGAATGCAGTATTTTTGGAAACAGAGGGTTTAACAGCAGGGTGCGCCCAGACAGCTCCAGCATCAGTTGAACAGCAGAGTCACGACCAGACAGAAGCACAGTGAAATAAGCTTTGTGTTTTTGCCTTTGTTTCTCTATTACAATGGAGGCAGGCCCCTGAGTCCAGCAGATGTGTCTTTTATGACAGTGGCGAATCTGTCAGCAGGTGATGATTTGAGCCGCGCAGTTAAAACCAATCATTCGACGGCAAAAATACTCAACAAATTGTGGTATCTTTTACCGAAAAAAAGAAGAAAATGGTTCTCTCACGCTTCAGTGCGCTCTATGTTACAGTTCATTTTCCGCTACAGCTATTGAGAGACATAGAAAATAATACTGCGAAAAAATGTTCAGTTATCGAGTTTATCTGTCAGAAGAGTCAACCAGCGCAAATAAAAGTAAGGAGTAGATTTGAACCGTTGTGTTTAGTTAAAGTAGTTTGAGCCGTTTAGATGTGCACATTGGCAATTATCACATTTAATAAGTGGGACGACCTGTCAGCTCACCTCTATAGTTGATTAATTATCACACATCTTTCTTCCCTCTGAAGTGTGGAGTAAATAAACAACACAACAGCTATTAACTATGACCAAACAAGGGCTGGTCATGTGACTTATAATGTAATAATATCACAGCAATAATTCTCAACTGTCTCAACTGGTGGGTCATGGTACAAATATTAGTTACCTGTTTTTTTTTTTTTTTTTTCATGTATTTAAGATGGTAATGTTGTTAAAAGCAGCTCTTCGGGTCAAAAGGAGACTGCCGCGTGTTGTTTTCATCAAATTATAAGATGTTTTAAAGGAAGTAATGTTGGTTTTTAATATTACACTGGTGACAAAAAACTGCTCTGGCCTCTAAAAAAGTAAAATGCACTTATAAACCTATCACTGTGAATAATTAGAATGTGCTGACACAGTGTGGATAACGCTGGGCCGCAGTAAACTGGTTAAGATTAACTAGTTTTGTGTAATTTCTGTTTGGATATTTCTATCTATTTTTCAAAAACGGTGAATCTCTCATAAAGTTACGTAACCCCTGCCGTCCATCTGAAACTATGCCATAATCAAGTCCCAGAACATGAAAGCAACTGATATACGCACAGAGTTAAAGGAAACACTGAAAAGAAATCTAGAAACCATATAATATGCCCACTAATACGCCAGAATACATATATTAAACTATTTTTATACAATGGGCAAGTCATACAAGAAAATCTCACTCATTTTGGAATCTTAGCTACTTCGTGACAACAGCGGCTTTTAGGTTGTGCAAACATCAGACCAAGGTAAAAGGTAAATGGTCACATTTTTATATAAATGGAGAAAGCCCTCTCGGTTTGTGGTTATCCAAAATGGGCTTTCAATAGATCTAACAGAGCTAAAAAACAGGACAACAGGCAATCTGGACCTAAAAGAAAAGGCGTAACTATTCCTTACACAGCGGGGGAGTCTGAAAAACCTCAGAGAATTTTAAGACTGTATGAGATTCTGGTCTATTTCAAACCTACAAACACTTTAAGACAGAAACTGGTTCACCCAAAGGTTAAAACCCTGAGCCACAGACAAAGTAATGTGGTCTACTCCATTCAGTGTAGTGAAGAGTGTAGTGAGCGTTACACTGGAGAAATTAAAACAGCCACTTCATAAGAGGATGTACCAACACGAGAGAGAGAGCAGCTCAGGACCCCAATCTGCTGTTCATCTCCGATCCACTAATCACTCCTTTGAAGACAGTGAAGTTCAGATATTAACCAGAGAAAATAAATTGTTTGAGAGAGGAGTTAAAGAAGCTATTTGTGTTAGGAAAGACAATCATTCCTTAAACAGGATTGGGGGCCTGAGACATCATCTCTCACCGATCCATGATTTCATCCTTAGACCCAAACAAACAGGAACAAAAGAGAACAATCGGCACCCATTACAGGTTGAATATGGTCGTTAAGGCTGAAACTGGAGAAAATAGCTGTTTACAGTTTCAGTGTCGTTAGCCCCTCCCTTCAGACAGATATAAGGCAGTGTCCAGCAGCAACTGACCACAACTGAAGAAGTGTCTTGTGTGAAGATGTTTGGCTGCTTGTCCAAGCCCTACAATGTCGTACTTGAAGGCGAGATGTGTTGTATTTGATGTATGTACTATATGTTTACAGGTGTTTCATCCACCCACACCAAACTGTTATTCTTACTTAACATCAGCCTGTCCAGGGACTACACGTGAAAATTAGTATTTATGCTATAACCTGGCACCAAACATCTTTTCTGTTTTTTAAGGTCAATGTAAAGTCGTGCACTGTCTCTGTCTAAATAAAAGCGTACCATACCAACGATTTGTCCAGTTGACAGATATAATTTCGTCTTTTGATACATTTTTATATAGCACTTTCCAATTTCAAGGTACTTAAAGCGTTTTACATCAAAGAACCACTCAGCCATTCCCACACATTCATACATCAACGTACACAAACACTGGGACATGGCAAGACAGCAATCATCTCTGGAATCGCACCGCCAACCTGTGGGTCAGCGGATCTGAACTCTCTACCAACAGAGCTACCGTCACCTCACACAGTGTCCAAAATGTAATTTAAAGTGCTGAATAATGTAAAAGGCCTTTAAGAGACAAGTCTGTCACTGTTGTAATTCTGCAGCGGAAATAGCCCCATCACCGAACTAAAATAATATCCTGGTTATGCTAATCCACCATTGCACCATTGGTTTGTCTACTTACATTTGAATCATCTGATGTATGCACTGACCTACATGTGTTAAATAAGACAATACTTCCACAGTTTAGGTTACAGCGTCCCACAAGGGGTTTACAGCGCTTGATGCATCTGTTATCACAACATCCTTCCAGGCATGATGATAAATGCGCGTATTGGGTAAACAAACACACCGTGATGCTACTATCACTATGCTGCTGACTGACTCTCTTGTGCTAGCATGCGAGCGAGGATGCATCCCGTAGTGTGCGCCATCTGTCAGCTCATTACTCAGCACACATCCAGGAACACACACAAACATGTACACAGCCCCACCACGGATGAATACATTTTACATTTTACAATATGTGTTAAAAGGCCCATATTACGCTATTTCCTGATTTATGTTGTAACGTTGTTTTCTCATCACAAACAGACCCGGAGTTGCGTTTTGTTTCATTCACACATGTTTAACACACAAACCCTGCATTTTTAGGCTGAGTTGTTCGCTCAAATAGGAAAACGCTATGTTCCACCTTGTGATGTCATCGTGTGGTAATACAGGAAGTGCTCCGCTGTGTTTTTAAACTCCACACAATCATTTGGATCATTTCAGCTCTAGAATTGCAAATCTCTACTGAACTAAAGGTAAAAGGAGCACTTAACATGAAAACTACCGCTTCATAATATCACAAGGTGGAACAGAACATTTTGTAGACACCAGGATTATTGAAACATGTGTGGACGAAACAAAAAACACAACTCCAGGTCTGTTTTTGAGGAGGAAACAACACTATAACAGCAGAAAATAGTGTAATATGGGCTGTTTAAACTTTGAATTAAGAAAAATATCTCTGAAAACTATTAGTAACTTGGGTCAAATCTCAAATCCAGATGAATTTAAGAGTAAGAATCATGTCATCTCCATATTTCATAGAACAGAACACGACTGGCCCGAGTGAGACTGTCCAATTTCTACTGAACAAAAGATAAAAGGAGCTTTGTAGACAAGGGGTGTCCAAACTTTTTTCACCGAGAGCCGCATACTGAAACATATTTGAAGCGGAGAGCCACAAACCAGTGTCGATACCGTTAATAAGACTTGGAAGATTATTTTTAGGTCTGTATCGCAATACAATGTGCTGTTATTCAGGTTATAGAGGTAGAATCTCTGCAGTTTGGAGTAAAAAATACCTCCTGATCAATTGGGTCAGTTTAGGAGGAGGGATGAGGGCCGACAAAAATTTGTCTGAGTGCCGCATTTTGCTCCTGGGCCGTAGTTTGGACAGCCGTGATGTAGACAGACTAATAATAAAGTGTTACTCAAACATGTGTGAATGAAACAAAACACAACTCCAGGTGTGTTTTTGAGGAAATAACAGCATTAGAACATGGCTTAAACCTCATAAGAGTCAAGTGTGCATAATATAGGACCTTTAATGATTCTCCAGTATTTTTATCCAGCTCTCATGGGTAATATAGTACCAACGGGCTTCACAGTAGTAGTAAACTAATGGACAGTCATAAGGCAAAGGCAGATAGTGAGAGTGGGATTATTTATTTACTTGCTGGAACACTAGCCCATATAATTTTAATCAGTGTGGAATGAACTGAATGTAAAGCAGCCCTGGGAATAGACAGTGAGCTTACCATTACTGAGATCATTGCTTCTCTGCAGGAAGTAAAGAATCACACAGCAAGAAGCACTTTGCAGGCTCTTGAAAAATAACACCGTGTTTAAATGCTCTTCCTATCCACCTTGCTGTAATAAATCTCATCGAAAGTAATGGCAATATGGTTTCAAGAATACTTCCTGATCGCTAAACTAACACTTATGATTATGGTTTGGGCTGAGCTACTTCTCCTATTGGTCGCAGTGAAGAATTAACTCTCAGCTGATGCAAAAGAAGATACAAAGCGCACGTGGATAAAATTGAAATTATAATCTGTATCTAACTAAATGTTCATATTATTGCTTCAGCATATGGTCCACCAATAGTCATGAATGCTATTATGACACTATTGACCTCAAATTGTCCCAAAATGAATTCTCTACAAACCAAATCAATCACTATTAGCTCTAAGTGGACTTTCACAAAAGGGAAGTATTACAATAAATTCAAAGGGGGAAAAAACAAACAAGGCTAAAGCCAGAGGAGACCTAATTCAGTAAATGCTGAATAGTCCTGGAGTCTGCCAACAAAAAACAAACCCCCTCCTGGGACAGTCCTGCCTCACCCAAATCTATACATGGATTTACCTCAGTGCTTTGTTTACTCCTGTCTGACTCTCCCTCTCCCTGTCTTCCCCTCTCACTCTCTCTGTCTCTCACTGTCTGCCCTTCTCTCTCTCTCTTTGACTCCCCCCTCTCTCTGTCACTCTCACTCTCCCTATCTCCCCCAGTCTATCTCCCTCTCTCTTTCTCCCTGTCATCCCCTCTCACTCTCTCTGTCTCTCCCTGTCTCCCACTCACTCATTCTCTCTCTCTTTCTCCCTGTCTTCCCCTCTCTCCGTTCTATCACTCTCTCTGTCTTCCTCCTCCCTCTGTCTCCCCCTCTCACTCTCTCCCTGTCTTCCCCCCTCTCCCTCCCTGTCTCCCTGTCTTCCCCTCTCTCTCTCCTCCCCCTCTCTCTCACTCTCTCTCTGTCTCCCCCTCTCTCTCTCCCCGTCTTTCCCCCCTCTCTCTTTCTCACTCTCTCTCTCCCTGTCTCTCTCCGTCTCCGTTCACTCTCTCATTCTCTCTCGTCTCTCTCCCTGTCTTCCCCTCTCTCCTCCTCTCTCTCTCTTTCTCTCTCCCTGTCTTCCCCTCTCTCTCTCTCTCTGACAGTCTATCCCCCTTCCACCATGCTTACTTCTGTTTTCCTCTCTCTCTCTCTCTCTCCATGTATTCCTCTCTCTCTCTCTCTCTCTCACTCTGTGACAGTCTATCCCTCTTCCACTGTGCTTACTTCTGTTTTCCTCTCTCTCTCTCCATGTCTTCCCCTCTCTCTCTCCCTCTCTCGCTCTCTCTGACAGTCTATCCCTCTTCCACCGTGCTTACTTCTGTTTTCCTCTCTCTCTCTCCATGTCTTCCCCTCTCTCTCTCCCTCTCTCGCTCTCTCTGACAGTCTATCCCTCTTCCACCGTGCTTACTTCTGTTTTCCTCTCTCTCTTTCTCTGTCTTCCCCTCTCTCTCTCCCTCTCTCTCTCTCTCTGACAGTTTATCCCTCTTCCACCGTGCTTACTTCTGTTTTCCTCTCTCTTTCTCCCTGTCTTCCCCTCTCTCTCTCTCTCTCTGATAGTCTATCCCTCTTCCACCGTGCTTACTTCTGTTTTCCTCTCTCTCTCTCTCTCTCCATGTCTTCCCCTCTCTCTCCTCCCTCTCTCTCTCTCTCTGTGACAGTCTATCCCTCTTCCACTGTGCTTACTTCTGTTTTCCTCTCTCTTTCTCCCTGTCTTCCCCTCTCTCCCCCTCCCCCTCTCTCTCTGTGACAGTCTATCCCTCTTCCACCGTGCTTACTTCTGTTTTCCTCTCTCTTTCTCTCTCTCTCTCTCTCCATGTCTTCCCCTCTCTCTCTCCTCCCTCTCTCTCTCTCTCTGACAGTCTATCCCTCCTCCCCTGTGCTTACTTCATCAGTTCTTCTTGCTGTCCCTGTCCTGACTGCGTCTCTCGTCCCGTCTCCTCGGGGTGAGCTCCAGTTCCGTCCTCTGATCTGGTTTTACTCAGACCAACTTGACCCAGACTCAAATGAAAGAAACAAACTGAAAAAGGACAAAGATGGCCGACTGTTAAATACTAGTTTAGTGTGGAGCGTCATTTCTCTCTGTCCAGCGCTCGCAGATACACTGTGTGGTTTATTGATCCCTTTGGTCAATCACACCTTAGAAAAACAATGAATAATGTTCTGACCTGGTCTGCACATAAAATTCTAAATAAATCAACAGAGGAAATATCGAATGGATGAGGTGAAATATTTAGCAAAAGTGTTACAGCTGGAAGTCTCATCTGAAATTAAATAAATGGTCACAAAACGTAAACTAAAATAAATACAGATCTACAGTAAATGTTTTTGGGGGTTTTCCTTGTCGAGAAGGAGTCTCTAAGGACGGGGAATGTTCTCGGACAGTTTTCCATTTTCTTGTTTTCTGTTGATTAATGATTAAGCAATACTGTAGTGTGTAATAATATTGTGCCGATTTAATAAAAAGTATTAATAAAAAAAACAACTGGGCTTCACTGATTACAAACTATTATTATTATTATTGTTGTTGTTGTTGTTGTTGTTGTTGTTGTTGTTGTTGTTGTTATTATTAGTTTTATTTTTATTAATTTTTATTTTTAATGTATTTATTTTAATTTTTTTAATTTGCATTTATTTATTTATTTTTTTTTATTTTTTTTCCCCATTTACGCTCTCGATATCTTATTTATTTATTTATTTGTTTATTTGATTGGGACAGTGCATGTTAATGAACATACATGACAAAAGCACGAATGTAAACACGCCGGATTGTAGCCGGCTAATTTCCATCCGTAGTCCCATGGGTCAGGGTCACAGGGATCAAAAATACAACAACAATAAAATTTACATTAAACAATGATCAGGCCTTAAATACAATCTTCCAACCATAAAATCTTACAATCTTAGTCACCCTGCACAAAACTCCATTAACATTCACTCAGCCCATCATCCAGCACACAATACCAAAACGATCCACAAAAGATACACAATATATAATATAATATAACATAACATAATATAACAACAGCCTGGCACTTAGTGTGTGCAAGTTTGGTTTGCCCAGAGCCAGTTTTTCAGTTGAGCCTTAAATGAATTATATGTTGGGCACTCCCTCAGAGTTAGAGGGAAGCTATTCCACAGGTTCCCACCTCGGACAGACAGGACCATCTGACCAAAGGTGGTACGTCTGTGGGGTATGACCATATCTCCTCTGAGGCTCATGTGGTTCTTTGTGTGTTTTGTTTTGTGTGTCTTCTTTCCGCACTTACAAATTACTAATACTAGCATTCTCCTCTGCTGTCCCACCTTACCCCAAAAACACAAAAATATCGCACAAACACACACAACACAAATTTGCCACATATACAATTAAACTTCGCTGTTACATTTACAACCCATGTTCTATCTTTGTATATCTTGGTTTGTCTTTTTACCACTTGTCACTACTGTATACGACTGGTCTCTATGTTTATCTGTCTTGCATTAATTTAAAAAAAAAGTGTTTTCTATCCAACTTTCTTGTATTACTTTCCTCGCCCTCAGTTACATCAGCGCAACAAATCACCAGACAAAGAAGGTCGTGACTCGCTGTAACAAACTTGACTCCAGATCCTTACAAACAGATAATGAGATTCATGTCCTCTGGGTGAGCGTGTGCCCTCGACTCGGCACAAACTCCGTACGTTTCCCCGTGTCCAAGCAGAACTAGCAGAACAGCGCTTCGCTCTGTAAACTTCAGAATACATTTGCATCGAAAATGTTCTCTAGAGGGAAACTTTGTAAACTGTAATTATGTTTCTAATTCCACAGAAAATGAAGTTTAGCGAGAAACTGAGGCGTCGTTTCGTTCTTATTGTTGAAGATTAGAGCTCACTGACAGCAATAACAATGTACATATTATATTGATACGTAAAAAAGGGGAATCTTTCAGTCACTCGTGTCCGTCAAGTCGCCTTTCTTCTTACAATTTAGCTTCAAAAATACAATGTGAGTACGTTTAACACGATGCTGCTGGGTGTTGGAACCACTGAGACCGCTGCTAAATCACAAAATGTTGATCTAACATCCGAGCGAAGTTTGCAAAAGAAACAGAAAGATAAAAGTTTTAATAACGAGCGTCAGGGGAGCACAGTTACTTCCAGCTCATAACACCTGCACTGGTATAAAGTTATAACTCAAGAAACCAAATATATCGGCTCTGGGTAGTTCACTGTTTAATAATGTGAAACCAAGACAATCTACTCCTACGATCCTTCTTACTGAGATGAGATTTTCCCCGTTAGACTGTAATCTGCAACATAACAGCCTTTTTTCCAATTATGTTCATGGTCATATGGTTAGAGGCACATTGTTAGACGCAGAAACAATATATTATTAACCGTGACTTTGGTGTTTGTAATCAAAGTGTAACACGAAGCAGAAAATTTATGCTCGTTCAACGTTTGTTATTTGCTACTTCGAACTGAAACTACTGAGCGTGACGCTGAATTACATCATTTGCGATGTTAGTTTATTCAGGAAATATCTACTACACGTTAGCGTTATTAGCATAAAAAGGGTTTTAAGGTTATTTTCCATGATATTTCTTCGCTAATGCCCCAGTCCCGGAATAAAGCCCACGCTGTCACACTGTCGTAGCAAACTTTAACAAGTTTTACCCATGTGAGTGCTTGTGTTGGATTATTAGGGCGCCCACTGGAACAGTCCTCGAGTTACAAGATTTCATTACACAATAAAAGCGCGATCGTTCTCCTCACATCCCCCCAGTGGCTGCTCTGGTAATTGTAAAATGTCTAACCTTGACGACGGTCTGCTTGTTCTACTTGTCCTAGTTCATGTGTACAAATATCCCACATTAGCATCGAGATGGGCAATATGACAAAAGAATATTATTTTCAGTTTTATTTATTTTTGTGTTAAAAATTAATAATGTTTATGTATTTATTTTTATTTAATTTAAATGTTTTTCAATTAATTTTATTATGTCTGTTGTCATATTTATGTAATTACTTTGTATATTGATTTCATTAATGTTATTATTATTATTGTTGTTGTTGTTATCATTATTATTATTGCCATTATTATCATCATCATCATCATCATCATCATCATTATTATTATTATGATTATTATAATTATTGCTATTATTATTATTATTGTCATTATTTATTGTTGTTGTTATTATCATCATCATCATCACCATCATTATTATTATTATTATCATTATCATTATTATTATTATTATTATTATTATTATTATTATTATTATTATTATTATTATTATTATTGTTATGATTATGATGATGATTGTTATTATTATTATCATTATTGTTATTATTATTATTTATTTATTAATTTTTAACTTTACCTATTCAAAACTTTAAGAAAAATATCATTTAAAAAAAAAAACTAATAACGATCTTTCAGTCTTAATTTCAATGACAGCTTTGGATCAGCGCTTTTAACACAAAAAACACAAAAAATAGTTAGTGTTGAACCTAATTTTCTAAGACTCTGAAACGAAGGATAAAATCTTTGCCAATTCAATAATATTTGCTAAAAAGTCAATAAAAGCAACAGAAAATAAATGGGTCTTACCTGAGTAGAATTCATAAATAAAGAGCAATACAAAACCCCCTGGTGCCGCGTGAGTGTAGTGTTTGTAGTGCGTCTTTTCGATGGTTAGACTGATTTAGGCACAGCACATCCCTGCATTTGTCACTCAGCTGGTGTGTTACAACAGATGTATCCCCTGGCTAATAAACCCAATCCCGTTTTAAGTCCGGAGGTCAAAGAAGACGGGGGCTGCGTAGCAATGTCGCCACAATAAATGAGCACGTTAGAAGAGAACGTGCCTGTCACTGAAATCCGACCAGGCCACGGGGATTCCAACACGCTCGAAAGTCTTAGTAGAGATTTTACAAGTCCGCCGTCTGGGACATAGGTGAGGGAAAATACAGCACATTAGACAAACAAGGGACGATATTAATACAGTAAAGAATGAAACACCCAGAAGCTCCAAAACGAATCAAACTAAAGTGATGAGAAATGTTGTGAAGTGTGAAGGAACATTTCTTTTCATACAAAGCAGGGCCTACGGTTATAATCATAGCAGCCACCTGTTATAGGAGGAGAGACGCGCAATTGAAGCTAATTTAACTGCTGATGAAAATGTGTCCTGTTAACACAAAGAAAAACAAAACGATTAGCATTAGCGTTGCTCTCAGGTGGATTTTTCAAGCAGAGACTATATATGTATGATAATTGTCTCACTGCTGTGGCCGATAATCAATATTTGTCTGTGCACAGGGCCGGTCCTAGCGTTCAGTGGGCCCTAAGTGGAATTTGTCTCTGGGGCCCCCTCCTGGCTTTGTGTTTATTTGACCAACATCAGACTGAAAACATCCAAAATATCACAACTACCACAGTCACAAGAACAGAACACAAATACAAAAGTGCACAAAATTGTTGGTACCCTTCGGTTAATGAAAGATTTTTTAAATAATTCTGTCAAAGCGTGGTTGAAAAGCAATGTCTGACTTTCATTGGTTAAATTTCATAGAATTTTTATTTATTATTACTTTTGTCAGATTCAAGTTATTTCCATGACTATTGTGAGTTTTTCTTTCATTAACCAACGGGTACTAACAATTGTGTCCACATGTATATAAGGAGGGATCAAGATTTCAAAAATTCTAGACTTTTTTCCTTCGTTTCTGGTGGATTTTTATTGTTTTCCAGTTGGTGACAGTGGGTTTAAATTTAGATTGTAAAGCGTCCCTGCACTGACTCAAAAACAAATGTAGCAGCAGCAGATATTTTACTACTATAGATATAAAACAAATGTAATAGTTTTAGAGAGATATTTCGGCTGCTGTAAACACACAAGCCCTGTGTCCAATAAAACTTGACTATATTACTTTCAATGTAAACATATGTGCTCTTGGGGGCCCTCTGGTGGCCTCGGGGCCCTCAGCAGCTGCTCAGTCTGATTATAGCCTGGACCGGCCCTGTCTGTACAGATATCAGGCCTTTAAAAGCCCACAAACTGATGTTAGGTTGTAATAAAGTTTAAACATTAACTGATTTATCTACATTATAATGTTGTTTCCTCATCACAAACAGACCTGGAGTTGTGTTTTGTTTCATTCACAAACCCCAAGTTGTTCTTTCAAACCGAAAACACTCTGTTCCACCCTGTGATGTCATCATGTGGTAATACAGGAAGTGCTCCACTGTGGTTTTTAAACTCCCGAAACCTTCACTAAAATCAGTTGGATAATTTCACCCCTGGAATTTCCAATCTCTACTGAACAAAAGGTAAAAAAAAAAAAAAAAAAAAGGAGCTTCTAACTTGAAAACTACCACTTCATGACACCACAAGGTGGAACAGAGCATTTTGAGCTTTGGAGATGTGGATAGACGAATAATAAAGTGTGACTCAAACATGTGTGAATGAAACAAAACACAACTCCAGGTCTGTTTTTGAGGATGTAACAACTTTGTAACACGACTTAAAGCTCACAAGACTCACTTTTGCATAACACAGAACCTTTAACTTTGTGTAAATAACATAACATTTTGGCCTATTTCCATTTGAACTTGCTGAATAGACACATCTGATGCACTTAGAACAACCCGGGAATGACACAACAGCACAGAAGGAAACTAGAAAAATATATTGATGCTCATTTTAGATTAAACTTTCAATATCAGATCAATACTGCACAGATTCAACCACAGATCATCCATCTCATCATATTCCACTAATTTGGGTTTAAATCTAAATTAAAATAATCCTAATGTAATGGGAGTTGTAGATGTTTTGCTTCATTAACACACATTTAGAGCACTTCCTGTATGACATCACAAGGTGGAACAGAGCGTTTTCTGTTTAAGAGATGAATACGCAGGGTATTTGTGATCAGGAAATGCAATAATAATCACATAGATCAGCGTAATATTGGACTTTTAAACTTGCTACCCACATTTTGCATAAGTCATTTAAAATTCTTTACATAAAATTTGTTTTGCCGGATAATGGTTATGGATAAAAGCTTATAAATAGATGCGTATAACTGAAAATCTCTTTTATTTCACAATGTCGTCTAAAGACAAACTGTACAAATCCAATGTGTCACTTGTCTCGATGCGTCACATCATCAGCTGTCACCAATAGAGGGCGCTAAGTCCCTAATGTTGCAACTAGACCCGCTCAGTCACAGTTTACACACACTGACACACACAGACGCAGCCTATAGCTACATCATCAACTCATTTTTCTTCTTCAAACCTACGACAACGATGCAGGTGTGAGTTCTGCAAACAGAAATCCAGCTTATTAATGAACGAAATGACAAAAATAACACTAATTTCTACAACAACTGCATCCACGTGCCCATTTCTAGCAAACACCTTCTATTAAATCATGTACAAAAACGTATTCACAGTGTTGATAATCCTCATACTTCCAGACCACTGAGGCGTAGAATAATGCGCTGACCGTCTGTACTGATGAATAGTTAGAGATTTAATAAGGCGGAGAAATGCAGGCTGTAATATCCACACATCCCTGGACTGTCTGAAGCACGATCCTCCGTTTCTTTCTATTTTCCAACAGCTTCCACTGCTCAGTTCACCTGGAGTTTAGTCACTCATTGCTTTCCACATGTTGTTACCTGTCCCACTGGACCCGGGATGCCCTCCTGTGCCCTTCTGTGGACCCGCGCACTCTCTTCCCTCGCCTGGCTGGATGACCCGGTGTAGGGCTGGGGTGTGCTCAGGTCCTATAGACGTGAACTCTACCTGCAAATGGATGCGCGTTAGTCCTGGACACATCTGCAGCCTGTTTGTTCATGAGTGGATCTGTCTTTCGCTGTGGTTTTCCTCGAGGTTTCTCTTTTTCCCCACTGGGATTTTGAGTTTTTCCTTGCTGAGAAGGAGGGTCTAAAGATAAGGGGGTGCTCTGGGACAGTTGGCTTTGCTCCTTTTGCTTGTTTTCTATTGATTATTCTGCATGTCTGCTTCAGTTTCACTGTTGATTTTCAAACTTTCTGTTGGTTAAATTGATTCTCATGTGATTTTGGGCTTTGCAGATATGAATTTAATTAAAGCATACATGGAATAACACAGCAGTATAAGGCGCCATCAAAGAAAAAACAGGTCACACACTTTAATATTTGGTTGTTCCGTCTTTAGCTTTGATTCGATTTCACTTCTGCAACATCACAACATTTATTTCCATCCAGTGTCATCTTCATTTCTCACCAAGATTTTGCATTGATGATGGTCGAGTCTGACCGCTGCACAAAGCTTCTCCAGCACATCCCAAAGATTCTCAATGGGGTTAAGGTCTGGACTCTGCGGTGGACAATCCATGTGTGAAAATGATGTCTCATGCTCCTGAACCACTCTGTCATAATTTGAACCCGATGAATCCTGGCATTCTCATCTTGGAATAGGGAGTCAGGGAAGAAAAAATCCAATGATGGAATAACCTGGTCGTTCAGTATATTCAGGTAGTTTGAGCACAGACTGTTGCTGAACCTAGACCTGTTTGCTGAGTTAAATCCAGCTGGCGACTTTTTTTTTTGGCCAGGCAGTGTATAACCACTATACTTTTTAGTTGCTGGTTTGGTTTCTAACTGTAACTTTGACTTTAACATATGAGATCAAACTGTTCGGACCCTATAAACGTAACAAAAGTGTCGTCATAACTGCACCCATGACTTCAACTAGGTCACGGGTCTATTTGTAGTAATTTATAGTGTGACTCATCCAATCTACGCAAACAGATTATTGTCTTTCTGGAAATAAGATCATCTTTCAGACACACGCAGAATCACTATTTTGCATTGATTCCGCAGAACAGATTTACAGAGACTCTTCATCTTTGTTGCCGAAAAACCTCATTTGCAAATATTGAATATCCACTCACCTCTGAGGATGTGGGGTCCACATTGAGTTGCAAATCATGTGTGAATCATTAGCATGGGGAATATGGAAAGCATCTAAAAGCCTTCGGCCACTATTTGTTGTGTGAGAATAAACCACAACCCACCTGTGAGCGATGATCTCTTATGTCCAGTGTGTCCTGGCCTTTCACCTGTGCAGAGAAACTAAAACAACTCCCAAATAAATAAATGCATATGTTACACCTCGAGCAGCTGCGTGTTCAGAGGAGCACTGTGCATTGAAGGACAAAATCAAGAAAACAAAATACCAGTCTATTTTATCTCTTAGTGATAATAAACCTCTGTGATTCTACTTAAACAGTATTGGGTTTTGGTTTAAAGAAAACATAACAAATCTATATGGGTGGGGTTAACGGACCTTTAAACCTGGAAAGTCAGTAGTCGTTGTTTTCTTTATAGATCCCCAAAAGCTGACATTTCTACTGGCAACTCATTACACACACAGACGGGTTGTGCGGTGGAGTATTTGTAGTTTTAATAGACTCATAAATTCACAAATGTAGATCTAAATAAGTCTAATAAATATTTCTTGGTGAATGGCTAGATGTTTTTTGATGTTTTTTGTTTAGTTCTGAGTGAGAATTTGCTTATCCAGTGCACCCACATTATTCATGCAAATATAAAAGGATGTCTGTAAATAACCTGAGAAGCAAAAAGAATCCATTATTTTAACAGGTGAAAAATACCAAGGCCATTTTGTTGCAGTAAAAGTGGATATTGAAAGTGGATATTTGAATGCCAGACACTTGCCGATAAACACAGTGGAGAGGGATTTACAAATGTTGAGTGGGACATAGTTGATAAAGAAATTCTTAGTCGATTAAAGACTGCGTGGCTCTGAAGATCTCAGATTTTTTTGGATCTAGAATCAATAACTTGAAATCCTCTGTAAACAGTTAAGTACAAGTACACAGCAAATATATGAGTGAACAGTTTAAACTCCTAAAACTCCACTTCACTCACACCACACATTCTCCGCTATGATGTTATACATATTTAAAATGAACAGACTAATATAAATGTTGTTAGAATATCAACTGATTATTCAACTAAACAAAAAAACACCACAGCCCTAATACAAAAAGTGCATGATACAAAACAGATGATTTGTTGTGTATGACAAGATCAGCTTTTAACGTAGAGATGAGCAACAGCAGCTCTTAAACCAGCGCAGCGTCATTTGTGTGAAAAGTGTGAACGTGTGAAGTTAGCATTTGTATGTAAATAGATTATTTAACACTGAACGACAGGAGTATATAAGTTTACACTCACCCCTTTTCAGCACAAGCGCATTGTAGTGTCCAAACTGACCCTCTGCCTCTGAGATGCACAAACACCGGTCACTATGGCTGATGGAGCACGTGGAGGACTTTTGTGTCGAACACCATTCCTCACATAATCCACAGGTCCACAAAGAAGGTAAATTAAACAAACAAAACTCACTTAAAATGAGTGATCAAAACCCATACTCCCCCACCAGGTCACACGCCTAATTACATCATCAGACGACACACCTTTATACCTGGCCTTACCCCAACGATGATAATTCACGAGCGCCACCTGCAGGCCAACCAGACGCCATACAGTTTAACTCTGACACACACTAGTGCCTCATAATGTAGAAACATGTTGCTCAAATAAACAAATTGAACTAAACAGAACTAACAAATGCTGCAGCAGATTTCTAATACAAAACGTGACAAAAGGAAAAAACTCTAGTTATAATTTAGACAACAAACAAATCAAATACGATCTCACATTGGCAGTAATCATCGCACAAACTCATGCACACTCATCTTCATTAAGCCAGGATCACCAGGCAATAGTCATATCAGGCAGAGTATTTCTCCAGACACTTGGCACAAACTGACAGCTCAGCCCATCATCAGTAACTTTATCTACTGTCAATCAAAGTGCTGTTAGCATCGTGAGTGTTTTATTTTTTCCTGGCACAGGTCCTGATCATTGCAAGTTGAGCATCAGTCAAACGCTTGTCAGTTTCTTTCTCCCACAGCCCATAGTTCTGCCAGCAACGTGTTTCATAATGTATTGAACGCAGCTGTTTTAGACGTAATGACTCCAGTATTACAACATGCCCAAAACATAAGTCAACAATGTGTCTTATTAAGTGCCAAACAAATTCATTTAATCACCTTTCTCTTATTTTAAAATGTACTGGACAGTATATTGGCTAAAAAAAAACAAAAAACTATTAGTGTATGTATTAGTAATCATGAAACAAAAGCTCATAAACGTTGTGAAAATGCACTTATTAGTAGAGTAAATGGAAAGCTTAAGTAACACTGCAGGCAATGGAGCGTTATCTAACTGAAAATGCAAGGTTTGTTTTTCACTGCAGTCAAAACAAACACATTTTAGGCCAGTACAGTTACAATATTCGAACCTGGAAAAGGGAATAAACAACTGTGACAGATTCTAGGCTAAAATGAGTGAAAAAAATTGTCTCTGCCTTAGTTAAACCGTGCCTCTGAATTATTCCAATATTCTGCCAACAGTGATCCAGTTTTATTTTATTTATAAAGCACAATTAAAACAACTTCAGCTGACCAAAGTTCTTCACATAAAAGTCAACAAAAAAGAATTATAAAACAGCAAGATATCCTGTGTAGCTAGTACTAAATGCCAAGGAGAAAAGGTGGGTTTTCAGTCTAGTCTTAAACTGCGTTAAAGGCTAAGAGGATCTGACAGGCTGAGGGAGGATGTTCCAGAGTCTGGGCGCTGCCACAGAAGAGGCTCTGTCACCTCTGGGTGGAGGACACAGCTGAAGTAACTCTCTCAAATAAAGAGGACCCGTACAGCGCAGACATTTAAACACAATCTGTAACATTTTGAATTGCACCTGATATGAAACAGGAGCTAGTGCAGACTCCACAGCACAGGCCTGATGTGTCTCGTCTCTGAGTTTTTGTCAACAGACGAGCTGCAGTCTTGTGGACAGTGTGAGTGCTGCAGGGAGGCCTCATCCAACCACACATACAAACGACTGTGATAATCAAGGAGGGAGGTTACAACATTAAGAATAACAGATGACTTTATGAGTGGCAGGTATAAGCTCTCATTTGTGCCAGCTCCTGTTTCCCTCTTGAATAAATCTGCTCAACAGAGGCGCTCTTGAGTCACTTTCATCTCCAATGTGCTTCAGTATCTGTGAATGGAATATGTTGAATTTATGGTTGTTATTCATTATATTTGTGTAATAACTCGGACACTCGGACTGTGCACAAAATGGACAATGGAGATGAATAATAGACACTTATTTGTCATCTTCTATTTGAGCTCTGACTGTTGTGTGTTTGTAGTCTGATGTGTGAGTGTAACTGTTTTAAGATGCACACAGTGAGCCCAAGACAAATTTCCTCTCGGGGCCCATAAAGTTTATCTTATCTTATATTAAATGTGTGGATTTCTTCTTTAAAATCCACCTGTGGGAGGCAGGGCTTTACTTTAGCAAGAAGCCTCAACTGAAGCAGGATTTTGACAGAGCTCACGTGTTTGTCCAGTTTGAATATAGAGTACACAATCAGCCCGAGATTCCTCACTGCAGGACGACAATAAGAGGACAGGGGACCAATCACACTGTCATGCCCAGGGAGAGGGTTGATGGAAAGTGATTTCTTGCTCAGTGATTTATAAATGTTCAATCCATTTATGAGATTGCAGCCTGCAGTGGTGAGCTTTCATTTAAGTAATGTGAAGTTATAGTTCTACACACACCTAATACTGTAGACTACTGTGTGCACAACAAACACGTGCATTTGGTTTGTCACTGATCTGTAAGAAATACACACTGACAGATTTAACAACAGAGAAAAAGCACAACACAGAGTCATCAGTGCCACTGGTTTCATTCAGCGAGATAATTACTTTGAAGTCGCTTATGACAGACTTACATCTAGAGGCTCTGACTCAGTATGTGCATGTGTGTGTGTATGTGTCTGTATATTATATGTGTATGTGTATGTGAATGTGCATGTGTATTTGTATGTGTGTGTGTAAGTGTATGTGGGGGTGTACGTGCATGTGTACGTGTATATGTATGTATGTGTATGTATATGTGTATGTGCATGTGTATGTGTATGTGTACGTGCATGTGTACATGTATATGTATATATGTGTGTGTATTTGTGTGTATGTGATCTGAGCTCACTGCACTGGACGTGTCTTTCTCGTCTCTATCACAGGTGCGTGGTTCATCTGTGATGAAAACAAACGCACACGGGGCACAGCAGCTCCAGACGGAGCCACAGTGAGTCTGACGCAGCCCCGGTGCTCAAGGACACGGGCACTGACACAGTGTGAACCGGTCCCGAGGACAGGACACATCCACTCCACGCGCGCACTGTGACGTGACCTTGTGATCTCTAGGTATCTGCTTATGACACATCTGTCAAAGGACCAGTGCTGCTCCACAGCTCATGTGCCACACTCCACGGGGCAGTGGGAAGGAACCGCGCACTCACGGTACAGGCGCGTCACGTGACGCAGGCGCTGCACCGACAACAGCCCAACGGAACACGGACACTAAACACGGACACGAAACACAGACACGGAACACAGACACGAAACACAGACACGGAACACAGACACGAACCATTACACCATAATGTCAGAGTAGAGCCTTTACCAGGATGACACAGTGATATGACCGAGCTGTGTCCCACTCACTGCACGTGTTTTTACTCACAGAATCACTCGTGTTTTTACTCACAGAATCACTCGTGTTTTTACTCACAGAATCACTCGTGTTTTTACTCAGCTGCTCTTCTTCTGACACCAGAGTAACCGGCTCCACCACCAGTGTCTCAAAGCACGCAGAGCCTAGAGAGGAGCTCTTCTGCTGGTGCAGGATCAGGGACACGGGCAGTTTAGGACTCCCGTGGGCCGATAACTCCGGTTTACTTCCCGTGGCACCTGAAGCTGCTCCGAGGGGCTGGAGGAGGCACTGTGCACCGCTGCTCGTGCTGGGACCGGACTCCAGGACAAAAGATTTCTTATCTTCAAAGGACTGGGACAAATTGGGCTGAGATGATGAAAACACGCGGTCCAGTTGTTTTTTCTTCCGCTTAAACATCCATAAGCCTGACTCCTTCTTCCCCTCTGCACCGCCGCGTCTCTCTGATCCCAGTTTAGGGCTCAGCCATGGCTTAGTTTTCTCCTGGAAATTCTTCCACATCCTGCGTTGATAGGACATAGATTCTTGTCCCGGCTCGGCCTTCGGTGTTTTTTGCTCCATGGTGCCCGAGCAGCAGCCAGCCAGCCTGAGAGCCCAGAGTGTGTGCTGATGCTTCCTCTGATGCTTCCTCTGATGATCAGCTGAGTGGCTCACAGACGCGCGGTGGAAAAGGCACTTTATCTTCCTACGAACCTTTACGACTCCCCTGAACCCGACGCTATAAATTAAGTCATCCAATATTCCAAATTGTAAACAGGGTCAATAAAGTTGTCCAGTGTTTGTGCCGCGCGCAGACCTCCTCCATTAAAACAAACAAACAAACAAACAAAAAAACAAAAGCGTACTGGATTGAACGCTGCGGATCTCAGTGGCACTGGTTTATTCTCTGTGTCTGTTCTCTCTGGTCTATTCTCAGTGGCATCAAACTTAACTGTTAATTGCTCTGTTTAAGATGCAGGATGAGAGTGCACCGCGCCTCCCTCTGGTCAACCTGTCTCTTGGCTGCAAACTCAATGTTGCATAACACACACCCCCCAATGCCTGTGGTAATATGTAGGTTTGTAGTCAACTCACAGCCTGTGCTCTTCACATCCACTGTGGAACTAAGGTTTTAATAAGCATGAACGTGCAACCTGATAGTGGATACAAAGGCTTTTGCATGTTTGAGTTGAGTGTTTTTGGATCACTGGGAGCAGGGATCTTTCTCATTGTTTACTTTCACAGTTTTCCTCTGTGTCTGTGATGTAAACAGTCACTTTTACAGCCGTCCTCTTGCCTCAAACTGAGTCTTACAAGGATGAAGAGTCTTTAAGTGTCCATGACAAATGCAACATGATGCCACCTACAGTATATTTAGATTAAAAACAGATCCATAAAGCTGTGTAAAAGTCCTTGTGCTGATTAAAATGTCACGGATGAAGCCACTTTGGCACGGCCTTGACACACGAAGACAAAGTGATGTGCGATGGCTGTAGTTTATAGCAGGACTGTCCAGCGTAAAGGACAAACTAAACACCTAAGTCGTATGATATAAGTAAGCAACGGTGTACCAAGTTTGATTTTACACATCTATATACATCTATGGACAATATGAGCGATATCTCCTATAGTGAAAAAAAAAAAATCTGGCTCCTGCGAGAAGCCCTAAAAGTCCTAATGGAGATGAAAGAGAAGGAGCCAAACACTGCGCTGTTATTGGCATTTCCTATAGGTTTATATGGAAAACCGATGAGCCAGCAGCAGACGACTGAAAACCGCCCAGACGTTTATAATCTATATGTCAAACCCTGACACTGCTGTTTGGTCGAATACAAAACAAAAAACTTGATCTTTTTCTGCATTGTTTGCTTTAATTATGAAAGATCAGTAAGAAAAAGAGTGGATTTAGATTTGACTAGAGTTTAGATGAACAGTAAGTGTCATGTTTAAGCAATTATAGTTAATCTTGGTCTGCGTAAGTGTTTAGAAATGAAAAACATGTGGTATCTCTTGGTATCTATGCAAATTACATCACTTAAAACACATAAATTAAAGCTATAATTAACCATAACTGACATTTTACTCACAACTTCCCTTTTACTAAACCATTATGTCTGAACTAAGTTGTTGTTTTGAAATGTATGAATGTGATTAGCTGTGAAAAACCTCCTAGGAACTTTTTCATTCAGCTTCAAACGTCGTTCTAAGTGCCAGGTCAGATGGTTTGCTGAGCGTGCGGCTTTCAGCACATGTGACAAATGCGCTCTGACGGACAGGCCGACCCATTCAAGGAGTCCGCAGTGTTACCAAGTGACAACACAAACAAGCACAGAGACACACAGAAGCAGCCGTGAGTATTTAGAAGTGAATGAGTGGGATAAATGCAAAAAATACAGTCAATTATGTCTATTCTCTATATGTCTGTTTATCTACCACACAGTCTGAGTGAAAAGGTGTTAAGGGAACTATTTTATGTCATGTTATTGTGGTAAAATACATAGATAATAGATTGATAATAATAATTAAACAGTTAAATAGGGGCTTATTCCCTCTACCACCCTTAAGGACCATTTGTGTACATTTTTTAGGGTAATTTTGTTGTTAATTTTAATCAAATCTCACCTCCCGCCTCGATGCTTCAGTTTTGGGCTCTGTTTCTACCCCTGACAAACAAACCTGTCCCATTGACGTCCATTTTAACATCACTTTTCAGTCCGTTGTTATAGGCTTTATATGTGATGCCTTTTCATCCTAAGGAGTTATAAGAGCTGCAATGTACAGTTTTCACTTTCAGCTCTTTTGTCTTGAGTATCTGTGTAATCCCTCAGTCGTTCAGGTCTGATCCGTAGCAAAAGACAAAGTTTAAATCTGTCAACTGGAAAATTCATTGTAGGAGTGAAGTCGTTTTACTGCTGGTGGATATAAGGCAGTGTCCACCAGCATTTACTAAATCAACTTATTGTTCAGTACATGATACACGGAACAATCATTTTTGGGGTCAATATTCACTGTAGGTACTTTTTCTTTGTAATAGTAGAGACTTTTTCTCATATTTTTGTTCTATGATGAGATATACCTGAGCTGTAGAAAGTTCAATAAATCACTTCTATGACTTCTTAAATGTTTCAGTTATTGCAGCTCATGTTCATTAACAATACTGTGCATATTATTGTTTATCATCGATTTTTGTACATAATATATCATAGTTCAAAATGTGTTATCGTGACAGACGATATGAGTAATACTAAACAGAACACTGAAGATCAGGAGGCTGAAACTGTGGCCCTGGGTCCACACGTCAGCAAATGTCCAGGATTTTATGGCCCTCCTCAACACTTCGCCCATCCTGCCTAGATTTTAATTTTTATAGACACTTTATAAATTATATCCCATCATAAACTCAATATCAATACTTTTAGTTTGGTGCAGGCAGTCAACCTGAATAAAGATGGATCACAGAATGGTACAATGATAAATCTGTTTAAGGCGGCTTTGTTTGTTTGACTTTCCAGACAAAACAAGGCTCACTCTGCTCCTGTGATGCCATAACTTTAATCCAGACAGATTAATCCTACATGCTCTTTTATGTTTATACTTTCTTTCATTTCAAATCAGATCCCCTAATTTCATTGGTTGTTCTTTGCAAAATTAACTTAAACTGTTGGTAGAGGCAGACGTGTGAGTGATGATGATCTGAACAGTCAGACCAGGAGATAAACTGCAACAGTCAGACTCAAATCAAATAGTTGTTCATGTTTGTATCATAACATCAGACTGAAATGTTTCCCACAGAAACAAGCTTTGAAGAGGAGGCGCTTCTAGCTTCTAAATAAAAGTTGTAATAACTGAATGTAATAAACCGTGTATTTTAGCCCTTACTCTGTTGTTTTGTTAAGCAGTGATCAGTCATCAGTCCTATTAACGACGCTTTTTTATCTTTGGTCTAGAATGTCAAATGTTCCTGAGTTCCCTTCACATCACACCAGCCAGAGGTGAGACACTGGAGTCTGGAATTGTTTCAAGTTTTTTGAACAAATGGATTCAATTACACTGGAGCCACTGGTGACCTTTTCTAACAATGTGGTGAATCACACAAATAAAAAATAAAAATGGTTTACCTCACAACAGAGGGCACAGTTACATCACACCAATCAGGATATGGTTCAGGGATGACCTCAGGCTGCACAGAGCCCTATTCTGTCTTCCTCTGTTACACAGACAGTGTGCTGTGAGTGACTAAAATGGGCTTCTGCTTTGTCCCTGTGTGAGGGCTGATGTCCTGGCAGGTCGTGAGAGCAGTGAGGACAGGACTCTGGCTGTGCTGCTGGAGCAGGCGTTCAGGATCAAGGAGGAAGTGTCCTCTGGTCTGCAGAAGTGTGAAGGAAGTGCCCACGCACACGCCTTGTCCCATACACTACTGCAGAGCCACATCCTCATCATCACACGCATCGTCCAACAGCTCAGTGTCAGTGTTCAGGTACAGCAGATGTAAAGTGTCTGTGTTTGGGCCCATCAGACTAAACACTGTGTCACCTGAGGCTGCAAACTCACAGACTGACAATGGACTCACCTGCCAACTTCAATGGTTAAATAATAGAATAAATCTAATTAAAAAACAAATACATGAATAAAATTACTTATTTTTCAATATTAAACTAGAAGTATTTGTGTGAACAGAATCTGTAGGATTCGTCTGTGTGTAAAATATCCTTTATGTGAGTTAATATGCTCAGCTGTGACAGTGCACGCCATTTCACCCATTAAGATTAATTATGTGAATGTCATTAATTCTGCCTCTTGTAAGCAAGTCATAATTCAACCCATAAAATGATGCATTTAAATGAACAACAGCCATGTCAGTGGCTTGAGTTTATTGTCTTATTTACTAAGAATATGTCAGAATGCAGAAGGCTGAGAGATGAGTGACTGTATATAATAAAATGTTGCCAAAGTGTAAATGTTTGTGTTTTACCTGAGCAGATCCTCCAGGGTCAAATAGCAGAGCGAGACTGGGTTATGAGTGGAACCACACAGGCTGTTCAATGGCTCGACAGAAAGAACATGGCGAGCATCGGGGACCTGAGGGGACGAGTAGCCAGGTACGTTTACAACACAAACCAAAGAATTATTACTATTTAGTCACAAATCACAGACATATTTTTCATTTGCATCACAAGACACATGGAACATGGTTGAATGAAGAGCAACACAAAAGAGTAAAATGTTTATTTAGTTACTCTGTACCTCTGAGGGCGTACCATGTGTGTCCGGTGTCCTCAGGTGTGAGGCGAGCCTAGGACAGCTGAGTGCTGAAGTGAAGAGCTCAGAGCGGCATGTTCAGCGTCTGCAGCAGGAGGTGAACCAGCTCCGATCAGTCGTGGAGCTCGGGATTAAAAATGTGCATGTTAAGGTGAGGTTTTGATTTATTTAAAGTACTGAAAGTCTGCAGAGTACACGCTGTCATCCATTATACTCCACATTAGTGTTCAAACTGACAACATGATTTTGAAACAACACAAAACCCAAGATTAAACAAAAGCGAAATGAACACAATGTAAAATAATCTACAAATTCTGTTTTCTTTTCCATCTCTAGATTATAATCCATTTTTCATTACAATATGATGCAATAATACAATAGAAGACACTGAAATTTAAAACACAGAATAATAATAAAGTGTATTTTACCACTGTTATTGCTGTTTGAAGTCAAGATATAGTTCTGAAAACCATAAAGGAAATACATAAATGTGTCTTGTTTCAGTATCTGTTCAAATTCGTACAGCCCTGACTCTAGTTTTAGTTTCAATAGTCTGAGTTTCGATTTTTTTAACAGCCCTACTACATAAAAACAGTTGTGTACGAGGGCGGTGTGTGGCTGCTCTCACTAAATGTAATAGTCACCACTCACTAACAGGACCGGCACTTCCACTCTCAGTTTTAGTGGGGAGTAAATCACCAGGCAGCACATTAACTTTGGAGCAGTGGTCAAGCATGTGCCATAAAGATAATTGAAAATGCAGAGAAAGTGGGCAAGAGCTAGTTCTGGAGTCGCACTGGAGCCCGATAAGCTGGACTCAGCACAAATAGCAAAGGGGAGAGGTCATGTTACAGATACATACATAGAGGAGGCATTACAGTATTACATTACAAAGTATTTATGCTGCGTGCTGTGTGTTTATGTGCAGCTGCAGCGTGACCTTGGTCGACTGGAGGCGTCTTTGGCAGAAGTTTATCAGGCCCAAAGGAGCTTCAGGTCGGAGGTGCAAAGCCAAATCGGAAAAGTAGAAAACGAGTAAGGAAACATGTCACTATTTATAACACCAACATCGCAAATGAACAGTGGTTTTGGTACATTTTAATGTCTCAAAACTCAGTTAACACATTTGATTCAGTTGTGTTATGCAGCTTATTTATCCTGTGAGAAACTAAAGAACAGCTTTGTACAGGGTGGCCCAAAACTGATACTTACTGATGCTTTTAAATCCTATAATTCTTAAGTTATACTCACCAACTTTTAGCAGTAGATAAACTAAACCTTCTGAGATTTTTTGTCAATATATATGATTATAATTGTTCACTTACACCTGAACTTGTCACTACTTAAACTAATAATGTTCTTAAGTGTCCTCCACTTTCGTTTTCGCCCTGAACAGCCCGATCCAACACACTTTGCAGAACATTTTCAGCATTTCCGGGCTTATGTCTCTTATTTGATCCTCGATATTATGTTTTAAGTCGTTTATTAAGTTGTCTGAGGTTTATTCACAAACACCTTTTCTTTAAGATTGCTCCACAGGAAGAAATCGGGACTAGTCAGGTCTGTGGAGATCACATACTGCCCCCTGTCTTTGAAAAACACTTATTATTCCTTTAATGGCGTTTACACCCGTGGCGTCTCTGGTGTTAAAATGTCGAGTTTGACCCGTGTGACTCAAAGTTCCACTGTACAATGAGGGTTCGTTCCTCGGTGCTGTATTTGCTCAGATTAATGTCGGAAGGGTCGTTCTAAATGCTCTGGAAAAATGAAACAAAAAGATTTAGAAATGAAAGAGTTATGAATTTGTCAGTGACTTTTGGACCACTCTGTGTTACAGTTCAAACATTATGAGACCTCCTGGGCCCACATCAGTCAGTAAATACACTCACCTGAAGGATTATTAGGAACACCATACTAATACGGTGTTTGACCTCCTTTCACCTTCAGAACTGCCTTAATTCTATGTGGCATTGATTCAACAAGGTGCTGATTCATTCTTTAGAAATGTTGGCCCATATTGATAGGAGCATCTTGCAGTTGATGGAGATTTGTGGGATGCACATCCAGGGCATGAAGCTCCCGTTCCACCACATCCCAAAGATGCTCTATCGGGTTGAGATCTGGTGACTGTGGGGGCCACTGTAGTACAGTGAACTCATTGTCATGTTCAAGAAACCAATTTGAAATGATTCGAGCTTTATGACATGGTGCATTATCCTGCTGGAAGTAGCCATCAGAGGATGGGTACATGGTGGTCATGAAGGGATGGACATGGTCAGAAACAATGTTCAGGTAGTCCGTGGCATTTAAACGATGCCCAATTGGCACTAAGGGACCTAAAGTGTGCCAAGAAAACATCCCCCACACCATTACACCACCACCAGCCTGCACAGTGGTAACAAGGCATGATGGATCCATGTTCTCATTCTGTTTACGCCAAATTCTGACTCTACCATTTGAATGTCTCAACAGAAATCGAGACTCATCAGACCAGGCAACATTTTTCCAGTCTTCAACTGTCCAATTTTGGTGAGCTCGTGCAAATTGTAGCCTCTTTTTCCTATTTGTAGTGGAGATGAGTGGTACCCGGTGGGGTCTTCTGCTGTTGTAGCCCATCCGCCTCAAGGTCATGCGTGTTGTGGCTTCACAAATGCTTCCTCGGTTGTAACGAGGTTATTTCAGTTAACGTTGCTCTTCTGTCAGCTTGAATCACTCGGCCCATTCTCCTCTGACCTCTAGCATCAACAAGGCATTTTCGCCCACAGGACTGCCGCATACTGGATGTTTTTCCCTTTTCACACCATTCTTTGTAAACCCTAGAAATGGTTGTGCGTGAAAATCCCAGTAACTGAGCAGATTGTGAAATACTCAGACCGGCCCGTCTGGCACCAACGACCATGCCACGCTCGTAATTGCTTAAATCACCTTTCTTTCCCATTCTGACATTCAGTTTGGAGTTCAGGAGATTGTCTTGACCAGGACCACACCCCTAAATGCATTGAAGCAACTGCCATGTGATTGGTTGATTAGATAATTGCATTAAGGAGCAATTGATCTAATTTAATCCTTTAGGTGAGTGTAGTCTCATTATATCCAGATAAAGAACCAAAACAGAATATCGGCTGAACTAATGTCATGGTTCTGCAAATTTTCCTGGATTTGAGCTGATATTTGACACCAGCATCAGCATCAGTGCATCCCTAACTGAGACAAACATACACGCCTGGGCTGAATGATTTGTATTGTATTGCAGTTTATGTTTTTAAATTAAGACAGAACGCACATTGTAAACTGGTCATGAACATAAACTAATACAAGAATCATGTTTGTAGAGATCTGCTCAACTACAAGATAAGATGGGATATTTAGTTACTTGCAGAAAACACAGCTTTACTAACATAAAAGTGACCATTTAAACGGCAATGTGAACGCGTCAATCCACTGTTATGTCCTCAGACCAGAGTAAAATGGTTGTGTTCTACGTGTGCGTGGTTTAGTGAGAACCTCGCACCGAGCGGGGCTGTGGCGTCTGCATCCGTTTGTCACTTCACACAGAAAACGCTGAGAGTGCAAGAGTGTTTTATCACCTCTTCACTTTAATTTTATCAGGGTTAAAAAGAACTGTCAGCGTAAAACAAATGAGTTTTCGGACACATACATATGCAAAACGATTATTGTTGCGTTATAAATAGAGTCACGGTAACAAAGGCTGACGATACCACCTGCAGCGGCTCAGAAAACCTGCACAATCCATCAAAAATCTGTCACATATAACGCAATCTGTCTGAAATGAGTTCTCTCTGGTACCGGAGCGACACATGGTGCAGCTTTTTCAGGGTTATTTTTGATCTAAAGTTGGATTGTGGGTCGTTTTTGTTGAACATCTGAGGCCCACTCGACCCAGGGGAACATTGTGACTCGCAGTAAAGCAGCAAATCAAATCTAACTACACGTTTTTACACTGGTGAGGAGCAGATAAAGTGGAAAATGTTTGTGGAGAGAGAAAGAGAAGCAGAGAGAGAGCAGAGAGATGCACAGAGAGAGAGAGAGGGGGAGGGAGAGAGAGAGCGAGAGAGAGAAGGCAGAGAGAGGGACAAACAGAGGCAGAGAGGCATGCACAGAGAGAGAGAGGGAGGGGGAGGGAGAGAGAGAGCAAGAGAGAGAAAGCAGAGAGAGGGAGAAAAAGGAGAGAGAGACATGCACAGAGAGAGACAGAGAGAGAAAGAGAAACAGGCAGAGAGAGACAAGGAGAGAGAGAGCGAGAGAAAGAAAGCAGAGAGAGGGAGAAACAGAGGCAGAGAGAGACATGCACAGCGCGAGAGACAGAGAGAGAAAGAGAGAGAGAGTGAGAGAGAGAAAGCAGAGAGAGGGAGGGAGAAACAGAGGCAGAGAGATGCACAGAGAGAGAGAGGGGGGGAGAGAGCGAGAGAGAGAAAGCAGACAGCGGGAGAAACAGAGGCAGAGAGATGCACAGAGAGAGGGGGAGGGAGAGAGAGAGAAAGCAGAGAGAGGGAGAAACAGAGGCAGAGAGAGACATGCACAGAGAGGGAGGGGGAGGGAGAGAGAGAGCGAGAGAGAGAAAGCAGAGAGAGGGAGACAAAGGGAGAGAGAGACATGCACAGAGAGAGACAGAGAGAGAAAGAGAAACAGGCAGAGAGACAATGAGAGAGGGGGAGGGAGAGAGAGAGAGAGAGAGAAAGCAGAGAGAGGGAGAAACAGAGGCAGAGAGAGACATGCACAGCGAGAGAGACAGAGAAAGAGAGAGAGAGTGAGAGAGAGAAAGCAGAGAGAGGAAGAAACAGAGGCAGAGAGAGACATGCACAGAGAGAGAGAGACAGAGAGAGAAAGAGAGAGAGAAAGTAGAGAGAGAGGGAGAAACAGAGACAGAGAGAGATGTACAGAGAGAGAAAGACAGAGAGAAAGCAGAGAGAGAGGGAGAAACAGAGGCAGAGAGAGACATGCACAGAGAGAGGGAGAGAAAGAGGGAGAGAGAGAGAGAGAAATAGAAGCAGAGAGGGAGGCAGAGCGAGAAAGAGAAGCAGAAAGAGAGAGAAAGAGACAAAGAGAGAGATGCACACAGAGAGAGAGAGGAAGTGAGAGAGAACTAGAATCAGAGAGGGAGAGAGAGGGCGGCAGGGAGAGAAAGAGAAGCAGAGAGAGGGAGAAGCAGAAAGAGAGAGACAGAGAGAGGGAGAGGGAGGGAGAAATAGAAGCAGAGAGGGAGAGAGCGAGAGAGAGGGGGCGGCAGAGAGAGAAAGAGAAGCAGAGAGAGACAGAGACATCATTTTCACACATGGATTGTCCACCACAGAGTCCAGACCTTAACCCCACTGAGAATCTTTGTGCTGGAGAAGCTTTGTGCAGCGTCAGACTCCACCAGCATCAATGCAACATCTTGGTGGAAAATTAATGCAACACTGGATGGAAATAAATCTTGTGACATTGCAGAAGCGAAATCGAATACAATGCTGCACCGAATGTGTGACGTAATCAAAGCTAAAGGTGGAACAACCAAACATTAGAGTGTGTGACCTTTTTTTTTTTTTGGCCAGGCAGTGTATTTTTACTGACAGGAAACAACTCGGGCGTTGTTCATTTGTAATTTAAGTGATCACCTGCTCAGTTACTAGAACAACAAAGACAAAATATGCAAAGGACTTGGAAAACTAGTTAAAACACAAATAACAAACAGGATGGTTAAAGTTATTTTAGACTTAGGGATGATGGTATTAACAAAAACACAAAAGATATAGCAAAGGAATAGAATTATTACTTGCAAATGTTGGAAATAGACTAGTAAATGACATAAAAGAGCCAAAAAATAATCCTATGGAAACTAATAATATGGTCAGTACAAATGTGTTTTTATTGAAGGATTGGACAGATCCTGGTGTTAGTAAAAAAAAATACAGTTACAGGCTGCCTCACTAGTTACAAATACAGTTGATGTATTTTAAACTGGGACAGTTCCAAACAATATGAAAGGTGATAAAATAATTCAGATTATTCAAAAGTGGAGACCGTCATTCATTATGTAACTATAGACCATCTCATTGTCACTATGAGGAAATGAGGAACAATCTAGTTTCAGGGCGGGGCATCCACCCAACTGCTCTAATGTATTTAGTGAACAATACTGCATCTGCAACAGATAAGAAATACACAAGGTGTTTTCACAGACTTTTTATACAATTAATCATAAAACATACTACTACATACTTAATTAATTAAATTAAATTAAAAAAATATGTCTTTAGAGGAGCCACTTGTTCTTGGTTGATGACAGGTATCACTGTGTGCACTTTAAGAATGAAAAGTCAGAAATGTGCAGAATGACACGTGGGATGCTCCAGGGTTTATGATGAAGATTTTTATTTTAAATATAAAATACCTGTGTAAAATGTTGTGTATATGCTGACGACACCTTATACTGCTCTGGAGAAAATCTGCACCAGATTCTCACAAATGTAACAAGAAAACTTCACAAAATTAAACTATGGTTTGATGCAAACATGTCACCTTTAAACATTACTAAAACCAAATATATTATAATAATATATACTTCCATACCATTTCTTGGAATAATAATAATAATAGATCACACATTATCTTAAACAACACATAACACCTGCACAGTCCAAACTGTCAACGATTAATGTTTAAAGGTTTATCAAATCTGCATTAGATTTTGTTCTCTGCATAACCACATTTGACATATCACATAGAAATTTGACAGATTTCCCACTCATCAAATCTAAAGCCCGTTTTTAGTTCACAAAAAAAGCATTAGGATTGTCAATCGTTCCTCGTATAAAGCACTTAAATTCTTTGATCTAGTCAGTCTGTATTATGTCTGTATAAAGTTAGAAAACAACTGGTACCAGCAAAAACACTGTTTGTTTTAAATCAAGGAAAGATGCATTTAAAATACAAACGGTCAGAACTAATGTGAAAAAAAATGTTTCTGTTCAACGGCTGATGGGTGATCTTAAGAGGAATAACTCTATTTTTCACTTTAAAATGTTCAAAACAATGATATGTAACAAATCTAAGAATGAAGTTTAAGTCGTGTATGTGAAAAACTCTCCTCTGTGCTGCAGACTGTCAGAAAAAATAACACAAGTGGTGAAGCAGTCGAGTACGATGAAGAAGTGGACAGAACAACAGACTCAACACTGTGTCCAGTCACTTGAACAAAGCCAGAGACAACTACAGGGAAACATGGTACTTTTTAATCAATTTAACATAAACAAATATAAACCGATGAATTAAGAAGTATTAATTATTTTCAAGTTATGCTGCAGAGCTCATATAAACTCTATGGCAGGACTCAAAAATGCTATGATTTGGGCGATGAAGAAAACATTTAATAAGAGGAATTGCTGTTTTGAAGATATAAGCAGTATTTAAGTATCACTACTGCCAAAAACAATAATGTATCTGTTTATAAAAATTGATTAATATAATCAATATTAACCCCTTGAGACGTGGGTCACTGTTGCCTTTGTAGACTGAAAATGGCTAAACTTTTGACTCACTTACTGACAAACATTCAAAAGTTACTGCTGTGTTGTAGGTGAAGGCGCAGCGTGGACTCCTCGACAAACTGCAGGCCCTTGAAGGAGGTCTGGAGCAGTTGAGGAGTCAGCAGGAGCGGGCCGTGTGCAGTCAGGCCGAGCGGCTCAAAAACACAGAGACCGGACTCAGTAACAGGACAGAAGCGCTAGAGAAGATCCTCCATCATGAAGTGCAGCTGCTCAAACACAACTACCACAAAGGTCTGTCTGCCGCACACTGTCAGGAGCAGACAAACACAGAGCGCATCTGTCCAACCAAACACTACGTCAGGGAAAATGTATGTGCTCATAATATAAAGGCTTCAAATACTTTAAAGACTTATAAATACCTAAAACACTAAAAATAATCCAGGTCGTTTTATAGCTACTGTATGTACTGGCCATTCTTGTGTGCACTCATTCCTTATGAATATAACAAAACATAATATGGAGCAATAATTTACATCCACAGCCCTGGTTTCCTACAAATTTATAAGAAAGAAGCGAGTTTCATTTTGTGCAGTCCCTTAACCTTCAAGTCTGTTCTACATGAAGAGTTGGATAATACAAACTCAATATGCACTCAATGACCTTCCTCACACCACAGTCTTTGCATTTGGACCCAGAAAAAAACTGATTTGTAGAAACGACCCCTAAAGGAAACAGCGTATTAAAGATATAAAGTGTATGAGATTTGTTTTATCCTGTATCCTCCGTGGCCTGGCAGATGCTCATGGAGCAGGAGGCTCAGTGTTGGGCGTCTGTGGCAGCGTCAGAGCAGAGCCAACTCAAAACTCATTCCCTCCCGAGTCCTGGCAGTAGATCTCCAGGCTTTCACTCACACTCTTCATACGAGCAGGCCAAAGGCTGCCTCACTAAATAAGAGCAGAGTTAAACTGCTCAGTATATCACCCCACAGCCAAAGCTCTGTTCAGCCGGGCCATCCATCCTTCACTCTGCCCTCAGAGCAGAATGAGGACATGGAGAATATGCTATGCATAATTGATACGTGTCGTAAATATTCTATTCGCTGTAGGACAGAGATATGTAATGTCCCGTCCCTGTAACTGCAGGCGTCAAAATCAAACTGAAGATGAATTATCATTTAATATTAATGTTCTTTTTCTAGTTTTGTGTTCTCATCAGGCAGGTTATAACATTTTATCGAGCAAGGATTATAAAAAGAGTTTGTATTAAAATAACTGATACATTAAAGGTGAACCATGTAACTTTGCTGTGAGTCTGCTCGGTGCTTGTCTCCATGGAGATGTTGTTGCTTTAAGTTGAATGTTAAACTAATAGGGCATTAAATGTGTATTTAACAGACAAGAAGATGATGTCACCAGGCCACATAACTGGTCAGATCTGTGGAGAGGCAACTATACTCACAGTAGATTGTATGTTTTTAACACCCGTATTTGAAAAGAGTATGATTAATGTTTAATGCCATACTGTGGAACATTTTACGTAAAACAGCTCCATGAAGATATAGTGGACCCCCTCACCAGTGAAAGTTACAAGGTGCACCTTTAAACTGAAAACATTTGACACTTGTATGTGTTTTCTTTAGGGTTCACGTCTGTGCACGACGCCATTGAGACGCTGAAGGAAGTAACAGACCTCAAATCTCGCCTGGAAAAAGGAAAAATTCAAAAGAAACTCAACCACATTTGTGAGAAAGTTGCAAAGCTGAGTCATGTGTAAATCTAACACAGCACACACGATCTGACTTGAGGAAAAACCTGGAGCAGCAGTGGACTCTAGTGGAGAGCCCAAAACACACCGTGTCAAGATCATGAAAAAGTAAAGACTCTGATCATTCTGAAAACGACATGACGCACGTGAAATAAATATGTATATTTTTATCTGTGTTCATGTAAAAGATGTCATTGCTTTACCTGGAACGCACAGTAAAGCATAGAACATGTCCAAATGAATAGAGAGACCACCAGGCCAAGTTACGGACCAGATTTGTGGAGAGGAGAGCCCACTCAGAATACTTCTAGGTATTTTGGCAATTAAAATATCTGTGATTAAATAAAAGTAAAATAAGTTTATTGCCAAACTGTGGAGCATTCGAGAGTGGAGCTTTCCAGGCAAAGCAATGGCATCTCCATGGAGACGAGTCGATAGCATAGACTCAGAAAAGTTACATGGTGCACCTTTTATGCTAGAAAAAATAAATGTTACTGTCACCTACCAAACATTATTATAATATATCCAGTTCATGGTGAGAAGGTAGTCTCAAAGAACTGCCAAATTCTGCAGGTAGAAAACATAGAAAGTCATCTACAAGGTAGGCACTAGAGGGCAGTGTTGAGTTTTGGCTAATGCATTACTAAAAAGTTCTGTAGATTATTAATTCCAACACATGAAGGGTTATTTTGTGAGCAGCTAATGGGATAAAAGTCTTATTGAATAGCTTATTTGGTAAAACAAATATAAACAATTCAAAACACTTCAAATTGACATTTTTAATAGCAAAGAAATGCTTCGTTCAAGTCAAATCCTTCACACAACAGCAAAGTAAAACTTGACTCATTTCAAACAATTACTATGGCAGGTCTAACAGAACATTTTTAAAATACAACCAAAGACCTCTTTTCTTCAAAATGTTAAGTACACAATTAAAGGTTTATATTGATCAAAACATACAGAGTGAAGTAGTTCCACCGAAGACATTTCAAACAAGATTAGTGTCTGATAGAAACATAACATTCATTTTTACAATAAAAATATTTGCACAAAAACATCAAAAGAAAAGGCTCAAGGAATAAGGAAAGCGTCAAAAATATAAATGTTTCATTTTTTTCGATATAGTCACAAATCACGGTTGTGGCAACACATCTCTTAAAATTTTACAGAAATGAAAAAGCGTCCCCCCCCACCATGCCCCCGCCCCTCTTTGATTGTGTTCATTTTCATAGAGCAAATCTGCAACAAGTCCCCCACTAAACAAAAGCTGCACATCAAATCTTGGATATCAAGACTATCAAAAAGGCACAGACAGACAGGTTGCACATAGAGTCAGCAGAAGCTTAAAACAACTAATCCCAGGTTTATAGTGCCCTCCCACTGAACACGGAAAAGACTATCTACAGACCAGTCAAGTCCCGGCAGGCACCTCGGATTACAAGCCCCAACTACTGTAGAAGTGCATTTCAAATGGACACGCAGGTGTACTGTCTAGAGCAAAGGTGAGGAGAATTAGAGACACTTCAACCTGAAACCTCACGTCAGATGAACTTGGTAAGAGCAAAGTCATTTTTGAAAAAAATACATTTGTCAAAAATGGCATTACGTGCAACAAGATAAAACACGACTGGGCAAACTTCCAGTTTTACAGTAGCTTCCCAAGTTAAACCACAGAAAATTGAATCTGAAAACCTTGGACATGCTGTAAAGACACACCTGAAAATTCAGTATACTTTAAATGGACACATAATTATTTTCAAGTAATTCATTCAAATTACTTTAAACAGTAGAAGATTTACATCATTTCTTCTTTGTGCAAAATGCCAATTTACATGATTGCATGAAAATTCATGAAGGTTTCAAATGGTTCATTTTAAATGATTTAGACTTCATTTTAATCCAATACAAATATTCCCCTTTACAAAATTATTTTGCATTAAACCAACAACTCATATCTGAATAAACTTATTTTGTAAATACAGAATGCAGAGGAAACAAAACCAACAGTTCTTAAAAGTTACGATGTTCATCTGGAACATGTAATGAAGTTGGGAGGGAAAAATGAAGATCATAAATAGATTTTTTAAAATAGCTTTTAACTGAGGTCAAATTTGACCATTTTATTACTAAGTGCTTGAATTTCATAGAACTGAGTTTTATTTATCAGTTTGTTAAGATGTATTTTTTGCATTTCGCTGTTTCAAATGAAAAATAGGAAAAAACTGAATTGATGACGTACCAAAAGATCAGGAAATACACAAGCTGATTCATTTAAAGATGTACAGAAATATTCTCACTTCAAAATGTGTAATTACAATTTTTTTGTTAAACAGTCTTCAATTAGCAGTCAAGAGCTGTGAAAATGTGGTACTGCCCATTTTCTACTTGGTACTGACACTCAGCAATAATCGTAAATTGATGTGCAAAGTTACTTCATTTCACTCAAATACAGAAAAAAGGTTTTGTAATTGGCATTACTATATATATATGTATATATGTATATGGTTATTCTCCTTTTACAAAAAGATTTACATGCAAACCTTAAAAAGAGAGGGAACTGTTTTTGTATTACAACAAAGACAAAATGAAGCAAAAGAGGACAAAAGCACCATGTGATCGGAAAGTGTGATATACCACAAAGGTAGAACTAAAAGAGCGCAGGCACTCCGCGATGGGCTGGCCCGGCTTGAGTGGCACTTAACATTGTCGTCTTTGTATACAGAGCTTATAACAGTCATGCAAAGAGCACAGTAGAATTCCAACAAGGTGGAAAAGAAACTGAAAAAGAGACTGACAGAAAAGAACAAAAGGGAGGCACGACCATGTTTTTGACATACAAACTTTTCTCTGAATCAAACCTCACACGATGTACACACTGCTCGGAAAGAAGCAAGCAGACAGGTTTCATGGCCAAGGCAAAACCCACAGCACGAGCCTAGTTGTTGTTTACTTGATTTTCCATTAACTTCACTTCATGTGAAAGTCAATACAAAAACAAACAGGGGCATTTGAATAGATACTCAAATAAAGCAGTCGCATAGATACTCCCGATTCATCTTCTAAATGCACTTTCCATTAAAATATTTAAGACTTTTATGTTATATATAATATACGTTTCTATTTTTGTGTATACATTTGATTTGGGGCATTCTTGTGTGTCAAGGATTTAAAATACATAAACTATGATAAAACAGACAGCTTTTGAAGAGTGAACCCTCTTCAGAAATGGCTTTTGGCCCATGAGGTCTCTGGCTAACTCTGACTTGTTGCATAAATCGGTTGGTTTTCCTGTAAACAAGAAAATATACATCCTCCATTGGGACAGTGTGACAGGTAATGAAATACTAAAGATACATGATCGAGTAGCGTTGCTCGCTTGTTTAAGTCACCACAGCACAACAGCTAGTTTATGACTGCACTAAACAAAAGAGTAACAGGGAATAGCCAGAGCCACACAGCCTTTGACACACGCAGACAATGGTTGATCGTGGCTTTGAAACAAATACCACCCAGAACTGCAACCTGTGATATGACCCTCTCCTCCCCTCACCTCCAACAGAGTCAAACAAAATGACTGATGACTGATTTGTCGAGTCCGGTCGCCATTCCTGAGCAAAGTGAACTTGACACGCGAGACCCAAGGGATCCAGATGATTTGGACAACGAAAGAGGAAATGAAGGTTTAACCAAAAGTTACAGCAATGTAGTAGAGAGGGGGAGGAGCAGTGGCAATCCAGAGGCCAGTCCACAGATCCCTCTGGAAGAACAATCACAGACATGTAACATGACAACACACTGTTCATCCTTCTACATTATATTTCATTATACTTTGTAATAATATGCAACTGTTATGTGTCCCACAGTGGAGTGAAATCCTGCAGTGGATCTGCACGTACATTTTACTCACTTTTTCAAAAATTAAGAGTTTAAAGGCACAGAAGCTTATCAGCTTGTGGCATCTTATTTCCATTAATGCAGTTGTTTTCAGTTTTCTGATAACTTAATGATTTATAAAGTATCAGGGACAGTTTTTAGTGGTCATTAGTTAGCACATAGCTGATTAGCCCCCAGAAGTTTTCAAACTTGTATTGATTTCCTGAAAGCCTATGGGAAAAATAAAGATTTACTTCTGAAAACTCAAAGCGGGCGGTTAATGTTGAGCTCCATGAGGCAATTAAGAATAATGAGATGCAAACAAAAAAAACAGAACAAAATAAATCCATAAAAAAGGCACGTAAAGAGAAATAAGATATTACTAACTTAAGATAGACTGACAAAGCTTATAAAAATGTGACTGACCTGTGAAGGGTGTTAGGACCTAAAGCCCGGTTGGAAACGTGCCGTCTCTTCAAAGATGAGCTCCTTTAGTGTCTCTTTGGGTAAATCATCTAGCTCCATGTCAAATTTAAATGGTGCCTCAGCAACTGGCTGCACAGAAATATATAAAAAGTAAGAACTTTGCCAGCGTAACACATTTTCAGAGTTAAAATAAAGTCCACACCTCATCTGTGGGATCATAGTACTGTTCCAAGTAGGGATGTGCTAGAGCCTCCTCCACCTCAATCCTTTTGTGAGGGTTAAAGGTCAACATTTTGTCCAGCAGATCCAAGGCTGTAACACAAAAACTGTTAGCAACTGTCCTTTGCACTCAGTCATTACATCATTGAACCAGCAGAGGGCTCCACTGTCATACACTGATATACACAATACCTGTCTGGACTTGTGAAACATTTTATTTTACACATCTGACCTTTAGGGTCGGCATTGGGAAAGAGGCGATTCCAGGGAACTTTGCAACGCAGAGGCAGCGATAATAAGTAGTTTCTTGCTTTAATGTTGATGATGCAATTGAGATCTTCTTGAGAAGGAGAGCCCAGAATCCCTAAGAAATTGATAAATAATGTAAAAACAGTTATGTTTGAAAGCCCAAAAAGCTATAACATTAACATTCAAATATTAATTGTTACTTAAATGCATGGCATGTATAATTTTTACCCAGTATGTGGTTAAGTTGATCCAGGTAGTGCTTTCCAGGGAAAATTGGCCGATTGGATAACATCTCTGCCAGAATGCAGCCAACTGACCAGATGTCTATGGACTTGGTGTAGCCCTAAAATTACAAAACATTACAATTATAACTATGATTAAAAACATCTTGCTTTGTCTGAAAATGAGTTTGCGTACCTTGGAGTTGAGCATGATCTCGGGTGCTCTGTACCAGCGTGTGGCTACATACTCTGTGAGGAAACCGGTGTGGTCGTGGTCAGGGTCAGCCACACGGGCCAAACCAAAATCACAGATCTACAAAATAAACAAAAACAAATCCACTTTGAGTAGGCTTGTATCAAGGGAGCACTGTTATAGCATGGTTGAAAATTCAAAGTAAAATTTTCATTGATTGATGCAAGATGGAGTGAGCCTGTATTGTTGCCTGTCAGTTTTCAGCTTCCTCCCTCATCTCACCCAGTTCTGTTCTTATTAGTTCTTATTAGCCATTATACTCTGGGTCATACATGCAGGGTTAAAAATGTCACCCATTGTCTCACATAGCAGTGTCTCACATAGCAGACATAACTCATGGAGACAACTCGTGCAAAAATAACTAATCTTTTCTTAATAAAAGCTTAATCATATTTGAATTTTACTCGTAATTGTATGGCCAATCTCATCGATTCACAAAAAGACAAAGTTTAGTACTTCCATGTTTTAATCCAATTATCTTGTTTGGTTGTGAACCTCACTTGGAGCCGTGCTGCACCAGCCCCAGACCCCACTGGGAGCCAGAACCCTCCAGGGTCAGACCTTCAAACTTTACACAGTGGAGACACTTGCAGCCTGTTCCCTCCAAAGTGAACCAGTGGAAATGAGGCTATACAGTCTGTGCTTGGGGCATGGAAAACCAAATCGGCTGGAGGGAGCTGCATCAAACTCTCTCAAAAGAGAGTATCACTTTGAACAGGAGTCAGTACTCAGCCCTTTTAGATCAATATTACAATTGTAATAATGTAACAATGAGAAAAGTGTAAAATTATGATGTACGTGTTTTAGTTTAATACTAAATACCCAAAAGAGCATAACATGTCTACTTTAAAGCAAAACAAATGCTTTGACCTTGAGATCACAGGTGGTGTTGAGCAGAAGGTTGGAGGGCTTTAGATCGCGGTGCAGGACGTTGGCGGAGTGGATGTATTTGAGGCCTCGTAGAATCTGGTATAGAAAGTAACAGATGTGATCGTTGCTCAGGTGCTGGGTTTTGAGGAGCTTGTACAGGTCAGTTTCCATCAGGTCCTGGACAATATAACTGCACAAAGTTCAGGAAATAATCCGACAATGTAAATCTTTGTTCATACCAGGAACAGTCGATGCTTTAACAGTACAGGCTGGAGATAAGGCCGCACTATTTAAATATTTTTGGGAAAAAAAAGGTCAAATATTTTCTTAAAATTTTTTCTTACATGTATTGCGTCTGTGATTAGATTTATGTTATATTTAAAAAGTAAAATGCTGTTCATAGTTCACACTGTAAACAACTCCACAAGAATTAATATTTAAGAGACTGAAATATGAACTGCTGTAAGAATCCCATGAATTTCAGAACAGGTTTGTAGAGTTGACAATTACAGGAACAAGACTTTCTTAAAAAGACAGGGCATTTTATTCTCTGCTGGGAACTGTAATATACTCAAGTCCATTTACCTTTTATTCATCTTATTCATGCTGCTTTGTTCATAGGTCAGAGCCACTTGTTGTACATAATAGTGTTGTAGATTTATTTTATTGCAGTGTTGTGTTCAAGTTTATTTTCTAATATTTATCTAGATTTTTAAGTGCCTATTTCTACTCTCTTGCTGTTCTTAAACTGTGCATTGCAACAGTGGAATTTCCCCATTGTGGGACAAATAAAGGTTGTCTTCTTATATAATTGTAGCCTTTGTAATTTAATAACTGTGCCAGCTGAAATTATTTAGATTCTGTTGTGATGTTTTGTGCAGCCCGAGCGGGAAATATATCAAATTGATAATTAATTGGAAAAAATGCTGAACTTGAATGTCAAGTATAATCTTATGAAATACATTTTAAAAAGGTCAGATTAAAATAATGAATAAAGCAAACTTGCAATGTAATCTCTCAAATAAGGGTATGGAGCGATATTTTTGCACTTTTGTGGATAATTTTACAATCTAATACTTACCATTACAAGCACTTTTTGCACATTTCTGATGCACTGTCAAAATGTTGTTAGAATATTGTCATCAAGATAATTAAAAAAATAAAAATAATATTAATAAATAATAATTTGTGCCAGTATAACATCCCTATTAACAAACTAAAGTAAGGGTTGAATCAGGATTTAAACAGAAGATTCATTTGTGTAAAACATACACAACAATGTGCAAGATTTAACAGTTGGCTGCTAGGCTACAGTGAACAGGAAGCCTGCCAAAAGCAAGAGGACAAGTGGCTATTATGTAACAAAAAGCCCCTCTTCAACAGTAACCAAACATCAGTGACAATGTACTATCTGAATAGATCAGGGGACACTTAACAATGTTTGTTCAGAAACATCAGCTGTGACGTTTTAACAAGGCAGAAGGATACACGTCCTTCATCTGGTCAATGGAGGGAGCGCGGATGATGTCGTTGATTCCAATGATGTTCTCGTGTTTGAAGCGCAGAAGGATCTTGATCTCTCGGAGCGTGCGCTGGCAGTATGTCTGGTGCTCGAAGGGGCTGATTTTCTTGATAGCAACACGGATTTTGTTGTCCCGGTCATAAGCAGAGCTGAAAGGCACAAGAAAAACAATGGGTTAAATTATCAAATGAAAATGTAATAAGATACAAGAGCGTACTTTATTGTCTCTCCTTACACTAGTCTGTTCTAAATATACATAGGAACATTCAGTTGTAGAGGAAGATGGTGGTGCCAGCAGACGGCGTACAAAGCAGTGTTTGGCCCTTGTTAGAAGACACTACCTCCTCCACAGTGTGGGAATGCAGCCCAAGTGCTGAGACGTCTGCTTTACTGTATGTATCTGGCACTATCGTGCAGTAGAGAGTACGCTTTACAAATACTGTACATTGGAGCTGCTCGTACACAAAGATGGTAATTCACACCTGCCATGTGATCATTGCATAAGTGAGAAACAGGACAGAAGAAACCCATTTTTACTTTCACATTCAAAAACGTACAGGTATGTTATTATAACCAACCAACCAACCTGACTGAACAGCTCCCACTTACAATGAGAAAAGAAAAGAAAAGGTGTCGCTATGGAGATGGGGTGTAGAGACTGCAATGTAAACACAAGTGTGTCCGCCTTCAGAAAAAGGAAATATGAGTGACCTTCTTCCATTTGTATCAGCCCTGTGCTCCTGTGTGTGTGTATTTGTGTGTGGACTGTGTGGGAGGAAACAGCTCTCCATGTAACTGTTACAACAGAAGTTTCTCATGCTCAGAACAGAGACAAGGCCTTTCCCCAAAATCACACCTACTCCACACAAACTCAGCATGTCACGTCAAAAGAGCTTTTACTCTATCGACAACTCAGTCAGTTTAGTTCTGGACTCTGGCTGACCATTTTTTTCTATAATTATTATTTTTAAATCTTTTAAATTTGTATAAAAATGGACAAATACACCCCACATTTTCTGATGTGCGGCAGTGTAAAGCCAAGCCCAGGACGCTCACAGCAGGCTTTTGTGGTGCCTGTGTCTTATCTACACAATCTTTACAGCTGATAAGAGCCATGCAAATGCTGGTGCACAGTTTGGACCTGTACAGCTGTGGGAGCATGCTCAGAGCGCACTGCAGGAGTACAGGGGGCAGGGTTTCCATGGAGACCACAATACAAGGCCTCATACTGCAGCCGCACAGTTATGCAACAGCCTGCTCTGTTTCCATGGCAAAGTTCAAGGGGGTGAAAGCCCACATTTAAGGGCAGCTGCATTAAAAAAATATGTGATATGTGCATCTCTCCAATAACTAAAGACAAACTTTACTGATCCGAAATCACTGGGACAATTATATGGATACAGTAGTTCAAAAATACAAGATAAAAACGACATCTCATTAGAGTATATGGTGATATGAAATTCTTATTCCACAGAGACATAAGGTCGTCACTCAGGGTCATGGTTAAGATTGTCCCTCAAAAGAAAACTGTAGGAGAAGTTTGGTCATTAAGAATCACATGCATATTGTACATATAACAGGTTGCTCCAATATAGTCTGGTGTCACAAACACAGTACCAGAAATATATAATTTATAAATGATATCCTATGATGTCCATTCTAACTCAACATAACAAAAACAAGCAAAAGGATTTTATATTTACAACCTGAACTAATGGTTTGCTCTGTGTCCTGTCCAATGATAACTTAAATATGACGGCCAGGACTAACTGGAACACACAAAGACTGAATTAAAGAGATCTCTTAATAATAGAGCAAACTAAGGAGGAATCAAGTCTAGTCTTTAATGCATCAAAACTAAACAGGGAAAAGTGCCAGAGAAAAAAGGTTTTTCTTCTCTCTAGGCCTGTCACAATAACATGATAAATAGCAGAATGAAATGCAACAAATAAATAGCAGAATGAACAAATTTGAATGAAAAATTTACTTATTCATCCCTCTACAGCTCAAATCTTATTGTATTACAACAAAAATAACAAAAATCTCCACGTTATTGCAAAGAAAATCTACACACGCCAAATATTGAGCCCAAAAAAAAAAAAGTTTGCTGTAGCTTTCTAGCGTGATCTGCAGCCATCCATTCAGGGGCAGCGCTGCACTTTTCTTGTGTCGTAGTGGCAGCAGAAATCATCGACACAGTTTTCAAAAAGTCAACAGGCTTGTTTCTGCTATTAAACTGTTTCAGATGAATATTGTCCATAATCTAAAATAATGATGCACAGATGTCATAGATTATAATTATACAGCAGACAAAAGGAGGATACGTCTTCTTTAATTATAAGTTTGCTGCTGCATTGCACTGGGTGACTAATCATAATTTTGATTATGATCAAATAATTACGATTATTCCTTTTTTCCATAATAGAGCAGCCCTAGTGTTAGATTTACACACTGCATTTGGACAAGGTACTCTCACTCGCACTTTAGAAAAGGACTCAAAAACAGCACCACTCAGAGCTGTTCAGTCTGAACACTGCGGCCCAGGCAGAACAATATTCTGGTCTAAAAAAAGACGACGAGAGGATGCGTGCAAGCTGATCACATTAGACAGTGCTGCTACAAAGTCATTACTTTATAAACCATTTTAGCGTCATATTAAGCACTAATGCAGATTTTTCAGCATGAGATGATTCGTGAATGCCTAAACGCACAGAAGCTTTGATTTCCAATGCAACAGTGTGCGCGAACGTCTCACATCCTTCCTAACCCTGAAGTCATCACGCTCGTCTTGGTTGCTACGCTATAATCACACAAATTACATCGCCTCTTGAATTGCACAACAGGATTTCAGAGTGTCAAGGCTCTCATTCTCCTTCCTTCTCCCATTGGCTGCAACGTGGTGGTACTGATGTCAGAAACAGAAGGGTTGCCATGGAGACGGGCGCCACGGTGGCATTTCAAGAGGACGGCTCACGGCAGAATGAGGCTGAACACCGTCAGTGGCGCAGACAGGTCGAGCCGACAAAAGTCCAGCAAAATAAATGGCCAAATAAATAATAATAACTTCTGTGCTACAACCAATAAACAACTGATGATAATTTGTTCATTTTTTCTATATTACATTTACTATTTTTGGGTATTACAAATACAGCATTGGTCAATATTGTGTAGGAAGAGTTTGTCCATGTTCAAATGATAAAAAAATTAGGACTACTGACATAAATAGTGCATTTCTTGAAGGGTCAAAAGTCTTATAACGGCATCCATATCAGGAAACAAATGCGGCACCCATGAATACATTATGAATAGTGTGAAGTGTTAAGTGGGAATTATAATATTGTAATCAGGTACTATTTGGTTTGTTTCTATTAGCTGTTATTTTATGGTTCCAATAATCCCACTAATCCTGAAACTGAAACAACTTCGTAACAATGAACTCTCTACACTGTCTATTCTCTATTCTCTTCTCATCACCTCCTGACACATACAATAGTAATGTCAACATGACTGAAAAACACAGAGCATGTGCTTCCAGATCATACAAGTGAAACAACTTAACCTGTAAAACATATATAAATGCCTCTTATGTAGGCAAGCTCTTGAGTTTAGTGCCAAAAAGTAAAGTTCAGAATGAGGAAATAGATTCTTCTGCATAGGTTATTGTCCTCTGCTGTTTGAGATATCAGAATTAAGTGTATTTGAGATGCAGTGTTCTGAGGAGCAGCTGTCTTCATTTCTGTACCAAAGTGTGTATGACAGTTCTGTTGTGTCATTTAATAAACTTCATCAACCCTTGATCCAGTTGTTAAAGCATGTCATTGCAAGAATATTGCATAGTCTGATTCAGATTTGCAGAAGAAAGAAATTTACATTATCCAGGTTAAAGGTCTGCCATGATTGTGTACAACCCAAGACTTATTGCACTTCTTTATGTGGACAAGCTCTTGAGTTTAGTTAGCCAAAAAGTAAAGCTCAGAATGAGGAAACAGTTTCTTCTGGTAATCTGTTTTTCTGCCAAAAGAGTACACAACACCATTACAACAACAAAACCTTATCAGACTAGTATGCTAATGTCCAAAACATAATGTCCACTAGCTAAAATGTCTACATAGCTAGTACAATCCAAGGATAAGTCCACACAGCCCATTACCGGTGCAAGAAAAAAAAAACAAAAAAAAACACTGACAGCTTGTTGCATGCAAGTAGTAGTCTGCTGTAGCTGCAGAGCAAAACTTATGGGCTAAACTTGTGCGTATAGTTTGTTGTTCTGTACATTTGACATTTTATAAAACATGAAAAAAGCAGGACACTCCTGGTGATGTGGCGGAGCTAGCCGTTGGTTAGCAAACAAGGCTACATCTACAGAATTTGTGTGCATTTTGGCGTAGTTTTCGCCAATAAAACGACAGTGACAACAGAAGTGGATGTGTACAAAAGAGAGTAAAGCGTGTTTCATTACCACACCATCCCGTAGGCTCCCTCCCCGATGTAGGACAGGTTGCTGTAGCGAGGCCCGACGTCAAAGGCCTGCCCGCGGACCAGCTCCGTACCTGGCCCGGGGCTGGGGCCGCAGCCAGCAGGGGCAGACACCGCAGCCGTCGCCATTACGAGGACTAGCTTTTCTACTAACTACGCCGACGAACCAGGAAGATTAGAAGAGATAACGTGTGTGTGCCCCGATCCGAAGCTCCTATCTGCGAGGATTACGGCGGGCCTGGGACATGTAAGGAGTGTTTGTGTGTGTCCGTGTCCGTTCAGAGCGAGCACACTGCTGTAATGTAGAGCGGAGGGAGGCTGTGAGCTCAGGCACAGCGGCTCCACTGCAGGAAATAACGGAGGCGTCACGTGACCACACCGACCGCACAATACTGTCTTTTACCCCCCCCCAAAAAAAAAGTCTGGCTCATGACTTTTTTGGGGGGGTAAGTATAGAATATTTTGGCTGTGTTGGGATCTTTGCAACAGGTTTGTGGAACGTGAATCCAAGATAGTATAGATTTTTTTTATTTATTTATTTTTTTTTTTTGTGTGTGTTGTTTTTTAGTGTTAAAAATCTTTGTTTACAGATTTCCACAGACTTAATTTTAACAGTGATGCTCAAGGGGAAGATAACTCAGCCAAACGCAAGGTGGCGATGTTGTTGTATAAGTAAAATTATTATTATTATTATTATTATTATTGTTGTTGTTGTTGTTGTTGTTGTTGTTGTTGTTGTTGTTAATCTATTTTTATTTATTTATTTATTTATTCATTTATTTTTGAGTATACTGAGTGTCAAAAATCTTTGTTTACAGATTTCCACAGATTTAATTTTAACAGTGAGGCTCATGGTGAAGATAAGTCAGCCAAACGCAAGGTAGCGATGTTGTTGTATAAGTAAAATTAATATTTAAAATTTTTATTTATGTATTTATTTATTTGGGTATACTTAGTGTTAAAAAAAAAAAAAAGTTTACAGATGTCCACAGATTTTATTTTAACAGTGATGCTCAAGGTGAGGATAAGTCAGCCAAACGCAAGGTGGCGATGTTGTTGTATAAGTTGTTTTTTTTTTTTCATTTATTTATTTATCTTTGTATGCTGAGTGTTAAAAATCTTTGTTTACAGATTTAATTTTAACAGTGATGCTCTGGGTGAAGATAAGTCAGCCAGACGTAAGGTGGCGATGTTGTTGTATAAGTAGTTTTTTTTTTCTTTTATTTATTTATTTATTTATCTTTGTATGCTATGCTGTGTATTAAAAAAAAATGTTTACAGATTTCCACAGATTTAATTTTAACAGTGATGCTCTGGGTGAAGATAAGTCAGCCAGACGCAAGGTGGCGATGTTGTTGTATAAGTAAAATTATTATTATTATGGTTTTATTTATTTATTTTTTTATCTATTTATTTTTTTGTTTACACATTTCCACAGATTTAATTTTAACAGTGATGCTCTCAATGTGAAGATAAGTCAGCCAAACGCAAGGTGGCGATGTTGTTGTATAAGTAAAATGAATACTTTTTATTTTTAGTTATTTTTATTTATTTATTTGGGTATGTTGAGTGTTAAAAATCTTTGTTTACAAATTTGCACAGATTTAATTTTAACAGCGATGCTCTGGATGAAGATAAGTCAGCCAAACGCAAGGTGACGATGTTGTTGTATTGTTGTATAAAGTTGTCCTGAAACACCAGTGGCCTGCTTTGTTATTTTATATTTTGATAACTTTTGCTTAGGGTTCGTGGCTGTTTGGTTTATCTATCAGTCTGTTAATTTGTGGATTGTTATAATAAACGATGTTATTTTAATGTTTCCCGTTTTATTTTGAAAAACCTGGACACTGCTGTTTCCTGTTAGCTCACGCGCTAACGAGCTAACAAACGAAACCCCCTAGACTGCCCTTGACAGACACACGTGAGTGGAGCCAAGTTATTATTTATATTTGCGCTAAAACCCTGAGCAAAATCTAGTCTAAATTATTATTAAACTGGATTTTTTAAGGTAAATCGTTCTTCCGGCTCCTGTAAATATGACTTCTCATTGCAAACCACTGCTGTTTTTACTTCAACGAAGTGTCAGAGTTGCCCAAATAACCTTACCCACAGTCAAAGCAAATGTATCAGGTGGTCGTGGTTTTATCCAGCACAGGTTATTGTCCTCGGCAGTTCGAGATATCAGAATTAAAAGTGTATTTGAGACGCAGACTATTCTGAGGAGCAGCTGTCTTAATTTCTGTACCAAGGTGTGTATGACAGTTCTGTTGTGACATTTAATAAACTTCATCAGCCCATGATCCAGTTGTTAAAAGCATGTAATTGGGATAATATTGCATATTTTTGGTTTGTGATCATTTATTATTTACAGTCACAGTCACCGATAGAAGATGAGTATCCTCCTCTACCAGAGTACCAGTCTGAGTCAGATTTGCAGAAGAAAGAGGTTTACATTATCCAGGTTAAAGGTCTGCCGTGGTCGTGTACACCCCAGGACCTATTGCACTTCTTTTCCGGTAAGTTCAATATGCTAAATGATAATTAACCATTATCAATAGTTACATGTGTTTGTCCAGGTCTCTTTCATGGTCTCTTTCTGTTACACTCCAGAGTGCAGGATTCGTGATGGTGTGAAGGGAATTCACCTTACCACTGATCGATCAGGCAGGCCGTCTGGAAGAGCCTTCATTGAGGTGGAACATGAAGAAGATGTCAGTAAAGCTCTGGAGAAGCACAAGCAGTATTTGGGTCCTCGCTATGTAGAAGGTTGTAAATACAAAGCAAACACATTCATTATAAAGACTTGCAAATACAAAATATTTTATAATTTTTTTTTTTAGTTTATGAGGTTACCAACAATGATGCTGAAGCCATCTTAAAAAATGCTGCTGAAGGGGCATCCTCAGACTGTGTGGTACGTCTCCGGGGCCTGCCTTATTCCTCCTCTGAGGCAGATATCGTACAGTTTTTTTCAGGTAAATGTGCAATGAGCTTTTTTCATGAAGATGCTTTGCCTGAAATGTTCCACAGTATGACATTAAACTTATTTAGCCATTAACTAAATTGCACGTTCATATACATTTTTATTGCTAAGAAAATATCTTTGTGAACAACCATTTTACTGCGATCACCTTTCCACAGATCTGACCTGTAACTTGGACCTGCTTGTCCCCATTTATATAAAACAAATAATAAGTTTAATGCTGTACAGTGGAACATTTTATACAAAGAAATAAAACCTCCATGGAGCCAAGGGGGTGGACCCTCCACTGTTTAAATATATACATTTTCTCACTTTCCTGTGATTAGTTCAATGTTTTCAGTTAATAATTTTTAACTGCACTTACACAAATCTGTGCATAATTTATATTCTAGGTTTGGATATCGTGCAGAATGGCGTAACAATTGTCAAAGATCGCAAAGGGAGGAACTCTGGTGAAGCTTATGTTGAGTTTACTTCACAAGAAGCATTTGAAGAGGCTTTGCAAAGAAATCGAGAATTGATTGGAAATAGGTAAAGCAACATTTTACTCTGGCACTTTTAAATGCTTTTGAGTGCAAGACTTTCCCTGATGATCTTTTTACCTGATGCCTGTGATTGTTTCAGATACATTGAGGTTTTTCCGAGCAGAAGAGATGAGATCCGTACTGGCTGGAGGAACCGCTCAAATTTACAACACAGTTCTCCTACTCCAACAACTACATCTATGGCAAACAACTCCCACAGAAATGGTGAGCGATATTGTAGGACAAAATGTGTATTGCTGGTCTTTATATTCAGATTTATTGTTAATATATCTGCTGCTTTTTAGAATCACATCAGAGGTCATCCCTACTATCACATTATGTCCACATGAGGGGCCTCCCGTTCAGTGTGTCTGGAGAGGACATTGTCAAGGTATAGATTCTTATATAGTTTCCAAATCAATTTTGTTGTATTATTATATTGTATTATAAATGTACTGATATATATTTTTCCATAGTTCTTCTCCCCATTGGTGGTGTCGAAAGTGCTAATTGAGTTTGGTCCAGATGGAAGGCCAAGTGGAGAAGCTGATGTGTACTTCAGTTGTCATCAGGAGGCAGTGGAAGCCATGTCCAGAGACAAAATGCATATAGGTGAGTCGTGTGTGTGTGTGATGAGATAATTCAATTTAAATACATACGGCTAACTGTAGGATGCATTTATATATATATATATTTCCAGGAGAGAGGTATATTGAGCTTTTCCTTAACTCAGAACCAGACAGTGAAAGAAGGTAAGAACTGAAGCATACAACCATGAATAGATTGTAATCTTTGTTAACATGAAACATTTGTTCTTCTATAGGTGAATGAATATGTGAGACCAGAACACAGTAATTAAGCAACACAAATAACAGTTATATGAAGTCAGCATGAACATTAAATAAACATTCCTGCTGTTTAGCCAAATGTGTTGGTTTTGTATTTTCTCATTCTGTTTTGGTTTGCATTTTAACATGTGCTTGGTTTAATGAATCATGATATGAGAATGTTGATTCAATTATTTTTCTTTATTCATGCTTGCAAACATGCACAATTTTGCATAATGCAGAGAAAAAGAGCCTTGGTATGTGCAGATTTAGCAGTGACTAGTTCCAGTTCACTGTATTTTTTTAGACCATTAATTATACAACAGCAAACTTGGAGGTTTAATTGTTAGTATGTAGTTAATCTTGCATAGACTACACACTGGCACATTATTTGCACATTTGTAAAATTTTTCATGAGCAAATACCATTCATAAATTTACCCTTGTTAGTAATGTGTTAAAATGCATTGGCTAAAAGCTAATGGTCCACACAGTGGACATGATAAAATTTAATAAGATGATGGGCTCCTCACTTGATTTCTCCCCCACATCACATTTGCAAAACACACCCTTGATTCTAGTCAAACAGACATCTCTGACTCCAGTAAATTTTTTCATAAAGTGCATTAGCATACTTCTATTTTTGGCAGTTCATCCTTTAAATCTTCTGAAGGCCAGTGTAGCTGTAGAAGCATTTTCAGGTTGGGGATGAAGCATATTGTTGGAGTAGCAGGCTGTAGCAGTCGTTGCACACACACTCCGGCAGAATGGAGGAGGGCAAAGGCAGCTCGTTGGATACACAGCTTTCACAGAAGACACCGCTGCAGTTCTTACACTGTTTCTGAAAATTTAAAAATGATAAATAAGTGCCCAGTACAATACATTTAGCCAGTGTTTGTTAGCAGCATTCTACCTTAGCCTTGAGCAGGGAGTCTTGCTGTTCACACTTGATACAAACTGAGGTCTGACTGATATCTAAAAATGACTCATCCTGAAAATCAAACAAGATGAAGCAAATACATAACAGCATGATGTATACTTTTCAGTGTTCAAATATCTTACCTGCTCATCCTCATGATGTGATAAAGATCTTAAAAGAAAATCAATGTATTATTACATTATATTATGTTATAAATGTAACACACAGAAGCAGCTGTATGCTTTAAACGACTTACAAGCTGGAGCTCAAACTGGCCTGGTCCTCCTGTCCTGAGAGAGACTGCTCACTGCCCTTTTTTACCAAAGTAGATTCTGGCAGACTCTGATCAGAAAAAACGTCAACATACCAATGCAATCCCTCAAGCAGCTACTGACAGGATTTTACTCACGCTAAATAGACAGTGATTTACCGTAGCTGATGTGTCAGTTTGCCTCCTTTCCCTTTGAGGTGTACTTAACTGCCTGGGTACAATGTTGGCGTGATGTTCACCTTTTTGCTCTTGCTGCCTCCTTATTTGACACAGCAGTTTTGACCTAAAGAAAAACGGCACAAAACAGGAGTAGAATCTTCATGGCTATGTTTTCATACAATAATGCGTTGAATTTATAGATACCCAAAGGATTTTACATTGCATTATTTATTCACTCTGTACTTGGTGGTGGTAAGAAAGTCACAGCTGCCCTGGGGTCGACTGAAGTGAAGCTGCCAATCAGTGCCATTCAGTCATCTGACCTCCAACTACACTCACCCCACACCACATTCATACTAGGCAATAAGTGTCTTGCCTAAGGTCACACTGCTGCCCCACTATGGCACCAAGTATTAACGACTAACCAACCCTGCTTAACTTTCAAGATCAGGCATGGCTAAGGTCGTATGACAATGATATGAAACATTTTTATATGGATGATTATTACAACTGATTGTACAAAATTTCTCTTTATATAATTAAGTATTTGAAAATGAACACAAATGTGTAAACTGTACCTGTGTTTCTTCAGATGATCCACTTCCTCCTGCAGGCTCTCAATTTTATCACCAAACTCGAGTTTGAAGAGGCGGTTGGCCTCTAAGGCCAATTCCTTCTCTTTCTCAGCCTGTTTGCATCTAGTTTAAGGGGATGGGTGTTACAAACACATTGTGAAACAAAACTTGATGTAAACATGAAACAAAGAGGGAAGAGTGGAATGGATAAAAACGTAAGGATAACGCAAGCCATTCAGTTTTGATTTTACATTTTATTACACTATTGACGATCACTACAGTTTACACCAATCTCAGATTCACAAACTCCAAATTAACAAACTGATTAGTTAACTGATTACCAAAATGTGTAACAGCTCCTCCCTCTCTGATTTTGTCAAGAAAACATGTTGTCTCCATTAGCATTAAGTCTTTGGAATATTACTTAATCAACAGTCTGCAGAGTGTGTGTTGGCTGGTAAAAGAGAAAACCATCAAATATTAATATTTATTCTGCACATTGTGCATAAAAAGTCTAAACAATACACAAGAGAAAAAAAATGCTTGAGGTTGAAAAATTTGCGTAATCTCAAAGCTGATATACAATTACTGCAGGAAGAATGTTTTCATTTTTTAAGAACTAAGTATTTTAGTCAGTTATGGATATATGTATAAGAGGGTTGTAGTTTGTTTAAGTTTAGCTCAGTGAAGCACTTTGACTGCTACAGCTGGAGAACTTTCCCTGCAGCTAAATTTAGACTTCTGGCTTGCTTTATTAAATCCATGTCACTAATGATTTAAATTAATAAAAAAATAAAAATAAAAAAAATAGAAATAATAGTAATGAATGAAAACAGGTAGGGTGACACACAAGATAAAAAAGGTTTTGGTAAATATGTGAAAATGCAAATTGATTCTTTACAAGCCACAAAATGATTAAAAAGGCACTCACCTGGCTTCCAGTTGTTTTATGGTCCCTGACATTTGGTTTATCTTCTCCTCCAATCGGCTAATTGCTTCACTTTTCTGTTTGGAGCTGACCTCTGCGCTCTAAAACAGGCAAAGCATGTCAGAGGAGTCTAAAAATACCTAATGCTTTATGTTTTTATGGTAGTGGTTTCAAAAGGTTTCTGGACAATGTTTTCCAACCAGGAGGTGTCCATGTTTATGAAGGACACCTCCTGGTTGAATGAGGGATTACATTGCCATGCTTTATGTTTTCTGATTGAGATTAGGTTTCCAATTATGAAAACATTAAAAAAAAATCTATAGTCCTTAATTGTGTCTCTTGATGTTACATGATGTATGTTGTGGTACATAAATTCACCTGTGCCTTGTGGCTAAGCTGTAGGTGGATGGCTCTCATGTCGTCTAGCTGCAGTCTGAGCTCCACCAGCGCGTCCTGCTTTTCACAAACGTCTTTCTCCAGCATTTTCATGGACAACTCCATCTCCTGTTTGATCCCAATTTGTACCTCCAGCTCCTTCTCCACGTCCTGCACATTCAAATATCTTAAATGTTATAGAACAACAAAACCACTTATTGTACGTAAGCATTTTTAGCTTTATATTTTTCTATGTTTTTGAATTTGGAACAATGGCAACTTACAATAACTTACAAATGACTTTTACAATAACTGCTTAACCAAACAAAGTTGAATTCTCAAGTAACTTCAAGTCACTGACAAATCACATTTTTCATATAAAAAGCTATTATATTATTTTTATAACTCTAATGCATACCAGTCGGAGCTGTGTTTCCTCTTTGAGCTGCTTGCGAGTTTCACCCAGTGCCTGGCCGTTTGCAGAGTCACTTCTTACTGCCTTAAATAGAATGAAGCAAATAATTTTAGACTCAAAATAAATCAATAATCAGAAGCTTAAACATCTGTTAGAGAGGGTCACCTTTCTCGACTCCAACTGATGTGAGCTCTCTTCTTTTACTCTTTCCACTTCTTCTTGTAAAGTGATGAACCGGTTGTTTACCACAGCAAGCTGTTACAAAGTAAAAAATATAAAACTACAAATATAGTCCTCTTTTCGAGTATACTACCATTTTAAATGACTTAGTAAGGAGCTTACCTCTTCTGTGAGTCGTGCATTTGATTTTTCCAGAGCATCAGACTTGGCCTGTAGATTATAAACTGATGCACTACAAAAGAACAAATACATTTTACATTTCATCTTCAAGCTTTATAACAAACACATTACAGCATTTTTACAAACCTTAAATGTCTATTTAGCTCTTCTAAATAATTCTTCTGATCAAGGATGGCAGTGATCTGACCATCACTGTCAAAACACCACAAAACAAATTGAAATATTGTCCAATGGAAGTAGGTTATTAAAATCCATAATGGTAATATCAGTGCACTGCTCTTACCCCTCTGCACTCTTACTCGTGTTTCCACCATCTTTAAGATACATGGAGAAATCAATCACCCCAACCTGCAGAGGTGGACATGTTTTGTGTTAATAAACGTTAAATGCAATTTCTGTAAAATTATTGTCAGATTATTACCTGTGAATCTAGGTCTTCTCCCTTCATGCATAGATTTGCATCAATGACATTTAGCCCAACAAGCAGCCCAGCGATCACAGCTCCCTCCTCCTCCATCATCAGTGCATTGGGCTCATAGAACTCACTACAACATAAGTATTGAGGTTAAAAACTTTATCTTAATTTAAATATACTTTACGAGGCACTAAAATCAAACCTGAGCAGATCCTTTCTGTTGATGATCGTCTTCATATAGTCAGAGAGTTTCTTCTGCATCAAAGCCAGACGGAGCCAGGCGCGCCCTCGTCCTAATGGTGTCCTGCCACGAGACAACAATTCAAAATGACACTTTTAAACTTTTCATATAGAAGTGAATGTAAATTGTAAAGCTATATGTAGTCAGACTTACTTGAGTCCCGGAAGGTCTTTTACACTGGCAGTTATCTCTCCAGCCTCAGGATTTAGCTTTTCAACCAGTTCAAGTGCTCCCCAGAATGACTTGTTCTGACCGAGGAACGTCTTCTTGGCTAATTTTCAAGACATAAAATTGACATATTGAACCAGAATAAAATGATAGATGTATATGTTGTGCATGCATTTTAGTTTACTATTACTTACTTTTTAAACCATGCTTCAAACAGTGCTCCATCACAACAAAAAACTGCTGCAGAGGTGCATAGTCAGAATCCAGAGTTCGTCCCAAGTTAAGCGCTGACTCGATGAGACCTTTGATGCTCAGTTTGGCCATGTTCATCAAGTTAAGCCTTTCAATTGCAATGGGGTCTTTGGGATCTACAAAACAGAAAAAAATGACACACAATATTTGCAAAAGTACACATATTACAACTAAAAATCACAGTTTATTTCTACATTTTCTTTCCAACAAGGTAAAAGAAAATAAACTGTTTTACAGAAGCAGACCCAGGAGAAGAATCTTACTTTACACTGACAAAGATGTTTTACATTTGTGAGTAAGCAGAGCACAGCGATGTTAAATAATGCATGTGATTTATGTTTAACTGTGTGGAACAAGACCTGGCGTTTAATCTTGGCTTAGTTTGTTTGAGGACTTAAAAAGGCGTGGTTTAAGATTTTTTTTTAGGAGTTACAATCAATAGAACCTTCACAATGAAATGCAAATGTTCACACATTAACATGACAAAGAAATTAGGGAAGATGAGGGAAAAAACAGAAGGGAAACATAAGGTCCTTTGTGACAAGTATGTTGATTTGTCCAATATTAAAAATACCGACAAAATATATGTTTTTGTTTCCCAGTCAGCGTAATACTTCCAAGTTGCACAGCACCCTGGTCTTGTTTATTTACACATGCTGTCGTCTATTGCCTCTCAAAGTATCCTCTATAAAACCCATGATGATGACATAACTCCAACAGGACATCACAACAGCTTCATGGTTGTCTTCACCACACCCATGTAATCATACTCCTTCATCACAAAGCTTGTCTACATTAGTCTCTTTACCTTCATGTGCTGGCTCTGGGTCTGGGGTGAGGGAAATGTCATTAAGCTCTCGAAGACAAAGCCAATCTCCATCGACAGAAACACGGAAATTGCATAGATAAATGGTCTCCCGGGCAGCCTGGGTGATCTTGTCCGTGGTGGGAGTGGGTGTCTCGCTCTGAGGCGTCAGATCAGACATGATGACTCAGCTGACGTGGACCAAAAGCAACAACACAACTAGGAAGGAAAAAAAACTGAAGACGTGGTCCACCAATTTATGAGTGCCCAAAAATAATCAGAGGGAAAAATAAGACTGAAAACATAAGATAAAAACAGGCCAAAACGAGGAAAGCCACGGCAGCTTTCAGCAGGTGTTTAAAGAGTCCTCCTTCTAGGCCTGCATCCTCTTCTCCTCCTTGTGATAAATAGCTGCTGTATTCAGCAGGCTCCTCCAAGCGCTTCCCTCCTTCCAAGCCTACTCTCCCTCCTCTTTGACCACTGGCTCCTGTGCAGGTCGGGGGTTTCAAATGCAAAGTGCGGTGATGAGGAATCAGGGGCCAGTCTCACTGAGATTAGCTTCAGTGGTCTATGACTGGGCTCCCTGTGCACTGCAGAGAATGCACTGGATGGGTGTAGACCAAGATGGCCGACAGTGGTGCTGAGTAGAGCAACAGAAGTCACGTGAGCAGATGGTGCAAGAGGGGGAGGGGGTGGGGGGGTGATGGTCCCCAGAGTACTGAGCTAATGCTAATGATGCAGGCACGGATGTAGAATCATGGAAGTAGAATCTCTCTGTAGCATCAACTGGCTCTGGTTTAAAATCATAATAGCTTCTCTTCGGTAATGGAATAATAGGACACACTGCATGTCCCAGGACACAATAGAGGGGGAAATCATTGTAGTTAAACACAATTTAAGATGCTGCTATAAAACAGCATTTGGAAAAGTGCATTTTTAAAACCTAAGTTGATGCCGACTGTTTATGCTGTTTAGGTTGTTTATGGACTGCACTTTTAGTTTTATACTCTAAAACTTTACTTTAAAACAATTAGGTCACATGAATTTTGTTCTTTCTTTTCTCTACATGTGCCTATGCAGCCACGACTGGTCGTTTCTGTCTTGAGACTGGACTGGAGATGCTGATTCTCAATATTATGTTAAGAGCAGAGTTTAAAATGGTAAAACTGCATTACAGCAGTTATTCAAATATGACTGGATAAGGGTAGGGGCTCATTTTTCCTATTGATTTTCAGTACGACTTTCATTATTTATTTATAAATCCAGAACAAGGTAATTTAACACTGGGCTGAAATTTTATGGTTTGACAAAACTATAACCCTGAATAAAAATGTATTTGTGTGTGTGAGTCATTTGAAGTCAGAGGGTGATTCAGTTGTGGATGATAAATCAGCCCATGACAACAAAGAACACAAAAACACTGTGTTGGGATTATAATACAGAATAATAATACTAATGATTCCATCTGAATGATCTGGTATATAGTGTAGATACAAGTCAAAGCCACACTCTGAGTATGTGCTGGTGGTTTTCTTTAAATCTCTCCAGGAGGTGGGGCAGGGTGCTGTGCTGACAGATCAGATGTTCACCTATAATAACTGAGTGACAAACACAAACCAGCAACAACCTGCTTCATAATGTTTCTGTGACTTACTTTTGAGCCTGGACTCGGGTTTCTTGATGTGGAAGTCATCCCGTCGAGGTGGGGTGGGGGACAGGGACTGTGGTGACCCAAACCTGACGCTGGACGAGCTCAGAGCCTCCCTGAAGTAGATGACAGAGGTGGGGGACAGGGTTTCGTCTGGACTGTCCGCGTGTCCGTTTTCGTCCGAAGAGTTGATCTTTCCAGGACTTCCCTCTGATGGTAGATCCGCCATCCTGCCTCAAACTCTCTTCATGTGACCCACAGAGACTGACCCACAGCAGACTGACCCACACAGACTGTCCACAGCTCTGTGTTAGCCAAGGCTACACATTCCTTTAGCTTAACAGCGAACAATCGATTAACACAGCCCCGTCCTCGACAAACTCCAAACTCTTTAATTTACGACGATCTGTCCTCTACTGTCACATATAAACCCGGAAATAGCTTCATTATTGGTCAATAGCTCCAAATTTCGCGAGAAGAGCGACAGCAAACCCGTGCAATCCGTTTATTTAATCAGAAATACTAATCACAGCCAAGATCACATGACCCAGCAACGACAGCACGCTCCCATGAGCCTTTGCGGCATGGTGCGTTTGCGTTGGTGCATCTCCTTAATGTTAGAGTCTTTGGTTATTTAACTCTTTGTTCACCGGTTATGCTGCAAACAGTTTGAATGTCTATGATTATAAATAAAAGTATATCTGAACAAACCGAAGCAGCTACATACAGTGTATTAGGCTTTCAATAGTAACACTGCATTTGTTTCATTTAAGGTCATTGTTTCTGAAACATTCTCTAATTATTATTTATATAATTTGTATTACAAAGCTTTATGCGATTTTATATTAATTTGACAGTCGCTGCACCGTCAGAGACAGTAGAGACAGTAGTGTGTCAGTAGTGTCAATACTAGAGACAGTGGTGTCAGTAGTAGACACAGTAGTGACAGTAGTGAAGACAGTGGTGTGGATCCAGTGAAATGCCTAGGCCCATACACTCATGCAGTCCTTATTTAGTCCAGCGGGTGGCGCTATTGGCTGATGATCTCTCACGGCCCACGCGCGCTCCAGGGATCTGAGGATTTGAAATTAACCTGTGAAGTGATTATCCTCTTTTGAAGTCGAATAAAATCATAATTGCAGACTGAGGTCTGTGGCACAGGCCTGTTATCAAGTAGCACCTGTTTCTTTTAAATGCACAAGCACAAAATCAGGCCTGATATAGTTTCGACCTCAATGATAGACTCACGCGCCTGTAGAAATGTAACTAAATGATCATTAACTGGGCCTTGGCACATTCTCTGCACCTCTGCAGACAGAGTCTAAATGCTCCTGTAGTTGGGTTGCACTGTGTAAATGTAAACCTCACTTTAGGCTGATGCATCATGGGCTAAATGCTCCAGAGTGATGTATAATGCTGCTATAGGCTCCAGTGCGGTGGGAGAGATGTGTTCACCAGCAGCAGGAGGAGTGGCCAGCTGCTGCTGAAGGATGGCCCTGACACACGCAGCGTGCTGTGCCACACGCGCCGCAATGTTTCACTCCAAACTTTCCTGAGCAGTGTCAGGACCTTCAACTTCACACAGAGAAGGACTCCACAAGAGACAGGTAAGCTCCCTCTAAAGTCACTCCAGGGTCCATGATGGACATAGTGTATAGTCTAACCAGGACAGTCACTCCTGACCTTGTGATCTGTGCAGGCGCGTGTCTTGAATGTTTGGACGCGTGGTTGATTTCATAGAATAATTAATACTGAAATCATTTTGATTTGTGACATTCAGAAATGGCAGTGTGTGTGTGCTTGATGCGTAAAGCTACAACAGCTGGATGTTTGGTTTTAATTTCTTACAGGTCAGTGTCATGCTGTCATTCCAGTTAGAAACAGATTTAAAACAACAGATCTATGATAGTTTAGAGATGATTTTACATTTAAAAAGTTGCTGTTGTGGTTGTTTTATTTGTATTCTGTGAGAAGTTTATCCTACACACAACCTTTTTACTACAGCTGCCTCAGACATGGGCTCTGCCTTATGTTATTTAGCAAAAATCATGTTTAAATAAATATATATGTAGACAATTAAAGAAAAAGAAAAACTATAATGTGGATGAGTTAAACTGATCTCCATCTGTCTGTCTCCAGTGTCACTGTCACTCCAGTGAACGCAGCACTTTGATTGAAGACTGTTTAGACACGCAACCTGCAAACATGAGCGCCACCAAGAAGTAAGTCTGCAGTCCCCTAAAACTATGGTCCACTAATTAATATGTAAACTTTTTTATAAAACAAAGTTGAACATTTGCTTTGATTTTAATTTAACTCTTTGGACATTTCGCAGCCTTCACTTTAGAGCAAAACATTCTAGACACTGTGATATGATGAATAATGAATTGTAGCAATATTTAAGGTTATGGGCAAAGCTATTTTAACGAAGACCAGGGCTTTTATATTTTGTAACCATAAGTGATGTGCAAAATGCCTGTTTTACCTGTATAGTCATATTTATACTGTGCATTTGGCTACAGTCCAAATTAACAATGGAGAGTTTTGAATGATTTATAAATCACCAGTCCAGTTAAAGTTAAAGTGACAGTAAGGAAATGTTTTAACTATTTTTTGTTGGAGAAATAGTGGTTAATGACTTCTCAAAGATGGTTTTCTCCAAAGGCTTAGGTGAGTGACCCAGCGCCTTCTCTGCACACGACATAGATACTCTACAAGGACACTGATATGTTATCTGCAATGGACTGATAGGAGTTCAAAGTCTTAGTAGAAATAGCCTGTCATTATTAAGAATTTATAAACTGAGATACAATTGTTCCATTATTATCGTCATTATTCTTATGATATGAAGACCTCCTGCTGCACTTGTTACCATTAAATACATGATTTGAGAGTATGTTCTTTAAAGGCTTGTGCGCCAATTTGCTGCAGATTTTCATAAGAGATTAGCTGCTGTTTTTCTTACTCGTATCTTGCATGTGTCTGATGTTCAAGCTGCACCTGTGTTTGTCATTACCGTGGTTGTTCCATAGGTGGCAATAAAGGCAATGCTGGAGTCCATCACAGCTTTGACTTTGAAAGAAACAAAACCACAGTAAAGACCTCACTAATAAATATGTATATGCACTTAAACTGATGCGTATTGGAGCAGTTTACATTGTTTATTTAATCTTTTGCGTAACTAAATTGACGGATTTTTAGTTTATGCGTAGGACTTTGGTGTAACTTTATCCAGTAATTCATGTATAATGTTGATGACTTTGTCCATACAGCAGCTCTAAACTGTCCTTGAATATAAGCTGAATCCCTGGGATGAACTCTCTCTCTCAACATCCCCTTGGGTTGTGTTTGTCCTCACTATTGTCTGAACACAGACTGCCCAAGAATGGATGAAAACGCAGCAACAACAATTTCCTCTAGTTCAGCTTCAGTCCACTGGAATGTAATCCTACTAGTATATAATCCTACTGTAAGTATATGTTTACTATGAGAGATGTGTGCTTCTTTCTGTCATGCAAAAGAATCAAGCATAAGGAGGTCTTCACTCTACAATAATCTTGCCACAGTCAATCCAGTTAAATAGTCATGGGATAAGAAGGACTGGGTGTGTTAAATTTAATATCTGGTTTTCTGTAGTAGTAGTAGTAGTAGTAGTAGTAGTAGTAGTTTTTATTGTTATCCCACAGCACACCAGGAAGTAAAAGTTGATATAAAAAAAACTACATTTTTAGGGCTTTTGTCTTTTTTTTTTTTGTCTTTTTTTAGCACGAGTTGCACTTTAACCTTTTTTCCGATACTGCACTGGTACTTTTAAACGATACCCAGCCCAAGGGATACTAGCTCCGATCACTTTGCACATTTTTAATTAAACATTCAAAGCATTCTTCTAATTTCTTGACTCCAGTCTTGGGTTTTTACTATGGAAACCAGATCTAGCTGTGCAGTAAAAAAACAAAAAACAAAAACACTTTGCAGCCAGTCAAAGCCAAACTTTCTGACCCTTTCCCACCTGCAGTGTTAGTTGTTTATGTGTGCAGACTAGAGCTGGTGTCTCACAAGGCGCAGCGACTTGTAATAGTGTGTGTGTGTTGACACTTAAGTAAAGCTGGCCTAATCCTGTAAGGGCGGATGAGTAGACAAGACATGTGATGGCCCACTTGTTTCCTAGAGGGTGAGAGATAGGAGAGGGGGCATTATACTGACCAGCTGGAGAGGCTTTGGAGTGTGTGTCTGCGTGGGCGTGGAGCTTATTAAGCATAAATATTCTTCAAATTTGGATGAATAAATGGAAATATATTGTCAGAAGTTTGTTGAAGTTGATGCTCATCTTATTTTTAATATCTTTGACACACAACCTGTCACTCTTCTTCATCAAAATCAATTAGCCAAGACTTCCTGTCCTCTCCCTCACCCTCCTCCTCCACCAGATTACCTCCATTAGGCAAACGTACCGGCTGTGCACTGGAAAGATAACACAAGTTCGTGTCTCGGGGCTTGCTCATTGCCTGAAAAGACGTCATATTTACTTTTTATCGGGCTACTCTGTTGTGACTGGGATGAGCACTGCTGGTAGCTCTAGACTCAGTCCTAGTCCAAACTTGCTGCAGGTCAATGCGCCCTATAAGCGCTATGGCTCTACACTGTCTTTGGAGGAGAAGTGTGAGCAGTCTTTTTTCCTTTTCTACTACTACAGGATGGAGGACGAGGCGGTGCTGGACAGAGGGGCGTCCCTTCTGAAACACATGTGTGACGAGGAGGAGGTGGAAGGTAGGTGTTACGTGCCAATGTGTATTTAAATAGTCCGATAAACAGCATGTTTTGTTTTGGGCCCAGTGCTGATGTGTACACCTTTTGTCACAGAGAATACACCTTGTCACAGGCTAAAAAAAAGTCACTGCAAGGACATCATCAATCAGCCTGTAATCATTTAAAGGGGCGCGTTAAAGTCTTATAGAGGGGAGGTTTATGTTTACTCACTTCCTTCACACATGCTGACGTTTAAAAAGCTGGCACGAGAGAGATGTAGAACACGCCGCTGATGATTCACTGCACTAATCTGCTCAGACAACAGAGAGGAACCTACTGTCCTCAAACATAAGTACTGACTCCTAAGCTATGTCACATGTAAATTATAGATGCACTTTTTACTGTTGAATGTGTAACGTAGAAGCAGTAACTTCAGAATAAAAAGTCAAAATCCTAATTGTACACACCTGGATGACTGGAGGAAACGAATATTCTTCACGGATGTTATGGTTTTCCAACGTCGGATCATACTCATTATATCGCGCTGACGTCATTTCCCGACACGGGCTTGATTCTCCAGACAAAATACCTGGTTCGATTCACTAAATCTCAGGGTTCTACAGTAACAATAGATGTGCAGTTTCGTAAGTGAGAAGAGATTGAATTGCTGCGTGTCACATGGCATCGCAACTTTTTGATAATATTTAAGACAATTGCGGGGCAGCTGAAGTGGATGTTGTTAAAATGCAGGTTTATTTTGTGATATAGCGAGGTCTGGGGTCTTATCGGTAATAGAAATATTTCATGGCAAAGTACAGCGTAGTCAGTAGGGAAAACTGGCACTTGACCCATCATCACACTCGAGAAAACTACCAATAGGAACACAAATAATACTTAAAACACTCATTACATTTATGTGTGTTTGGGTCATGCATATAATTCTGCTTTTTAGACCCTTATTCTACTGTATGTGCACTACTGCTGTCACACTTTTATGCCAGTTTTGATATCACAGTACAGGTATTAATACAAAAATAATAATAAAATAATAATAATACTGATACAGATACAGTTATTCAGCACAGAATAATAGTATTTTTTTTTAATATTACCATGTACTCCTATACCAGAAATCAAAACTTTTCTAAAATCATTCAGGAAATGTCCTATTTTTGCCTTTTTAAATGATTTAATTCTAGTTTAGTGCGTGGGTATTGATACTTTTTACCACCCTACATGCACTGCGATTGACATTTACTCCCAATCGTTGTAATTATGTTTAAATAATCTTTTTTTTGGTCTATTTCCAATAATAACCAGACCTGTGTTTAATGAGCTCTTGGTCTTAATTATTACAGAGCACATTTGGCTGTAGAAGTCCACTGGGTGCTGTTTGGCCCCGTGCCATCCTCTCTGTTGTGGGCCGGTCCCAGCGCAGCAGCAGTTACTGGGGAAACTGGCTTTAGCGCTGCGTCTCCTCAGAAATCTAGTGCTCCAACAAACCTCCCGGCAAACACAAAGATTTCATTTCATTCCTTGTGCACTTTACTGCCAGCTTCAAAAGAATTTAGTAAAAAGAGGGGGAAGTTGTTTCACAAAGCTGCTCTGGCAGAGTACAAATCTTTCTCCGCTGCTCCTTGTCTTAGCTCTGTTTTATTTCGGGTTCTTCATCACCCTCCATATTCTCTCCGGTGTTTTTTTTGTGGCCGTGCGGGCTGTACTGTTCATCTATCAGGGCTTTACTGTTTCAGGCCTTTGTCTTCCTCTAAATACGCTGCTGCTCAGCCTTCTGCTACAGGTGGTATTTGGTAATAACTTGACTTCAACCACTGGCTAACACTTTACACTCATTCGTAGCAAATTTTAATTTAATTGCTGGGTTATAGATGACGTCATAACATTGTAGTCTTAGGGCAGAGGTGTCAAACTCATTTTTGCCGAGGGGCCACATCAGCAAAATGGCTGCCACCAAAGGAACAGATGCAAAATAAATGTAATTACTTTTTAAACTTGTTAATTAACTGTTTCTATATTTATTACTTATTAAAGTTACAAATTTTTCATATGCGTTTGAAAATATGTAAAAATATGGCTGTGTAACTGCTTATCTCCTGATAAAACCACATTTTAAGACCATCATACTTTTTAATTTACCCTGTCGAGGGCCACATAAAATGATGTAGAGGGCCATATTTGGCCCGTGAGCCTTGAGTTTGACACATATGTCTTAGGGGAAACTAAAATTAATACTGAGATGGTGCAATCCCTCATTCGTCCAGGAGTCGTTCAATATAGAGCAGGTTTTAAAGTGCTGCTGAAACCCTCTCTACATTAAAAGTAATATTATTAAAATGCATGTACTTCAACAAATGTAACAAATGCAGTATAGTGAGCACTCAAGTCACTAAAGAATCAGGTTCAATATTTGTGAATTTACCGTTTACTGATATATTTTATGGAAGTACAGTCTAGTCAATAGGAAAAAAATGGCTCTGGACGTATCATTTCTAGCAAAAATGTATTTTTTTTCTTTAAGTATTGAAAAGAACTACATACATGGCTGGTTAGCTCAGTTGGTTAGAGCGTGGTGCTAATAATGCCAAGGTCGTGGGTTCGATCCCCGTACGGGCCAGCCAATCGATGTTCCAGGATGTTCCACCTGTGGCAGCTGAGGAAACTCAAGCTGCCAGTCCAGATGATGGTGCATGCAGTTTTACACTTCCATCATTGAGTCCATCCTCACCTCCTCCATCACTGTGTGGTTCGCTGGGGGGCCTCTGGCAGGAGGCTACGGTCCATTGGGACCAGAACCTCTCGCCATAAGAACAGTTTCTTCCCCTCTGCTGTTTGTCTCATGAACACTTTATAATATCTGCACTAAACTGGACACTTTATAATACCGGTAATTTTAATAAGCCACTTTGCACTGTTGTTCTGATGCTGCTATTGTATATATTTTCTCCCTTTAAGTATTACATTTGATTTTTTAAGCATATCTTTTTAACTTGTGCATGCCCTTATTCGTATTTGTATTTATTCAGTGTGTTTATGTTGCACTTTTTCACCGAAGCAAGTTCCTAGTTTGTGAACTGTGTTCACAGACTATGGCAATAAAAGTCTTCTGATTCTGATTCTGATTCTGATAAATAAAGTGTATCAGTACAATTAAATCCATTAATCAGTCAGTCTTTTGTTTTGTTGCAGTAAAAATCTTCACAGTTTGGTCCAATGTTTTACAAAATGTTGTATTTGTAACATCTCTGCCCATTAGTGTCAGTGAATTTAGATGAACCCCCAAAGTCAAGGCATTGTGGACCACAGAAGAATGAATTCTGTTGTTTAATGGAGATCATTGTTTGTTGTTTCAAAGCGTTTGTCACTTCCTGGGTCCAATGTGGTGCCTTGGCTCAGCATTACTCAACCTGTTTCACATGACAATACTAGACCCGATTGTTTCATGTGGCGTTCTGTTGAGTTCTGTCTACGAGTGCAGTACTTTGAGCATTTACAATACATCTCAGCAAATTCACCAGCAGCATATGGTCCCAGAACATACATCCACTGTTGATATCTCGCCAGTTAACATTGTGGTGTACTTTTTATACTTCCAAGTGTGTGTAAACCTGCATGTTCTGTTATACTACCGTGCAGACAACAGGGATTTAGTCATGCCAGGTCTCTTCGCTGCTACGTGTTACCTGTGCTTCTTGACAAAATATTGATCATAACAGTGTACTGCAACCTTTAAAAGCATGTGCAGTTACGCGTGTTGGGAAATGTGAGAGTAAGAAATGCTTTTTAACATTATATTTTGGAAGAACTAAGGTAAGTCTAGTCGTTTACTCAAGATTTTATCACATTTTTTTCTTTTAATTGGGTTTTAATCTACAAAACTTCAGCTGGTTTCATGGACCTTCCACCAAAACGTTTTCAAGTTTTTTTATAAAAGTTATGGGCTGGTTTGTGCCTTTGTGATAGAAAATAAACATGCTAACTGACTGATGTTTTCTTGTTTAGGACATCACACTGTTTACATCGGGGTGCGGGTTCCCAAAAGCTACCGGAGAAGGAGGCGCCACCGACGTAAAACCGGCCACAAGGACAGAAAGGAGAGAGTGTCCGAGAACGCAGATGAGAAGTCAGATACGGAAAACAACGAAGAGGCCAGTAATAGCATCCTCAAACCTCTCAGTAAGTTCTGATGGATCATGTCAGCTCTCATCACTGCTCCTGTCTGTCCCTGACTCCACAAAAAGCCCTGCTGACCCCCCATGACCCCACAAGCAGTTGCTGAGCCCACTGCATGACTAAAAATAGCACTGAATCTACAGACACTGCAGATTGAATTTGAGGAAAATTAATGATGTGCGTAGTATTGTATCCAGTGGTGATGGTGTGAGTGCTGGTGTAGGAGGCTTTTGTCCTTGCTTGTTGGGCTGTGTCACTTTGTGCATGTGAATATTTGCGTGCAGTGAAGCTGTGCTTTGTGGTCTGTCCTATAGTAATGACTAATGGGCCTTCAGGCACTGCAGTTACACTCTGAAAGCATGGGACACAAGTAAAGACTAAAAACATTACCTAGGGACAAGGTTATTTAATGTGACTGTTAAGTTGAAGTAAGAGTTTTGAACCAAAACAAGAGGTACAAATCAATGATTGAGGCACATTTTGGCCTAAATCTGGGGTGTCAAACTCAAATTCACAGAGGGACAAAAGAAAAACTGTGACTAAGTCACAGGTCAAACTAAATATTTATTGAAAAATTTCAACAACATCTGCATGTTTTTCAGAAGGAGTGGATTAAATCTGAGTGAGGAGACAGGAGCAGATGCTGACATGTTTGGCCCAAATGCTCTGCTGACATACTCTAGGGCCAATCACGCAGTTCATGATAAGATTTCAGTTGATGTTATATAGTACAGTGTATATAGAATGATGTGACAAATTGACAATGACTAGTCAAAGTCTTTGTGTATTTTATATTTAATTCTACATTATGCATTTGCCTCATATTGCAGGAGGACGAGATTTATTTTTTTTTCCTTGAAACTGTGTTTTATGCCTTGTAGAAGGATTTTCTTAAATCCAATCAGAGAATAGATTTCAGTGAGCCCACCTAGCTTTCACCATTGATTGTGATGTTACATATTGCATATACCTAAAACAAAACTACTGACACATTTACTAAATGCAATGGTTTTGTATGGTTTTGTGTTATTTGAAAGAAAAATACTTAATACATGTACATAAAACTCTATGCACATTAGTTTACCTGGTATTTCCCTGACCACAATCACAGATTTACAAATCACACATGGAACAGTTCCCTTTCAACCACAAGAAAATCAAGCCAAATGAAGGATGTTTTTAAAACTATTTCATTTTACCAATGTAAAATTAACCTTGAATGTTTGTGAGTCCTTTTGAACGTGCAGACTTTAAGACTCAGGATATACCTGTGTTCTGTTGTCTCTGGACTCAGTGTGATGCTTTATTGTGAGGAACATGTGGGCCCTGGGGGAAAACACTTCTCTGTTGTCCAGACTGGACTGCTCTTGTTTGGTCAGATGTCCGCTGCAGGGATTCATACAGCTGTGAGGAGTCATGGGTGTCTGCTCAACATTTGAGTCTACTCAGAAACTTTTTATATCAACTCGTATTTACATCGAAAATAGAGAAAAAATGTTGTCTTTGTGCCAACAATTTCCCCTCCACATTGAATCCACACAAACATTCCATTGTTTAAGTTCTGCAGTGGCTTTTCTGTTCTTTGTTTTAGTCACATCAGTGACATTTCCTTTAACATCTAATGCAATATTGTACATATGAAATAGTCATGTCATATATGCTTACCATCCCCGGCATGCAGCTCACATGGGCCCTGATCATTTCACATTATTATGGCCTGCAGCAGGTATTTGTGAGTGTTTGATCGGGAATAACAGTGTGTTTGGGCTGAGCTCTGAGAGCCCAGAGGCTGTCACTCTGCATTCAGACCCTGTCCTCTTTACTCCCTCAGCCCTGCTGCCCTGCATGCTCAATGTCAGACTATGTGGCATGGAAAACATTTCCTGTATTCACTGATCGTGTCTCTGGTTTGAATGAGAGATGCCACGTTACATTGTCATCATGTACAGGCACAGACAATGCATGTGCTATTAGATCCCCTGCAGCTCTTAACGCAGTTGTAAAAAGGTCACCAGATAGAAGGTATGTGTGTGGGAAGCATGTTACAAGAGGGACTAAACTCTCCTTTAGTAGCAGCCACAGTGAGCTCTGGGCTGGACAGCGGGCATTCTTCCTCCTTCCCATATCCCATGAGCCCTTGCTCCCTGGACAAAGTGCTCTTTGTATGCCCCTGGCTCTTGGCTAGAGCACACACAGCTTTGAAATTGCGTTTGAACGATGGGATTTTCATTTCTATCCCTCCTCTTCGTGCTTCTCTTCACCTTTCTTGATTTTCAGTGTGCATCCCTAACCACCACCTTCTTAACAACTAGGGAAGCATATTGTCCTAGGAACAAGCACAGCATCTTACACTTTGCATCAATATTGTGACTGGTCTTGGATACTGTTTAGGTCTGAAGTTATACTTTAGATACATTGAAAATGCATTCTATGTAATTTACTGTTAACCCATATGCAGGTTTATATATTTATGCTAAGTGTGTTTAATTAGTGTAATTGACACAGTAGGCAGCTAAACGTGCACAATGAACATGTAAATTATTTGTCCTAAGGTATTATTATACAGGTAGTGGTCAGAGAATATGCCAGCAGACAGTCTACTCTACCCAGTAATCTTCCAGCTCCATGTCTAAATCCTTACCTCCAGTCACTGAAGCCCCACTTAGAAATCTGCCCTCTTACTACTGCTCACTACTGCTTACTACTATCTGATTTTTTTTACTACCTGTGATTGTATCTCTGTAAATGCCTTCTTTGTGTTTTTACAGTTATGTATGCATCATATTATGTAATGATGGTCAAAAGACGATCATGGCCAGTGCTTCACTAATAAGAGGCAGGGGCCTATGTCGGCCCGTTGCTTTGTGATTGTGGAGAGTTTTCGGCTCACATGGGCCTGCTTTTGTGCAGGGGGGCTGTAGTGAGCTCTCACTCTCAACTTCAATAGAGTGGGTCACTGTGACAGTATCAACTGTTTGCAATATGTCTGGATACTCTTGGAAAGTATTTATAAATGTGTGACCTATTCAAAGTTCTCTCTGCCTCTTTTTGTTGAGCGCTCTAAATATTCAAATGAGATTGCAAAGGAAGGAAAGCCAAGCTTCTGGGCATAGAATGGTTCATTTCCTAATTGTTAATCAGGACCTCCAGGGCATTTTGCCAAAGCTGGAGGGCCAATGGTGGAGGCTTGTTTAAACGTGTGTGGGGGGGAGGGGGGGGGGGGACGCTCACGCTGTCAGTGAGGGGACCCCAAACCCCATTGGCCCCCTCTTCAGAACTACTTCACAAAGTGCAGGCTGCTGTGAGATCCTGTACCACACACTGTAATGAGGCTGTAGGCTCTGCATTACAGTCCGCTACTACTTGACAATTATAAGAGGAACAGCTGACCGGGGAGTGGGATCTTTAAACATGTCCAACAACAACAATAACCTGGAGGAGAAGGAGAAAAGCGAAGAAGAGCAGAAAGAAGAGGAGGTGATCGTAGACGTGCCACCTCCTCCTTATGCTTCTGAGGTCACAGCTGAGGTTCCACCAGAAGAACTGAAGGACTCTCAGCCCAACGGCGGCCACTACACACCTGTGACCCGGACTATTTTCTCTCTCTCCACAGTTTCTCCTGCAGCAGAGAGGGTCCGCTTCATTCTCGGGGAAGAGGATGATGGCCCTGCTCCCCCTCAGCTCTTCACTGAGCTGGATGAGCTGCTGTCTGTGGATGGACAGGAGATGGAGTGGAAGGAGACCGCCAGGTAAGACCACTATCATAATGACTAACTATGACTAACTATCAGTCCAGTTCACACGTTCTATGTACTAACATATTTTTGTTAAAAATGTCTTATATTTGAATCATATAATTATGAAGCCCAGTGTTTAAGTTGGAAGAAGCAAAGTGTCATTAGTTGGGAGCAAGTAAAGTTGTCTCTGGAGAAACTGGGGCTCATATTGACAGAAGGGAACTCAATCCCCTGCAAGCAGAAGTACCACATGCAGCTCTGTGGTTAATAAAAATAAAACATAAACATCAACAACTAAATATTACTCAAATCTGATAAAAATAATTTTAATGTTTCTGGTTATAAGTTATGCATTTGTGTCTGTCCAGGTGGATAAAGTTTGAGGAGAAGGTTGAAAAAGGTGGTGAGCGCTGGAGCAAACCCCATGTGGCCACATTGTCCTTACACAGCCTGTTTGAACTGCGCACTTGTATAGAAAAGGGAACCATAATGCTGGACATGGAAGCTTCCACTTTGCCTCAGGTTGTTGGTAAGTCACTGAACAATCTCAGACTGTAAAACAAAAGTACAATATGTTGAGATCAATGTGATCTTTATTGATCCAATAAAAATCGTAAGTTCTTATTGCTACAAAGGATCAAAGTCAAGGGCAGGATCACAACCTAACAACAACCTATGGTGCCCAAAGTGCTTTAGAGCGCTGGGCAACAATAGAAACACTACAATCAATATAAAAGACACAAAATAGCAAGGTTAAATGTCAAAGAATAAAGATAGAAATACAATAAAACTATAACAAATTTCTGAACTTCTCTTAAAAGCCAGTGCATAAAGGTGAGATTTAAATGTGGATGTAAAACAATCTATAGATTGAGCCGATCTATTGCTGAAGGGTAAACTATTCCAAAATCATGGGGCAGTAGCAGCAAAAGCCCCGTCTCCTCTGGTTTTCAGGTGAGTACGAGGCACATCCAAGAGGAGCAGGTCAGCAGAGCAAAGTGTCCTAGGAAGGACATGAACATGAACTCTAATAGGTAAAGAGGAGACAATCCATTCAGACATTTAAAAACAATCAAAAGAATCTTAAAATGAATCCTGTAGCAGGCAGGGAGCTGGTGCAGCTGAGCCAGCACAGGTGTGATGTGCATTCTGATGCATTCTGGATCAGCTACAGCCTGTTAATAGATAACTGACCCAGCCCGGTATAAAGAATTGCAATAATCAAGCCAACAGGTGATAAGATGGACTGCTTTCTCCAGTTCATTTAAGGGAAGTTAAGATTTGATTTTACTTAACAGGTGCAATTAAAAAAGACTGTTGAGCTGATTTGTTTTTCCAGTTTAAAGGAGCTGTCCAGAATAACACCCAAGTTTCTGACAGATGACCAACAGTAGGGAGATAATGGGCCAAGAATATTTCAGTTCAATAAGTCAGAATGGAAACAATCAAAAAAATTGAATCTCTGTTTTGTTCTCGTTCAGGTATAAAAAATGTTGGGCCTTAATATCCTGCAGACAATTTGACAGGGCATGAACAGAGTCACTGGTGGTTTTTAGGGGCAGATAGACTTATAGGTCGAAGCTGTGATATGACAATTTGTGCTTTTCAAAAACAGAACCAAGTGGCAGCAAATATAAAGAGAACAGGACAAGACCTAATATTGAGCCTTGAGGAACTCCACTAATTAGTGGAGCCATCCCTTGAAGCTGTCCTTTGAAACCCATGCTCCTTGAGACAGGACAAGAACCTGGTGGTCTACAATATCAAATGCAGCTGTTAGATGTAAAAGAATTAAAAGGGCAGGACAACCAGAGTCAAATGTTAAAATCAGGTCATTAAAGACTCTTAAAAGAGCAGTTTATCTGCTGTGCTTGGACTTAAAACCTAATTGGAATTTTTCTAAAATAGAGTTTGCATCAACGTGAATTTGCAGTTCGGTGAGGACCATTGTCTCTAAAATTTTAGATAAAAAGGGTAATTTAGAGATCAGTCTGTAATTTGAAAGCATTTCATGGTCTAGGCTTTGTTTTTTTAGAAAAGGCTGAATCACAGCTTTTTCCAGGCCCCAGGAATACAGCCTGAGCTTAGAGAAGTGTTTATATGCCTCAGTAAATAAGGGCTGACTTCACTGAAGACATTTTTCTATAGTCAGAGGGCAGTTTAACAATTTTTGACAATTCACCGAAAGAAACCATCTCAAACTGATCAAAGAGGAGGAGGAATGTTAAGTTTAGCAACTTGGGAACACAATGTTGAAGTACAAATAAGAGATATCTTATCCACACAAAAAAAAAATACAGAAACTTTTCACACAACGCAATTGAAGGCACAACACCAGGAGCTTCAATAGGATTCAAAAGTGGATCTAAGACATTTAAAAGAACCTGGGGTTATTAGTCACAAGATAAGAGAAGTACTTTTCCTTTGCAGACTTCACAGCGTTTATATGTACACAGTCTCTAAGTATCCCCAGGGACACGTCACGCTGATCTTCATTCCACCGCCTTTCTGTGCATCTGCACTTGTGTCTTAGTTCACGGGGGCATAGTGCAGATGGAATCAAAGACATTTACTCATCTGCATTGAGGCAGGCGTCATTCATAACCTCGGGCGTAATAGAGAAAAACATATGTGAGAACTGGGTTTCTGTTTGTGAAGAGACGGGTGGCGTACACAGACCTGGCCTATGCTTGAGATTTAGAGCAGGGCACATCAAAAGTAAACACAACAGGCACATCTGTCCAATAGTGATGTACTATAAGGTCAAAATGTAAATCTTTCTAATGAATAGTCAAACCAAGGATCAATTATTGGTTATCATGCACAAGTTTACATATATTTTTACAAGTACATGCCACTACGTTTGCTTGATAATATGTTTTAGTTGTTTTTTTCACCTAATGCACTTACACCAGCGTGAGCCCACAACCTCCCCTTGTGATTTATGTGGTTTAATTGAGTATGGGGCCTGTCCTACGCAGGCTTTGCTAGGCCGGGCCCCCTGTTTAATGCCAGGCAGCGTGACTGTGAGGCCATTAGCAGCGCTAGCTCCACACAAAAGCAGAACTGCCTTAAGCTGCTATCGTACAGCATTCACGCTTCTGACCTTCTTTTTAAAAATAGGCTAAACCCTTTGATTGAGTCGTTTGCCATGCCACACTGCTCTTATTATGGCATAACAGTTTGGGATTCTCTCTGTCTGCGCTTCTACTGGACTGTGGTGATTCATAATACAGCAACTTGACAGCTGCTAAGACTTAGGATGAACACTTTTTTAAATGGAGCAAAACAGAAGCAAATTAAGGCTGTGCTCAGAATTTAAGTTTATGCAGCTGCTGTTATGAGGAAATACCTTTGCAAATCTACACAATGAACAAATGAAGTGTTTTATTTTGTGAGAATTAGTGAAGTGGAAAACCAAAGACTGGGAGGAGGTTTTGGTGGGACTCTATTCTCGGTAAACGCTGAGAATCGACTGTTTGATTCGCTATACAATATATTAAAGTAAATGTTTGGCTTTATTTCCCATTACAGAACTGATCACTGACAACCAAATCGAAAATGGCCAACTCAAAGCAGACCTGAAGGACAAGGTGATGTACACGTTGCTACGGAAACATCGTCATCAGACCAAGAAGTCTAACCTACGTTCGCTGGCAGACATCGGCAAAACGGTCTCCAGTGCAAGTAGGCTGTTTACCAACCAAGAAGCCGGTAATACTGATGCCAGTTTGGTGCAGTCTTTTCTTTAACAGGACAGAATTTTTTATAAGCACAATATTTGACCCAAAATTTAAAACAAAATGGTAGTCTTTTAAAAAATAACCAATACTAACATACGCTTACACGCTTTTCAGAAATCCATTAAAATGCAGTCACCTATAACTCTAACGTTCTCTGTAGATTACGTTCATATAACATTTTCAAATCTTTATAGTTTGAAATTAAGATGGAGGACAGGTCAGAATTCTACGGTTACAGTTTGCAGAGTTGTTGACCTGTTTTTGTTTAATATATCTGTAATTACTGGGCATATCCACATGAAATAACTACTCAATACTCTGTCAGAAAGTAGTGCCATTATTCATCCCCAAAAATGCAATTATTGGTATTTAATGTGACTTTAAGCGATAAGATTAATGGATAATGGCAAGTTAGTGGGTCTAATCTCTCACAAATAACGCTAAGGTTCAATATTTGTGGTTCAGAACTTAGAATATTTCTTGCAAAAACAGTGAATCTCCCCTAGAATTACACAGGTCCATGCCCTCCATCTGACATAACATAATCAAAAACAGACTGATAATATCAAAGAAAATAAAGTAATAAAAAAATAAAAGTGTATTTCATATAAACCAAATTACTCATTAACGTTCTGCGTGCTATAGAACAGTAAGTTGTCTGTTCTCTAAGCAGCTGTTTTAATGATCAACCACGTCAATGACAACCACGGGTCAATGGAAAGTTTATACTATTATTGTGTAGTTGTAATTTCTGAATGACAATTGTCTATGTAGTCTTTTTTTTTTTCCACAAAGCTCCACTCACTTCTCTGTTCTCTGCAAAATTCAGCAGCATGAATTAACTCTGCCCTTTGACTTATGGTTTTTCAATGTGTTGCTCTTTTCTAATAATGCAAACTTCACACTTTCACTCAATGCTTTGTAATGGCTGTTTTTTCCCTTTGCCTAACACTTTCTCTGTCCACTTTTCTGTTGTTCTTTTATCCCTCCTTTCGCTTTCTTGGATTGCTTCTGGCACTAAAAGCACGCAGTCCTCTTGACACCTCTATGACTTGCTTATCCAGTCGAATGTCTATGGAGGATTTGAACACGCAGAGGAGTTCTAGCATGGACTGGCTTAGTAAGTTTCAAAAGCCTCATTTCCGTTCTAGTTGTAGAAATCTCCACATCTTCTCACTGTTAATAATTAAGCGAATCAAACTAACTGAATCCAACTACCATAAATCAATATCCAGATGTATTACCCTTAATGGAAACTGCATCATACTGGCAAACATGTTATTACCCAGAATGCTCAGGGGTCAGAGGCTATGGAAAAATGCCGTGGCATCAGCATTACCTGTGCTGAGAAGTGTCACGCATGTGAAAGCTGCAGGACTGAGGTGAAGTCCTGGTCGGCGCTCGGTCGTCATGTCAAGAGAGCACTTTGTCAGCAGCATCCTCCGAGTGCCCTGCGTACCTCCAGCAGGCGCTCATCTGTGGAGGGGATTTACATTAACAACAGGGACTCAAGTCAGATCTAACACATTATAGGACCCTAGAATGGACGGTACAACAATGAGCTTTTGTCCAAGGACTTTACAAAATAATTGGGATGTTTTTATCATTATTTAAGGGTGCCAGATTAAGAAAAATTGACTTTTAACCGTGTTGGCAGTGTTGTTTAAGTGAGTCGTCCTCCTCCAGTTCAATCATTTCGCTTCAGGCGATATCCTGGTTCAGCCTTTAGTTGGATGTAATGACACTATTTGCAGACTGATTTTGGCCTCATAATGTCTCATAATGTTTGCACTTTCATCCATACGAAACTGATCAATAGTAATTTGAAGGACGAATAACATTTGCACAACAGTAGCACACATTAGACCTCCTGTGTGATAAGTTAACACAGTTTTGTGGGTTGAAAATGTAATTTTCTGTCTCTACACTGATATCGGTTAATGTCGTTCTCAGCGGATACTTAATGTCCAAGTATCGATATTGTAGTCAAGTTCAAGTATTCAAACTCGGTCATCCATGTCAACTATTGTCAGCTATTTTTTAATAATACAAACATATAAATAAAAATGTGCTGTTTGCTTTAGTAAAATGTCTCTATGAAGCAGCATGGCGTATTAGATGTATTTTTAAACAGGAAATCAATCAGCTTGTTCATATTATTAAGTAGTTACAGATCAATATTGTGGTTTGCAATTTAAAAAAAAGTAAAGTAATGATCAGTGCATGATATAGTTTAATGCTGAATACCTTAAGCATAATATGTCTTAGTTTTGTCAATTGTGAGTGGGCACTGACTCAATGCACTTTTGATACTGATATGATGAAAATTACATTGCATTCCCAAAGATTCAATACAAAATGTGAAGAAAAGAATATTTAGAGAGATGCACACTCATGATGCTGAAAATGTTTAAGTTGCACTTTTATATGATAATCCCTAAATCAAAACAGTAGAGCAGCTTATACATCGTAAACAGTTGCAAAGATTTTGTGTAATCTATAAACATAACAGAATGAACTCTTTTTTTCTGAACAGTAAGTTGCTTGAAGATGAGTTTTCATGCTTGTTCTTTGGTGTTTTGTGTTAAGTCAAACCTTATCGGTATTGCATGTGGAAGAACATCTCTTTCCCTGGGTCTCTGCAGCTTTTTTTTTTTTTTCAAGTTATAACTGTCTTTTTATTATTTGAACAGATAGCCCCACCACAACACACCGGAACCTAACGTCCAGCAGCCTCAACGACATTTCAGACAAGCCAGAAAAGGACCAGGTGAGTCTCCAATCGCACAGAACAACCTCAGTTATAGAAGTATCATTTTTGTGTGAAAATATAGGACGCCATTATTCAGAAATGCAGCATTTTCCACTTGACAACCAATGTGTTGCATATCCAAGCTAAGGTCACGGTATATTTTCATCGCTAAGGAAAAAGTGTTACTCTGTCAATTATTGCTTTGCTGGTGTCTTTCCTGATGTATCAAAGGTCACCCAGGCATTGTCTCACTCCACTAACCTTTTTAGCAGTCTAAGGTTGACTGCACAGATAACATTGTCGTAACAGTGGCGTCATTGTGTTGGTCAGCTGCTCTAATGGCTCATGTAATTCGTGCAGCTTGTCTAGCATCTGACAAAATCACTCATGTTTTTTTCATCTATATGTAGAATAATGAAGAAATTACATTAAAAGAAATCCTCTCAAAACACTTCTTCTGGTGTTTTCAATTATATTTTAAAGACTGTTGCCATAAACTATCATACAATTTGCCATAAGCTATACATTTATGGAGGTATTGCCTTTACTTACACTTACCTATGTCAAAAAGTTGCATGTACTGTACTTTTGAGGCAGTGTTAGCTCAGTATATTCTTATTTGGTGTATTTTGAGACTATACTTGAATGCAAAATGGACGTCAGTTTACACAATTCATCATATAAACTCTTGCTATTTCCTTCTGAGACTTAAAAACTGGTAAAAGTAAAGATCAGAGTTGCTCCTCGGAGTCTATTAGGGACACTGGAGTAAGACAAATACTATTCTTTATCTGTATTACTTAATTTTTTGCAGCATTTTTTACTGTACATACAGGCACACGACTTAACCTATAGAAAACACTTGTTATTTCACATCTTTTGCATAACTTCCAAATGAAAAATATCACATTAATTGAATTACTTTGTATATTTTGTATGTAATTGTTGCAGATTGTAGTGTGACACAGGGATACTGCTGTGTGGATTAGCATGTGCACGGGTTGTAGTGTGTTGTTGGACAAGTTAACCTCAAACTCAATCATTTACATACAGACCATTGGCATCAGACTCAACAGCCTTTGATTGGATCTGCTTGGATAGCGCCAGGCGAGGTCAAAGTTTAGAGGATTTCCGAGCTCTGAGGGAATACTGACTGTGCATTACACAAATAGTACTTTCATCTTTCATTTTGATTTATATCGTGACGAAATACCAAGGCTTTCCTCTGTGTTTAATCTATAAACCTATTTAAGTATTAAACCAGGAAGTAAAGTAGTGAAACAAAACAATTCAAGTGGAACTTTACCGGATATAGACGTCTCCACCACTGGTATCTGTTTAAGGCACATATGTCAAACTCAAGGCCCGTGGGCCAAATGCGGCCCACCACATCTTTTTATGTGGCCCGTGACAAAGTAAATTAAAAGGTATGACTGTTTTAAAATGTCAGTTTATCATTAGATACACAGTTAAACAGACTTTTTTTTCATATCTATGCAAATCCATATGCAACATTTGTAACTTGAATAAATAATAAATATAGAAACGGTTAATTAACACGATTCAAAAGTAGTTGCATTTATTTTACATTAAATTTGGTTACATTTAGCAACATTTATCTTACAGTTAGTTACATCTAGCCCTTTAAGAGTGACCATTTTCTTGATGTGGCCATTTGTGAAAATAAGATTGACACCCCTGGTTTAAGGGATGGCAAATATATCGGATTTAATATCGGTGTTGGGTCACAGGTATCGGTTTCGGGCCCAATATTGAAAACGTAACCGATATTTGGTGCTTGTCTTTTGTCTAAGCTGCCCTAGTCTCTTTGTTCCAAGTTTCTCCTGAGTTTGTGCATCATATTTCAGGAGTAAAAATGCACATACAGCAGCAATTACGCAAAAATATGGCACAATCGCAAAGAATATGTTGCAAGATTATTATACAACACGCATAAAAATAATCTGAAACTCATACTTGTTCAAATGATTCTGTAGTTTGGTGAGTGCGGTGGTTTTGTATTCAACATGTCCTGAATGAGACGCATTTTATACTTTCTGTTTTTGTCACCTCTGTCCTCCCAACATCTAATGGCCCTTTTCATCTCCTCCTTTTTTTTTTTTATTCCAGCTGAAAAACAAGTTCATGAAGAAGTTGCCCAGAGACGCAGAGGCCTCTAATGTGCTTGTGGGGGAAGTGGATTTTCTCGACGCTCCTTTTGTGGCATTTGTCCGTTTGCAGCAAGCCGTGATGCTGGGAGCGCTGACCGAGGTGCCTGTCCCCACAAGGTAAAAGTTATGTCTGCTTCATTACAGGATCATGACGGAAACAGAGAGTCTGAATTATTTATACAGCTACATCTGAGAATTTATCTTTATATAAACATCATATGACAGAATCTTTTTCACAGACTCAACATTTCTTTCCAACAGATTTTTATTCATTCTACTTGGACCAAAGGGAAAAGCCAAGTCGTATCATGAAATCGGCAGAGCTATTGCCACCCTGATGTCTGATGAGGTACGCGCGGCATTACTAACTCTGCTCTTTCCCCTTTACTCACCTTGGCGTCTGCTCGTCACCTGATCGCGTGCTTTTGGAGCGTTTTCACAGCTGAATGCCTCTACATGTTGTGCTTGTGTCTAGATATTCCATGACATTGCGTATAAGGCCAAGGACAGGCAGGATCTGCTCGCTGGCATTGATGAGTTCTTAGATGAAGTCATCGTGCTTCCTCCTGGAGAGTGGGACCCTGCCATCCGGATAGAGCCCCCAAAGAGCCTCCCCTCCTCGGACAAAAGGTCATTCAGACACTTAACTTATTCACTTTGAGTTGTTACTCCAGAGTGATAAAGCGGTTATCTTAACATCTCAAGTGGCTGTTCATATTCCTGCTTTAGTCTTTTCATTCTGCCGTTTGGCCTTGAGCAGGACCCACTGTTACGTGTGAGTGAACTGTGTGGTGCTCAGTGAGGCTGGTGGCGCAGGTAAGCAGCCACGTTGTCCCAGGGCAGCTGTGGCTAGCCTATAAACATATAAAGCATTGCATAGTAAATCCAAGCCATTATTACAGCAGAAAACAAAACAAAAATCAAGTGTTTACTGATTCGACAACACCCCTGGCTGCAAATCAGTGCGTAGGTTATATATTAAACTCAAGGCACGTTTAGCACCTCTACAAGGGTTAAGTCTGACAGAGATAGCTTAACTAAACAAACTAAAGTCTAAGCCACAAGCAGCCGTAACAACAAATGAAAACAGAATAGAATGGCTAAGTAAATGTGTCTGTTTTTATAATAAATAATAATTTGACTGGAGACTAGATCAGGTGAATATTGTGCATGTTATTAGTTATTAATTCTCTCATTCACTGATAATAATTTGAGGATTACTTTTAGTTTTATTTTAAATGCATGCTCTTGCTAACCCCATCCTCTGGCAGCAGTGAGTGCAGTATTATAAAACATGCATCAGTTTTTGGTCAGACTGCTGTGTCTGCAGAACGTGGGTCTTTTTAAGCACGGCAGAGTCTCTTCAGGTGTAGGTAACAGCTTTTTGCATAAAACCTGTTCCTATGTCAACGCCTGGCTCGCTCTGGTCGTGTTATAAAAGTTTCTTCTTAAAATAATTGAGAAGGGTTGAGATTATCAATGTGTATTTTCTGTTTTGTAGAAAAAACATGTATGCAGGAGGTACAGGAGGAGGAGGTGGAGGCCCGCAGATGAATGGAGATATGCCTCATGATGGCGGTCACGGAGGAGGGGGGCATGAAGTAGGCGATGAGCTCAAAAAGACGGGAAGGTGGGGAACAAGGAGGATGATATACAGTAAACGCACTGTGTGTCGTGTGATCAAAAGAAGACTGAATCTGTGTGTTTGCAGGTTTTGCGGAGGCCTCATACTTGATATCAAAAGAAAAGCGCCTTTCTTCGTCAGTGACTTCACAGACGGTTTCAACATTCAGGCCCTGTCAGCCATTTTGTTCATTTATTTGGGAACTGTGACGAATGCTATCACATTTGGGGGGCTCCTTGGGGATGCTACAAACAACATGCAGGTATAATTCAAATCTGAAACGATAAATTTCTCTCTGTTTATACACTTGACTGAATGCGTTGTTTGTATCTCAGGGAGTCCTAGAGAGCTTTCTGGGCACAGCGATCACCGGTGGAGTCTTCTGTTTGTTGGCCGGACAACCTCTTACTATTCTGAGCAGCACTGGGCCTGTTCTAGTGTTTGAACGGCTTCTCTACAAGTTCAGCCAGTAGGAGCAAGCACAAACTGTTCACACTGCACAAAAGGACCTTTTGGCAATAAGCAGCAGGAAGATGGCCTCCAAAGCTAGCACTATAACCCATACAAAACAACGACATTTATGCAAAGTTCTACTGCAGGCCAAATATATGTCCCAATGTAACTTTAAAAATGAAACGCCAAAAAGAGGATAAGATAAAAGCTTTAAATACCGGTACCTTTTGATAGTAACATTTATTTTCTATTTTCCTTAGAGATAATGACTTCGACTACCTGGAGTTCAGACTGTGGATTGGTCTGTGGTCTGCGTTCTTCTGTTTTGTACTTGTGGCTACAGACGCTAGCTTCCTGGTTCAGTATTTCACCCGCTTCACAGAGGAGGGCTTTGCCAGTCTCATCAGCTTCATTTTCATTTATGATGCCTTCAAGAAAATGATCAAGTTGGGACACCACTACCCAATTAATTCTGACTACAAACTGGAGTATGTCACGCACTACGACTGTGCCTGCATGGCTCCTATTGCATTAGGTATATTGTTATTGTTATTTCCAAATTATTAATAAGAATTTTGTATTACATTTTATCGATTTGATTCTTCTACAGAGAACATCACCGGCACACAGCTTACTTCTGACTCTTTGGATGGTTCTTCTATGTGGATCCTGAACGGGACAGAACTGGTGAGTTTTTATCTCCGCATCCCATGAGTCTTTTTTGACCAGCCAAGACTTGTGTTAAATGTGATTTCTCTGCTCAGCCAATAAACAGCACGTGGTCGACTCTCACGATGAGCGAGTGTCTGAAGTACAAGGGGGAGCTGGTGGGAGAATCCTGCAAGTTTGTCCCCGACATCACCCTCATGTCTTTCATCCTGTTCTTCGGGACCTACACTTGCTCCATGTGTCTGAAGAAGTTTAAGACCAGCCCCTTCTTCCCCACTACTGTTAGTCCCGTTACTCTACTATATTATTACTTTAACGCAGATTGATACAGTTTTTAAACATTTAAGCTGTTTTTCTGTTCCAGGTGAGGAAGCTGATCAGTGACTTTGCCATCATCCTGGCCATCCTTATCTTCTGTGGAGTAGACATGCTGGTCGGCGTGGAGACTCCTAAACTCATCGTGCCAAGTGAATTTAAGGTCAGCGTCTCCATGATGCTTTGTGAAACGTAAGCGTAAAGTTTAAGTGTGAAGAACTACCGCAAGTGAATGTTGTGTTTCAGCCAACCAACCCAACCCGAGGCTGGTTTGTGCCCGTGTTTGGAGGAAATCCATGGTGGGTTTACCTGGCCTCTGCTCTGCCTGCACTGCTGGTCACCATCTTAATCTTCATGGACCAACAAATCACCGCAGTTATTGTCAACAGGAAGGAGAACAAGCTTAAGGTCAGACACACAACATGGCTGCACTAGTTTATATAAATTACTATTATGGAACAGACAGTTTCAGTCCATAACAGTGAGCTGCACTTCGCCCGCAGCACTCGTACAGGATACAGTTTCACTCACACTGTAGTTAAATATGCTTGTCATTCTTCTCATGAGAGTGAGAGATGTTTCATGGATGTGACTGCATGGAAAGAAAGAAGCGAGAACTCAAACTATTCAACCACAAACTGTTATTGCTGTAATCTGGAGTTGGGAGCCCTAAAGATTACATTAGACATATACTTTATAATAAATGAAATATTGACATGTCTCAATCATCCGTTTGTGGTGTTACATTCGTGGCTAATGGGTAAATCAAACAAGCTACGACTGAGCAAACTCCCAGAGATTTGTTTTCACATTTTGCATGTAAGCATGTTCTGTTTATTGTTTTAAAGACTGTAGCAAGTCTGCTGTTGTGTGCACGTGTGCGCCTGCATGACCTCTGACCTGTAGTGTGTTTGTTGTGGCAGAAAGGGGCGGGGTACCATCTGGACTTGTTCTGGGTGGCTGTTCTCCTGGCACTTTGCTCCTTCCTGGGGCTGCCCTGGTATGTGGCCGCTACAGTGATTTCCATCGCTCACATTGACAGTCTAAAGATGGAAACAGAGACGTCTGCTCCTGGAGAGCAGCCCAAGTTCCTGGGTGTCAGGTAAAAGTCAATAACATGTATTTAAATGAGTACCACACAGAAATGACTTCAGTGAACTGTAGAAGATGTATGTCTTTGAAAGGATTACCACAGCAGCCATAACTACTGTGCTGATCTTTTAATCCTTATTACTTTATTACCCTGCTTCTTAATATACTTCTATGTTATTGGAGATTTATTTTTGCACCCAAGCAGCCTTCACTACAGTTAAGCCAAAGGTTAATCATACTCCACTGCAACTAGACCAGCTTTAAATATAAGTTTTTAATTATTATTTTAATTGTTACTTTCAAAGAAACCTTCAGAGTGTCGTAGTACCAACTTGAACTAAAGCAGACTTTCACTTAAACCATTACATGAGTTTAATATGTGTTCAATATGTGATGTGTTTCTCTGTACAGAGAGCAGCGGGTCACTGGAGTCTGTGTGTTCATCCTCACAGGAGTGTCTGTTTTTATGTCTCCTATTCTCAAGGTGTGGTTTCACTAATGTGTCCATCTGGTACAACTTTATAACAGCTACAGCCTTAATAAAGTTCTTAATAAACTATTTTTTTAATTATTCAATTCTATTTCAATCCAATTTTGTTCATATAACACATTTAAAAAGTTGTCCAAAGTCTTTGCTCATGTTTTATTAAGGCTATTAAAAGTGTAGTTATTATAAAGTGCTATCGTCAATATCTCGATTTTGATTCATTATGAAAAATATTGCAAGTATTTCAATCATTCATCAGCTTCATTTCTTTGGTCTAGTTCATCCCCATGCCTGTATTGTACGGAGTCTTCCTGTACATGGGAGTGGCTTCACTAAATGGAGTTCAGGTAAATTCATCTTCGATCATATTTCCATTAACCGCACTATTGTTTACTAATGCTGTAATTACGCACAGTTCATGGACCGTCTCAAATTGCTTCTGATGCCAGCGAAACATCAGCCAGACTTGATCTACCTCCGCCACGTTCCTCTACGCAAAGTGCACCTGTTCACCTTCATCCAGGTGCTGTGTCTGGCCCTGCTCTGGATCCTCAAGTCCACTGTCGCAGCCATTGTGTTCCCTGTAATGGTAAGCCACAACTTCTGCACATTAGTTTCATATTTTAACCAAGAGAATCTCAAATAAACCTATACTTGCTCAAAAATCTCTATAATTCTTCTGTTTTTTTTAGATTCTGGCCTTGGTTGCGGTCAGAAAAGGCATGGACTACATGTTTTCTCAGCATGATCTCAGCTTCCTGGACGATGTCATCCCAGAGAAGGACAAGAAGAAGAAGGAGGATGAGAAGAAAAAACGTGGCAGTATAGACAGTGAGGCTGAAGATGTGAGTGTTTAAATCTACATGACACAAAGCACGTTTTCAGCTGATGGAAAAAGGTCCTTTCATTGGAAAAAAAAAAAGCATGAGGCATTACATGTTGTTCTCTCTGTGACAGTCCGACTACCCTTACAATGAGAATGTTCCCAGCATTAAAATCCCTATGGACATAATGGAGCAGGAGCCGTTCTTAGGTGATAAGGCCTCTGACAGTGAGTAGAGATGAAGCCCGGAGGAACTACAACTAACTTCTCTTAGTTTCTCAGCTCCATGTTTCTCGTGCTTTCCTGATCTCCACTTGCCATGTTATTGCTGTCTGTCTTATTGTGTCCTTGGCTTCTTTTGATTTCTCATTGTTGGCATGGCCTTTTGATTTTCACAAAACAAACTAATCTTTTCTTCTTTTTTCATTTTGTTTGAGAGTGTTTTAAGGCACAAATCAAATCAAAATTGCAGTTTGAGTTGGCTCAATCATCAATTGTAAAGGCTGCAATTATTCAGATAATAGAGTGTCCTCTGAGCTAAATATTCTGCTTTTTATAGAAACATATTTGTTGAAACCTCTACAAACAAAGTTTAAACCTCTACAAACATAAAATGCATGACATTCTTGTTTAGTTCATCAGTTTACAATGAATCCTATACTTTTTAGACATAATTTTTTTAAAATTTTTTTTTAAATAGTTTTATTTATTTTTATTGTGTAATTGTAGCATGTTTCTTGTTGAATATTAATCAGTGCCATAGCCTAAATACTTCCTCAGGACTATTCAACCTAATGGATGTTTTTATTAACAGGAGATAAGTCCCCTTCATTCCTTGAACACCAAACATCATGCTGAGCACATGAACTATTACCAGGCTGACTACATGTCAAGGTCAGTGACTCACACGCTCTGGATCTGTAATATTTTATATGAGATGAAATATTGGACTATGATGAGTTATGAGTAAAGCATCTATGGTTCTTCTTTGGAAACATCTGTAACACTCAGCAACCTCACAAAAAGTGAAGAATCAAGAACACTTTAAGTTTAAATAACTTATTAATATGTTTGTCCTGGAAACAATTCCCTGATTGTAATAAAGTCCCATATCTGTTTTGTATAACATTAACCTCATCGGTCAAGATCAAGATCCATGATTATACAACCGGAGCAGAAATAACATTGCAGTCTTATGCCCGACTCTACAGGTCCTGTGTAGAGGGTCACATGTTGTCCGTGCGTGCCCCATCTGGCCTACACTTATGGGAGCAGTGCATTCGGAGCGGATTAGCTTTTGGAACAATGTGCGAAAAGCAGCTGTGATCACAGGACATCTGTGATGTCAACAAACAACGTGCATGATATGCAAAAAGCCAATTGAACCTTGGCTTTTTAACAAAATATACCAGGTTCTATCTATACAACAGTGTTCGACTGCCACAAACTGATAGTTTGTACTTAGCATTTCGGGCCGAGAAAATGTCATTGTGAAATGATATTATTTAATGTAATTTGACGTGTTTTGGCACATGTCTCTCAGAGCAGAGACTGAATGATGACGCATGCCGTGATACTGATGACATGCTTCTTCCTCTGCTCTACACTAATCCTGTCGAGCTAAGACTGTAGGCAATTGCTTTGTGCTCAGATGACCCAGGCCATGTCCATAGAATACACGGACCCAAGTACGATGACCAATTGTAGATGCACGTATTGTGGCATATCCAAACCAACCTCCTTTAGATAAAATAATGTGGAGAAATCTTCATGTGGTTTTATCTGTGTGTGTTTCAGCCCCGAGATCACGCCTCTGAAGTCTGTGCCTCAGATTAGAATAGACATGGATCCAGATGATGACTACGATGAAGACAACACGTTCTACTGGAGGGGCCGAGGGTCTGAAACGTCCCTGTAGACAAATGTCAATACTGGTTCATCTGTGCCACTGCAAAGATCTCATTCTGACTTTATCATTAGTCAAGTTACTCTTTGGCATGTTTTTAAGACCCATGAACTGCAAGAAAAATGAGGACTTCTCTAACTATAGAACAAATGTATATTTTCTATTAATGCAGATACTCACCTCTGTCTTGGCACCGCTCTGCCTCCTGCCTCTCACTCTGAATAATTACTGTTCGTCTATGCAAGTCCTGCAACATGTTGCCAAACAACAGGAAATGCTATGCCCTCTGGATGTACATGGACATTTCTCCCTGTACTTTGGCAGAAATATAGAAAAAATGAGCCTCGAGTTCAGTTACGCTAATCTCATTTTCCTGTAGCAGGGAAATGCTGTTTTTATAGCTCTACCTCTTGTTTTAGAAGGAATTATCACTATGAACAATTGTGTCATGTTGATTTTTAATACAGCATGAGCTTTGATACGTTCTCTCTTCTTGTAGAGTTGTTGAACATATGAGATTTCTCTATTGTAGTTCTGAAGGACATGTAGATATTTTACGTAAATTAACAGTATATTAACACTGCATATGTGATATGTGCAGATGAGCTTAATATGATGATTTTTGATGCATTGCTTCACTTTCTAATTGAAAATTATGCTGTCACATGACCTCCTAAAGGCTTTTGTTACTATTTTAAAAATAAATCAAAACATTCTCTATATTTTTAAATGAATGTGTGTTATTTATTATAAAATCTACTTGTGACTTAAAGTGGTAAAAATCATTAATTGTGACATCAGTTTTGTTCTTACAAAACACTGCCCCCTGCTGTTCAAATAACGACCCTACAAACTGTAAACTTTTTTTTCCCCCTCACGGGTTTGTGGACACTGGACAGGAGAAACAAAGAAGGATTATCAGGGAAAGGGAATTAATACTTTTGGACAAAGGACATAAAATACTGTCATAGGCCTGGTCCACATGATAAATAAATAATAATAATAAATAAATAAAAACATCTGAACTGTCTTTGGTTAGGCAGCTTTTTTGCCTCATTTTCATACAGCAGATTTTTTTATTTAAAAAAATAAAATAAATCATTTTGGTGTTGGTGAGTTCTGTTTGATTCACAGTTCATGGATATGATCTTTGACATAGTTAAAATGATTAATATGATTATGATTAATATGACTTTATTTGTGGAATTTGTGCACCTTAATTTGATGTTGTTTTTTCTTAAAATATGGACTACAACCTAAAACTGTTTTTTCACATAAAATTGGGGAGACAACTACTGTTAGTTTCACTCTTTTAATGAAATTATTGCTGTTAGTTTCACTCTTTTAATGAAATTATTGCTGCTAGTTTCACTCGTTTAATGAAATTATTGCTGTTAGTTTCACTCTTTTAATGACCTTCGCCCTCGTGATATTGTTTTAGCTTAAATGTTGAGCTGTGGTACACCTGGTCTAGTCTCTTGTCTCGTGGACTGATGCAGGACATACAATAGTTTATCATTTGAAGTGTAAATATAAATATAAATTGGTCTGAGGTCCCACAGTGCCAGTACTCGCAGTCACCACTAGATAGCGCTAAACTTTATCACATGAGATAAAATGCAGGTCTAATTGTAGAATCCTGTGGCTAATGTTGCACACAACATTGTGTGTTACGCGGTCACTACACTGTGTGGTCCAGGGAAGCTTCACTGTCCATTTAATGACCTCAGATAACGAATTCATCTTCTCAGGCTCTCACCCAGAAAATTGTCTGTTAACTGTCCAATAACAGCACATGTCATCTGGAACAGGCTCCACTGCCTTCAATCCCTCCTGACTAATATACAAATGTATTTTTTAAATTATGCCCAAAGACATTTTTATGAGAGTTCAAAATATCATTCTATACAAATAAGAAGTGCATTCATCCTGTCAGACACTGTTTTTCTCTGAATAATGTCATATTTGGCCAACCCGGGATGACACCTGTCATTTTTCCTCATTCAGAGAAATGTGAATAGTCAAGGTAATTGCATTTATGATCTGTGGACTATTTGTACTGAACAAAGACTCGATACAGCAGCAGAAAGTCCATTCACTACATACAATAGACAGATTTATTAGAGCCATGGTTTGTATATACATAAAGTCTTTTTCAGCCACATAATTTCTCGCTCACACTGGAACCTCATGACAATGACAAGATGATGCCATGGTGTCTTAGAAAAGCTCATCATTAAAATAACCAATGACCTGGAAAAAACACCAGCTGTGATCAGACCATATGCAGGTTACCACCCACACGGCTGAATTATACACTGTCAAAAAGCTTTTTAGACTGAGTACGAAATGATGGGAGTGACAGCTGGACGACACTGAGCAAAGTAACAACAGAGACTTCTCTATGCAGCTGTCCACATATATTTAAGCAAAATGTTTACATCAACATCTAATCTGTAAATATGTTACAGTCACTAATCTAAGATAAATTGCAGATATAGCAATGACTTTGTGTCCAGTTTCTACAGACTGCACTTTGTAAATCACTGCAGCGACTTCTTGTCTGTCACTGAATCGAGTCACGTCAATTCCATTTGACTCTGGTGTAACGGGCCACTGCAGATTGATTACCTTATATGACCAATATTCTTTCATATTGTTTCATTACATCTGTTAGTGCTTCCAGGCAATTGAGCATGAAGGAGAATAAAAAAAAACACCATTTTCAGATTGGCAGCTCCGCTTGAGTCGCTCCACCTCAGGGCAGCTGTGGTCCTGCAATCAAGTGATTTCCAAAAAGCACCCAAGGTAGAAACGCAAATGCTATGAAAACCATTTAATCTTCTCTATTGTGTAATGGTCCAAAGGGTGTTAAATATAGAGAAAACTTAATATTTAGCTCATTTCTGAACTGTGCCTCTAGGTACACATACCTCGACTTTAGCACACGGCACTAATGAAAAGAGCTGCCTTTGAAGATCACTAAGGCAAAACGCAGAGTGAAAGAAGATGGAGACTCATTTCTGGAGTAACCCTTACCTATGACAGGTGAGCGTCCTCAAAGGTCAAATATGAAGTCACAGCTTAGGCTTTAATTAACATGCATGAAATACATATTAAAATGAGCACAAACTGAGGCGCTGATGCACTTTTTACACACGTGGAGAAGAAAGGAACATTAGTTAAGGAAAATTCATAGTCTATAGATGGAGGGTTCCTTTTTGATTGCTGTGGGTGTGGTTTGGGCGTATGGGATAATTGACTTCTACACCTATTTAAGCACCACACTACCACAGCCGTGTCTCTCTGTGGTCTTGTTTCCCACCCTGTATCACTTTTGGATTGTACTAACCACACAAAACTATTAAAAATTATCTAACAGGTAAGTTTCAGTAGGTACGTAGTAGGTAAATTGGAAACTTAACTGCTGAAACTAACCCGTTCAGTGTCAGATACGTTGTGTGTGGTGTTGTTTTCTACCCTTTGAGTTTTTTTTTTTTTTCTGGAGGGGAGAGCATGAGCTTGGCTAGCGAGGAGGAACTGGTACTGACCGTGATCTGCACAACAGGTGGTCGCATCCCAAAAAGCTCCGCACACACTCAGCACACACTCAGCACACACACGGGGTACCTGGCACTTCCACAACTGAGGCCCCAATCCTCAGACCCCCTGCCTCTGTCTGGGACCCCCCACAGACCCAAAACTAGCACACCAGCACTTTAGACTAGCTACTCCTCATTTTAACTGGCCTTTTAAAACATTTAGTAATAAAAAATAGTTGTTCTGTCTGTACTCATTTGTCCACATTATATTGGATGGTCAAAAAACGTTACATAACACATCTTTAAACTGGGATTTTTGCAGCTTATAATCATGAAGAAGCTATATATTATTTTGTAATGTTAATGCACTGTATGTCAACAATACAGGTTCTCAGAGTAATCAAAAGCGTAATTATAACTGCTTTGGAGCAATCAGCAGAGTACAAAAACTCAGACACACGCACAATCTTACAGTGACAGTAATAATGACAACATTCAGTCTGATTGATTGAGGTTTAGGTTAATAAAATGTATCTCCTCCTGCAAGTTTTCATTTTCTAGTTCTTGTTTGACCCTGAAAATGTGACTGTGGCAGTGCTGAAGTTCTTGTATAATGTGACAAGCTGTGAGTCGCTTGCGTCTCTGTTGCTGCTCCAGACTCTTGTTTACTTGTACCACTCTGATATGTGACTTAGACCTCTGTTGTGCTGGTGTTCCTCATAAGTTCGGCTGTGTCGCTGGATTCGAGCCCGGATGCACACGTATATTCAGATCATGCTTTGAACCGCAGTAGGGGCCTCGTGGCCAGGGAACAATGCGGCATCAAAAAGTACCTCTACTCGACTGTCTACAAAGTGTTCAGTTATTCTGAGTGAAAAAGCCATGTCTCCTCCTCTTCCTCATTCCTCGGATTTGCTCCTGCCTTGAAAGCAATCGTGTACTGCTCACTTTGTATCTGCTCATGCCACAGCCTATGTGAGCGAAAAATGAAAGTGGTTACAACTTACAAGGTCGAGAACAAGAAAACTCGTCGACAAAAGTGAACTCCAAATGGGATTTTGTGGCCTATAGACTGACCTTGCAAAAACTAAATTGGCATTTCTCCTTAAACACTGCTGTAATACAAAGGGCTTTCATCATCTACAGACAATGTTTATATTTTGTTTGTTGCAACACAAGAGATGTAGATGAAATGCCAAACTATCAGTCTCTGCATGGGCCTGGTGGGGATTCTGTGTTTAATCTGTAGTTTCGTACAGTGTAATTAGATGAGGAACACTATTCAGCCACATCCATTTTGCACACTTACTCTGCAATTTTATTGTGACCCAAAGTACCTACGATAATGTTAAAATCCTAAAAATTCCATAAAAAAAGAGAGGTGACTTTAAAATATGTAATAAGAATAGACTAGTAAAGTAAGACTAAAAGAGGCAAAGCAATGCAAGTTTATCTGTATAGCACAATGGGTACACAAGGTATGTCAAAGTGCTTTATAGAATAAGAAAGACATTAAAATGACACAAATCAAAAGATAAATAATCACAAATAATCATCATAAAATTAATATCAAAAGAGAAGAGAGCAGAATAAAACCCTATGCACAGATAAACAGAACAGTTTGAGTCTGGATTTAAAAATTGTAAAAGTGAAGGCCTGTCTCATATATTCAAGATGATTTTAGCTGCATAAAACTGAAACGCAGATTCTCCATGTTTAGTCCTAACTCTGGGCACCAGCAGGAGGCCGGTTCCTGAAGTCCTCAGAGTGTGAGATGGTTCATGTGGCTCTAACATGTGGGAGATTTTCTTTGGTGCTGGTCCATGGAGAGACTTGTTCACACAGAGCTGCTTTAAAGTCTCTGAGCCACAGGAGCCAGAGACCTGAGCCACAGGACACATGTGTGAAGTACTTCCTGGTTCTAGACCTGAGCTCAGGACACATGTGTGAAGTACTTCCTGGTTCTAGACTTGAGCACAGGACACATGTGTGAAGTACTTCCTGGTTCTAGACCTGAGCACAGGTCACATGTGTGAAGTACTTCCTGGTTCTAGACCTGAGCACAGGACACATGTGTGAAGTACTTCCTGGTTCAAGTCAGGACCCGAGCAGCAGCGTTTTGGATGTACTGTTCTGTCTTAAGGCTAATTTGGAGAGACCAGTGAGCAAGTAAAATGTTAAAATGATGTATTACTATATAAAACCAGGCTATGATAAAACTATAAAATGGTCAATGTTTATTAAAACATAGTAGAATAAATTCACACTATAAAACCTTACAACCTTGGGCCAGAGGAAACAAACTATTCTGAAACAAATAAATGCTAGAAAGAAACCAACAAGGACGACTTGAAAAGACCAAGGAAATGCCACCCAAACCAGACCTGAAAGAGCTAACACACAGTCATAGTGATATAACTTCAAAACTTAAAGTGCATAGTGAAGGATATGAGCGAAACTCCTCCCAAGAACGACCTGGGAATATAAACATTAACCAAAGTAAAGCTAAAAGTCCAGACAGCAACTATTAACAACATGTTTATTTGTGGTGCAATCGAGCTAAAAGAGTCAAATAAACATCATAAATAACTGAACGTAACCCAAAAATAACTCTAAACAAAACAGTAGCAGGCTAATCCATAAAATCACAATAAAACACGTGGAAATTGCACTCTTAGCACTTTTTAACTGGCCCGTTGACAGAAATTTCGGATCCTGGGCAAGAAGCCACACGGGGCCCCCCTCTGATATAAATGAATAAGATGAAGGTCCAATTCTGAGCCCGTAACACCCAAGACAAAACGCCCCTTTGCCCCTCACCGTCTACTCCTCTGCTCATTAACTCTAAAATCACAAAAAAACAAACATTAAAACTGTTTAAAAGAGCTAAAAAAGTTCAAATGAGAAAGAGCATAAAATCACACCTGTCCCCAACCAGCAGAAGTCAGGACGCTTTACTGCTAAAACTATTTAAGCCAGACTTTTGCTGGCATAGGAAGTTGGTGACAGGTGATTAAAATGAAATTAAAGCCCCACCCCTGCTGTCCTCCACACTATTGTTGCTGTGTTTTACTTGTGCACTGGCTTTCCACTGCCCGGCTTAATTGCATCTTTTACAATTTATTACTGTCACCCTATACCATCTGTTGTATCAATGCAGCAGTAGCCTCAGCTGTCATATTTTCCAAAATATGACACCCAGGATTGAACAAATTTGCGTCGTACGGACCTGTCACAGCTGTGGGACTTGAACGCCAGGTATTGTGTCACTTTGCGGCTTGTCTCCGTTGACGTATTGCTTAATTTTAGCGGTAACGGCGGCCTGCTGTCAGCTTGGATGGAGCCCTGTTGTCTAATCTTACAGCCTCACTTTTGAAAGGAAATCTTCTGATAAATTCCCCAAACATGTGAAGTGGTTTGTGCGACCTCTTATCAGCAGAGCTCGTCCCTGCCGTCTGTCTGTCTGTGGATTGTTCATGGAAGGACAGACTGGCACCATCAGGCGTGTTAACCCACTGTGAAGATGTCGCGGTGCAGTCGCCCGTGGAGCTTTCTATGTCAGGGTTAGCTGCGAGAATGTGGCTGGAATAAATATCAGGAGTGTAATAAAATCCAAATGTCATGGCACAATATGATCACGATTTGGATCTCTTTATAAAACCTGTCACTTTAAACGCCGCACTTCAATAATACATTTGCAGTTTTGGTAGTTTTGCACTGTTCTGTCGTAGATTTGCTACTTTTTGCTTTTACAATGTCTAGATAAAACTTGCACATCATGATTGTCATTATCTAAATCAGAGGTGTCAAACTCATTTTCACCGAGGGCCACATCAACAAAATGGCTGCCATCAAGGGCCAGATGTAACTGTGCGGCAGGATAAATGTCACTAAATGTAAACAAATGTCATGTAAAATAAATTTAACTACTTTTAAACTTGTTAAATAACTGTTTCTGTATTTATTACTCATTCAAGTTGCAAATATTTGTGTCTGTGTAACTCCGTGTAACTGTGTATTTCCTGATAAACTGACATTTTTAAAAATGTTTATCTGGTAAGAGCACATCTTCAGCATTGCTTCAAAAACAGCCTTTTTTTTAGCCTTTTAATTACTGGATAATTTGTTGTTTTTCTTGAAGCCTAACTTTTTCATACGTTGCTCGTCTTTGGTGTCAAAATGTCGACGTAGATTGTACTGACCCCGCCTCATAACACAAAAAACCTCCTTAAAGCACAAATTTGTATTCACCTTTAGCACCTTTCTTGAAACTTCCTTCCACGCTGACAATTTTCCTCTTCCTGATCAATTTGGGATGCTTATTTGCAAATATTTCTCAGTCTCACTTGTTGGGAAAATCTCATTAGTTTATTGTCAATGCACACATTAAAGCAGTATAGACTTATTTTAAAATGACAGTCAAGTCTTAATTTACCTTCTCGCGGGCCACATAAAATGACGTAGCGGGCCACATTTGGCCCCTGGGCCTTGAGTTTGACACATGTGATCTAAATCATTAAAATATAAATGTGCTAGGTTGGACAAAGACTAACACTGTGATCTATGTTTTTTTTACTGTTGCTGCAACAAAACAATGAGTAAAAGCAAAAGAAGATTTGATATATTGGCATAGTTGTGAGATTTCCGACAATACAAAATCACAACGTTTCTGTTATTGTTGCGTCTCTAACATTTACTCTGTCCATTGAATGTTTCACAGCTTTAAAATATCTTCCCGTTCAGCTTGAAAAGACGATAACATGAAGTTTGTTGAAGGTTTATAGACAGGGATTTTATTAGATATGATTAAAATGGTGCAATGAAAGTTAAAAGTAAGATACCAAGGGCCATACATTTATATCTCAGTGTCAAGACGCAGTAGAGCTCAAATCTTTCAAACTGAGCTGGTGAATAATATATAAATAAACTCAGTAACTACATAAGACCTCAAGAAAATGAAACCCTTTACAGTTTCTCAGAAGCAATAACGACAAATCGATTTCCAAATGAACCTTCAGGGCTCCAGCTATTCATCCCGAACATGGACGTGCGTCACTACTCACTGTACTGCTAAACAAATGAGTCTCTTATAATAGTAAGGCCAGTAAAGTTACTATATAAATGATGGTCATTTATCATAGTGAATTATTCAGGCATCCCTAAAGCACAAAGCTGGCTCTATCCTTCTATGCATACTGATAACAGATGTGCGGATCACAATACACCCTTTAGCATTAGTATTAGCTGAGAAATGATTTAATATGCACTGTTTTGTACTGATATTAGCCAGTGTTTATAGAAATCCCCTTCTGAAGGTGTTACTCTCAGCAGTAGCCCCCAGGTTCATCACTCAGGCTTATATCAAAACAAAATACAATTTAGTTTAATGTGAAACAAGTTGAGATTTGTCCCAGAATCCAGCTGATCAGTTCTGAGAGAGTTGAGTGAGTTTTTCAGCTTTCAGAAGGAAAAAAATCTGCCGCAAAATGGTCAAAGTCCAAGTCTGAGAGTTTGTTCACAAATTCCTCATCCAAATCATTCAAAGGTTTGTGTCAAGCTGTCATAAAACTAGGTTCCAAGAGCTTAAACAAGTCACAAAACCAAGTGCCCGGGCAACGACTAGATCTGGAGACGAAACTGGGAGCCAGCACTGTCAATGGAAGCAACCCAGGAAATGTAGCTGTTTATGGAGCAAATTACGATACTTCAAAAACTGCGTCTTTGCGATGAGATGCAAAAACTGTGTTCATTCAAATCAGGCCTATACCGCACTCCCAGCATGCATCGGGCTCGAGCAAGGGCTCGTTCAGCAGGAGGACACATTTACTTTGCACAGACGAACAATATATTTAAGTAGATCAAGTTACACCAGACACGTGCAGTAAACCGACCGCTGCAGTTAAAATGTAATGTATTCTGATTTGTGATTTGACATGCAGGTATTTTCAGTTTGGCTCTGCACATATTTCATTTACATTTGTCATTTACACCTCCAAAATCCATTTCAACTTTAATTCAGGCAGTGTACAGCTCATAATTAACAGGCAGCCATTTTATACCACTTAGTCAAATCTGCGCGTGAGTGATTGCCTATTTCAGCAGAAACACTCACGCACATTTTGCTATTGACATCATTTTATTTCTTCGCTCATGTGCACTTTTTGTTATTAACATGTAGAATACTTCAGGTATGTGACATATGGAGGACATCAAAGTAAAATGTCTTGATATTTAGACGCTGTGGGCTGTATTTTCAAGCTAAATCTCATGTGACGTGCCCTATTTTTTTTTTTACAGAAGCTTATAGTATAGTTCATTTTTTTCAACAACGAAGCTGCGGTTTGAGTCCTTATTTTACTGTGCACACATGCTTTGTCTGGGGAATTGGTTAAACTTACTTTTTACCTCAACTCTTAACAAAAAAGTAAATGAACATGTAATAAATCTAGCAGGATATTTAATGCACTTGATGATTAATACCTTTTCCTGACAGTGAAACCATTAAATATAAGTACAATACGCCTGATCATATCACCCCATCCCATATGAATTATTCACTTATTAATTACACTGTAAGAGGAGATATGATGTATCCACACTGCTCTTTCTATGGGCATTTCAATGAGCAAGAACATTGCGTACCACTGCATCCTATCATTACGACTGCCACCCCCCAGACTTTAGCTTTGAAACAGGAAATTACGCTTCTTTTACATTTCACATCAGCCTCAAAAGAGTCCGTAAATAAATAGACCACAGGATTCATATTCACTCATATATCTGAACCTAAGAGCAAGGAAACATCACGAACGAGAAAACAAAAGCGATATATCAACCATTTAAGTAGTGTCACAGAACATTAATCTTTTTTTACTTCTGACGCTGTGGGCTAATGTGGAGAAAGGACACACTGTATTCTCAGTAGAGCCTGTTGTAATTCTGTCTATAACCTGAGGATAAAACAGTACAAAAGTGGTTGTTCTGAGAGGAAAGCGAGGCAAATGTTTAATATATGATCTGGGGATTTTCTATTCTATTTACAGTTAAGACAAACCTGATAGAAACAGCCCTTTGTTTGTATGACTGTATTTTACTTATAGGTCCTAATGGTATTTTTTTCTCTCTAAACATTATTATTATTATGATTATTTGGAAATATTATAGTAGTGTATGGTATGCTTGAGTGTTTTTTGACTTGTCTACCTCTGTCAAAAAACTTTGGTTGAGTAAAAAGTTTGGTTTAATGTGACAAAAACTTTAGAAATATTAAAGTTTCCAGCTTCTTGTTATGGGACCGTTCAAAGTAAATGTTATCAAATCAGCTGGAATATACTTTTGAAGCTTAAGAAAATGTGTTTTTTAAGTACGCTTGATTTTGGCAAACACTGGACTGTCAGAATAAAAAGATTCTCATTAAATACTGATCCTAACTTAGAATTTTGGATATTAAAACGCTCCGCAAACATCATGTAACTCTCATAGGGCTTAGCTGTGATTTTATAAACTTTTCAAGGATATGAAAGATGTTCAGCGAGTTTGTTAGATTTCTTGCTAAATTAGGGGTGTTAACAGAGTGTGTGATCCTGGGGAAGTGTGAAGATCAGTGTGTTATAAGAGCATAAGGTACAGGCTGAACACGTGAGTGCTTTTACGTACACACTGGGGACGTGAGCGTGTGTTGCCTGTTTATTCACCCACGTGGGACATTACTCAACAGGGACATGTACAGGTGTCATAGGCTGTATAAAGAAGTGGATGACGCGATTGAGATGAACTTGATTCTCAGGAAAAATGCTACACATACTTATATTAAGACATCTTCACTGCAAACAGCTACTTCAGTTACCCGCTGCAGCTCTCCATATTTGTACTTGTACTCAGTCTTTTCAGTGACATATTCTACCTTCCTGTAAACACTTCATGGGACATACATATACGACCTTGTACGGAAAGGATGTAAAATTAGTTTAAATCCATGTAGATCCAGTCTTCATTCTCAGCGCATAAGTACAGAGAAGTTCCTCTGAAATGTAACGCACGTGCCTGATGTCTGTACCTTCACTCATCTGATCAGATAAAAACCTCTTTCAACTCTCTGTCTGGTCTGAAATCACCTCCATCACAATTAAAGATTAAAACAGACATTTTAAGACCAAAATGATAACCTTGGCAGCAGCAGTTAGAGCTGAAGGAGCCATAAGCGCGTCCATGAACACTTCCTATTTGTACAACAAAGTAAAAGGGTCAGTTAAATAAAATAAATTATGCGAGTGCTATGAGAATAAAGTCGTAGCATTTCAACATTAAAGACCTAATTTTACGAGAATAAAGTCAAAGCCTGAAAAGGTCATCATTTTATGAGAATAAAGTCATAGTACTGCAAGAATAAAGTCGTAATATTACGAGAATAAAGTTGTAATTTCATGAGAATATAAACTGCTGTGTGTGAATGAGTGACTAGTGTGTGTTGTGTTATGGAGAATTTGGAGCATTTTGTTCAGATGTACTTTCACCTGGTGTTTACGCACAGTGAAATACTGTGTCTTTTAGCCCACCATGACCACACTATCATCAGTGTAAGTACTTTGAAGCAACACGTTGAGTTTGTTTTGTCAGAGGAACCATATGGGTTTGGAAGAAATTGCTACTTTTGTGGAAGAGAAACTGGCTGAAGTGGTCGGCTGCAGGGGTCTGCAGGGGTCTGCAGGGGTCTCTACACCATAGAGCTATCCACAGAGGGTTTGTTGTTTATCAAGAAACTTTGAATTTTACTGAAAATACTGGAATCAAATGGGGTAGAGTTGTGAAGAAGGGCCGAATGCACTGTGACATCTGGATTCATATGATAAACTGAGGCCGTGTGGCATTTGCATAAATGGCTGTATTGATAGTTTCAGTTGTCACATTATGTGGATGGAGCCATATGTTACCAACAGCAATCCAAAAGTTATTGTGGATTACTATATCAGCACAGTGACTTGTGTAGGAGGATGTCCGCAAAGGCTCCGGGCGGATCCAGGTACAGAAAATTCAAATGCTTGAGACATGCAACAGTTCTTGCCCAGAAACCACACCGACGCATTTGCTATGGATCAAAGCTTCATCTATGGATGCAGCTCCACCAATCAACAAATAGAGTCTCGTGGGGAGTCCTGCATAAACAATGCATTCAATTTTGGATGAACATCTTTCAATCTCTAAAGGAACATGGACATTTCACCCCTGCAGCCGACCACTTCCAGCCAGTTCCTCTTCCACAAAAGCAGCAATTTCTTCCAAATCCATATGGTTCCTCTGACAAAACAAACTCAAACTCTTACAGTGTCACTTCAAAGTACTTAGAGTGATGATAGTGTGGTGACGGTGGGTTAAAAGACACAGTATTTCACTGTGTAAACCCCAGTTGAAAGTTTATCTGCACAAAATGCTCCAAATTATCCATAACGCATAACGCACTAGTCACTCATTCACACACAGCAGCCTATATTCTCACGAAATTATGACTTTATTCTTGTAGCGCCCGCATAATTTATTTTATTTAACTGACCCTTATACTCTGTCGTAGTGGAGCAACCAGCAGGTGGCAGTGGACCAAAAACTATAAAGATTTCCCAGCAGCCTTGGGTCTTCCTCTGACATTTTCACCCTGCCCTGTTCTCTATGATGCTCAGACAGTTGATCTAGGAAATTGGGTCCTGCCTGTGGTGATGGTCCTGTCTGTGGTGATGGTGATGGTCCTGTCTGTGGTGATGGTCCTGTCTGTGGTGATGGTGATGGTCCTGTCTGTGGTGATGGTCCTGTCTGTGGTGATAGTGATGGATCTGTCTGTGGTAATAGGTCCTGTCTGTGGTGATGGATCCGTGTGCGTCACTGAACATGGCTGAGAGCTTTAAAATGCTATGTTTAAATCGTTAACATGAGAAGGACATACTTCAACCAGCTGCACATTAATGTCACTTACGTCTTGACTCATGGGGTGTGAATCTGCTCCACCCTGCAGTGCCTCCTCATGTCTTGACCTCACCTTTTTGCTCTTTATTGCACTAATGTCAAACTGCACTTTAAAATGTAAATCGTGTAATGAAACGGCTGCACAGTAATAATAATATCAACCGGTGAACATAAAGGAGAAAATTGTTTAAGTGAATGAAATTGTATTGATCCTCATATAGTGAACATAATTAAAACAGTCAGAAGTCCTAACTCCAGCTTTATCCAATTAAAAATAAATGTTTAAATCGGATTTTGCTCGCCTCCATCAATGAGTGAACCATTGTGCCTTATGCATTAGTTTAGTTAGTTTAGATTATATGTTTTTCCGGGTTAAACCTACTGCCGTTGTTGGTTTATTTTTAGCTTATTATAATTGAGCTGTATTGACGTTTGTCTGCCACTTTAATGCCACAAAAGGCTGATCTCTGCAGTCACAGGGACCAAAGTTTAGCACAGGGCCACACAGCGCTGCTTTGAAATCAGCGATGTCAAATCAAATGTTGGGGTTTGTTTTATCTCATGTATTCACTGAGTTCCCCAATGGCCAGTGGGTTAAATGAATGTAATCTTTTTTGTTTTTACTATTTTGCTGTAGTTTTCAGAATATTTTTGTGGAGAGGGGGAAAAAATGGAATTGAAAATCTTTTTTTTTTTTTTTTTTTTAGAAAAGAATCAACAGTTTTATTTTCAGGCAAAATTGCCAAGCTCTACTGTATTCTGAGCCCCAGCTCTAGACTCAGACACGTGAGGGGGGATAGGACAACACACAAGGCTGGACAGACCAGGATCATGACAACAACATTATCATTTCTGTCATGAACTGTGGCCTTCATCTTCATTTGGTGCATAAATATTTAAAATAGTAATTCCAATGTCTAAAATTGTTCCATTAATTAAGATATATCTGCGCTCTGGGTCGTTTTGTTGTGATTTGAGGGAAAAGGGTGTAATTTTTTTTAATGAGCAACTCCCTGTATTTTGGTTATAACTTGAGTAACAGACTTGTCCGGCTCAGTGTCTTTGAGTGTTTGTGTTTCCCACGGGACAAGTGTGATAGATAGAACTGACTTTTTCATTACTTTTTCATTTCATTCATTTTTCACTATACTTAAATTTCTATCACACTTAAGTGTGATAGAAATTTAAGTATAGTCATGTTGTGTATTTAAAAGCATTTGATCTGTGTCAGTCTGCCAGACCCAGACAAGACATTAACATGTGTGAAGCTCATCCATCCCACAAGAAACTCGCTGTTGTTCTACCTGTCTAAGTGTAAAAGTTCATTATCATACATTTCATTATTACTCTGCTTTGAAATGTATGTAGCATTGTCATTCTGGTATAAAATCGTCAGAGCTCAGATGCTCGGGGAGGTGGGTGGTTGGTTGGGTGGTTGAGACTTGGACTTAGAGGGAGAGGGGAACTGGGGGAGAGGCCGGGAGGCTACCGGTCTGTGGCCAGGGCAGGCCAGGGCCCTGTCCTGTCTGTATCTGCTGTAACAAACAATAAACCTTTTTTTCCTGTATTGCAAAACTCACCAAGCTTCGTAAATTGATTACTTTTCATCTAGAACTGTAATTTTTCCACAACAATGTTCAACTACTACATTCAACTATAAAGGTCTTTCATTATTCTCTACATAAATCTGCTGCTACAACGATGAAACAGAATAAATGTGACAAGTGATCTATTAAATAATCAGTTTTAAGTTGTATTTCTTATAACAAAGACAGTGGCATTAAATAAAAATGAATAAAAGATTTCCTATTTTCATCAGTAATGCTCTTAATAATTCGCTCTTAAATATTCTCTGTCTAGAAACACTGCGATTTTTATTTATTTATTTATTTATTTATTTTTATTTAAAACTGTAAAAATATAGAGCAGTGGACATGTTATTATAAAGCTTAAATAATTGCACCTTTTTGCATCTGGTGACATGAACAATAAAGCAAAGCAAAAAAAAAGTTGTTTGCAGTGTTTGAGTTTTTGTTTAATTTACACAGAAATCTATTGATGTTTTAGTTCTGTTTTGGGTCAATCATTATTAGTAATTGGTTTAATTACATATGGTTACATTTTAACATATCACACCCCATCACCTCCCCTCCCACCACCTCCCCCTACAGGTGGCACCAGGCGAGCACAGGAACAGAACAGAACTGTTACATACACAATGCATTAAGATTAACACATTCTTATACATTCAAACATCCTCACATACACACATACACAGACATATATACACACACACATACTCACGCACACACACACAGATCAGGCATAGCTCTGAAATAAAGTATATAAACACACTCAAGTGTATACAAGTAGACATGAACATGTGTATACAAGTACAAACCAATATACAATATGAAAAATAACAGTAAAATAAACAGAAATAGATAATAATCCATCCATCCATTTTCTTCCGCTTATCCGGGGCCGGGTTGCGGGGGCAGCAGTCTAAGTAGGGACTCCCAGACTTCCCTCACCCCGGACATGTCCTCCAGCTCCTCCGGTGGGACCCCAAGGCATTCCCAGGCCAGCCGAGAGACATAGTCCCTCCAGTGTCTCCTGGGTCTTCCCCGGAGCCTCCTCCCGGTGGGACATGCCCAGAACACCTCCCTAGGGAGGCGTCCAGGAGGCATCCTGAGCAGATGCCCGAGCCACCTCAACTGGTTCCTCTCGACGTGTAGGAGCAGCGGCTCTACTCCGAGCTCCTCCCGTGTGACCGAGCTCCTCACCCTATCCCTAAGGGTGCGCCCGGCCACCCTCCGGAGGAAACCCATTTCGGCCGCTTGTTTCCGCGACCTTGTCCTTTCAGTCATTAGATAATAATAAGTTCCATCTTTTTAATAGCTGTCTATTTGTCACCATCAGCCCCTCTCCACAGAACACTGACACTATCCACGCTCCAGATCAGACATTATTTATGCTCTCTACTTTCATTATAAACTTCTGTTATAGTAGTTTTCATTATAATTAATTATCTTCAATGCTATAGTTTATATAATATTATATCTCTGTTTTATTATACCAGGGATCGGTGACCTTTGACCCCCAAAGAACCATTTGGAACTGGTCTCTACGAACCCCCCCCCACCAAAAAAAAAAAAAAAAAAAAAAAAAAAAAACAACACTGGGAGCCGCAAAAACTTTTTGAGATCTAAAATGAAGATAGAGTTTTTTTTTTACCTTTACGCTTTGTATAAACAACTGTTATCTACTACTATATTTCATAAGCAGCACACTGCTTATGAAATCCATGAGGTTCTGCAGAAGCTCATGGATTTTAGGCGCTCTGCACAGAGTCTGCATCAGGGCTGTGTCTTTACACAGGACTGTGAGCTGTGTGTGTGTGTGTGTATGTGAGGGGAGTTTGTGTTTAACATGTGAGTGTGAAGCTTATTATGAGCGACAAAAAAATAATAAAATATGATTTATTATTTAATATTTCAACTATAATAAAAAAAAAAGAACTAACACAAATGAAATACACGTTAATGAAATACTTTATTTTCCCAAGCCACACGGAGCCGCAGTATAAGGATGAAAGAGCCACATGTGGCTCCGGAGCTGCAGGTTGCCGACCCCTGATCTAGAGGTATGTGACCTTGATATTGAAGAATAAAACCATATGAGGTTTTTATTTTTTTGTTTTTGCCAAATATCATTTATAATTTGCAGTGTATTTTTAAATCATCTAAACTGGTTATGAAATAAATCGTACATTTGAAATCTCCTCTTTATTTTACACACACGAGACTCTCAGTTGAAAGGGCACTTCTCTTATCCTTTTGACATCAAGGATTGGTCCAGTGGCTCTGTGCCCAGACTCTGTGAAGACAGTTTATGCAGATCCTGGAAGATAATGAAATGACTGACTGTTCCATTGACGTCCTGTTTGATGATCCGGGAGGTTAGTGATCCTCGTGTTCAGATGTAGAAGGAGATGCTCCTCTAGCAGGTCCATGTGGTCTCACTTTGTGAGGCTGTGGCTCAGTGGTTTATGGTTCACCAGCTTCACTGTCCCTCTTTGCCAATGTAAAACCAGATGCTGTTATAAAATGTAATTAGACCCGAGTCCCACAGGCCTGTGAAGGGCCTGTTAGTATCGTACTGCCATGCTGCATAATACTATGTAACAATGCTGTGAGTTTGTAACGCTCCAAACACCCACTAACATGTTTGCCCAGTCATGGCACGTGCACACTGTAAACATTTTAGGCAAAACTGCACCATTATTATTGTATAGAGGCAAAAAGAGTGGAGACCATGTGAAAATGGTGTCCATCAGTGACCAGAGACTCCACCATGAGGGAGGAGTGTTTATATAGTTTATATACTTTTTTTTTTCTTTTTTATCTGGAACATTGTTTTTGTATCAGAGTATTATTCTTTCTCATTTTTTTCTGGGGACCAACTTCCCCATTTTTCACTCAGTGAACAATGACGGCTGGCACAAAAATGTGCCTACCTTTGAAACTTGCACTTTCTGGTAATTGCCAATTTTGAAAAATAAAAAATGGTGCATCAGCACACTTGTGGCTATATTTGGAATTCTGTTTGATTTAGTGGTCTCTTGAAATCCTGTCGGGTACGAAAGGTCATGAAAGAACAAACAATATTAAGTTTGATGCATTTCTGAGGGGAAAATTTAATATAAACATGTATGTATATGGGGAAAATTGAAATCAGATGGTATGTCTCCAGAAGCGGTGAGGTTTCTGAAGTATTGAATTGCACAAGGTTTTAAACTTACGTTTTGACTTTCATCCAAGAGACATTTTCTATAAGGAGATACTATAATTCATGACCTGAATAGATGAGTCAAATCATCTAGAGCAGGGCAACCTTTAACACCCAAAGAGCATTTGAATCAGGTGTCCATGGAAAAGAAAAAACACTGAGAGCCTCAAATACTTTTTGACATCTAAAATGAAGATAACTGTATATATTGTTTTTAGTTTTTTTTGTAGGTTTTTTTTTACCTTTACACTTTGTATAAACAACTACAGTGTGTTGCTTATGAAATCCATGAAGCAAACTATCTGCATAAACATTTATTTTACCTGGTTAATTCTGCTCCTGAACCTCTGCACAGCGTCTGCAAATCGGGGCTGTAGAAGTCACTTTCTTCTTCATGCAGGACTGTAGCCGTCGTCTGTGAGGAGTGAGGCTGTTTGTTTTTAACATAGTTCATGGTGAATCGTGGCTCACAGACGTCTGTGGATCCGAAGATCGACATGACTCCAAACGCACATTTCTTCATGTTTATGTTGGTATTGGGAATGGCATTCCATGTTTTAAACACAATTTTGTCTTGGAAGGTTCTAAGTTTCACTCCATTTGTGATTCTGAACAAGAGCGATTCTAATGGGAAACATCGACAAGATCCTGTGTCAAGCGTTTGAATTTGGACACCCACATATGTTTGTCACCTATATCAGCCAGCTCCCGATCAGAGTGATTTACACCTACAAATGTGTTTTAGCAAATGTTTTGGGCGGTGTTTTGGGTGGGGTTTTGGCGGGTACACCGGCTTTTGCGAGTGTGATACTTATTTTGAGCAACAAAAAATAATAAAATATAATTTTCTTTTAATATTTCAAGATCACAGTAATCTTCCAATTTAGAGCTGCAATTTAAGAAAAAGTAACACAAATAAAATACACTTCAATTAAATAAATAATTCATTTTCCCAAGCCACACAGAGCCGCAGTATAAGGATAAAAGAGCTGCATGAGGCTCCAGAGCCGCGGGTTGCTGACTGATTTAGAGGGTCTTCATTTCTTTGTTAATTTGTTTTATGTACCACTTTGTATCGTAATAAATTGAAGGACATAAACGTCATTGCTCATAATATTAAAGATTAGACTAAAAGGAGGTTTAGGACTTTCACGCAACACTGCACAAAACACACTCCATTCTTGCCCTATCGCATAGAAAAGAACGTACTGTGACAATAGATAGATTGTGTAGCATGTCCCAGATTAAGCTGTTACAGATAACGCTGCACCAGCGGGGCGCCTGGAAGGTAGAAGAGTGCCAGAAGGAAAAAGAAGATGTCCACACCCAGCTACTGAATATTCATGATTTATGTTTAAATGTGGTGTTCAGGGTAAGGCACTCAGATCAAAACAAGACCGCCCCTGAGATCTCCGTGCACGTACTAGGGACAGCATCACGCCTGACTTGTATTAGATTGGATGTATAGGGAACAATAAAACTCGAGTGATTCTACTCTCTGTTCTCCAGTGATTCTTCTGATCAGATAAAAGGAACATGCTTATCATAATAAATACAAAATAAATCATGTTTAGAGAGAATACCCCAGACCAGATTTCATGTACAGTGAGCCCTCGCTATAACACGGTTCATCCTTCATGGTGTCGCTGTTTCGCCGATTTTTCCAGTGCAGTTCTACACGCTTTTTTACAGTGTATGAACGTGCATTGTGTTCTGCGTCCTGACCGGCCAACTTACTTCAGACCACCGTCAATCAATCTCCTCGAGAAGAACCAAATGAATCCCATGGTACACAGTCTACCTTGTACCTTCATGCCCAAATACTCCAAGTAATTCTCACATGCCCCATACTGTCGGTGCTTTGAGATGTGCAAATCCAGTCTCCTCCTTCATTACTGAACGCACATATGGTTGTGGGCTTTACCTTGACGCAAGTGCCACCAACAGCACCCCACATCCAGGATCAGAGGTGAGACCCAATATGACTGTTGAAGCCATTCCTGTGGAACATGTAGCTTCAAATAGCAGGTCTTAATAAAGATTTACCTTTCCTCTTCTATTTCACCTGCATATTTCCATTTCAAAGACATCTCCTACCTTCTGGTTCTTGCCCAATTAGCTTTCGATTCACCTGAGTGGCAGCTGGAAAGTGTTGAAACCCTCCCATACTCTCCAGTCTTATTTAGCCATTTAAGCCTTCCCCCTCCACCATCAGCTTGGCAGTGTATCAAAAAAAGGCTCAGTGTGATTATTACTGCTATATGAATATTGTGCAGTGTTTGAAAGGCAGCAGCTGGGAAAAGAAACTGAAACTGACTGGCTTAAGTTATTTTCAGTTTTCCATCATCTCAAGGCTCATTAAGCAATACGGGCTGTCATTCAGGCTGCTTTATTACACTTTTCCTGCATATAGGAAATGGACTCACTCGCAGGCTTAAACACACATACACCAGGTAAAGAGGCTGGATGGATGAGGCTCCTGCACAAAGGCATAATGGAAATATGAGCAAAAAGAAGTGGTTTCAAGATAGGGCAGCAGTATTAGTCTCTTTTAATAGAGGTTCAGCCCTTTGACACCCTTGGGGATTGTTTGTGTACATTTTGCAAATTTATTTTTTTCGTAGTTGAAAAAAACTCTCATCTCTGTGCCACAGTTTTTGCCTACACTGGTAACCTCCTGAACCAAATGTGCCCCATTGACTCCCATTATAAACTCACTTTTTCAGCCTGCTGTAATAAAGACACTGTATTACGTAATATTATGAAATACCATCTCAAACGAAGCTTCTGGGTTGAAAATTGAATAATTTGACATTTTTCTTAAGGTGCCCCCTCTGGACTCCCAGGGGCCCCTATGCTGTTTTAGATTAGGTTTATTTGAAGCTCTCAGTCGAGTCTATTCCAGGCGGTTTGTTTGTATTGACTTCAGTCAAAACAAGCCTCACTGCTCCTGTCATCTCAGAACTTTAAATCCACAAGTCCTCCAAGCTCTTTTTAAAGTTTATATTCAACTCCCATATTTCAGTGGTTGTGTTTTATAAATGTGTTGTTGTGGTCTAAAACTATTGGTAGAGTGGGATTCTGGGCAAACATAAGGAGTGTTATTGTGGATCTAGAGACTACAGCAGCTCTGTGCTCTGTGACAGTCACCAGGAGAGAAACTGCAAAAGATTGAAATCAAAGTGTGGGTCATGTGAGGATCATAACATGAGTCTGAAATGAGTCTCACAGACTCTGCAGATGAGGGGCTTCAGCCGTGAGCTGCTGGTTGGACCCAGGCCACCCCCTTCAATTACCATCATTATTCTGCGGGTAATCAACAAACTCTTTGTTTGTTTTACTAATGTTAAGTAAAAAAAACGAAGTTTAGAAAAGCGTATGAAATGTATATATGTTATAGTAAATAATGTATTCATTTAGCAATTCCTATTTCAGTCTCTCAAAGTTAATCCTGGACAAATTCACATTTTGAACTGCAAACAACTGCATCTTGGTTTAAAAACATATTAAGATAAGATATGCCTTTATTAGTCCCACAGTGGGGAAATTCCAGTATTGCACCACACAGTTAAAGAACAGAAGGAAAATGGTACATGCAATAAAACAAGATAATAGATAAATAGCTTAAAATAATTTAAAAAATAGACTTAAAAATAAACTAAAAATAGACTCTAATGTAACATCTCTGTAAAGTGACTTGAGTATTGCACATGGGTGTGTTTGAATGACACATGTTCAGTGTTAACAGTGTTCATTGTACAGTCTGACAGCAGCAGGAAGGAAAGACCTGCAAAACTTCTCCTTCACACAGCGAGGGTGAATCAGTTGGTAACCGAAGCTGCTCTCCAGGGCAGACAGAGCGTCCTGCAGGGGGTGAGACTCATGGCCCAGCATAGAAATTACCTTAGTCAGGACCCTCCTGTCCCCCACCTCCTGCACTGCACTATTGCTAATCAGAATTGCAATAAGTGTTAGAAAAGTCGCAAAATTCTAAAATATTAAGGTATTAAGTATCAACTCAAATAATCCACTTCAGACTTTTATTTTACTGCTTTTATGTTCGCCCTCTGACACCTTTTTGGATACGAAGGGGCTAATGGGCACAGTGAACAAAAAATAAATAAATATGTATATGTCCACTGAAGGCAACAAAAAGTCTGTAGATGTGACCTCTAAAACCATGTAAATAAAATGTTTTTGTTTTATTACATATACCTGTAAATACGCAGGATTGTAGCCAAAATCATTTCTCCCCTCAGTCTCCTGCTGGGCCAAGGCAACACAATCCACACAGTTCTTGTACTTTCTGTCACACAAATGTTCTCAGATGTTACTCTTCACTGCACATGTAAAACAAAAAAAACCTAAACTATTCATTTATGCCAAACTGTCACATAAACATTTCACATTCTCTGCAACAATAATATTAAACTTGTAATGTCAGAATCATTTGATTTTAGTCATAAATCATTTTGTTTTGTTTGTGACAGGCCTTATGCAAAACACGACTGTTGCCTTGTACCTTTTTGCCCTTGTGCAGGGTAAACAGGTATAGATAGAAACAGAATTTGTAATGTTAATGGGGCTGCAGCTGTGAGCCAATATGAGCCCTGAGCTGCTCAATGTCACTGTGCATTTACTGAACCCCACCATGTGAGTATCTGTGTGAACCCCATCACTCCACATCTCACTCACCAGCTGCCCATTGTTCAGGACCATGTTTGTGTCACCTGTAATGCCACTGCTGCACCACTTATCTGTTGTATACAATATTTTAACATACTGGCATTTTCAGGCTGCACATTATTTTGAATAGCCTTTTATGTTTTGTCAGTCGCTTGAATTCATTTCCAAATCAGAAGTCACGATTCAGACTAGGTTCCCACAGCTCTTGCCAAATTGACACATCGGCTTTGTTTGCAAAAACAAAACGGCTCTTTGGCACAGTAATTTCACTTTGTTCTGTATCAGATCTTTCATCTTTTCCACAGACTGTAGGGATTTTATGTATAATCTGAAGACCTGCAGTTAAACGTGCACTTGTCACTTGGTGGGAGGCATTTCACCTGCTGCTCTTAATAAAGATATCATTGCTCTGCCTGCAAACTTGACATTAACCCTATTAATCTTGCATATATTTCAGGTACAGGGGTTTAATTGCACAAAAATCCCTTGAAAAATGTGTTTTCTTACAACAAGCGGGCCGACCTGATCTGTAGCTTTATCTGGTGGTGTTGTCAAGGAGAAATATATGTGTTACAAGTTAGAATTCAGTACGCAGTACATTTCTTACAGATAATTTGGTCAACTTGATTTTACATCATTTATACAACTAAAGTATAAAACATTACAACAATAGTCCACCACTGCTCAGTCATATTTTGCTCTATTCTTACTGTAAGCTGCTGAAGGTGACACCAGAAGAAGACAAGTCACACTCCTGATGGAAATACAGTTAGCTTCATCAGTCAATAATGGCCTTCACTCCACACAGATGCAGTAGTTTAGTAACTGACAGACGAGGAGTGGATAAGTCGACTCTTTACTGGTTCAAAAGCCACTGACGTCTCTGAACAGTCCCAAATCTGCATAGAAGTGTTGTCAGGGCCACTCGAAAGTTACACATGTGCAAATATTCTTTCATCAATTCATGGTCATCTGTTGTTAATAACATTTTCTTTTTCTTTTGTTCTGCCTTAAAAAAACAGTGTTGTAATCAAAGCATGTATCACTCAGTCGTTGCATTACTGTCATTCTGCGTTCTCATAAAAAACATAATTAGGTCTTGTCGAGGTCATTCTTTCTGTAAAAGTTGTCAACCAGCTCGTGTTGAAGAATGCCATGTGGAAATACTTGAAAAGGTTAGTTTAGGTTGAAAAGTACACAGTATCCATTGGCCTGATGCTTGTTAGCGGAGTCCGTTTTATGTGCAGAACACGATGTACAGATACTCAATTGTCACTGATCTAATTGGCTCCCTGATGATAAAAGACTAATTAGGCTCATCAGTTACATAAGTGTCTTTAGAGAAGCAAACTTTGTCAATTTTAACTTTGTAGCAATTCATTTCTGATATCTTCTGAAAAACAAAGCACTGTGGACATGTCATATAATCTAATATACTTCCAAATCCATCTCAATCATATTTACGGCGCCTTGTGTATTGATTTCTCATGTTTTACAGCAGCAGCCCTCCTCGAGACAGCCTTTTCTCATTAAGCTTGTGGTAGAATCGAAGCGCCGTGGGGTCTATGTTGGCTTTACTAATGGCCCATTTCATCCAGACTTTTTTATCAATCCGGCCTTAGTATCGCCTGTTATTAGTGATCATTACGTGTTGAGTTTTTATCGCTTACCTAATTCGCGGCGTAACAAAAAACATTCAAGCGTTTTTTCGCCCTCCTCTGCCGCAGATTTCATTTTACGCTCACGCTCTTTGTGCTTCATCTGTGACGGTTTAGTTCCATTCTTTATTTAGAGCACTTTTGATAGATGCTGATCTCCGCTGACCGGGAACGCACCACGAGAGCATCATTTCATGTATTTTTCAAACAGGAGAAGATTTAAAAACGTAACCTCGCTTAAAAATGGTTTGTAATAAGTTCCTGTTTGCGGTCCAGCGTGTATGAGTGCAGGGTTTGTGGTCTGGACGCCTTTTTGAAATATGCATTGGAGTTGGTTGTCCTCAGATTAAAGGGGACATCGTGTCGGGGTCTGGAGTCGATGGAGATAAAAATAGCAGGCAGGATGTGTGTATGCATGTGTGTTGACTCTCTACTTAAGTGTGTGTACTGTACGCTGACACCTCGACCGCCTCTGCTGCAGACACACGCTCATTTTAATTTGAAAATAAAACCACACAGTCCTCGCACCAGCCAAAAAATGCATAATATTGAAGAAAAACCCATATATTTCACATATAAATCATATCTGAGTATAAGTCGCATCCCCGGCCAAACTATGAAAGAAAGTGCAACTTATAGTCCAGAAAATATGATACTTGTTTCCATGGAGACGTTATTACTTTACCATGAATAACAAAATAACAATTCAATTCTATAAAAATCCGTTTCCCTCTCAGACAGAATTGAATTTGTCGTTTGTTATAGCTCACACTTGACAACTGAAGGGTTACACAGACTTTGCCATGAATGTTCCACGGTATGGCATAAAAGTGACATCTCCATGGGGAATGCTCCAAAGTAAAGTTTTAAACTAGATTTCTCTTGAGACAAAGTTGTGACCCACTAGGCCAAGATTTTCAAAGTGTTTTTGAGGAATAAAAACAGGCTTCATTAGAGGTGCACTAAAGTTTTTGCTGGAGTTTTCGGCCAGACTTTGAGTGTACTTTGTAGCTTAGATGTGAGTCTAAGAGCCCTTGGAAGTAGTAAATGATTCATAAGATGATTTGTTTGTTAGGTTCAAGCTGTTTTCTGTGTGGATGAAAACACATACTATACTTGGCCTTTTTCACACTGACAGCTGGGGTTTTCAAGTAACAATTTTGGAAATATTCTGCAGATTATTTTTGAGGAAATACACAAATACCAAACTATAAGAACCGAGGAAGTGCATATCCATGGAGACAATCAGGTGATGAAGAAGCGAAGAGTATAACCCAAGCACGCTACTAGGACCCCCCACCGGAAAAGTTACATGATACAACTTAAACTGATGCTGGAAGATATCAGCTGTGTTATTCAGAAGCTTTACAATTTGCGCTGAGTTCTGTTGTTTCTATTGACGTTTATTTGACAAACTGAGACATTGTAAATGGTCTCTGATAGTATTAAAAGCTTAAGTTGATCGGGCAGGAAATGTTTCAGATTTTTGTGGATGTTTTCCTTCTCTTTGTGCCAGCGGGGTTGAGACTCGCTGTGCTGACTCGTCCATCGCACAGGGGTTTTCGCTCCAATCCCCAGACAGTGGAGGAGCTGGTGAAATGACCCCAGGCTTGGAGCATCCTGGACTGCAGACAAACACTCAACTTCAGAGCCCATCTCCAACACCTTTGGGAATTCACAGACACAGACACACACGTACACACACATTCTCTTTTGTTCCTGGATGATGTATGGATCAGATAAGTAGCATGTGAAATTCCTCATCATTAAATCATGAACATCCTCTACTCGGGGAAAAGTGACATCAAACGATAAAGGAATAACCAATAGCGGTTCCCAAGCTCGCATGTTTTTGTTTTGTTCTGATTTAAGTATCAATATAAAGTATTTTACACACATTATATACATTTAAACTTACACTTAAGTCATTGTGTTGTTGGTTGTGGAATCATAAAATGAAACTGAATTAGTACAATATGAACTTTGCTATGGAAAATATGTGCTACCAGTCAAAAAATATTGGATTTTTTGTTAAAGGACATCGTTTTTAATTCTATAAATGTCAGATCCAATCAGAAAAAACACAAGCAACTTCACTACACATACATTTGTGATTAACGAGGTGGTATTACGCAAAATCAACTTTCTGGAGCGATGTTATAACGTGCCTGAAGAGGTTTTCGATGTCATCCATGTATGTTTAAGTAATGTAGCAATCTCCCCCAGGCCTTTATTGAACCCTCTTTACAGTCAGCCCCAAGCAATTCCCCATAAATTTACAAAAGCAGGATAAAAAACAAAACACAGCTTCACAAATCTGATGAAATGTGCAGTAGTTACATTAATGCTCATTGTAATGTGATAGTGCTCTGAAGGGGGAGTGACTTAGCACGGACAGCAAAGCACAATAATAGCCCATAGAAGTGAAATACTCCTGCTTAACCAAGTATTAACGCAGTAAAAGTAAGTTTACTTCAAGGTGGGAAATATACAGCTGCCCTGTGGAGAAAATCTGTGAACTTGAAGCCTTGATCTGATCAAAGCGTTTTCTTAAACCCTTTAAATTCCGACTTGTCCAGGTTCGTTCGATTTTTTTCTGTGTTTATTTTATTCAACCACCTGATAAAATAAGCTATTGAGCTCAACCTGGTATGTGAAATATGAGAAGAAAACATACATTCAGTAAAGAAAACAACAAAACAAAACATTATGAGGTGAATCAGGATCAGTTTATATTCCAAAAACACACTTTTTTTTTTTTTTGCTTCAATCTCGAAATCTCACTTTTTGTGCTTTTGGCAGTGAAAAAAGAAAGGTAAAGACAACAACAAATGCTCCAACTAGTCTGTAAGTCCATACCTCCCAACAGCAGCTTTACTCCCATGTATATTTACCAAAAAAAAAAAAACCCGAAAAGGCAGACAGGATTTGAAGTCTGATTTTCCCTTTTGCAGACATTGTTCCCATTTATAATTAGAGCTGATCAGACAGAGCCCAAAACTACGCAGCCTCCCCTTCACAAAGAGCCACTTATCTGTGCTCCAAATTGTTCAGAAAAAGATTCAGTTTGAACGGAGGCATTTTGGGTCAAATCAGTCGGGTTGACAAAGAGGTTTTTAAGCATTGAGAAGGAGGTTTTTAACCATGACGTCATCTCAGAAAGGGTATTTACTGCTCCAGGTCCCATTGAGGAAAAGGTTTAGTGTCCAGAGGTGGTTGGAAAAGTGTCCTTTGTTGAACACCGGGCTTCTCGTGTGGCTTTAGGTGTCCCCGGGCTGCTGCACTGACCCATGAGTCACGCTTGTCTGGGTACATGCACTTCTTTAAGCTAGTTATAACGCTCCCCCGCTGCTCTCCATCTATTTCATGAGTCAATGATTTCAGCAGCTAATGCTCTTTCCCGCTGAATGCTGAGGGCCTCGCTCATCATGATAGACCATTCTAATCCACACTAGTTGTAGGTGTGACCCCGATTACACTACAAAAAATTGGAAAAATGTTGTGAGAGTGTTATGGGAGGTGATAAGGTGATAGTAAGAGGTGATAATGGGTTTTATTCTGCATCTCATAATATAAACACACATACTGGAAAGCATATATCCATTCTTTTTCATACAGAGAGTGCTTCTTCTGATTCTCGGATGATAAAGCGCTTCATAATTAAATCCCGACAGCGCACAGTGGTCTCATTTCTATCTTAAGAGCTGCTTATACAATATATCTGGACAAAGATAAAACATAAAGGAAAAAAAAAGGTCACAGCCTCTTTAATATGCTTTGTGCTTTTCTACTGTACGATTAAACAATTGTTGTGTAAAATGTCAAATGCAGATTTTCAAACCTTACCCAAGAGAAAAGGCATCTTTTATCGTCCTACTATTCTACCAGATGTCAGTACAAGGGACACCAAGACCACACTTTATTGTGCTCAACCCACTTTCGAGCCATACTTCAAGAACACTCCCGTTCCATATGGAGTTATAAACAGCAGATCAAAAGCTGAGTGCTATTTTCTTGAAGATATGCTGGCAAATGCATCTGAGACAAAGACCCGCACACAAACATATTAGACGTCTATCATAACTGCACCCAGCATTCCTGTTCCCATGGCGACACACTAAATCTGCTCTTCAAATGAACTGTCATGCCTGGGTAGCACCTTCTAACGTTTGATGTTTTTTCTCCAAATGTCAGGCTTTACCTTAATTTTAGACGTGTATGTTGAATACTGAAGCCATGTGATCAACAAGTTCATTATAGTTGCTCTAATAATATGGTTACATTATTTCTAAATGGTTGGCCATGTTATTTCAGGATTATAGCACTTTACCCTTCTCACCAATAAATGTGCATTTCTTCTCTGGAGTAACCTGGCAGGAGCTCTGCGTGGTTCATGTTTCCTGTTATAGGTGACATTTTGAGGACCTTTCACCTTTCACAGAATGATATTTTGTATTGAACTGTTAATTGCTATAACACGGGTCCTATTTTTCATATTTCTGAAACCCAGGAGATAGCTGGAAGATTATTGCACACACATTAGTTTGACTAAATGCTGCACTGCCCTGCATCATGTCAGATTGATAAGTGTATCACACTGAATTGAGCTCTACACATTATCAATCTGTGATGCCTCTCGCTGAAAGCAATCAGAAAACATGGAACATCACGATTATTTGAATTTGATTGGTCGAAGCATCACAACAGTGGAACAAGATGAAAAATCTAACTTCTGTTACATCCAGTTGTGATAAAAACACAGACATCTTCCCTGTCCACAAATGCACAAAGCGCTTCCCTCTGCACATTTCTCACAAACAAAATAGTCATAGTGATGCTAAAATAGACTGAAGTACGTCTGTCGGTGTTGCCATGTTTGTTCTGGTTCGCTGGAGCGATTGGCCTTTGGCTTCCACACAAACCTTAATGCTGTTCTCTGATTGGTGCAACAATCACCTGAGGCAGGGGACCAGCAGTGACTTTTCAAATGTTTTATATATTTGAATAAATATAATAAATTGTAATTATTACAGCCTAAATAAAAATACATACATTTTAAGGGAATATGAGTAGTGTTAGTGTGACACAGTGGCTTTGTTGATCCTCTGTGTCACCAGTCACAAACATTTATTTAATCCATATTATCATCAAAAAGTATCAAAACAGGAATCCAGCTGCAGAGCGATTGCTCTCCAGCCGCAGAGCCAAAACATCTCGGTGCCATGGTAACGATTCTAAAAAAGACTGTGTAAAAAATTGTAATTGATCTGCTGGCTCTGACTTGATTGAGTCATGGTTCAACAGCCCAAACCAGCTCCACTTGACACATCATCACGACCTTCCACTCTGAGTTTTCACTGGCACAAAGTTATGTTTAAATTCCTCATTAATTAAAAGCACCGGACACTTCACAAAGGCAAAATACATCAGCTGGCATTTTTTGGAGCAACAGCAAATTCTAAATGACTGCTCAGATACAATGAGCTCAGCTCAGAAACCAAAACAAATATTAATTTAGAAGAAAACAGCTTCTTCTTTGTTGACAATACCAGTCTTTTTTTTAGCATCAGTCCCTTGGCTATGTGCAAAGTGCTTCTAAGGTCTGAAATCAATATCTATACAAAGCAGATGAAAAAAAGAGCAGTTTTGCTGCGGAGATGTCAGCACGTGTGTGAAGAAGTGGCATCTTGTCCCTAGAGCTTTGCAATAACCCAATTCGCTCCAGTGAACTTTGACCTCATCACACTTTAATTCTACCACCATCAAGAAAAGGCCTGGCACAAAAAGCAAAGCTACAAACAACAGAGAGCAGATTCCAACTGAGGTGCAGCAAAGCAATGTGCCAAAATAAGTGACAGAACACTAATGTTTTGCTACCTGCTTGTAGTACTTTAGTACATTAGTACGTTAGTACATTAGTACTTCAGTACATTAGTACATTAATACATTAGTGGTCTGTCCGTGGTGTTACAGTTTTTCTCAGAATATTCCACAGTATGGACTTATCTTTATCCAACATGCATTCATTCATGTACAGGTGCTTTTATTGCTAATAAAATACTTTTAAAACATGCATTACTGCAGGTCTTCTCTCTGCAGATTGGGCCTGTAACTTGGACTGGTGGTGCCTCAGTGGAGATAAATGTAATGCCATACTGTGGAGCATTTGAGACACAGACAGACCTTTAAATCCAATGCTGACAAAACAAAAAAGGGAAAACAAATTTCAGAAGTTTTTACAGCACATTAGTGCAAACACCACAACGGACTTAGAAGTTTGGAAAAGAATTATGCTCAGTTGTAGAAATAGCCACGGTTGAAAGAACTCACAGAATAAAAAGTCTAAAACGTCAAAGTAAAGTCTCATTTTGTGAGTTACTTGGATAGAGGGAAGATAACAATTGACAGGTTTTGGAGACCACTAAGGAGCAACGCCGCAGTAACTCAGCGCCGAGGTTTTTCTGACAGTGGTTTCATAACATCCGTAGAATTATAATACATTTTAAAGTGTTTGGTACTCGTCTGTGTCGCTCTTATTCAAACTCAAACGTGAATGTTCAATGTGCACTGTCCCATATTTAATAAATAAACATAAATAAATAAATAAATGTTCCTTATGTTTCAGTGGTGCAGTGGTTTAGGTGCAGCACATAGACTTTTATTACCACCTCAGGATCGTGGGTTTGACTCCAGGCCCCATTTCACACAGAAAACCCATGGGCAAAAAAAAAGAAAGAAATGGTCACCACATTGTTGCCCTATACTTCTTTATTTCATGGTCTATAGCTTTTAACAAACCAATGTCCAATTCCTGTCATGTAACTAAAAAAACAAAAAACAAAAAGGTTCAAGTAAAGTCAATATTTTATCAAACTATGCACTGGACAGGCCTATATAAATGAGCTCTTGGTTCTTTTGTGTCTGTCTTTGAATATCTATGATGTAAACAGTGAATTATTTGTCTACAGACCCGTGTGGTGTTTTCAACAAATGTTTAAAATTGACTTTTTCACTTAACACACGGCAGAGACAAAAGCTGCAATTAGAGTTTAGAGGATTGGATTTGACTTGCACACTCTGCTAATTCATTCTGTGTGCGTCTCGGTGGGGGTCCTGCCCGGCACACAAAACACACTTAAAAAAGGACATGAATCTAGAATGAGTTTTATTTCAATGCAGTTTCCTCAGGCGTTGTCTCTTTGAGTCAAAGTCAAACACAGACTGACAAAAAGCATGTGCACACAGACAGTGGGCCAAATCTGCCCCATTTTCAACAAATACATAACTTTACACTTATAAGTCTGCACAAAACATGGACTCTCAGCTCATTTGAAACTGAATATATACTGACATTTTAAACATTCAGAGAGCATGTCCCTATAGTTAAAGATCAATTTAAGTACTTCCCCAAACCAGGGCTGACAAAAGGCTGAGCAGTGACATATTAAAACTCCTGAAACAAAATGAAAAATAAATACTATTTTTAAATTTAAATTTCCAACATGTTTCATTCCCCAGAGTCCAAGTTAAACTATCTACAGACTAATTGCACATGGTTCTTTTTGAAAAACTCCCCTCACCAACCTCACTACAATCCCCTGTCTGTAAAGTACTTACTGTACTGTGAAGTATTTACACACTAAAGTATTTACATACTGTAAAGTATTTACACACTAAAGTATTTACACACTGTAAAATATTTACACACTGTCCTCTTAAAGTATCCTGATCTCACCCTGGTTCAAACCAGATTCATTGTTTTTAAATAAAAAGGTAGTGTGATTAGTGCCAAAATGACCTCTGAATAATTAGAACTGTGCTGCATCATTCTGTTACCAATAACAGTTTATTTTTTATTGAGCTCATGTAATTATCTAATGTAACATACAGACTAAAAATAAACTATTCAAAAGGCAAACAGGATTTAAGATGTTTAACTGTGTTTAACTGTGCTACATTCTTCTAACAATTATGTATATGAATAATTGCAGATGTGCAGAGATGTTGTGCGTAATGTGCTGGATAATCCTCGTGTGTCAGTTGTGATGTAGTTGGCACACGCAGTGTATACAGTTGTGTGATCCACTGGTACAAAGATGCGCGCTGTCCGGACCATCTGTGACCTGCCCTCTCTCCATCGGACACATTTGAAGGGATCACTGGGCGTGTGGAGCCGCTCAGCCCAGCGCTCATCCAGATTCACCCCGCCCCTTTTTGTCGCGGCGTCGTCAGTGCTTCAAATAGCGCTGGCGCTTCAGAGCTGCTCCAGCTCTGCGCTCTGAGGCGCGCGTATCAGCCCTGTCCAAGACGCACTGAAGAGGCGCGGATGCTTCAGCGGAGCTACTCACTCTAGAGCTTCTACTTTCTACTGTCTCTCTGCATGTCTCTCCTCCAGCAAACTGGATGTTTCACTTTGATTTTATTTCACACATTTCATCGGAAGTTTTATTTGAAGTAAAGCAGGTAAGAGGCATTGTGCTGTCTGTATAAAGAGCACGTTTGTTTCATGATATATGATTGTGTGATTTTTGAGGAGAGGGGCTGTTGTATTGACATCGTGATGGAACTTTATCGTGTTAATTAAGCTGCCGTGAATAAGTCTGCTCCAAGTTGTCATTTGTTCCACTGTTTGGCTGTTGTGATTTGTGCGTGTCGAGGCATCTCCTGTCCACACAGGGGCTCTTTGTCAGGGGGCAGTGCTCAGTCATGCGTGTGCTGTGCACTGTGGACCTCTGTGATGTAGATGTGGAGCATAGGAGCAGATACATGTTACCTCTGGACCTCTGCTGGTGGTGTAGATGTAGATGTGGATGTGGAGCATAGGAGCAGATACATGTTACCTCTGGACCTCTGCTGGTGATGTAGATGTGGATGTGGATGTGGACTATAGGAGCAGATACATGTTACCTCTGGACCTCTGCTGGTGATGTAGATGTGGATGTGGACTATAGGAGCAGATACATGTTACCTCTGGACCTCTGCTGGTGATGTAGATGTGGATGTGGACTATAGGAGCAGATACATGTTACCTCTGGACCTCTGCTGGTGACAGAAGAGCAGGAGAACTGAAGCCATGAACATTAGACCTACATCAGCCTGGGGTCAGAGCGCTCTCCAGGGCTCAGCAAACAATTAGGCTACAGTCAGTGAATAATTAAAAGCAATTATATTTTGTAAAGCCCAGTGTTAGAGCAGCAGTGCCTCTGGGGGTTTCACTGAATGCTGTTAAAATATGATGTTTTCAAAGTCTACATTTTTTTTTTCATTTACATAATTAGGAAATATCCATACTATATTAATTAATTCTACACTTTTTTGCTGTATGAGTCTGTAGTCGGCTCTACTGTGGAAAAGGCTTTCAGTGAATAGGATCCTTTTTTTTTTTTTTTCATTTTAGTCTCTTTAGCTGAATGGCCGGAGACTCGAGCCAGCATCAACCAAGACAACTGATTAATTTTAATCTGTAAAAAGATTTTCTTAGATGCTCTAAACCATTTGCAGCTGTTCTGGTAACATTTGGCTTAGATGTCATATTGTAAAATGTAATAAAGCAAAAGCACGAGGCTGTGGATACTCGGATTGATCGAGTGACAGTTATTTCATTTTTTGATGTTCCACAATTGATATTTTCAAATCTTCTCCTTTAATTTGTATTTCAGTTCAGTTTTTGCTTCATTGGTTCATAATTTGTCTGATCGATCTCCAGTCCTCCAGACCATGTGCCTCCACAGTAGAGAATTGTTGTTGTTGTTTTTTTTTCCGTTTTTTCCTCCATCTCACTGAGCAAACTGAGATTTCAGTTGACAACAATAAAAAGTTTCTTTTTTAATGAAAAGCTCCAAAACCACTGTATGTAAACCTGAAGCTGTTATTGAACCTTTGGAGGATAAATATAAGGTGGGGCTGTGGTGAACATGACACTCCAGCTCTGCAAAAAAATTAATTTCTGGACTTAATCAAAGATGAACCTTGTAACTTTTATGGAGGTCAGCCACTGGCTTGTTTCCTTCAAGATGTTGTTGCTTTTCCTGGAATATTCCAGTGTGACAGTAAACAAAAGTGTAGGAGGAATACATTTAAAGGGTCATATTTTTTAATTGTGCTTTTGGTGCTGATATTATGCAGCTTTGAATGTGTGATGTGACATATTACCACAGTGTAAGTCCAGTCTGTGGTTCGTGGCACTCAAGTCACTGACACCATCCTCTCTGGTCCAGATGTGAACTTGGACTATACCAAGTCTCAAAGCAGCTTAAAGTAAACATCCACAACCAGGACTAAGAACTGAAATTTGACCAAATCAAACACATTTAAACAACAACCCTGCAGCCACCTAGACACTTAGAGCTGACTCACTTTGCACCTGTAACTAACAAAACTGTCCAAGAGATCGTCACCAGTCTGAGTTCATCTACATGCTGCCTCGATGTGTTACTCACTAGAGTCTGTGCTCAGTAGTGCGCCATCACCGCCTGCTTAAATAGATAACATGTCACTTCAGTCTGGAACATTCCCAAGAGGTATTTTCAGGTTTTAGACCCCACCACAGCACTGAGACTGCTCTTATCAAGGTGACAAATGGCATCTGCCTGAACACTGATGCAGGCAAAGTCTCAGTCTTGATCCTGTTAGATGGGGTTAGGATGATCCAAGATGGCGCCACGTACGGTCGCCCTGGTGATTTGGTGCGCTGTGTGTTTTTTGTTTTTGTGCGTTTGTCCTGTGTTCGCGTGCTCTTACACCCGTGAAGAGCTCTTATCCATCAGAACTACCACTCCTGTCGATCTACTGCCGGTCTTTTTAGTTCCTGCAGTAGATTTTGTTCACTCTTTGGCCAAAAGAGTGAGACGCCGAAGACGAGGAAAGCGGGCAGGGGCCTTGGTGCGCCTCCGGAGACGCGGCGCTCGCACGCCCCTACCTGGAATTTTCCTGTCTAACGTTCGCTCACTCAGCAACAAGACGGACGAACTGGCGCTGCTGATGAGGAGAAACAAAGACTTCTCTTCCTCTTGCGTCTTATGCTTCACGGAGACATGGCTCAATGAGCGTATCCCGGACTGTGCGCTTCAACTGGAGGGATTCCAGCTCCTCCGCGCGGACAGACAACGGGGACTCTCCGGGGGAAAGACGAAAGGTGGAGGTGTCTGTTTCTTCATCAACAACGCCTGGTGTACGGATGTGACTGTGATCTCCCAACACTGCTCTCCCGCCGTGGAATATCTTTTCATTAACTGTAGGCCTTTCTATTCTCCACGTGAGTTCACTTCATTCATTCTGGCCGCTGTTTACATCCCTCCGTGCGCGGACACGCACGAGGCCCAGCGCGTGCTCGCGGAGCAGATTCTGGATGTGGAGCGAACCTTCCCGGACTCTTTACTGATCATCCTGGGGGATTTTAATAAGGGAAATCTGAGCCAGGAACTACCCAAATATAAACAGTTTATTAATTGCCCGACGAGAGAGCAGAAGACGCTGGATCACTGTTACACAACGGTCAGTGGAGCCTACAGAGCCGTGCCCCGCGCTGCTCTAGGATACTCTGATCACGTCATGGTTCACCTCATCCCTGCTTACAAACAACGGCTGAAACTCTCCAAACCTGCTGTGAGGACTTCTAAGAAGTGGACCAGTGAGGCTGTGGAGGAGCTTCGCACGTGTTTGGACACTACAGACTGGGATGTGTTCAAGGCTGCCACAGACAGTTTGGATGAGTACACAGACACTGTGACGTCATACATTCAGTTCTGTGAGGACAGCATCATTCCATCATGCACCAGGGTGACTTTTAACAACGACAAACCCTGGTTCACACCCAGACTTAGACATTTGAGGAGGGAAAAGGAGATGGCTTTCAGGGCAGGAGATCGTGAGGGCTACAGGCGTTGCAAGTATGCGTTTAGCAAAGAGGTGGAAAAGGCTAAAGCGAAATACAATACACGTCTGGAGCAGCAATTCTCCACCAACGACTCTGCTTCTGTCTGGAGAGGGCTTAGGCAAATCACCAACTACAGGCCCAAAGCCCCTCCCGCCGTGGACAACAAACAACTAGCAGAAAAGTTAAACGGCTTTTATGCGAGGTTTGAAGTTTCACACCCCTCCCCCTCCTCCCCCACCATCACGGACATTACCTCCAAACCCACCTCGGACCCCCCCTCCTCCCCCACTGCCCTCACAGTTGTGGAGCAGGACGTGACTAAGCTTTTCAGGAAGCAGAATCCCCGTAAGGCCGCGGGCCCAGACGGTGTCTCTCCTTCCACCCTTAGACACTGTGCTGAGGAACTGGCTCCTGTCTTCACGGACATTTTTAACACCTCCCTGGAGTCATGTCACGTCCCAGCCTGCTTCAAGCTGTCCACCATTGTCCCCGTCCCCAAGAAGCCCAGGATCACTGGACTTAATGACTACAGACCTGTGGCGCTGACGTCTGTAGTCATGAAGTCATTTGAGCGCCTGGTCCTGCACCACCTCAAGTCCTTCACCTCCCCCCTCCTGGACCCTCTGCAGTTTGCCTACAGAGCCAATCGGTCTGTGGACGACGCCATTAACCTGGCCCTTCACTTCATCCTCCAGCATCTGGACTCCCCGGGAACCTACGCCAGGATCCTGTTTGTGGACTTCAGCTCTGCATTCAACACCATCCTCCCTGCTCTACTCCAGGACAAGCTCGCTCAGCTCAACGTGCCTGACTCCACCTGCAGGTGGATCACTGACTTCCTGACAGACAGGAGACAGCGCGTGCGGCTGGGGAAGAATGTCTCGGACACTCGGACTATCAGCACAGGATCTCCACAGGGCTGTGTACTTTCTCCCCTGCTCTTCTCCCTGTACACCAACTGCTGCACCTCCAGCCACGACTCCGTCAAACTGGTTAAGTTTGCGGATGACACCACCCTCATCGGACTCATCTCGGACAGCGATGAGTCTGCCTACAGGAGGGAGGTGGACCGGCTGGTGTCCTGGTGCAGCAGCAACAACCTGGAGCTCAACGCCCAGAAGACAGTGGAGATGATCGTGGACTTCAGGAAAGTCACAGCCCCCCTGCCTCCCCTCACCCTGACGAACTCCCCCATCACCACTGTGGACTCTTTCCGCTTCCTGGGCACCTGCATCACCCAGGATCTCAAGTGGGAGCCGACCATCAGCTCCCTCATCAAGAAAGCCCAGCAGAGGATGTTCCACCTGCGGCAGCTGAGGAAACGCAAGCTGCCAGTCCAGATGATGGTGCAGTTTTACACGGCCATCATTGAGTCCATCCTCACCTCCTCCATCACTGTGTGGTTCGCTGGGGCCACTGCCAGGGACAGACAGAGACTGCAGCGCATTGTGCGCTCTGCTGAGAAGGTGATTGGCTGCAGCCTTCCATCTATACAGGACCTGTACGTCTCCAGGACTCGGGGGCGAGCAGGCCGTATAGCAGCTGACACCTCTCACCCTGGACATGGACTATTTGAGCCACTTCCCTCTGGCAGGAGGCTACGGTCCATTGGGACCAGAACCTCTCGCCATAAGAACAGTTTCTTCCCCTCTGCTGTTTGTCTCATGAACACTCTATAATATCTGCACTAAACTGGACACTTTATAACACCGGTCACTTTAATAAGCCACTTTGCACTGTTGTTCTGATGCTGCTATTGTACATATTTTTTCCCTTTAAGTATTTCATTTGATTTTTTAAGCATATCTTTTTAACTTTGTGCATGCTCTTATTTGTATTTGTATTTATTCAGTGTGTTTATGTTGCACTTTTTCACCGTATCAAGTTCCTAGTTTGTGAACTGTGTTCACAGACTATGGCAATAAAAGTCTTCTGATTCTGATTCTGATTCTGATTCTGATTCTGATCTGAGTGCTGCTTTTGACACTGTGGATCATGGGAACTTCCTACAGAGACTAGAGGACTGGGAGAGCATCTGTGGTACTGCACTAAACTGGTTCAAGTCATATCTAGATAAAAGGCAGTACTTTGTTGAAATAAATGAAAGGAAAATGTGTTTCAGATAAAATGCCCCTGACCTGTGGGGTGCCTCAGGGGTCAATCCTGGGACCCCTGTTGTTCAGTCTGTACATGCTGCTGTTAGGCCAGTTAATACGGAGCAATGATGTGTCCTACCACAACTATGCAGATGACACTCAGATCTAAATTTCACTGGAAGCAGGTGAATATGGACCAGTGGATTCACCAACAGATCAGTGTGTGGATGCAAAACAACTCCAGTCTCGCTCCAAAATCTTCAAATCAGGCTAGAAATCTAAGGCTAATAATGGACTCTTTACTTTAACAGCTACATCAAATCAATAACATCTGGTACACTATCAAAACCAGATATTGGACAGACTTACCCATGCATTTGTCTTCAGTAAACGAGCGTTAAAAGCAGCTGCAGTACATCCGCTGTAACTTCAGTCCACGCATTACCCACCCATCATCATGACATATGCATTTGTCCATAAATAGAGTTATCATGTGACACAGAGACCTACGCTTACATATTCAAACTCAGCTCCTTCAATTAACCACTCGTGCATTCTGATCATGTTTTATTTACTCTTATTTTTTATTCAACCGATTCCCAGGGTAAGGAAGAAATGGTAGTGCTATTACATCCCCGCAGTGTTCCTGCTGTCAAAACCATAGGCCAGCTTTAGAAAATGGACTTTTACACAGAGATCTTCCCTTGTACAGTTAGGAGATGTGAGTGTGTAAGATTCACACGCTTTTTAATATCAAAGGACAGCAAAACAACCATTACTCTTTCAAGATATATGTATAGAGTCTCTATTGATAGTGTCTAAGTGGTCTGATCATATGCTTCCATTAGTGAGTATGAATGAGCTGTGAATGAATAATGTGTGTTTAAAAGTTACACTACTGTAGCCTGCAGTACAAGATGATACTATTACTCACTCCAGAAAGAAATACATCAGAATGAGAACGATTAAACATTGGTTTCCCCTCCCCTTTAACCGTCATTTGGGAGATGTTTGAAGATGTTGCAATGAGAAGTAATTAGTCAAGAACAATTATTTTACAGCGTGACCTGGGAATTATTAGATTAAATGGTACCTCTGTATATTTTATGTAACTACAGATACTGAAAAGATAGAACCAATAAAAAGTACCTTGCAAATCCTATAAGAGTGCTCTTGCATATAATCTATTTATTGCACTTTATATTTCAAGGTAATCTCAAAGTGCTAACGAAGGGGGACTAGGTTTTTTTATTGGCAGTTACAGCACAAATAAATAACTCAATGCAAAGTAATGGCTTTGCTCAAAGAAATGCTTTTATGAAACATTTATAGCATCTTTTCAGAAACTCTTCGTAAATTAGGTGCAATTCTGTGGAATACTTCAAGCAATGCATTAACAGTACCATGCAGACAAATAGGAACGCTGCACTTTATAGAGTTGGAAATGGAGTTTGCTAGAATCCAGTTTTTAGTCATTATTTTTAATGTCTCAGCTGCCACAATCTATTACCTCCAACCATGACCACCTACCTCTGTTTATTTCCCATAGCAATATTGTGGGAAACTCTCCATGCTTTATCTTAACTGCCTGCCCACTGTCACTAAATGCTGACGCTAAAGGGTTTCTGGTCAGCAGGAAACCTTTAGTAGGAGCTAAATAGGAGATTCATCCAGACATGATGACACATGGGTTTATGCAAACTCAGCATCAAGCCTTTTATTAGCTTGGACGCACTCTTGCTCATCCAACTGTCTATTATTGCTGGTCAGTAGATGTTAACCTTTTTAGTAGTGTACTGCAGATTATATTTTACATTAGCTGTGAATATGTTACTGCAAAATGGTTAGAAAGGTGCAAATGTCTTTTATGCAGATTAATAGATGCCAGACACAGACACTCTGCCAATATAGATTTTTCTTTGTAGAAATACTCCAGACATACGTAGGAATGATTTCGTACATTAGTTGAATCTTGCAGAGGAAAAAGTCTTGAAGTGAAGATCACACTTGATGAATTTCACTGAAAAGCGTGAACCAAAATCCCTTAATCTGCCTCTGTTGCATAATGTAATGTGAGTAGAGAAAGAAGACAAAGGACCCAAAGATGAAATGAATGACATTTCTTGGCTTCACATCAGTCTTTCTCAGACCATTGGCAGCTCAGTTTGTTGGTCAGTTTGTTGCGTGGCTACCTGTGATGAGTTGGATGCTCACGAGGGACAGGCTAGATGGTATATTGAGTTTTTTTAGCTCTCGCTCACTAGTTTGGGTTCACATGAGATCACAACACTCTAAACTGCCAGGATATAATGATGAGATTCAACATGTGCAGATTTTTACTGATCTATATATCTCCCATAGTTTTAACAACTCCTGTCCACCATCTGAGATTAGAGGATCATCACATTATAGAATGTGAATTCAACCTGTTCGTGGGTTTGGAGGGTTGAAATATGTGGACAGTTGCCATAGCATCTAACAATTCAAAACAAACATTATCTTTTGATTGGGTAAATGTGCTCAAAATGGAACTGGGACAGTGTCGAATGGCCTAGGCTAATGTTGAACCAGTGTTTATTCAAAAGTATTATAAAATCTAATGATAAATGTGATTACCAGCTGTGACCCAGCAGCTCCCTTCTTGTAGTTTTTGTGTTTGTTTTCGTGTTTGCTCCACAGGGGTGTGTGCTCTGCCCTCTGCTGTTCACAGTTCAGACTCACTTGACTGTCTATGTGTCAATGTACAGTGTGCATCACATACTGTCAAAGCAAGTTTATCTGTATAGCAAGTTTGTACACGAAGTAATTCAAAGTTCTTTACAGGGCCTTGCAAATGCTGTGATTTGCCTGAAACTATTGTCTGTCCATAATCAGACTCTTATACTTACCCTGCTCCTCTGAACATAATGCATTACTCACTCCTGCCCAACTCACAGCAAATAAATATTTAATTACAGCCTGTTATCTGCTATGCATCATTTAAAATATGGAAAACACCTCCACTCAAATACTCCTGACTCATACAGAGCAAACTTTAGGTCTCCTCTCTTTTGACTGTTGTTAGTCTTTAGCTCTTCACTGTTGATGTGACATAACTCTGTTTCCTCATAACTCTATTTGTGTGGTTCTTACTTGTGTTCAAACATGTCTCCCATCACATGTATACTGTCATGTTTGCTTTGATACAGGGCGATCCCTGTGTTTCTCAGATCAATCCTGTCCTTCAGGCAGTACAATTAACAAACGCTCTTGAGAAATTTCACAATAACAAGTTCCTGTGCAACTGCAACAGGAAATTTTGTGAAGAATAATTTTTATGCAACTTTATGCAACTCTTACCATCCTACGCAGAATAACCTCAGTAAACCCTTCTGAAAATGAACCATAGATTAAATAAATAGCACAATAAAACACAGAGCTATGTTAATTTATTGACCTTAGAAAAAAATGCAAAACAGTTCCCTTGAAGTGCAAATAAAAAGTTGGCACTTTTTTTTGACTCAACATTGAGTGAAAACATATTTTTCTTCTATTAATTGATAGATGTAATGATTTTGACAGACCTAGTGAGATAAAGTTCCACTCTTATTGTTTTTTCACTTACCTGGTGAGGCTGGGGGCTCTCGCTTCTGGTGTCAAGCGCCCGGCCCCGCTGGGCATGACCCGCTCCGGGGACAGTGGCAGGTGGGGAGTTTGACTGGGGCGGCACACCTGTCAAACAGTAACGCAGGTGTCCTAAGGCGATCTCAGGGAGGACAGAAACCTCCTGTGGAGCAGAAGGGCAAGAGCTCACTTGATCTTGATTTTCAGCATGAATACAGACCGTGAAAGCATGGCCTCATGATCCTTCTGACTCTTTGGGTTTTATGCAGGAGGTGTCAGAAAAGTTACCAATTTCCTGTCATTGTGAAACAGAATTCACCAAGCGTTGGATTGTTCACCCACTAACTGGGAACATGGGCTGGGTTTAGACCGTCGTGAGACAGGTTACTTTTACCCTACTGATGATGTTGTTGTTGCAATAGTAATCCTGCTCAGTACGAGAAGAACCGCAGGTTCAGATGTTTGGTGCATGTGCTTGGCTGAGGAGCCAATGGGGCGACGCTACCATCTGTGGGATTATGACTGAACGCCTCTAAATCAGAATCCCCGCTAAACGTGATGATACGGTAGCACTGTGGATCGTTGAGTGGTCAAGGATAGCCAGCCCGCGGGGGTCGGTGAGCAGAGCCGTTCGTGACAGTTGGTGAACTCACACCTCATGTTTGTGGAGAACCTGGTGCTAAATCACTTGCAGACGACCTGATTTAATATCATAATATACAGACCGATTCCCAGGTCTATTTGTATATATACATTACTTCTTGTTGTTTTAGTGGAGCTTTATCTCAATAGGTCTGTCAAAAGCATTACATCTAAACTTTTTTAGTATATTAGTGGACAAAAAAACAAACACTGAAACTAATTAATCGATACAAAGTAAAGGCCATTTCTATGTCTCTTGAGAAGACTTACTTATTTATCTTTCCCAAAAGCCTGACACTTTATGTCAGAAGACAGGAGAAGTACTCTTAGGAGCAGCTCCAGTTCCCGTGGCCTGATTCCCGGATGTCAGTCCCAATCTGCCCCTGATTAGCCCTCCATTACAGCCTTGTCACCCTGATGTGCTTGTGCTGTTATGATCAATGGACTATCTGATGCGCAGATGACATGGTTTGCTCATTATGCTGGCATTCCTCACAAGCTAATCGGATGAACCACTAGAGTATGATGTAACCATGGTGACAGGGCTGTGGCATTTAATCGACAAGAGGTCAAAGGTCAAAGTTAGAGGCAGAAGTTAGCAAACACACTTCATCCTTCCTTCCTTCATTCCTTCTCTGGAGAATATCACTACGACCTGAAATACTTGACATCAATCTGACCGTTTAATACTGTGAACGGAGACTTGTCCCTCAGAAAAAAGAAGTATTGATTACAGCTCTGAGGCACTTAACTGAGTCTTTCTGATTCTTTTCATGAAAATAATAGTTTTAACTTGCTCTGGTATGCACTATTTATTTATTTATTTTTTACTTTTGTAGATTAAAGGAACTGTGTAGCCTCCATTTTGCAATCACAATAGACCCTGTGCTAACCTGCATATAGAGGATACATGTTTTTCTCATTCTCCGTAGATGTACAGGCTTTACACAAATGCACAAAACCTCCAGAATTCACTCACTGAGCTGCAGAGCCTCCCCTAGCACTGATTAATGATTAGCTGCAGGTACAGGGGTTTAAGGATGTGGATTCAGAGCAGAGAGAGTCCTTTTTGATTTTAACCAACTGGATTTCAAAACTGACAACACAAATTTGAGACTCGTGTGAGGATCCTTGGATTGTCATTGGATAATCATCTTGAGGACCAAACTCCAAATCATAACATAAAAAAATAGATGTGACTGACTTGCCAATTGTTAACACATTATTTAGAGTTATAGCAGTCACATAGTAGTGTAGTACTTCCATACACTCACTCACTTGACCTACTAATGCGCTTTTTTCAGTTTGTTCACTATAGCATACAGTATGTAAGGTATTTTCTATCAGTGCAGCTCTACATCAAACTGGTATGGTGATTTACTAACGCTAACGTGAATAACACATGCCCACAAGGGAAGTACAGACCTATGGAATGTGGGAACTGATGAAGATGTGGTGCTGACCAGCGTAGGGGCTTAGAAGGACACCGTGCAGACCAGAAAAGGACCCTCCTCCATGCACAGATACACACACATGCACATATAGATACACAAATACACTGGGAGACACTAAAAACTATCAACATGCACATCTCAGGACTCTCTTTCGATTCTTTCCTGAGAGTCTGTTGCTTCATTTTTCACTTTACCTGTGTGGAACTCATTAAAACTCTTCTGACTTTATGTTATGTTTCAGACTCGCTTGCTCCTCTTTGACTCCTCAGTAACGAACATCCGTAAAAACTATATTTAATTTGAACATGTATACCTCCTATTTATGGCATTTAAAATCAAACATGTGCACACAGTTCCTTTAAAGATGCAGCTATTACTCCTTTCACCAGACGCTCAGTATTCCAAACATGGTCAAATCCTTCTCTGTATAAGACTGTGTTCCATATGGCGATGGTGAGTTATATGTCATAATCATAAATTATGCACTAGGAGCTAAGTAGAGACCGTGATAGTGCGGTGTCAATCTGTGTGAATTACATGAACCGCAGGTCATTCTAGGTTGGGATTGTTGGTACGGGTGATGCTGGCGTAAACTCTCATAGCCTACTGCACATTTTTAGTTAAAGGTGACTTATACAAACTGTTTCCTCTCGTGTCTAATGCTACCACTAATCCCCAGAGTGGTTAACGACTGTAGACTAGGCTCTGATGATGCTAAGTACAAACAGAAAATAGACTTGATGTTTTCCTCTGTAATGTACTTGGAGTGAATGCAGAGTTTAAAATTAGCTGTGAGCGTCTTTTTACAGGAATCACCTTTGTTTTTGGCTTCAGAACACTGCGGTATTGAACAGGTACTCGGTATCAACAGATTCCCTAAAGCCAAGTAGCAGATCAGACTCATATCCCTATTCTGGATGCCAAGTTGAACAGAAAGTTTAAACACAACACTGTGCAAGTCCCTGGACACCGTTTAAAGACACTGTACCTGATTTTTTATTTAAAAGCATGAAAAACAGAGATGGTTTGTAGTGATATAAAGCTATTCCTCACTCACTTTATGCATCCCGAGCATCCTAATTATTCACCATGCGTTGGACAACTTTCAGAGACCAGTGTGAAGTTTTGCAACAACAACTGACTTACTAATGTGCACTTCCTGATTATATGACAATAAAACGCTTGATAATTAGATGCAGATAGAACAAAGCAGGCTTATTTTAATCTCAAAGGGGGATCTTGTACAATATATACACTGGAGCATGAAAAAATTCTGCTGAAATACAACGGAAAAACATCGCGTAGTGGCTCTTTAAAGACATGGTTACGTATAAAAGTGAGCGACTGCGACTCACACCTCTGCTCTTCTTTCCTGTAGGTTTAAAATGAACGAAGGATTTGAAACCAACTTCACTCAACTGTACGATAACTGGACATATTACAACTCCAGCCCAGAGATTGTCCCGCCCAGAAACAACATCACCTATGTGGGATTTTACCTGCACCCGCCCTCCACGGCTTCCATCTTTATCGTGTCCTACTTACTCATTTTCCTGGTGTGTATGGTCGGGAACGGAGTCGTGTGTTTCATTGTGCTACGGAGCAAGAACATGAGGACTGTGACCAACCTGTTCATCCTAAACCTGGCCGTCAGTGACCTCCTGGTGGGGATCTTCTGTATGCCCACCACGCTCCTGGACAACATCATAACAGGTGAGGACAAGTCGGTGTCGTGCGAGGTAGAGGGCGCAACTTCAGAACAGGAATGTAAGTGCTTATTGTCGTATGCTGGTGCAGGTAGGACCAAAAAGGTGCAGAATTCGGAGCAAGTTTACAGTGTTTATTTACAGTTTGTGAAATAACAGACAAGTATAAATTAGTCCGGCGAGAGGCGAGGAGCCGGGTGCGAGCCAGAGTCCGGGAATGTGTCGCGGAGAGCAGGGACAGGAACAGGGAGTAACCAGTACCAGAGGGGGAGACAGGAACAGGGACAGAACCAGGGACAACGGAGGCAGGGAGCAGGAACCAGGGCGGGAAGCGGGGTGCAAGCCGGGGTCCAGGACGAGACAAGGTGGTGGAGGCAAAACAGATAATAGCGGTGCAGGGACATGGGGTCAGGAGCAGAGCCAGAGGCAGAGGAGCAGGAAGCAGGAATCTGGAGCAGGGAGCAGGAATCTGAGTGAAGTAAAAATCCAGTCAGCATCAAAAAGGTAACAAGAGAGTACAAAAACAGAGCAGGAATAGTCACGTTTGACACGCGGACGATCTGGTACCGAACCGAGTCTGTCTGTCTGGTCCTGGCTCCTCTTATCCACGGCAGGTGCGATGATTGCGCTGATGGGATGGAGGTGCGCGCGGGAGGAGCCAGGAACTCCACCCAGCTCCAGGTTCAGGCAGGTGAGGGAGAGGAAAAGCACACAGGGAAACAACACAGGAGACAGAAATGCGTGCATCATGACAGTTTATCATGGGAGGTGGGGTTAGTGATAGCGATACACAGCCAACATGTTTGTGTGTGTGTTTTCAAAAGTAAATTATTATCTTTTTGTACTTACCTTTCGTGATGCAGTCATTATAAAATATGTTTATAAAAGACCTTGAATTTTGAAAGAACGCCTTTATATATAGCACAGACCTCATTTCCGGTGAGGTCAAATATTAGAACAGCCCAAAAAAGAGGTGACGTTTTCTCACTTCAAGTTCACATGCGTTTCAGAGAGTATTCCTGATTTAGCTGAGAGTATTTAGCACAGCATACATTGTTTTCTTTTACAGTGGTCTGCTTTAAACATGGAGGAGCTGTGGGACTGTGGTCTTGTGATGTTATGACAGCTATGGTCTCAGTGCATACATACATACATATATACTTTTAAAACACTGCCCTGACCTGATTTGACAGTAACTTTGACAATGGCAGTCTGAGCATGTTGAGCATGTGAAGAGGCTACGGGCCATGTGACTGGATGGAATGATATCTATAAATGAAACAGTATAAGTGTATAATACGTCTGTAAGGCTTTCACTTGACAGCGGCGATGAGCATCAAACACGATGATGGAATCTAGAAAAATGAATGTGTCAGTGAAGGATGATGTTGGAATGTACCGTAAATTTCGGACTATAGAGCGCACCTGAATATAAGCCGCACCAGCTAAATTTGAAAAGAAAATCAATTTTGTACATTTATAAGCCGCACCTGAATATAAGCTGCAGGTTTTTGTGTTGTAACATGTGATATTTACACAGAAAGATGGTACACAGAAGGTTTTTTTTGTTTTAATTTAGGAAACACTTTTTTTCTTTTTTTAAATTGTGTCTGAAAAGCAGTTCAGTTCATAATCTTTCCGCATGTCTCACTTTTGCATTTACTGTTAGAGTGCCCCCCAGTGGCCGTTATGGGTTAAATCCTAGGAAATGTTTTGAGAAGCTTTTATGTTTAACTAAGAAATGAAGAATGACAAATTATTTCTTTGTCATGGCACCAGTAAGAAGGAAGGATATACAATATAGTGTAAAGCTGTATTCAGAGATATGGCTGTGGTCTAAGAAATAAAACAAAGCCTGTGGGAGTAAACGTATCGCTCATTTGTGCTTTTCATTAATTTTGTCTGCTATAATGGAGAGTGCCCTCCAAACAGAATCAATTAACATTATTGTTAAAGATTAATCTACCTCATTTGCTTGTGAATGTATAAAAAAAAAGTTTTTAGTTTTAATCCTAATGGAGATTTCCACTTTATAGTAGTTTTCATGAGTGAAACTCCATCACCACTGAACCCACGAGCAAAGACGGAAGAAAACAATCAACTCAAGTACTATGACACGGGGACAGTGGACATGAGGACAGTGGACACGGGGACAGTGAACACGGGGACAGTGGACACAGGGACAGTGGACACAGGGACAGTGGACACGGGGACAGTGGACACAGGGACAGTGGACTGGTCAGCACATGATGCCATAGACATTCAGACGTGATTTAAAAAAGCAAATGGATATGGAGAAAAATCATTCTGTCAGAAAAGAGGACGTCCAATAGGCACAAGCGAGACATGAGCTGTGTCCTGTTCCTCTGTTACAACTGTGTGTGTGTGCTCAGTGTGTGTGTGCTCCGTGTGCGTGTGTGTGTGTGTGTGGTCTGTGTATGTCTGTGCTCACTGTGTGTGTGCTCACTGTGTGTGTGTTCACTGTGTGTGTGTACTCAATGTGGGGGTGGGGGTGTGTGTGTGCTCAGTGTGTGTACGGGGTGTGTGTGTGTGCTCAGTGTGTGAGTGCTCACTGTGTGTGCTCACTGTGTGTGTATGCTCACTGTGTGTGTGTGTGTGTGGGGGAGGGGGGGGCTCAGTGTGTGTGGGCTCAGTGTGTGTGTGTGCTCAGTGTGTGTACTCAGTGTGTATATGTGTGTGTACTCAGTGTGTGTGTGTGTGCTCAGTGTGTGTACGGGGTGTGGGGGTGGGTGTGTGTGTGTGTGCTCAGTGTGTGTGTGCTCACTGTGTGTGTATGCTCACTGTGTGTGTGTGTGCTCAGTGTGTGTACTCAGTGTGTGTGTGTGTGTGCTCAGTGTGTGTGTGCTCACTGTGTGTGTGCTCAGTGTGTGTGTACTCAGTGTGTGTGTACTCAGTGTGTGCATAAACATGTTTCTGCCACACACTTCATGTTGAAAGACTCTCGTGTCACTTCATTCTCAGCATAAGGGCGTTTGGTTTAAATTACATTAATCATGTACATTTTATCAAAGGTCTGGTGTCGTGCATGAGGTTCAGCATGATCTCTAAGCACAGATGGAACTAAAAGATGGAACTAAAAGAAATTATAGTTTGTTTGTTTTTAACAGAAGCAGTGTTTTGGCAGGTGTTTAATGATTTAAAGGCGAACGAAAAAATACAGAAAAATATAATGCAATAAATATTGTTATTTTGCAGTAACAATATTCATTGTATTCACTTTTACTGGACTTTTTTATTAAGGCTAATTCTTCTAGTTTAATTTCCATTGCACAACCTCCTTGTCAAAGCCTGATCTTGTCACGTCTCAGAGGCTAAACAAGGCCAGGCCTGGTTAGAGTTTGATGGGAGACCACTGGGAATTCCAGGCGCCACAACGGGACACCAGAGGCATAGATTGTTGTGTCCTCAGGCAAGACACTTCATCCACTTTGCCTACTATGAAAGTGGTGTGTGAGTGAACATTGGTGAAGGTCGGGGGCCGTTTGCGCATATTGGCAGCCTTCTTTCTGTCAATCTGCCCCAGGGCAGCTCTGCCTCCAATTGTATCTTCCCACCACCGAGTGTGGAGTGAATGAATAATTCACAGAATTGTAAAAGCACAATAAAAGACTAAGGCTTATTATTATTATTATTATTTTTTTATTTATTTTTTTTTTTTTATTTATTTATTTATTCAATACTGATACAAACAACATTGCAAGATAAACAGTTACAATAAAAAACTGCTGAAGATTTAACATAATATTAACTTAAATAAAACATATCAGAGGACATTGTGTTAGAGATGACTATTATCAACACTATAAGAACAGCCTGACCATAGCTCTGGTCACTTTGTGATAAAAATGTTCAACAATGGCCACCCTCATTTTCTTCTTTTGCCTCCTGTAAATTATGAGACTCCACAGGAGACACATGATGGGCAGGAGTCAGGACTTGTGAAGTGGAAAAGGAAACAGGAGACTTATTTCTTGTCTTTTTAAATTCCCATTGTAGTTTGGTATTTGGGGATTTGACTGGATATTTGAAAATGTATTTGCTAATGAACACTGATTAATAGAGAAGACAACCGTTGAAACGGAAATTCACACACAGCAGCCTCAGTAAACAAAATTAGCATGAAACATATATTCTAATCAAAGTGACACGGCGCAGCATTAAGAGAGACGGCTAACAGCATTAGCAAAATGATACACTGACTAAAAGAGTAAAACAGTTACCACAGTAAGTTATGCATTTTTATGCCAGCAACTTGAAAAAGGTAATTATATATGAATGAATGTGGGATTATTGGATCATATTTTGTTAAGAAAAAGAGAGGATAATTTAATTGTAGTTAAATTATTGCGAGATGTGAAATATAACCTATAAATATTTCTTAAGATTAGGAAAATGTGTCTTGGCCACAGGCATTGACATCTTTCAAATCAGTCATGAGTATGACATAAAAATATAAAGGAGCCCAAAGTCCTTCAGAATATAAACTGGTGTTGTAGGTGGTGCTGAAGATGTGTCTGACTCATAGAAAACTATTTGGAGAACAGAACCGTTGGAGTTTTACATGGAAATATGTAAATGCAAAAAAGACATTGAAACCCACAGTACAGACTGGAAATGTACTGGGAATTAAATTATTTCAAAATTGACCACTGTTTCAATTTAATGCCAACAATTTCCACGATAAATACGATTCTCTTTTGTGATCAAAGCAGATGGCTTGCTGCACTTGGTTGAGTACAGACGTGTAGCAGTGTTCAAGCCAGATGGTAAAATCAGTGAATCATTCCATTCAGAACTATGTATTAAAATGAAGCAAGCTGACGTCATTGTTTCCATGTTCCACACATAGCAGCGTGATTGCCTCTCATTCGCCTTTGACAGCTACAGTGTCGCTCCTACTTTGTGTCATCAAGTTACATCAAGAACTTTACACTGCAAGTCCCACCTCCAAAAATATCCTGCTATTTCTGTGTTTCGATTTGATGTGCAATGTGCTGAGGTCAGAGTAAAAGGCCACTGGTGATATCCCTCGTTGTGATTACACGGCGCACAGGGAGCTACGGCGCCACCCTTCCACCATCTCCACAGTCCAGATTAAATGCTGCGAAAGCCATTGTTCCCCCTCAAGACATTTAGAACTGACATTATCACAAATCTCCTCATTGCTTTGATGTGACTGTGGGCGTAAACCCATTTGAACGAGTGGGAGTAAATCCATCTGAATCCTTACATAAAACATATCCATACATAGCGCTAAAGGAATGCGCTGGACCTGAAGCTATCGTTCTATAAGCCTCTGTATTTGAGTATGTTGTCACAGCGCATCAGTTCACAGTGTATTTGTATCAACAGGGTGGCCTTTTGGAAGCCTGGTGTGCAAAATGAGTGGCATGGTCCAAGGAATATCTGTGTCGGCGTCTGTCTTCACTCTGGTCGCTATTGCAGTTGACAGGTAACTCAAATATCTCCACTTTTTAGTCGTCGAAAAGGTTTATTCCTACAAGTTTGCTAACCTGGATATGTATAAATGTGTCTTATGGTTATGTTTTTTACTTAAAATTAAAGAAATGTTCATTATCCTGCAATATATTCCTAGTACGTGTATTTTCTGACAACGGAAACACACTCAGACATTCAGTTTATTGCGATTCACTTCCACTCTATTCATTAGGAACGTGTGTGATGAATTGCGCTATTATTCAGATGCATTACCCAAGAAAATTACCCATAGTCCCTTTCTCTCAGCAAGAAGACTTAACGTTCCCTAAATGTGTCTGGATATCCTCCATATGTTACTGAAGCCAAGTACTTTCACACAGCACTAAAACATTTACAAATCAATGCATTTACAATCCAATAGGGTTTTAAGACGTGAAATACGTGCTTTTTTGTCGCTACGAGAATCCGTTAACACCCCAAACAAACAGAACACAGTAAAAAAAATCTATACTGACTGAACTAATGGCACAACCTCAGGATTGTCCAATAAATTGCATTAGCGGCTTCTAGAAAACACAGCAGACAACTTGGTGCTGAACGTAACAATGTGTTTCTTGAGTTAGCCTTGTGAATCGGGGCTGTTTGACCTTTACTCCGTTGAATGCGAAATTGAAACCCATCGCAAAAGCTCGTGCTGAAGTGTCGCTCCTCAGAAACAGAAGTACAAAGGCATTAGAGATAAGAAGCCGTGTGAAGGCCACTGGAGTTACCTTTCAGACATTTGTTAGCGATGACACTGTCAGATGCTGCAAATTAGTCTGAGTGTGATAATGAGGACAAGATCAGAGTCTTTCATGCATAATCCACAAAGTGAACACCAGATGTAACTCTTCTTTTTAGAATTCAAAAGCTGATTTTTCATTTAGGGTAACTATTATCATCCATCTCACCGATCCATTTTAATGTGCAACAATTAGATGTTAGCTCGTGTTGGATGGAAACTGGAGTCAAGTGGTTTTGTGCTTGAACAGTTTCTTTGCACATCATTAGGACGCTCGGGTGGCGCAAAGAATCGTGTTGTAAATAAATCTAGCACCCAGCATGCGCACACCACACATGGATTCAGCTTGTTTTTATATGAGAATAAAGTGTAAAATGTGAAAACACCAGCTGCTCTTTTATCCATCCTTTAAGACTCATCATGCCAGTGTTTAGTGGCACCTCAGGGGACACGGGCAAAGGCAAGGGCATGCACTGGGACATATACTGGCAGCCCAAATAACAAAGTCACCCTCCGTCCACTGTGATGTGATTAAACTGCCAAGTATGTTCCACGCGGGCAATTTATTTGGGGGTCACTTGCGAGTGCATCAGCAGACATGATCCACAAAGATGGACACTTGGTTATTGCAAATGTAACCTTCTATTTGTATTAATAATCATCTGGTGGAGTTTGTCACACTTCATTAAAACTTTGTCCCCTAAAGAAAACGCAATGACACAGGCACAATTAAAATGTTGCGTCGTTTCCTCGTGGCAAGGTCGCTCTTGTAAAAGTGATTGTTTATGTCAATAGATCGTTTCAGGAGGGACGTGTTTAGATGAGCCGCACACAGACCGATGCAGATAAAATTATTCTATCCCAGCAAAATAAAAACATTATTATTTTATCAGTGTCAACAAGCATTAAGAGTCAATATTTAACTCCCAGCTCCATTTTGTAAAGTTCACTCATTTAGTTATAATTTATTTAGGATTGAAAATGTCATTGTCGTGTTGTTTTTTGCTGTTTCAGGCATAACAATTTAATGAAACGCTGATGCTATTTTGATATATCACCGTTTTCCATGTAAATATTTGGTGTAAAATGAACATATTTGAAACAGTTCATCTTAAAATCTGAATTATTGCTTTGAATCAACACAAAGATGAGACATAATAGATTTAAACAGGCACAACATTTACAGTTTGTTTCTTTGTGCAATAATTCTACATAAACCTGCAATTTTTAGCCTTTCCTTTTTCCACATTTGTTCTGAAATAGACGGACCGTGCATGTCCCTGATTGGCTAATCCTCAAGTGTACACAAGTGTATTCTGGAGCCAATTAGACAACTGTTTATTTAAATCAAAACCTGGATTTGAGAGCACTTAAATTCTCAAACATTCAGATATTTAATAGACTCTCCACTTAAAAAAAAGCCACAAACCAATTATTGAAAACCACAAGGCACAAATTTTAAGCAGGGATGAAGAGCGACAAAGGAGGTAATTCTGCACAAAAAAAAAGAGTCCCTCTTTGAACAGGAAGTGGATTAAGATATAATCTACCTACATCCTCAAACATTGGTCAAAATTCCCTCGCCAAATGCTTTATAAAAATATGAAATAGCACATGTTACTTCTAGAAGCAATAAGCCTGTTTTCCAATCAGGGAAGTTGACATTTAGAGTTTTTACACAGTCTTTTTAGAGAAGCGCAGTGAGTCATTTGTTAAGGTGTATTCAACATCTTCTTTCTAATGGAAATGAGAAAAGGAATATACGGCTACCGAGTGAATTTAATGTGTGATTATCTGGACAAACATACAAATTGGTCATTATAGTGTATTCATCTGTCACCCATCTCTCATGTAAAACAGTCCCATAATGTACATGATGTTCTCTGGATGTTTCTGATGTAAACATGTACCATTATGTACCGTTTGTTTGTTTAAAAAATGACCCAGTGAGAACCGTGTACAAATCTGCTCAAATTTGTCATGTTTTTCCCCTGATAAACGCTGCTATTTCACTCACGTATTCCGCTGTCGTTGCAGATTCCGTTGCATCGTTTACCCGTTCAAGCAGAAGCTGACCATCTCCACAGCAACTTTGATCATCGTCATCATCTGGGTGCTCGCCATCTCCATCATGTGTCCCTCCGGGGTGATGCTGCAGGTCACCAAGGAGCAAACCATCCGCGTTTTACTGGGCTACGACAACAAGACCAGCCCCTTCTACTGGTGCCGCGAGAACTGGCCCAATCAGGAAATGCGTAAAATATACACCACGGTCTTGTTTGCGAACATCTACCTGGCGCCCCTCTCCCTCATCGTCATCATGTACGCTCGCATCGGGATAACGCTTTTCAAAACGACGGTCCCGACGGGAGGTAAACCGGGCCACGACAACCGCCACACTGTGTCCAAGAAGAAACAGAGAGTCATTAAGATGCTTTTAATCGTAGCGTTGCTTTTTATTCTCTCCTGGTTGCCGCTGTGGACTCTGATGATGCTAAGCGACTACGCCAGCCTAACTGAACAACAGTACAGAATCATAAATATTTACATTTACCCTTTTGCCCACTGGCTAGCCTTTTTCAACAGCAGCGTCAACCCTATTATCTATGGATTTTTTAATGAGAATTTCCGAAGAGGATTTCAGTCCGTGTTTAAGTTTAGCCTGTGCACGGCCAACGGACAGAGGAGGAAAACATACTCCCACAGGCTGCAAGGAAACTCAGTGCTGCCAGCAAACCATGTGCAAACCTCTATGGAACCCATTTCTCTCAATAGCCTGGATAAGACTAATTGCCGGAGACTGAACCACGTGACTGAACAGGACCTCGTCATGGAGGACCTTGAGAAAGGATCTTGCAGCAGTGGTGGCGTGACCGCGGTGTCTATATGAATATATTCCCACCAAGGTGACGGGCATATTTGAATTTCAGGAAATTGTCTTTGTCAAATCGAATTAAGCTGTCCACTATTTGCATAAGTAGATGGCACAACTCACGCACACGCAGTCTTTAGAATAAGGTTTGCTATATTAAAAGGTAAAGAGTACAAATAAACTGTATTTTTTGTGTTTTTATCTACGCAACATCAAAACTTCAGATTCTAATCACGTAATCACTTACTTTTGCTACTTACATCATTTAGACCAAGATAAATACGTTTATTTACACTTTTTATCTTTTATAGTGAAAAAGAAAACTCAATTCTTTAGTGTAGTGGGTCAAAGTACAAAATGATGCAATTGCTACTGTAGTATATGGGATTTATGGACACTCTAATGCTAATTATCGTGCTGCTCCATGACATACCTCTGTAAAGATGTAAAAAAAAAAAGAAAGAAAACAGTGCATCACACAACCTTAAGTTTACATTTCATTTCTGTGATTAAATAAAAGCATTCGTTTTGATGCCATTTATATATATTCATGGATATATCATGAGCTCGTTCTTGAATGTATACTTGTAAATCCCACTTTGTGAATTTCAGTCATTTGAAATCTATGAGAACCTACGATGTAGATTTAAAGAGGTGTGAACATGTGCTGTCTGCTTTGTCCGTGACGCTTTGGTTATACCGTTTATGATGAGATTTGAACAGAAAACGCCCATGCAAACAGGGCACGCACTTAAGTACAGGGATTAAATGGTCAAAAGCACACTACTACTGTATTTTCTAAGTGTAAATATTAGGCCGTATGCCAAAAAACAGTGATTTATGTTTGAGTCGTTGCTACGTACACGCAAAAGAGAGCAAAGAATGCAGAAAGTCAAGTAAAAAATCATCAAAAACTTCAACTTCAGACTGTATAAACGAACTCTTTGGGGCGTTGTTATCGTACTTTATAAGAAGAGTCTTTATTATTCTCAGTTAGATCTTTATTCTTCCAGGAATAATCTGTTTTGACCAGATTGGAACGCTGTGTCTTGAGATTAGCGGTCAGTCCAATTATCTTTAATGAGGCAGAAAAATGCAATTTGTACAGTATTGCGTAACATTTCGGCTGCTCTCTTATGTTCCAGCGTGGTAGATTGGCTGTCAGTCAGTATTATCCATCGTTACGTTTGGTGTCTAACGCAAACTCCAGCATTGTTCGGTTCACAAACTCTGTAAGGCTTTGTGCGGGGGTGAATTACTCTTTAAAACAATATGACATAAGACCACTTCTATAACAGAGTGTGGTTGGGGGGAGACTTTGACCCTAGTTTTCTCAAAGTGTTATGTGCAGTGTGAATAGAAACTGTTGTTGCCCTGCACCACCAGCCGATTTATGACCCATTTTTTGATCCACTTATTTTAAGGTCATAGTTTGTGGTTCATTGGATATCGCTACTTAACTCTTGTGTGGCACATTAGTCACTGCAACAAATTGAATTATTTTTGCGTGTGCTCGGGGTAACTGGCCATCTGGAAAGTGTCTAGACAATAATTGGATGTTTTCTGGCAACACGATATTAGGAGTGAAATGCCAACCAACAAACAGCCTTTAGGATTATACACGTCCTGGCACAAGGGACAAAAATCTTTGCACCCCTGGAAAATAGAAATACAAAAATAGCTTTAGAAGTATGCGTTTGTTGTGTTCCGCTTCAGTTCTACTTAAGGCACGATACGCCGAGGGGATTCACAGCAATTTAAAACACATTTGCAACATGGAGCACTTCATTTGAAAACAAACAGGGTTATGACCATTTTCACCCTTCAGCTTTGAATGTAATGAATTTGTACTTTTTGTGCCTGTGGTGCATCTATTTATGCTGTCTGACCCTAAACAAGGGCAAATGAAATACCTATGAACATATTAGTGGGGATTTGGCATAACTGACTGCATGTGAATGTCCAGTGTATATGCATGAGTGAGTTTTATATGTCCTAAATGTTTGTTTTGTTTTTAAGAGTATGAAATGATCTCTTAAGGACATCATGGTTGATGGTTTTTACATCAAGAGAATAAGAATAAGAAGAATAAGTTTTAGAACGCATTAGGATGTCCTCTTAAATTGTGAAGGGCTATTCACTGCATTCTGAATTACCTCTGATTGTCTGCACAAATGAAACCGTGATGTGGATCATCACTGTGGACAGCAGCTTGTTAATACCAGTGTGTCGTGTACTGGTGACTTTGTGTGTTTGCACACAAAGAGTGGCTGTGAAAGTGTATTTTTTAAATGATGAAAATAGCTGTGCCTACTGGGTCAAGGCCAATCACAAATGTATTTGGATTTATGTGGAACTGTTTTAGAAACACGTTGCAATGTATTTGTTGGGAATTTTTCTGTGTATTTGACCCATCCATGACTGCCCTCCGGCACAGCCAATCAAGAGTAATGACCAAGCACATGCCTTTATGCTGTTGGGCAAGACTGATACCCATTCTAATGAGAAATACACTATATTTAACAATATTTTATTTTTCCTCAATATCATGCTTTTGTGAACAGGTCAGAGACTCTAATGTGTGAAACTTATTTCATTTCACAACTGGCCTTGTGCCACTGTAGTAGAAGTATATTTTTTGTCTGTCTCTGTGACCATACAATCAAAAATGTTCTTGTCAAAAGCAAATCTCATTTGTTCATTAATAAATATATTCATACATAACTGCGGTCTTTATTGATTTCTGGTGTCAGTGTCGTTTTACAGGATTTTGATCTTGTATTTCTGTGTAGCTCCACATTAGCGAACACATATACACGAACACCGGATACTTGCAGTTTACTCTTTGTAGAATAATGTTTTCAAAAGCCTAAACTCACTTCTGACACAAATGTATTATTCTGGTTATTTATTTTCTGAACACAAGGATGACTGTAGGTCATATCCGACGCCAAAACAAGAACAAAACAACAGCCGTCAGAGGTCACTAGAGCCGATCTCCAAAACAGACCAGTAACTGATGAATGGAGCTTTATAGAGCAAAGCAACAAGTGTCACATAAAACACACTCACTTAATCTACTTCTTTATACAGTCTATGATCATTAGACTATTTTACTGCAATTAAAGTATGAGTCCATCCCTCCTTGATAGAATGAAATCTATGTTTATTGATCAATTCTGTAGATAAATATATTCTTTTTTGACAATTTTGGAGTATCACGCATGCGACATTAGACTGAAATTCAATTGGAATAGAGTTAAGTTTAGTACAGTTTTGCCCATTTTACAACAACGCCACACAATCAAACACAATCACATATAAACCTTGACAAACTTTCATTCCAAACATTATCCGTTTTGTTGTAACCACGTGTGAGAATCATCAAAGAGGCGATGATTCGTGTAAATGAGAGAGAAACATCTGCTGGTAGAAGGTCATCGGAAACGAAACACAAAACACAAGCTCAGACTGTCTGATGTGAACGAGAGGATATTTAGTTGAGGAAAAAAACTCGCTCGCAGTATTTCCATTGTATGTTCTTAGTTAAAGTGTTAAATGAACTCTGTTTCAACTTTCTTGTAACGGGGCAAATCCATGGAGGGTTTATAGGGCAAAACTGAAGTCAATCTCAGCTTAAGCTCACAAACATTCATAGCATAACTGTCTAAATGTTAGCTCACACTGAGTTAAAAGTGTGCGATAAACGTTGAAGTTAATGATTTCCCTGTTTTGTTAAAGATGCGATATCAAGATGTGACGGAACAACCATTTGCTATTAATTGTATCATAAAAAGAGCTTTTGTTTTGCTTGAATTGGAGCATAATCTCAGCAGCACAGAAGTTAAAAAATGGTTTTCAATTTCACGGTTTGATAAAAATGAATGTGCCGCAAACGCTTGAAACTGAAATTCCTGCCTTACGCTAAATATAAACGCACAAAATCATCGGTTAATGCCCTTTGACTGCGGCTGGTTCATGCTTGAAGCCAATCAATTAGGCTCTTCTGAGTTCGAGTGACTTATCAAGTGTCCAGACAGCCGTTAAAGTTCTGTTGCAGTGACGTGAAGCATTATGTTTGGGGACAGAAGAGGACAAGAGAGCCCAGGGCGTCTCCGAGGGATTGGGCTTGGACAGATGGACAGTCTCAGAGCCCAGGAGAAGTGTGCATGTGTGTGTGTGTGTGTATATATAGATGAGCCAACAGCACACTCAGATTCCTCAACAAACAGCTTGTTCCGGGACTAATGAAAGAGATGGCTATCCGCAATGAGATATGGAGTAAACAGTTTGGCCAAACAATAGAAAAACATGTCAGCGGAGAAGATTAGAGCACCGACCACTGTGTCATTCTGATTGTTACGGATGAGAAACAAAAGAACACCCAAGGGCTCCTGAAGTTTATCCTTGTCAACATTTTACAAACTGCTAAATGATATAATTGCAAAAGAAAACAGAGCCTGCAGTAAATCCCATGTAACTGCTGTTTATCCTTTTGTGTTCAGAACATAAGTCGCCATATGTACTGTAAAGGAAATTAAAATATTGTGTGATTATTTTACCTTTGAAAAATCACGTGGTCTCGTAACTAAAACTCATTTGGTTTGGCGTCAAAGACAGTGTTAGAAAACCTTTCATCTAAACCACATGTGTCAAACTCAAGGCCCGGGGGACAAATGCGGCCCGCCACGTCATTTTATGTGGCCCGCGAGACGGTAAATTAAAAGGCATGACTGTCATTTTAAAGTAAATCCAGGCAAGAAAGTTGTAGGTAAATATAAGTTTGTGCTTCAAGGAGAAAAACCTGTATGTTTTTTGTGTTATGAGGTGGAGTCGGTTGTGAAAAAGTACAATCTAAGTCAGCATTTTGACACCAAACACAGAGCCAAGTATGCAAACGTTAGCCTTCAAGAAAAACAACAAATTGCCCAATAATTAGAAGGCTGTTTTTGAAGCAGTGCTGAAGGTCTGTGAGCAGGTGTGCCTTGATACACTTTTAAAAATGTCTGTAACTGTGTATCCCCTAATAAAGTGACATGTAATATTTGCGACTTGAATAAGCAAGAGTTATTTAACAACAGAAAGAGCTATTTAACAAGTTAATAAGTAGTTAAATTTATTTTAGGTTGCTAGGTAGCATTTTGGTTACATTTAGTGACATTTACACTGCCGTAGTTATATCTGGCCCTTGATGGCGCCCATTTTGTTCATGTGGCCCTCAGTGAAAAATGAGTTTGACACCCCTGATCTAAACCCTTTTGTTCCCTTTTGGTGGCTAATTTGATTAAGATGTCTGTAATATAAGTGAACATAGATGCAATCAGACCTAACAGTCGCTTTCAGATCCCTCTCCTTCGAAATGCATCACACCTTTTATCGTTTTGACTCCACATGCTCCATCCTGAGGTGATCGAGCTCATGAAGATCACACCTCAGGAGGAGTGTCACATTCGCACTTTGAAACATGTGTCCTCTGGTTCATCTCAAACTATATAAACCTGGTGATTTCCATCATTCAGGGTCTGACATTAGGGGGAGATGCTGTCAGACCTATTTGTTGTATTCATCAGCCTGCAAACGGAGTCTTATTTCCACAACATGTACCCTTGTTGCACTAGGTTTAGTACGTTTTCACTAGCCTTTTCACCTAAACTAGACAACCTTTTGATAATTCAGATTTACTTCCTCAATTCCTTCCTGCTTGCGTTCGTTGACTCTTATCTCACTCCAGCCAATCGTTTGTGCTCAAGGAACGTAACTCTTATATATCTGTGTAAGGACGCACACGAAAAGGAGAGTCTGAGTTCTCACTGAGCTCTCCCTGTTTAAATAAAGATAAGAAGTCTTATTTTCACTTCTTAACGTGCTGCAAGAATCCTCCATCTGTCAATAAGAAGTAGTGTTTTTCATGTGAACATTATACAGAGACCAACAAAATATTATATCTGAAAACTCCTCACTAATCACTTTTTGACAAGACAAATACAAAGTGATGCTTTTGATGAGGCTTCAGAGTCTGATATGACACATGACTAAACCAGTCGGCACAAAAATAAGTGACTGAATTGATGCTTTTATGTGACTTTTCACTCAAGAGTCAAAACGCAGAGACAAGACATGACACAGGAGATTAGAGTCAGCTGCGTGCTTTTCTTTGTAACTCTTGTCTTAAAAAAAAACGATAAAACAATCAAATAAACAACTTATTGGACCCTGTATCCAGTGGTCCAGAGTCATTTTTTTGTCACCTGATGATGCTGAGGGGCCTAAATAATGTGTTACGTAGGTAGAAACATCAGAGTCCAAAACAAGATCCTAATTTTTCTCATCTTCAACTTGGAGCTGAATTGCTTGAAATTCTTACTTTTCACAATAAAAAGTTACCATAAAGACTTCTTAACTTCTTAAATCTTTGTGGTAAATAAATATAAATGCCAGACTAACCTACCACGACCTACTATTGCGCTTTAACCTGAAATAAACCCTACTGTCCTTGTCCTCAACAAACCCAGACTAATGTAGATACCGTATACTCCAAGTGATTTTACAGGACACAATATTACTGAGAAATGCCGTACATAATTACTTCGCTGTAGTTCTAACTGGATTACAGCTGCTTGATGTTATACCCCGGCTCCTTTCACTCGTTTAATAATCATAATTAGGGTATTTATATACTTTAAGCATCAGGAGCAGGGGCCACACATGAGTCACAGATGACGTCAATGGGTTTAAGCGATGTCACTCACGCAAACAAACAGTGAAAATAATAGTAAAATGAATAAATAATAATAGAAATGGTCCAAGCACAAATATCAAATAACATTCAGGACAAAATGTTTCACTTTTTCTACCTCAGATTTCACTTCTTTTACTTTACATTGTCAAAATAAAAAAGCACCACCTGTTGAATCCCACCCAGACACAAACAGAACAAGCAAACCCCACGCACAGATGCCTCATCCAACTCAAGAATCAAACCTGGGACTTTTTTGCAGCGAGGTAAGAGTGATATATTTTCTGTGTTTTCTGGCTTAACCTTATCTCGAGGCAATTTGAGACAGGGACCTTAATCAACAGCCCGGGTTAACCGCGTTAGAAAAGAGCAGCTATTACACGATAAGACAAATGAACCAGGCCATAAAAAATGATACAAAAATACATTTATAGATTGAAGGATTAAGATTTCTGCTAGGCGTTCATAGCGGTGCTGCGGAAAATCTGCAGTACTTAAAATGTTGAGGTAGGGGCTCCTTGTGGCTCATGCATTTAGCCCCTGAACAATTATGGTCCATTATTTCAATCAATCAATCAAACTTTATTTCTATAGCACCTTCCAACAACCAGAGCCGATCAAAGTGCTGTACAACATTAAAAACAAGATTTAAAAAAACAATAAACATCATACAAATAGGTCAACAAAGCACATTACACCATTAAAATAAAGAAAGTGTTAAAAGACATTCTAAATAAGAAGGTTTTTAAGTTTGGCTTTGAACGTAACTCAGTGGGCAAAGAGTTCCAGAGTTTTGGACCTGGGGACCTCCAGCGAATGTTGCCCGGCAGATCGTAGAGCTCTGCTGGGTTGGTGAGGGGTCAAAATCTCACACAAGTATAAAGGTGCTAGAGCATTGACTGCATTAAAAACAAACATCAAAATTTTAAAATGAATTCTGAACTGGATAGGGAGCCAGTGCAAGGACAGGACAGGGGTGATGTGGTCAGGGCGAGCTGCAGCATTTTGCACGAGCTGCAAACGGTGAAGACCAGCTTGATTAATCCCCACATAGAGTGCGTTACAGAAGTCTATGCGGGAAATTACAAAGGCATGGATAGCTTTCTCCAGGTCACCACGGTTTAAGAAGGGTTTAACCTTTGCCGGGAGGAGAAGCTGAAAGAAGCTTGCTCTGACCACAGAATCTATTTGTTTATCAAATTTTAGACCGCTATCCAATTTCACCCCCACATTTGTGAGAGCATCTGCGGCGTGGTCAATACTTGAGGGCTTCTTTAGATTATAACAATGAAAAACAGCATCTCAAAGTAGGTAAGACCCTTTCAGCAGTTCCATTATGTGCACAATGTAGCGCAGACAAGTAGTGTACCATTTGTAGCACAGATTAGCGTCATACAGCACTGTGCTATTTGGGCTGTATAAATAGACATACTGGTGATGTTCAGCTGGATGTAATGTGCGACGTCAGAGCTGCTATCCTGAGATAAACTGGACAAACCTGGGGTAAAACTGCAGCGCGTTGTCTGAGATGCGAAGTCGGTTCAACTCTGGAGAAAAAATTTTATATATTTACATAGTCAGGACAAATCAGATGACGATACAACACAATAATCCAGATTAGATCCAGATAATTAGATTTTTAGATGTGTGTTTTCATGCACATAGGAGTTACTGACTGAAACATCTAGTCACAGGCGAGTTAAACGATAGATTTTTGAGTTTTTCCAATCTTCATTTTAGCCTTTACCTCATAGTTTGCCTTTTTTTTCCAGACAGAACCTGAGAGAAATCAGATTACTCCCTCAGACATAACTGTTTACATGACATTTGGATAATCTCAATCATTTCAGAAACCAGATAATGACCACAGCGCCGGTGTGAATGTAAACACAGACACTGCATATGTGCCTTTTGTCGTATATCAACATAACACTAAAGGATTTATTAACCTTAACTGCAACTTTTTTACGATTCAATACAACTCTGTCCTTGTGTCAAATAAATATAAAGAGATGACTGCATTATTTTGTACAAAAGTGTGTTTTTTGCAATGTAGACACACAAATAAATGATATAAATGATGTTATGGCCCTAGTTGTGACTCCAGTCTTCCCTTTCTCTCACCTCCACTCCGTCTGCAATCAAGCTAACTAACTTTGTTCAAACACTTTACTTAATTTTGTCTCGTGTGTTCTGCTAGATTCTGCTGTGAAGACTCTCGGATTTCAGCTGATGGCGACTTCTCCTGGAAACCTTCCAACTCTCCTGGCCCCGGGACAATAAACTCAATGATTTTTAAGTTTATTTTTGGGTCTAAATCTGTTTCGCTTTAACAAATAAGTCTGTTTTCTCCTGTTACATTTGCAGTTGACATGAAACAGCATGAAAAAAATCACAGAACCAAAGTCAATAATCAGATTTGTCACATTTACATGCACATGACAGGTATTTAAAAGTCGAAATATAATCATTTCTTTTACGCTTACTCTATTTTTGTCATAAATGTATGCACAGATGTGAAATAATTAGATTACTTCCATCAGATTTTGCTGTTTACATGCCACTTCAACAATCTGACTGCTCCGGAAATTCGATAATAATCAGATTTTTTAAGTGTAAGTAGCCTAAATGCCCCACTAAACTAAGCCCTCTTGGATTTTTGCCCTGCAACATTCATAGCTGACAGAATGTATTACACAAGCCTCTGTTTGATGCTTGTGTAATACAGCAAATTAACTAATGACCACGATTCAAGACCAAAACAATCAATATGAAGTACTGCGTTAATCTCAAGAGCTAGACCTGCAATGATTAACTTCCAAGGGTCAAACAGTTCACTTCTTTCTATTTTATCCTACACCACATAATCAGTCACTCTTACCATCTTCCAGTTTTGTATCTCTGTTTTATCTGTAAATATGTGTTTTAACTTTGTCTTGCACAGTGTCCTTGAGTGTCCTGAAAGGCGCTTTCAAATAAAATGTATTATTATTATTATTATTATTTCTCAAGTGGAAAAATTGTATTGACAAACAGTTCAATCAATGGTGTATGTATGTGTGCAAAAGGTAAATACACAAACACTCTGTATCATCTGATCCCATTCACAGTTTTTTAAGCTCCATCTCTATTCATAGATTTTTTTTTTCCATCAGATTTTCACTCATCTTATTTGGCTTCTCCATCTGGGAATCGACTGTTTCACTCTCCACCGCTCAGCAATGAAACAACAGAAAACCTTCACGTATAAACTCCACAGAGAGCAGTCTCACGTGCAGAATCACACTGCCGCTTTAGTAAAATGCATGACAATATTCAGTGTTGGGAAGTAAGAATACAGAATATAGTTACTTGCATTAATAGAAATACACGGCAGTACTTCACCGTGCGAGTTTGGCTTTGAACTGCACAGTATTGATGAGGAAAAAACGAAAATACTGTGTTTGTGGTGAGTACATGTGCATTTTTTTCCTTCTCAAATTAGACATAAATTAATACGTAACAAACTAATTATATGTATTGTAATTATATGGGAGGAAGACTCAGGACACGCTGGAGGGACTATGTCTCTGGGCTGGCCTGGGAACGCCTTGGGGTCCCACCGGAGGAGCTGGAGGACGTGTCTGGGGTGAGGGAAGTCTGGAAGTCCCTGCTTAGACTGCTGCCCCCGCGACCCGGCCCCGGATAAGAGGAAGAAAATGGATGGATGGATGGTAATTACATGTCATATATACTATAATATAATGCAGAGGTGTCATACTCATTTTCTATATTTATTCCTTATTCAAGTTACAAATATTACATATGAATTTGCATAGATATGGAAAAATGGCTGTTTAGCTGTGTATTTCCGGATAAACTCACATTTTAAGACAGTCTTACCTTTTAATTTACTTTGTCGCGGGCCACAAAAAATGACGAGCCGGGCTTCATTTGGTCCAGGAACCTTGAGTTTGACACATCTGATATAATGCAACTCAGTGTAAAGGTGTTCAGAATAACGTACTCTTAGCCTCTGTAAATACGGAATACATTACAGATATTCAGTATTTTGTAACTAAATACACTTTCAAAGTATTTTTACCATCAGTGACGATAGCAGTAAACCCTCAGGTGCTTCATAAAGTAACTGAGTAGGACACATTTGTAAAAAGACAAACATAGCCCTCAAACTTGAACCTAAAGCTGGTCAAATACAGGCTAATTTTCAAGGGTTTTCTAATTTAACAAAATAGATCAATAATTATTATATGTAAAAAAATGCAATGGTGTTTGTATAAAAAGTGATTATATTAAAGTGGTCACAATCGTTGCCGACTAAACATCAATGTCCAGCCCACGTACTTGCCAAGCCGCACAAATCACGACTCTACTGCTGTTCACTTCTGAAGATTCCCTGGATAGCTGCTAAATTCCAATCAGAGGCTATTTGTTATTGTAGCTTCCTCTGAAACACACGTGCTTGGAACATGTTGGCACGCGTCCCCAGACACTCACGCACGTCGCCCGATCTATAGGTCTAATTATACAGACAAACACTTGTAATTTTCTCTGCTGACATCTTCACTGGGGGTGGCTGGCTGCCCGGCTGATAACCCACAATAAACAAAGACACCAAAAGGCTCTCTGTGTTGTCATGTCAGTATGTCAGAGAAGAGAAAAGTGGGTGATGCATGATAGCATCCGCCCGTGGCACTTTGTACGGTAGTCTTCTTACGTCACATTTCTGCAGCGACGCCAAAAGCAGCCACCCAAGTGCAAAGTAGTTTACAGTGTGTCAGCTCTGAGGATAAGCTCTCATCAGTTATGCACCACACAGGGCGGCTACAGGCGCAGAGCAGCGGACTTATGCCACAGGAAAGAGTCACAAACCCTGCAACAACACCGCTGTGCAGTAATGACGCAAAGTTGAAAGGGTGAGGTGATTGTTGTCCATGCCCTTTGCACATATTTAGCAGAAGTCCTTGCGCTAATTGTTATCTGTGACTTCTATCTGTGACTTTTATCTGTGACTTCTGTTTCTATTTTGAGCACAATGTGACAGCACCTTCTTGCTGTGAGGTGAGAGCGCAAATGACCAGTGATCTTTGGAATGGTTCCTCAACGTTAACTGTGAGAATTGGCTCTCATTTCTCTTTTTCTTTCTCGTTTTTATGCATTTTTACATTAATTAATGCTGATCAAGAACCAGCACAGAAGCAGAGAAGGTGACATGAGTGAGAGCTTTGTGCACAAAAAACAAAAACAAAATAACAGTTTAGGCCTAGTTTTAACATTATTATTGCAGTGAAACGTCCATAATTCTGTAGGTTAAACCCGCTCTCACTCTCAGTTTGAACCGTTTTAAACAGATCTGAGCTTTGGCTGTTTTTCTCTGCGATCAGTTTGTATAAAATGAGTTCTCACATTGGCGTCTCTCATATAAATAAACAGTAAAACAGCCAGTATTTTGAACGGCTCTTTAAAACGAACAGCTCCAAAAGATTCAGATCGCGTAAAAAAGCTGAAAGTCCCATTAATATAACTGGAAACTCTGCTGTGTCACCTTCCCTGTCACCCTGATTAACAACATCCTGTAGTTTCCTGTACAATGTTCACTTGAAATGTGCTGTTTTGAATCGATTCACCTTCAAATATCATCTTCTTTCCGAGAGACGAGAAGACTGATGTGCAACTCTACGCTGAATGCCTTTACCCTTTCATATTATAAGTTATTAATGTCATTACTGCTCATTTCTGATGGTGAATTAAAGTGCGATTTACAAACCTTTGTGTTCAGCGTGCCGTCCTCTCCGCCTGTGCTCGTGGATTTACGGCAGCTCGGTCTCATCACATTTCTCAAGACAGCTCGGAGTCCTCTTACATCAGCTGTCCTCTTTTATCACGCACTGGGACGGATTTGAATATTTTCTGCATGAAATTGCCAGTGCCCCCTCAATCTTCTTCCCCGTATGGCAAAAAATGGAGGACCTTTAGTACACCGGAATGAGGGTGACATTTGGATGTGAGTTGGTCAATGCAGAGCCCTTTTTTAAATAAATGTTCCCCGCAGTATGTTGAATGAAATAACACAGCTATTATAATCTTATCAGTCTCAGTTAAAGTAGAAAATCCATCTGCATTCATCCAGTCTGCAGCTAAAATGTGCAAAATGCTATATTTTCAGTTCAGGCTACCGCAAAGCCATATTATAAGGTTGAAATAGCGAACCAAAGTAATCTGTTTTTTGGATTAGTGTTGTCCGCTATAGCAGTGTTTATATCTATTTATCGGAAGCTATTTCACAAAAATTGAAAGAAGTGGTGCTTTTCCAAACATCTGAAACCATATCGTGAATAAAACTGCCCAGTCTAGCTTCAAGGATACAAGGATACAATGCACATCAGGTAACGCACGTCAGTCAAATCAAATTTAACTTTGTACTTTGAAGATACAGAAGCTTTTGAATGAATAAATTATTGGATAAAATGGTGCTGCATATTGATTTTAGTGTGCACGGTGCATACAAATGTGTGTTGAGCTTCATATGTGCAACATTCCATGATAACTACACCTGTGTTCATGCTTTGTTAAAGGCTAATTAACGCTTAAGACTTAATTCATAATGAGCAAACAGTCTTGGTAACTTCTTAATTGAGCGGTTAGGTATTACATGGCCTGAATCGTTCATATTTGCTCCGATTAATTCATTTTCTTAGCTTTGAGTTGTCCAGTGTGCCTAGAAAAAAGGACCTGAACTTGACTCGGAACCAACAAAAATGTTTTCAGTTTCGTTAGCTCCTCCTACTTCTACCTTTCTCTCACTTTTTTATTGCTCTATGAGAGTCTGGGACAATTGTTTCCACTTGTTTCTCATTCAGCATTTAAGCTTTATACATCATCCTGTTTCCATGTGGTGATCATCCATAAAAATGTCTCTACAGAAATGGGAAACTTGCTCTGATGTTCATAATTACCATCTTCTATAACGTACTTTAAGACATAAAGAGTATTTCACTGAATTAGAAGAAACAGAAGTCGGGGAGAGGCCCTATACTGTCTTATTGCAGATTTAGCAAATTGGTTAGATGTTTGTGCTACTTATCAACAATGAGCCGTAATATGGAGATTAGGATTGCTAGTAATGCTGCAAATGATGCACATTTCCTGTGCCTGAGTCGATGTTAATTAGTTCCACACAAAGCATGACTGATTGTAAATTAAGTCTTAAGAGCAAAGATTAAAACTGCAAATGGCATAGCTCTACAGATGAGAGAGAAGACAGAAGAGAACAGACATCAGATTTATCCAGGTGAGCATTAAAATGTGCACAACGACAACAACAACAACAACAACGAGCCCAGAGCTAGAAAAGAATACAATTTCACCAGGAATCACTTGCCAGGATAATAATATGTTACATATAAATAAATGTATACAATGTAATTATGGTAATGTCCACGCTGTAAACGGACACTAGATTTGCATTTACACTGATGACAGTAATTTGAACATACGTGAGCAATGTTATGTCACAAGATCTCCTGTAATTGTTATGTATATAATCCTCATGGATGACATTTTTACTGACAGTCATGTCACGCTGGACAGAATCGTTTCATTGAGTTTTCTCTTATGATTATGGTTCACAGCTTTTTGACACTAGTTCTTAGATACCCGCCTTTATACTGATGGTTTAATTCTAAACGGCCTATTCCTAAATTAGTTTAACAGCAAACATATGACAAATCAGAACTTTTAGAAAAAAAAAAAAGTAGTATATAAAGTAAAATAAAGCAAACACTGTTCATGCCACTGTGTTTGTTTCTTTCAAATCGGAAATAGTGACTTTTTTTTGCTTTTTCTTTTTTATAGATCAGCAGTTTGCCCTTTTACTAAGATGATAAAATATTAAATCAGTTTTTGAATCTGTTAACTCAAATTTCTTTCAAGGCCCAACTGTGAATACCTCAAGGCAATCAAGTGACCTGGCACATCAAAATAGATTAATAAAGAAATAAAAATAAATAAAAAAAGAAGAAAACATGTTTTTTATCATTCATTTTCTGGTGAGATCTTCAATAGTGCTAAAGGAGACGAGACGTGGACGAGGTATCTTCACCATCGCACGCTCTCTTACCTGGATGAAGGAGGAATTTGAGTGACGTTCTTTGATTTCTGTGCGTTCACTATTATTTAATTATTATTTAATCTTCCTTCCATCCTTTATAACCAGTTGCAGAGGAGGACCACAGGGCACAGTGCTTTCTCCTGTTCTGTTCACATTATGCCTGTGGTAACTCACCTAGTCCAATTTAACAGATTTAACACAATCCATGTAAATCTGAGGACGACAGCTGAGGTGTTGTTGTTCTCCCAGATCCCAATAACACACCTGGAGAAGCTGGTACTTACTTGGATGCTCGTGTCATAACTTGTGAGTAATGCAGTTCCTAGCATTTCTGAAATTCAACTTAAATGAGATGTCGCTTATTTATTTCTGCCAAGACTGCGGTTATATTTATAATATCTTTATTATAATTTTGTTGGCTTCTGTAGCTGCAGTGTTTTGGTGGTAATGCTAAATTACTAGACACCCGAACGTCTCCCTCTGCTTGTACTTATTTTTATTATTATTACTTTATTATCATTAGTTATTTTAACCTGCATGTAGACTCAGATAAGAGGGTCTTTATGGGAGAGATTGAATCTGGTTGTTTTCTGTGCATGTTAATGTGTTGAGGGTGAGAAGAGGGAGCACAGGCAGCTGGTGCAGTATTTGTTGGCTGGTGGTCCTGGATTTCAACATAAAGACCTTCTCCCAGTATTTCTGCACAAATGGTGCAGAAATGCTGGGAAATACAAATGGTGCCAGGGTGGCCCCATAAGTACCTGGGAGTCTTATACGACAACAAACAGGACTGGACTGAAAACAGCAATTTTCTCCACCCAAACATCAGGGCACAGGCATCTTTTAACACAAACACAAAGCTCCTGAATATATTAGACTGATGCAAGTGCCGGCTATAAGCAGAGCTCTGCTGCTAATGCACAAGGGAAAAAACAACCGTCTGCATAAAATCATTGAGATGGAACTGAGGCTGAGATGAGCTCAGACATGGGCAAACTACGACCCGGGGGCCACACACGGCCCTTTGGTCTTATTAATCTGGCCTGTCAAACATGACCAAATTATATTAAAATAAGAGTAAAACTTGTTCAATTCAGTTCAGTTGTTGATCTTTTGGCACTTGATTAAACTGAATGTGAGTTTTTCTGCTGTGTTTATTTAACTGAAATGTAATAAATTAATTTTTAAATTAAATAATGCATTTGGAAAACCATTTGTATGATGTGCCTTGCATATTCAGGCTTTGCTACATTACGTTACAGGCCAAATCTCATATATATATATATATATATATATATATATATATATATATATATATATATATATATATATATATATATATATATATATATATATATATATATATATATATATATATATATATATATATATATATATACATACACACACACATATATATATATACACATATATATCCTGGCCTGGCTCCTCTGTCAGATTTTAGACCCCACTGTGGGCCGTGTGTCAAAAAGTTTGCCCACCCCTGGGCGAGCTTCACATTTGAACATTGTCAGCGTGATTATGGACAACGTCTCACAGACCTTTAACCCCCTGTCAAACTGTCTAACACAACTTTGGACCTGATAGACTTTTGAGCTGTTGTGTTTATTTTGTGGAATCAAACTTTTTATTGGGTTTTACTGATTTATATATGCAGTGTTTATTTGATTGTTGTCTTTCTGTTTATCTTTCAGCGCATCAGTAACTATTACAATAAAAGCAGAGTAATGCTTGGATATATCTACTGTCGGCTGATTGTGTCTCATTTTGTCTCTTTTATGTGCATGTCCCTGTGTTTATTTGTTGTGCTTGCAGCTGTTTATACTTTGAATCTGGCATTTTTCTGGAGGTTTTCTCTCTTCCTGTTACACATCTTATGGTTAATGCAACAGCAAAGTCAATCATATATGAACCATCTCCATAAAATGGCACAGTAAATCAAAGAAGTTGCCGTCTAATGTACAATTTAATATCTTCCCAGTCTAGAGTTCACATACACTGACATCAGAACTTGTGCTGGCTAAAATGCAAAGTCTATTACTTCCAGCTATAGCATAAAAAACAGGCAATGGTATATTTAATTATGTAATTTATTACTATGTGCTCCCCATAACAACAAACAGCATCAGTAGTGTACACTTGGATCTAGACAAAAACAAAGGAAAGCATGAGAGCGTGTGCTGTCGCGATACACCGGCAGCAGCACAGGGTGATACAGTACAAGGATCGGCCACGCAGCACGTCTGTCTGAGGCTCAGGGATTGTCAAGGATCTACAGCTAACCTATGTCTCCTAACTCGCTCTGCGTAGCATTAGCAGCAGTGTTGTTAAGGCAGTGAGGAGATGAAGGAAGGAAATAATACTGACAACTACGAACACCATAAAAACAATGTTATGGACTCACTGGTAATACTATTCTGATTTATTGGTTACAATAAGACATTGGTTTGATCATGTAAGTAACCAGTCAGCTACAAAACAGCTGTAAAAAAACAGCTTTCTTACAAAAAGTTAAACATCTCAAAATTGAGCTTGTATATTTACATCTAATTGTTTGCTAAAACAATGTTATTTCTATAAAAGCAGAAGTCCATTTTGAATTATGATGAAACAGAACTTTACTCCTGGTTAACAGCTTATTGCCCAACTGGTACTGAACACACGGAGGAACAGAGCATAGCCTTACTTTCAATAAATATATGCACTCAATGCTATATACAGGAACTATACACTGGCACACTGGAGTGTGAGTTTGAACTACTAAAAATGCTTTTTTCTATTGCAGTCAGATGCATGGTGGTTGAGAGAATATCCTTTTTAAATAAATAATGTTTACTCTCCAAAGTGTCCCTCACGCTTTAAAAAAGCTATTTCAAAATAGTTTGGGAAAAACACTTTTTACATAGAAGTCCAGCTTTGGGTGCTGTCAGTTCGGCATTGTAGCGGCTCACATGAAATCAAATCAGAAGGAGACTGAAAGGTGCTAAAATCAAGCTTTGTTTGGGTGAATATCAGTTCTGTTTGCACCAAAGCCAAATTCCAGACTTTATGAGCTGCACAAAACTGCCTTTGGTGATGATCTGATGAAGTTGTGTTTCACTTTTGTTGAATACAAAGATGTTTGTTTTATAAGCTTGACATGTTTTATACGACTGAAAAGAAATTCTAGTCTAATGATAAAAATCAGGAGAATCTGGCGTTATCGTCTAGTTTTATACCAGAATTTTCAGTACAAAACCAAGCTGAACCTACAAATCCACATATGTCGTCCCTTTTCAGTTCCATCAGCACATAAATATTAAATAGTTTCCATCCAAGTATGTTCAGATTTTAACACACAGCTCGAGAGAGCAGCATGTGAAAACCTGAGATTACAGAATAAATGCATCTCATTTTTTTGAATATCATTCTGTTCTTAATGAGTTATTACTGTAATCTGTCGGGTAAGAGTGGAGTACATATTCTTTGGTAACATTTATATTGGCTTGTTGTACTTGGGAAATTGTACAAATACTTGCAGTTCACAGTAACTGCTGATAGAAACAGCACTGTAAAGTTGTGAACAGTAAAGAGAGTTTCAAATGTGTCAGATGGTTTATCATCCTTGAATAAGTTCTATAAACATTGTCGTTGTATGTTTTGCATAAACATCTTCTCACCCAGTGATACATTTCACCAGTAATGATCCAGCAGCTCATCAGGTTTGTAACGATGCTTTTGTTCTCTTTTTAACTTAATTGTTTTGCTACTACATGTCTCAGTGGATGTTTTCACTGCTGCAACACAAATAATAAAATGAGCGTTTAGACGTTTGGTCCCGAGCTCTATAGGCTGTGTTCACATCAAAACATTCTAATCTCTATAATTTAAATCTGAGCTGGGGGGACAGGTCAGAAATTTATGGTCGACTTTATTTGCTGTTTAACAGTCAGATTTGCTGTCCTGATTTATGCTTAATATCTCTGCAATTACTGGGCCAACTCATTTCAGAAAATGATGCCATTAATCAATACCAAAGATGTGATTGTTCTGAACAAGTTTGTGGAGCCAATCCCTAATAAATAATAACATGGTTCAATGTGAATCAAAAGTGTAGGTGTTTTCAGAGCCCTGCCCTCCATCTGAAATCTTGACACTGTGAACGCAACCTATAAAAAGCATGAGCTGTGGAAAGAGCTGTGATTCTTTCATCTGACATAAAGGAAAATTCCCTTTGGACTTTGTGCCCCTACCTGATGCTACTATAAACCAGTGAATGAATAAATATGTTTGCTTCAGTTCAAATGCTGAGGAGTGAAGACGGTCAGTCTCATGTCAGGGGCTAAACAAAGTGAACCAGCACTTTTCTCTTTCTCTGTATTTGTCTGCTGTGTGACATATGACGTTAGAAGATTGGGGATGAAGTTGGATTTTCTAGTGTACATCAAAGTCCTCCAGCGCTGGGTTCCACTTTCATCTCTCCACTTGAGAATAAGCCGTGGGCCATCGACTGGAGCCAGTGGAGCTTTGACGGAGGGCTGCTTGTCCATGAGGGGGGGCTGCAGTGGGGCGTAGCTGCCGTGGAAGCCTCCTCGGAGCAGTGGTGCTTTTTGATGTGCCCTTCTTGAGCGGGGCAGAGGTTGTTCGGGCTTTGGTCGCGCTGCCTGATGTGCTCGCTACTCTGCCGGTCGTGGCTGATGTTCTGCTAGATCCTTGCTTACCCCCGCGAGTGTTATTAGCGGCCGCGGCTGTGAGGGTCTCCAGGAGTTGCGAGGCTGATCCGAAGCGTAAATGCTCGTCGGCCTCTGCTGCCTCGGAGAACAAAGAAACTGCTCCGCTGCGCAGCCTGCACGACTCACAGCACAGTTTGTTGTATCCAGGAATAGAGCAGTAGCGGGCGAGGACCTCCATTTGGCAAAATATGGATTTGTCTCCATTACAGGGTTCATCTGAAAGTCAAATAAGTTCATACATAAAAGTCATGCCATGGAATATCAATAAATAACTTTATCCAACAAACAACCTGATGTGTGAAATGGTTGCTGTCACATTTCTTGACATTTGAATTTCTATTTTATTATGAAAAGAAATGTGTAATAATTGCCCTAAACCCCACACAGATACTTGTTAAATTACTACTTATAAAACATTTGGATTATATCATCACGCTTCACACAACTAATGGCTGTTTACATGTTAAAAGTGAAGTTAATCATTAGCGATTTTAAAGATGTAAAAAACAAGAAGAACCTGGAGATCACAGTCAGTTTGATGTGTTCCCCAGTCCTGTGTCTTCACTCACAGCGCTCGTTTACTTTTTTAAATCATTACGGTTCATGTTAACTCCGCAGAGTCGCTGTATGCTTAAAACAAACACCGCAGACTTTGTGAATAACTTTAATTTTATGGCATTAAATCATCATCTCTATCCTCGTTCTACACACTGTTACATTGGCTGCCATTTTGAGAACTCTCCGCTAAATGATGGCGAAAAGTTTGATGTGATGAGATGCTGACAGACAGCTCACCGTGACAGATCCTGGGTCTACACTGCCGCAAAGTCTCCGGTTTGTCTCCTGAACACTGGTCTCCAATGCGACAGGTGACCATGCGCCGCTCCCAGCCCTCGCCACACGTCACAGAGCACTACAAACGGAAACACGAACACACGACACGATGGATAAGCTCTCAAGTGTTATGACGGTTGGACTACTGATTTAACCAAAACAGGGTCAACACAATTATATTTAAGACCAAACTATCAAGAAATCCAAAAATAAAGCTGGACGAGACTGGGACTAAACCAGGATAAAACCAGGACACGTGTAAATGCAGACACATTAATCTTGTGGATAAAAGTCGTACCTGTGTTTTTTTTTTATAATGGCACCACTGTTAAATACTATCATGAAAAACACATTTTACATTGGTTCACACTGTTGACAGTGTTTGTTTAAGCCAACCCAGGGACTTTAGGTAAGAAAGAATTTATACACAAAATAATATTCCAAAAATCACCATGATGATTTCACATACTAATATTTTCAAATGAGATTGTTATACCAAGGAAATGGCTCGATACTGGATATTGATTTAGATCCCACTATGATAATGTTATTTTCAGCATAATTCATAGTAAATTATTTAACATCACAGCACAGTCATTTACAACTTTTGATACGCACCAAGGCCTTTAAAAAATATTATGTCCTATTTATGTTTGTTTCAGTATCAATACTATCTAGTTTGAAGACTCGCTTCAGTATCAACTAATACAAGTACTACTATTTTTTAAGAATCCTACAGTATAAGAATTTGTAACAAGGTGCCCACCAACCAGAGGGTGAGTGGTTCAAACCTCGCTCCAGTGCATAACGTCACTTTGTCTACTTAAAATACAGTTCACTTAAGCGGATGAATGAATATGCATTCAGTGTAAAAATCTAGCATCACCGTGCAGCTGATTTACGACGTCAACATCCTGAAAATGGACACGCTATAGGATTAAAGAGGAGCTATGTCTAAGCTTCTAAAAGGAATCTGTTCAAATAAACTGCCAAACAAATCACAGTTTGACATACAACCCAGCATCTAATTAGTTGATGTATTGGCTCTGCTCACAGCTGGATGTCAGATTTATTGGATTGTTCAAAGGTTGCCCAAGCTTTTTAAAGTAAGAGACTGTGGGCCGGATTCAAATCAGTAAGAAAGATGCTATTTTATAGTCATTTAAAATTAAAATGGGTTCAACTGTGCATCAATAAATTATTGATTTTGTTATTCAAATTTAAAATTTACAATATTTGCATATTTTTCACTAACCATTGTTCATGTATTTACCACATGGGGATTCACAGCCACTGACACTATTGTGCATATACTGAGCCAATGTACTGTTGGAGAGAAGTAACATGTACATACAGGGTTATGCCAAGAAGGACATCTTAAAATCCATATCAAATAAATCAAATTCATGAAAAAAGTATTGATCTTACAGAGTGGAACTGCCTCTGGTGGTATTTATAAAGTGTGGCTTGCTCACGGTACATTTGCTGGAGTACATCTGTGGTGTGATAAACTTGTTGGGCTGTAGAGCATGAATTAAGCAAATAAACTATAATTAATTATAACGCTCATGCAGAGAGTAAGTATAGCTAACGGCTATTTTAATTAATTGTAGGTCTATGCAAAGGTTATTTGATAGAACAGCTACATTGAGCACGTAGGTTTGTTTCAGTGGATTAAACACGATGTCCAGCAGTAAACATTTATGAAACCTTGTCCAGGAGGCAGTAGATAAGCTTTGTGTGGTAGTACTGCTTGGTGAGCTGAACAGATTAAACTATTTTTCATTTTTTCTTTCACAAAGCCTGAGCAAGCTGCAGCCTTGAAGCTTGTTATAATAAAATTAGCTGTTTCATGTATGCAATTATTTCTTACACTATAATAATAATAATGCCTTACACTTGTAACTCACTATAACTCACTGTAGTCATTATTCATTCATTTCCACACTTGGTGATGGTAAGCTACTATTGTAACCACAGCTGCCCTGGGGCAGACTGACGGAAGCGAGGCAGCCAATCTGCGCCATCGGCCACTCCGACCACCACCTATCATTCGCGCACACACCACTTTCATACTAGGCAAAGTGGGTGAAGTGTCTTGCCTAAGGACACAAGGACAGAACTTGGTCCGAGCGGGACTCAATCCTCCGACCTTCAGGGGACCAACACTCTAACCGCTGAGCCACTGTCGCCCACTATTTCCTTTTTCCATATTCATTCTCACATCTCGCCTCTACATTTGACAACCTATTGTACAGTGGAAAACAGTGGTGCTTAAGATTTCTGTCTAGTATTTTGGAAACAGTGTGCAGCCCTGGGATATGAACCAAAACAATGTGACATTGATTACTGCAAAAGTATCTCCTTCAGAAAGTGAGAAAGAGCGACTATCACAACTTTAAGCTGTCAACTGTCTTTGTCTCGTGGGCGGAGGTTGTCATGTGCACTGACCTCAGACCAGGGCCCTGTCCTCCACTGAGAGGGGCAGGGGTTGCGGTTGCACGCTCTACGGCTCTCAGGCTTCTCTCCGCTGCAGTACTTAGTGTGGATGGAGCGGTTGGTGCCATCGTGGAGGTACTGAATACAGCGCACAGTCCGAATCTGAAAGCCCAGGCTGCCACACGTTTTGGTACAGTGCTCCCACTCGTCGTAAGTCCATCTGCACAGATCAATAAAGAAGGGACGAGTGAGCATTGATGGGATAAAATACTTTGGCAGGCAAACACTCTTTGGGTGTGCTTTTTCCACTGAACTTTAGGACCTGACACGACTACATTCTTAGTCCAGTCCCATTTCAGAATAATATACTCTTTCATTTGGTGGTATTCAGTTGTTTGTATGCAATGTCTCTCCTAAAATAAAAAAAATACACTGTGCTATTTCATGCAAATCAGGTGTCAAACTGCACATTATTAGCCGCCTTATACTCCACAATACTTTCACACTTTTGGCATGAGAACAGCCACAGATCCTTTTTATCTCAAGTCATTCAAATCAAAAAATGAAATATCCTTTTTGCAATTCTGCGTGGGACAGATTTATGAAGTCGTACTGCTTTATCCACTGCAATAAGTACACAAAATGAACTAAAACGCTGCACAAGAAAGGAGAGAATACATTATCCTCCTTTGTTTATCCACAGGTTTGTTTGAGAATGATGAAAAATAGGACCCGAGCTGTAGCAATTAAAACTATAAAACTAAATATATGAATATGAATGTTTTGAATCATGAAAATGCAGAAATACGACAATATGATGCAGTTATTCAGTACATTTTCAAATTATTCCCCTTAAAACTGCATTTGGAATATCATATATAAACAGAAAAGCATTAGGGAGGAAGTGGAACATTCAGCCAAATCCTTAGGCCAACTTTACTGAAACACGGCGAAATTAGTTGGAAACAGCAGTTCTAAAATATCCCCAATGTATTTTGAAGCAAAAGTTCCAGCATTAAAATTATTTACACGACTTATATACACGTGAGATTGTGAGTTGTTTAATGGGGAGTGGAGATTCGCAAGACAAATTACAATTAAGTGGTTGTATTTTCATTTTTAATCAATCTTCATTTCATTAAACAGATTGAAACGTGGACTCGAAGGATGGGGTGACACTGAAGTAATGATGAACGCGACAGTACTGCAAGCTCAGCCCTTATTATCTCGGCATAAGTTCCCACAGGTACACACTGCCGCATAGCCAGACTTGAACGGACAACACCACAATGTTTGAGGGCACAAGTCCCTGGTTAAATGCAAGACAACTCTCCGACTACTTCAACATCCTCCAAAGAGAATCCCAACATCTTCAGCCCTGCTACAGTTACCTCGTGTTGTTTTTTACAGTTTTCTTTTAATAATAATATTTACCCTAGCAGCCGCAGTGGATTATGGCTCAATATTCGATAAGATTCCCACTAATAACATCGAAGGCAACATCCACCGTCATGTTTATTACTAAAGCAATGACATTTCCTATCGCTGAGGAAGATGAAATGTCTCCACACCAGAACTCGTATAGATTTGTGCTGTGACATCTACGGTTGCTAAAATAACACAACCGTACATGCAACTGGTGGTTTTATTATTAGGCTAAACAAAGGATAGTGCATTTTATCAGATTTTTGTGGGCGTATCTGCATTTTTATGAAGTAGAAGGCGTCTTATTGACCTTCAAACCTGCAGATAAAGGAGGTGCAGGGATGAGACACGGCATGACGCACCAGTCCCTTAGACGAAACGTTCACACACAATCTTTGTCTATCAGCGTATGAACATTTGAGCTTGAATGCCAGTATGAAACTGTATCCCCAAAAGATCTTATAAGTCATTTAGGCCTTTATATAATGTATGAACACAATGATTCAGTCAGTCTACCTCGGTGCAGCGGTGTCAGGTATTATTAAAGAGGAAAAAACTATTTACTTTCCGTCCATGTACTACTATTTCAACATGTTAAATATTCATTACATCTGAAAATATAGAAGACTCTTTCATTGTATTACTTTATGTATATTTCCACACACTTCTACATATGCAGTCTCTTTAATAAACATCTGTACAAGTGCTTTTATATGATTTAGTTTTGTCGGTGAATTTCAGCGTTTTGAATTATTGCATTTTCAAAATATAAAAGTAATTATTGTTGAGATGAGTGTTCCAATAATAATAAAAAAAAACATTCTGAAGGATGGCACTTGAGTGAATTCCGGTAAAATTGGGTGACGCAAGTTGGTTAAAAAGGTGATTAGTTACAGGTGGATTGTTGCGTTGGTTTTGGTTATGCCTGGAATTATAAAAGTTTTACAGCATTTAAGACAAGCAAATGATGCATCAAAGTTACAGATCAGGTCTGTGGATAGGTGATGCTCAATAAATCTCCCTACAGTGGTCCCTCGTTTATTGTTTAAACTCTCTCAAAGTTCAAACCTTCGTAGATTAAAAAAATAAGAGCTGTTTTATAGAATGAAACCACATTATTTTTCTCCTTTACGTAACAAACCAAAGATTCATTTATTCCTCATCCTCGTAAACTTCTCCCTTCCTTCAGCACGTCCAGAAATCCAACTTTTTCAGCGATAATTAGCGTCTTCCTCGACCTTTTGGGTGCGACCGCAGGTATCTTTGTCGGTGCAGAACGTTTCATCGAGATTGTGGGTTTTGTCGAGGAGCAAACATACAGCACTTCAGAGTCACACTGCGATCCAACATTTATCTAAATTTGTCTGAACAGTCCCTTAGCCAATCAGGACGCAGAACATAATGCACGTTCAAAAAATCCACGAAACAGTGAGGTGAGTAGTGAAGGACAACTGTACCCTTCACCAGAAAAGTCAGCTCGGTTGCAACTTAAACCATGAGTTCTCTTTCTTTGTGTATTTCACACTTGAACTCATTTGGGATGTTTTTGAACAGGTGCCTGAAATGGAATGAAGGTTGTGAGAACATCATGATTAAACAAACTCCCCTTAGCCTCTTTTTGACGGTTGTTATCACACCACTATGAATATTCTGAGGTTGAGTCAATCTTCAATCATTTTTATGGTACTCAAGGAGGCTGCTCTGGCGATGAACTGACAAAAACAAAAAGTCAAAGATGTGAAAATGAGGCCAGGTATAGAGGGACTTGGCTTTTACTTTGAAATGTCCAGACAAAAACTGAGAGAAAGCACTTAGACAAAGGATGTGATGGTTTTGTATGTTAAAAAAATCATGACAATGTTTCCAAAATCCACGATCACGGATGGAAAGTAGAGGAATATGTTCAGTTTCACTTGATTAGTATGCTACCCCTGATCAGTTTGACCATATATTTAAATCTGACCCATTTTCATTTCACAGAAAACCTTTGTCATGTCACGGACTTCCACGAATCCATTTTTCTTACATGACCCCGTCTTTCAGCTCTGTTACCTAAAACGGCTTAATAATCCACAATACTTTCACACTTTTGGCATGAGAACAGCCACACTTCCTTTTCATCTCAAGTTGTCGAAACTGTTGTCGAAAATGAAATATCCTTTCGCAATTCTGTGTGGGACGGCTTTATGAAGGTGTGCTGCTTTATCCACTCACTGCAATGGGCCAGCAAAATGGACTTGAGAGCTACACAAAAAGCTGCAAAAGCGGAGAAAACACCATGCCCCTTCTGCTCATCCATGAGTTTCAGAATGATGAAAAAGTAGGACCCAAGTCGTAGCAATTACCGTGAAACTGTGAAACAAAATCTTATACGTTTTGAATGATGAAAATTCTCAAAATATTGGCTTAAACAGTGAGCTGAAACACAAGGAAATGACAGAGTTTGCTGAATTACCGTGTTGTCATTGTACAAGGTTGTCCAAAAGTCACTGACAGTTAAAAAAATATCCATAACTCTTTTGTTTCTAAATATTTTTCTTTCATTTTTCCAGAGCATTTAGAACGACACTTCTGACGTTAATCTGAGCAAATACAGCACCGAGGAACGAACCCTCATTGTACAGTGGAAATTTGAGTCACATTATTTTAAAAAATTAGGTCATTTTTACTTCCCCTAGTTTAATAGTGATAAGTTCAAGTGTAAATGAACAATTATAACTGTATATATTGCCAAAACTCTCGGAAGGTTCAGTTTACCTCCTGCTAAAATTTGGTGAGTATAACTTAAGAATTATAGGAGCTGTTGAAGATTTAAAAGTGTCAGTGACTTTTGGGTATTACTGTATTACTTCACCAGAAGCCTGTACTCGCTCATGGCTTCAGCTGCAGCAGAATTTTGCATTATGTCGTCCACGTTGTGCATTTGTACGAGGCTGACCACAGTATCCGATACAATACTATCAAGATATGACTTACAATGATTTGGTAAGGACAAGCAGACAGTTTATCAATCTAGTTTGACAAATCTGTGGCTTTATAGCTGCGCAGTGAAAGAACATATTGATGAACATAGCACCTGTCTGGACCTTGTCTCAGGAGACACAGAGGTACATCACACTAAAACACACCCAGTTTATTGTCTATGGCTCAGCGTCCAAGGCTTTAAGTCCATCCTGCTGTTTATGAAGCGTAAAACAAACATAACGCCACAAATACCTCAGTGAAATCAGTCTGCACATTTTATATCTCCTCTTTGTGCTTTAGGAGGTAATTACAACACAGGCATTACAAATGGCTATTTATTCAAGGCTTTGGGATAAATTAATGCAGACAATAATTTACTCAAGACTAATTTAATTATCCATTTGCTGCTTTACCGTCTGAGAACTTCTACATAGCCTGATCACAACAACTTACTCATAAAACAACAATAAAACTATGGGAGTATGTATGAAAACAAGTATATATGAGTATTCTGCTCAGTTTTGACAGCTGTCAGTCACCAAACAGGTTCGTCATATTTGTGATGTCTGGAGCTTCATGCCTCTGTGTTTACAAACTAGAACTGTCTATAGTTTATTAGAACGTGCCACACAGGTGAGGCTTACTGTGCAGATGTTTATGCCACAATATATTTAAGTCGTGGAACGTTAAGACAAAACCCCTCCGCACCCACTACACGCGCGCTGACCAATCTGATCCACCGGGGGTAATGGACTGACCCGCACGTCACTAGTGGTACTCACTGAGGCTGGCTGCAGTCCTGGAGGTTGCACATTCGTCTGATGGGCTTGGGCTTCTTACTGGCATCGCAGTATCCTCTGTGAACCATCTTGGTGTCACCCTTCTTTCTGCAGCCGTATTTGGTGTACTGATAACCTGGCAACACAGACAAACACTTTGAAATCTCATATACGAACATAATATCATATGTATACAGACTTTGTAATAATTAAAACCCCATTATGATCAAGGTTTAAAGGTGGTGTATAATTTCAAATGAGGGTTTTTTTCTCCATGGATTAATCACAATCAAATCGAAACTGCAATTTGAATTTTACTGCAATTTTTGACGTAACATAATTCCCTCCACTTATTCTGCATAAACTGCTAACCATTTCATTTAGAGCTGCACAAACGTGTTCAAAAACATGATTCTTGGATTAATTTGTCAGTTCATATTTCATTCTTTTTGTCAATTATCCTGACCACGTTTTAATTGCAAACTTTGAACAGAATCCTAGTATTAAAAATCAATCATAATGTCAGAAAAATCGAAATTAGACATTTTCCCACGTCATGCCTGATCTAGAAAGAATCAAGAATCAGGGGTGAACAGCAGGAGGTGTAACCACGATGCCAACCTGCGACCTCAGTTTTGTTCCATTGTTTTGCAAAAGACTGGACTGAATATTTCACCAGATGTCTTTGCTGAGTCTGATGATTGTAGTCTAATTGATTGTAATAGTTGCTTAGAAGTCCAAATGTGCCGTCACATGACTTAACAAACAAAACAAAAGCCACAAAACAGTGATGCAAACGCCTCTATTATTAGACAGAATGACTCCCCTCTGTTCATCTCTAATTTGATGATAATTTGCTTATTACCTCCGGCACAGGCCTTAGAACACTGAGACCAGCTCTTCAGTGCCCACTCGTACGTGTCCTCCTGAATCACGTTGTTGTTGTTAATAGGAACTGAATCTTCATGGATGATGTACTTGTACATTAATGTAGAGCGAGTGTCATTGTTCTTTGGTATAATCTGTGGGACAGGACAAGTCAGAGAGAACACGATTAAAGACACAAGACCACAGATTTGCATTTAAATACCACCCTGGACAAAAAGGAGCACATAAAAGAAATCTTTGTCAATCATGAAAAGAGGTAGTGGGGATTTATACAGTCAAATGAGATGTGGTGATAATATTACCGTATTTACATCAAGAACATTAAACTGAACAGCAATTTACAAGACATTAACATTCACTTAAATTATTAAATAGGTGGAAATGCATAGTGAATATATTTCCAGTGTGATGAAGTCTAAATGTTTATGATTCAACTTATAAATTAGAAATACTTCACTAATTACGATTCGTTCACTCAGATACACTTCCTCATGTAATTACATCGATATATGCTCTACACTCACATTTTACACTCCAGTTCAGGTTGGATCTTGCCCTGGAACATTTTGAATTAAAGCCTCATGAATTTAATATCAGATATGTAATTTGAAGGGAAATTAACAAATTATCTGCATTATCTTTACAGTGACCTTCAGTCCATCTATCACTGATCCAGTCTGATGAATGTACATCACAAACGAGCCAGAGCTGGAGAGTTCAGCCGTACTATGACTTCAGTACTTCTCTATATTCTCTCTATGCAAATAAGACTCCCAGACTAAGTATTTTCAAGTCAACAGTTTCTCCTCCTTTTGCAATTTAGGCTGTTTTTGTAAGAACTTTGACCTTAAGCAGCAGGAGTGAGTTCAAGTGGGTTCAATGATGTTAAAGTTCAAAGTTCTGTAAACAGCAGAAGGACGACACACACTGACTTTACTACTGAAATTATGTTTTACTTTATTTTATGATTAAAATACTTCTAAGATGCTATGATTAACTTGCTTTGTTTTGTAGTAAATCGACTTTCATTGAATACATTTTGAACCTTTTGTGTTCTACATAAAACTGATCCATCATGTGAAACACTATTGTTATAACGTAATTATGTCATTGTTTCGCTAGCTCCCTTTAAACTGTGAGCTCAAGAGCACTGCTTTCAAAAACAACAGTCATTATTCTGAACTGATAGCCATTTAATTCCATGTGTATTTGTATGCTAATGGATTCAGATCATTAGATATTATAAGACTGAAAAACATGAACCACAACGATCAGAACAAAATGGCACAACAGGAACTGTATTTCTCCCCTTTTTCTATTTATGGGTTGTTGTTTTTTTGCTCCACAAACTGCTTCATGGTTTCCTTGTTAGTAGTTTTCATGGAAACAACTGATGCCTGACATTTATGTGCTGAATGTGAGAGCAGACATATGTTTGTAATCTTTATAAATATTATACAAGCCATCTCAATGTCATGCAGACTTAGAGGAGCTGATGAGATTTTAAATTTGATGAGAATCCTCCTTGACCTTTACTACCTAAATCCCCCATGGCTTACACATCATATATAATGTACTTTGGATGTGGCTGAAAGAATGTGCATATCAGGCTCCAGGGGGATTTTCTAGTGTTGTAACCAATTATAAGTGTTAAATACATTTTAAAAACTGTTGATTACTGAACAACAGTAACAAAACATAATGGAATATAGTGCAATTTGTACACTTTTATTACTGAAAAATATATTCACTGTATTACATCTAAAAATATATACTTAATTGTAGTTTATTTACTTATTATATTAACTTCACTGACAAAAGAACCACATGGTCAAATGCAAAACCATATATATACACCATATGTTGTGCAAGCCACAGACAATAACATACCTTTTTACTACAATTGTCTCTCACTTACCTGAAGAACAGCAACAACACACATTTGCCATTAAAGAAACAGTGACAAAAAGCAGAAGGCTACAAAAGTGTCACATGATCACAAACTCGTTGCTGCTATTTCTAATTTCAGAGCCATTGTGAGGCACCGGAAGTGGGTAAGAGACAGTGATAAATACCCAGTGTGTTAGAATCTTACTGTTTGAGGTTTGGACCTGAAATGCACTGATCCCAGAGACATGTGCCAAAACACACAGCCACGGTGCAAAGTGCCACCCGGGTGATGCCTCACCTTTATGGAGCAGCAAATCTGGCTTGAAATTGGACACAAAATCCAGTGTGCAGCCAGTCATAGGAACCAACAAAATGAAACATGATATGCCTTTACCTTTTTAACATACATTTGCATAATTCTTTTTAAAATGCTGTTTTACTATCAGTGTGTCGTCTTTACTGTACCGTTATTATATGAATGACTGCTCACTAGTCTGTTTTGGCAGATTGGTTCCAATTAAAGTTTTTGATTGGTCTTGTGTTGGTTTAAACTCCGTCCTTGTTTATCCGCCCTTTCATAAAACGTTCATAACTTTAATCGTGCCTTAATTTCTTTGGGAAATTGGCACCTTTCTGACTTCAGCTTCGAGTTAAACTTAACCAGGGATGTGCAGTGTTACCTTCAGAGCAGAGAGGTTGTATTGCTCCGTCTTTGATAGTGTTTTTTGACAGTTAAGGGCATGGCATCTAAAACTCCCTTCCCAAACTCAAAGACACAATACAAAATCTTGGAGCGTTTTGATGTCGCGAGTCAAAGTGTGTGTTAAGGCTGACATTTCTGCTGTGTTAAATGAACACTTTTGAGTGGCCATGGGTTCACGCGAGGCTTAGATGTGTTTTTTTTATGTCAAGGCTCTGCAAATATAAGCCAAATAGTTGCGTATGACTAAGCTCTACAGTGATCAACCAAAACATGAACGCCCTTCGAGATAACTGTTCTTGTGATTTTGGGTGTTACAAAAATAAAATGAATTGAATTGATTCACACATAGAATACTTGAATTACATTAGCATTAACTTATCTGTTTTCAGCCAGGGACGCCTTATTTTTCAGCACTAAAAAAAGAAATTTAATAAATGCAATGTAGATATGCTAAAGAGGACATTTTTTGTGGGGAATATCTCGTATTAAAGTATAACAAACGTGCGATATTACATTTTGTCCACTGTAGAAGAATAAAATCAGGTCTAATTTCGATTAAAACAGTTCAAACAGCCGCTTCATTTTGTCATTTCACCGAAAAAACGCATTTGCTTTTCAATTACATGTTGTTTTTTTTGAGAGAAAAAGCTACTGGGAGTGCTCATCCAGGTCGCAGACGTTATACTGAGTCCTTAAAGAGTAGATACTAGATCACTGTGGCAAAGTAAATACATTAGCGGAAAATAAAGCTAAATTCAAAGATAACACTGCCTCTGACCTTCCTCATCCTTTTGCCGATGTGTTTTTATCGTCAAAAATAGTTGTACACTATTTTTAAACCCTACGTGTTTGATCTGGAGAATTATGATGTTTGGAATAATCACGTGTACGTACAGAAATGTGGCGGGGGAAGGTGAAGGTGTATAATTTTTCTGAGCACTCACGCTTTGAACGCTGGAAAATGACTCAAGCATGCATGAATCACTCAAAAATACAAATCTGAGTAAACTATTGATGAGGAAACACTGTTCTAACATGGTTTAAAGTTCATAAAAGTCAATTGGAGGCAGCGTGTCCCCTTTAAATGAACTAAAGAGGAATAAAGCGATGACGTTAACCCTTTAAGGACTGAGCACATGATATTTTTTATTTTTTTAAGCCATAAAAATCATGTTAAAGGAAGTATCAGCTTGTACTTTTGCCTTTTTTTCACACAACTACATCTATTTTACACCTCTATCCTTTCTTATTTTTCCTTTGATGCATTAAATAACCGACTGGGAGAATCCTGGCGGCTCCTGCGCTCTGATTGGTCGTCTTCGAGGGACGACGTAAGCACATTACCGTGATGACAGTAACATATTTAAAGAGCCCCATGTCGCTGCTTTGAGACGCCGTTTGAATTTACATGAAGCACAATTGGTTGCGGAGTTACGATAATGGAAAGTCTGCAAGCGCGAGTCTATCGGCGGTGATATCATTCGATGCTATAGATTTAAGACAACTGCACCGAGTTTTAGAAAGAAAAAGGAGTTTAGTCTTTTACTCAAACAGAAACAAACCCCACGTTGTTGTTTATTTAGTGGATTATCTGTTATACACCAACATAGACGCCAAAATAATCCCCAGAGCACCTCAACTTTAAGATGAAGCCTATTGGATGTTTTCGTTCGATGCTTGGCCCAGCTGAATTGATTTAACCTTTTTTTACAATAAGGAAATTATCTCTTCAGAAAGAGATCTGTAAACTCTCACTTCGCTCAGAGAGTTTACAGATCTCTGTGTGAAGTGCTGCTTATCTGGCCCTGAGTTTGTTCAAAATGAGAGTTGGATTTTACCAGAACTACCACAGGGTCATGCAGGGGTCCGTCTGTGTGCAGAGTCTCCACTTCGTCCTCCATAATGTAGTGCCACTCCACACCCAAGTCAATGAAACTCCTCGATTTAACCTCATCGCCTTTCCCATTCAAGATGTAGTGCCCCGTCGCCTGATTCTTGATGGCTGCAATGAGTCACTTAGCATGAGTCACGTAGCAGAAAGATGCAACATTCACATACGCATGATTTAGAAATACCACGGAATGCATGGATAATAACAGGACGCAGGAAATAAAGAGCAAATGTCTGCTCAGAAAGTGAAAGGAGAGCGTTTGAAAATGTAATCCTTCAAAGTATTGTGCTTAATGGATTTGTCTGTCTAAAGTTAGCATCAATTTAGCAGCACCATTAAACAAAAGGTGGTGATTCTGTTCCTTCTCCATTATGACTACGGCAGGTAGAGTAATACACTTAAAGAGCCCGTTTTACGCTCTTTTCTGATCTATGTTATAATGTTTCCTCATCAAAAACAGACCCGGAGTTGTGGGGTTTTTTTTGTTTCATTCACACATGTTTAACACACAAACCCTACAAATTTAAGCTGTGTTCCTCTCAAACTGAAAATGCTGTTCCACCTTGTGATAAATAATCATTTGGATAGTTTCAGTTTTGGAATTTCCAAAAGGTAAAAGATAGTTGTTAGCAAAAGACGAAATTTAAATCTGTCAATTGGATAAACCGTTGTAGGAATGAAGACGTTGCGCTGCTCATCTTCAGTTGTGGTCAGTTGCTGCTGGACACTGCCTTATATCTGTCTGAAGGGAGGGGCTAACTACACTGAAACTGTAAAGAGCTACTGTCTCCAGTTTCAGCCATAGCGACCCTATTCAACCTGTAATGGACGCCGATTGTTCTCTTTGTTCCTGTTTGTTTTGGGTATGTGTTTAAGGAAGGATTCTCTTTCCTAACACAAATAGCTTCTTTAACTCCCGTCTCAAACCATTTCTTTTCTCTGGCTCAGATCTGAACCTCACTCTCTTCAAAGGAGTGGTTAGCGTCTTTGAGATGGAGATGAATAGAAGACTGAGGTCCTGAGCTGCTCTCACGCTGGTTTTGGTACATCCTCTCATGAAGTGGCTGCAGCTGTTAAACTGAAAACTACCACTTCATGAGATCATACGGTGAAACAGAGCATTTTTAGCTTTAGAGATTTAGACACAGTATATGAATGAAGCAAAACAAAGCTCTTGGTACGTTTTTGAATAGGTTTACGTTATAACATGGCTAAAGGCTCGCAAGAGTCAATTTTGCATAATATGGGACGTTTATTGAGCAGGTTATTTTGTCAATGGATTTTTCCCCTTCCCTAATAGCACTAGAATATATTACTGACTAACCATCTGCGTAAATGGGTGTTTGGATGTTTGGATGTAAGTGGTTTCTTCGCATAAAAAGTTTCAAGTGCCCATTGGAGGTAGAAAAGTGCTATATAAATGTGACCGTTTACAAAGCTAGCATTCTCCAGGCTCGACTTGTGAAAGACTGCTTCACGGAAAATGAGGCGTAATTTCCAAATATTGAAGTCCAGACATTATCGAGAGTCTTTGAAATGTGCTGAAGAAATCCACATCATCATCATTTTGGAGATATTATTGAAACGCAGCACAGAAACAGGTAAAAGAGTAAGACAATAATTTGTGTTTTAGTCAAAGCTTAAGGCTGGAATAGTGAAGTGTAGGATTTTTTTTTGGACGTGCTGTGGCCTACACGGCGTCAACGTCTGGCAAATACTCGTGTGTCCCATGCAGAGGTGGGCTGTACTCAGTTACATTTACATAGTAGCATACTTTTAGTCAAGTATTTCACAGTGTAACTTATACTTACTCGTCCTACTGCATATCCACAAGTGACAAAAGTTTTCACAGTCTGACAATATTAATCTCTCCTTAAGATATGATTTTTTTTCTTTTATATATATATATAATTTTTGTGGTCTATCCTTTAAAAACTCCAGATTTTGGGCTTTATTTAATGTTTGTTTTTTTTTGTTGTTTTTTTTCAATTACATTAACTTTATAAATCAAATTATAAATCAGTCGTTTATGCTCAGACAGTTACTTCACATTACTCTTACTTGAGTAGTCATTTCTGCGACTACAATCTGTACTTCTACTTCAACTATATTATTTTGAAGTACAGTTGACCCTCACCTTTTGCGGTCTTGCTGTTCCGCCGATTTTTTTTGTCCAATTTGACATGATTTTTTACCGTGTATGAACATGCATTGTGTTCTACGTCCTGAAGTGCTGTTATGTTTGCAATTTGTTTTCTCCCCGACAAAACCCACAGTGTCGATGAAACGTTCTGCACCGACAAAGACACCTGCGGTCGCACCCAAAAGGTCGAGGAATATGCTAAAAATTGTAGAAAATGTTGGACTTCTGGACATGCTGAAGGAAGGGAGAAGTTACGCGGCTGTAGGGCGCCATTACGGAATAAATTAATCTTTGGTAGTTTACGTAAAGAAGGAGGAAAATAAACGATTTCATTCTATAATACTGTACTTATTTTTAAAATCTATGATAGTTTGAACTTTGAGAGTGTCTAAACAAGAGAGAAATGTGAGAAAATGTTAATGCCTTTGTGAGAAAAGTGTATAAAGTGTGTGGTGAGGGGTTTTACAGCTGCAAAACTTATAGAATAATGTAAAAATAAAGCTGATACTTTGTATATTTTTCCTATCGCGGGTTATTTTTAGAACGTAATACGAGGGACTACTGTAACTTTCTTTACAATTTACAGTTTTTTGGCTTCTCTATCCATCTCTGGTCCTATAATCCTTGGTCTTCTCTTATACATTTTGACTCTTGACACTGACATCCTGAAATATACGTCTCCCACCAGGAACGAAAACATAAAAATCCACGGATGGAATAACGTGCTCATTCATGCGTGCACTCTTTCTATAGGCACATACTGTGTACTTTGTGATGCACAGTGTAGTAATTGGGGCTTACCTACAGAGGACTAATGCAGTGCCTTTGTGTGGAGAAAGGTGTTATATTAGTCAAATGCACAGTATTGTCACACACTTTCACCTTGTAATAACACCTACAAGATGACCACGTAATAGAATATCACTGCACTCACAAATACTTTGAAGGAAGCATTGTTCAAATGTCAAAATACACTTTCTATAGAGACATTCAAAGAGTTTAAGGCGCTGTACCTGATTTTTACAGTGTTAAAACATAAAAAACCACACATATATGATTTGCAGTGGTTATTCCTCACTGTCCTTATATATTTCAAGCATCTTCTTTGTTTACTGCAATGAGTTTATAAAGCACTTTTCACCAATTTGGGAAAAAAAATCAGGTACAGGGCCTTTGATGACATAATGGTGAGTTACAATAAAACTTTGTAACACATTGCACCCAACACTGATCATGTGTCAGGTTGGATGTAAACCCATTACTCCTGTGCGTGTGTGCGGTGCTGCAGCTGCCACAACGAGCTCATAGAAAATTCAATATCCCAAATCAATCATCACATGCAGTCGTTGACAAGCTGATGTACATACAAATAGATGCACTGTTGACTGTTTAGAGCTGGGAATAACCATGTCATGTTTTCTTATTTTCCTGAGTGATAAAATAGACATATATTTTGCAGGGGAACTGAATAGAATTTAAGAATATTTAAATACTTTTCAAATATTCACTTAATATATCGCTTTGTTTTAGTGACATGAACAGGCCGGAACGTTTGCATTTTAAAATATTACGCAGTTTGTCATGGTTAATCTTGATGAAAAGGCGTCTTCTATTGGCATGTCATTTGGCAAAGGAAAGACGGATGCCAGAGACGTGCAGTAGTTGGTCATTACTCCGATGGAACCGTGACACAGAGGCACATCTCGTCTTTGATAGATGATTTATAACGGACACTTTCTTGTCTCCCTGCTCAGTGTGACATACACCGAAATAGAATAGATAGACTTATGGATCTGACTTAAAGTGCTACTGGGGAATGCCACTGTTCAAAATGTGATTGATTGGTGATACTTAATACATTCATACGTTTGTAGCCATAAGAAAATCTAATCTAACTTTGTATTGTAGTCACAGCATTTCTTTTTACATTTTTTTTTTACATTGTTAAACTTCGTCTTTTATCTCACAAAAAAGAATTATTCAAAGTTTTAACGTAAAGGTGCACTGTATATCTTTATATCTTTTGTGGTGGAGGAGCCATCTGCTTGTCTTCATAGAAATGTTATTGTTTTCTCTGGTCACAGAATATAATTAAATTTATCTACGGAGACAAGCAGCCGACGACAACAAGGCCAGTTTACAAGTCAGGTTTTTCATTTATAAAACTTTTACGTGAGCTCAGATCTCCTCCTGCCTCATCTCTGAAGGCCCTGAAATTTTTCATTTCTATGTAAAGTTGTTTGTAGCTCACAAATACAACGTGAAAAGCGCGTAAAATGTTTGGACATGCACAAACTTTGTAAATGATTCTTCAGATCTGTGGAGAGGTTACCCCACTCACAGTAAGAATAAACGACATCTTTGAATGAATACAAGATAACTGATTACTTTAAAGACATACTGTGGGACATTCTAGGGAAAGAAACAACATTATGATGGAGATGTGCTAGACCCTCCATCAGAAAAGTTACACAGTGCACGTTTAACTGACCACGATCTGCAAGGGTAAAGCTGATGTTCAAATACATCTCAGTGGTCTCTTTATTTTTTCTTTCTTTTTCTTCCAAAGCTGTAGGTATTTTAGGTATTATAATTCCAACCCCTGAGCGGATACAGTGGGGATCCCATCACAATGCCACCGTATCATTAGAATATCTTAACTTAGGAAAAATTAAAAATAGAAATGACATAATGAACACAGAGGTTCCTCTAAACTTGAAATCAAAATGCCACCAAAAGTGACACATAATTACTATCATTACTGCAAAAGTGCGTCCCCGATTTGGTGCACAGACACGCTCCTCTTTTGTTAGTAAAATGGGATGCAACATGTGCCATCTTTTCCTTTCTTCTATTTTCTCCTCATTTGCAGACACAATGTGTGGGAAACATATACAGGACTTGCTTTTATCTGGTAGAAGTCTTTGAAAACTGCATCGGAGCGATCGATGGTGACCTGTCTAACCTCCACACACTGAATAAATCATTCTTTCTTTAGGCCAGTAATATAACAAGCACAATAAAGATTAACCAACGCCGTCACGTCTTCAATCACCGGCTGTCACACTTTATTGTTTAAAAGGAATAAAGGCATTTTTCTGATTTTCTTTCATTTTGTCAAATATTATTGGTTAAATAAAGAGTTGTTTTTGTCGTTCTCCCTGCGCTTATGGGTTGTTTCAGGATAAAAGTTTTGTTGGTGATTTAATTCAACATGGGGCAGAAAGTGCTGCATAAAATGACTTTAACTTAATGACTTACATTTTCATTAACAAAATAAAAGAGTCTTTGTATTGATCTAAACCTTCTGTGAATAACAAATATGATAATGTGTATGGCTGTTTTTGTTACGTCTAAAATCCAGTCAAACAGAGACCACTCAGTTTAGAAAAAAAAGTCTTTCTGTTGATATTTATATTCAAAAAAATCGAATTAAAAAGTACCTAATTTAAAGGTGAACCACATAACTTTTTCTGGTAGAGGATATGCTGCCTGCTTGTCCTGGGATGATCCACAGTGTGCCATTAAAAATGTATCAATCTCACAAAGAAAAGTCAATAGTCCAATGTGTGAAGGTTTGGTTTTTATAGCAAAAGACGGCATTTAAATTGTTGTAGGAGTGAAGACGTTTTGCTGCTCGTCCAAGCCACTTCTTCTTCAGTTCTGGTCATTTTACTGCTGGACAGTGCCTTATATCTGTCTCAAGGGAGGAGCTAACTACACTGACACTACATTTGTCTGTTGTTCTCTTTGTCCCTGTCTGTTTTGGGTCTGAGGATGGAGTTGTTGATTGTCTTTCCTAACAAAAATAGATTTTTTAACTCTCCTCTCAAAGTTGTCTTTCTTTTCTCTGGCTCAGATCTGTACCTCAAAGGAGTGTTTAGTGTCTTTGAGATGAAGATAAACAGCGGACTGTGGTCCTGAGCTGCTCTCTCAACGGTGTTGGTCCATTCTCTTATAAAGTGGCTGTTTTGTTTCTCCAGTGTAACTCTCACTGCACTCTTCACTACACTGAATGGAGTAGACCACATTACTTTGCTTATGGCTCAGGGTTTTGTCTTTTGGCTGAACCAGTTTCTGTCTTAAAGTGTTTGTAGGTGGTTTTCAAAGTAATTTTTTGCAATTAATCTGTATATTTAGTGCCTTACTGTGGAACATTTTATGCAAAGTAATAACATTTCCATGGGACAAGCAGGTGCTGGATGTCCACTAACTGTATATACACCAGAAAAGATACATCATGCACTTTTAAATATGAGACTTTCAGCTCTAAATGGACATATTTGGCTGATTAATTACCTGAGATTGCCAAAGATTCAATGCCGAATAAGCTCTGTGTCCTGATAACACATTTCCTCAGTCTACCATATATGTGAGATACATCATAAATTAGCATGATCTGGAACCCACTTTGGCAGGAAGTGTTGAAAAAGAGTACAAATCTATTTTTACGTGGCCACACTTACCCAGAATCTGAGGAGAGGACTCGTGCTCTTGGAGGGTCACATGTCTAGCTCCCGGGGGAATGTCAAACATCTTAACCACACCTTTTGCCAAGTTTGCAGCAGCAGCAGGAGCAGTGGGAGGAGGTGCAGGTGGCGGAGGAGGATGAGGAGGAGGAGGGGGAGGGTTAGGGGAGATAAGACAGAAGCAGGTTAAGCATGTCGATACTTCAGTGTTTGCAGAGGTGGACATCTCACAGATTCTCTTTACTTTGCTCTAAAAAGTTCCAGGAAGAAAAACATTACGTGTAAGTGGTCGTCTCGCTCTGTCTACAAGCCTCCAGGACGTGGTTATATTGAAACATGCTGCAAAGCCTTTTTTTTTTTTTTCATTCACATCCAGATATCAAGCTAACCCCAAGCTATTTTTAACAACTTCAAAAAACACATGAACTGTATCTTCAAATTTTCGACTTTTTGTCTTTTTATACAATATCTAGAAATGAATGAAAACAGCCGTTAGCAATGTTTCAACGCAGAATGGGGAAAAAGTTAACTACATGGTCGCAAAGTTCTGCATCAATCTGGGATGTCCGCCGCTTGCAAACCCAACAGGACTCACCGAGCAAGTTTCTAGAATCTTCTGTTTCATTTAAAAACACATTACGAGCTCCTTTAGGCAAGAAAAAGGCTCCTCTGATCTTCCCTTGAAAATGAAATACATTCATTAGTTTGCGTGGAAAAACTCGGCTTCAGAACTTGTCACAAAAAAAAAACAAAACATCACCTATAACAAGACGAGTGCACGTTTAATTGGTGTCATAGGAACAAGAGTAATTGTCTCTGGGTGGCATGGCAAACAAGAAAAAAATCTTTCTAATTAAGATTCGGTATAGGAGAGAGATAATGACTGGCTTTACATTTGACAGGCAGACCCAACAGCTCATCCCCTCCTGGAGCATATGTGAATAGTCACTCATTATGCCTGCCTCTGTGATGCTGTCAGGTTATAGAAGGCAGCAACAGGGGGCAGAACAATGGCACAAAGGACAATCTCTATTTTGGATAAAAAAACAACTTATGACAGCGGGCGATTTGGGCCAGAGTTGTCTTGTTTTGAGGAAAGGTGTGTCCTCTTGACAGCTTAAGTAGTGCGCAAAGGCTGTGAGCAAGGAAAAACATTCAAACAAAGAGAAATAAACTCAAATTAGAACAACTTTGAAAGACCTCTGCTGCAGCACTGGTACTAAACGCAACAACGTATTCATTAACAAACTGCAAAAAACGCTTGATGTTGCTATGGATTATATAAACGACGTACATAAGGTTAAAAAATCTATATTATTGTCTTCAACTTTATCGGCAGACTTCTCATTATTTTGTATTTTCTGGTTATTCCCTTTGAGACCAACTACAGCTAAAACGGCGGCTTTTCCAATACAGATATTTTTCATCTCGCTAATGACATTTGCTCTGCTTGCCCTGGGACTTCACGCAATCAGTGCATTGATTTACATGCAGAGGGTGACTCACAACAAATAGGAGTGAAAAGGCAGAAGAAATATTGTGCTTTTGTCTGCGGTTTATGTAATCTATGACACCTGCAGATCATTATGTTATATTTCAGACGTCTCGGATCGTAATATCGATTTAAATGACATAAAACACATCGCAGGAAAGCTCCACTGACTCCACTGCTTCTTCATGTCTGCTTCTACAGGGTTACATTAAGCGGTGCCACTGAATCCTGCGTTTTTTAACCATTTACGAAAAAAAATCAGTGAGAATGTACGGCGGACAGGGAAAAACTGGACTTTTGGATGAACTAGCGCCTCGATTAAAGGAGATAATTGGTCAAACATGAATAAATCACTGTCAGAAAGGATAAAAGTTTGCATAATATGTCTCGTCTCAAAGCAGAAATCAGACTTTGGCAAGGAAAACCAGTTATTTCTCTACCAACACGTACTGAGCAAATGCAATAATAAAAACGGGATCACAGGAAAGCCAGGTCTAACCCATGACAAACAATGATGACACCTGCACACATAAAGAACTAAACTTTAGCCAAACAAGAACTAAATTGAGATGAAACCAAATCTGGAACTGGAAATGTTGGTTTTCTAATGGACGGGAGATTGTTAGAGCTAGTGCCTTGGCAGAGGTCTTCTTTGATTTCACTACTTTTATCCACCTTTCTTTGCTCACAACCTTTAAATCCCATCTCATACACAGTTCAGTTTACATCAAAAGGGTTTTCCATCACAAAGCATCAGGATCAGTGACCTTAGATAGTTTGTTGGAAAACTTCGGACACTTGACAGAGTAATGGAGCGTGGCGTCCGACCTAAATAGACACTTAATTAGTAACATTGAGCAAGAAAACAGCGGCTGGAATCACTCATGTGTCTACTGTAAAGGCTTCTACGGGGTTAGGCATTCAACCGCACTACAAGCCGTCAGCTGCCCACAGAAAACTAACTCTAGTACATCAGGAACACTGGATACTTGCATATAGTATTCTCCAGTACTGAGGGCTCTTTTTGGGCTCGCTTGCTTAACTGTTTCCCTGTTAAAAAAGATGAATGGGGGAAAGAGAATGATTGTAGATGTTAAAGAGATGACACATCGACTATTAAGCTTGTTTTTTTAGAAGAGAATGGAATTTAGTTTGACATTTTATGACATGAATGGAAACTACAGGGTGTTTTGCAGTTAAATAGATATGAATCATAATCCATGTAATGGCTGGAAGCTGCTGGTTTAAACAAAACAAGGCCAGAAGGTCCGGATTAAAAAAAACACTTGTGTTCATCTCTAACTATTCATTAAAAGTTTTTGTTAGTATAGTCCTCATTATGTAGCATTTAAATAAGCAGGAAAAACAAAGTTAGTATGAATTATGACTCACGATCAACCACTTAAAATGTAAAATAAATCAGAATCTATTCACCGTCTCCCTCAGCGTCACCTCCGGGCTTTTACATTTAAACATATTATGAATTGAAAATAAAATATATATAAAGACAGTTCATAGGTGAGTATTGTTTTTGTGCTATACCCATGAATATACAAATCAATGTCCAAAAATTCTTACTCAATTTAACTTTTTTAATTTGTCAGATGAATGCAGGTTATTGAACTGAAAGTACCAACCTTAAGATAGCCATTTTAATTAAAACACATCCGGAAGAACATGGTCTCAAATTAATTCATAAATTAGTGTGTGGTTTAATTATTACTGATTAATGGGCTCTTAATCTGATGCATTTTGGAGAGACAGCACCGACAGACTCCACTGCATGCTCAGTTATTGCCTCTCAACGCAAATGCAGCTGGAAACAAATGAGAAGTGACTGGAGGGGTGTGTTGTGGCCCAATGCACAGCTACTACATTAATTACAACACTCCTGAATCAGTGCATTAGGAAACAATGTTGGTGTAGCTCTGTGCAACTGTTAAAACTATAATAAGCTCTATAAAGCGTATGAAAACAGACCCTAATGTGATCTTATTTAACTCTACGTTCAGCGAATAAGTCTGCGAGGGAATAGTGCACATTGTTTCGTGGACTCAGAGGTGCAGACTTATATACCGCCTTGTTCAAATAACTGATGCATCACATTTCAAGAGTCCAGGTTCCTGTTTATGTGCCAGACTTTGGGAAACTTACAGTACAAAGCCTGGTTATGCCATAATGCAATCTTTAACGAATGATTAGTTTCAATATTTTAAAGTGAAACCTATTCTATCTAGACTTCTCCCACGATTGCATGATTCACGTTTTTATTTGATATAGGTCTAGAGCAGGGGCATCAAACGCATTTTCACTGAGGGCCACATCAGCAAAATGGCCGCCATCAAGGTCGAAATGTGACTGTGCAGTAGTATAAATGTCACTAAATGCAACCAAATGTCACGTAAAATAAATGTAACTACTTTTAAACTTGTTAAATAACTGTTTCTGTATTTATTACTTATTCAAGTTGCAAATATTACATATTTCTGTAACTGCATATCTCCTGATAAACTGACTAACTTTTGAATACTTAGCTCCATGTTTGGTGTCTTTTACAACCGACCCCACCTCGAAACACAAAAATATACAGTTTTTTTTTTGTCTTCACCTTCACCTTTCTTGAAACTGCGCCCCACGCCGACCATTTCCTCTTCCTGAACATTTTGGGATCATTGTTTGCAAATATTTCTCATTTCCACTTGTTGGGAAAATCTCAGTAGTTTATGGTTAATGCACACAGTAACGCAGCATGGACTTAAATGATAGTTATGCCTTTTAATTTACCTTCTCGCGGGCCACATAAAACAACGTGGCGGGAGTTTGACACATGTGGTCTAGAGTGTCTGAGGAAAGGTTCTTATGTGTAATGGACTATAGACAAGCTATGTGTTTGTAGGGTTAAAGTGTATTGACTTGTGGAAACAGTGAGGTCACACAGTAAGTTCAGAATGACAGATTCTAACAGCTCGGTTTGGGTCATTATGGTTTTATTTTGACACGTCCAATGGATTATTATGTTCCAAATGGCTCTAGGGGTGCTATTATAATACTTTTTTGTATATATGTGGGAAAAACCAAACAGGAAATAGGTTGTATTCATGTTCAGATAAAGGGCTGATGCTTGTGTAGCTCTATGGGAGGTTTATTTAGGAAGAAATATCCAATGATCCACAAATGCTGAACCCACAGGTCCAGGTGACGACCTTTGAAGCATTTTCTACAGTGGCTTGCAAAAGTATTCATCCCCCTGGAACTTTTTCAAATTTGGCAAGTCATAACCACAAATTTAAATATTTTTTAATTTGCATTTGATGTGAATAAATAATACAAAATGGTGCATAAGTGTGAAGTAGAAAGAACTTAGCAATACTTTGTGGAACCGCCTTTTGCTGCAATTACAGCTGCAAGTCTTTTGGGGTATGCCTTTTCATTTTTCACTTCACTTTTATTTATTTATGCCGTCATAGAAGACAATGAACTTTGTGCCAGTTTTTGTTCCATGTGGGCCCAGCATTAACCATAAACCAAGTAAACTGTGTAATCCCTCAGTCGTCCAGGTCTGGTCCAGAGCAAAAGACGAAGTTTAAATCTGTCAACTGGACAAATTGTTCTAGGAGTGAAGATGTTTTGCTGCTCATCCAAGCCGCTTCTTCAGTTCTGGTCAGATTGCTGCTGGACACTGCCTTATATCTGTCTGAAGGGAGGAGTTTCAGCTTAAACGACCCTGTTCAACCCTTAACGTCCCTGCTATTGTTCTCTTTGTTTTGGCTTTGAGGATGGAGTTGTAGATCAGTGAGAGATTATGTCTCAGTCCACTATTCCTGTTGAAGGAAGGATTGTTTTTCCTAACAAAAATATCTTCTTTAACTCCTCTCTAAAACCATTTATTTTCTCCGGCTCAGATCTTAACTTCACTATCTTCAAAGGAGTGGTTTGCGTCTTTGAGATGGAGATGTACTGCAGACTGGGGTCCTGAGCTGCTCTCACACCGGTGTTGATACATTCTCTTATGAAGTGGCTGTTTAGTTTCTCCAGAGTAACTCTCACTGTACTCTTCACTACACTTCAGACAGATATAAGGCAGCGGCCACCAGCATTCTGATCAGAAATGATGAAGCGGCTTGGATGAGCAGCGAAACATCTTTACTCCTATAAAGATTTGCCCAGTTGGCAGATTTAATTTCATCTTTTGCTATAAACCAAGTAAACAAATCTGCATTCTGACAGTTAAACATCAAATTCGACTTGTTCTTGAATGTTATAATGTCACGTGAACACAACTTAAAACTTAAAAACAGACTTGTAAAAGGTGTACTGTCCTCCACACCTTCAAAGAACATCACTGAAAAGATGAAGGACTTTGACTTCCAGGTCCATTTGTAAAAGCATTTTATAACCCGAAAAGACTTCACTTTTTAGCCAAGGTTAAAACAATTATATTTTTCATAATATGAGGGAATAAAAAGAAGTTGGACAAGCTCATTCAGCATCAGCCGGCGAGGGCCTAGCCAGCGTGTGAATTGGCTGAAATTTGTTGGAAATCGTGTAAAATGGGAAGATATAAAGTTAGGTAAAGAGTAATCAACCCTTAAATGTAAAAGATCAATTAGAAATGGACAATTAGGAATGCAATCAGTGCAGTCTTGTCTGTGATTAAATGATTTCTTCAAGGATGGAAAAATATACCAGTGGCATTTAGGAACATCATCATTAAAGAGAGGTTTTACAACATTAATAAAATATAACATCTGTAAATAAACAGTTTAGAGACACATCGTTTGCACATTTTATACAACAACGTGTATGATTGAATGATTAAGCTTAAAAAATACAAATGCGTACACACTAGGACCCTGTCTTACCTGCTTTCTTTGGCGTTCTGGTGAAGGTCCCTTTAACTGTGCGACAGTGAGAGTTGTCCCCACCACACACACCACATTTGTCTTCTAATTTGTTGGAACCAATCTCTCTGTCACAACCAACTTTCTGGAAACAAGACAAAATACATGACATTTATAATTTACATAACAACACACTGTATATTTATTGATGTTTATTGCTGGGAAAAATGCATTTGTGGATATTATTTGGGATGCCTAGTGGTATATTTCAGCATGAATTCATTTTAATATAATAGAAAGTTCTTGGTAAAAGTTCACCTCAGAGACGCCCTACGTGTTTATGCCTGCGGTTTAGTCAGTGAATGCTGAAAATGTAAATTATGCATTGAAGGCTGCTGATCTCCCGGTGCAGATGGGCTCAAGAGTTCAAAATGTGAAGCCATATTTGCATACTCATGATAGAGGTGATAACATTCAGTGTGCTGCAATATGTAAATATGTAATATATATCAAACCCCAGATATAAGGTCAGGGCATAAAAAGTCAAAGTTATGTGAGAGATACAAGTTACACATAATATAGATTGACACTGTCGCATTCTACGGTGTCTGTACAGTGGTCTCTCGCTATTACGTGGTTCACCTTTCGTGGTCTTGCTGTTTTGCGGATTTTTTTAGTGCAATTTTACATGTTTTTCTTACACTGTATGAATTGGCTAAGGGACTGTAGACCATTGTCCATCAGTCTCCTCCGTGCCGTGTCTCTCTCTACAGCACATATGTCTCATGTACTCATGGCCCGTGGGCCAAATGCAGCCCGCCACATCATTTTATGTGGCCCACGACAAAGTAAATTAAAAGGTATGACTGTTTTAAAATGTTAGTTTATCATTAGATAAACAGTTAAACAGCCATTTTTTCATATTGATGCGGATCCATATGCAATATTTGTAACTTGAATAAATAATAAATATAGAAACGGTTAATTAACACGACTCAAAAGTAGTTGCATTTATTTTACATTAAATTTGGTTACAGTTAGGGACATTTATCTTACAGTTAGTTACATCTGGCCCTTTAAGAGTGACCATTTTGTTGACGTGGCCCTTTGTGAAAATGAGTTTGACACCACTGTGTTACAGAAAGCGTTCAGCCAAATTTACACAAATGTTCGATCGACACTACAGTGGAGGACGCCAGGACAAAGCACGGTCAGAGGAACTGTGAAATACACGTGAGTCACTATTAATTCATTAAACAAAAGAGAAATGTGAGAAAATGTTAATGCCCGTGTGAGAAAAGTGTATAAAGTGTGTAGTGAGGGGGTTTTACAGCTGCAAAACATATAGAATAACTGTAAAAAATAAAGCTGATACTTTGCGGATTTCACCTATTGCGGGTTATTTTTAGAACGTAGCCCCCATGATAAATGAGGGACCACTGTACTTACAACAACGACACACCTGAATCAGCTCCATATTGAAACGCAAAGGTCAAAAAGTCTGTTTTGCGTGATGCAGACTCTATAAACTTGAATCCTTGCATGCCATGTTGCAAAAGAATATTTAAATTATGTAAAAAGAATTCCCTTGACCCTTACAGCCAGGTTTTACAGGTTTTTTACAGGCTTTACAGCCTTAAAACATAGAATACCACTGTAGTTAAAAAAAATAAATAAAAATCTATTGTAGAATTTGCCTTTTACTGTAATTACTGGCCCAATCTACATGAAACAAAAACTGGCACAAGCTTGAGTGCATTCTCTGGTAGTGTAAATAAACTAAAGTTAAATCATTTTCTTACAAATACCAAATAGCTTCAAATAGTAATGGCATTTTCAGTCACACTGTTGTCAGCTGTAAGAACTTCAAGCCATAATCTTAATTAAGTTTAAGTCTGTGGAGCCAATTGCTAACAGAAAACGATGAGGTTCTGCATCTGTGGATTTTTACTTTGCACATTTCTTCAGAAAACAGTGAACTGTGCCCAGACATCGTACTCTCCATCTGAAATCATATTCTGTGAAGTTGTAAATGACACCCATTACAGTAATAGTAACAAAGATAAAATGACCTATACTTTTTATGTAATACGTCTTTAGAAATTTTAGATAACAAAGACACATAATTGTCCTTACCACACACTCCCCTCGCACACAGATACTGTAGGCGTCTTTATATGAACAACGAGTCCCATCATGCACCAGCTGCTTCATGTACGCCACATCCCCCGTCTCCTTTGACTGGCAGTACAGGTGGCACCTCTTATTGGCTAAGGGAAGAGAAAGATTGTGAGGTTATATCAGAGAAAGACACACTGTTTGGCTAAAAAACCTGAATATACTGAATGACCAGGTTATTCCATCAATAGATTTTTTTCTTCCCTGATGGCACGGGCATATTCCAAGATGACAATGCCAGGATTCATCGGGCTCAAATTGTGAGTGGTTCAGGGAGCATGAGACATCATTTTCACACAAGGATTGTGCACCACAGAGTCCAGACCTTAACCCCATTGAGACTGTTTGGGATGTGTTGGGATTTTGTTTATCGTGTGTCCCAAGTCTTCTTTTTCCCCCTTAAACATGGCTGCCGGATCCCTGGGCTGTGATTGGAGGACCGTCTTCAAGCCTCGCCCACCTCCAGTCGCCTCCCTCCCCATTTAAGAAGATTGGGGACACCTGCTCGGGGCTGCTGGCCTGGAGTGGCCAGTCTGCCTTTGTGTGTGTGGTCTCTTTAGTTCAGTCACTACAGGGGTAGTGGCTTTTGTTTTAGGAGATAGTTTGATTGTCAGTACTGACTGTGTTTGTCTGTGCGTAAGATTTTGTTACTGTAAAATTTGTGTTTAGTTACTTTACCTTTGTTTTTTGGTTTAATCCCTTGCAAGGAACCTTTGTTTATATATGTGTAGTTCCCTTTTGTTTAGTTCACCCTTACATTCCTGTAAATTACCTCTTATTTGACCATTTTTCCATCTTGGTTTTCTTTTTTCCCCACACGAGCTGGGTTGTAACAGCGGCTTTTTTATTTTGGCCAGGCAGTGTATGTTTTCAAGTAATTAAAACTACACCAGCTCATCTTCTACTGTTTATTCCCAGTAAACCTTATTCCTTGATGATAGTGCTGGTGGTCAGATCTTACTGCGTAGACACTGACAGACAAGTAGCTGCTCTCATATTCACTTATTGAAGGTTATGTACAGTCCATGCTCCATTTATCCTGTGCGTGGAGACTACACTGAAGTAAGCTGGCTGTATTAGTTTTGCTTTTATCATTTTGATCATCATTGCAGATAAAAAGCAAACACAAGAGTTTAAAAATTGCCACCGGTTTAGAAATGCTTTTACCTTTCGGACATGTTTTTTTTGCATAACCTGTGATCTCGTTTCACTACAACAAACATAAGGAGTTTAAACAAAGTCTTTTCTGAAAGGTTATGCACAGAGGATGGGCAAGAGTAGCGTATGGTGAGAAGAGAATAAAGCTAAAAAGCCTGCACCTCACATTAGGTCATAATGTAATAGATTTGTTTTTAAGAAGAATTATTATAAAGGCAAACAAACGCAGAGGCGAGGAGTCACTGATCATCTCATGACCTTTGTTGCTCATGAAAAAGAGTTCATTTTTCTGATCGAGCCTGATATTTGTATTTTTCTTCTAAATGGATAGAGATAACTTTGCTTTTCAGTATTTTCTCCAAGATATATGCTCGAGTTATGCAACGCGACATAACAATCTATTGACAATGCTGGAGCTCACCGTCTGGATGTTCATACGGAAGCCAGTGGTGTTTGGCGTTTTGAAATTCAAAATGGGGGTTGCGCAACTGGCACTGCTGCGCACGGAAATCCTCAAAGTGCTTGGGGCAGTCCTCCGTGTGGCAGAGCTGGAATTCATAGTTGAGTCCTTGGCAGTCTTGGCCACCATTCGAGGGCCTGAAAAAGAAAAACAACATATGGGATGTGGTGACCAAGCAACTTCTGCAACGGCCAAGAAAACAATGAGTAAACAACCAGGTAGTTTGCAATTAAAATATACACACTGGAAGACCTCAGAGAACAAAAGCATTGAGAACAAAATTCAGTCTTTCGTAATGGTCAATGATCTGTTTGGGTCTTTTTAACTGAGAGCTCTAAACCCAGACATCTCTCAGTAAAAGCACAGGGTTTAGAGCAGAGTTTAGGCTTAAATGAGGCTAATGATTAAAAATATATGTTAAATTTATGTTTATGTTTGGAAATGGCAGTAATATTGACAGCCATGATTTGGTTTTTGTCAATGTGACCAAAGAGTATAATAAAGACAATGTTTATAATTGGAGGCAGAGGCATAAATAATTCTCGCATGCATTTTGTAGTTTCTTTCATTATCCCGTCTGAACTTTCTTGAAAATGTGAACTGTACCATTAAATGATTACCATGAGTTTCTTGTCAAAAATAATTATCATCATGTTGTTTTTTTTTTCATTATCAGAGACAATTTTGAACAAGCTGAAAAAGAATAGAAACAATAGCTCTCTTGCATTCTAATTTCCAATGTAATGACGCATCACACAGTATTATACAAGCGCTCATATATTATGCAGACTAGTGTGCGTGTCACTTACGCGGGGTTATTGCACTGCCGTGTCCTGAACCGAACCCCAGTTCCACATGATCGTGAGCACGAACCATATTTGCTCCATGAGGCCCAGGCTCCGTCTTGTTTGACCTGATTAGGGTTCTTCCACATGCAGTGACCTTTGTAACACCACTGATGAGAAGGAAATATGGAGGAGAGACAGTGAGCACATCGCTCAGAAAAGACAGGAAAACAATGTGGCAAAGAAAAGGAGCATTTCACTGACTTTTCCAGTAGCACATTCAGTCCCGTCCAGCGGTGGGCCCTTCTTGGTTTTGCAGAAGTACGGGTTGTCCGGGTGACTGCACCAAAGCTGTTTGCAGGGATCAAAGGTACGGAACTGCAACAGGGAAATACATACAAGATATGGTTTAATAGAGAGATGTGTACACTTCAAATAGACAGGTAATATCCCTGGAATAAGTCTGAATATGAATACCAAACTACACAAAAATGAACTGATTCAGTATCACATTCTAACGTGTCATAACTCCTGTTTTAAAGAACACATGCTTTTGGCTGCTGTTCTTGGGTTTTCTTCCTGATATGAAGGATTATTACATGGCAGTGGTTGTCCATCGTTATAGCAATAATGCTATTCAAATAAAAATGTGATATCTTTCAGGTCTTCATAAATCCTTCAAATGCAGAGGTGATTTCTACCTGCCCTTTCATGATGCTTCACCATAAACGCAATCACAACAAAGGACGGCGCCGCCAGACTGCGAATGCAGCAATCAAGGGATTTTACTTTTCAGCTGTGCAAAATGGCTCTGTGTAGCTGCTGAAACCTACTGTACGTGTACATAATACATAATATCATAGGTAGAAAGAGTCAAAGTTAAGTCAAATTTATTCATAAAGCACTTAAAAACAACCACCGCTGCTCAAAATGCCGTACAGTATAAAGTCCAAAAGAAAGAAAAAGGAAGTAAGAGCAGTGTTGGTGTGTGGTTCTCCTTTAAAGAAAAACAAAACAAAACTGTTGTTCTCTGAAAATATTCTGTGGTGTGGTATATTTCCATTCAGTCCACTCCACTGGACAGACCTAAGTGTTTCACAGCAGATGCAACGGCCTCTTTATTGCTCGCTCAGTCTGCTTGGCCGACATCTTTAGACCAACCTCTCTGCCCTAATAATACATTCCAATCTTTATTTGTCTATTTGTCATTTGTAACAGTTTAATTTGCCTGCAATAAAAATATGATCCAGAAGCTGCCAAGGATTGAGTTTGTGGTCAGAGTTGTTTCAATATAATAAAATGATGCTATTATCTCTACTTTATTCACCATTAAAGGTTGGCAGTGGCACAAGAATGAATCTCCACTTTCCCTTTAACGTTTGACCATGTAAAACACACCTAGTTTTAGATTTACAATCATTCAAATCATCATTCTTTACCAGTGTCTGTTAAAACATATATACTCTTGTTTCAGCCGCCAAACTTTTTAACACCAGATAAGAATGAGAAATGATTGCTTAAATGGGTTTAGAAGTGGTTTAGCTGAGCTCGAGGTGTAGATGTTTCGAATGTTCGTTTCTGGTGTGAGTGTCAAAGAGGAACAAGAGTTTGAAACACAAAGAATGGGTAAAGTGAACGATGAAGCAGTGGAGTCTCAGAAAAGGACAGCGTTTGTCTGTGTGTGCGAACAAGGTGAGTGTTTTATGACCTTCTCAAAGTGGGGGTCACACATTCCTTAGTCAGAGGGAGATAAGAAGATGTTGCCTTCGTATATTGTCCACACGTCCTTGTAAGCCACCGCTGGTCTCCATAGTGTTTCGTGATCCCCGACGCCTTCCATATCCACTGATGTGCATGTGTTATTTACCTTAGCGTTAGTAAATCAAGACGCCAGTTTGACGTAGAGCTGCACTGCTAGAAAACACCTTATAGACCTGGTTCTATTTTGATTCATTCTTGATGTGGTGCTGTTCCTCGTGCTCTTAATAATCATGATCATCGGTCCTGCCCTTTTTTGCATCTTCCCCCCTCCCTCCTGTGTCTGAGCCTGGAGTTGGGCAGATATTTTGGCTCCGCCCATGCACACCTACAACTAATTGGTAATCAAGCTGCACCTCGGGAGGACAAGAGGAGCCAGGACCTGACACCCAGCGCCAGATCGTCCGTGTATCTCTGTGGTACTGCTTAGCTCCGTTCATGTTTTTTTCGCTTTTCGACTTTGCTAAACTGGATATTTTGCTCCTCACCAGATCCCGCTCCCTGGACCCGCTCAGCTCTACCGGTACAGTCCGTCCCATCTCAGACTCTGCTTCTCATGCTCTACTCTTGGACCACGGCACACCCTCCGCTCCCAACTCACCGTTTGATCTAACGTCATTTTTGCACTTTTTGTAAATAAAACGCCGTTAAAACTTCCCCGAGCTCTGTCTTTTTGGTCCCTCCTGCCCGACGTTACGACAAAAAGTTGGATTACAGTTTTGTGCATTGTCCTGTTTATCTGTCTACTTTGTGGTGGTAAGCTTCTTTTGTTACACTTTGGTACACTGACCTATTACTCTCGATTCATATAATTCATATTGGGTTGAAGTGTCTTGCCAAAGGACACACTGACAGTATGGACTAGCACCACTGCTGCCCCACAACACCTGGTATCCCGAGCAGTCTCTCATCGCACTACCAACCAGGCCCACCCCTGTTTATTTTCGCATTGTCAAGATAGTAAACCTTTTGACAACTTGAGAAAAACGTCCGCCATTGTTTCGCTTTTCGCACCAAAGAAAATATTTGCCGAAAGATAATAAGCTGGAAACATTCTGAGCGGAGTATTGCTTATGTGTTTTGTATCCCAAACACGTCAAGTTCCCAAACAACAATTAAGAAAAGTAAATACCTCAATTGTAAATGCAGCGTTTCAAAGAACAATAATTGCTACATGCAAATTGCCACATTTTGAACTTGTAATTTAACGCATTAATAAAAAACAGGTCACTGCGTCTGGCTCAGCAACTGCAGAGGAACATTGTCTTTATTATTCTCCTTATTAATCTGAGCATAGTCAAAGCACTTCTAAGAACGTGTGTCTGTCTTCAAACTGAGTGAATGAGGGAGGACAGTAATGTACAGCATATACCCAGAAGATGGAATCAATTTTCATCTTGCAGTTTGGTTAATCTGTCAGCTCTGGCAAATCTCAAATGAGCGCTGTGATTGCCAGCTATTCCACTTGGCTCATTTAAATAGATTAATGTTGAGATACAGCATTTCCCACCGCTCTGAGCTCTTGCACTAACAAGTTGAAAAGAGGGTATATCGTGCAAAGCTGAATCGCTATCAGTGAAAAAATACACACAACAGACCTGTGTTATGTCTCAAAATATATGTGCATTTTGTGTATTACAGTATTTTTCCAGAGTATAAGTCACATCAGCCAAAAAGTGCATAATAATCAAGAAAAAAACATATATTTCACATGTAAATCGAGAATAAGTCGCACTGGTGTATAAGTTGCACTGGAGTATAGGTCGCATCAGCCGAAAAATGCATAATAATTAATTTAAAAAAACACATCTTTCACATATAAATTGAGTGTAAGTCGCACCCCCAGCCAAACTATAAAAAAAATGACTTATTGTCTGGAAAATACATTACTCAATATGATTACTTAGCATAAAAGGTTTTAATTTTGCCAGATAATACCAAATAAGTATCTGCTTTGAACAAAAAAAAGGTCTAATGACTGCAAAAGGCGATGATCCATAAACTATCGGCAAAGTAACACTTTTCAGGCTGACATATTCTCACAAAGTTGCCTCAAGTCTGGGTACGCAGTATTTAAAAATAGACTGCAAAAGGAATAATCAGCTCATCTATATAATCTCCATGTTTTAATGTACGTGGACAAGGTTACATTTTGATTTATTAAGCCAAAAAAAAAGGCAAAACTTAATATTTTATGCACAAAAGTCAACACTATTCATATTTCTCAAGAAAGGTGACCCCAATCAGAGCCGACAACAATAGATATTTGGAGTCATTAAAGCTAATTATAGAATTTGGAGTAAATTTAACACGTCACCCCATGCACATTTGCTTCAAGCTGTACTGAACAATGTCAGCAGGATAATCTCAGGTCAGGTGAAAGAAAGGTATTTCTGGGTAGAACTTCTCCCCGTGTCTCATCCAATCCGCCTGAAAAAAACGACGATCTGGAGCTGGGTCCCTGGGTGCTTTGGTGAGGCTGCACACTGCTCCTTAGGTTAAATTTAGCTTTAACAATAGTCCACTGCAAAGTCGCTGAAGTAAATATGTCAGAAAAATGAAATTTTGCTTCATGGGATTTAAAATATTTCCCCTGTTTTAACGTAAGCGGAAAAAGTATCAATTCTTGGACGCATGAATCCGTGGTAAAAAGCGGAATAACCATGATGCACTCTTAATATTACACACAAACACAAATGATGTTATTCCACCTATGCAGAGGACAGAACTGCAGAAAAGACCTCTATCTCATGGGTGAAACCAAAACAAGAAAACATCAGAGATGGCTGTACACTGGCAACAAATAAACCAAATGACCTTTATAGGAAAGACACAAAGCAGCCCTGTCAATCATCGGAGTCTATTCTCATTCTACCCCTGGGCTTTTCAGGCGTGCTTCCAGCAAGTAACAACAACTACAACGGTCTTTTAAAGTGAACCTCAATAGCGTAATGGCCTTAATGAAAGTGATGTTTGTAAGACATAACAAAAGCACTATTACCCATAAATTCCCCATACATCTGACGTGCGATTTCAACAGAGTGTGGTCAGAAACGTGCATTGAATTTCTCTCAGCGTAGGTTTTATTTCTTTGAACATGACAAGCTGATTGGGCAGTTTCTCAATAGCAAGCGGTGTAGGCCATACTCACAGATGTGCAGATCTTGTAGCCGACCCCAAAGTCAAAGCGACACTGCTCGTCCATGGAGTAATTGATTCCAGGGAGTTCAGGAAGCTGTGGCCATTCGTGTTTGAACGGGTCGTCCAGCAGGCAGTCATACGTTCTACAAACAGATAAAGAACAGATAAATACGATGTATGCAAAAGGATTTCAGTGAATAATTATTTTAGTAGTCAGTTTGTCAGCTTTTGGTTTGGTTAATCGAATAGTCAAGTAATTATGTATCATGTAAATTATGGTTTTAAAGGTATATATGTGCTGAAAATATGCACCCAGCCCCAGATAAGAGGAAGAAAATGGATGGATGGATGTACTATTCATAAAAAAGTGTTTATTCTTTTTCCCTTCTGATTTAATAATGTTGCTGTCTTTATGATAAAAGCCCTATACAAATGTTCTGTGAGTTTACATTCATTTATTGCATTATTACTTTTGATTTTCCTACAGCAGCAGCAGAATGAAGCCACACCACGAGCCTGAGGTTGGCTGAACCATGAACATCGGCCAATTAGCTGCAAGGCTGGAATACATCATTCACTTCCTATTTCATTAGATATGGCACACATTCAGGGCTCGTCTGTGGTAGAAAGTTACTGAAACACAATCTGATAATGAAGTAGAAAAACTAATCAGAACTTATGAGCCAACCTTGGGTCATTTCCATCATGTATTTTATTATTTGATCTGGGACCTCACTCTGACCAATTACACGAGGGCCTCCTCATGTTCAGACTAATCTCCACCCCACAGAGGCTTTATTTCTTATGTTGTCATACTACAATACTACAGTACTCTCATGTTAACTATCTCAACTGCAGTAAACTATAGTTCATGTTGGCGTTGGGACATTACGTTATTGTAGACGTAAACAACAGAACAGAAAAGCTGTCCTCACCTATAGTCTGGCCCATAATACTGCTGTAACAGTTTTATACATTTTGATATTGATTTTCCCGTGGCATGGACTAACTTCCAATAGCCCCGAGCTGCTCTAAAAACATTACATTGGATGACAATTGATTTCACAGCGCTATTGTCATCGCCTTTGATGCACTGTCAATATGAGCCTGTTCTCTGACAGAAGATTGATTATGTTACAATGGAGTGAAAGTATAAAGCTGATCGGCTGCTGTTTCCATCCACTGTAGTGCGTCTATTGACCCATGGGGCTATTTGAAACCCACGGACCGTTCCATGGCTCATGCATAGTGTGCTTTTAAGTCTTTTCTTATGCATGCCACGATAATTGGATTCTATGGCCCTGAAAAAATGTAACAGACAATGCAATCGACAGCATACAGTCCGAATTGTACAGATTTTGCAATATTGATGAGGGGGCGGCACTTGTTTCCATAGAGACACAGTTTAATGCCGTACGGCGGACGACCCTCCACCTGAAAACTTACACCTTTAATATGATACAAAAACTGCGTTACTTGAATTGTTCAAACCTTTATGGGAATTTCGTGTTGGAATCGGATGAATTCAAAGCAATGTGGAAATTATACAGTTCCTTCGACCCTGGGGACTTGCAGTGCCATGAAAATGGGGTCAGGGGGAATGGAGATGTGCTATTACAGTGTAGCACAGATGTGAACTCACTGTATGTATCGCCTGAGCTCCTGCCCGCTGCACATGGACCAGTGATATCTGTGGAAAGCCGCCTGCACCAGAGGGGCCATCACACTGCCCATGGCTGTCTCATCCCCACAGCGATTCCCCTGACCGTCATGCTCCATGCCCAACCTGTCAGAAAACACAGAGAAAAAGAAAAGAGTGAGAGCCTCAAAATGGAGGAATGGGGCAATCAATGTGATTTGTACAAAGATGTAGAGATGTTCAGGAAATATTGGATAATATATTTAAACCCCAGAGCCCTGCATGTTCGGGGGCGTTCACACATAGTTGTAGAATTAGTATAAGAGCAGAAAACTCATTCAAAATTATGTGTACAAAATTATTTTTACTTTCAAGTCTTTTCCTTGGTATTGAAATCAGGTTTGAAATGTTAGCATTGTGACTATTGTGAAGTGCTAAGAAGCAAATTATTTGGAATTGCAGTATAAGATTCACGGGGCTAATAAGGTCCCACAGGGTGACACTCAGTTGTTTGATTTCAACATTGCACCAAGGTTCTTCATATCTCTAAAGCTATGCAAAAAGCAGACTTATAAGTGTCTCACACTGAACTTTCATCTCAGCACTTTGTGTTAAATCATGATACGCCGTACGACACACCTACCCCAACAGCTCTTTGAATTTTTTGCACCTCTATAGATGAAAGTAAATTAATTCCCGATTGACTAAAATCAGTAAAGATTGAAACGCACACAACAAGAATATTAATATTGTCCTTCAAGACACTTCTGAAATAGCCCATTTCATAGTTATTATTAAAATCTAATTTTTAATTTGAACATGTGCGTATAATAGAAATGCACCAGCCTCAAATTAAAAGTTATAACATTTCAAACATATTTATTTAGTTTAAAAATTATACAGTGTTTCTTATTTTAACATGCATGTTGCTCTTGAAACAAACATTGCACCCGGGCCAGTACGTCGCACAGAGAAGAAACATGAAAAAGACAGGATCATTAAAAGTGAACATAAATATATGTGGCTGAACAGTGCAGATGGTGTCGTTGTTTACTGTGCCTCGCTGCATATGCTCCTTTGGGTCTTTCTCATTAGCATGGATCATTTGTCATCATGTCCTGAGCCTCACAAAAGATGCCATTTTATTTTTGGCTGCTTACTTTAAAAATTAAATAGACAGTGAGAAAGGAATTCACTGTGCCAAGTTAGTGTTGTGTAGGTTATGTGTGTAGGTTATGTAGGTTATGTTTTGGAGTAGAAATATTAATCCTGGCGCACAGATAAGATGTAATAAGTATCTATGGTTTCCTTCTGTACGCAGGTGAACATGTTAGAAAGGATGGTGAAAAATGTGAAAAATGTTCAAGTTTCAACATGAATGAAAGGACAGAAAGAGCGTGGTACAAAAGGCTGTTCGAGGCGGCAAAACTGAACATATTTAGGTGGTCTATATTAGTAAGACGTGTGTACAAGAAGTTTAAAGAACAGACAAAACACCTGATACCACAGTGATCATATACACCATTTTTCATGTTTTTTCCATCATTATGTTCAAGTGGAAATGACCAGAAGGAAGACTGAGGACACGCTGGATGGACTATGTCTCTTGGCTGGCCTGGGAACACCTTGGGGTCCCGGTGGAGGAGCTGGAGGACGTGTCTGGTGTGAGGGAAGTCTGGGAATCCCTGCTTAGACTGCTGCCCCGCGACCCATTCCCGGATAAGCGGAAGAAAATGGATAAATGGAGGTAGAAATGACTTAAAAGAAAACATCAAACACAACTATAACGTAAATCTGTGCCTATTTCATGCGTGTAAAAATTGTTGTGTTCAATTTCACTACAAATACGTCTTTGTAAAGCCTTGGTAACAAAATATTCATGCTTATCCCGTGATATTTTAACCGTTATTTATTCCCATAGTCACCAGTGATTAACAAACCAAAACAAAATGATTAAAAGTTTCCAAAATTTCTCCAATAAACAGCTGAAACACACTAATATTTGATTGTTATGCTCCACTGGACCACACCACCACTATAATATTTGCAACACCAGATAAATCCAGCTGTGTGATGCGCTAATCTCCCAACTTCACAAGCCTCAACCATTTCAAAGCTTTTATAGAGATGTTTGTGAATGTGCTTTATTCTTAATCCCCACATTACTTTCATAGGACTTCCTCAAAATCTGCTGTAGCCTGACACCGGTTGATAGATATAACTTGATTTTCCTTTACCCTCTAACCTCACCACCTCCAAGGCTTTGAATAGAACAACCACCGTGCTGCGCTGGGCATCTATTGTACGTCTCTTGCTTCCTGCTCTGTGATCGTGTCGACAAGAGAAGACATCGCTCTAAACCATCTCCCAAATTTTGTCAGAATCGTGAATAATTTAATAGGCAGAGGACCTTAAAATAAAAAATAGAAATGATAGAACTTGAGTCTTTTGGCATTTTTCTGTTTTATGACATACAGGGTGTCCATAAAGTCTCGTAACAATTTTAAAATTTAATTACAAATGAAATGAATTTGTTCTATTGTACTCAGTGGTTATAACAGTTTTTAATCACAGTGGGGTCTGCGTTTGTGAGTTCCTCAATCAAACGTTTCCAGATCGTCAGATTAGAAGCGATGGACCGGTTTTGTTCACCAGATTTCACACCTCTGGATTTCTTTCTGTGGAGTTATGTTAATGACATCGTGAATCGAACAAACATACGGGACATTCTTGAACTAAAGCAAAAGATACAGACGCGATTGAACCTTTGATGGGGCTCGGCTACAGCGAAACACGCCACGAAATCCAGTCCCGTGTTGATGTGGTTCATGCGACTAATGGAGCCCATATAGAGGTGGATTAAATGAGGTAAAAAAAAACAACTTTGGAAACCACTGAGTACAATAGAACAAGTCTTTTCAATTGTCTTTGTAATACATCTATCCATTCATCCATTTTCTTCTGCTTATCACAGGGGCAGCAGTCTAAGCAGGGACTCTCTGACATCCCTCACCCCAGACACATCCTCCAGCTCCTCCAGTGGGACCCCAAGGCGTTCCCAGGCCAGTCTTTGTCTTTGTACATATTTTTTAAGTGTAAAAGACTTTATAGACACCGTGTATCATTAATCAGTTAGTAAGCCTTTATAAGAGAGATTTTTCTGACTTTTGCTATTTAAAAAACTGACTTAAGTAACCCTTTATTATTATTAAGTCTTTATTTAATTTGCTTTGCAAATTTGCTTTTATCTTTGACGGCTCCACTGCACCAGCAAAACGTCTATTTAAAAAGCCTGTAGCAAGATTTAATGTAAAATGCACAGTATTTGGACCCATTAATCAACTTTAATCTGTCTATATTCTGCTTGCTGTTGTACTGTGTTTCCCTTTTGATGTGTGTCAGTGTTAGACTGAAACACAATGCAGATTAAATTACATAGTATGTGTTTAATTCAGCTCCTAATAGCACATTTTTGAGGGAAATGTGTTTTCCTCACTGTAATCACGTACTTTAAAACTTAAATGGAGAACAAATCTGTAGCGCAGGGATAGTTTTAAAAGCAGTAGAAGCCAATCAATTGTAATTTCTATTTTAGTAGTCTGAATAATGAAGTATTATGTAGTATTTCTGCAGTAGTAGGAGGCTGTTGTACTGTAGGGTTACACTGTAAAAAGCATTTCACTTAATACCTCACTACCCCCGACTATTAGCCTATTTCACGTCTGTGGTGCAGCCTAATATTAAAAAAAAAAAACTCAAGACGTGGCATTTAAAAAAGTCACACACTTTTGACCCCTGATTTAAAGCCTTTTCCTTGTTTTTTATGAAAGTCTTTTGTAAATCCCACTTAACTTCTTTTGTCAATTTCATGCAAAGTTTGTCACATACAGTAAGTCAAAAACACTTGGATAATATACTTTCAGCGTGATTACTCAAGGCCAGTGGTTTGTAGAGGAAAAACTAGTTTGTAACAATGAACTTATGTAATACAGGTAAGAATAACATAACACGACAAGCTATTATTGTATGCAATCCTATAACTATGTCATTATATATATTTTTCTTCCTAAAGTTAAATATACAAAATATACTTATACTGTGATGATCCATGTGACCCAGATTTCAGATGCATGAACGTAGTAAGTGATTGGTGCTGGTTATAGTGAAAATGAACATGAAAATGAAAATGAACAAAGAATTACTACTGTGAGGAGTTATTACGCTCATCATTGCAATTATTGTCTTTCTGATATGCTTGGGTGTACGTCTATGTGCTTATTGTTAGGTAAGATTACACTTTGTTTTGACTCAAGGCAACATCGTACAGGAGAAACAGACATCACAAGAGAAATGTAGTGAAAAGTAGTAAACACGTACACATGTCCAGTTTCATGAGCCACCACAAAGGCGGAGGAGAATCCGTCTTCATGGTTGAGTGTGCAGCTCCGGACTGGGTGGCACATCCCCGTGACTGGAGCGTAACCTGTCAAAACAACAGCAAATGAAGAACGCTAAGGGCACGACAATTTGTACAATCGCTGAGAAAAGTGGAGATGAGAAGACAAAACCTTTACATTTCAAATCTGTATGTGTTGGATGCTGTGACCATTGTAAAACCAAACATGTTCCTATGGCTGCGGCGTCTTGTAATCATGTGTTCAGGTTTATATTTGGAGTACAGTGTCAGTGAGTCATAGATCAGGACGGTGTGAAGGAGGAAATGGAAATGTAGCGCACGCAGCAGGTTGATTAGGAGGAAGTGAACCCCCCCCCACCTCCCCTTACAAAGCACATACGTATAATTACAGTATATTATGCAGGTAATATATATATAAAGTATATGCCTCGTGTAATTGCACATTGATATGGTGAAAGCAACACAGTGATAAAGGTCCAAGTAGCAGTGGATGATGTCATGTTCCCAGACGGGGGGGGGGCAAGAGTCAGTTTTTCCTTTTGATTCCAAGATATTTTCCAGGAAATATCCAAAAGGTGATTTCACATACGCTGAACCTGATCATATTTATCAAGGATTACATGATTGATTGAATAATTGATTGATTTTATGATTGTGTCTTGCATACAAAGACCGCCGAAACCCTTTAATGAGCTTATAAAATGCCTTTAACAAAATACAAAAGTCCAGACGTGTGTTACAAAAAAAACCCCAAAACAATAGACTCATTTAAACAAACTCATGTGTCGCTTGTTCAAGGCTTTACGTAGAAATAAAGCTAACTTATAAACATTAGACTTAAACAACCATTTCATCTGGCTGTCATCATTACACCGTTATTACAATAGAAATCTACATTTTAAGACACATCTGTAGTAAATATTATTGGCTAAATTACTGCTAATGCGTTAACTAAACTAAACCAAACCTCAGTCATCACTTTGAATGACCGATCACAGCGCAAACTAGTTAATACCAAACAAACAAATGCAAAAATAACAATAAATAGAGCAGATATATGTTGAAAATATAGCAGAGACTAATCCACATGCCACTCAAGTGTTTCTCAATCTAAATAAAGGAAAGTGAGAACAGTGTGTGTATGTGTCAGGGCTGAATCACACAAGCACGTGCTCAAGGATGCTGCGCTCCCTTGGGTGTTGTCTGCTCGTCGAGTGAGTGTATGTGCGATGCAGAGTCAATCTCTACCAAAGTCCTGTTGTGTTTTTCAATGACCGTCAGGCATAAACCGTCCTTGTGATGTTGATATAGTGCCAGTGCGGATGTGAAAAGAGAATGCAAATGTAGAATAATATACCTGATATCTGTCTGGTGTCCACCTGTGAACCACGCCCTTTAACTAGACTCATATCTTCGTAAAGTTTTGAAGAAGTGTGTGTTCTCGCTTTGAAGGTTCAGTTGAATAGCTCTAAATGGGTCAATAACATTATAATAACTGCACCTAATTAGCCTTAAACATATAAACAAACGACTAAATATCTCACACTTAGATGTAAAGGTGTAGTGTCAAACCAACTCCATCTTGAATCTTATGTTTAGCTTTTATTTACCATAAGTTAGCAGAGTAATGCATGTCTTCTTGTGATTTATTTTATTTGAATTATATGGATTTTTACCCTTGAGGCTGGATTAAACAGAGCAAATCAGGAGCACATGAACGCAACATGACGCAGCCTTATCAGCTAACACAACGAGATCAACTACGTCTGGTGTTTATGAGTTTAATCCTCTCTGTCGGAACATCTAAGCAACGTTTTTATCATGTGTGAGGCCTGAACATGTATTATCGCACAACTAAATGTTAAAAGTTCAATGTATTTCTTGAATGTTGTCATATTTTTTCGATATACAGTGAGTTAAACATAAACTTTCCGCGCAGGTACTGTCACAATTGAACAGCTTGTATCCGTATCCTCACATGTAAGCTCTCTCTACTGACTCATTTCAATGGACTGTTGATTACTGGTACTCGCACGTCGCCTGCAGCTGCAAAATAGATTTCTCAGAATGCTATTGGAAGTGCTTTACTATCGCTCGAAGTAAACAACTATCTATTGAACAAGACATGCTGCATATGACAGGTGAATTTTATCATAAACCTCTCCTCAGTCACCCTTTATATCGCTTGTCCATGGGATAAAATATGGCCATTGAGTTATTCCCACCTGTGAAAATGTCTCAATTTCAAATCATGTCACAGGCTTTCCGAGGGACCTAATGACAGTTTGCTTACGGCGCGGCACTGCACTTATCAGCAGCGGTTCAAGAGAAAGCTGCCTCCAGTAATTGTGAGGCATTTTCTCCAGGCAGCGATGGAAATATTCTGCAGCAGACTGCCAGTTCTACAGCATGCAACGAAGCCAATCAGCTCCTAATGTCCTTGATGGTGTCAGGAACACTAGCTGCTGCTTTGTGAGTACGTAATCAGTCCTCTGTGCAAAGCGAGTATAGTTTTATTTGTCTTAAACATTACAGGGGAAAGGGACGGGTGTCTACGTTATGAAATCTGAGCAATATGAATGACAAGACTTTTTATACGGCTGTTTATGCCACACTAATGACCCCGTACCCAGTTTCTTTCATGTATTTGAGCAAAATTATTCTTCTGTACAACCAGCACTTGTCTGCATCTAATTACTGCATAAAGCGCTTTAAAGTCTGATACGCAGAAGTGCACTGCCAGCAAGTCAATCGGTGCTAACTTTACCGTCAAAGTAAACTTCACTCTCGTCTCTCAAAGTTGTGAAAGGCACTTAAACTCATCACGTGGAAGAATTGAAATGCAAAAGGTATGTGAGGGGTAACTTTAGAGCACTGCGGATAATAATAGAGTAGATTTTGAATAGACAATGTTGGCGCACTCCACTGTACAGTGTTTGCTGTAATCAATATAAATACTGTGACTCACGTTTACTGCTTTAATTTTTTTTTTTAAACAACTTAAATATAACATGTAGCATAAATGTTTTATTATTATTATTTATTTTTATTATATATATATATATATATATATATATATATATATATATATATATATATATATATATATATATATATATATATATATATATATATATATTTTTTTTTTTTTTTTTTTTTTTTTTTTATTCGGTCATTACATTCAAATCAAACATTAATCATCTTGTACAAGGTTGTACATAACATTTCTATCATGACCGAAAGGGTTTAGGCAGAAGTAAAAAAAAAAAACTTATAACACCTAACACATTTTAATAATAACACACAAGAATTCAAGGAAAAGCAGCATCAGTTCTACAACATATGACTCAATATGAAAATAATGTTTTATAGTGTACCTCTTCTATTGTGTAGGAGCTTTTTTAATTTATCATTGAGGTTGTTCCACACATTTAACCCCTCGAACACAAACACAATGATGTTTTTTATTGGTTCTAGTCTTAATTTTTTTGAATAAACCTGTTCGTCTGAGATGATATTGACTTTCTCTCTGTTCGAATAATATCTGTAAACAATTATACGCCTTGTACATCATTACGGCTGTGCTCAAATCAACAAGATCAGACAATTTTACTAGTTTTAACTTAACAAAAATAGGATTTGTTGGTGCGAGATAGTCTGCTTGTTCAACTATTCTAATGAGCAAAGGTGGTGTTTTGGATTTCCTATCATTTCTTATCATTTTACACAGACAAACTTAAACGTATTATTGCTGTCCACGGGCTTCTAAGCAACTGCAAAAATAAAATAAAAACATTCAATTACATTCTTCTATAACAGAATAATGGGTATAAAATCCATCAATAAAAAGCTTTACTGAGATGGAGACCGGTAACAATATGACCTTTTCTTTGATTTCTTTCTGCTTAATTTGTTTCAATTTCTGCCGTATAGTGCAGAATATTGCAACCTCCCCTTATGCGGCGGAGGGTCAATTCATACATTACAGGAATCTATTGTATTCGAGCCGTGTTCCAGTTTCTTTGTATGATCTTTTCTTATCGTGTGCAAAAATAGAACGAACCTATGCAGCGGGGTCTGATATAATCAATCCTCATATACTTTTTTTTGCTTATTGGCTTGAAATATCTTGCCGTTTTTAATGAGCCGCTGCTCTAAAGAACACTGTCCATTAGTATTACCCCAGTAATACTAAAGCATCTATTTTGAAAACTCTCCTTTTGTTGAATCGACCAGTTGCCTGTCTAATTAGTGCAAAAAACTCCTCGTGCTGCCTGAGATTCAAAGACTGGAATCTTCAGCACAATGAAAATGGCTGATGGTCTGTTCCTTTCACGGTATTCTAGGCTCATTAGAAAGTACATTATAGTCACCTGAATTAAACTCATGATGCAGTGCAGGGATTCTTTTAAAAAAAGGTTAAAAATGTAAGTTTTCAGGTGGACGTTCCGCCACCTGCTCGTCTTTCTCGAGATGTTAATGCTTTTCCTGTAATATTTCACAGAACATAAAACTCATCTATTTCCATGAACGTGTAACATACCAGCGCAAGTTACAGGTCAGATCTGATTAAAGGTGAGCTCACTTGCAGTAATTAAATAAATGCAAGGTAGCTATAGTTACCATACCTAATAAAAGAGGTGTCAAACTCATTTTCATCAAGGGCCACATCAGCAAAATGGCTGCCATCAAGGGCCAGGTGTAACAGTGCGGTAGGATAAATGTCACTAAATGCCATGTAAAATAAATGCAACTACTTTTAAACTTGTTAAATAACAGTTTCTGTGTTTATTACTTATTCAAGTTGCAAATATTATATGTCTGTGTAACTCCGTGTAACTGTATTTCTGACATTTTTAAAAGTGTGTATCTGGTCAGCGCACACCTTAAGCACTGCTTCAAAAACAGCCTTTTAATTATTGGACAATTTGTTGTTTTTCTTGAAAGCTAACTTTTGCGTACTCCATGTTTGGTGTCAAAATGTCGACGTAGATTGTACCAACCCCGCCTCATAACACAAAAAACATACAGATTTTCTCCTTAAAGCACAAACTTTCACTATTCACCTTAAACTATTCACCTTTAGCACCTTTCTTGAAACTTCCTTCCACAATGACAAGTTTTCTCTTCCTGATCAATTTGGGATGCTTATTTGCAAATATTTCTCAGTGTCACTTGTTGGGAAAATCTCATTAGTTTATTGTCAATGCACACATTAAACCAGTATAAACTTATTTTAAAATGACAGTCAAGCCTTAATTTACCTTCTCGTGGGCCACATAAAATGACGTGGCGGGCCGCATTTGGCCCCCGGGCCTTGAGTTTGACACATGTGCCTCAAAATAATCATCATAATCATGGACCCCACAACCAAAAATGTACTATTATGTGCCATTAAATAACAAATAAAAATGGGAGTGTTAGCTTAAAATACTGTATTATACTCAATATATATCAAACTAAATAAGACTACGTTTGAGATCTCTATGAAATCTGCATTTATTGAGTGAAATGAACAGCATCAATATTCGCTTGGACGTGTTATCGATGCGTGTCTAATCATACAGGAGTTATTCTTTCCATTATTCAACACCAAAACAACCATTATAATGCTGCAGATAGCACATAAACTGCTTCACACATTCCTGAGCATGTCCCTAAAATGTAAATATTGTTCCGTATTATGAGCTCTGTCATAAACTGAATGTGAATGTATAGAAAACATGCACCCTGCCTCTTCTTTATGATAATTCTTAGCAGCGTACAATGTGAGGAATAAGAGGATTAGCCCAAGCCCAAACAAGCAATATTCACATCCTAATCAAAAACAAATAATGCTGCAGTTAAAAAGGCCATTATTAAAACAAACAATTTAAAAGGAAACAGTTTTTTTTTTTTGTAATAATCTCTAAACAGAAAGATTATCTGCAGTTTGACCACGTGTGAAAGCATCATTTTTTAGTTTTATTTATTTAATCTTAAACCTTGTGTTGAAAACTGTGCGTTACAAATATTGAGGTGAACTTGTTTCTCAGTAAGAACACATATTTATTTTAAGATGTTTACACTGGAACCTGCTGCTTTGGTTACAGGACACAGCTCTTCGTCTTTAGGTTGAACAGATGTCTGGTAATGCATCTTTTTAGTGACTGCAGCATCTTTTAGTGATGCATTCTACCTTCATTTAAACAGCTAACGGTCTATCCATTTATGACATTGTACGGATGATATGTAAATGTATTTAAGTATAAGTACTGGATGGCGTCTTTGTAATGCGCTGCTGTCTGTACCTTCATTCATCTCACAAGATAAAACTTCTTTCAACTCTATGTCTGCTCTGCAATCGCTTCCTTCACAATTACAACGTGCAACACTTCCACATTATTCCTAAATCGCGTCTTTGTGCGTCCTTGGCATCTAATATGAACCACAACGCCACTGTGCTATGTTGGTATAAAATATGTAACCACTTAAATTTCATTGTCATACATTTTAAATGAGCACTTTTTCAATGGTACGTCCTTTAATCCTCAGTAGAAGCTCCAGAGGCAACAGTCCTAAAACATTTCAAATACATTATTAATGTTTTAACAGGCTGTTTACCTTTTATGTTCTTTCTTCCTTTTGCTGCAGCAGAAAATGGAGCTGTTTTATAATTACTACACTTTAATGAGCTTTAATAAAGGATGAACGTAGACTGAATTCATAACAGATCAATAGAACTAATTGTTTATAGAGAATTATTCAGGCTTTGTAGCTTTTAATTAAGGGGTTAGGGTGTTACTAAAACTAGTAACTTTAAGCGTAGTTATTATTGTGTTACTCAGAATATTTTCATCATTTCGTAATTAAAAAAAAAAAGTTTTTATCTGATTTTTGTTGTTGTTTGATACATAAAGACATGACCCGTTCAGTTCTGAAGATGTCAAAATCCCAGTCTGCCTTGTGTTTTGTGCTGTTTTCCCCTCCTTTGTTTGCCAGAGCCTGGAGCTGGGCAGAGATTCTTGCTCCTCCTGTGCAACTCCTACACCTGCAACTAATTGTTAATCAAACTGCACTTGGGGAGGACAAAGGGACCAAGGACCTGACACTCCAGACGCGCTAGACAGTGGTACAACTCTGCTTGGCTCAGTCTCATGTTTTTGCATTTGCTACTCTTTTAAAGTTGGATGTTTTTGCTCCACTCCCTGGATCCGCTCAGCTCCTCCGTCTCCGACCCAGCTCTCCACGACCGGTACGAACCTGATGTTTGTTTTTAATGCAGTCAATGCTCTTGCACCTTCCTACTTGTGTGAGATTTTTACTCCTCACCAACCCAGCAGAGCTCTACAATCTGCCGGGCAAAATCCACTGGAGGTCCCCCGGTCCCGGTGCAAACAGTGGGGTGATCGTTCTTTTTGCAGTGGCCGGTCCAAAACTCTGGACCGTCCATCACTGGCCTGCCTTTGTTCAAAGCCAAATTTAAAACCTACTTATTTAGAATGGCTTTTAACACTTAGCCCTGTGATACTTTCTGTATTTTAATGGTGGAATGTGCTTTGTTGACCTATTTGTATGATGTTTATTGTTTTTTGTCTTGTTTTTAATGTTGTACAGCACTTTGGTCAGCTCTGGTTATTGGAAGGCGCTATAGAAATAAAGTTTTGATTTGAACCTCACACCGTCTGACCCAGCTCACCTCGTTTCTGACCCCCGCTGCCCACGATCTACTCAAACACTACTGCAAACAACTCTGCTCTCAACTATCTGATCAATCTACCTTCATTTGCACATTTCAAGCTGTAAATAAACATTGTTAAACTGTTCCTTGAGTTCTGTCTCTTTGGTCTCCCTGTCAGTCATTATGGCAGAAGATGAATGGTCAAAACTGTAAAAGTAACTCTCAGAATAGTCCTACATCTATATTATACGAACAGCACAATGTAAATATTAGCATCACATTTATGATCAACCTGTTTTGCACTAGTAAAAGCCAAAAGTTATGGATCAGACCAGGACGACTGAGGGATTACACAGACCGTTTCGCACTAGTAAAACCCAACACTTGCATTGAGTAGGATGTTCTATATAATCTGTGTAATTCAAATCTTAACTCTACCTGGACAAACTCAACGGTGCATTAGTTTTAAACCAACAGGTCTATCGCTGCTTTCTACAAGACACATTTGCTAAGACAAAAACTATTTTGGATCAACTCCCGAGAATCTAATCTGGTGAACTGCATGGAGTAAAATGTCCCAATAAGAGGAGCGAGGTCAGCCGTGGCCCTTACCCTGCATCCCCGTGGGGCCGAAGCCTTGGCGAGTGAGGAAGATTGCATGATCGTGGTGTTCTGCGTGGTCCACATCCCCCTTCTGTTGTCCAAACGCCCAGCGGCAAACGTTCTCCAGGCTGCGCGATGGGTTGCCTCTTTCAATCAGGCTGATAGACTGACAGCACAAGAAAGAAGATAAATGCTTAAACTGCATGTGACAGGTTTTCATGTTTTTCTTATTATTACTTGGTTTGGAGGGAGGGTGCCTGTGGGAAATATTTTACATAATTTAAGTGGCAGTTTGTGGAAAAGCCTGTACAAAAATACAAGGAGGAGTATAAAGCTGTGGTGAGTTCAAAAATAGTTTGAGTTTGACTTATTATGACATCGATACTGAAAATTCCACACAAAATGAAGGGATTTTTCATATATTTTTACAAGACTAATCATAACTATTTTTTTTGTTTAGAAAGTTAAGAGAAATTATAAAACGAGAAAAGAAAATAGACAAAAAAAAAAAAATCTACAGGAAAGATTTTTAGTAAAGTCTTAAATATAAATATGTTAACTATGTTTTATTGAAATGAGTCGTCTAACCTGCCGCTCGAGCATGTTTTCTATCTGCATCTCAAAAAGACGTCGCTGCAGAGGTTTGGGAGGAGAGAACGGAGACATTTGGTTTGAAGTTTTCGCTTAGAAACAGTTCATTCTGGGCTAATTTTCATAATGCCGGTCTAATTAGCGGGATATGTTTTCATGTGAGTGGGTTTAACTAATGAGCTCTTCAAAAATACCTCACACAGCCACAAAGAAGTTAAATACTTGATTTCTAAAAAAAAAACAAAACAAAAAAAACAAAACACAACACAATTATTTTCTATAATTAAACAGCATAATATGTCTTGTGCTTTTTCTGATGTTCTGATACTGAACTGTTACACTTTGTTTATTGTAAATTGCAGTGTTGTCCTTAAATGATCTGATAATAAAAAGGGATCCAGGGCAATTTAGGGGATTAAAAATACCGGCACAAATGAACATTAACACACATTTGAATTTGATTCACTTGAATATACTGTATTAGCCTCAGTCCATTTATAACTTCTTGTTCAAAGCTATTCCCTATTTCAGCTTCACTCAAACACAAGTCACTCCACCTACAAAAGTATGCTAATGAGGAGCCAGAACCATTTTTAGTTCTGCTATTAGTTACATGTGTGGTCAAGTGCTGCTGCTTGAGGAATAAAGACTAAAAGAACTGAACACAAAGGACTGTGACACTGTTATTGGTTTGGTTGAGCTAAAATTAGTTTTCAGTCAATTCAAATCCCATTTCACATTTAATTTCCCCCAAATGTTTCCAATTTTGATACATTTGAGAAAACCTATACCCATAAATTATGTCATAGTATCATTTCTGTTGATCTTTATTTCCGACAGAGTAATACACACTTATCCTCCCCCATGGCACATCCACACTCCCACTGCTGTGGATGTAGTGACAGGCCACATTTACCACCTAAGACGTGTTAAGAATACAGCTAAAAACAAGAGCGCTCTGTAATTTACACTCACTAAAATGAATGTTTAGTATTCATGCTTAAAGATTTTCTCATGTAAAAACAACCACTTCTGTGTTGGAGTTTTTAATGATGAAGAATGAGGACAAAAGCAGTTGTTGTGAAAAAAGACGGCGAGAGATAGAAGGGCTTTGTAAGTAGTTTGATCTTCCAGTAAGCCAACACAAGAATAAAAATAACATAAAGGGACCCTGAAATGGCACAATATTATGCAACAATGCAGAAGGTCGACTGTAACAGAGGCAGGACCAGAGCTACCCACTCATAGTAATGTTTGTAATTTTTTATGTTTATATAATACAAAAACTTTGTATATTGACAAAGACAAATCATGCAAAAGAACTGAGTTATGTTAAGTTGACACAGAATATTTCTAATATAGTCTTGATGACCTAGTTTACTGAGACACAGTCATAAACCAATGAAGTTTTCTTTCCAGTGAATAAAATATTTAAGAGCTCAAAGTCTCTGTTCTTGAAAATAAATAAATTTTTACTGTCTTACCTTGGCATATCCAAGCATGATCATCCTCACCAGCACCACGTTGATGTGCACTCCCAGAGACTCATCGTGATAAATTTCATTGACCTGAGAAAATAAAGTAATGATAGAGTGAACCCAGAACTGCACCAGTGTCACAATGTTTAAGTCTAAACCCAGTGTCATGAGCAGGTCTTAAGTCTTAAGTCTAAACCCAGTGTCATGAGCAGGTCTTAAGTCTAAACCCAGTGTCACGAGCAGGTCTTAAGTTTTAAGTCTAAACCCAGTGTCACGAGCAGGTCTTAAGTTTTAAGTCTAAACCCAGTGTCACGAGCAGGTCTTAAGTCTAAACCCAGTGTCGCAAGCAGGTCTTAAGTCTAAACCCAGTGTCACGAGCAGGTCTTAAGTCTTAAGTCTAAACCCAGTGTCACGAGCAGGTCTTAAGTCTCAAGTCTAAACCCAGTGTCACGAGCAGGTCTTAAGTCTAAACCCAGTGTCACGAGCAGGTCTTAAGTCTTAAGTCTAAACCCAGTGTCACGAGCAGGTCTTAAGTCTTAAGTCTAAACCCAGTGTCACGAGCAGGTCTTAAGTCTTAAGTCTAAACCCAGTGTCACGAGCAGGTCTTAAGTCTAAACCCAGTGTCACGAGCAGGTCTTAAGTCTCAAGTCTAAACCCAGTGTCACGAGCAGGTCTTAAGTTTTAAGTCTAAACCCAGTGTCACGAGCAGGTCTTAAGTCTTAAGTCTAAACCGAGCACTGCACTAGTGTCATGAACAGGCCTTACATTGTTTAAGTGCATCTTCTCTCATTTGAATCATTGGAGCTGTGGGCACGGGGCTTTTCTGTAATTATTACTCCAGAAATGACTGTTATTATAGCACACAGCTACTACTATTTTTGGACCCTCAGTAAACACAGACAGCATGCACTAATTTAGGCTCGTGGTGTTATACAAAGAGGGAAATACATAGTGGATAACGAGACAGGCTTAAAACATTCTTCATCTCGGCACCTCTGAGTGGGTGGTGTATCCTGTGTTAGCATGCTACTGTGAACATTTGTTTTCAAATATACATATATTATATAATACGTACAATAATACAGACTCAAGATATAAGCAAGAGCAAGAATAAACAATGTCTGAATGTATAAGACAGTACAGACATGGCTAATACTGTACTCAATTACAAGTGCAATTATTGTCAAATGTTTATTAAAGCAAAAAGAACACATAGAATATACAGCTGAAAGTACTATTTGCCAGTATATATTTTTAACTCTGCCCAATTCGAGCAGGCAAAGCAGTGTTATTATGTGTGTTTTTAGAAAGAAGCAGAGACAGATGTGTATTAGGACAATGTGTACAGTACTCTATAGTAACATCTATAATTTAAAATGTAACTACAACTATAGGGATGAATGATTTGGGAATATTGAATAGTGATTTTTCTGATTAAATATAGGATTCTGTTCACATTTTAACACATCCAGAAGAATTGACAAAAAAGACAGTAATGAGAACTGACCAAGTAATACAAACATCGCATTTCAGATTATGTTTGCACAGATCTAAACTACAGGGTTGTCATTTTTATGCAGAATGTTTGCGGAGGAAATTGCAGCCTTCATGATTTACTAATTGCGTCCATTCAAATTGTTAGCCTCGTCTGTTATAAGTGCTGGTTTAAACATCTACTAAAAACGTTCGATCTACTCAATTACAGTGACAAGTGTTTGTTATCAGTCACTTTCCACTCCCAGTATTAGAATTTTGATTCTTTGCCCTTTCGAAGAGCAACTACGTGAGGCAACGAGAGACAAGAACACACTTTACTGCTCTGTGAGGCTGATCTAACTCTGCCTTTAAAACTCCTGGAACATTCCAAACTCAAAGTAACTGATCATAATCCTGCTTCTGTGATAAAGTGGACAGGTGAGGAGTGTGTGCAGCACATGTGCAGGGAAAGGTCTGAGTCTACGCCTGCCTTTCCTTGCACATTGTATGAACAAGGTGCAGAGAGGCTCAGAGCTGGACTTTTGAAATCTCATTCTGTGTAATTGAGGGCATTACGCTGTCCACTGGGTACATTTGATGGTACTAGAATCAGACTCAAGTCTGCTGCCGACCCCTGCTGTTTGACTGTAATTTAAAATGGAGTGGGACCAGCTTGATTTAAGCTGAACTAAACTGCCCCACACCAATGAAAAGCCACTCTCTGCTCTTGAGAAGCAACGCGCTGATAAATGACTGAGTCAGCAGCCCCACACTAAATGACTCGTCCCAGGTGGCCTTCCTGCTGTTTTCCATCACATTAAACCAGAGAAAATCTACAAGTGATTTTTCGGTCAGAGCTCAACTCCAGGTGGGCTGCTATATTTGTCTATTCTGTATTGTGTGGCTTTACATTTAATTTTCCCAAGGATAATATGTTTGCTGGATCTCTCGATCTGTTGTCAGCTACTAAGATCAAATTTCCCCTTCAGGCTGCAGCCAAGCATTGGAATCAAACCCTGAGAAATGAAGGTCCAGAAGCATCATTCTGATGTGTTCAACTGGGATGGGACAAGCCCTTCAACAACACAGGTGGTTTAAATAGTTTAAATGTAACATATTAATCAGAGTGGAAATGCATCAGGCTTTCAGTCCATTTAGAGTCTTTCTGTACAATGACTGTGGCCTATAATAAATGCCTGTACAGTTAGAGTTAATTAGCGACTCGAAGCGCTTAAGCTAAGCACCATTGCAGTGGATCTAATTTTCTTTGGGCCACTGAGTTTTCACTGAACTTCTCTGGCTCATTGCACAGAGATTGTGTTTCGCCAAAGTACAGCAAGAGGAAGCACATAACAGCAGCACATCCCCAGCCTCAGTGCACCGTGTTTGAGTGTATATGTATTTTGTGTGAGATGGATGCCCTGTTATAGCAGATAAATGCTGCTGATCCCTATAACCCTGAGCCCTGGTCTGAGGGTGAAGAGCTAACAGGACACGACATGTTGCCCCGCCCCTTCGCTCTCATCCACTCCTGCACACAAATCCCCTGCTGTGATCATGTTTGTGTGGGTGCTCTGGGGTCTTATCAGTCTCTGTGTCTTATGTTTTTTATGTTTCCGCTCACGTTCCCGTGCTCACAGGGACTCACAGGGACACTATGCTTCTGAGGATTGATGAGGTGCTCGATCGATATTCCCTGATATTTGAGCTGAGATCATTTCAAACTTACTCTAGTCTTTTGTATAGTTTAGGTGCACACACTGCACTGCTGATGTTAACATTAATGTATTTATTTTGTTTTCTGTCTTTTACACGTGTGACCACACCTTTGGTCCCCTTAGCATACACATAAAATATGAAACTTTGAGACTGGCTCTTACTATGTTCACATTCTCTGGAATTTCCCCACTGTGGGACTAATAAAGGTATATCTTAATACAACATTAATTAATTGCCATAGGAGAACATAGCTATGATTATATAAAAATGAGGGCAAGGCTAATGATGATTATGTTACTCTCCAGTGACTCTATTTTTCAGCCACATGTCATCTGACATCACATGTGTAGAAAAAGACAAACCAAATCAAAGCACTAAATCAAAGCTAGTCCAACTTAAAGGGTTAATGTGCTTTACAAACATTTCAAACAGGAGTAATGACATCCTTTCAATTTGCAGAGCATAAACCCTCTCAGCATGAAAGCCACCGGAGAGCTCTACATGACAAGTGCAGAATGCATTTGTCACAAGCTTTTAAGTGACTTTTATTCATTTTATTTACCTCCTCTTATAGTTACAGATCTATGGGCAGCTGCTGTACACGACATGGTTTGTTTCGTGTGGTCAGATTTAAAGTCTTCTCTGATTAAGGACTTCAGGTGGCGTGCGTGGTGGCATGGTCGCATGGTCGCAGCGGCTCACGGCTCTCCCCTTCGATGCTCGTTTGTGTTATGTCTGTATTGGAGGGTTGTTTTTAATCTCACTGTGCATGTGTATAGTGACAATAAATGCATTCTATTCTATTCAGTAAATTGTTGTTTGGATAAATTCAACAAAAGCACCATGTCAACACAACACGTCATGCTTTTCTTTTGATTAAAATCACTGAACCTCAAAAAACTGATTGCAAAAAATCACAACTAAGTAATAATCAAGCCTTCATTTACTTCTAAGACGACAGAGAGACAACTGATCATTTGTTATTTCTTCACCATCACCACGATAATTTAAATAGATAAATCGCGGAGAAACTATGTCATTATTGCAGATATATGGTTTGTACATTCCTAGCATGCCACACAGTTTATACACAAACTCATCATTGGTGACACATTTGAATTACCGGCCTATGTATCTACGCTATAACTGTGTAGATCAGAAACATTCACATCAGCACAAGGTCCAATTCCAGCATCGATATAGTGTCTTACTATATATACATTTTTTATCTTTACATCTAAATGGTTTCATTTTCTGTTTAATGAAAAACGCTGCAAACCTCATGTGTCTCTTTAGCCCAGTGATGGACGGACTGCCTGGGTATGTTAGACTGTACGTCACATGCACAGAAGCTACAGGGACAGGCACAATCAGCCTGACATTTGAGTGGAGATGGAGACATCAGTGTCATACCCAGTGGTGGTCGTCTGATAATTACAGCTGATTAAAAGTCCTGTATTGTCTTGGCAGTGGAAATCACAATTATGTGGTGACTCAGGCTGCCAAAGAGTGTGACTGGACTGCAGGGCTGGCACAGCAGATGTCAGGTTTAGATTAGCTTTAGTGAGGATCTGGATCATGTCCCATTTTGGTTCTTCAGGCAGTGAGTGATGTTGTACTTTAGTGTACATTTATCAAATATTTTCAATGGTTGCAACTTTCAAAATAGGGCTGAGCGATTGGGCAAAAATTCAATCAGTCAAATTTGTTTTCATCATGATCAGGTCATGATTTTTGATTATATTTCATTACATAAAAATGGCTTTCGATATGAATTTCCTGACGTAAACAAAGGTCTTCTTCAAAAGTCTGAACTAAAACCACAGGCTTTTATCTGTAAAGGATTGGCTATACGCGTCTTGATTTAAAAAAACACTACAAAAAACAAACACAATCATCATCACTGACGATCAGAAAAGACTGAATCTTGATCCAGAGTCATTTTGTCATAATCCACACGCTGAGAAGGCTGGAAATTCTTGTGCACTTTGTATAAACTTGGTAGAATGTGAAGGAATGTGATGGATTTTTTCTAACACCAGAGTTTTGACACATTCACCTTGCATGTTTTAAATACATCTGATTACCGCAGTGTTGACAGTACTTCCTATGGTACAATTGTAAATCTGAGGTTAAAAATCACTCCAGACGCCAGACATAACTTGACCTTTGCCCCTCAAATACAGAGTGGGCACTTGGCTTTGCTACTAGTTATTCACTTTAAAGTTTTCCATTTAATACATCGCAGAGAATTTGTATTCCAGTTGTGGAAGGGCCTAAATACTTTATGAAGTCCACACACGGTTCTGTGCTATGTGGTGATGTGATGGTTATAAAAATCACGGAATAACAAAATAAGACTGGATAAGACTGCAGTTACTCACTATGTTCATCAGTGTCAGAAGATAGTTCTGCACATGCTCCTTTCCGTGAAAGCGGACCACCGAGTCATCCACTCCCAGCAGGATCTCGATGTTGTATTTGCTCTCTCCGGCGTCACGTCTGTGCCGCTGATACACAGTGTTATTCACCTGTCGGGCCACGGAGTCCAGAGCGCCAGCCACGTCCAGACCTCGCTCTAAACAAACACAAACATTTGTTGTCCAGTTTATTCTAATAAAAATGCATTGGATTTATGTAGTACTTTTTGACACTCAAAATGCTTAAAAGTGCATCATTCATTCACTCCACACACAGTAGTTTTAAACTGTTATTGAAGTCACAGCTGGGTATAATAGTAGACGTGAGGTTGCAGGCTGTGCTATTGACCCCTGTGGCCACCACAAACACTCACACACCACATTCATCCTAGTGAATGTGTGTTGTCTTGCTTAAGGACACAACTACAGTTTCCACAGTTCCCAGTATGGTACCTGCTATTCCCAGTGGTCTCCCATCCAAATACTACCCAGGCTCAGACCTGCTGAAGTGACGAGTTGAAGCTTTGATAATGAGGTACGGCCACACACGACACACTTTACAGTAATCTTTAAAAGAGGATGACGTTTTCATGTTTTTCTGATTGTATTTTGTTTGGTGGGATAGTGCCTGTGGTAAATATTCAGTTTGTTAAAAAAGTTTAGCTTTTTTAAAGTTCTAAAGAAGAATCCCTTCTACTCATTTAATGAATGCACAAAATTCCATCCTAGACCATTTATAAACACTATGCCATATCTGCTGCTCATGTCCAATCAGGAAGTAAAAAGATAAACATATAAAGTATAAACAAGCCAATATTTCATCATTAATGTAAGATGAGTTAGGTTAGCTGAGTTATGAAATAAGTAGTTGACCCTATGCACTTTAAGTTACTGTAACAAATGTCATCTCATAAATTGTGTTTGAGAGTTCGATGACATATTTTTGGTTCAACATTGAAATTACAGAGAGAAACAATAAAAAGCGTCAATCTGAATGCAAAACATTTCCAAATCACATTACTCAGCTTTCCCCTTGGGGGCTAATTGTGTAGCTGCTGCTGATTTAACAAAGCTTATCCTCTGAGATGATACAGATATCGCTGACTTCACACTGTTACAGCGTCCACTCAGAATCACACATGCAGGTTTACACACACACACACACACACTTATAATGACTGACGGTACACACTGTATGCCGGATTTTCATGATTTCTAAACCTATTATTATGGGTAGAATGTGTTTGCAAACAGTAGCATTCACTAAAGTTGTCCAAGTTTATGTTTTGTTCAGCGAGAATGAAATGTTTTCAGTTTAAATGCTTTTGTAAATGTTCTCTAAATGAAGGCTGGCAGCGAATGTGAAATGAAATCAGGTCAGGTTTTGATTCACCAGTTTGAAACATGAGTCTGACTTTGCTCAAACTGTGTTATTTTATTACACCAGCCAATAAGCGTATACAGCATTGTGATAATTGAATGGGGATTTTGTATTCCAATGGTACAACAATAGTGCCCACGTATATATTTTAAAACTTTTGAGAAAAAACACAATACATTTTTGAAACACATCGAATACTATATATAAAAAAAAACATCGTCAAACTTTAAAAACCCAAGTGCACTCAAGAAGGAGGTCATTTTCTTTTTGTAAAGCATGCCAGTAAAACAAGACCAGTCTCCAAACCAAATGAGTTCACGTCAGTCCATGCACCCCATTTAGCAGAAAGCGGAGTTGGTAAACAAAGGTCACATAGACTCACAAGAAGCCTGTTTATGAAGGACATTTTGGCAGTCCGTCATCATCCCACCGTGTCAAGAGCACTGCCAATGAACTGAGGCAAAACACTTGTTGGCCCGCAACCTCCTGCTCGGTGATGGATAGAGTGAGAGCTGAGGATCCAAGTGGGCTTCAGATACAAGAATGTCAACAATGAAATACGATGTACACTATCAACATATATCAATGTACTGGGAGTAACGCGGGTTTATTAACTTCCTGACTATTCGTGTTTGGGAGCAAAGGTCACTGGATGTTACCGAAACCAAACCTGCATGTGTTTGAGTGTATCTATATAGTAAAATAGTACGTATAGTATAAAATAAACTGGGTAAACATCTGAGAAACTATGGCCAAGAATGCACCTTCCAGGAAATCCCGTGTTCTTCAATGTGCAGTGATGAATGCATTATAATTTGCTATACGTTTTGTAATATGTAAGCATAAACTTACACGTACTACACATATTTACCTAGGCATACTGTTGCAGTGTCCTTGAACAAAATGTCCTGTTTTTTAACTTATCTACTGAGCTTAGAAAACAGGCAAAACAAACACAGTAACACAGTCTAGTGCCCTAAAGCTGGATCCTATCACCAATTAAAACGCATCCAAAGAAACTTTCTAAACTCAAGAAGCTTAAAAATACAAGGAAATCTGAAATAAAAGTGGGCAAGCGTTTCTCATTTTTCCAGAGATGCTTAGGGCCGCAGACAGCCCTGGTGATTGAGTGGAGAGAGGGCTAAAGTAAACAGGCAGCACTGGTTGCCACCTCAACTGCGGGTCCGGGCTGCTACAGTGTTGGGATTGTGGACCACATTCCTTCTCTCCGCCGCTCCCATCGTGACACAGGCATTCTTGTGAAGCGAGCCCCCCGCTGCACCCCTCCCCACGTTGAGTAAACAGCCCTTCTAAGGTCCCTACTTCAAACGTGCTGGACTTCCCCTCGGTAGCGCACCTTAAGAACACCAGTGTGCCTCAGTCAATGTCAACCCCAAAAAGCCATTCCCGAGGGAGCAGCTAGCCACTCAGAGTCTAAGCAACACGTGGCATTGGGGCAACTGAAGGCCTGCCAGTGTCTCCAGCAGCCTGCGCCCGCCAATGCCAGCCACACGCTAAAAACGGCACAGAGGTGGGCGACAGGTAAAATGTGAGAGAGGAATGGAAATGTACAGTATCCCCCGTGGTGACGGCATCAGAAGCCATGCAGCATTATTCACAATCACACAGAGCAGGAGTCATACAGAGCGCTTTATCTGGAAGTACAAATCTCACACATTTGACAAACAGTGGTGCTGATCCACAGACTGTGCATGTTTGTGGAGTGGATTTGGAGGAAAATATCTGCTTGTGAATGTAGACAAGATGCTTTTTCGAAGTAGGGGTACTTGTAATAGGGGGTAGCAGAAATAAAAGGGACATTTGTCAGCTCCCCAATCTGATCCTGAAAGCTGGACAACTGATTGACTGTGGGGCGGGGGGCAGGACACTGAACAAACTGCTCTACATCATGGACAACTCTGCTCATACCTCACTGGAGCCTTGGGAAGCGTTCTCCTTCAGTACTTGAGTGAATTCCTTCTACACTCATTGTACATTCTGCTCAGCATATTTTTAGTTCATCCCAAATGATTTTACGTATGCTCAACTTCAAGATTCAAGCTCAAGTTTGTATTGTGAAGAAATAGCTTTATTCTGTTTACAAATCTCTACATTTTTATTCATATTATTTCACACACGACAAAGCAATCAAAGGAAACAAAGAAAACAATAGAACTAGCCAGTATGCCACTAGGTGTGAAAAACACCCATCAATTAGTGTATGAATATGTTAATTATGACTCAGGCACAGTGCACACTTAGTGTAACTCAATAGACCTGGTCTACAGACAGACACTGTAAACAAAAGCTGTTTGCAGTTTCAGTGTCATTATCCCCTCCCTTCAGATATAGGGCAGTGTCCAGCAGTAACTGACCAGAACTGGACGAGTAGCAAAACGTTTTCACTCCTATAACTTTTTGTCCAGTTGACAGATTTAACTTTGGCAGTTCTCTTTAGTAAAAGTGAATAATGTGTCCAAATATTTTGCAACATGGCATTGATATTGAGACAATAAATGTACTGTAAACACAGTTGTTTTGCATTCTAGCCAATGTTTAAAATATAACAAAGTAAATGTGCCAGGTACTTTCTCTTTACCACATAATGTGTTTTAGTTAATGCTATAAGTTTGGCAGGATCTCAAGACTCTTTCACTTTGGCTTTTTGGCAGCTTAACCTGCTCCAGGTTTTGTGTATAGTAATTTAAAATCACATAAAAACAACAGAGACTCTTGGTCTTCTTCTATCATGATGATTTACAGGCATCCGTTATGAAGTGATTTACCATTATAAATGCAGGCTTCATCTAGGAGTGTTACAGGTAAAAGGAGGAAAGAACAAAGGGAAGCACGACTAGTTTGATCTGTAAAAACATTTACAGCTTCACATTTCTACTAAAAGGTGCAATAGAGAGAGTCTGGTGTTACTGGATTCTTGAAATCAATGAAAATAATAAAAAACTACTGCCACAAAACTGAAATATTCCAAACCAAATAATGTAAAGCTGCACTATGGAACTTTTTAGGTGGAGGTTCTGGAGATTTAAGGCCGATAGTGATACAATAAAAATTGCAAATATTGACCAACCGGTTTATCACGTCTAGTTGAATAAATACGAGATGCCATACAGTGGAACATTACAGGAAAAATAATACGGTGCACCTTTAACAGACACGTGTCTCTCATCGAGGCACTAAAACACCCCATAATTACACTTTCACAGTGAGCAGTATTCCTTTTATCTTCTGCCTTAAAGAGTGTAAGCCATGACAATAGCAAACAGATTTTAATTAGTGGCAGAATGCAAATAAATACTAAGCTAAGGTAATTTAGAGGTAACAGAGCCTACGCTAACACACTGCTCTGATGTTCTGTGTATTCTCTATGGACCACCTGGTTCTCTTAAATACTATGAGCAGCCTGGCAGCCAGGGAGTATCAGAACTAACATAATCACATCTGCTCCTCCCTCTGGAGTCCTTATCAACAATAGCTACTAATTTATGAACACTTATGAAACAGTTGAATACAAAATAAACACTTGCTAGTTTATCTAAAACTTAAAGAAATGTTATTGCTTTTCCTGGAATGTTCCACAGCATGGCATTTGGCCAATGCATTTTGCATTTAAATTACATTTTTATTGTTCTAAATACATTGAAAATCATTCCTAACTGTCAGAGCCACCTGCTCAGATCCTTGGAGATAGATACATTTGCAACATGGTGGAACATTCCAGGCAAAGCTATAACATCTTTATAGAGACAAGCAGATGGAGAACCCCACTAGAAGAGGTACACGGTGCACCTTTAAATATACTAGCTAAGCAGATCAGCTTATTTGTATTTCTAGTGACTGGTGTCAACAACTATATATTTTGGATATTTCATACTGCCCCTTTATTACTTATGTGTGAAAAGTAAACATCATTTTAAGGTTGTTTTCACACTGCCACTAGTTATGTTGATGTAAAAGAGCATTCGCTCTGAGAACAGTGCGGTCTGACAGTCGCACTCTGGTAAATGGCTGGTCCGAGAGCGCTTGAAACAGGAGGTCTCACAGCGGCTCCAATCTGGAGCGGAGAGAGTGGGGTGTGAACACCGCCGACCTTGGGCCGACTTACGCAATCCACCCTGACACTAAAAGTGCTTGGAATTGAGCAAAAAAAGAGCTCGGATCACATATATTTCTATGAATAGGCGCAGCAGAAACACGTTTGTCTGATGAGGCAATTTTGATTAACTTAATATCAGGGAGACTCCTCCTGCCTCTGTCTGCGCAGGTGAGTCTGGGTCTGTCTGTGCATCGTTACACAGCTACACGCTTTTCTCCTCCTCCACTACACCTCCTCCACCTACAGTCGTCACATAGAAATAAGTTTAGCGATCAGCTGATGGAGTCTCACGTGGCTCATGGTGTTTGGGGTGAATGATGCTCAGTGTACGTGAACAAGGCCGACCCAAAAGTAAAGTAAACAGAACTAAATCTAGTGTGCACTGGGGTCGCTCTACACACTAATGTGTGAAAACAACCTGAGTCACACATCACATCGCTGATGTTTTCATGTGTAGCACAGCAGGTGTATGGCTGTAGCAACCTAAAAGTTAATTAACCCTAATCTATTCAAATACAGATATTGAGTTTATGAGTGTGTTTTCACTGCTGTTCATGGTATAACTGCACTGTTAACTTAACACTCAGACAGCACTGCGTGGTGCTGCGTGGAAGGTGGAGGTTCCAGAGTACAGCACATGTCATACTTCTTTTACAGTGCAACTATTTTTTTTTTTTTCTCTCTTTTTGGTAAACAAATTAAGTCCAATGGCTCACACAGTTGTGCATTATTCATTCACTCCATCCTCGGTGAAGCCACGGTTGCCTTAAGGTTATAGACTTTTCGAAGGCTGCCAGAGTCTGCACCACCCACACACCACAGTCATACTTAGGGTGAAGTGTCTTGCCTAAGGACTCAATTACAGTTTGCACTATAGCCACTGCTGCTCCACTGCACCACCTGATATTCCCACTAACCAACACCAACCAGGCCCAACCTTAACCCACCAAGATCAAACGAGCGCGGACAGTGACAAGGACGCCACATGAGGTTTACGGACGAGACATATGCAAACGCAGTGTGACGTCAGTGTGATTCAAAATGACAAACGAATGTATGAGTCATGGACCCCACATACATTTATCCCACTTTATATGTTTTTTTTTTTGTTTCTGTTTCTAGGTTTTGAGCTGTGAGGCAGAATCCAGAAGCTCATGAATGTTTGTGAGCTGTGAGCTTTTGCCTCAAACAACGATGTGCCTTGTTACAGTCGGTCAACTACAACATGCAGCGCTCTGGTACAAACTTAGAGCTCATTCATGATAGGGGGAGAGCGGCCTTTTGGGGCTGAAGAAACACACACTGTATTTCCTTTCAGGCAGTTCAATATGTTTCGGTGACCAGCATCCGTTTGACTTCTTTCTCCCTCCCTCCTCCCTCGCTCCCTCCTTCTCTCGTGGTATTTTTTGCTTCCAAGAACAAATATGCCAATGTCATCCTCCGAAAGGTCAAGTGGCAAATTGCTTCTCACCAGGTCCAGCCCAAACACAGAACACAATCAAATCTGGAGAGTTTAACCAAAAAAGAAACGTTTATCTGAGAAAAGCAGCATTAAATAAATCAATAAACATAAAAGTAAATAAACCTGAAAGATCATGCTGCACAGGTGATGTTTATCTTTCAAAAACATCACCTGTACGTGTCTCTCCAGGTAAAAGTAAACGTCACTGTATTATTGCCCCCACGCTTTGCACCCTTGGACATGAAGACATCCCTTTTTTTGTCTTATTCTTACAGAACACCACAAATCACACCACAACATATAACACAAACTGGCACTTATTTAATCTTGTTTTGATTAATCATTACTTTGAAAACATCTCCTGGCATCTCTTTACCACACATCCTGAGCCAGGTATGTGAATCTGTACTAATTAAATACTTATTTTTCTGACAACCTTGATGATGTATTGATAATTTTAACGGTGTTTAAATGATTTATGCTTCCATTTTTGTTTTGGTTCTCAAGGCAGTTATCCAAATTAGAATGAGACACACACATCGATTTGCCAAATACTTTGAAAAGCAGTTGGAAATAAACCTAAAGCGCTCTTTAACTACCGGTATGAAGTCATAGCGTAAATCCCAGCCCGCAGTCATGAATTATCTATATGGCGCTTTCAATACGTCTTATTAAATCCTCAGTTATACCGGAACTAAGTCGGAAACTGTTGGTGTCCTCATGTGTACTTTATGGAGCCCAGTGGAGCAGGAATACGCGGATTGACAAGAAATTATTAATAAATCGATACTGACTGAGGTATTGCAAGGTAGTTTCATATTGATACTTTAAATTTCTCAGATACTTGCTGTTTTTTAATCAAACTCTTATTCATTATTGATTAATTCAAGCTATGTTAGTTATTTTTAATGTTACAGTGAATACTTGCTTGCAGAATAAGCATGTGTTACACTTTAACTAGCCTGACTGACGATAGAAAACGTCTGTGCTGGAAAGATCCTCACAGCCACAATCACACACAATCATCTATGATTATCACATGCCTACGGCCTTATCAATATGTAATTGCCTTTTTTATTATGCATCAGACAAAGGGAAAGGAAAATAGGGAGAAATATGGGGAAAGAGACCCATTATTATTATTATGGCACGCTGACCACCCTTTGAACCAGGCATAAAAATAGCATAATTCCATAAATGTGTTTTTTGATGAGGGAGCTGTGATTTTAACTCAACTTTGCATTACACATTTTTTTTTTTACACAATGCTCATTTCTAAATATGGGTGAGTGTTGGTATTCACAAATCATCCACCATAACTTCAGCAGCAAAGAAACAAACAGAAAGAAGTTTGTGTTCACATGTGTAAATTACATTCAAAAGTCAAAATAACAAAGTAAAGTAAATCAAGATGAAAAATATAATGATGAATGGATTTAATAACACATCAGATTGGGAACAGTTTGTATTTGACCAAGCAACAAAAATGAGAGGCATTTGTCTAGACATTTAAGGGCAGACTACATGGAATATTATGACAACATTATGATCCACAAAGATGATTTACAGAAGAGAGCACGAGAGTTTCCCTGTTGTCAAATACTAGTCAAGGTCTTTTCCATTCTTCCATTGGCTTGGAATGGGCCGTCTAATTACAGCCAGGTTTCAGATGATGCCTGTTTATTTAATGCAATGTGGAAAAAATGTGTGCGGCTGTTCGGAGCAAATGGACGAGGGCAGGTGCTCACTACAGATGATACATGGACACGACTGAGCAGAAGGATGCTGGGCTGTGAACTGTTCGCACTTTCCTCAAATTACTCTTGTCTGAACAATACAGTCTTGGTGGGCTCCCTTTTCCTTTATCTCTAAAAATGTTACATTAATAGAAAAGTATTTTAAAGCTGCGTAAGGCTGTGAAAAATGGTCAAGTTTTGTTTTAACGTTATAGTGGAAAAGTACGTCAAAACGAGTGGTGCTTTGACCGTTTCACAAAGGCCGAGTAATGAATAAACCTCTGCTCCTTATAATTGCATTGGGATGCATTACAGTGCAGAAGATAAGGTCAAGATGTCCAGTGAGATTTAGAGAAGCAGATTCACAGTGGTTTGTACTTCTGCCACTGCAGCCATCACTTTACCTCGATGTAAAAGAGGAAAAGTCTAGACGCTGGTTTACTTGAGCTGTGAATGGCTCCAGTGAAAAGTGAATCTGAGCTAAGTTCTGCACCAGGTTGTCAGGACAACTGCATTGTTTGATAAAAATAAAATCCAGACCATACAGAGCTGAATTCAAACTATGGTTGATATCAAAGTAAAACCATGGCACAGTTGGTTCTGTCTTCATCTAAGATAAATTTATTGTCATTTTTGCATGGTATTTAATAGAGACACACTGATAACACTATTTAAAAAAAACGAGTACAAGTACTTTCAATTGAGTATTTGCTGGTATCAAGTACCAACATCAAGTACCGATATCGAGGACCGATATCGTAATAATAGTTATAGTTACTTATGTCAGAAGAGTCAAAGTGGCACAATGGCACGAAAGAACAATTATTAAAAAAAATATTGTCACTGACTGACATTTCAATCAACTGTTTTATAACATTTGAACAGTGAACTTTAAAAGGTATTGAGACATTTTTCAAATAAGAAAAAAAAAATACATCATCAAGAATTATTGTCAGTGTCACTGACATTTCAATTAACTCTGCAAGACAAAAAATCCTGCCTCATAATTTATATAAATAAATGTCACATAAAATGCTTCCTAAAACTGTATTAATAACATCAAACAGTGGCAGAGCAACTGAGGTAGCAGACCTATTAAAATAGTATTGAAGTGTCAATGTCTAATAGGAAAATGTGAGAGGTAAGTTTTTGTTCATGAAAAGCAGCATCTCTGCAGTATCACCCATTACTTTATTTTGTTTTTCATTAACAGTGTTTGACACTGAGGTAAAAAGCCTGTCACTTTTCACACTGCTGCATGAGGCAGATATTTCTGGGACATTTTAGCCAAAGTAGGAAAAGGCACTTTATTAACCCTTCAGTACTGACATGGGTTTCATCTCTACCAATTGTGGGCTCCACTAAGCAGGACTCAACAGCACAGGTGCATGGCCTACAGGCTCCTACTTATTACAATCTCATTAAACACAGTGTCCAGACTCCTACAACCCTGTGCCTTGTGTAACTTTGTGGGAGGTGGCTGTCCCTCATCCTTCTCCTCTGCCTTTTCTCTGGATACTCCAACTTCAGCCTCACCATTTCCTTGTTCTGTACAGCAGCACTCACATCAGAGAAAAATAGTCTTTATATCTAAAAAAGAAAGAATACCATACATAAAATATAATAGTAATGAGATTAATAATGCAATTATTATGTATTATTATTTAATTAATAATGCTGTATTTGTTTTTCTTATTGTATTTCGTAGATGTAAATATGTGTTATGTAGTGATTAGGCTGATCAACAGACCCACACATTACCTCAGATCTAGGAGAGCTGTGATGCTGAAGAGGGAGTTTATCTCTGCATCATGAAAGAGCTTCTTGACAGCTGCAGCCAAGGTTCTCTTCATTGTTTTGATCCCACTATTCTCTTCCGTCTCTCTGTTCCGTAGTCTTAGGAGCACGGTCACAGCAGGAACAACATCTGATGCCATTGCATCATAAAAAGTTACTTTTCTGGTTAGTTCCTCAAAGGGAGCAAGTACAATTACATTCTTCTGCACCAGCATCCACTGATTCACTGTGAGATTGTCGGGAAGTTCATCCTCATCACTGTATATGTCCAGAACCCTCTTCTGCTCGATAAGAGACTGGATCAAGTAGAATGTGCTATTCCAGTGCGTTTGGACCTCTTTTTGTTTTCTCTTTAGTAGCTGGTTCAGTTGCATTTGAATATCCTCCAGGTGAGAGTAGGACAATGCCCAATGTTTAAAATGTCCCACTATTCATTGCCCAACCGTGATAGTGTCAGCTACGCTCCTCTGAGCCAGAAGACCCTCGTTCACAACTAGTTGCAACGTGTGTGCACCACAGGACAGGCTGGAGAATCCACCATCATTCATGACTTTGATCATGTTCTTGACATTGTCATGTAACAACACATGTACAGGACTGTTTGGGATCCTCCACTTCTGTAACGCATCATTGAAGACATCGGTGACTGGCTCTGCTGTGTGCAAGCCCCATGATGGTTTTGTATGAACTGCTCTTTGCAGTGTAAAAACATCATCTACCCACTGCACGGTTAAGCTAATGAGGGACATCTGTCGTGGAACTTAAGGCAGAAACTCCTCACAGTAAAGAGAGAATGTTTTCTTCACGTTGTCGTGCAGCTTGGGAAAAACAGTCTCTGTAATGTAGCGGCGACTGAGAATTTCATATCGTGGCTCCAGCAGCCCTAAGAGTCGCCTAAATCCCACATTTTAAACACATGAAAGTGGCTGGTCATCAAGAGCAATATACTCTGCAATCAGACGTGATACTCTGAATACATACGAGCGGTCCTTAGACAGTTTCTCCTGCTTCTCCAGTACCTGAGCATCTGTGGGTTGTTTTTGGCTCCCGCTTTTGAAAAAACACCTTGTATTCGGCATTGTGCTGGATGAACAAATGTTTAATCAAATTGCTAGTGTTGAATTTTGTTGCAGTAGATCCTCCTCTTAACAGCTTTGCTTTGCATATATTGCAGTCTACTTTGCTTTTGTCGCTTTCTGCCACACGGCAGAGACGTCCCATCACCATGGAGAGCTGCTGTTCATAAATGTCTTCTGTTGTGACACTGCCATAAAATGACTAGAAAGTGGTATCGGTCGTAGGTATCGGCTCTTCTCTGATGAGTATGAGTACAAGCCTGTAGTATCAAGCTGATACCAGTATTAGTGTCAGTGTATGCCCAATATTTACTAAAAATAGACCAACTGAAACAAAAGGAGTTTCTCAGCAGCAAGTGCAAAACAGAAAATGTAATACATATGTTGCAAAAAACAAAACAACAGAAAACTAAAACCAATGTAGAGCTCCCCCTTACACAGAAGCTACATCACATCAGGCAGTGCACACATACAAAACACGTGGACCTCCATCAGCCGCACACTTGACACCACAGGGGGTGTATGAGTTATCGAGCCTTATACTTTGTTACATGCAAGGATCACTAATGCTCTTGTGTCTCACCACAGGAAGTTGGATTTGTGTAAACATTTAGTTTAATCGATAAAAACTTTCTTTCAATGAGACTACCACAAAGGGAACAAGGCTCTAACTTTAAACCTATAAGAAATAATTTGTCTTGTCCTTGCTTGAATAACACACATATAGTTCAATTCAACCAAGAGATTATGACATCAACTAAAATAAATTAAAATAAACTAAAAGTAAATTCTGATATAGGAAATGTGTTTTCAACAGCTTAATCTGTCTAATCTATTACTGCTCTGGGGCAGGCTATCGTTGAAGATTACAATTTAAAAAAAGTGACTGTATAAAGCTCCCTTCACTTGTTTTACAGCCAACTGCACCGGAGTCAATATTTTGTGCCCAGGCAATTTGGAGCAGTGTAGTTGTGGTATAGACAGCAGATTGCCTACAGTCCAGTAATAAATGCCAGTTGCATGGGGTTATGCAAGGTTTTGATCCAAATGAAATAAACCAGGGCAAAGTCACATACAGCAATATAGGAAAGTTCTATTCTATAAGTACAGGCCGTCCTCAAATGACCTCATGCCACTGAACTCTCCGTTTTTGCCTGCCAATAACCAAATACACATACATGTAATGTTTGGGCCAAATGTTAAAGGTGCAATAATTTAAAAGAATCTAAAGAGCTCTCTAGACAAGCATATGGTGTTATGCTGCGGCCTGAAACGAGCTGAAATATCCACCTTTTCTTGCAATGATAAACAAACTAACAATCTGTTGTCATGCAGATAAATTGCCCCCATTTGTTCAGCTTTGAAACTAGATCTAAAATGTACTTCACATTGAACCCGTGTGTTAACGCAGTAGAAAAAAACCCTCACGTTCAAGCTCACTCGCAGTTTCAGAGACATCAGCCCTCACTTGGCTCTATAGAACCGTATACACTCTCCTATTGTGTGGTGAAAATGAAAGTCAAGGCCGTGGCAAATTGAGGTTGCACATCTCCTGAGCTTTGAGAGCGAGATGTGAAGGGGGTCCCATTTCCTCCAGATCATACAGAACCATCTGTCAGAAAGAGGCTTGTGTCAGGAGGTGTGTATCTGTCATCGTCCTCACAGCTTGGGGGCCTCTGGGAGCCATAGTCCAACATGTTCCATCACAGAACAGCCAGCTATCTAATAACCGTGTTTGGCTGTTTCAATTATAGATGTAAATACAATTCTATTTCTATATGGGGCTGCATGATTTTGAAAAGAAAAAAAACGACAGGTCATTGCTTTTTTTTGCAATATGTGTTTAAAAATGACTATTCTTAACGTTTGAGAGAAGATAATGCACGTAAAACTAGTGCAAGAATCCCGTGCAATTCAGAACAAGTTTGTAGAGCTCTAAAAACTAAAGGGTTAGCAGATGGCTAAGACTCTTTTAACCATCTGGCACGATCATCCCAATGAAATCAGGACAAAACCAGGGCCGCAGGTGTGTCCTTAAATGAGCTCAAACAAGACTGGAGCGGATGTGCGTAGCCAACAGGTGTATAGGATTTATATCGCTTTGCCTCATCAGCTGCAATCGTTTTATTTTAAAATGTAACCACCAAAAAATAGGTCAAAGTCGAAAAACTTTACATCCGCGAATTATTGGCTCAAGACAACATAGACTAAATTTGGATATGCTCAAAAAAGACACACAAATCTGTAGCATTTGGCGCACAGCAGATGATTTGCAGAATTGAAGGAAAAGTGCAATATCTTAAACGGTGTACTCATTTCTTTCTCCAAACTATGCTTAATTGGGACTCAAAATTAACAGAAATAACCACGTGTGCGATAAGAGCAACAAGACAGACCATATTAATTAACCGATCTAAAGCCACACACGTAATGCACTTAATTTATGGCTTTACGTTGCATTATTCATTGCTTCATTAATATTTATTCACTCACTGCATTCACAAACACACACAGACTTGGAGACGGTACGCCACCTTTGTAAAGTTAAATTATTATCACAAACGCAACCAAAAAGAAGCATCTGGTACCTGAAAAAATAAAATCTATGTCTTTAGGTGACAAATACTTGGCATGAGCAGCACAGTAAACATGACAATTCATCAACAGTTGTTCTTTTTCCAATTCCAGGCACGTTTTCCATTTGTTTGTATCAGAGGTGTTTGGGCTTCAGAGCAGGTTTTTTTCTTCCCTCAGAGAAAAGCAGCACTCCCTTTTGTTTGCATGAGCCTTTGAACCCTGAGAGAGGATCGCTCACCTGCACAGACGAGACCCAGCAGCAGAGCTAATTCCGACACAGCCCACGAGAGATTTCTTCTACCTTTCTATTGTTCAAAATTAATTACGTATGTCCTCAAACACAGGAAATGACAACCTGTACTATTTGTTTTGTGCATGCTAAAAACAGACTTGAAGATCTGTGATAACCAGGCCGGAGTAATGTGATTTACTAAATAACAGTCACATTAACAAGATAATAAAGTACATTCAGCTTGTACCACAACATTAATAACGTTAAACAGTACAATGGAACTAGCATTGTTTTCTGAGATACAATAGTTCTTATCCTTAACACATTTCAGCGTGGCAGTGTAGGTAATTACATCTCAAAGTAAACAACACTCCAGTCAATCAAATGTCAAAGTGAAGCCAAGGTCAGAAATGTGACAGATGTAAACAGAAAGCTCACTCCTCCAACACTTTCTGAATGACTTGGTCACCGTGTTTGCTGAGCCCCTAAATGTCAACAATAACAGGGCTGCATCTGGAGATACTTGTGAATTCAAGGTGGATTTGGAGCTGGAGGAGCAGCAGAGGAGCCAGCCCCAAACTGGGTAACAGTGAGCCAGTGAGCTTCACTCGATAATAACAGCTTTTTTTCTGTCTATGTAAAACACAATGGGTAAAAGAAAAGGAATCCAGGAGAGGGCTCAGAGTTCAGGCACTTCGGTCAAGTTTGATTTGGCCCTACAGTCTTTATTTTGAAAGCACATACAAGCCCCCAGATAAAGTCATGCACCACCTGTATTTTCCAATTAGGTTGAACTATAATTTAAAGACACAGGCCGCTACGACTGAAATGTTCAGTATATCCAACAGAAAATAGGTGTTATAGTCAAAGGGGGTAATCTGATTCATTGAGGTTATGCAAAGACAGGGTAAACATCCACAGTAATGACGCAAACGAAGCAAGGTTATCCATCTCAGAACGCTTCTCCTACTCAAGCCTTTGCTGCATGTGGCAGGGCGTGTGGATTTATGTGTGATCGGCCTGTTAGGAGCTTGAGGGTGAATGTGTCCTCGCTCGGAGTGAGTCAAAAATCCATCTTGACTAGCAATGGACTATTGTATTACGTGTGCCCAGCACATGGTCACTCAGAAGCCTAAAGTGGGCTAGTCTGTATGCATGTTGTGTTTGTTGCACTCAAACTCAATTTTGTGTGAAGCTCAGAAGCATATTGTAGGTGGAAAGTAATATACTTCAGAGTTTATTTAGTCACTCTGCCTTACGAATATTAGCCATATAACTTGATTTGAGATCAATCAGATTTTGTACTGGCCTGATTAGTGAGTTCTTTTGACTCTCTCTGTTGCACCATGTTGTTGACCCAGTGGAGCTGCACAAAGAAACAGAGCTGTGGCTGATTATTAGCATGTTTTCATGTATAATCCACTGGCTTGTGTTTGCTTTCTTTGGCATATTCTACCATGGGCATTAGTTCCAGAGAAAAACAGGAACCAATCGATGGAATTTGAATTCCCATTGTGTCAGCAGAGGTTTAGTTTCTTCAGGATCAATTATTCAAACTATGGGATTTTTAAGAAAGTTGGAAGATTATTTCTTCTGAATTGGATTTTATAAACAAAGATAATCTCCAGGTTGAATCAAGGCACAGTTCCCACACTTGGCCATTCTCTTCACTGAGAACATCTATGCGGCCTCCTGTCATACAATATACGTTACAAAATATGGAGTGATTCATATGGCAGCGTGTGAGTGGGGGTGTCTTCGTAAACAAGCAATGATGCCATTCCGGGGGATTTTGAAACATCAAAAATCCCTCAGTGATTTTTGCCGTTTTCTCTCTTTTCTTGTCCAAGACTGAGTCTTATCTGGAGACACTGAATATGAACAAATCTGTGGCAAAGAAATACAGGATCTTGTCATCTTGGCACTGAATGAAACTATGTGTACTTTGATGTTCCCCAATGCCACGCTGCAGAAGGTGTAAAGGACTTGCAACAGTCCTACAGTGGAACTTAGCACAGCCAAGTGACCTTTAGTTTAATAAAAGCTGGTTCTTATTACAAGCATATGTTATATCAGACTCTATATCCTCTGAGCCAGTACTTCTTTCTCATAAGTACCAGAACTAAATGTAAGATTTTCTTCAGGGACTGGTGGAAGGGGGCGAGGCTGCTAACAATGCCAAATGCATAAACGTCAAATCCAATTTCTGTTTTAAATGTCCTATTACTCTCATGCTTGCTATTTATAAGGTTGATTTGCATATTTTTCAGAGTAAAAGCAAATAGATACAGATATATATAATTTTCCTCTGGGGAGTGTTACTAGATGGGCCCCAGCTCGGTGGCTGGGGGCCTCTGCTCTGAGCCACACAGCCATATGTCGCTGAATGTACGTAATCTTAAATGTACATGCTAATACTCTGGGGCTCTACAGATCAAATATCATTGTCTTTGGAGTAGTAGTTAATCTTTTTAATTTGAAGCAGTCAAATTTTAACATATTTTTTTAACTTATAGTATTTTTGATATGCCAAATACACTACTTCTTCCTCCTCAGTATTAATCAGCACAGGAGACAGTGCATGCCTCTCGTGGAGGCCCCTGGATCTCTCTCTAAGAAGCCTATTCAGATGTTGACCTATTTAGCACATCTGAGAGACCAAACATGCACGCTCTTTCTCTTCCTACACAAACCACTTTTTCGTTACTCTGAAAAACACTATATCAAGGCTGAAACCTGACTGAGGCACATCTCTACCACACTGACAACAGTTAGACAAAGTTCAGAAGACACAGGACACAGCCTTTAGTCAAAAGTATGTCATAACATTTATCCGAGTGTCCACGAGGCGTTCAGAATGTCAGTGTACTTGCAACCAGAACGCCACTCACGGGACACATCCTTGAAGGCATCACAGCAGCGGTCAACTGGAAAAGAAGCAATCTTTGTACTTCTCTCACCACACAGCACTGGCCAGTGCAGAACACAATCTGTCCTTTGATATGACAGAACAGAACGACTCTAATCACAAGCAAATCAAAGCAGAGGTCAAGGGATCAGCCTGAAAGGTAATAGTTTTCCACTTGATACAGCAAGAACACATCTCCAGAAAATACGTTTCATTTTCCGTGTTGATTCTCCATGTTCTTATTATGCGACTGTTGGTTCTTATTAGACGATTCTCACACAATCCTCTCGCACTTTTAGACTTTCAATTTTAGATTTGACAGGTAATATTTGAGGCACCTGCGTCAGGACCAGGCCGATTCAATGACGTCAGTGATCGGTGCGAATCACTGAGGCTTTATATTGTTGTTTTGCTTTTGTAATTAGTCAAACATTTCATTGTCAAAGAAACCGATGAAGCAGAAAATAACTGGTCTTTGACAGCTCTGTCAATTCTGGGCTGTTGACTTTTAGTGGCAAATATTAATGAAAGAAGCTATCTCTAATTATTCTACTCCCCTGGAGGTTGTAAAACCACTGGTACTTTGACATTTGTCACTCCTGTTCAATTATCTTTTTGGTAAACATTTAATTTACTCATTCATTTTTGAACACATTTTGGAAGTGAGGAACTGTTGGATCAATATGTGATAGCAGCTTCCCATCTCTTGAACCAACTGGACCGTAATTCCCACATGCAGTTTTAATACATATGTTTATATGTTTTGCTCCATCATCACCTCTTGAGCCAAGTCAACATGTTGACTTTATTCATACAAAACACGAATAATCATACTAGAATAATGATGTTTATACACAGTTGTCAACATGCTCTGCTTCTTGACAGTGGACAATGAACTATTATATAAGTAGCATTTGTTCACAGTAATAACAAAACGCCCTTTTCCATGGAGTTTGTGCACAGCAGTGTCTACACATCAGACTGACCCCAACTGCCAAAGCTTTGGGGGGTCTGAAGCAGCACTCATGCACTACCTCTCCCTAATGGGGTCTATAGTGCCAAAAGTGACATCTAGCTTGAATAACTGAGTGGAAAAAAAACAACAGACTTAAAAGACAAAAGAGCACCGTAGCTTTTGTTTTGTCAGTGGTACCTGTTTGCTTACGGTCTGCAGAGGCTTCATTGTCCTGGAGAACGGCTGACCTCCGATAAACCACATGGACTCTTCCCTGATCTTCCAGCTCCTGAGTCCCCCTCTCCAACGGCTCTATGAAGTACTCATCGGAGTCTGTGCGGATCATCCCAGCCTGAAACACAAGAGCAAAGTATCAGAAACATCCACAGACAGCTGAGGAAACTGATGCATGATTTAAACTCAACGCTTTATCGTGGTACTGAACAACTGTAGTTCAGAAGGTTTCTGACTCAAAAAACCAAAGGAAATATCAAATTTGGAGGTGAATATTGCCGAGTGGCCTTGTGGTTAGGTCACAGCACACATGCAGAGTAAGATGCCTGAGTTTGAGTCTCTTTCTTCTCATAATCCTGTTTCATCCACACTGCAAACAGATCCCAAAATCTGCACGTATACAGTCTGATTCTAGTTATTATACATAAGAAGCTCTTTGTAAATATTCATTCAACGGTCTCATGTTAGTGAAAGGAACTGTCTATACAACCTCAGGCTAATTAAATTCATGGCATCATATGATTTCTACACAAGGATGAGGTCAAAATACACATGTAGCTTCATTAGCATTTCCTTTGTTATGAAGCTACATTCCATTTAGTCATTACTATGCAAGTCAGACAACCTTATTTCCTTATTAAAACACATTTGATTTCTTTGATTTCCTTTACTTTGTCCCCATATTATATCATTTTTCATTGTCACTGAGGAAAAAAATTGATAATATTGTAACAAAACATCACATTTCCACCAAAACTCTTGCCCATTTTGCCCATTACAAGCCTATTTCCCGACAAACCACAAGAGGTAATGGCCATATCTTCACAATGTTAACAATACACTGAAACTAAATTGCTTTCTGAAGGCTACCTGCAACTCACAGATTTTGTGCAATCACTGGATAGCCATGTCTACCTCAGACCGGATAAAAGACCAGGTAACACAATAAGTCACTAACTGTGGATTTCATCTCCGGCAAATGATGGAGCATGGCCTGGTGGCATGTGCAAAGGCAAAAATAACAATATGGTGTATCAAGCACCACGATATTGGAACATGTACTGAAGCTAACCTCTCACTTTAACCCAGCGCCTTTTCTATACCGACGATCCTTGACATATGAATGTAAACGGAGATATATGTAATTATACGTGCTCTTATCCATGTAATGATGCATTCTCAACGTGTGTCACGCTATTCCAGGAAATGGCTAAAGCGACATCAGTAATTTTATTTCCAATTATGTTTATTCATTGGAGAGGCTCGTGTGGCATTCAGGCAAGCATAAAGAGCTGCTTCTTAGCTGATGCACTGAAGCACGCTCTAAACAGGCTTTAACTTGAAATGTGCACACATGTTTTTGGCATAATGATAAAGACATCTGAGGTGCAAAAATGCTATTTTGTATTTGAAGCATGGTATGAAATCTGTCTAAAGGCATGAGTCTGAAGACTGTTTACGAAAAGGTGCTGGATGAAAAGACCTCAGCGATGAATTAATACTGACTAGACACCGTTCTTTTTCACATAAGAAGAGCTTTTACAGCTCAGTGTGCAAATACAGACACTACTTCGGATCTTAAATAAACAGCAAATTTGAATGCATTTACAGACATACTACATAAATGCATTCATAAAAATACCAGTTGACCCATGTATTTGTATTTTGTACAATAAAGCAAAGTGAGCATGAATCCCAAATGAAGCATCAGTGTGAGTGGACAGAGAGACATGCCCTGTGCTTTAATATATGTGCATGTGTGATATGAGTGCACACAGTGTAGATAATCAAAAGGTCATGTGAGTCATGTGGGTGTGTTATATAGTATATGTGAACATTCAAAAGGACATGCGGGTGACAGCTGGTGCCAGTCTTACAGCCTGAGATTCAGCGTGTGAAGAATATGAAATGAGTATTCTGATCTTTGACATGTTTTGCATTTTATAGACAGATGATTGTCTGACACCAATCAGGAGTGGCCTCACATAATTACACACTATCTTACAACAGCATATGTGAGAAGTATTAGGCATCAAGCTACTGTATTAGAGGAGGAGGAAAAGTCAAGAATAAGTATGTGATAGAGACTAGGTCGGCCAATTATTATAATTGTCGGCAGTGGTCAGTATCAAAAGTTATTGCAGTTCTGTAGCATAAAACACTACCTGTACCTGTATGGAGTAATATGTTGGCCAGTACTCAGAGCGGATGTTCATTACGCACAAAACCTATTAAAACATCGTAATATTATGCATGATATGGGCGCTATGGCTGTTGCACTTGTTGTCTGGCTTATTTTTAATATCCTTAAAAATGGTTGTCAAACTTGGATTTGCTCTTCAGCTTATTCCGTGCAAATGTATTTATCTAGCTCCTGCAGGCCCAGCTTAGACACTTAAACAGTAAACACTATGCTTATGCACACAATGTCACGTTGTCTTGCCATTTCCAATGCCAACGTCAATGCCTCCTCTGCACAACTATTCAGCACCAAGGTCGATGGATTATCCGGCCTGGAGTGAGTCTGCCGTCACACCCCAAATCACAACATTGCACTTTTTGGTCTGTTTTTTTGTCTATCAATGTAAGCTCCGATGCAGCTCTCACCTTATGATTATGAGGCAGAAATCATGTCTAAGGCAAGTTTGCTGTTTGTTTCAATGTGGCAAAAAAGGTTTGTATCAAAAAAGTCATCACACCCAATTATTCCACTTGATTTGAGCCAATTATTGAATCTGCATAATAGTCAAAGTGATACTTATCATGCACGTGTTGTGGTAGCAGCTCATTAGTCTCTGCTCAAACATGTCAGAAAGTATGCTGTATTAATTATAGCTGTTTCAAAGTCCTTAATTTTAAGTAATTACAGGTTCACACAACAGATGACATTTAAACGCAGACAAGTCATCCTAAGTAAACATGTCCAATATTCACTGATACGAAAGAGCAATCAAAAAGTTATTAAATACTGAAGGTCCAGCCATGAAAACACAAATACATAACATCATTTTCATTTACTCTGTGAAATAACGACACTACTCTTAATAATCAAACCGTACTGCTGAGAGAATGAGGACAGGTGCGAATTGTGTCAAAACTGCATCCTGTTTAAATGTTAGAAGTCACTGAGCTTTCTCACGTTTTCTTTTCCGTACAGATAATGTGTCTGTGAACAACAACCACAGCTGTTCCATCAGACATTAAGTTCAGTGTCTACTACAAATAAGATGGTGAAAGAGAGAGAGAAAGACAAGGAAATAACACCCCAGTCATTAAGTAAAAGTTGATCAATTATGAAAGTTCAGCAAACAACATCTTAAAACTTTGGCATATCGTTGATATAAGATAATCCAAAACACCAAAATGTGCCTTTAAATGTTAAATTAGTTCATATTTCAGTATCAAACCAATGTAAAATGGCTGTAAAAGTACCCACAGGTTCTATTTATATTAATCAGATTTTTGTATTATACATGAAATGCCCTATATTCACTTTTTTTTTTACACAAATTCAAAACAACTTTCACAATGTTGTCAATAATTGGATACTGCCCATCTACAGATGATTTAAAACAACAACAACAGGGATTTTGTGATGAGTATGAACCATGAAATGAGGGAGTAGAGTACACAGTTTTTTAACTTAAGGGGCTGGAAGTGCCACTTTCTTTGAAGCAGAGAAGAGAATACCTCCTGTCAGGCCATAATGAGACAGAGCTGACATTTTCATATTGATCACAGCGCCTCATCACACGCTGCTCTCAACTGTTAGAGATTTCTCTTTATAGAAGTCGGTCTGATGGATTTTGAACCAAAACCAGAACAATAACAACCCTAAAATGGAGAACAAAATGAAATCAATACAACAGCAATACAACAGATGAAATTTGGCCTCTGAGCCGATCCACAGTGACGGAAGGAGGCTTTATGAGGAAGGCAAAAGGAAACCTCTTATTTTACCCTACTTGGCTATGCAAAGCCACGAGCTTTTATGTCGTTCTTGTTGGATCTCTGTAAGAAAATCTCCTATCTCTTTGTCTCTAATGCTGTTTTCAAAGCTGACAAGCTCCAGTAAATGAACAACAGTTTCTTGAAGTCTCCATAAACAGGCAATACTCCAAACAAGATGAACACAACAAAACAACAATGACATCCTAATTTAGAGGCTATTCACATTATCACGCAGTGTTGCATTTGTGTAAATGAAAATCATTTGGCAAAAAATCATGGAGGTCATAATAATTCACACTTTTTTTTTAATGGATTGTTATATGGTGGACGTATTATGCTAAATCAACTCTTATAAGCTTTAAGCCATAACTATAACGCTCTCTTTGTGAATATTTAGGAAAATGAAGAGGCATAGGGTTCTAACATGTCACACTTTTAAAATAAAACCACATAAATGACAATCTGCTGCTTTGGTGAAAGATCATTATGAAGTTATTTTCTGAACAGTGACACTGTTTACAATGAGCAAAAATATAAAATAATGATCTATATATGGTAAAGTTCAACACTATCTGGGTAATAATATCTGGGGGAAAAGCATAATCTGTCTTTAATAATATATACACTTAACTGGAGTTAAAACAGATAATTATTTCTCTGCCTCAGTGATTCATTCTAACCATGAAGTATCGTCTTTACTGACATGTGCGTGTCCTTCATTACATGATACATGATTATTAACATTTCAGTGACACACGGGGCATCCTTTACCACAAGCTGATAGAAAGACAAGCACTTGAGAGACACTGTCCTTGCCATGTTTTCAACACATGAGGCTGCTGCAGTAGTTCAGTACTACACTACTGCTTTAAATACAAAGCTTCAGCACAGGGGCAGGTTCAATCCTCACTCCATCTGTAAGACTGTCCATTGAAGACATGCTCTGTGTTTCAATTAGTCAACTGAAAGGGGGTGTGACACGGTGCTGGGAAAACGCTCCCACAATTATTAGAATCTTGCTCAAAAAATACAATAAAATGAAGCACGAGTAAACAGCATCTTCATAAGAAAAAAGGCAGATTAAACCGTTGAGTCACTCCCAAAACTCCAGCTGACTCACTTAATGATTGCGCCTTTCTGCTTTTGTCCATTAGAAAAAATAAAATCCTTAAACTCATATGATACAATTAGTCAAACCAACTAAACAGCTAAAGGACGATCGCCCTAACTGTGCTAACTGTGCTGCTGGTTTGTCATTTCAGCTCTGATTTACGCTGGTGATATGGCAATAAAACACCTGTTATGATCTGAATCCTGTGGCGATACATTTGTTGATATCATTATATATTTAATACAGCTCTAACAAAGCCACGTTTCCCCATCTACTCGTCCTACTGCTCTGTAGAAATGCTCTGAATGAGAGACAGACAGACTTGACCAATTACAGTTAAGTGACTCTTAGAAAACCCTGATTTTTCATCAATAAAGAAGAAATGTGAGCAGCTGGTTGATAAAATCTTACAGCTGTATACTTATCTACACATCTTTAGTAGAGGTAGACTGGATTTATGGTTAAAAAAGAGCTGTAGGTGAGTTTGTAGTAAAATTATATATACATATTGGCTCAGAAATATCAGACATCGGTTGATCTGGATTTTACACAGTCGGTATCGACAAAAACATCAATCTCTAATTCTTAATCGTGGTTTTATTTTAGTAGTGCCTGAAGACTGTAAATTGCACTTACGTTCCTCTTCACTTCAGTATGCAGAGGAGCAGTTCTCTTGTTTCAAAGTCATGGTTGAAAAGGTGGCTTAACAATAACACAGCCTCCGATAACACAGCCTCCAGCCTCCAGCACTCACAAAACGTTTTTCTGAGCATCTGAAATCCCCAAGGCACTTTCCCTTTACAAATCCGGCCATTAGAGGTCAGTAAATGAACATAAGACTAGTTTTAGTGCATTCTTAACAATGGCAGGGGGCACAAGTAAAACAGGATAAAGGTTCTTTTTCAGTGCAAGTTTGGTAATTAGTCGGTGGGGGTCTTTACTCATCTTTGTGCTTAAGGGAAAATAATATATGCCCTGCGTTTAAGTTGCATTTTAAGGTTCATGTTTCTTTTATTGTCTTGTAACAGAAAAATTTGGCTTGGAGCAGAGGTCAGTGGCATTACAGAAACAGGACATGACATAAGATAAGATAACAAACAAGACATTTAAACGTATATTACATAAATATTATCACTCAGGCCTGACACACATGCACCTGTAAGCACATTTTTTGCCTGGATTTACATAAGAGAATTCTTTCTATCTTTCCAGCCATAAGGGGTTGAACATGTAGAATCTCCAATGATCTTCAGCCTGTTTCAAGTCTGTTCAAACATGGTTAAACAACTTAGACTCTTAAAGTGAATGTCATTATTTATCCACTCCCTTCACTTACAGATGGGAGCTAAACCTGCCTTGGAGCAGACTGACAGAGGCAAAGGCCAGTCCATGGACTCACACATAGAGCTCAGCACCCAAACTCGGTTCAAACTAAAAACCGACCAAAAAGGTTTGGTAAGTACTGGTAAAATGACCAGCTTTGAATTTTAGAGTCAATGAGCCAGTACATACACTGCACAGATTTATCAGTAGAGCTCACGTGTCACGAATGTGCTCTGCACAAACAAATCACACAAACACTTAACTTAAGCACAGTGAGACATTACAGTGCCACAAAGTCAAAGTGACAATAAATCTGCAGTCTGCAGTGTCCACATAAAGCTGAAGCTAAACAGATACTATGAACCAAACTCCACAAAAATCATCCAAGTAAATGTAGTGTAGTAAATATATCCAGAGCGTGTGCATAAAGATGTGTCCATGCAAGTCTGTCTAAAATCTGCCACAGTCCTCTGCTCAGGTAACCGTGTAATAAAAGCATAAACAAAAATCATGTGCTCTGAAACGCTGCTTCTGAGCTAAAGTGCCCTGTACAAAGAAAACAAAAGTGCAACTTAAGTGAAACTTAAGTGCACATGAGTCCACGTGAGGATCAGCTGTGCTTTCTGGGTCATTTGCACATTTGTTTTGAGTTATAACTGGACATCTACAGCCTAGTAATATGTTTTAAAATATGAATTAACATAACTGAAGGATTTAAACATATTTTCTTAATAATACTGGCCATTAATTTACATTTACAAAACTGTGAACGATCAATGATGAAATATTGTGATAACGTTTTGTCATATCACACATATATGCCGTATATTCATTTGCCAGTTTGATCAGTCACACTGTAGAGACACTGAGCTCAGAGCCAGTACAACACCACAATAGCACCTCCATTATTTAGCCACATGATTTTTTCACCAAACAACAATGACCTTCACCCAGCGCACAAAGAGAGCTACATAAGCATGAAAATATCGATCTCCCTCTCATTTCATGGGACTGCTCCCCCAATGGTCAGCCCCACCGTGCACCGTGTATAAGACTTTAGGATTAAGAGCTTAAGACTTAACCCACACCGACAATCATATTCTCCATATTTTAGGTCGCTCGCATCACAAAGACACAATTATTTTGACCTATGGGGCTGTAATTATACACTATCTCTGCCTTTTATATAATGAGGTGCATCTCTGACCTTGGGATATGGACTGATTATTGACCCGCACATTTCAGGGTTACACATGTTGGACGTATTAAGAGGAAAACAGCAGTGGTAATGGAAAAGATAATTACAAAAAAAAAACAAAAAACTATTCTATAAGTAAATTATTGTATGTTACTTCTTTTTATTTCAATTTACATGCATACTAACACAATTTTATTTCAGAAAATGATTTATATTAGTTTATGAATCATAAGAACATGGCAGGGCTGTAGCTGACTATGAAATGAAATTCTTGGTTGACTAAAGACCTGCATATTGCATCAATTAATCCAATAAAAGGGACTTGGCGCTGGCACAAACTCTGTATGTGCCACGTATTAGCTGACAAATACAAAATGTGGTTAACCAAGACACCATTGACCGATAATCAACTAAATGACTGAATGACGACAGCTCAGGGCCCCACAGTGAGGGACAGGGGTCACTTACAACGTATTTAATCTATATTTTTTAATAAACTATTGAAATAAATGTCATTAAACCATTTTTTTAAAAGATTGGGCACTCCAACATGAGGACATAATAAGACTGAAGTGTTTCAGATCCTTTACATGTATGAAATGAATAATTTTACACTATACTTCACACTAAGGACAGTGTTATCTTCTCTCTCCAGCTCCAGATCTTATTTAATCAATGATGTCCTGCAATTTTAATGATGAATACCTTCACAGTTCTTCAATCAGCACATCTATTCTTTGCAGTGTATAAATTACTGAGCTGTCCTAGTATATCATACATGGAGATGCTGTGCAAATGTAAAGCTGACATAATCATTTGTGTTTGTTCTATTGGCTTGAATTTTCTACATATATCTGAATTTATTTTATGTAATAAGCTCTAGTTTTTATTGCCTTACGGCTGTTTTACTTTTAATCTCTTCGCTTTCATATAAGTGACACTGATGGAGAATAGAATTGATTAGTACATTAGAAGTAGGATAATAATATATGAAGTGTTTTTATAAAGTGAGCTGCATTTGAACTGTTTTCATATGTTCACCAATTATTCTCTCAGCATCTCCATGAAGAAAAGCAAGTATGAGAAAAACACATCCAAAGCTGCAGAGATGGCATGCCTGATGAATGTCTGCTTCACAACTCTGCTATAATTAGTGTGGAAACAAGGGCTCTAGAAGCCACAGTCGTATTATGCAAGACCAAAAGCTCTGAGCGTCCTTTCTGCCACCTTCAGCCTGGGTAAAGCCGATTCATGAGACAGCACAGTTGAGTTCTGCAGTTATCTGATACTAAAAAGACAATGGTGGGCAGGTGTTGGAAACAGAGAGAGCCAGGAGGTACCTGAGTTCGACCCTCCAAAAGGGATCAAGAGTCCTGTGTTCCATCAGTTTAATATCCCGCATCAGCACGGCCAAGCAGACAGCAGCGTGCTGCCAAAGAAAACATATGGGATTCAGCTGAAGGGCTCCAGTTTTTCAAAAACAGCCTCTTTCAGTCTAAACTTCTTAAGGAGGTCGCTATGAACGTCCTTTCGCTTCGAAAAAAAAATCTTGAGGTACTGCAGTAAAGGTCTGGATTCAGCGTGGACACTGCCACCTTTCACCCTGTGTGTTGTTCAAAGGTGTGTTTGCTTTCAAAATGTGAGCAAACCTTCGTCATCATTACCTGCCATTTTCATCTCCAACATTTAAAGGCATTTTCAAGCCAAAACATTTTTAGAATCAAGAGTAAAAACACAGATCCAGATATTTAATGATAATTCAGATTAATGAGATATCAGACAGGAGCATGATCCACTTTTTATTATGAAACCAATAAGTGATTATCTCAGCAATAAGCAGATTTAAACTCCATAAGGATCAAACTATAAAGTTTACAGATGGAGAGTTATGTATACAATAGCTTGTGATCAGCCTGAGAACAATACAGCAGTTATTTTGGTAAATGGCACTCAAACACAGTGTACAGTCTTTACCGTCTGCACTGAGCGGTCTCTGCTCAGCCTAAAATAAAACCTGAATAACTCTCAATGTGTCTGTAAAGTACTCTATTGGGTTTATATAGGTCAGGATTAAAAATGTCTGAACGCATAAATATCAATAAAAGCTGAATGTTCAAGTGCACACAGAAAACTTGGACGCTGCGTGTTGGTGCGCCTCAAACCATATACCCAAACAGCTCTGGGGTCAGCGCTGCAACAAGCCTTGGCTAAGTCAACAAGGAACATTAACAACTATTAGTGAATCAAACTCTTGTGCCGTGTGCAGAGCGTGGCAGACCCAGCTGGCTCACGTTCCTGCCCTAATCAAAAAGGATATTTTGTTTGCATTTTTGCTGCACATCTGCTCCAGAAATGTCGGAGGCTCGGCATCTCCAAAACACTCTTTTTTTTTATACCCTAAAGGCCAAAAGTTGAATCGACTGAGCACATTGGCATTTTGGCTTATAATTAGCATATCTGATTTTCTTTTTCAGTGCCTCTCATGAATATTAGCTTTGTAAGTGTTTCCTCTGTGGTGATGCTAACAGGATGAGAAGACAGTGCATTCAAACTCTGCTAAGACTGACAGAGTAAAATGACTGTGGAGCTGGTGGATTTAGCTCTGAAAGGATCATAAGTCAAGCAGTAACCATCAGCTTGAGTTTACACTCCCTGCTCTTACAGCAGCACTCAGCACGGCCTCACCCGTTTGGCAAAATCCATTATGCAACATGACACATATAAGGAGCAGGATGACTTCTGACTTGAGAGCCTGCAGAGGTAAAGGTTAAACCATATCTGTTTGCACCAGCGGATACAAATGGAAATATCTCCCAGGTAAAAGTAATTAAATAAATAAATAAATATGTAATAACCTCTCTAAATGTTTAATATAAAAAAGAGAACACTTTACTAGTATTTCATGGCTGCTTTTGGACATCTCCAGATATTGTGTATGTTTGCATGATGTGCTGAAATAAATACCTCTTTAGTGCATGGACTTACATCAGGAAGACGGATATGACTTGTTTGTCTTCGGATCTGAAAGTTCCATAATCAGCGAGAAATGGAAAAACCGACGTTCACTTGAGCTCTACGTGCAGGGAAGAATATCAAAGACATGTCAGAGCCCAGACTCAAATTAAATCTGTCAGTAAGTCATCTGGGGTAGAGGCCAGAACAGAAGTCACTGCATGCCATTCATGGTTTGATCTTTTAACCAATCACATCTCTCTGTTGTGCGTATTTTGAAATTGCATCATTTGGCCGCTTTAACATTTCGGTGATCATTTTAATAACCACACAATGATAAACATGGCCAGCAGACAGGAAATAGAGCGGAGTGTATTTGTTTTTCTAGAATAAAATCAAAATAATGTCGCTCTCTGTCCTTCAGTAACCCTGAGTAATGTCATAAGTCTTCAAACGTACTAAAACTTACATTAAGAGATAGATATATGTCAGTCGGCTCTCCAGCACAGGCTGTTATTTGATTTTGGTCAATTTTCTGCTTAGAATATACACATAAAGCTTTATTTTAACACTTTAATACGACAAAACGACTGCACCAAAGGTTTGTGGTAAAAAACAAGGGCTGTGGATCAGTCAATCTCTTATATTATTATATTAAACATAAATCTACCAGGTATTTTTTGTATATTTTAATTTATGTTTGCTTTAGTTTCACTTGTCAGACCAACTCCACTGAACAAGCAGCTGGAAAATGTTCTATTCAAGCCAATTTGGTCTAGGAAATATATTTCAGCGATGCTTTAAGGACATATTTAGGTCGATGTAACATTACAGTGCATTACATTATATTTAGGTCATCATGTATTGTCCTTGTAGCACTAATAAATAAGTCTCTACGGTTTAGTTTTATTAAATTTAGAACAGTCAGGGTGATTTTTTTCAAGGCAAATTAAGACACGTTTGAATGTCACTGGTTTGTGACAACGCCTCACACCTCACACCTCACTTGCACCAAATACTAGTCATACCCCGCTCTTTCTTCTCGGTCCTCTTGTCTCCGTGACCCCTCTGTCCACCCCTCCTTTATCATCCCTCCATTGTTTCAGGGGAAAGGAGGACACAAAGCCTGAGAGCCAATCACCGCCTTAAAACGCCTTTCAACATCACCCCATCTGCTGCGATCCTTATACCTTCATAAATAAAATTCATAATTCAGTCCATTGTGAGGCTGCAGTTCTTCTTAGTAAAAACAGGTAATCAAGGTCAGTCACACTACTCCCATAATTCATTTCCATCCAGGCCACGTGCTGCCGGCTTCACCCACATGGCAAAAACACAATAATGTCCCTAACTGCAGCCTGTACCTAGTCATCTGCTTCACTGTGCATGTGCTGCTCTTGTTAAACTACAGTAAAACAGCTGTGTCCAGGTGTATACGCTATGGGAATGCTGTCATTATTCCTTGACCGGAAACTTCAATGGAGCCTCTAAAAATGTGCAAAAATACGCACATAACACGAACAGTTATTTTGTCATTGACTTCTCTTATGTAATTCTGTGGAGTGTCAAATGTGTATCCCGAGCTGTCGTCCAGTCTGGAACTTGAACGATTCTGAGTTTCAGCTTCCTGTTTAAGGACTTTTTCATTATAAATTGTTAAACACCATGGCAACAGCTCTAATTTTCATTATTCTGATATCCATGGCTGCAGATATAGTCTCGTACCAGTGATGTGTTCCTACTTTACAACATTTTAGCTTATTTTTTCTTGGGTTGTGATGAGTATTTTTGCCACGTTTCACAATAACCCTGAACATTTCTCATTTACGTAGCAAAACTGTGTTACAGATGGTAATGGCATCGAAAGTTGACCCTTTTGACCGAAAATGAATGAAATGAAAAACGTAATTATGTTTTAGTAGACAACTTTTGATATTACAACTGAGAGGAAAACATTAGAGATGCTCTTTTTTGACCTTCCCCATCATGACGATATTAAATCATAAAATTACATTCGTTCAAAAGTTTCACTCCTTGTTTCTGACTGCTGCTTTGACATTCAGTGCATCTTGAACACAAGCCAGGACTCAACCCCCACCTCTCCACAGGGCTCCTGGTGATGGGGTGTTGTGCTTCATAAGCATTTAGCAGTGGATGCTGCCCGCCTGCCGAGTGCAGTAAAGACTTCCAGACAGCCCGCGTGGCTATAATTAAGCAACAGTAAAACACACACCTACCCTGGGCTTGTGCGAGCGCTCCAGATCAAAGAGAGGTGCCTTTTTCATCTGCCACCTCCAACCTCTGCCTTAGCTACTGCTCCATGTCCTGCTGCGCTCCCTTTAGGCTCATCTCATTTTATTTATTAAAACTCAATATCAGAACAGATTACAACCACTTTCGTCAATTATTCTGTCGTTCTAAGTTTGAAAGAACTAGATAACGATCAACAAGTGAAGATTGCCTCATAACTTTTAGCGTCTGCGAGTCTTGTGATAAATGAACAATGTCTTATTTTTGTCTTAGACTGAAACATCTTTGAAGTCCTTTGTAGTCAAAAACACTGTCATTTTACAAAAAAACAACCCTATTTCAAAAAACATGCCATTATTTTTTTACCCATGGCTGCCTCCACACATTTTAAAGCACATTTCAATACCTCGTGGATGTCTAAAAGGGAAAAATATGTCTGAAATGGAAGTGTAGGCAGCAGAAAAGGTCTTTTTCGCTCACTCATTAGAGCCACAGCCTGACCTTCTCTTGGCGTCTTGAAAATGACATCCTGCCACAACAGTATTTAGAAAGCAAAATGCTCACATCCTGTGTGGCCCCCTCGTGTGCTTCAATCTCCTCCAAACAACAACTATAAATGTCTCTTGGAGCAGCTGAATCCTCCCTGATGATGAACTGCTTCCTCCTACTCCAATAAAAGGAAGTGACCAAGGCCTGAGCTGAAAGCACTGTCCCTCAGATCAGATGTGCACAGTCTTTGTTTAGAAGGCACAATTCACAACCATTGTCTTGTCATTGTCCTGAAAATTATTTTAGGAGTAAAGACACCTCGACCTGAGCAGCTTTTGATTAATCGTCAGTATGTCTTCACTGTTATAGAGTTCCTTTCCAAACAATTGACGTACATGACGAACAGAACATGAGCCACCAAGCCAACAAAGTAAGAACGGACACTGGTTAATAAGTATATCATTTAAAGATGCACTATGTAACTTTTTTCTAGTGTAGAGTTTGCCATCAGCTTGTCTGGAATGTTGAGGTTTTGAGAAAAGCCCAACCACAGTAATAAAAGCCTGTTTTTAATCAAGTATTTAAAATGTCATTGAATAAACGCAAGATATATAAGTTACAATTCTGAAAACAAAGGTCATTTTAAAATAATACAATATCAAAAGTACAGGTTAAACACCACAACATTTAGCTACCACAAACTTTAATTGCATTGCCAAAGTCGCTCCATATTTCCACAGTAATTTGGCAGGTCCGTGCCCTGGATGCCCTTCCTGTCACAATCAGCCACAGACATACTGTGACTAAAGCACGGCTGGTGAAATGTCCTCACAGAGACACAAACGCATTCTTGAAGAGCAGTGTTTCATCTTTTAAAATGTCAAGCGGTGGAGTTCTGTTTTGTAAGGCCATGTTTTCCTTAATTAGAAGGCTCCCCGCATGTCACACAGTTTGAACAGAATTTATCATGTGAACTAGATTAAAACCACTTGCACCCTATGCACATCCACGTCTGGTAACTAGTTGGACTGAAAGAAAAAGCCCAATCAAAGCGAAATTGCAGTTTGAATGGACATAATTAAAAGACTGGGATTTTTTTGCAGTACCATCATTTCCACCACAAACATTAACTGTATAAAAACTGTTAACGCTGTAATTTCAATCTGCAGAAACATGTTTTGAAATGTGATTTTGGTGTTAGTCCATCAGCTCATACTTCAATTTTTATTTTTATTTTTTTTATCTAAATGCATTTAACCCTTCCCAGTAGAGTTATGTTATTGAGCCCAGAGTTCCTCTGGGCTCAATTTGACTCCAATTTATTTTTCTTATAATTCAGCCATAACATAACATACTTCAAAATCTCCTGCAACTCTTAATTTCCATCACCGCACTGTGTTTGTCAAGTACAGTGGTGGAAATTAAGTTGATTTGAGTTATAAGAGAAACAAATTAGGGTCAAATTGGACTTTAACGTAACTTGTTTTTCAGACAGTTCTTATTATACAATCAACATTTTTTCAAGTGGCCCAATTTTCAACCTATTTGATAAAGAAATGTCCAAGTTCTGCTGTGAGTGAGTTATTTTTTGGGGGGTCATAAATTACCCCGGGACGACACAAGGGTTAAAAAGTGAACACTGAACAGAATCCTACGACTAATCACAATTGCAACGTTCATCACCTTTACATCTCCTCGTGTCTGTGATGTGCTGAAACACGATAGAAGAAACTGAAGCCTTACGATTTGCCTCAGAGCTATCGACCGCACTTAACAAGGACCACACTGGTACAAGGTTAACGCTGCTCGCTGCTGGGTGCCACAGATGTGCCAATCCCTGAGGCAGTCATTACCATCCCCTCTCCGTGTGCCTCTTTACACAGGGCCCAGACAGAACCGCTGCACAGGTACTAATAGAGAACCATGAAGAACTGGGTCAAACTTTTACAGTGCCAATTTAAGGAAAAGCTGGAAGGCAAATTGTTTTTTTGGACATGAAGTAAAAATTATAATCACAAAAACATGTCTCTGTTGGAAGTGAGTCATTTTAAAGCCATATTTTTTCGATATAATTTGCAAAAGCTTTACAAAGTTTATTTAGTCATTTCCTTTTCCCAAGCATCTGTTTGCTGTAGCTGGATGATTCTTCCAAAGATCACATCCATCTGTTTTTCAAAGTTACCATTTCAGTTTGACGATGTGATTGCTGAAAGTCCACTCCAACGAGCTCGGGATAGACTTTTTTGTCCTGATTCAAACAATTAAAATGGCGTTTAGTGTTAATTCCGTGAACGTGTTAAATTTCTCGGAAACACAGGCTTGTCCTCTTTAAAAAGATCTAAAGAAATATCTAGATTTATACAAATTTATTGAGCCCCAAGACGATTAGACATGACTAAATCTCAACCTCGATTAAGATTAAATTATACATCCTTCACACATTTATTACCGCCGTTTAAAAAATCCAATAACGAACTTACGTATACAGTTGTCCTTCGCTATGACGTGGTTAACCTTTCGCATTCTCGCTGTTTCGCGGATTTTTTTTGTGTAATTTTGCGTGCTTTTTTAATTAAACAAGAGCCAGTGTGAGAAAAGTGTATAAAGTGTGTGGTGAGGGGTTTTACAGCTGCAAAACATATAGAATAACTGTAAAAAATAAAGCGGATTATTTTTAGAACGTAACCCACGTGAAAAACGATGGACCACTGTATCACAAAGGATGAGTTTTCAATCAAGTCAGATGCATTTTTTCGCAACCCAACATCAGCGCATTTTGAGTTTATATTTGATTATGTTAGACACAAAACACACAAGCATTAGTTTAATTCTCTCTAAGATGAATGTGAGCTGGCTTTCAGAGCGCATTTTGGCTCAGGTCAGTCCTTATTACTGCTGAAGTGTTTTATGAGGGGTAATGGGGAGGACCAGTGCGGACACTTTTGTAGCACACAATAGCGGCTAATGTTTTATGTTGGGAAGAAGTTTGGGTGAAGACATTACGCTGGTCAGGTCCAATGAACGACCACTCACCCGTGACAAAAAGCTCCTCAAACTGTCAGCCTAAAGATATTTAAGTGACAAAGCGCTATAAAACTGCTGCTTGCTGACGTAAAACTTGGTCAGAGGCAACATTTACAACGACTAAAAAGCATTTGTTGTAAGGTCACGGCACTTCAGATTCAAAGATTTGAGAAAAAAAAGAGGGATGTAAAGAAAATAGCACAATGCACTCACCAGTCCATCGCAGTTGTTAATGGCAACCGAGGCTCCGGGGACGTCGGTGATGTCGCCTACGAATGTGCAGTCAGTCTTCAGTAGTTCCCGTCGGAGTTCAGTTTGGTTCGCGCCGGGCTCCAAATCTGTTGTTAAGCTTCCAACGTCCTCCTCTTCGTGCCACTCTACCACGGCCCCCGGAGCAACGAGGCGATGGTTAGGTCGCAGACGCAGGTGAAACTCTTTCCCGAAGGCAGAAATGTTGAAGAAAATGTTCTGTTCTGTTTCTGTGTCTCTCTTATAGCGATGTTTGTGCATAGAAGACAGCAGGTGAGAGAGGTAGTGTCCATGAGAGTCTGTGCTAAACGGAGTTACAAGGCCGTATTCCTTCAGCCGCTTCTTCAGTTGGTCTGTGAAATAGAGAAGATATAGTGAGATAAAGACTACGTAAACAGTCAATAATAGCTTTCAAATGGACCTGTACGTGAAAAGTGCTAGTGCAATATAATACATGCAATTCAGGATGAGCAATATGGCAAAATAACAGCTTTTTCCCATCTATTCCTCTTTATACTGAGTCAGAACTGCTCCAAGTCACATGCTTTTACTAAAAAAGCCTTGGGAATAGACATCTCAGTTAAAAAAAACAACAATTAGACCGAAATGCATCTCAATTTCAATTAAAATTTGATAAAATGACCAGCCCTAATTAATCCCTAGACTTACAGCTAAACAAAAAATGTGTGGTTTAGTGGCGCGCCCATCAAATGAACGTGCTCGTGTTGAATTTTAGTACATTTGTGCAGGAAGATTTGGGTAAATTTTAGCTCGTATCCCATTCACGGATTAATATATTCATGAACAACCTGCCAGGCGTTGTTGTAGTGGTTGTAGCTGTTTAGATTTGCGCCTGCTATTGCGGGTTACTGTATAGATAACATGCAAAAAGTGTTGGTACGAACGCTATTAAGGCTGACAATCTGCACCATCGGCCCATCTGATCACCGTCAATCCCTCATGCACACATCATATTCATACTAGGCAATGCTAGGAAAGTGTCTTGCCTAAGAAATGTACTCAAAATTATCAATAATGCAGCTCCACCTATACTGAAAAAATGTATTAAACTTTCATCCGAACAAACTATCCCATCCTCTGAAAATGCATCATTCCAAAAAGATCCTCGTCCTTTGCTCAGTCGCATTTAATTTCACACCATCAGACACTGGAATCAGCTCTAAACAGTCTGAAATTGGCTGTAGATTTGAATAATTTTACTAGAAATGTGAAAAAGCACATTTTAGATCATCAAATGTCAGTCTAGTTTATTTGTAATGTTCTGTATTCAATGTAAAAACTTGCACTTAATTGATTTTTTTATATTGGTTTGGGCTGAAGGAAACATCACGTATAGGACATGGAGACATTTTATTGTATTTTCCTGCTAATTTTAGTGATGAACTGTTTTATAATGTAATCGTATTGAAATGTGTGTTTTAACGTGTGCTCACCTGCTCAGGGACTGCAGAAAGAAAACAGCAGGAGCTAAATCTGGTACAAATCATCTTTTCTTTTGTAAGATTAATGAATTTGTACATGGTCCTTGACAGATAAAGAAGAAAGAAAGAAAGAAAGAAAGGACACAACAACAGAACTTGGTCCAAGCGAGAATCAGTCTTCAAACTTTCCGGTTGGGGAATCACTGCTTCAATCACTGAGCGACTGTCGCCCCAACAGCAAACACAGATAAGATAAGACCACATCCCCGTCTCGTCAATCAATGCACCACAATAAACTCATCTGCTAATGCCGATAATCAAAGCACGTTTCTTAATGACAAGTCAATGTAGAGATTGAGCTACAGTCGTTACTAGATAAATCCTGATTCTACACAAATTACAACATAGATTCTGTCCCGTTAAATCGCTTTGATAGTTTAAACGTGGTACTCCGGCTACTCTGCGGTCCATAGACATGCATTAGTTTGGGCTTTAGAGGATTATCTCTGCCTCTGTGTGTCAACAATGCGATTAGCTGATGATTGTCCAACCTGTGCAGTGCATCACGCCAGCAGCCGACAGGAATAGATTTAAGTCCTTGCCTCAGCGTGAAAGCAAACGTGTGGTAAAATTAATGAATGAATGTTCCAAATGATTTCTTTGTTTTCTGTATAATAAATCAATTACATACTGTTTATTTTGTTTTGGATTCAGATTAATGAGCGCTACCAAAGTGTACAAACCCTAAGGATATTTGTTGTGTTTCTGAGAATTGCGTTCCATCCATCACGACACGTATCTGGCGTAGGGTTTGGTACCGCCTGGACTGTTCCCCGTAATGACACCTGTAATTGAAGCGTTGCAGGAGAGACACGTTTTGTGAGGTGGCAAAGCAATAACTTCTCCAGGGAGACAAGTGGGTGACCGACCCTCCACTAGAAAAGTTACAAAGTGCACCTTTAAACTAGAAGCAGTAGCAAACTGAAAGGACTAACAGTGGCAGTGTGAAGGGCATTCATAAGAGTCTGGCCTATAATACACCTGTGTGCACTTGAAAACCTCGTCTTTATATTGTGACCTGTGGTAAGTGCTGGAGAAAGTGGTCACGGCACGCTCCTTCGTCCTCGCTGCATGAACTACAGATCTGTGGTCAAACGCAAATGTACAAGGAAATTCTCTTCCCGGAATTGCTTTACTTTACATAATATTTAAAATACCAGAGATGGTTAAAATGCATTGGTTACAAGACTTTAAAAGCATGTCATTTCCCTGTGTATTTTCAAAAGTCAAACAGGTGTCAATAGTGAAATTACAAGTCAGAGGAAATGACATGGTTTTAAAATCACAGTGTGCATAAAGCGAACACGTGACCTGAAATATGTGCTTTGGTAATACTTCTGAGACAAGCCCTCTATTCAAGGAGCACCGCACTGAACAAGCGGGGACATTATTTATAAGGTAAATAAAAACGGCATGCAAAGGTCTGCTCATTTCTTCGACCATATCCTCTCACAATAAAAGGTTAGTCATAAAGTGTTTGAACTGGATGAAAAACTCATTTGCAATTTTATGAGAACGGGGAAACAAAGCCTAAGAATATTCTGCAACACTACATCGTCATTTGGTGATAATTTGACTGTGGTTTAGATTTATATTTCGGAAAGTTTTGTTCTCCTTGTTAGCTGAATTTTCAACGGTAAAGTATAATAAATAAGCAGTGATTTATTCCAATATCTTTGTGCGCAGAGCAAAAAATGTGATTACACAACTCCCTTCAGGTGAGTAGTAAAACAGGGCTGTCTCAGAAGAATGGATATTATTTTTCCCCATTATACTTCATCATGTTGAGCAGTGCGCTGTGTATAGAGTATATAGAGTCTGTAGTCCTTCAAATTCACACTGGTGATTGAATAAAAGATTTAGTGAAGCAGTTGACAGATCCCCCACCAGGAAAGTTTTAAAGAAAATTCAGACTAGAGTTGCACCGATTCAGCTTTCTGTTCTGATACCGATGTCGATACTGGTTTTGAGTGTCCACTGATACCCGATACCAACCGATACTAGGGCAGAGACGGATAATATATAAATCTTATTGGCCATCAGCAGCTCTGGGTTCTAAACTATTGGCATCCCACACGAACAAATCTCTAGTTTATCAAATCTTATCTCGTGATTACAGAACAACTCATACATTTCACTTGATGCCAGACAGAAACTCAGTCCTGAATTATGGTCATATTTTGTGCTATCTAGAATCTCTGGCGTACTCTTAGTAAGCAGTTGAGATTCTGTAAATAGAACTGTGCTTTGCTATTTACAAAATACCCAGAAAGGTGTCAAATGTGTCACTGTTGAGGCTGTGCAAAAGGGACTGTGCGTATGCAGAGAGAGCCGCACTTTGAGAGATTGTACAACACGTAATAATGATGTAATTTTAGATAAGCGTGTATTACCAAGGTCTACAGCAGCTCCCCACAGAGAGCAGAAAGGGAAAAGGTGCTGTGTGACAAATCATTAAAGCCAAAAGAAGAAGAACAGGCCTGAGTGAGTAGCTTTAGTGTAAACGCGGAGCTTTGGGCACCTAATCCTCAGGGGGCCCCATCCATGACTAATCTTAAAGAGCCATTCTGCAGCTCTCTACAGAGACAGGGAAGGTATCTCTGTGTTATGGTATATGATTTGACCTAAAAATAATCTTTTGGTAATTTGTCTGCAGTAGGAATGCACCTGTGCCTTTTCAAGATATCAGTTCAGTCGATTTGCCATTTAAACTGCTGTAATAAGAGAATTTACTGGGCAATGTTGGTCCAAAATGTCTCATATTATACTTAAAGCCAATGTATCGACATCAGAACAGAAAAAACTGGATCGGTGCAACCCTAGTCTGAATTATTTAAAAGTGCATTATGTAACTTTTCTGTTGGGGGATCTGCCAACTGCTTCACTGTATCTATTATTCAATTACAGGTGTTTTTTATTGCGAAAATACATTAAAAATCTAATGCTGCTTGTCTCTATGGACAGGGATAACTTTAATCCCATACTTTGCAGACATGCAGGTTGCAGACCCTCCACTGGATACTGACATAGTGCACCTTTAAATCAGGCATGCCCAAACTGTGGCCCTGGGGCCAAATGTGGCCCTCAGACCAATATTTCTTGGGCCTCAAGCTTCCCGGTGAATTGGCCCATATTATTTTAAACAGTGCTTTTTACTGTATATTTCCGAAATTCTACTTTACAAAGCCCATATCAAATATTTAAAGTGTCCCACTGAGGATGTAAGCGTGAAAAAAGATTGCAGGCGTGTCCAAACTTTTCTCACCACTAGACCTTTATTCACGTTTACATCGTCAATGGGACACATTAAATATTTGATATGGGCTTGTTAAAGTAGACTTTTCAAAATATACAGTAAAAAGTACTGTTTAAGGTAATATGGGCCAAGAAAAATTGGTCTGAGGGCCGCATTTGACCCCCGGGCCACAGTTTGGGCATGCCTGATCTAGTGATTCAGTCTAACTTGTAATAATAACACAAATTTGAAGTATTCACTGTACCGGCGACCAGTCTATGGCCCTAATTTGGCCCTCAGCTTTGTGTGTGTTTTTATGTGTGGCCCTTCATGAGAAAAGTTTGGACACCGCTGCTTTAAATCTAGAATAAAATAAACACATCTAAGTAAAGTTAAGGTGGTTTTGTATTTTAATAATAAGAAGCAGTAGCCTAGAAGTAGTAGCACACACAGGGAAAACTGACAGAAGCGCCAATCTGCACCGTTGGCCTCTCCAACCCACTCGCTCACACACCAGAGCTGCAGAGAGGGAAGGCGACTTAATTGTATCGCCCAAAAACACAAAAATAGAGCAGTCACACTATGAACCTTCAGGTAGGAGAGTGAAAGCTCTAACCACTGAGCCATAAACATACAGCTTTTCTTTTATATGAGTATTACAAATAATTTAATAAAAGGGTTTGCAACATTAGCAACAAGAGTGAGGGGTTGGCAGGTGTAAAGTGACTGATGAAAGAGGTACACAAACAGCTTTCAGAGAGTCATGACACATAAAAATGAGTTCATGCATATGTGTAAAACAAACAAAAAGTCACTATATCTGTTAATATACAGAAAGGTGTTAATGAGGACCAGAAATAGTGGTAGCAGTAGCTGAAAGGTGCGCTGTGTGACGTCAAAATAGTAGCGGAAGTACGTCAAATCAAGCTGGTTGTTACTAAAACTTTGATGAAGTTTTCTTTTTTGATTTATTTTAGCTGCTTTTAATGTTTGCTGGACTATGGATTGAAGTTCCGGGTCTAATTCACAGGGGCAACACAGTTATTTTGTATAGACAATAGAAGCACAGTTGTTTTTTTTCTCATATCTTCAGTTGAAGTTGAGTTAAGTCAGAAAGAAACAACACTGGACAAAGACCGCTCTATCTGCGTGACGCTTGGATGTTCGAGAGCCAGCTGCACTCTCTGCCTCTTGACTGTGGTTAGATCTTATAAATATGGAAGAGCGAACTATACGTTGTACGCTATTAAAAGAGCAAGGGGAAGATAGCGTGTTTACTGTGTCCAGAGTGGCTACGCTTGATAGATGTATGATTGAGAGTGAAAGAATACACGCGATGATTTAAAGTAGCAAGCACAATGGAAAGGGTGGGCTTCAAAGATGTCTGGCAGAGAGCTACAGATGCGTTTCGCTATCTGAAGAGGTTTGTTTTCACTTTCTGAGGCATATGTAGAAGTAAACCATATAGTAATGCACGCTCTCTCTGCACATTCTGCAACATGTGTTGTTTCATGATAATAGAGCCGTTTTCATTTGTGAAACCCCAAAAGGACCAAGGCTGAAATGAGATTTGGCCCTCAACAAAATGAACCTGGGTCTATTGCAGTTTGGAGAGAGATACAGTACATGAATCTCTAAGGGTTTAGCCAATCTACAGTGAACAAGCGGGGACGAGAAACACTTTTGGTCCTGAAAATATTAGTGTTGTCAGGACGCTAATATTTCAAAATCTTTTTTTTGACACGAAACAAAAGTCTCGATACTGATTTGGACGCGATGATGAATAATAACTTCTTTTAAAGGTGCACAAAGTAACATTTAGGCGCTGCTTGTTTCTATGGAGTTTTAATGATTGCTTTGCCCGGAATGTTTCACAGTACGACGATAAATTTATATTGCATCTGTCTCAATTGCTGTGGAACAATGGAGGTAAAGCAATAACATCTGATGGAGACGAGCGCGTAGCAGATCCTCCATCAGAAAAGTGACATAGTGCACCTTTAATATTGTCTCATATAGATCAGGACCTTTCTAAAAGACTGAGTATTTTGTTGTGATATTAGTTTTGGTATTGATTAGTCTCTGTGTGTTGCTGCTTTTGACACGATTATAGCAGAAATTGTGTCTATTCGCAAAAGTGAATGGATCAATAAGTCTATAATGTACAAGTTCAGTCAAATAAACCTATAAAATGCACCAGTGACACAGCATAAAGACAGCCTTCACACAGTGCTCTCTACAGCCACAGCCAAGTCAATCCTCAGGCTGATGCACGAGGCCTCAGAGGTGTCCACTGAATAACGTCGTGCGTAAAGGAGAGCTCCTCGGTGGGGACTTGAGCTGCTCTCTTGTGTCTGCAGCACAATAGGGCCCAGATGTGTGAGATTTAGCTCAGAGCCCGTCTTTCCGGTGGTACAAAGCTCTTGATGCACTTCACTCATGTAATAGAACCGTGTGTATGTGTGTTTGTGGAGAGAGGGGGGGAGGGCGCGAGGAGGAGAGACAGGCCCAGCGCGAACTCTCCTCCCACTTTGATCTGAGTGAGCGCCCAAGCTGTCCTCTTTAGTTTCCAAACGCAAAGAGGAAAATCTCCAACAAGGCGCAGCATTGAATACGTGTAAAGAATAATTAAACAGGACTTACCCTCTCTATCTACTTCTCCAGCCTGCAAAAGAGGAAGAAGAGACGCGTTACGCACGATGCATGCTCATTTGGTGCCAGTAATAACGTTATGCTGTAGGCTATGAGTCGACCCGGTGATGTGCAGCGCCTACTCATCTGGAGACGCACAGGAGCTTACAAAATGTCTCTCTTTTCGCGTCTTATGTAACAGGCAGAGAAGGCTTCAGTCAAACGTTTGCATTTGGGAAACTTTAGCGGCAGAAGTCAGTTTAAACGTGTCCAGTGAACGTAAACCGGCCCGTTATTCCCCTAATGAGAAGTGTTCTGAAGGCAAAAGAGACTTAAACAGAGCCTTACCTTGGCAGCTGTGGTCAGACTAAATCCTAAAAGTAGAAACGCTAGTGACAGGAGAGCCATCACGAGTTTTATTCTTAGAGGAAAACTGTATCCCAACGTTAAATAACGACACAAAGTTCAAATCAAGAAGAAGTTCACCAGGGAGAAGCGCTCTGTACGCAAGCGTGACCCGGTTCATTCAAAAAAAGTTTTCCAAGTTGAGAGTGGATGTGCACTGTGCCCCGTGTAGTCTCCAGACGCAGCTCTCCAGACGCAGCGAGGCGCGTAAAGTGTGATTCAGGAGGAGACCTGGCGTCTCTGTGACCCGCGGGGAGTTTGGTTCATAGAGTTGCTACTTTGAGGTAAGTCAGTCCCAGTCATCCCCTCTCTGCCGCCGCCGGACAGAGCTGCAGTGTGGAGCTCGTGAAACCTGGCACTGGGCTGCCCTGTCTAATAAAGTGCAAGACCAGCCCTGCCTGACGTCACACTGGCCCTTAGCCCAAGTTTGAAGAAGTTGGTGGGACAAGAGGAGGAGGAGAAGAGGGGAGGAGGAGAGGGAGAGAGAGGGGACAGAAAGAGAGGAGAGGGGACAGGAGGAGGAGAGAGGGGAGGAGGAGAGGAAGAGATAGGGGACAGGAAGAGAGGGGACAGGAGGAGGAGAGAGGGGAGGAGGAGAGGGAGAGAGAGGGGACAGGAAGAGAGGAGAGGGGACAGGAGGAGGAGGACAGGGAGAGATAGCAGACAGGAGGAGGAGAAGAGGGAGAGAGAGGGGACAGGAAGAGAGGAGAGGGGACAGGAGGAGGAGAAAGGGAAGGAGGAGAGGGAGAGAGAGGGGACAGGAGGAGAGGGGAGGAGGAGAGGGAGAGAGAGGGGACAGGAAGAGAGGAGAGGAGACAGGAGGAGGAGGAGAAGAGGGGAGGAGGAGAGAGGGGACAGGAGGAGGAGGAGAAGAGGCGAGGGAGAGAGGGGACAGGAGGAGGAGAAGAGGGGAGGTGGAGAGGGGACAGGAGGAGAGAAAGAGAGAGGGGACAGGAAGCAAGGAGAGGGGACAGGAGGAGGAGAGGGGATGGGAGGAGAGGAGGAGAAGGGAGGAGGAGAGGGGAGGAAGAGAGGGGACAGGAGGAGGAGAGGAGAAGGAAGGAAGAGGGGGGACAGGAGGAGGAGAGGGGAGGAGAGAGGAGAGGAGGAAAGGGAATAGGAGAGGAGAGGGGGGAGAGGAGGGGGAGAGGGGACTGGAAGAAGGGAGAGGGTGAGAGGACAGGGGAGGGGAGGGGACAGGAGGAGAGGGAGCCTGAGTAGGGAAGGAGAGGGTAGGGGGGTGAGGACGGGGGGACCCAGACCCACCGGACGAACAGCTCTCATTTCTTTAACGCCGCTCTGTCCGGTTGGTTTCAGGATGACACAGCTTTGTCTCTTCTTTGCACTGTGGAAATCGAATGAAAATCATAACAGCAGCGTAAGACGTCACGAGTAAAGGGACGTTATCTGTGCCTATAGTGACGGCCTGAAACTGAACAAAAAGAAAAAGACATGTAGAATGTGGCGATACATGGAGACAGACTCATAGATAGACTAATAACCGCAGTAGCATATGATTTCCCGTTTAATTAATAACAACGCGCACAGATTACAGCAACAGGAATAGAAATACGCACTTAACTGTCTTTTCTCACCTGGAATAAAAGAGGAGGGGGCCGCAATTATGACTTGGAAATACCCCCCAAGTCACCTTTACCTGCCTGCTTGGGTTCTCTGCGTGTGTCTCCTGATTAAAAACGTATTTCCATCAGCATCTGCATCCTGTGCGCACTAATGGAAACATAAATGGGTCTCTAGTAACAACAACTAGAAAATCATGAAAAATGTGAGGCAGGTGATGATTGCTAATGTATTATTAATGCAAACTTATTAGCATTGGTCTCACAGTTGCGCACAGGCGTGTTACCTTGGTAGGTTGTTTTTCAGTGATGGAATACATGATCGTGATGATGGTGATGGTGATGTCTCCCCTTAGACTCGAGTGAGGAGGTGGGTGCGTTTTAGATGGCTGTGGAGGCTCTGATTTTGCTGCTACACTGGAGGAGGGGTGGAGCAGAAACGAGAGGATGATTTATATGAAAGACTTGTGCATCTTTGCCTTACGTCGAGTCTCGTTTTAACTTGCGAGTGCAGGTTGGTGCTGCTTCTTTTGCCTTAACTTAACAATTCAATGAATGCATTTGTTCCACTTTCCACTGCCCAAGTTGTGCAACGTACGCCACTTGTGTCTGATGTAGGCTTTATCCAACCTGCAAAGCCCAATTAAAGCCAAGAATTGCATGATACAGTTATTTACTCGCTTTGATTTCGTCTGTAAATCAAATCCTGAAAAAAACATGCAATGATTAGTTTAGTGTTGCGGTGGTTCTACTCTCCATACACTCAATGGATACATCTGTGTCATAACTCTGCATTAATATTCACAAATATTCAATCATCTGAATTTGTTTCCCATGAATGTTTTTCTTTTTTGAAAGCGTAAAGTTCCCCACGGAGCTTAAGAGCGCTGTGCAGTGAAACATGGAGTTATGGTGGCAGCATTTACAAAAACATCCACTGTTCTATGCCTCATTACAGACTGTACAAGTGACTCTTTCCTTCAATCTCTGCACCGCTCCGTCTCAATAAACGCCTGGCCATAAAACAGGAGACTGCTGGGATATTTGCATATTAATGTACAGACCAACAAGTGCATTCTCAAGAGTCAAGATGATATAATCTTACTGAAATTAGAGTACGTGAATGGCACAGGCAGGGTCCATAACTCTCTAACAATGAGTCATTTCTACAAATTAAAGAATAAAGTCGAACCGTAGAAAGTTGAATTTGCTCCAGGTGCTGGCGGAGTAAATAATAAAGTCTCTTTACGAAAAAACTTTTAATGAATTGTCTTTTTTCTGTAGCACTTCTCTTCCCTGGTGTTCATTTGGTTCTGGAGTGGGAAGATTCAATTAGGACACATCTATTAGTTTTGGTTGGACAGGAATATCTACACTCTAATTACAAGTCATTATAAATCTTGAGTTCAGGACCACAGTACAAAAAAAAAAAAAATGCTTTTCTTTGGTCCGCTCATTGTGGGAACATTTGTATTACATTATTTTATTATATAACCAAAATTCAAAACAGCATCGTTAATTAGCTCAAGCCTTTTCTCACTTTGCACATTACTTGAGTAGATATACGGTGTTGTTGATGAAAAACATGATCTATCACCCTCTTTTTGCTTTTAGGAAAGTGTCAGCTGTATGATTTATGCTGTAAAAAAACACTGCAGCGTGGGTTTGGATCCTTGTTTCTTGTGCATTTCAGACACGACACCGGGTCTTTTCAATATTTTTATACTGGTATTGCAAGATTAATAAGGTTTCACGACCTGCACAGACCACACAGCCGATTGTAGTCTCCAGGCAGCTTGTGTTGCAGAAACCTTGGAGAGGTACGACCAGGGGAAAGCCGGTATGAAGTCCACTATTTGAACATTTGCGGCTTAGAGATCCATTGATCCAAATTTGAACGAAATGGCACGCAATCCAAACTGGCAAAAAACACAAGTTATATTTCTGTAAAACCTCTCAAGACCTTCCAATATCTTGTTGACCTATAGACGTTGATGTTAAGTGTATAGCCTTCACTGTGCACAGGCTTGTAAACAAAACAATGTGGCTGAAGGCCCACATTGATCCCCTGCCACTTAGATGGAGCACTGAGACGCAGTACTGCAGCTACACTTTGGCTGTGGAGGCGCGTGGCCATACATCACCTCCGTATTGGGCACAACCAAAGAGCTCTATGCCAAGACATTTTGTTCACTCACATCTGTCCAGTATCGCTGTCTGCCAGTCTGCGCGGGGACAAGTGTGCAGTGCTTGTTAAACAGATCTGATAAGAGGCAGGGCACAGGGAGGCCGGGTTTGCTGTGGGTGTCTATATTTGTTTGACAGTTTCTGCTGAACTCTAGGAGGACTGTGTGAAAAACAGAAAAGAGGGTGAAGTAAAACAGAAATGGTAAAATCCTTAATGAACAGATTAGCCCTTCTTCAAACTCTCAAAGGAGAAGCACAAGTCCCAGAGTCGCTTTGTTAGGACATGAAAAGCTCTGAAATTGCTAAATAATTGTTAGAGGTTCAGAGTGACGAAGGTACAAGGCCCATGTAGGTGTAGCAGGACTGATGGTTTCCTGGTTTGTTAGTATATTGACTTCCTGTTGGTTCCTGAGCAGCTGTAGACATGGACGCCCTTCATCTCTCAGTACAACATCTGGACTTCCTCCGCCGCTCACATCCAGACAAATCTGCAACACACACAGCTAATTACAAACAGACCTGCAATAAAAACAAAACAAAAAAAAACATTTGCTTAGACAGCATTACACCATAAATGACTATATGTGCACATGGTGAGTATGTGTGATTTTATTTTATTTATTTCAATCTAGATCAATTAAATATTCCCAACTCTTTAATTGTGTTCCTTGTTTTCATAACGCAAGTTTTTGTTACAACTTTTTACTTGGACAATAAAGCTAGCAGTGGGCACTCATTTCCTGTTTTTTTCAGCATTTCTTGTAAAACTCTCAGCATCCTACTCTAACATGCTTTTTCATTTGTGGAGCTTTCAAATCTCAGCCTCAAAATGCTGTAGAACAGACAAAAACAGTCTGTGTCTGGGATACTTTTGTTATGTGGTAGCGTTTCATTTCAAATGGCAAAACTTTTGATTAAGACGACAGTAAAACCAATTATTACAATTCTAGCACACTATTGTTTGAAATGTTCTACTGTGACTGGACTGCACAATGGGTCAGTCTTTTCTTGGTTAAGGGCAAAATTTCACAGTTAGAAAAGTCTCTTCTTGTGTGTGACATGTAGCACTGTTTTAAGTCAAAAAGCACACATCGAGTGCTCAAGGATACATGGAACTTTGCCCAACCAGCTGACACTTTGTGGATCTGGAGAAGGCATTTGACCATGTCCCTCGTGGTGTCCTTTGGGGGTTCATGTGGGACTATGGGGTCCGGGGCCCTTTGCTAAGGGCTGTCTGGTCCTTCTATGACCGGAGCAGGAGCTGTGTTCATTGCCGGGAGTAAGTCAGACTTGTTCCCAGTGCATGTTGGACTCTGCCAGGGCTGCCCTTTGTTCATTGAATTTATGGACAGAATTTCTAGGCAGAGTCAGTTTGTAGCTGAGTGTGAAGCTGTTGGGATGAAAATCAGCTGCTCCAAATCAGAGGCCATGGCCCTCGGCTGGAAAAAGGCGCCCTCTCCAGGTGATGGAGAGTCCCTGCCTCAAGTGGAGGAGTTTAAGTATCTCGGGGTCTTGTTCACGGGTGAGGGACGGATGGAGCGTGTGACTGACAGCTGGATCGGTGCAGCTTCTGCAGTGATGCAGTCAAGAGTATCGAACCTTGTGTTTAAGAAGGAGCTGAGTCAAAATGCAAGGCTCTCAATTTGCCGTCAATCTACAGTCCTACCCTCACCTATGGTCATGAGCTTTGGGTAATTACCAAAAGAACAAGACACGGTTGAAATGAATTTCTTCCACAGTATGACTGGGCCTCACTTAGAGACAGGATGAGGAACTCAGTCACACAGGAGGAGCTTGGAGTAGAGCCGCTGCTCCTCCACGGCGAGAGGAACAGCTGAGGTGGTTCGGGCATCTGTGCAGGATGCCTCCCTGTGCCTCCCTGGGGAGGTGTTCCAGGCATGTCCCACTGGAAGGAGTCCCTGGAGAAGACCCAGGACACTGTCTCTCAGCTGGCCCGGGAACGCCTTGGGTCCTGGAGGAGCTGGAGAAAATATCCAGGGTGAGGGAAATCTGGGAGTCTGCTGCCCCCGCAACCCGGCCCTGAAAGATGGAACATACATGTCCATACACATGCAGCAGGTACAGGGCGTCTGAAAGGTCAACTCATGCTGAACTCACAAGCACTGGTGACATTACATCATTACTAAAAATACTCCAAAACCCAAGTCGATTTCTTCTTCATCTAATGGGCTGTTCTGTTTCAAAGAAAGTCAGATATTTCAAAGAAAAACAAAAGTGACACCACAAATAATTGTAATGATTTCGTCCAAACACCATTGTTCTAAAAGCCCTTGATTACAGCATTCATGGGATTCATGGTCTCAAAAATGAGTAGATATCTTTAAACAAACCATTTTAACTTGCATTTTTGTGCAGAGATGTGCTCCCCAGTGGAGGAGTGGCTCGGAAACTCCCCAGACTGCACTGAATGGCTAACCTAATTACAAGACATAGGTATGTGCTTTCAAAGTTGTGTTTCTAAAACAACATCTTTTGGAACAAAGAAGACCCCCCCCCCTCCTCTAGCATTATAAAAAGGGGAGAGTCCAGCCATTTGAGGGAAGGCATCTAAATTGTTTTCTTTTCTTTGACTGACGCTTTGTCCCGATTCAAAAAGTCCCACTGCACAATGACCGATGACGTTCACTGGCACAGTTATGTCCCACTCACAATGTGCATTTAGCTGCAGAGCCAAGTGGTCCTCTATAGGGTCAGAGCTGCTTTTTGTCCCACAGTGTCTCCACAACACAGGAAAAATGTATAGGGCAATAAAATGTCCTGAAGACAGCATTCCAGCAGAGGAGGGAGCTGATTGGACATAATTTAGAACAAATGTTGTCTTATATGAATGGAGCCCACAGAGAATACATGCTGCAGTGGTATGATTATGTAAGAATCAGCAAGACTAAGGTTTAAAATGCAAAAAGAAACTACTTTCCATCTCACCAAGTTTTGCTTGTCACCCATTTCAAATGTTCAGAGGTGAAATAGTTGCTGCATATAAAAGTCGTGCAATAATATCACCAAATACACAACTTTGAAACCTTTAAATTTGAGTGATGACAGGTTTAACTGTATTTTTCATTTGTCTTCTCAAACTTGATCATGACTGGTGTACAACTGTGACAAGTATTTTCTATTTTTATTATTAAACAAAGTAATATAATAATAATTAAAAAAAACATAAAACCTCACGTCATGTCCACTTCAAACTTGCAGGTTGTGGTTGGAACAAGCTGTGACTAAACTCTTTGCTTTTCTATGATTTAAAGCTTTTTTCCTTTTATTTATATTGTAGTGTCACATCCTTCATCAGGCTTAACACGATTAACAAACTAAATTACAATTCAGAGTCACCAAGTTGCCAGATGTAGACAATAATCATGGTGCAAAACGACATGGCTGTGTTCCATTAATCTAATCACTGTGATAAATCAACAACTCCTTATTGACGACTTGAGCCCTCATAAAGTTTATTTCTTTCAAACAAAAATATAAAAAGAGTTTTTTTGAGTGACTCTCTTGTGGCAGAGTGAACTTGAACACATGGTGCCCTCTGGACGGCACTGGGACGCGAAACACAGAGAGTCAAAACAGACAGGACCCTTGTGTTCCATTACGAAAATCTGTCCCTCTCTCCGAAGAATTGTCCTGTTCAAAAATATGTCACTTTCTCAGGAGATGTCGCCTCCGAGCTCCTCCCCAAACACTCGAGTCTGCAGTCTGCTGCTCAAAACAAGGCTGCTCCACGGTCAATAGTGTGTGTAACGGGGCATGGCACAATGAATCATCCTCAGCACTTTTTTTTTTCTTTTTTTTTGCATCAAGTCGGTGATGATACAATAATCAAAAGAGCAGCATTATACTTTTTTACTTGATTTCACACGATAATAACCAAACTTAACTTACTTAATGGCATGATTAAATGTGGAAATACATGTTTTCCGGGCAATTTTACGCGTTACAAATGCATTTATGCCCCAGTTTCCCATTTGCCAAGCTATTTAAGAATAAAAATTAAGGTTTGAGCGTTAATAGTGCCAACTTCAAGGACTTATACTTACTTACAGAGGCTCTAATTTACCTAAGATCATTTCCAGTGAGCGGTGAAAGCTAGAACTGGAAAGCCATTATGTTTGAAAAGGGATTTGTTACAAAGCCTTAAAATACAGTGTAATAAAAATGTGTTTGAGAGTTTTTTTGGTTTTATTTCTACCAGGCTGCTTGACATTATGACATTATTAGTACCAGAGCTGGGATATATGTTGTGTTGAGTGAGAATGTAGTGTGTTAATGGTGTTCAGACGAGCGAATATCAGGAAGAACAGGGAAGAGATGGATGTGCTAACCACTCTGCCACACATTAGGTCTTTAATTTATGACACATGCACACCCAAAATCTGACGGTTTGTGCAGCAACATCTAAATAATCCGACTGAACAGTTTAGCAACGATGTAGAAGAATGATTTGATGATATCAGACCTCACAAAAATGTCCAGATGTGATTTGATTTCAACAATTTGCTCAGGTACCAATTGAAAGACTATTTCATTGAACAAAGGCTTTGAATCTGTCACGACTTTTTCAGCGTGAAAATCATGAGAACATCCAAAAGCAAATAGAGCCAAAGTATACGGCAGAAAATCTGCTCTTGGTTTGCACCTTATTCACAGCTGTTGAGAAAATCCAGGAATTTGAACATTTCTCATCTTCAGTATCTTTGTGATTTGTTCTTTTAATTCCAATAATCCCTGACATTGTCTTTTTCTCTTTTATTGCTGTTTGTGAAAGACGACAGAGAGGTTTTAACCATAACAGCCTTACAAAAGTGATAGTAGTTATATTTGTGTGTGTGTCTTTTGTAGCTAATGAAATAAATTCTTCTTATTCTCCTCCACAAGGGAATGCAACCGCCGATGTCCTGCATTCCTGAATCTTCACCGCGGCTGTCCGGTTACTACGGAAACTGAGCTTCCAACTGTCTGCATTTCAACAGCTCTCCGCCTCTGCTTGATGGGAAAATATCTGGCCTTAGATCTACAATAAAAATGTGTGTGATGTATTGTACAGTTTTAGAGTAATATTAGTACTCCTCATAAAATCTGCTGTAATAAAAGGCTAATGTTTGGACCACTGGAATTCTCCTCCTCTCAGTGCACTGGGATAAATCAGACACGTCCATTTCTGTGCTCAAAACACATCCTTAAAGGTGCACTATGCAACTTTTCTGGTAGAGGGTCCATCACCTGCTTGTCTTCATGGATGTGTTATGGCTTTCACTGGAATGTTTCACAATATGGCTTTAAACTATTCAGTGCATTTTTGAACAGTAAATTTGGTCTGCCCTAAAGTCTGGGCTATCGAGCTTTCCCTGGAGCTGTCTCTTCTGTTGCTTTACAAAACGAGCCTGCTTCATGCACAGAGCATAATAAAGTAAAAAAAAAAAAAAAAAAAGGTGTGGTAAGGTTTTTCTTTTTCTTTGTATTGGGAAGTAAACAGTTGATTGAAGGAAATTGTGATAATGATCAACTAAAGGACAGAACTGTCAAAGATCAAAAGCATCACTGAGGGTGTATGGTTTAACACACTGGATTAAACCTTAGCAGCAGTTGTTTTGTGCAGACTATGGGCCATTGAAGTTCATATATGGACCAGTATGAAAGTCCTGACCAAATATTGTTGTTTATTAATTTGCTTGTCTGTTTCTCTTTCATTGTTGATTTTCTAACTATCTGTTGGTTAAATCCCTAAGAGGCAACTGCTGTTGTAATTTTTGCTTTACAATAAAAAATTGTATTGTATTGTATTTAACTGAATATTGCGCATGTGAAAGCTCATATAGGTGAGTAAAAGCAGGTACGTTGAGCCATAATACGATAAGAGGTTAATGGGGTCAAAAACCATCACATTCTGCCTGATTATCCACCCTGGAAAATACACAGACATTAATATTTAACATTAATGTTGGTAGAAAACCCTCGAGACAGAAAAGCATCACTGAATGTCTGAGAGGGCATTAAAGAAACATAAATGCAGAACAATTTTCATAATGAGAGGAATATTTTAGACACTCTTTTTAAAAAATTAAACTTTGAATGTCAAAGCAAAGCTGTAGACACCAAAATGGGTTCATCCTTAGAAATCATGTTTATAATTTTCCATGTGTATGTACTTACATAACATTAGATTTTAGGGCCTTTTATGTTTGCAATCACAACAAGTGTCACACTGAGACAAAACAACATGAAAAGACAAACTGACACGATGCTTTTCCCTTGGTGTACATGAGTTAGTAAAGGAACCTGGATTTAAAGAGAAATAAATAATGTTAATCAATCTTACTGTAAATGCTTTTTGTTTACTTTTCCATGTGTTTTCCACTGCATCTCTAGTAACATTTTGGGAATTTGGTTGTCCTCCGCGGGGCAGATGTGACTCCAGAGGTAAGAGGAGTGAATGCAAGACAGACAATTGTATCACGGTGTAAGTTTATGAATCGTGTAAAGATTATATAAACCCAAACCAAATGTTTACTCTTGTAAAGTCATAGATAATGTGACATTTCATCAGACCAGCAGGATGTCACAATATTAGCTCCATCGCTGCAGGCTTTCCCATCTACCCCAGGCCTCTCTCTGCCACTCAGTCACTTCCCACAAACCACTGTAACAATAGGGAGTAATGAGCAGCAGCCTGACTTTTAATGGCTCATCACTTTCACAGAGGTTTAGGGGAAACACTTGTAAAAACTGAGCATTAAAGAACTCATACAGCGACACAAGTAGGCCATGTTCTGCAGTCCGACACGTCACCTTGTAAACACATCAAAAAGACTGCCACACAAGCATCGATCCGCCTACCTACTGTACACCACCGCAGCTCATTAAAACTCGTCCTGTTGTGTCCCGAATTATTCCCAGGTTTGGTATTAGCTGCACACGTGGCAACAAACTAGTCGGATGCTTGTGCGTTTGTGTGGATTAACCGTCTTTCTCAGGTTAGATATTTGAGGGTTGCGCTATTCCCTGCCAGAGGACTGCAGATGTAAATTAGATTAAGGGTAATGGGTACAATGCATCCATGCACTAATACAATGATAATTATGTAGAGAATATGATTTTGCCTCACTTGAAAGCACCTAAACAAATAAATGCAATGTCCTGTGTTGTACTCTTAAAGCACTTTGTTAACAGTCACAAAGAGCGTTCTTACTCTTAAAAAGTGCAGAAGAAAAGTGCAAAAATCCAATAAAGTAGCTATGAGTTATAAAACAAATAACCTGTCATCCACACAGAAACTTCCATCCAAAACATAGCCACAATTCATGCACAAGGGAAGCATTTTTCTGACAGTTTAAATCTTTAATGAACAAAATGAAAGTGTGTATGACGTGTATTTTATCAGCCTAACTATTGAGCAGTTTACATGCTTTTCCGTTTGTTTACAGTACGGTAGATACAGGTAACAGTCATGAAATCCCCTGAATACATGTCACATCTGCAGCCCAGGTGGTTTATGTAAGCGCGATAAGAAGTATGCGACGAACAAGACCACGGACACAATATGGACATCCATAAATCATCTCCAGAAATACTCAATACATTTGTTTAGCGCATTTTACATCTCTGACAGTGGGGAAATTACACTTGATTCAGTATATTTTGACAGACTGGCCCTTAGGTGAAGTAAACATTTGACTTTAGAATATTTCGGATTGCCTCATGCTTCCAGGCTGCTTTCTGAGCGCATTGTTAGGACTTCGCTGAATCGCCAGTGTCAAGTTCTTGAATATATTTCCATTACTTTTTCCTTCCTACTCAGTTTAACCTTTCAGAATTCACCTCCCCCAGAATTCTGCCAACTGCAGGCCCTGGGTGATTCTGCATGAAACAGGAGCATCTAAAACACGTCTAATAATAGTATATTTTTTCACATATGCTGTAACTGTGCAAACAAACATAAACATCCAGACTTCTGAGTTCAGTTTTAGAAAAGAATCGTGAGACCTGAGATTTCATGCATTCGTAGAACTGAAAAATCCCCGGAAGATTCAAGTTATTTTGGAAATCATCTTAGGTTCTCCTCACTCCTCACTGTCAGACAGAATTCCAGTCCCAGGACCACTTCTTCCAGTCAGTTCCCAGAGTCCAGACAGAGATGGAAAAGTTCAGAGCGTCTAAAGACTGGAATCAGCTGCAAAATCCACTGTGTGATTGACAGCTGGTCTCTCTAAACTCCGTTTAAATCTATGCTGATAACTAGTGTGCATGTCAATAATTGCCGTTTTACGTATTTCTATGGACACTTTATGGAGCGGATCTTAGCGCAGGACAAGTTATTCCATAATCTGATAGCAGCTACACAAAATATCATCTTAAATCTTCCCTCTGGGCTGTGAAAAGACGAGGCAGATCTGATATGGAGGCCTGAGGGAGTAAGTGGGGTTCAAACAGACGGGAAAGACAAAAGACAAGGAGACGGTGAAGAGAAGCTGTAACACGGGAAATGTGCCCACGCCTTTATGAACCGGTTAAACGATGTGCAGTGGTTAAGGACATGTTCAGATTTACGACGTTAAAGAGGATCTACTTACATTACATACCCCCAGAAAAGCACGTTATGTCTGTTGAAATAAAACACAGACTGACTCTTCACAAGGTCCATGACGATTCCTCTTACTATTTCTTCCAGCAGACTTGCTCACGTTAAATACTTCATCAAACATCATGAAAATATGCTCTTTGGATTCGTGTTTAGTGCGAAAACGTAAGCCAATCCAGTAAAGTAAAGTAAATAAGTGGTAAGGGTTTGCAAAAACATGATGAAATGTAGCTGTAGGCCTGTTTTTCAAAAATGCACAAAACGGATTTAGAGCATGGAGGATTTCGCAAGATTTTGTTCTTTTGAAATAAGTTTGTTCAAAGGAATTTTAGGACACACACAGCTCTGGAACTTTGTGAGGAACAGTTTAGCATAAAATATTATCCTCCAAAAGCCAGGAAGCAGACACCACACCAGGTTTTTGCTTTTTATTTTGTGTGCACACTTGGCTAAGCTGAGACTCACTGCCCAAATTATCCTCCCAAGTACAAATATATTAAATATAGTTTATGTAATGTGACCTCGAGGCTCTTGAAATCATGACCCTGTTGTGGAAAAGTTACAATTCTAGTTGAAAAGTAATCCATCTGCAGCAGATACAGACAAAGCAGGGTCCAGACCTGCCGTGGGCCCGGACTGGCTGCTTTTTGGTGTCCCAAGTCTCTCCTGCTCCATCCCCCCAAGCATCTGAGCTCTGAGTATTTAAACCAGAAAGAAAATAAATTTCAAAGCAGAGTGACTTTTGTTTCACACCCATGAGATAATGAACTTTTACACTTCGACAGGTAGAACAACATAGAGTTTCACATATGTTAGTATCTACTCTTCAAAAAAACATCGAAAACACTGGACAAAAAGCTTCTACAGTATCACTATTGTAACATCTTAAGTAAGTATAATATTTTGGATCTTGAAAGTTATCAGGTTTTTAATGTTTTAAATGGACTCGCTCCTCCACCATTAATGGATTTTATAAGTAAAAAAAACTACTGACTGAGTTAAACGAGAGCATTGACCAGAGGAGACTGTAACACACAGAGACGCAGGACCAAATGTGTCCAAACGGTGACGTCTATCAGAGGATCACAGTCATGGAACACATTACCAGCCCATGTCAGGAACTGTGGGTCCTTTTCAACCTTCAAGAACACTCTGAAACATTGGTAAAATAATCAAACATGCTCACACAGGTAGATTATTTTCTTCTTGGGGCCTCTTTAACTCAGAGAATGGTCTATTGTGGTTTACTTGTTGTCGTGTCTGTGTGCATTTTTGTCTCGTCTGTGTGTTTCTTTACATGTTCTGTTTTTTTGACCTGCCTTAGGACAACGGATGTAAACTAGCTATTGTGCTAATTCTGACATATTTACATTGATGCTGTTTGTTGACATGTTGATTAATATGCACTCTCCTAATTAAAATAAATGTATGTATGTATGTATGTATGTATGTATGTATGTATGTGTGTGTGTGGGGGGGGGTGTATGTGTGTATGTGTGTATGTATGTATGTGTGTATGTGTGTATGTATGTATGTATGTATGTATGTATGTATGTATGTATGTATGTATGTATGTATGTATGTATGTATGTATGTATGTATGTATGTATGTATGTATGTATGTTCTCCCCCTGAGCATCTTGGTCAGGTCATGAGTCAGTGACTAAAGTCCTGCAGCCTCCCAGTGCCTCCAACTAAATTCTGAAGCCATACAGTGAAAGATTTCTGCCATTTGACACCTGTGAACTCACTCATGGATTTACATTGTGTTAAGTATTCGACTTGACACTAAGAGCCTCTCAGGAGTATTGTGCTTTGTTGCCAGCAGCGCAGGTGGGAGTCACTGTTCGTGTTTAAGAGTAGAGCCAACAGAGAACCTGCACCACCACACTCTGGATTTTAATGGCCCGTTCTGAAAGCTCATTGATTTTCTGCGGCACTTGATAGAGCCGGCTCAGTTTACGACTGCGTGTACCTGTTACACAAGCTGCCAGGAGACTGAACAAGCACAGTGAGGCAAAGATGAAACACACTGAGCGCTGGGACACACATGGAAATGGGACAACTGCTCTAGCCGTACACCACTCTACTTCACACCAAGACATTAAGACATTTAGGTATAACCTCGTATATAACTAAACACGAGGGCTCTGTGTATCTGTTTAATTATTTGAAAAGAGGCATATTGCAATATTAATGTGTCCGCCTAATCCCTTACGTACACCTCCCCTTCCCCGGCAAGATAACTCCCTGTTTAAACAGTCTCAGCTTTGACCTGAATTCATTGTTCCTGGCAGCTCTCTGTGACATTGGGACTAGTGGAAGTCCAGATTAATGAGCTCTGCAAGGAATACATCATCCCTATACAGTTTAACAGGTAGCAAACTGAGGAGGAGATAAACTGTTGTAGCGACGGGGCATCCGATCAAACCACAGCTTCAGGTATTGCATATGTCATGAGGATTATAATCTAACGATCTAATAATCTGATCTGATTCAATAACATAATTAAACAAAAGAGTAAACAAAGAAGCGGATTTGAAGACAACATCTTCTTTGTCGCTAATTTAATAGTTTTAGGAAGATGTTTGGTGTATTTATTGTAGAGTGACCAAAAGGAAACATGCAATGAGGATATTTACTGATATGATGAAGTGAAAGTGTCTGGATACAGACTCCTGATGAGGGCTCCGTCTCAGGAGGTCAAACCGGTCGATACAGGACTCCCCCTGTGTAGATGTACTAAGGCTGAAAGACAAACAAGAGAGATGGAGTGAGAGGATGGAGTTGAGAAAGCTGAGAGAGACTGTGCTGATGGGACATGCCGATACAAACGGGACAGCAGGGTAAGTAGAGGTGCGGTTGAGGTGAGCTGTGGGTCGCTGGAAAGGAGAAAAAGGAGGCATATTGTACCAGGTTATAACAGAAAAAGCTAATCGCCACCTGTAGTCCCGGGATAAAACACATTAAAACAGGAAATAATAGTCTCTGTGGTGCTATTGCTCAAAATAAGGGGTCACTGGGGGAGAAAAGCTTAGGAACAAATGTATTTGGTAAAAGGGAAGTGTTTGTTGTTATGTTATTTTCACCATCTCATCTTTCATCACCCTGTGTTTTTGTATATTTCTAATGTCTTTCTAGTGGGTTGTTTTGCATAAATATTCTCCCAAAGCACCGTTTTGTACTACCTGTACTTGCATCAGACTGCCCACTGGTGTAATCTCTGTGTCATAATCTTCAGCTCTACCTGTCAGCCTAAAATTGACTTTGTTTCAAAATACTGCAATTTTCTTTTCAGAGCAGCATGCACACCCCTCCAGACACCGAGTCCAATACATTTCTATACAGGGAATAGCTTTCTCACACTAGTCCAAATGGATGGTTAGTTTAATGCTGTGTGATGTTTTCCCCTCTCTCTTCACACCCCTCACATGATCTGCATGAGCTCCACTGTCTGCAGACCCAGGAGGATTACAGGAATGTACGGCCTGGGTCTGCCTTCATGCCTGCTGAATATTTGGTTAGGAGGGTATGTGGTCAGACAGAATCAACTCCTGTCTACTTCTCAAAGTCACTTCTGAAACACAATTTTTCACTTTTTATTTGCAGTAACAGTTTTAAATGATTCAGTGTCGCCATGTTTGACAGAAGGAATGTAGGTCAAGAAAACCAGAATTTACAGTAGATCAATCTGTCCCGACACAAGGTTCTGGGACCAAAGCACCAAGTGCTACAGTGATGGATGACTACAGTTTCTCTGAAGAGCACAGGTGCTTCATGGGTGTTTTGTGGATGTCCTATTCAAAGTAATTAAACATACTCTACACAGGGTGCAATTAAAAAGCATTTATATTGTATATCTATTGTTTTGTGCAGAGTGGGCACTAAAACATGACACCAACAAAGTCCTGGCTGTTGATTTGTCAGAGGAGTGAGAGGACAGACTCCTTTGGGTGTTTTCACTCTCTGTGGAGTTTACTTTTGGTTGATTTACTGTTGGATCAGGCCTTGTTCATGATTGCTCATCAGTCGCCTCAAATGCCGCACCATGTGAGATCGGCTAACACCAAAACGTATTTCCATGACAACAGTCTTCAAGCAGTATGCACACGGTCTCTTCTGTGGTGATAGCACCACAGCCCCACCATTCACCTGTGACTAAATATACTGTGAGGACAATGTTCACTGGAGGCAGATTCATTCAGTGCAGCTCACAGACAGACCAAGGCTTATCTGCACAGACAGCGGCAGGAGCATATTAAATTGATCCAACTTGCCTTGTCAGATGAAGGTTGTAAACAGCTGCTCTGCAGCTCCATTCATACAAATATACTTGACCCAAGTGCTTTTTTAATCCAGCTATAAGCACTTTCACTAAGACCAGCAGTCACATAAGCCAGTGGTCCCTAACCTTTTTCTCCCAGCGACCCCCGAGCTGAGAAGCTGAGGAGTATTTTCTGTAGTAATGATTTTAAAAAATACTTTATAGAAGCAATCAACATACCATAAATTAGTTAAAATTCACACAATCTAATTTGAAAGTTTTTTGTAAGAACCATTAGGGGCCCCTTCAAAAACTTTGAAGAGTCAAATTTGATTCCCGACCCCAAGGTTGGAAGAGGTATAGGAATAACTGCTGTATGACGATTAAGCCTAAAAACCTCCCATAAAACAAGAGAGTGTTCATTTTTGTTGCTTTACACTTTAAGAAAACATGCAGCATTAAAATAATAATAATAATTCTGAGGGAGGAGCCCCACATCCCCGTCCAGCAGCTGTTTCTCTCCTTGTTGGCTCTGCACTTGAGAATAACTTCACTCACTCAGAAAGTGGTATTTTGTTTGCAGTGTCCATAGCCCACTAAATTCTCTGGCTATATTTTAAGCCAAAACACCACTTACAGTCTCCAGAATTGTTGTTTTGTAGGTTTTAGAAAGAGAGACTCAAGGTTCCTGCAGAAACAAAGGGGTCACCAGGACTCCAGATGAAACTTGCTGCAGCTTGTGATGATTGAAAAAATTATAATACGGTTAAAACATCTTAATATTTGCATATTGGCATATTTCCCCCCTGGTTTTCCTCCTACAACTTCCTTTCACTGCTATGCTGTCATATCAAATTAACCCTATACAATCATAAATCCTGCCTTCAAAAATCCACACAAAAATGTGTGCTCAGATGTATTTTGGATTTACAACGATTGTAAAAATGCAGCGAGGGCTCTGCATGGCACACTAAGCCAACAATGGATGATGATTCATGAGACACGAACAGAATATGGGCAACGTTTTGGAAAATTGCAACACTTTTACCTTTGAAGCCAGTGCAAGAATAGTGCAGTAATAATCATAACTTCCACCATTTGCCAGAATAAAAAAAGAGTTTTGCAGAGGGGAGAGATAACCTGTTCTACTTGGGAAACTTTTGACAGCTCTGATCTTTTTTCTCACTTGTGTTTGTCAAAATCCACATGTGCCTGATGGTGCAGTGCTTTCTCTGCAGCTCCTATATGTCAAACAGACAGGAGGTCACATCAGGTGGAGAACAGTTTAATGCAGTGGAGGCGTTGGATGTGGGTGGAGCTTAAGGCATATTCATTTGACACTGTAATCAATGCAAGAAAGTACGGCACATTTTTGTTACCGTCCTGTGAATGGCTTTAGGACAGTGCATACAGGGGTGACAGGATTCAGATACCACTTGGACACTAATGGTTCTGTGAAAGTGGAGGCTTTTAGCTGCATGAAGCCTTGATCCATTAGCACACACAATACAGAAACCACAGAATATGATGAGGATCAATTAAACCCACCAAATGCCATTTTAATCACTTTTTCTCTTGGCGAGATTTATTATTTAAATAGACACTTGGGCCAAATCCATTAACACAGTTCAATATGCTGCTGAATATTAAATTTGTAATGCAAAAGTTCACCAAAAACAAAATGTGTGTTGTGTTGCACACACATTAGAGTACATATTTATAGTGTGATACAAAAAGTACACAATAATCCATGGCTATTACTATTCCTACATCACGAAAACACAATGCAAACAGTCATTTGCCTCTGAGGAAATGATAAAACTTCTGTTGTGAGAAATCACTTTGTATTTTCAAACATCTTTTGTGATTAATGTGGATTTTGAACAGCTGAAAAGGCATCAGACAAATTGGCACTTGTGCTGTTGGATCATGGGCATGTTGTGGTTATCACAGAATCCTCTTTACTTTTGTGGCTCTCTGCCAGAGTTTGTAGATTCATTCAAAAATCTGTGATTATAAGGCCTGTGCCTTTGGTACATCTGAATGTCTTTTATTTAAGCCATAAATGAAAACATGTGTGTCTTTAACCATGGAAATTACTCAGAAAAAGAGTAGTATTTATGTATAAGAATAATATTTATTTATTGCACAAGTTTGAGTAGGACTTGGGGTACGACTTTGGTATTACAAAAATGTTTTTGCTTCAGTACCAAGTCTGGATACCTGGTGAAGCCAATGGGCCGCAAAGATCCAAAGAAGTATATCATTAATAGCTCCACTTAATCACATAAAACAGATTTTAAATCATGATTCTACCTCCCCCTTCCCCCGTTCAAATAACAAAGGCTGACAGATTATCTAAACCACAATAGAAAAGTTAGTAGAAAACAGCACTGACACTATGGACAAGGCTCCAGTCAAGGCTCATTCCACAGAACATAATCTAATGTATTATTTTATGTTTGTGTGTGTGTTCTGAAGACATCCAGACACAAAACATTTAGTTTGTCTCACAAAATGGAAACATACGCACCTATTTTATATTTAATCATTTTAGATTTTAAGTCATTAGAACAATCTCAGCCCATGAAAAGAGCATTTCACATCTGACTATGTTTTACATAGTTGAATTTCCTAATTAGTGAATAATATGACACAGGCTGTTAACATTATGCTTAATGAATGCTGAACATCATACACTTGCGTTAGAGTGTGTTGTGTGGCTCTTTATTAACACACTGTGATGGGGGGTGTGTCTTACATCAAAGGCCAGATGGTGCAGTGCAGAGAAAATGTTATCAGAAGGTTGGAGTGCAAAACCAACAAACTGCAAGCATCGGAGAGCTCTTTTTACTCCCCGGCCACCTGTTAATACGGACCCTTCTAATCCCAGGGCTCTTTCAGATGTTGAATTCCTTCAGAGCATATCAGGGTATCAAAGAGGTCACCCGAATGCCGTCTACATGCCACATATTCCAATGCTTCGTCTTTTGGCGCAAACCTCAAACTCTCACATGCAAAACAAGACACCTGAGTAAAGATAACAGCCGTGAAAAATGATTGGTTTGATAAGAACAACTGTGCTTTTTCAACACATTATTATTGATGTTTCACTTTGCATAACTTAAAATAAAACCGGAGGCAATAAGGGAAGATTTAGAAAAAAAAAGATTTTTTTTTTTCCCCAAAAAAACTTGCCCGTGATTTTAGTCTACAGAAAACAATTTTGTTGAAAAATGGCAGATAGCACTTGTTGTCACTCACTGTCTGTGGTTGTGTTGCATTTTGAGTTCTCTGTGCATCTAAACATAGTTGTCAGCTTCATGTTTGTTGTGTTAAGGTTAAGGCCAGGGTGAGGGTGGAACTTATGGATTTTCTTATAAAGATATCTTGTAAATCTGAGAAAACAGAGCTGAAGGAGCATAGATATGTGGGAACATAGAGCTGTGAGAATAAGGACACTCACACTATGTTTCCCCACACACTGGGAAAACCGAATTGCTGCTTAGTCTGAATAGTGGATTTCTAAACAGCCTGTAAACGTGGGGAACCCTCTCCCAGAAAAAAAAATGAACAAAACCTTTTGAACATGGGCCGCCTGTCCACACAGCCTGGGGGCTGATAGGAGCCAAATGCATAATTTGTGTGAAGGTTTGACAGTTTTTCAGTGGTGGTTCCCCTCTAAAGCCCCAGCCCCTGGACGCTCTGTCCTGCCCCGCTCAGACTTCAACCTCAATGGATTGTGGCCCCAAAAATGACTAAATTCTCTGCCAGCTTCAGTCCATGCATGTTTTTTGTGGTGTTTTGTGCTGTGTTGCACTTCTAATTACAGTCAGTCTTCAGATGGATATTTTGGGGTGATGTTTGGGACAATATTAGGTCTGTTCACTTCAGATAAAGGCTTTTTTCACATTAGTTCTTTCTGGTGAGGCTGCTTGTGCCCCTTTAAAGTATGTTCTCCATAAAATGATCTTAATGTCTTCATTTCTACACTCACATGTGCTGTATGTGGTTATTTGTTTTAATATGTTTGATGTTTTTAGCAGCAGTAGCTACATGTGCTAAGCTGTCCCTCGTGTCATGTCAAAGCCTTTCGTGTGTATGAATGATGCTTCATTTGGGATCTTCAAACAGATATCAACATGTCAACATAACACAGAGTAACCACCGGAAGGTTCTGTTTTCATAGAATGATGAAAAGAAGAGAGACAGCGCTGACTCATGTTCTGCTGGAGCGGTGCTCGGCTGTTAGCAGCGAGGGCTGTGGCACGTCCATCAGGATGACAGTGAGAAGAGAGCACAACAATCACCTGCTCAAGCAATTACCTATAACGCCTGTAACATGTATGTTTTGGAAAAGCAAGAAAAGCAATTTTCAAATATTTAATGTGACAGAGCAATTTGCAAAAAACAGATAAACAGGCAGCGTGACAGTGTTGCTTTCTCATCCGTAAAATTACTTTAGAGAAAATAGACAATAATTTGAAACTTTGCCAAGAGCTAAACAATAATGGCCTCCTCAGCCAGGAGGAAATCCATTTCATTTGAACCAATGAAGTCAGGATAATGGCAAAGCGTGGAGAGCCCGACTGCACGAGAGATTTCACAGTCCGCTCTCTCACACTCCACTCTCTCACACTCCGCTCTCTCACACTCTGCTCTCTCACTCTCCGCTCTTTCACTCTCCGCTCTCTCACACTCCGCTCTCTCACACTCCGCTCTCTCACTCTCCGCTCTCTCACACTCCGCTCTCTCACTCTCCACTCTCTCACACTCCGCTCTCTCACACTCCGCTCTCTCACACTCCGCTCTCTCACACGCCGCTTTCTCACTCTCCGCTCTCTCACACTCCGCTCTCTCACTCTCCGCTCTCTCACTCTCCGCTCTCTCACACTCCGCTCTCTCACACTCCGCAATCTCACACTCCGCTCTCTCTCTCCGCTCTCTCACACTCCGCTCTCTCACTCTCCGCTCTCTCACACTCCGCTCTCTCACACTCCGCTCTCTCACTCTCCGCTCTCTCACACTCCGCTCTCTCACACTCCGCTCTCTCACACTCCGCTCTCTCACACTCCGCTCTCTGAAATCATTTACTGCTGTTTAGGCGCTGGGATCAAAAGAGTAGGGCGTGTATTTGCAGATACTTTATAATTCTGTTCAAATTGATTTTCAGAGTTCCAAAGTTATTCCTCATTCATCGAGAGCACTCTGATACAGCAACTGAACCCATGAAACTCAATCAAATATCAAAATACTCGCGACAGATACACAAACATTTGACTTGATGCTTTATGACACTGCACTACATCACGTATTTAACTGAGGAAATATTTTGGTTTAATAATTTCTAGCATCTTAGTCACAGTATTGGAACTGGAATCTGAACGGGTCAGATCTTACCCAGAGATGACAGTTTTTTTCTTGGATTAGACACCTTTTGAAATACTTGAAATACTTGTCCCTGTTGCGTTCCCTCACTAACCTTTCAAGCCTTTAACATTTCATTAGTTTTTATCTGTAGGCCGTCCGCCGCATACAAATCAGAAGCGCTCGGGAACCATGAACTACATTCAACTCCTGAAATAAAAAATGATTTGTTTATCTTTTTCTGGCTTGTTGGCTCAATCCAATAAAGACCGAGAGTTACAGGCGCAAAATACAGGTTGTATTCTGTTCAGAATGACATTTGGGTTCTGGGGACGTCCTTGTATCAATATAAATTACACGCAGCAAAACAAACTACTTTCTAGGGAGACGTTCTGATTTACATTTTTCCAGAATTTGACATAATTTCGCTCATGATTTGACCAAAACTAATTGCGGCTCCTCTGAACGCCATTGCAGCTTGTCATTCTATGTAAATTAACGTCAGATTTAATTTACAAATCTCCGGAGTCGCTTATTCCTACAGTTAATATAGTTTGGTCTCCTACCCTGAAGCAAAACCAGCGTCGACGTCCCTTATGTGGATATCTTCATTCTTTCCCCCCTTAGGGCAAATGTCACACCTTTCAGATATGATTATCCATCCAACTCCTCCGCACTGTGGTTTCATCCTGACTTGTTGATGGAGAGGATGTGGGCAGCCCTGTCACTCGCACACACCTGACAGTTGGCACATGTCGCCGTGTGAAACTGGATTAACACGACTGCACCCTTGGCGGTAGTATAGGTGTCATCTTCTTTTCTTCACATCAATCACTTTGCAGAGGTAAGGACTCCAACGTAGGTTTCGTTGTTTCCTAAAAAACATTATCTCACTTCATTCAGTGCAAGTCCGTGCAGATAAAAAAAAGTTCTGTAAATTTCGGACTATAAGCCGCGACTTTTGTCCCACATTTTGAACCCCACGGCTTATACAACAGTGCGGCTAATTTAAAGATTTTTACTGCGTAACGGCCACTGGGGGGCACTCTAACAGTAAATGCACAAGTGCGACATGGGGAAAGATTATGAACTGAACTGCTTTTCAGACACAGTAAAAAAAAAAAAAAGTGTTTCCTGAATTAAATCTAAAAAAACCTTCTGTGTACCATCTTTCTGTGTAAATATCACATGTTACAACATAAAAACCTGTGGCGTATATTCAGGTGTGGCTTATATATGTACAAAATTGATTTTCTTTTCAAATTTAGCTGGTACGGCTTATATTCAGGTGCGCTCTATAGTCCGAAATTTACGGTACTATCTCCGACCTGTTGTTTCACGGCGGGTCTGTTGCTCTTGACAACAAAAAAACAAGTGATTACAAAAAAATCCAAGCAATACTGTTACACGGGGGTTTTCTCAAGCTCTCACAGACTTGTCAGATGCAGATGTAGCGTCATAAGTCTTTGGGAAGTTACAGAGAGAATGTAAAATATCTTCTGTGTTGATATTTCAAAAGTACAGAAAAAAACAAATGTGTGAATGTGAGATAAAGAGAGACGACGCGGAGAACAAAATTCAGAAGCACCCCCATATACTACTGCACCATGCATTTGGACTCCATCTTAAGCTATAAACTGTATTTAATCTTTTGGATAAGGCCAACAATGCTACAGGAACTAGCTGCTTTCACTCTGCATACGCATCACCTGCAGGTTCAGGGTCGACTTCTGGTAAAGCGAGATAGATCCTTCACGGTTTGTAAACAGAAAACATTCCAAACACCGGTGCAGTACTTTATGTTGGCTTATAACCAGACTACGCAGCTGCTTAGGGCACCGAGGCCACCAGAGGGCCCCCAAGAGCGCATACATTTATATTGAAAATGATATATCAAGTTTTATTGGGCAGAGAGCTTGTGTTTTTGCAGCAGCCTGAATGTCCCTCTAAAAAAAGTACATTGTTTTATATCTATAGCAGCAAAATATCTGCTGCTGCGTCATTTGTTTTTGAGTCGGGCAGAGGTGAGGGCAGCTATGTGTTTACACCGATGTAAATTTAAGCCCACTGTCGCCAATTGGAACACATTAAAATCCACCAGAAACGAAGAAAAAATGTCTAGAATTTTAAAAATCTTGACCGTCCTTATATGTTTGTGTTCTGTTCTTGTGACTGTGGTAATTTTGGATGTTTTCAGTCTGTTGTTGCTCAGATAAACACAAAAACAATTGATCAAGGTGATGAGAGTGGAGTCAGTATGTTGTCAAATGTGAATCACCAACAGCTGAACCACGAAAGGATCTGCTGTCGGGGGCCCCAGAGACAAATTCAGCTTAGGGCCCGTTGAAAGCTCGGACCGGCCCTGATGCATGTTTGGTGCGAGGATTAGCATTAGCCACCAAAGAAACACAAGCAAACTATGAAAAAATAGGCTTGACGACATCTGAACCACGCTGTTTTGTGAGAGAATATAATAGTTCTTGCTCGTTCTTGCTGATTGTTGGCGGTCTTTCGCCGAGGACTACATTTGTGTTCACTTCCTCCTCCGTTCGTAGTCTTCATTTCCTCCTGGACCGTTAGCCGTAGCTGAGGTTGAGCAGTTGTGCACCTGCTCTTGTTGGCAAATGTGGACTTACGGTTTTGGAGGCCAGATGACAGTGTTTGACGACAGGTGCGGTCTGATTGAGAGCGGGCCAGGACGTTCATTAGGTGTGTGTCGTGTAATGTAATTATCACACACACACTGTTGTAATGAGCTGAGGCACTAGACTGTATCTGTTCTCTGGGGGTCCCACTCGTCAGGAAGCTCCAGGCGTTTACCCTTCTTGACTTTCACATGCAAACACAGCCCACTTTAGCTGTTTTCGATGTGGACAATGCGCTGGACGACAGTTAAGCTTCAACAATTGGACAAATTCTAATGTAAATGTAATGGGATTTTCTTACATTAGCGCTTTATACAGTTGGAACCAATACGCTTTTACTTGATTAAATTGACCTTTTATTTCCAAATAATTTTAACTTTTCAAGCTGACATTAAAGAAAACATCGCCTACTATGCGTAAGGTCCTTTTGGAAAAACGTTCTTTCAGATGGCATTGAGGCGTTTTATTGTTATGTATTGATCAGACTTAAAAACTTGTGATGCGACGATGTGTTACTCTGAAGTTTGTGATTGTGCGTTTCCTTTGAACCAAAAACAACATCGGGTGTACGCAGGTGCGCTTTGAACAATGCCTTACGAGAATTTATTGTTTGCACTTTAAAGGCCAGTGTATCTCCTGTGAGTTTGTTCTGTTCTGGCTCTGAGCTGATTCATAACGTTGGATCCTGCACAAACTCTGCTGTACTCTGCACTAGACTTTGGAACCTGGCAGCGAAACCACAACATCTAACAGATTCGTACCTCTACGCAAAGTTGACAAGTAGCACTATTTAAACAGTTGGAGAGCCATAGATAGCGTTGTGTCGTGAACCTACTCAGCACAGATGGAAGAGCTACTACAACTTTGCAAAATATATAGTCAAAATAGTTAATGTAAAACCATTTAAACTTAGAATTAATAGCGCTAAAGTGTATACGCTGATATAACCTCAAAAAAGGGCATTTCATGTGCGTAAAAAAAGGGCAGATAAGTAAGTGCTGCTCTAAAACATGCCTTATATTTGAAAAGAAATGAACACATAAAACCAGCCTGTCAGATTTTGTCAGGGTCAAACTCTTACTATGAAAACTAGATGATAAAGTCGACCCGATGTTGGATATAATGTCGTATTTAAGAGCCAGAGGAGAAGTCGTCCAGGCGTGAGGCAGCAGCTTTAGCCTTTTCTCACACGGGGCTCTATGAGTAAACTACTTGCGTCTGATATAATTATCCTACAGACGAGGGGAGTTTGTGACTAATGTGAACATGCCAGCATCATGACAGAACAATTCATTTGCCATGATTAGACGCAAAAGCCACAATCAGAGACTCAATACGGCAGAGCAGGAATGCACTTATCTCCCACGGCCCACTGGGAATGTGTGTGTGTGACAGGCTTGTATAAGAGCTGTTTTCTGTCTGTCCACAACATATAATCATCTATATACTCAGGTTTACATTGTGTGAATCCAAGAAACACATTAATGAGTTGATTTCTTGCAGCGCTTTGTTGAATGAAGGTGTTATAACAAGCGGAGGGGCACATTCACCAAATGCAGGTCACTTTGTTGCGTAGAGAAATTCAGCCGGGACTAATCAAGATCATTCTTCCAGGCTACATTTAGAGAATTTATAAAAACATGTAATACTCTGGGAATAAGAAATCATAACTTTGTGATGCAGTGGTCTCTCGTTTACGTTCTAAAAATAACCCGCAATAGGCGAAATCTGCAAAGTATCAGCTTTGTTTTAACAATTATTCTGTATGTTTTTTGCTGTAAAACCCCTCACCACACACTTTATACACTTTTCTCACACAGGCGTTAACATTTTCTCACGTTTCTCTCTTGTTTAAACACTCTCAAAGTTCAAACCTTTGTAGATTTAAAAAAAATAAGTACAGTGTTATAGAATGAAACCACGTTATTTTCCTCCTTCTTTACGTAACAAACCAAAGATTAATTTATTCCGTAATGACGCCTACAGCCGCTAACTTTTCCCTTCCTTCAGCATGTCAAGAAGTCCAAGTTTTTCTGCGATGGTTAGCATATTCCTTGACCTTTTGGGTGCGACCGCAGGTGTCTTTGTCGGTGCAGAACGTTTCATCGACATGGTGAGTTTTGTCAGGGAGAAAACAAATTGCAAACGTACAGCACTTCAGAGTCACACTGCGATCAAACGTTTATGTAAATTTGTCTGAACACATTCTGTACTGTACAGGAGACACGGCACGGAGGAGACTGATGGACAATGGTCTACAGTCCCTTAGCCAATTAGGACGCAGAACACAATGCACGTCCAAAAAAAACATGTAAATTGCATTTTAAAAATCAGCAAAACAGTGAGGAAGCGAATGGTGAACCACGTTATAATGAGGGACAACTGTACTTCATTTCTTTTGCTCATCAGGACAACAGTATAATTGCATTTGCGTACTTAAAACTATGAAAAAGAGCAAAAACATACGGTGCCCTTTTAGAAAGTCTGATCCATGGCTTTGCTAATCGAGTGAACCATCCCGCCTCGCTTTTCTGTGTCTGAAAAAAAAAAAAACTGACAACTTCTAAAATTGTGCACAAAGCGTGTGCCACAGAGTTTGTCAGAGTTAAGAAGTTGGAGTCAAGGATAAGTTTAATTACCTACTGCTCTTTTCACAGTTTGAAAATGTGGGACCCCGATTTTAAAAGAGCAGTGTTACGATGAGGTAATGGTTGACCTTTTGATTTTGTATATGTGCTTGTGTCGAGGTTCATAGAAAGAGAATGAGTCAATGATAATAGTCTAAAGAAACAGAGGTAGTTGGAGATGCTGTGCTTTATTTGGGGGCAACATGCTCAAAGTTGTTTCTGTGCACCTTTGTCTCCTTCTGGCACACTTACATAATCACGTTACCATAGCTTCAGTCAAGTCAAATCCATCTTGAAAGGACTGTCAATCAGTTCAAAAGGATTTATATCAAAGAAAGCTCACTAATAATTAATGTTGTTCAAAGGTATATCCTCAACTCGTGATGTTGTCTAAGGGAATCAGGAATCAACTGTTCTCAGCGTGGTCTCATGGACCAAAGAGAAGACAATTCTCTTGACATTTCTTTATTGAGAGAAATAACTCTTCCGATAACAGCAGTAATAAGTTCCGTTTGATTCAAAGGGAGCGCTCCACATGAAACTATGGTTGGGTTTGCTTTAGCCTTTAGGGAAAGATCATGATCACTTTCTCCTGAAGAAAAGATGAAAAAACAAATTACAGATGCATCAGGTGTTAAGGTAATATAATGTGGCATTCGCACTGGGATGAGAGGATGGGGGACGGGGGGATGGGGGTGTTGCTGTCTCTGGTTTAAACCTCCTGTCTCTTGTATTCAGTATAACGTACAGTAGTAAGTTGTATTTTTGACAGCAGTGCACAAAAATAATGCTTTTGTTTATTGTATATTTATTTTCAGACTTTTGCTTTACACTTGATTGACAGTTTATTTTGAGAGTTAGGTCGTTATTACACGGGACTGCTCTGCTAAGCTTCATTTTCCTCCCTTAACTATCGACAGTATATACAGATCTGCTACTTTTCTAATGAATATAAATGAAGCAACGCAGCATGTATTGTACAGCTTATATTCATTTTTCAAGCAGCACTTGGCTACTTAACGACTACTTCCCACTCACTATCCAAATCACATCCATTTTCACCAAAGTGATTGTTAAAAGGTACGAGGTATTAGGCACTTGGCAACAATTGCATACGTTTTTCAATTGCTGCTGGCTGTAGTGCTCTTACAGGTTGGTGGTTTAAATCCAACTCTTGCCATTTCACTCCAACAGCAGCTGACACAGGTACAGACAGCTCTGCCTTAATAGAGGGAGGTAATAAGTGTAACAAGTGTAAGTGCAACACATTACCAGCTGCGGTTACAAAATCTGATTATCTGAGTCTGATTCTGAATGATGAGGTTTTTGGAGTTATAAGAGTCATGTAGTGAAGAGCGCAGTGAGAGGTACATTGGAGAAACTAAACAGCCACTCCCTTAGAGGATGTACCAACACCAACGAGAGAGCCAGTCAGGACCCCAGTCTGCTGTACATCTCCATCTCAAAGACGCAAACCAATCCTTTGAAGATAGTGAAGTTCAGATCTGAGCCAGAGAAAAGAAATGGTTTGAGAGAGGAGTTAAAGAAGCTATTTTTGTTAGGAAAGACCATCCTTCCTTGAACAGGACTCTTCGCCTGAGACATCTTCCCCCATCTATAACTCATCCTCAGACCCAAAACAGACAGGAACAAAGAGAACAACAGGCAGCCATTACAGGTTGAGTAGTGTCGTTAACCCTATAGTGGCGGATGCTATCGTCACCAACAGATCACGGTTGCGGACTTTCTATTACCGTAACTCCGCAACCATCTGTGCTTCATGTAAATTCAAATGGCATCTCAAAGCAGAAGCATGGGGCTCTTTAAATATTTTACTGTCATTACGGTAATCTGCTTATGTTGTCCCTCGAAGATGACGAATGAGAGAGCGCAGGTGCCGCAAGGATTTTCCCAGTCACTTATTCAATGCGTCAAAGAAAAAATATGGATGAATGTGTAAAATAGAGGTAGTTGTGTGAAAAAATGCAGTACATCCAGTAGCAATCTGACCAGAACTGAAGAAGAAGCGGCTTGGACCAGTAGCGAAATGTTTTCATTCCTACAACGATTTGTCCAGTTGGCAGATTTAAATTTTGTTTTTTACTAAAGGCATTAAAATGAAAAAAAAAACAAAACATCATCACATGAAATATTGCAGCTTAAAGGTTCAGAAATCAGATTATAATCAAATTTTGTGGTGCGTCTGAACAAGGCTACTGACTACTTCAAATAAAACCAACAAAACACACCGAAGGAAACTGTAAAAAATATATACGGTTACTGTGGAACGAACTAGAATTAATCTGTAACACCTCCAACGAGATTAAATGAGAGTAAATGGGATCGTGCATGTAGTTAATATCATTTTTAATTAAAATTGCCAAAGATCTTGACCTTTTCCAGGCAGTACATCCCACCTCCAAATCCACTTTCTTATATATAAGAAGGTGTTTAATAAGAGCACTCCAGCAGTTCATTTGGTGCACAAGAGCATGTATGCGGGGCACCTTGGAGGCTGACCTAATACTCAGCTATGGCTCTTTGTTTTTCACTTGACCTTAAGATTATGAGTAAGCCTGTATGAAATGAATACGCTGTTAAAGATCATTGCATGTGTTAGATCCTCATTTGCATATATCATGGCCTAAGATTAAAATCAATTACAAGCTATATTTGTAAGAGCTAAAGGCGCACTACATACTTCCCCCGTGTTTAAAGGAAACCAAACATAGCTGAGAGGTTCTGCTCCTGTTTTAGAGCCTGGAGTGATTTGTGAAAACAGCAGAGTATTGAATAGTCAAGAGGATTCTTCATCTTGCTGACAATCTGCGCAGTGGGAGACTCTTCACATTTTGATATTAAATTCACCTATGGAGTGTTCAAAGCGCTACATATGTGAATGAACCCGTCTTACCCTATGGCAGTAATGTTTTTCTACACTTTCTCTCTCTGCAAAGTGGCTGTGCCTAATTTCTCTCCATCCGTCTAAGCTTTTTTTTGTTAACACCTATAGATTTATTGTAAAGGCTGGTCTGTGTCTGAGTAGAACAAACAGACTGAGGGAGTAGCTGAGGGTTAACGTGGTGCAAACATAGTAGTCTTCCATTAAGTCTCATTATTTTACTTCGCAAATGAGGGCGCAAACTGTTTTTGTAAGCCCGGGCCTGCATCTAAATATAAAGTATTATTATTGTCAGAGAATTAGAAAGTGCACAGTGAAGTACAAAAGTGACGAATAACTTTGGACCACTGCAACCCGTTTAAAATAAAGTTGTTTTTCGCATTTTTAAGACAGTAAAAGTCAGGTAGGCACACAGTTTAGAGGGGCTCAGTGTTGCTGGCATATATTTTAGGAAAATTCAATGATTGATGTTTGTGTGTACTTCTGAGAGAACATTTAGTGTCAACCGCAAATGTTTGTTTAACCCGAACCCACAGCTCTACAGTTTCAAATACCAGAAGCCAATTCTAACAACAAGCATTACCTGATACAGCCCGTCCTGCAGAAAAGCCAAAGCACTGCCTCATACACAGCACACACACACGGGTCAATGCTGTGGTCTGTGTGTTTTTGGTGCTGGTGGTCTCATGTTGGGATGACCAGGACACATAGAGGCACATGCAGCGTGTGTGAAAGGCGCTTCAAGCTGTGAGGGTACAGAGAACATGAGGCTGCAGGCACTGTGCTGTTCTGGGCCTGAACAAGATGTGCACAACAGAAGATCATAAATAATCCTTTCCTATGGAGTCTGCTGAGAGTGTGTGACATAAACAAAGCTAATAGAATAGACCCAGTGTGGACACGCAGCAGGAGGCTCTTGGTGATCTGTTTGCTTTGATGATTGGACTCACATGTGTCCTACTATGTTGTGATAGAGAAACTAGAGTCTCATCTAGAGGGTTTTAACAACAAAGCAATGGTCCTGTGTCATTCTTACATTTATTTAATTACAGGTGTTTTTATTGGTCAAAATATCATCCCATTCTTGCTTCATTCTTACTATGACTGGGCTCAGTTCTCTGCAGATCTGAACTCTGTCTCCATAAAATACAAAAAATAGAAACATTGTGAGCAGGAGAGTGAAGGTTTAGAGGCAAAGCTACAGCACGTCTCTGCAAACAAGTCGATGGTGTACAGAGAGCACCTGTAACCATGGATATGAATTAGCATATGTTGCATCACAAGTCGAAATGACATGACAATGGGGATAAAAATAGGTATTACTTAATGTACTTGATTGTACTTGATCTAATTTAGAGGATGATTCTATCAACACTTATGGTAAATACAAACCCCGTATCCATTCAGATTTCCCAATAGCCAAAACCCAGCTTCAATAATTGTGGTCTCATTATAAAACCGAATAAACTGTAACTAATTTCTGAATGCCCCTGCTTTACTCCACACCTCCTGTTCTGTCCTTGCTCAATTTTAGGATGCCAGTTTTTGCTGAATAAATGAATATCCTTGGCACCACAATGGGAACTACAACACATAGCACATATGCCTATTAAAACAATGAGGTCAAACTGAATGACATCCACAGCAGTATTTATGAGCAGCTCCAATACAACAGTCCCAAACCAGAGGAGGGAGCAGCAGGGGGATGCACTGGTTCAGAACTAGACTGGATGTTGTTTACACTGTTCTTTTCTCCTGCACAGTGACAGAGGCGGCTCATTGAGGCTGCTGAGACAAGAAACTGAGAGATAAGAGAAGAGGAGCGCTTGTTTTGTTACCGCCAGATGCTATGCTTTACTTAAGTTATAATAATGAGGCATCGTTCTTATATAATGGTTTTCGATTGTTTGAACTCATAATTATTCCACTTGGTTTATGGTTAATATCTCTGTAATCACTATTAACACGAAACATAAAGAGGCAAGTTTAAAGTTTTCTTCTGTCAGCATTTATTTTTTCAAGTTTTGGAGGGTAGTAAAAGTTTGACAAAATGTTTTTTTCAGCTACTGCTAGTGCTGGTCATGGTAAGATCAGTAGTAAAAGCATGAAAGAACACTGTGCACTTTCATGGTACTAATGATATTAATTTCCATGGATTATATATAATTTCTGTTACCAAAGAACCAAAACCAGGCAAAATGTCAGATTGTAAATTTTAACATATCCGTTTTCTAACAGCATGAAGAAAGAGGTCAACACAAAATGTTCTAAGCCACTTCTTTGTTGCTCCCCTTGTCAGATATTTGCAGGCAGCACCAGGACCCTCTGCTCCACAGAAAAATGTGTCTTTTCCTCGATCATGCGTTAAACTGATAGTGAACCGGGGAATCCGAGGGCACACAAAGCCTTTTGGTGCTGGTCCTTTTAAGTTGTGCATGCATTATCGTCCATGTCTCCTGTGCGTCCCTCTGGTGTAGACAGGTTACCGTGACGATGCACCTGGACCTTTCACATCAGCCAGCAGAAAGGAAAATTCCCTCATTCATTGCATCCACCTGCTAGAGTCAGACAAAAACGAGAAAGACGGGAATGACATTTTTCCAACCGACATCCCTGGCGCTCAGACAAGGATTATGGCCCAATTTGCCCCATCTCTTTCCTAGGCTCAACTTTATCCCAACAGCTCGGGACTTCAAAGCTGCAGATAAAAATGGGGCAATGGATGCTCATTCTTCAGTGCGATTTGGCTTAGCAAGGCTCTGTTTAAAATGGCTAGAATACAGAAAGGAAATGTGTTTTGATGTGCCGTGGAGTGTGAACGTCCGAGCCGGTGGTGGTGGTACTGTAGGACACTTTCTCCGCCCTTCCCGCCTCCGTCTGGTCAACAAGCAGCAGCGTGGAACCAACAGATGTGCCAGTAAGTGCATTTAAAGGACCAGCACCTGATTTTAAAACCCACTTAGAAACGTGAAAACAGAACGGGTTCAATTTAAATGAATAAATGGAGCTATTCCTCACTTTCCTTATGCGTTCAAAACATCCTACACCCTAATTAGCGACCGTGAGTTTATGAGCACTTTCCACAGCTTTTAGAGACACTGCAGAGTTTTGCGGTGATGGTAGCGAACTAGCATGCTAACACGAACTTTCTGATAATCGGACAATGACGCGCTTCATGATTAGATGCAGACAGAACGCAGCAGACACTTTTTAACATCAAGAGCGGCTTTTCTGATCCATACGGACTTAGTTTGATCAAATACACACGGGAAAAAAATCAGATACAGGGCCTTTAACCGTACAATCATCATTTAATCAGTCAATAACTAACAAATTACCATGATTTTATGTCTCCTTTAACCTGCCTTTTGTTTTGCACTAGTGGGAAGCAACTAATTTGGATCTTATTTGCGTGAGGATTGAAAAATGAACCCACTTATAATCAGTCATCAGATCATAACTAGTGTTCCATAATGACATTTATTTATCTGCTGTATTCATGTTTTATTTATGATATTTTAATTACAAAAGGGTTTACTGGGATTATCACGCTTTAGGCACTTTAAACAGTGGCAACTTTATTGTAATATTTTCCATAGCAATACATCAAACTTCACAATGTGTTGTTCGGGCTGAAGGGCCCAGGGGAAATTATTGAGTGGTGAAAACGGAAAGATTCAATATGAGCAGAGTTTATGTTCTGACTGGTAAAGTGAATAATACAAAACTTAGTGTAGAAAGAACTAGTCATTTAATTGGGAACAAGATCTATAATTAAAAATGACCTAATATGTATTGCATAACTACTGTCGATGGCCTGTTGGGCTGTTCCCTCAGAGCGAATCATCTGCAAGTAACTAGTGTAGTCACAGTACAGATACTTCAAACTCTTATTTTGAGTGTGAAATAGACTCACTACTCAATACCGATTCAGATGCCATGAGGATAGTCTCTTTCTTTAAACGGTAGAATGTTATTGTTACCACCCTAGTCATTAAGTTCTTTTTAAAGTTTGTATTTGGACACTACGTTTCGTGTAGGCGTCTACCTTTCCCATAACCCTGGCTGTGTGAGCCCTTGGCCGTGATTGGAGGACGGTTTTCCAGCCTGACCAATCCTGGGGTCCACCTTCAGCCGCCTCCCAACTACTTAAGAAGATTCGGGACACCTGTTCAGAGCTGGTGTGTCTCTCTTTTGGTCAAATCACTACAAATCCAAGGGATGTGTCTCTGTGTTGTGAGATACTTCGTCAGTACTGACTCTGTACGTCAAGATTTTGTTTTGTTACTGTAAAATTTGTGTTTTAATTCATTTTACCTTTTTTGTTTTTGTTTAAACCCTTGCAAGGTACCTTTTGTTTATATATATTTTAGTCCCTTTTTGTTTAGTTTACCCTTACCATCCCTGTTAATGAAATTACTTCTTACTTTACCATTTTCCATCTTGTTTTTCTTTTGTTACTTCCCTGTCCCCACACGAGCTGGGTCGTAACAATTATTTTAACCATTAAATCGTAGTACTTTCTTTTAGATTACCATATTTCTGTGTAACGCTTCAGTCGTCCGGGTGGGTTCCTGTTGGTCCAGGTGCAGATACTAGTCTACGTGTCTTAAATTTGTTCTGATATCAGAACATTCAGAAAAGGTTCGTTTTTGTCCTGTGAATGGGACTTTTTTAGTATTGATACCTTCCCAAATGAGTATCTAGTTTTGACACAGGTTTTAGTATCAATTAGCATCTGCTTTTTGATACTTTTGACAACCTCACCTGCAACCAGCCTCATTCTATTCACTTACAAACACCATCTAAACTACATTGACCAATCAAAGTGCCATTTGAAGCAACAGTTGTAACAGCGGCTCCTACTGGTTAAAAATCACTGCACAATCATCTGAACCGAGGATGCCATTAACTAGCTCAATACTGAGATGTATATAGAGTCTCTTTAGGTTTAGTGCAACCTGGAATAGTCTTAGGATCTGGCAACTCACAGCGAGGAGCTCATTCTGCTTTCTGATTGGGTAATTGGCTTGAGAAGCAAGTGGAGAAAACGCAACTTAAACTGATGGAAATATAAATATCTTATTACAACTGAATATCAGCAAGATTTGTACATGGTTACTTAATCGGATGATACAGAAAAGTGAGAAATACTTGCAAATATACACTGCCTGGCCAAAAAAAAAAGATCATTCTCTAATATTTGGTTGTTCCGCCTTTAGCTTTGATTCAATTTCGCTTTTGCCATGTCCCAAGATTTATTTCCATCCAGCGTCGCATTAATTTTTCACCAAGATGTTGCATTGATGCTGGTCGAGTCTGACAAAGCTCGCAAAGCTTCTCCAGCACATCCCAAAGATTCTCAATGGGGTTAAGGTCTGGACTCTGTGGTGGACAATCCATGTGTGAAAATGACGTCTCATGCTCCTGAACCACTCTGTCATAATTTGAGCCTGATGAATCCTGGCATTCTCATCTTGGAATATGCCCGCGCCATCAGGGAATAAAAAAAATCGATTGATGGAATAACCTGGTTGTTCAGTATATTCAGGTAGTTTGAGCACAGACTGTTACTGAACCTAGACCTGACTCGTACTTTAAGCTCGTACCTATTTGCTGAGTTAAATCCAGGTGGTGACTCTTTTTTTTTTTTTTTGGCCAGGCAGTGTACCTTTGAAACACCCTTCAAAAATCATCCGTCACCATCTCACTGTCTTGCCGCAGTGTCCCCCCTCCTGAGCTGAGGACAAGGTGGGGCCACTATGCTAAGCTGTGTCCCGGGGTCACACACCACACACTGCCCCGGCCGTAAATGTCAGCTTGGATTTGCTCTTTGTGGCACTGAGGGCTGGTCGTGCCCACAGGCTCCAGTGATCGCTACTCTCTGTTGTGCTCTAAAAGACTAATGACCACTTAGTCATCACGTATTATACGAGATGACTAAGACCGGGACACCAACACCATGGCTACGTAATTAGAAAGAGCTGAGAAAAGAGAGTTAAACTGAGCAGACCACATATAAAAGTAAATCTTTTCATTAGTGGAGGAATATACCATTATTTTTAAGCGAACAGGTGTTTTGTGATGGCTTTGATAAATAAACTGTTATAATTTTACATCTAATCGGGCTGGAACTATGATTATTTTAGTAATCGACTTTATTATTTAAAGATTATTTATCTGATTAGTCAACCTGTCAAACGATTATTTCTATTGCACATTGACACTTTAGAAACACATTTTATCCAAACAGAATGTTGAAATATGGTGATATAAGACTTCTAAATAAACTATTCACAAATAAAGGGAATTGTTTATACTTTTTCTTGATATTTTCATTTAATAATGTCACTGTCTTTGTTACAAAACGGTCTCTTTTTTTCTTTCCTTGCCTCCTCTGAACTTTGAGACGTTTAATATGACAGATTTGATGGACAGCTGAGGAAGAGAGAAGAGGAAAGAGAATAGAGACGCAGTGTCATTTATAATAGACGATGTTACACAGTGTTCATCTAGAGTTTGACCAAAAGCATTTCTAATTTGTCAATTTTTGTCAGTCGTTCAACTAAACGTCTGTATCTCACGCATCTTATTCTTTTTCATTGGTATAAATCTTGCCGTTTTCAGTTGTAACACTACTATCCATGTGCGCTTATCATCCAAAGAGCACACCAATTCAAAAAGTATCATTTCTGTAGTTCAAATGTGGGGTAGGTCAGAAAGGAACAGAAATCTCCCAAGTTTAAAATCCTAACAATGAAAAATGGAGCCAGAAGACAATACTGGCAGAGCGAAAATTGTTCTGATAGCCACTACACTCACACTTACTGTTTCAAAGATGCTGGAATAGAAAAATAAACGGTGCAAGCTCACACGATTTTATTCTATACACAATTGGTCAAATACACATTACTTTGATAACATTTACGGTACTTTAAGAGCCTCATATTTCATTCTTAGTATCCCAAGTTAAAGGCAGAAAAAAAATAATAATACAACCATCATTTGTGCTGAAAATCGGTTACGATTTTATTTGCCCTGGGCTATGAAATACAACCACAAAGACACTGTGCAAAGAAAGCAACGGTTAACACTTAAAGACAGCCGACTAGCACGAAACACAACTAAAATGAGGAGTACACAGCAAAGGCATGCTACAGTCAAACATATAACTCAACCATAACAGAGGGCTCCAAATGCTCACAGAATTACATGTCATTCTAACGCAGAGTTTAAAATGTACCATTGTGTTGAGTGGAAGATGGAAACCCGTTATCTAAGCTTCAGTTTAGCAGGAGATGATAGCGTCTCTATATGTTCTGAGAAATGTGGCATTATATCTGATGGTGCACAGGCCCATTACATCTGATATTACATAGGCCCTGGCATTGAATAGATTGAACTTCAAAAGCCCTATAGACAAATGATTACATGAAGTATATGAGCTAGCTATAGCCAGTAGCTTGTGTACAATGCAAGGTTAAATGTTAATAATAAAAGCAGTTTAAAAAGCAAGAAACATGGCCATCTCGACTACTTTTGCGAAACTCACAAGTTGCGTTGTTGGCTCGAACGATTCAGATTTATATTTTCTCACAATCAATATGTCATTTACTTTTGTTTAATCGTCTTTTGGCAGAGTTGAACAAGTGCTGTGTGTTTATCATGATTGCCCATTTTCTTTCATTTTAAATATATTTTCTTTTTAAAAAGGTTCTTTAGAATTTAGATATGAATAATACATTTTAAAAGTGCATGCAAGCCGTAACAAATCATGTAAAAGCAGGTATACTACAACCTGGTTTTTGAATTGTCTTAAAGCACAAAGTTAAAAAATAATTATACAAAAACTTTGTTAAAAAGAGGGTTAAATGCAGATTGTTATTGCTATAGCTCTTATAGTTGTGGGACAAGCACTGCACTAGAGACAAAGGGAGATTGAATATGCATGGGAGAGTATTGTCTGTGCTATAAACAGGATCCAGGCGACGGCACCGTCACTCATAATCGCTCTTGCTCGCGTCAGACTGATCCTGTAATGAAAGAAGAAGAGAGAAGATAAGGCCGAGCAGACAGACGGACCCGTGATGCCTTCAACGTCTGTGGGAAACATGGTCTTGAGGCAGGATCATCACAGACAGTGCAGATAATAAGAGCATCGTCAGATTAAAAGCTGCTTAGCCTTGTATCTTCTGCTCTAGAGACATCAAGTGATCCAACCTTTTAATATGTCATTTGTTACTTCATACCAAAGTCAGCTTGTCCCCAACCTCAATGATTTTTAATTACATCACATTTACATTTAAACCAACTTGGCTAACACCATTTTTGAATATGCTGTTTGCATTAACCTCACAGACACCACACTTAATTATCATGAGGGTGAAACTTTCAGTGTCCAGTAATTTCATTCCAATTACAATTCTTTGGTTCCTGAATTGATATTTGATTCAAAAGTCATGCAAGTATATAGATTAATTGTATTTAGATGGTTAGTGGTAGAGAGGAAATAGCCAAATAAAATTTGAAAATATATAATTGTTTTCATGGATTGGAGGTTAACTTTTTCTTTTTAATGTCCTGGTACCAAATTGTTCTGAGAGGACACTCAATTATTATTTTCAGCACACCTCTGATCCTCATTCTCTGATGCAGCTTCCAATTGTCTGAATGGATTTATTTGATGTTTGAATTTAATGAAAACACCTGAGAGTCAAAGTCAAAGCAACTATCATGAGTAATGACAGCTCTGTGTAAGTCATTCTGGGACCCCCTCGATAAGAACTCTTTCAAAGTATCAATCCTGAGGTGTTCAAACTACAGCCCTCAGACCTAATGTTAATGGCCCCAGTACATTTAGTGCAAATTGTAATTAACTCTACCACTTTAACCTGAACAAGTTCAATATCACGTTACATTGTGAAACAGGCCTAAGATAAATGTTCCAGGCCTTTTCAATGACCCAGTGTCTCTGTGTTAAACGTACTCATCTGAATAACTCACTGTATTGACCATCGGTCTGTGGCCCTCTGCTTCTAATGTGTTTCAATAGACGACCCTCAGAGGAAAACGCTGATCTATACAGTGTACAGCAGGCTTTATATCTGTGTGGTTGAGAGAAAGGACTGAGAAAGCCGTTTAAATGGACATATCACGCATTATGGCTTTAATGGGCTCTCAAACAAGCTTTTCTTCACACTGGCCTTGGTATTTCATGGCTCATAACTTAAAATAATGTCTACATTTGGAAAACCTCAGTTTCCGGTGTGGTACTTAGGAGTTGAAGCGCCTTAGCTTGCACTAGTTTTAATGAAAATGATGTGTAGTGAACACAATTTGAGCACAGAAATGCTGAGAACAAGTCTGGTGATGTTTTATGGCCTTAAGTTGCACATGACATTACTGGATTCTACCTGTTTGGTAACTATCTGGTGAAAATTGAACGACCTTGCAAACAGGACAAATAAAATGTGTGTAAAAATAAAAATAATAAAACATTTCAATAAGTTGTAGTATATTAAAGCATTTGTTTGTAGTTACATGAGGCCAGGCCATTTATCTTATATTTCAACACAACAAAGACAACCTTTTTTTTACTAAACTATTGTTTGTCAAAGGCCTTTAAAAAGTGTTTGTAAAGCCTTCTGTTATTGATCTACAGTAATAATCAAGAGATATTTCTTCTTTTATTATTTGGAAGTATTTTGCTGCTGAAATGTCATCTGGGGTTACAGATTTAGTAAAGATGTAGTAAGTGATAGAGGATGTGTGAGACTTATGCCTGAGAAGAATATAAATGTGTGAGAAAACCATATCTCTTTGTGTGAATAAATCAAAAATACGGTAGTTGTAGCAGCACAGGGAGTTCACTGTTTGATAGAAACTGTGCCCTCATGGAACCTGCCTCGGACTTCAGACTATGTGCCAAAAGAATGTGTGTTTTATTCATGACTCCAGCAACACTTGAGGTAAGACATATCCACAAGGGCAAGATGATTCACAACAGGCTCTGCCATTACAATCATGTTTTACACAATGCAACTTCCATTTTAGCCAGACTACAATGATGCTGTCAGAGTGATGAAGAAGAGCAAGAACACAGAGTGACAAGGACATCATTGATAAAGCATTTGTCTACTCCAGAAAATTACTAGGTTTTCAACTGAATCAGAGAAGAGTCTATGGACCATATGCACTTAAAGAACATGATAGAGTTTGTGGAAGGAACAAAATGGACTTACACTACTAGAAAAGAACTAATAAAGTAATGATAAACGGGAAGGTTTACCTGGGTATTATGTAAAATCATGTTATCACATTGTTCCCTCAGCAAAAACATGCCTAAAGAGGTTTTATATGTCATCCATGTATGTTTGAATAACCTGTGATCTCCCGTATTAAACATATTGATAAGTTGTTTTCAGCAAATACAGCATTTTCACAATAAAAGGTAACATGGTGATCTAAATATGCTATGTATTACCAGTTGCTACCCCATACAAGTGTAATACCTCCTCTTCAAACAACCAGGCAATCAACAAACTAAGTGGGCTGCTGTAGTGACGTCATGTAAACTAGTGTTTAACTCTTAATGCAGCGTACTTCCACCATAATCACTGCAGTTGTACCGGTTAGCTGAGGCTAGCACTACATGCTAGCAGTGTTCTCAGATTTGTAAAAGCTGATAAATGAAAGGGAAACGTGTTTGACAGAGATTGATTGTAGACGCAGCGAGAGGAGGGCTCAACTCTGTGACCAAGATTCCAAAATATAAGACACTGCATGGTATCAATCCCAGTGTGTCTTTGGTTGAATGATGGTTTTAAATTTTATCTTTGCCTCTCTCTGTGAAACCTAGAACCCGGGTGTTTTGAGCTATGACATAAGATTTTCCCTGCTATCAGTAATCTTTCATCGCAGACAACCAAAACTGTGCAGTGGACACGTGGCGTTAGGCTTAGGAAATCAAACTGATCTCTGAATGACTGAAAAACTCAGCTTCAGATGGCCATTGAAATCTTTCACTGCCCTGTAGTCTTTCAGTGTGATCTGCAGAAGGGGCAGAGTGTGCTGTGGCCTGCAGTGGAGTGACCTACATTATCATCCTGGTCCTCATCACTGTCGTCGTCGCTGACCACTGGCTTGGCCTTCCCACGGCTGCTGCGCTTCTTGCCTTTATCGTGGCCACGTGACTCTTTGCTCAGCTTGATCTTAACGCGCATCGACTTGGCTGTATGGAAGAGAACAAGAAGTCATGACACGATGTGTCTGTTGTGCACAAATTAATCAAATAATTCAGAATCAAGCAAGTATACATGACAAACTATGTATCTATGCAAGGACTGCAGACATTTATATTTTTATTTGTTGAAGGAAAGATCCTAAATTTGTTTGTATTTCTTTGCCCATAATAGCTAAACCTCCCACTCAAAGTGCAGGCAGCTGTGTGTTTTCAGACCACATGTCATATTAGGTCTCACCATCAGACTCCGACTCATCATCTTCATCATCGTCATCTTCGCTGTCATCATCACTCTCCTCTTCTTTAGCGATCTTTTGTCTGGCACTTTTGAACACTGACTGCAGCACAATGGAGTCCTCGTAAATCTAAATCACAATGCAACACATAAACACAGGACAATAAGGTTTCCCAAAAATGTTCTTTGAATAAGTTAAGTCTTCAATACAGTGCAGGAAAGAAACTGCTTTGTCAATGTTGACTGCATTTAAAGCAGAGAAAGCTGAACCTGAGAGCCTTCGAGGTTGAAGGTCTGAGCGTTGTGACAAAGAAGCATGACGTCCTTCTCCAGATCTCCCACACTTCTGTATTTATGGTTTCGCACACGCTCCTACAATAAAAACAGACAGCAGTCAGTTTCTGTCAGTGAGAAGTTTCTTTCGTCTTTGTTGTCATAACAAAGGCTACCTTGATCTTCTTAAAATCCACAGGTTTTCGGATGAGCTCATAATATTCTGGGAGCTCCTTCCTGGACGGCAACTGGACAAAGACCTCACTGAGCTGTCTTCCTGATCTGTTTGAAGAAGAAAGGAGAGAGTAAACATAACCAAATGTTTTTGTGGTCTAAAACAAACTGCAGAATAATTCATTATAAGAAATAACAGGTGGAAATAAAGTTCTAGCTCCACCTTCCAAGTAACTCCCCAAAGGATTTAGGAATTACACATATTGTGCTGAATAATTACCATTGTAAATGTAAACTTTAGCATAGCAAGAATATAAATATATATCACAACAACACAAAGTTCCCCATTTTTCAGAGATGTACTGGTTTTGAAAAAAACAATTAACAAAAAAGATAGAGATCGTATTCATGATTTTCCTTATTAGGAAAACATTAGACTTTGGCTGGGCTTGATTTAGTCTCCGTTACATATATATAATTTATTTTGCGTAGTAAAAGTAAAAAAGTAACAACAGCAAAATTTGTCCGACTGCGACAAAAGATTTCTGATCATGGAGAAAATCTTGAGTCACATCTAAAAATCGTGGGTTGTAGGTCTCAGAGTGGTCACAGTTATATCAACTCAATTTCTTGCTACTGCGAACAGGAGTAACTTTTGTTTTGTAAAAGTAGCTCTTCGGGATAAAATGGTTTAAGACGCTATTATATACTTATACACTATTTTACATACATTACACTATTATTATATACTACTATATATTTAGATTTAGGCATGTTTCTAGTACAAGTAAACCAACAACAAAGATCCAGTGACTTTTCTGACTTTTACACAGCAAAGTTAAATATTAATGTAAAAGATATGGCTCGTTTATTTTTATATTCACTGATTACACATAGTTCCAACAGAGAGCTTTGTTACCCCAGGAGTCAGAGATTACAGACTGTCTCTTTTTTTTTTTTTTTTACTGTATGAATGTTTTAACCTTTCATAAAAACCTGAGTGGAGCAGTGGAAGCTTGTTTCAGGGCTCTCTCTCACGGGCCCCACATTAACACGGCTGTGAGAAACCCAGCCGGCCTTGAGTCAAGAGCTTTCTGCACCACCGATAACACAAAAAAACTACAACTAATTTCCCCTGAGTTTTACTACCGCTTAAACTTAAAGATGGGAAAATGTACTTTCACTTTTAATGTTAGCTTTAGAAATGAGGCCAACTTATGAACCCTTTAAAATGCCATGTCAAGAGAATGTTTAAAATTGTGGAGTCAAAATAAAGTAGACCATTATTTAAATGATTGCAAAAAAAAAAAAAAAAGTATCAAGTATGTAAGTATGTAATATATATAAAATGACAAAATGCAACACTGTCAAGCATAATCTCCTAAACAAATAATGAATGAATAATGAATGAGTGGTTTTCATTTGGCAATCCCCCTCTTGATATTTTTTGAGACCACCACCACCTCAAATCCCATAACCTGTATGAAAAATTTCAATCTGGTTTCTGCCCCTCCCACAGTACAGAAACAGCCCTCATCAGAGTCACCAATGACCTGATGAGGGCTTCTGACTCTGGTTCCACACCCCTCCTCATTCTTCTCGACCTCTCTGCTGCGTTTGACACCGTAGACCATCACATCCTCCTACACCGCCTCCAGCATTACACAGGTCTCTCTGGCACTGCCCTTCACTGGTTTCACTCCTACCTCGCCGACAGAACTGAGTGCGTAGCTCTGGGGGAAGCAAGATCTAGACCCCAGGTTATCTGTGGGGTCCCCCAGGGCTCCGTTCTCGGCCCAACCCTCTTCACCATTTACATGCTTCCCCTCATTCGTGTTGTCAGCAAGCATGGAATAAATTTCCACTGCTATGCTGACGACACACAACTCTACCTCACCATCTCTCCTTCCTGTACCCCCTCTGCCGCAATCTCCCATCTCAGCTCCTGCCTGGAGGAGATAGAGGCGTGGATGAGTCAAAACTTCCTGCAGCTAAATGGCTCCAAAACAGAAGCCATCCAAACTGGTACCTCTCATCAACTCCGCTCCTCTCCAATCACCTCTGTTTCATTTTTCAGACACACCATTCCCCTCTCTCCCTCTGTAACAAATTTGACCCCCACCTCTCCTTTGACAATCATGTCACCTCCATCTGCAAAACTGCCTCCTTTCACCTCCGTAATATCTCCAAACTTTGCTCTTCTCTCTCCCTCCCTGCTGCAGAGAAGCTCGTCCATGCCTTTGTCTCCTCCAGGCTTGACTACTGTAACGCACTCCTCATCGGGATCTCTGGCAGAAGCATTCAAAAGCTCCAGTATGTCCAAAACAGCGCCGCCAGGGTCCTGATGAGGGTGCGTAAACACGAGCACATCACCCCCATTCTTCACTCTCTGCACTGGCTCCCCATTCACTTCCGCATTCAATACAAAGTCCTCTTGCACACACATCACTGTCTCGACGGTGTGGCCCCCACTTACCTCACTGAACTGCTCACATCACACACCTCCACTAAGACTCAGTCAGGCCAACAGCATTGTCTGGTCATGCCCAGGACACGGCTCAAGACCATGTGCGACAGAGACTTCTCAGTGGCTGCTCCCCGTCTGTGGATGGTCCCAGACCATCTCAGGGCTCCACAGATGGTGGATGCTTTTAAAAGAGGACTAAAAACTTACCTTTTTACCTTGGCCTACAGATAAACACCGGCTATTGTTTTATTGCTTTTACACTAATTGTTTTCTGTTTTTAATGTTAATTGTCTTCAGTTTTTAATGTCTTTTTTTGCACTGTAGCACTTTGAGATTTGTTGTTCAAATGTAAAGTGCGTTAAAATAAAATAAAATAATAACAATAAATAAAATGTATTATTATTATTATTATTATATGGTTTTTCCATTGAAATCACATTATGTTCAACTTCACTTTTGCCTCCAGTTGCCAGAATTCTGAAATTTAGAATGTATTTGTTTTTTAAAGGTTCTATAGTAATGCTAATATGTTTGTGACATTTCTGAGACTCTACATTTTAGATTTGCACAAACGTAAAATTCACAAGATGTTCTCATTGCGGAAATTCTTATTCAACTTTAAAATAGTTCTGGATGGAATGTACAAAAGTTGTCTAAGTCAGCTTTAGCGGAGACGAGACGAGGACTGTTCACCGAGAGAGGAAAGAATGTGACTTTTGGAACAGCAGGTAGCAGTTTCCTGGAAAAGCTCTGGTATCGCTGTCAGCCAGAGCATACTAGAAGGAATGTAAGAGCACATGTTCTTCCATGCTTACGTTATGTGTGCTTTTGAAAATGTGTGAAATGTGCTGGACCAGAAAGTGGAGACCAGCTAGCTCATTTTTAGTAGTAAGCTGCAAGATATATTGCAACCACATGAAATTGAAATGTGTATACAATATGCAAGCTCATTTTTCAAACTGATGAGTCTTTCAACTGCATAGCAAACAATGCAGTAATTGTTTTGCTAATGAGTGTGTCCTGTTTAGAAAGTCAGGAGTTGAGCAGTGACAGCTTTATCCAGTGGTGGACCTTTAGTAGTGTTGGAAGTTTGCAAACAACGAGTAAGGACAACTCTATAAGTATCCACCAGCCACTCACTCCTAATACAGAAGGCAGACGACCAAATGAGCACACTTACCACCCTCATGAGTCAACAGTGAATCTATAGTGTCTGCAAAACAATCTTTGTGCTTTCAAGTAAACACAAGTGAGGTAAAACTCCTACAAAGAAGTATACAGGTTATATACCAAGGCTGCTGCTTTGAAATAACTATGTGTGCCAGTTCTCTTTTCTTAAATGCAAACAGTTAAATAGCCCTGAGCTGTGGGCAGTGGGCACATCATTGGAGTCTCACTACAGCTCAAAAGCTTGAGTCCTCATGAGGTTAGATAATGTGGTGAATAATAGTGCAGTATTGACTTGTGGAATGTGAAATTGCGTACAGGATCCCTGGAAATGAGGACTGACAGTGGCCTTACCCATCTCTGTAGTTGATGACTGTGTCGATGATGGTGTTCATTTGCTTGGTGAGTTTCGGGGGGTTGGGGGAGAATTTCTCAGCTGGTGGACGCCCACGTCTTTTCTTGGCCTTGGTGCCTCCGTCCTCTCGGCTCGAGTCCTTATCCTGGCGCCTCTTACGTTTGCGCTTCTTCAGCCTGATCTCCTCCTCCATCTCCTCCAGGTTTCCATCCTCAATGGCCTAAAACACATTGTAAACTCTATATTATGCAGGATACTTAAAGATGTACTTTACAGCTACCTGCTTGTCTCTACGGATACCTACAATGTTCCATAGTATCACAGTAAACATGTCTATCTTGCATTTATTCAATTACATGTATCTTTATTGCTGAAAATATCTTATAAATAACAGCATCCATTCTTATTGTGGGTGGTTCTCACCGCTACATAGATCTGACCTGTAACTTGGCTGGTTGACATCACCTACTTGACTCTATGGAGACAGACACGTTTAGTGAGAATCTGGTACTCTCCTTGGGCTATCCCTGTGTAAATTAATGCAATACTGTGGAGCATTCTAGGCAAAGCAGTAGCATCTCAAAGGAAACAAGCAGGTATCAGACCCTCCACCAGAAAAGTTACACAGTTCACCATTAACCTCTTAATATCACAGTTTACATGCAATTAGTCTCTGTTTTTCCAGGTAATAAAAGACTGTAGTCTGAAAATAACTTGATACGTGATACTAAAATAGTGAAACACACACACATTAAATATAAATGTTATGATTGACTGTACAAGGGATTCATCTGGATCAGCTCTGGCCACACAGCTGCCTCTGAAAAGAGTGGTCGCTGTTCATTTTGCAGCTTTAATTGGAGCTACCTTGGATCCCACTTGACATGTCTAACACTGACACTTCATTCTCAAACTTTTTTGTTCTATTTTTGTTCCCCAGAAACACCTGAGCCACAGTCAATTAAGTGCAGGTGTCGCTGAAGCATTTCTGCAGGGCCTGTGTCACATTGGATTTGCAGTAGGGAAAAGGCCCTCCATCAACACGAGCTGAACATGGACCACTCTGACCAGTCGATATCATGCATATGGAAAGGTGCAATTTTTGCCAATAGAGAAAAAAGACTAGAAGAATGTTATTATATGCGTGTTGTCACTAGCTCTTTTTATGTGCTTTCTTGTGGCTTTTTTGTGAACACAGTCAATACAGCAACACAAAAGGTGTTTTTGAATGACTATGTTGAAGTTTTAAAACAATGTCTCAAAAGTGGCTGGGGATTGTTTTTATAACAAGTAGAAAAAGTTCCTACTTGAACAGTTTTGTGCAGGAAGCAAACCAACAAACACTGAGCCAAATTGGTCTGACTGCTGTGACCACAGGACACATTAAAACAATGAAAGCAACTTGTATGAACTCGTTCAGGATCAGGTTCACAAAACTGAATATTTGCAAGACCAAATCGAAGTGAGGAAACTATAGCGGACACGACTCTGGCTCTTTACCCGAAGCCACTGCTTCTCCGTCAGAGTGTCGCTGTAGTCCACATCTCTGCGACAGCGCGAGCCTCGACCAAACATCTTCTCCTCCTCCTCTTCATAAGTCAAACGCTCCACCTCGGCATCGTCTTTGATTATCCAAGATGGCAGCTCATCCTCCTCCATCAGACGTGGCTTACGCTTTGGGTTTCTAGAATCTTCTCTGCGTCGATCCATGTCCATGCGCTGCAAACACACATACAGTGTTAGGGGCAAGGACAACACAGGTCTGGCCCTTTTCACTTCCTTTTACCACAGCAAATGAGAAAAAGTAGTCTGATTTAGTGCTTAATACAGTATATCCCACTCATAACTAGCAGGTGCATTATACTCAGCTTGTGAATGTAATGCCAGAGGAGTGTACATGAATTTTGCTCTCAGAAGTTTCAGAGGACGAGACGACACTCACCATAAACAGCTCAAACTCATCCTCATTGCGGGCAATCATCTGGTTAAGAGTTTCATCATCGGGCACTTCGTCTTCTTCCTAAAGTTTAAGCGTAACAAAAAGAAGTAAGAAGTAAGTTAAGATGGAAATTAAAAGAACTATACAAAAACACTTGCAGGACACATCTCAACTCACAAGATCTCTAAAATGTGAAATGTAATATGCAGCACTTTTTGACTGTAGGACTGAAACATTTTGAAAAGTCGCTGATCATCATTCTGTATGGGGCTTTTCATCTTGAAGAAAATGAAATGGTGAGAGACAGCCCAGTGTGTACCTCGTTTTGCTCCTCATGCTCCAGGATGGCCTGCAGGAAGACGCGTCGCTCGTGACTGGATGACTTCTGGTCAAACATGCCGGCCTGGATCACCTTCTGATCTACATTGAGCTTGTATTTTGCAGCTGCGAGGATTTTCTCCTCCACACTGTTGACGGAGCACAGTCGGAGCACACGCACTTCATTCTGCTGACCAATACGATGTGCTCTGTCCTGCGCCTGAAGGTCCTGCAGGCAGAAAATAAAAGAAATGTAAGATGCCATGTAGACTATGGGCAAATAAACAGAAGACAAATACAACTGTATTTTCTACAGGAGTTTCTTATTTCCTGATTACTGAGTTGTTCTAATAATTAATCAGGTGTTAGTTATTGTCTCAATATAATACTTTCCTTCCCCCATATATTTATATATATTATATTTGATTGATCTCTATTCCTGAAAACACCAACAAAACAAATATCTAAAAAAACAAAACAAAACATGTTTTAAAACTACCATCTTAAGAGGCTCTGTAAAAAGACTCGACACATGGCAATAGTAGAGGAGAGACCTGGTGTGGGTTCCAGTCGCTGTCAAAGATGACGACAGTGTCAGCAGCCTGCAGGTTCAGACCCAGACCTCCAGCCCGAGTACTCAGCAGGAAGATGAAATACTGCGATCCCTCCTCATTAAACTTCTTCAGAAGCATGCCTCTGTCCTCAGATTTTGTGGTCCCTACGACACAAGAGACACTTAGACAAAACCAGTAATGACCTAAGCTTCTGTCATTATCCAGACTTCTACAACTGTGGAAGAACTCTTCACTCACCATCCAGTCGCAAGTACTGGAAGTTTCTGTAGCTGAAATAGTCCTCCATTATGGTCATCAGTGAGGTCATCTGGCAAAACAGCAGAACTCTGTGGCCGGTGGCGTGTAACTTTGGCAAGATCCGGTCCAGAAGCTCAAACTTCCCAGAAGCTCGATAAAGATCAGGGCTGTATATAGTAAAATAATGAATTACTTTAAATAAACTGTCCTTAAGTAATAATAATTAAATATATAGAATATATATTCTTACCCACTAATGATTCCATTTGGATAACCCAAGTGCTCAGCAAACGATTCCTGAAATATATAAAGATATACATATTGTAAAAACATATAGGCCTATTTAATAATCATATTCAAAAGGTGTAAAGATTCAGAAGCAGACATATTACAGCAGGGAGTTAAAAGGTGGAAGTCTCACTTGTGAACAGTGATCTATATAAAGCAGAGTAATATATGTAAAATAGCACTGATGCTCACCTCGATGTGCTGGAACATGTACGGATGATTGCAGATCTTTTTCAGTTGCATGATGGTGTTCATTAACGTCTTAGCTCCACCTTTTCCCTATAACATTTCAAATATATATATATATATATATTAAAAACAAACTTCTCAGGTTCTCAAATGTCCCTACAAAAGTTTTTTCAACACAACAGAACCTAAAGAGCAGAGGGAGTGAGTTCTAATTGTATTCACCTTCTTGTCTTTCTCTGAGCCATCAGTGAGCAGGATGCCTTTTTGCATGTGGCGGTACAAAACCTTCTGGATCGCAGACATGTCACATTTAATGACATATTCCACCTACAAAGGCGAGGAGAAGGGACATTTGAAAAAGAATAGTCACTACAAGAAAACAAAACCATTCCCCCATGAATACTGTATATACTGCTCTTACATTTCCGATGCCCAGTAGGAGAATACTACTGTGCTACAGAAATAGAGAGAACAGCAGGGCTCCTCCGTGGCTCCTTTGTTAATTAATTGTGGAAAATACTTGAATCTTGCCAGATGTGTGCTTTGTTTATTGTTACTTGCGTGCTTCACACAAGAGGCACCTTCATTGTTCATTAACACTTACAGCTGCATATGTGTCAGCACTATTCAATCACTTCTGTTACCTAGGGAGTACACTTTCTTCCCACAGTTAATAACAACTGGGGCTAAAAGCAACCACAAACTGACTATGCTGACTATAGAACTACAATGGCAGTTTATCTGAGATCAAACCTTTTCTGGTAGTTGAGACTCCACTTCCTTCTTGAGCCTGCGAAGCAGGAACGGGCGCAGCACTTTGTGCAGACGGCGAATGATCAGGATAGTCTCCTCTTCATTCAAATCAACCTAAAGATGTAAATTTACATAATATTAAATGTTCTATTACTATTACATGTATAAAAAAATAACTGCATGATGAAGAGTTTAGCTAGTCTAAGTGGTACGTACCCGCTCTCCTGTCATTGCAAACGGAGCATTAAACCACTGCTCAAAAGTGCTGCAGCTCTTGAAGATGGTGGGCAGCAGGAAGTTGAGCAGTGCCCAGAGTTCAGGTAATTTGTTCTGGAGGGGCGTGCCCGTCAGGAGGATGCGCCGTGGTGCCACATAGTGAGTGTTAAGTACCTGGGTCAGTTTACAGTGATGGTTCTTCATGCGGTGGCCTTCATCCACTATCATGTACTTCCAACGGATCTGTTCACAAATCAGAAAATAAATGCTAAATATGACAACACATGATGACTGCAGACTATCCTTGCATTATAGATGAAACCTGTCACTTCTGTATGTGAGAAATATGGGTTTTGCAAATACAATGTTCTTTACTCACCTTGGCAAGAATATGCTTGTCCTTAATTATATATTCATAAGTGGTCAGCAGAACATTGAATTTCCCACTACGGAGCTGTGGCACCAGTCCGCGGCGTAAACCAGGTGTGCCCTTTCATTAAACAATAAAAAGTCAGACAAAGCAATCAGCATTATTTTAGCAAGAACGGTGGGCAGTTTTACCTTGTACGCGATTTTAACAATTGATGGAGCCCACTTGTCAAGTTCATAAACCCAGTTTGACAGAGTGCTGAAAGGAAGACAAAAGATTAAATGTGTATGAAAAAACAATTGAGGTTAATTCTGAACAATCCACTGGCCCTCTTTAGTCAACTGCTTTTAGACAGAACAAATAAAGCCACTTGAAGCACTGCACTTAAAGACAGCCACCAAGTTCTGAAGAAAACAAGAAAGAAATAATCCCTGAGGTGTTTAAGCCTTTCAAAGGGTAAAAGTCACTGCTTCTACCATTATGTGACTGGCAACTTCTTCAAATTGTGAATACAAGTTTCCTCGTAGTTACTTTGCACTTAAAGTAGAACTACACTATAAGGAAATTAATTACAGATAACCTCCTCCGTAATTGAAGGTACAGTGACACAATAGAAAAAATCAGGGTGAAATAATATTGCAGTCATTAAAGTATAGCTTTGTGACAAAAAATTACATGTGTAGAGATAATATAATCAAGTGTCTTGTCATAATTAAAAATGTATTATTAAAAGAGGATTGAAGGCTACTACTTATGCATATTTCAATCTTTCATTTCCCATTATTCAGAGTGTAATTTCTAAACTACAATTCTTTGTTTTGTGTTACTTGGAGTTGAGACTGTATCATCAGTGTATCTCCACCTCTGTGGCAGAAGCAGAGAGATACTTCAATGCCTTATTCACAAAAACTTGACTACTGTGCTATCTACAGCCAACCTATCCCTCTTTAAAGGACCATGTTTCAGCCCATCGAGGGAGTAGGACATAGGTGATAATGTATTTTAGGGAGTCATAAGAGCAGGCGATAACATTTGTGATGAATGCTGGGTGATGAGTACTCACGAAAGGGGGACGATGATCAGATATGGCCCGTTGAGCCTTTTGTACTCCATCAGGTAGGTGATAAGGCCAATGGTTTGGATGGTTTTGCCCAGGCCCATTTCATCAGCCAAGATACCGTTCAGATTGTTATTGTACAGGGACACCAGCCACTCTAAGCCCTGGATCTGAAAACATAGGAAATAAAAACGTCCAAATAAAGAGAAATAGCTGCGTTATAATGTATAATATGTACAGTTCTACAGTAGGACATTGCTTCAGCAGTTTCTGTTTGTTGTTACTGTCATATGGCCTTCATGGTCATATTTTCAATTACTGGAGAAAATGTTTGCATGTTTTTGTATTTTCAAGCTACACCTTTAAGGAGTATTTTCTTAGTGCTCCTGCAAGTGATTTTAATAGTCACTGTGACATTTTATAGCCTGTCAAAAAGCAGACTCATTTACGGTTTGGGAAAAGTAATTGCAGGGACAGTACTCTGAAAAGGGCACAAACCCACTACCAGCAGAAAATTGGGAATGCAAACCAATTATCAACAGCAGCAAACATAAAAAACACATTTTGGATAATAATAGTCACTATAATACTTCAAGATAAAAACAGTGTTCAGTGTCAGAAAAGCTGAGTAATAGTTGATATGTAACATGTTGTGCAACAATTGATCCAATTACTGTTGAGCTGAAATCTCTCCAACTCCCTCATTTAAACACACCACCTATCAGAAGAGCTCCACTGTCGGCTGATTGGAAGAAAGAAAAGGCTTCTAGCACCACCAAATTGAAAGTTTCTGTCTCAGCCATTTGTAAGTAGAAATTAACCTTGTTTTTTGGAGTTGTGTTTTGTTTTTTTTTTTACCTCCATCGAAGTATCGGAAAACTGAGTGATTGTTAAAATGAGAGGTGTTGGAGCTCTGCACATAATTATTATTTCACATTTCATTCTGAATGTATTATGTGTCTCAACAACTTTCCACAACTAATAAAGGCATATTTTGTATCAGTGTAGTTTTCTATTGCAATTCTAAATCACATTTGAGTATGTCTACAGTTAGTCCTGAGTTGAACTAACCCTTAATATGGTAACCTTTGGAATTATAAACTGATTGGAAGGACATGTGTCGAGGAATGGGCCAAATACAAAAATGTGTTTGGCAGGATTACAATGCAAATGTTTTACTGAATGTACTTCTGCCTCCTTAAAGTTGCTGTACCTGAATTTTATGGTCTTAAAATGTGAAAAACAGAAGTAGTTCATTTAAATGATTTGCAGTAGTGTATTCCAAGCATCCAAATTATTCACTTCAATTATCTTAAAAGCGCTTTTCACAACTTTCAGAGGCCAAAGTGAAGTTTTGCCATCATGGTAATGCTAACAACTGCTTATACAAAATATCTGTACTGGAGCAAGACAATTTTTGCGCAAATACATTTGGGTAGAGGCCCTTTAACTTAAGGTACTTATACCGTAACAATTATGGACTTTCACTTACAATTACTTGGACGTTTTTATTTTTTAGTCATCAGATTGCAAAAGGTACTGGATTTTCTGGCTCTTTTCTGATATAATTACAACTTTGCATTGGGCAGCTAATTTTCAATTTTAAAAATATGTCAATTCATTTTAGACCTAATACCCACTAAAAGACATTTATCGTTTCAGGTTACATATTTATACTCTTCCTACCGTTTAACTTGCTCATTAAACAGAATACAGATGCCAAAATGTGCAGACAGTATTCAAAACACTACAGGGCCACAGGACTGAAAATATGATACAAGTGAATGTGAAATGATTTATTACAACAGGATCTGTGGCTAGGGTTTGCGATGAGTGAGAATGTCAGAGCCATTACAGACCCACTACAGACCCTGAGGCAACCATTACAATGAGCACCAAGAGACTTTCCATTAGGATTAAGCAGGCCAAGTCTACCTCAGAATAAGTACCTTGTGACTCTTCTTTTATGTGGTCAATTATATATTTATACTCAGATAATTTAACAGTCTACAGCTCTGTTGAACCAACCCAGTAGAATAGAATTAAGCAGACTTAAAATAAAGCTAATTACCTGGTACTGTTTGAGTGTACCATTGATAAGCAGTGAAGACTGCTTGTCCACTTTCTCAGTCACCGCGTGGGCCACACCGTAGTAGGATTGGGAGCAGGTAGTTCCAGTGTCAACACTGTACTCATCATCCACATCCTGCTTGGCTGTCCTGAATATGAACAACACAAAGTGCTTACTTTTAGACTACTGTGTAGTTAGACTATATTTAACAAAGAGAAAAGTGATGCTGTACTCAATAATGTTCTTGGCATTTTTCACAGACGCATCATCTCCATCAACTTTCTTCTTTTCCTCTCCTTCTCCTTTGGATGCCTCATCATCCTCCTGGTAAAGCAGCAAATAAATGTGTTACTATTTTATCCCCAACAGCAATAAACTAGACACAAATGCCCATGACACATGCAGCTGCAGCCCTCTAGTGGTTGATCAATTATATTTGTAATATAGAGGTATTCACTTTTTTTTCATTAATATGATCCTAAAATTACAGAAATTGCTCTAAAACCTGCATTGTTGCAAGATTAGGAAATTCCACACACCTCTTCTTCAAATTCAGAGCCACTCTCTTCACTGTCTGAACGTGGTGCAACTTCGTAACTTTAAAAAAAAAAAAAAAAACAGTGTCAAATGCAGAATAATGGGAAATTGGTGTTGTTAGAAAGTTCACAAAAACTTACCCAGGATTCATTTCAAGCCAGGCCTCAAGCTGGCTAGACTTTGGGGCATCTGTTCCCTGCAAAACCTTCCCTGTCTCTGTTTGAATAACTTTGACTGGAAGCTCACTCATCTGGCTGCTCTCATCCATGGGCTGCACCATGAGAAAGAAAGATATACACATTTATAATATAGAATTATATAAACATTTAGCCAATCAAGTATTAAAATACAAACCCTAATTTACAACACTATTCAACTATCTGTTACCGTCAACTACAAAATTGGAGAACAATGAATTTGAAATGTAAATCATTATTTTACCTCTCCATCTGGTCCAATGGCACTGGTGCCTTCAGTTTCTCCATCCACCTTCTACAAAAGATAAAATCAGGTCATCATGCACATAAAATCTGTTGAAGTAATACCAACACGCAGGTGCCAAAAAGTAGTTTTAAAAGTTGGAATGCATAGTATAAGGTTAAGGTTTTTGTGTCGAGCCGTTTCAAGTTTCAAATGTGCTTTATTTTCTAATATGGTTTTCTATATTCTTGGTACCTTCTTTTTCTTCTTTTTCTTCTTCTTCTCCTTGGCAGCTTGAGCTGCTTTATGTTCATACACCAGAGTGGTGAGATTAGCAACATATTCATCAGTCTGCTGGAGGAGGTAGGCCAGACGTTTGTCTTTCTTTTGGTCAATTAATTTTCTGTAGCCTTCTTCATCTTCTGCCTGAGAAGCCACAGTTAAAGAACATCATTATTATATTATTTTTAACAGGGACTAGTCTGGGCTTTGATCTGTTTTTTTCTTACTGACCATAAGTCTCCTCATTCTCTCCTTCTCAATCCTCTCCGTCTCCTTCTTCTGTTCTCGCTCTGTGTTGGTGTGCCATGTGGCAATTGCTCGGGTCAATTTCTGGATTTTGCCAGAGACTGACCTGTGATATTCTTTAAAGTCTTTTGCATGTTGAAGGATGCTATTCAGATACTCCTGCAACATAATGATTCAGTTTAATGTATTATGTTTTAATGATACATTTAATACTACTAATAGAAACATGTTCATCAGTGTTTTTACCTGGTGTTTTTGCCTGCGTTTCTTCTCTTGCTCCAGTTTCTGCTGCTTCTCCAGTTTCTCGGTCATACGTGCCTCCCTCAGTGTCTGCCTCTTACTGCGTCGATAGGCCTTTGAGTTGAGAGCCGTCTCCAGGGTCGTGTCTCGCCTCATGCATGCCACAACATCTTGTCTCAGCTGAAATGTACATGTATGCCAAATATGGGAAACAGTGTTGTTTTTTTTTTATTCATGATTTTTTATTTCATTTTAAATTATGAAGAAGTGTATTTGCTTTGAGTTGTACCTGCCGCTGAAAGTTGAGCAGACGCAGTGCTTTGAGCTCCACAGTTGCTTTAGTTCTTAAGTCAGGAGGCAAAGAGCCTGGTAGACTTTCTAGTTCCTGTATACGATGAGCAATCCTTGCCTGCAGTCTTGGAGAAAAGTTTGGCAAAATGTTATTACACCTTGTCAGTGCAAAAGATCTACACAAATGTTATGTGAGAGCTCTGTCGGTATGTACGTGCACATGCACAAATACAAGTTCTGTCATATACTGTATCTAAACAGTTATAGTTATTTCATAGCGCTGATTAAAAGAGCTAGCACTGTGAAGCAACTTGTAAATAAACAGTGCTTCATGAACTGTGCCGAGTAGGTGTGGGACAGTAGAGGAAGATCAAACCTAAACTCATGTGAATGTGTCACAAGCTGTTTGCACGTTTCTAGAAGGAAGAAAAAATATACAAAGAAGGATCACTCCAATCTTCATTGTATGTGCTGTTCTAATTGTTTTTGTTTTCCGGGTTACTAACTTGCCACAGCTTATTGCACAAAGTGCCCCACTGACACAACAGATTGATTATGGTAAAGAAAAAAAATGATACCTGTACTCTCTCTCCTGGAGTATTCCCACTGGATCCAAGCCTTGAGGTTTCTGGATTGGGGTGACACGGTTTTGTTTCTGTTGCATCTGCAGCATAGGAGACACTGGCTGTGCAGAGGGTTGGGGGGTCAATGAGCTGCCTGGGATGGGACCAGGTACACCAGGGCCCTGAGGGGGGGCAGGAGACGGCCTCCCACCAGCAGCTGGAGTCAGGTGCTTTTGAGGGGTGCTCTGACTATCCCCACTCTGACCTGGACATTCAAATATTTTTATAAAACAAAAGTATGATTCTAAGCACAAGAAAAAACACTGTAGTTACTTTAAAATTAAAATATATTTTGGAGTAAAAATTCAACAGTAAACATACATTACAAACAAACTTATAATATCAGTAGCATTAAGAACAGAGTAATAGTGTTTGCTTCACTAATGTCATAAGTACATCCAAGATTTATAACACTAAAATTTAATAAGTATGATCATCACAAACTTACCCTCTGGCCAAGTCTTTGGGACTGCACTCTGGCTGTGCCCTTGCATTGCTGGTGTGGTACAAGGACTTGACTGTGGACCACACATAGGTGGAACACCCATTCCTACCAAAAAAAGCTATTTGTCAAAAATATTTTTGACCGAAATGTGGTTTTGTAAAAAATAACTTACTAATACCTGATCTATTATAAGGACTAGACCCAGGTGCTTGTTGTGGCTGCTGTTGTTGTGGTTGCTGTTGCATTGTGGGAAGACACCTCTTACCCTGAACTGCCAACTGAAGGTTTTCAGGCAAGGGTTGCCCTCGGCCCAAGATTTTATAGGCAAGAATCTGAGCTCGCAACTGTTGGAGTTGAACCGGACTGAAAGCAGAGGGTCCACGGCCTGGCTGACCCATGCCAGACATGTTTGGCCCCATAGTTCCCTGGGGTTCCATAGACATCAGAGGGCCAGATTGTGAGGGAGGAATATGAGGAGGTGTGGGCCCTCCACCGCCTCCTGACATAGGACTGGAAGCATGTTCATGCACTCCCATGGGTGATGGATGGGGTGACATGTATCCTGAATTATACAAAAGAATAAAAAATATTAGAAATACAATAGTAAAAATAAAGTTCGGTATGATACTACGGTTCTGAATGGTCATGCGGTTGGACCTCAGATTGATGATATTTTGATCTTTTGACTAATAGACTACACACCTTGGCTATGTGGGTCCATTGGACTCTGTGGAGGTCCCATACCACTATGCAAAGATCTCATTCCAACATTTTTCATGTGACCAAAGTGCATTGGATCAGCCATGGGCTTGTCACTCATTCCCTCCATGGACTGTGAAAACAAAATAACATTCAGAATAACTTACACATTAACCCGATCTTATGTGTTTAATCGGGAACTACAGCACCAAACTAATTACACATTTGTTACCTTGTGCATCCCATACATGCCATCTTGAGAGTACTCTCCCTGACTCTGAATACCGTGGGGAGCATTAGGCGTCCCTGGGCCGGGGCTGGGACCCATCATGCTGTGGACAGAGCCTGGGGAGGGGTCTGGCCCTGGGGATAGCCCGGCCCCTGGGGAGGGGCCAGCATGGGACATTCCACCTGTTGTGTCGGGATGGCTGGACATCTACTGAACAGCCAAACAGATGGCAGCCAGCTACAAGTACAAAAGAAGTGAAAGTCACGCATGCATCAATACATGTTGCATAGTATTGCTTATTATCACCAAAACATTTAAAATCGAATCATATATGTAACATATATAAATAACAATAACTGTTGTTATTATTTGATAGATGTAATGCATCATTGCCATTATGATTTGAACCCAGATAACCGTTTTTGAAACCTTAGGTTTCTGTTAGTTTAAAGCGCGTTGCATAAAATATCCACTACTTGTTGTTTCCGTGATGATGCTGTACAGTGACATGTGCCTGCGGGAATGATTCAGAGCACAACATTATAAAGCTGTCACAGAAAACAGGACCGCGCTGTAGTTAGCATCGTGCGCGACGAGCTTAGAAAGGAAGTGGATCTGATTGGGTCTGGCTTCTGCCAAACTGGTGGCCCATCACATTTTTCGAACAAAACCTAAGTTTGGCTTCAAGTAAAGGTGGTTCCTACTAAGCTGATGAATTTAAAGGCTTGTTAGCAAATTAGAACTAACATTTATCTCCTGTGTTGCCACTGACAGCAGCAGTAAAAGGTTAGCTCAGCTGTCTCATTTTCTCGACCGTTCGGGAACTTCGCGCTAGCATTAGCTAACAGCAGAGCTAGCATAACAGCTACCCTGCATGCTAATGGATGGCGTTGGCTGTTTTCAACTCTTGCCAGTGCCTAAATAAGGAAGTTTGCCTACTCACCAGCAAAACGTATCATTACTATATAATTGCGAAATATAAAGCGTATGGCTATTGATTTACCTTTAAGCAGCCGTGAACCCAACTAGCTGTCAATATAAAAATGTTTCCCCAAAATATGACTGCTGCCCACAAGTTCACTCCCCCTCCGTGTTGTTTGCTGACATGTTAAATTATTTTTTGTCTGGCTCCTCTGATTTGTCAAAGTCACCGGAAGTCCCGCCTTATCTCCAAGACCATAGGCCGTATCAGCTGTCAATCATTCTGTACTTTTCTTCAGTCTTGGGTGTGTATAACGTTATGTATCCTTTTCTCATAACTTTGGACATATCCCCATTCTCTAAGTACTATATTTTTGCATTTTGCATTATGGCAAAATAAAAAAACATTGGGCCCTAATGATAAATTCACTTTTGGCATTTCTATACTGCAACTGTAATGGATCAAGTTATCTGCTAAGTAACGTTTAAGTGCCCACAGGCTTCGTTGCTAGCAGATCACTGGAGCCTCCATTTTGCATTCGTTCCCAAAAAGAATATATAGGTCTAATATTGGCATTTATAAGTCCTCTTGAAACAGTGTTGGACAGTGGTCATTTATGCTATCGAAGAAAGTACAGACAGTTGTGATGTTACTTTTGTGGGTGTCATACACACACGTCAACACAAGGGGGCAGCATCAGAATAGATTTCAGCCTGTAGGCCCCGGTCTGCAGGATCTAATGTGTCCATCTATAAACTTCACCTTCAGGGCGATAAAACTCAAGCTCAGTTTCCACAGCCTACTTCAGGGTGACTATTTCTGATAGATTATAGTAATACAATATCTCGTCTCCTCAAAAGAGCAGTAGGCAACATGCAAACCATGTAGTCTAATATGTGCAGCTTATTTGCATTCTTATTATGACACTGGAAACTTGGTTGGTTTTCTTTATGAAAAATAAACTGCTTTTACTAGGCATGTGTTAGTTTATTCAGTGCTGTCAGTTTGCTTTAAATTTTCCCAGAATCCTTTTACAAGTGGCTCTAGTCTTACCTATCACACACATAGGTCTGCTGACAACTATGGGTAAGATTTCAAAGACATTCAGTTATTTAAATTGATTAAGCCAAAATAGGCCTTCTGTCCTCAGTTCATGCCTTTGTAGCTCCAAAGAGATTCACACAGGGTTCCTGGATGTAAATTTTATACAAATAAACACAATTAGCTTAGTGGTTGAGACCACTGCAGCCTTATATTCAGTGAGCCAGGAAAGACCATGGCCACAGTCATTTGGCTGTGAAAAGAGCAGTGGTTGTGGCTTCCATTGACCTTGAAGCCTCAGTACTGGCTGCAGTGCATCACATGGTCAGTATTTTAAAATAATTATCTTTCAAAGGAATAGATGCAAATTGTCATGAGGCTTATATATATGAGTTTGAGATCAGAGCTTTTAACGTGTCTATACCAATATGTCTTATGTCTTGTCTTTGTAGCCTAAACAAAAAAAATTGTTGGTAATCATAAAATTCATAACTTAGAAAGTTTGCTTCTTGATTTCAAAACCATTCCGGTTATATGGCTGAAAAAATGTAGCTCATCAGTAAAGTCATATTATTTAGGCCTAAACAATGACAAAATGGAGCAATAAATAGCAAACTTTATTTATGGTTTTACTCCTTTGGCATCGAGCCACACGCACTGAGGTACTCTATATTTAGTTTTACATGAGCCACATTGCAGGTGACGTGTTTGTTTTTCACTATGTTATTTGATATCTTAATTTGAATATTCCTTATATTGTGGTCTGTTTATTTTATTTCAGTGGCAGACTATGGACAAATATGAAAAGGTGTAATCTTTTCTTGAACTGGCTGATATTATGCAACAACTTGCACAACATTTCTTGCATGAATTACAATTAGGACATAATTTTATACAACTCCACTTTGTAGTGTTGTTAAAAATGTTATGCAAATAGTATTGATATTTATATTTGAACAGGTTTCAGTAGTGAACAGATTATATAAATAGGATTTTTCCTCAAAGTTTTTAGCTTGATCTTGATCTATATTAGAACTAGTACAAGACACATATTAGAATATTGTGACACATTGTATTTTCAAAAAAAAAAAAAATGCTTAATTGTAGTCTCAAATATCAAGTATCCATTTTTCTTTGTATCAAAATTGTGTTTGGAATTTTAGTATTCTGACAAAAAAATAAATAAAATCATATAATTGAAACAAACATTTGATATAAGATCCACAATGTGAACAGTTTTCTCTTTCTATTGCTCTTTTATTCTTTAGTCACTGACTTAAGTTGATCATTTCTGTGATGAAAGAGTCTTGGTCAGATTTACAGTCAGATGCAGTATGCCCTCTTCCTCCTGCAGCGATTGAGCCATCCCGGGGGAGCAGTGTCCGGTCAGAAACAGTCCGCCGGTGAGATGTTTTTCCAAGATGCTGCCGGGGTCATGCAGGAGGCTGAGAAGAGAGGAAATGCTGTCAGGGAATGTCTCTTTGTAGTTGCCTTTGTTGCAGGTGCTCTGCCATTCATAGTTAAAGTGTACTGTTTAATATTACAACCGTTCTGACATCTGCTGCCCCCGACTCGACCAGGGCAGCAAATATGAGCAGAACTACATTGAGCAAAGGCCTCTGAAAAAACAACCCTCGACCTCATACTACGTTTAAATTAAGTTATTTGTACGTGAGGCCCTTGGTGTGTGTGATTTGAACATGTGAAGTTGGTCGTATAGGTTTAGTGAATGGAAATCTGTTGCCCAAATAAATACAAATACCGGTGATGCATGAATTTAAATACATTTTAGCAAAACAAAAACAAAAAATACATCTCTTTTTTTTTATTCAAATGTTTAGTAATAAATAAATAAATACATACATACAAATAAATTGTAAAATCGAATAATGTATGGTAAATTATTATTATAAATAGTAATTATATTTATTAAAAAAAAAAAAATTAAAACATACTGGATGTCTGTCTGTAATGAATGGCTGCTTTGATGCATTTACAATATTATTACCCCTCAAATAATTCCTTTAATATCCTTAAACATGACTTGCTGTACTATCAAACTAATTGCTAGCCTTTGAGAAATTGAGTTGTGACTTCTCGAAATCGAATGAAACATGTGAAACGGTGCATAATGCTTAACTTGGCCTCTTAACTTAATGCCTTCCCGTTTTTCCCTTCAGATTGTAGCAGAGGTGGAGAGTGTGAAGCTGGCATATGTTTCGGTCTTGTCACAGTGAATCTCTGCTTCTTTGGAGATGAGGTCAGAGCCTGAATTTCTGCCCACCATCAGAGCCCTCTTCAATGAGACCATGTGTTAAATGTTAGGACCATCACAGACCCCACTACAGCTTCAGAAACATGTGGCTGTGTGCTCTTTAAGTGTTGGAAAGGACAATATGTCAGACTCTATTTGCAGTAGTATATGTCTGTTAGGGCGGGACTCTTTGAACTACTGCTGCAAAAGGATGGTAAAGCGTGGTATGTGTGTAATGGCCATGCTATGACTAATTGCTTGTTTCCACACAGGACAATAACTACTACAACTGAAGTCGTCTCCGGGGGTGGTACGTTCAGAATCTGTACTCAGGTGAAAGTACTTTTACAGCGTATTGGATATAAATAAAACATGTTCTGTGCAATAGTAGAAATTATCCCGGGCCAGATGTGTATTATTTTAAGTAGCAAATAAAAGCATAAGCATAAATTCTGTACTTTTTTATATTACGTAGTTGTTGGCGAGCGTGAGGCAGATATAGATGTTACTAGCCAGATGGAAAAGTCAGGCAACAAATGGTTGTAATCAAAACGCATTTATTTGTACATGTACGTGCAGTTTAAAAAGTATTTTCAAAAGTATGGACACGTTTTAATTGTAACAGCTTGAGTTCCTTGCCTGCTGTTTCCCTGAATAGCAATTTTGACCTGCTTTCAATATTACTGACTGTAATTTTTGATTATTCCTTCTCCAAATGCATCTTTCTTTCATCATTTCAGAACTTAAATACATCTGTATACTGAAAACTGTACCAACTATTATCATTAGCAACACCTGAACTGCTCTGCTCATGAGTGCACGCCTGCAGCCACAGCATTATATATGTTTAAAAGGTGTTGTTTTGTTGTTTTTCCTGATAATAGTGTCACGTATTTAACATAACAGCCCAAAAGTGTTACAAAAGGCCTCATGCACAGGGCCTCTACTATAGAAATATGTACATCCCTTTCCCATTAGTTTGTTTCCTGCTCTCTAATATTAACAAACATATATTTCCTCATTAGCTCAGTCGTGACAATTATCTGGCTGTGCTGTGTACTGTTTGTGTGTGTCCGCGTCTTTAACAGTGCTTGACCTTTAAGTGGTTTTAAAGTAGAGGTCAGAGGTCGGCCTTTAACATGCCCTGGGTATGTAGCAGCACCATGTGTTTCGGAAAACATTTTGGTGACATCTTCTTTGTTGCCGGGTGTTTCCTTTTGCTTTCCGCTGTAAAGAGGCTGTAAAATGGTTCAAAGCTGCTTAATCACAAAAAATGGCAGTTCAGAAGCAGTATTTTAGCTTAATTATTCAAATACAATCATGTAATAAAACACTGATGATTGTCTAAGTTATTTTTTAACTATTTGTTCCTCCTTAACTCTTCAAAAAAGGGCAGTGTTCAAATCCCACAGCAAATATAAATTGATTTAATAATAAAAATCTTTCATAATAATATTTTTGAGACACTGTATGAATGTGCACAACTAGAGGGAGCCAACACTGCTCGTCTGTTATAACTGTGAGTGGAAACAGCAATACCTGAAGTGCACTTAACACAGTTTGTCTTAGAGAGCGTGAGGCAGGGCTGCTTTGAAAACATACAACGACATAAATCACTTTCACGTTGAGTTTTACTGTGTTTATAGGTTGCATTCACTTTCTAACATTTGATGGCTGATTTTCGATGGCTGTTTGGGGTTGATATAACTCTACGGGTCACTGTTTTTAAATTAAGATCTATTGTCATTATTTGTTAGAGATATTCTCTACTAACGTACGAAATTAATCCTATGGCTTAAAGTTAGTTTAACCGACAACGATCTGTGTTTAGGTTGAAGTTCTGAAGCTTCTGTGAAAAAACAACTCGACTTTATTTAATCCTTTACTGGCAGAAAAGACATTGAACTTCGTGCCAGTGTTTGTTTCATGTGGATAGTCCCAGTATTTTATTATTTATTCTTTTTTCAACTCAATACGAAGTTTAAACAAAGCATCAAATTAATGTTCAAATGGAGATAGGGGTGGAACCTAATGAGTTTTCTTCTTCCTACTGCTTTTTGAGCTTGTATAGGAACAAATCTGTGAGATGTGCTTTGGGTGTGCCTGATACGTGTGCTTGAAATGAAAAAAATAATAAAAATACAGCAATATTAACCCTAAACAAATCTGCCTGCAGCTCGTTTTAAACTGTACAGGCATGTTGTAATATCAAGTGAATTTACATATTCTTCCCTGGCTGCAAAACTTTACAGCTTTTCATTGTTGGTCTAAATGTCAAAAATGACTCAAAGTATTCATAATGAAAACAGTGTTGTGCACGTGTGTCATATACGTGTCATATACGTGCGTCAACTTGCTTACACATCACTATATTTAGAGTATGTGAGCTGTTTGCCATCGCAGCTTAAGCCATTACTGAGGTAATGACAGACATGTTTTTGACGAGAGGGATAATGCGCTGTCTAAAGATAAACCTTCATCTCTCCACCAAAGGCTCAGCACTCACTTAACAAGAACAATCCATGTTTTAAGTATTTACTCTTGAATCGAGCGCTGTGGTATCCTGCACTCCAAACTTAAAGCAACAGCATTTTCAAAACCAACACGAGATTTCTGTTCTCACAAAGAGGTTGTCAAAGCGCCCCACCTCTCCTCTCAAACTTTTCATACAAAATCCCTACTGCCTTTTCTTTGCAGTTAAGATGTCATTGTGAGTTTTCTCCCAGGGCCAAGTCATATGTGCCTGTAACTTTTTCAATCTGAGCTTTGGGTATTAACTTGTCACAGAAAACCTTTCACATTTACAAAAACTTTTGTTCGAAACACTTTTGTAGCACAGATTACATCATTGCAACCATCAAGAATATATAAATGACCAAACGAAACTCCTTTTTATGATCACATTAGCAGATTATAATCACTTATCAGAATAATGTCACTACAGGTTTGCATACTTCCCCAGTTCAGTCTCGTCGAACAGTACCAAAGAAGTGAGAAAAGGGCAAGATTTCATGTCACAAACAAAAAATTCTAGTCCCATGCAGCTAAAAATCATGTGGTTACAGTAATATTCAGGTGTTATTTTGTAATACAATGAGTTCTAGTCACTAATTGTTGGTTTTCAGATTGTAGAATGTCATAATACTCTCAGAAAGCCAGATTTTCTTATTTATTATGTTCTGCTTAATCATAAAAATCATAAAATATCTAAAATATCAAATATTTATAGTAGTGACTAGTCCAAAAAATACTGTATCACATCATAGAATCTGAAAAACACCGACATACCTGTTATTGTCATATCATTGTCCCTCTGGAGAACTTATTTAATTTGCTACTAATCAGAAAATATGGTACAGGTTACACTAGACATCTGAAGAATCGCAATAATTAGAATTCGCCAATGATTTTAGTTAAAACAACGCATAAGGAAAACATGTCCTGATATAAAAAGAACACGAAATAGAAAAGCTATGAAATAAACGGTATTATTTACGTCTCCTTTCTCCTTCTTGTTTCATGGATTTAATATTGTCTTGCATCATCAGTGAGATTTCCTGCCTCGTCTTTACTGATAAGACCATATTTACGCTATATATTATCTGATGTAAGTTTTCCCAGGCAAAAGTTCATCCCACGTGACCGACACTACAGTTTTAATTGTCATACTTTCTCTTTATATCCTCGTTGAAAGGTTTACCCTCTCGCTGTTACTACACACACTGAACACACAAAGCACAGCGGCTTGTTTTGAACCGCTCCACTGATTCTGTGAGAAGGAGCCATTTTGTAAAACCGCGTAAACTTAACGTGTCTTTAGATTCGATGTCATTGTACAAGCGAAAGTCTTGATTTGAACGAGGACGTTGACAGTTCAGATTGTGCATTTAGTATTATGCTGTTACTTTTCAAATAGTGGGAGTTAACAGTAACATGCTGCGACTTAACAGGGAACAGGTGGACCTCCTTAAGCTGTAAGAAAAGAGCAAAAAGCATAACGCGGCCCCTGTGGCTTCCTAAGTGTGCCCTCATTTGGCATACATACATACACATATATCAGGGTTATAATCATTAACAGCCAGTTCACTCCGAGTTCACCGTACACTGGAGCCCTGTGGAAGGCCGTCCTGAGTGGGATATTTGGGTTCGCCCTGTAGCCCTCACCAGAGAATGAGCAAATGTTATGGTTTTCTTGTTTCACACAGCTCAATGGGAACGATTTCCTTTCACTTCGCACAGAAATCAAACGGGATAGGATTGCAAATAATGGCTTATTTCTCCATAGTTTTTCTTAAGGATAAAGCCGAGTGCTGAAAATATCCCTCAGTGGCAAAAGATTTAATATGCATTACACAAGTATAGGTTTTTATGTAGAACCCGACAAGAAAGTTAATAGTCTGGTAATCCCCGAGGCACCATAAGCCCTCTTTGGCTCGCTCCAAAATAACAGCGAAATCGTCTATCAAATAACAACAGTGATTTGAAATGGGTAGTGTATGGCGACATATTGTCTTCTAAACAAAATCTGATCATGTCGGAGGTGAAGACGGGGGCAGAGCAGAGGAATGACGTCTTGAAATGAGGAGAATAAAGATTAAGCAGACATGAATCACTTTAAATACAACTGTGAGCGGGTAAATGAGGAGGGACAACAATTATAACAGGTAAAAGTCATAAAGTTAATTCTGCATATGTTTATTCAAGGTACACTCAAGGAAAAAGAAAGACTCTCACTGTTGGAAAGTGTAAAATTACAAAATAAAGTTTAAAAATCAAACTAACTAACTAAACAAACCAACTTAAGCTGCTGCGTCTTAAGTTTTTGTCAAAAGACAAAACAGACACGTGAAAAAGAATGTTTCACTGCCCGTTTGTCCTAGAATAAACTGCAAATTGGTCTTATTCGTACAATATTAAATAACTTGGAGGGAACAATCAGCTTTTTGAGCATTATAAACAATAGATGTATAACTGTGACAACTGAAATGAACTTAAAACCACAGCTCAAACGTAGAATTAGTGGAAAACTCTAACAGTATTTAGTGAATAAACAGAATGACTCCTGTGATTCCTGGACAGCTCAAAGCCTGCACCTATTTACATAATACATACATGATATCATATGTTAAATGCCAAACCATGGAATATTCAATACAAAACAATACTGTCTGTAGATCAAAATGTGATTTATAGTGCTAATTAAATCACGTGCTAACAACATTAACACTAAAAAATAAGCAGACAAAACTAATTAAACTGATCTTTCAAGGCTTCACTATACTGGAGTTTCATTGGGTCAAGTGTCTGAACAACTTAACCATATGCAACAAGTATAAAACAAACATAAACATATATTTTAAAAAACACAGGATTGCATCATTTTTGCCCCCGCTTCAATCGATTCCTGTAACTCATTGACAATAAAACATTCTCCCTGCTAAAGAAAACAAAATAAGCCTTTCTCAATTATTCACGTCTCCGTTTCTATCTCACTTCATGCTCTCTTGACTTTCTGAGTGCCTTTCTTTTCTTTTATCTCTGTTTTGTCTTTTGTGCTCAGATCAGTCACACAAAACGCACTATGGTCCAAATTCCTGCGTATGACAGCATCGTAGCTAAACAAACACGGTTTATTCACAGTGAATCCAGAACCAACAATTACTTCTTTCATGATTGGCTAATCCTAAAATATGGGCCAGTGACTAATGGGGAGTTTAGCAAGAAATCGTCTCGAGTTTCAGAAGCCTTTTTGACTCTTAATGTGTGATGGCTGTAGCTTAGTGATGAATGGGTAGAAGACAGTGTCAGCTTTTGCTCGTCTCCTCCTCGTCTTTCATTGTAGCTTTTGTGCGAGCGCTGATAAAACATGTCAGAAAAGCACGCGGCCGACCCAAGCCAAGAGAAAAAGCCGTGGTGTCGACAGTGATGCTGAATGAGAGCTCTTGAATGCGTTATTTCTTGTTGTTTTACAGGGTGAGGTGAAATCTTTTATGTGGCTGTCTGCATTAAACCGCGGTGTTTTTTATTTGTTTTGAACCTGTCCAAACTTGTGCAGAAAATCGCTACATGGCACAAAGGCATAGCTCCTGGTTTGCACTGCTAAATTAAACAAACACGGTATCAATCAAGGTGCGGCGAAGGATTTGAAAAGATTTATATATAGATACAGATATTATAGAAGAATGTCGAGTAGGTGGCAGATCACAGAAAGGAGCTGCAGCTTATGTGTAAAATTACAAAAGAATGTTTAAAAATCAAACTGATGTGCACCAAGACACAAAAGACACATGAAAAAACATGTTTTACTGCATCTTTGTCACAGAATTTTTTTAACTTATGTTTTATTTTTGTTTGTTTTATTTTGTTTAGTATTCTACTTAGTCAACCTTTATTTTTTTTTTTACTTATATATTATTACTATTCAGTGTTTTTTGTTGCACTTTATCACCAAAGAAAGTTCCTAGTTTGTGACTTGTGTTCACTGACGATAAAAGTCTTTCTGGTTCTGATTTAACTGCAAATCGGTCTCATTCGTACAGTATTAAATGACTTCGAAGGAACAACTATCTCCTCAGACATTATAAACAATCGCTGTACAACTGTCACAACTGAAATGAACTTAAAAACACAGCTCATAACAGCAAACACACCAAACACAGAATTAGTGGTAAGCTCAGACAATATTTAGTGAGTCAACAGAGCGACTTCTGTGAGTCCCGAAAAGCTCGAAGCCTCTACCTATTTACATAATACACTGAAGCGTTTGACCACAACAGCCACTGCTGCCACTTGTTTGATGCCAAATAAGAAATTCTGATGAAAGAAACGGTTCGCCTTTATAACTGATGTTGTATAAATACTGATGCCCACCAGCTGTGCACGTTATTTGGTCAATAAAAAATATCTTTAAAGCAAAACATGATCCATGTATAGGTATAACAAATCAGCTGGAATACTTAACATTATCTGGTATTTAAATACAAGTTGAATGAGTGAATATTGTAGTGTTTTTGACATCTTTCATGCAGAACAGGCATATCCCAGGTTGGCAGTTGCGATGTCTATTGTCCCGGCTGAATGCACATTAAAACAACAGCCTAAAATGACAGGATCAGTCACGCTCCCAAAGCCCAAAAGGCAAATATCATCAGAGCTATTTTAAACAATGCAAATCACGTCTTAAGTCATGTACAATGGATCTTCGAAAGTTTGTCCAAGTGCATCTGTCACAGGCCAATTTCTAATGTCCCGTCTGAAATGAGTGGTGCTTGTGCTCGCCTGGATTAACCCTGCACTTCAGTAGCTTCTCCTGCGTACAAGCTTCCGGACACTTTGTACAGTCACTGGATCTGCTGTTTATGGGTCCTATTAAGTCTCTAGATGAAGTCTGGAGCTCTGGGATAGCCCCCGTGGGACAGGGGCAGGAGCTGAATGAGGCACATCACAAACAGGAACAAAGCACAAAGCAGCTGCACTGGCTCTTGATAAATGCTCATGTTCAGAGCTGCACAATCCAGACTGCACTTTTTTCAATGTAAAGAAAGAATAAAGTAGATAAAATAACATATACACACTGAGTTATTACAACAACAAACTTTATTTATAAAGCACTTTTCATATAGAAAATGTAACACAAAGTGCTTTACAGTGCATTAAAAACAGTCCCACCCACCAAACCCACCCAACCACCCCAACACATGTTAAAATACCTTTGGTTTCATTAAAATATGTTTAAGTGCAACAGGCTGGATAAAGATGAACCAGATGAGAGAGCGCCACCAGAGGAACCATCTGCACCAGGAGCAGGGTCACCCGCAGCCACAGGACACCAGCCCAGGGCCCAGAGAAGAGATGAGGTCAAGACCAAACCTCCAGGGCCCACGAGCCAGGGTCCAGCAGCCACAGCCAACCACAGCTCCCGGTGCAGAGGGCTCCTCAGAGGAAACACTGACAAATCTATAATTATTAAAAATAATAAAATAAGTCAAAGCTAAACAAGTAAATAAAACATAAGTAAAACATGGATATCAACATAAACACACTAGCCAGCCTAAATAAGCCTAAATAAATAAATAAGTATACTAAGGTGATAAATACTAGTCAAAAGCTATGCTAAAAAGATGGGTCTTGAGCCTGCTTTTAAAAACCTGAATGTTCTGTGTCTCGTCACTATATTTGTGATCTGTGGAGTTATGTTGACTATCATAACAGATAAAGTGTGAAAACATGACGACCGCGCTCCAAATGAAACACAAATATTACACAAATCATGTTATGTCCAGCTCCGTTGTCACTAATTGATTATGCATAAAGTTTTTAGGGTTTTTTTAGGTGGGTGTTCATAAAATTGTAAAAATATATAAATAAACACTGGTACTTTCTGCAATATTAGATCAATAACAAGATTAAGTTCAGATATGAGTTCACTTAATGTTAAATGTCTCTATCGACTTGTGTCCCATTAATATCACCTTAATTTTGTTTATATTCACACATTTGTTCATTTCTAATCATTTTGAACTCTAAACATAACTATCTCAGTGTTGTTTTGTTTAGTCTTCTAGTTAATCAGCCTTTAATTTAAGCTTCACACATATATCTGTTGCTTTAAAGACGTTTTATTTGGTTAAATTGATCTATTCTTACCTGAATCTCCACATGGGACAGACAAAAAGGGGACTTCAGTGAAATGTGGTTATTTGGCAGATTTTATTTAACTTATTTTACTCATGTTCTGTTTTCGTCTTGACAGTTTGTTATTTTCTTAAATTATTTTGGCGTCCAACTGAAGTCATCTTTTAAATATGAATAAATAAATAAATAAATTCAAAGTGCTTTACAGAAGAAGAAAGATATTAAAATCGCACAAATCAAAACATGAATAATCACAAATAGTCATCATAAAATTAACATGAGTGCAGAATAATAAATAAATAAATAATAAAGAAGAAAGATATTAAAATAAATATAAAATAAATAAATACATAAATACATAATAAAAATAAATTAATATAAATAAATATGTTAAATAAATAATAAATAAATAAATGTCTGGTAAAAGACACTCTTTATGCATATCTGTCTCCTACTTTGATCACATCAGACCAGCTTCTCCACAGTTTGCAGTTGTTCTGTCCAACAAAGACTAGAAAATAAAGAATCAGGTGTAGATAGGATTGTGTTAAGGTTCGAGTTACATAAGTAGTGTGGTTAAGGAGCAGTCTCCTGGAAATAAATTTAAGTCAGTGGATGTCCCCACAGAGCGAAGAAACTCAACAAGTTTTTGGTTTATACATTTATTTTGAGGACTGTGAAAATACAGCCACAAGAGGTCAATGAAGAAACACATTTTCCTCACCGTGATATTGAACATCTGTACAGGAAAAAAAGCAATTCAAATGTATTTCACCATTTAAAAAGTACTATATTCAACTCTTAATAATGAAAACACACAAAATCATGAACATCGATGATATCAGGCAGGTATAGTAACGAAAATATACCTTCCTTTCTCATCTTTCAAGGAATAGTTTTGAAATTACCTCTTTATTATGGGTTTCATGCCCGGACTGTTGCATACCTTCCATGCAGGTATTTGGATTGTAAATGTGTTATAATAGATGTTCACAACGAAGGACACACACGAGGAACACTTTGAACATGTGATAGTTAAGATAAAGACCTGTTCACTGGATACGATGCTGCATTTCACGCACTTTTGTAGTTTATGTAAATAACTTCAGCAGACAAGTGCGATCTTTATCTAACTGGCAAACACCATCATGCAAGCAACTTTAGCATGAACTGTAAAACGTCTTGTTGATTTGCAGAGGGGAAAATTCCCACCATGCTTTGATCATGACCACAGTAAGATGGCTGCAGCTTCTACACCTGTGTCCGTGTTGTTTGGCCACGCTTCACTGGACGTCCATCACTGTGAGTGTTGAGAGACTGCCAACATTCAACAACAAATGACCATCAAATGTGTGGGAAAAGCATTACGCAGCCGAGTCAAGTTTACAGTCAAGGTACACTTTACAAAATACATCGGAAAAGTCAGCCACAGTGCAAAAGTAAAAAGGCTGTATCGATAAAAAGCTTTCACAGAACAGTGTTGTAGGATTTTGCATCGTCTGAGCACGGACACCTCCAGGTCGTTGTTGACATTTCTCTGCGGTTACGGCATCATCCAGCTATTACAGAATTTGTCCTGACTGAAGCACTAGGCTGCGCTTCTCATTTTGTCTCGGCTTGTCTCCAGCTTGTCCTTCTTAGCTCCGATTTAAACTCCTTGTGTGGAAACATAGTCAGACTTGAATGTCCGATAGTTGCAGCGTTGATTATTCAAGTCACCAGGTCCAAAACTGATGTTAAATAAACTTCTTCTGCCTCAAACATCCAGAGTCTCCTGCATCGCTTTACAACTCGCTAGGACAACATTTATTTTCCTGAACAAACACTAAGAAACACTATTTTAAGAAGATAGGCTCATGAAAACTGCGCTATTTCTCTCTGCCAATGAAATACTAGTCAATACCTGGAGTGCTTTGGCTGCTCTAAAGATGTAAAATCCTAATTCCCTGGTGACTTTACTGTAGTTTTGTCACTAGCCTATGAAACAACTGATGTTTCCGAGCTGAATTATATTTCGCTTCACATAATAATTCAAAGCTAAATACTGTTGAATGGTTAAAAGACAACCAAATTTGTCATGTCTAGTTTTCCGTTAACAAAGACCTGCACTTAAATTTTAAAATAATAAGTGTTACAGCCTGTGATAAGACTTTTGTAGCTCATAGAGAACTTTCACCTGAGGAAAATCTTTCTGTTGTGGTCTATGAAGTTTTACCATTGACCTCTGTCCCTGTTCCATCGACAGACTTCACAGCAGCTACGCTTAAAAGAAGTCTGAACAAAGCAGTCATTTTAATATGATTTATAGTGGCTCAAAGTGCACTTCTAATCAGAGCTGTGAATGGAAGAAAGGGCGGCACATATTTAAACCAGCACATGTGCAGAGAGGGCTGCCCGCTGTGTGACTGATGCACTGTGTGTAAGCCTGCCTCCCTGTCCTCTGTCTGTAAGATACTGTGCACATGGAAACATCTCGCACCAGATGGCCACCCAAATGGACCTAAACGCACTTAAACATGATTTTAATGTTGCAGTCAAGAGGTGGCACTGAGAATACTAAACTTAAATACTTATTAATAACTTATATATGTATTAATCAACACTGTAAGTCAATTTTTCACTCAAGTCAACGTTTGATTGTACACATAATAAAGAAGAGTATTTTGAAATTAGCTTTGTTTGTATGTCAGTTGTGGTTGTGACCTCTGCTGCGTTCAGAGCATGGGAGCACACCTGCCTCGTGGCTGTGTCCAATGCTGCAGCGTGAAGCCGTCCTAAACCTTCACACAGACACGCAGACTCTCCAGGTCCTGATGTGTCCAGACCGAGGGCTGTACGGGTCTGGAGTCTCACTTTAAAACAGACCCCCTATGGAGCTCCTGTCCCAAAGCAGAGTCCTCACGCCAGGGTCCAGCTGCTCCAGCTCATGTATAGTTTCTGATCATGTGCGTTATCTCCTGGTTTTATCTTACCCTAGAAAACCTTTGAAATCTAAATAACATGATGTGATAGGAGGCTGTCAAGTGCAGAGCAGAGGGCGTAACCAAACGACTGTAGCGGCTCAGATAGAAGAAGCTCGGAGGTCCCAGGGGAGCGATCCGTCTTGTGCTCGAGCTCTTGTGAAGTGCTTTTTAGTATCAGGTGCATCATCTTGAAAACACATCTGACATTCCTCACTGAATGATCCCGATATTCCCACATAGAGACAAGAGAGGCTGAGCCAGGTGTTTGTGCACTGCTGTGCAGAACTAACACATTTTGCATGTCTCTGTTGAAATAATGTTAGTCTTTTTACATAGGAGACATGTTTTTGTAGCTTTGGACTTGGAGACAGCTCTCATTATACAACTAACACATACAAGTTCAGTGTGAAAGGTCGCAGCAGTAGCTTTGTTTACATCAAAATCTGATTATCATCCAGTTTCTTGACCTTTAAGATCATTTAAATGACACGTAAACTGTAAAATCAGATGTGAGTAATCACAGGGGCCATGATCAGCAAGAAATCAGAGGGTTATGCAGTTTAAATGTCATTTTAATGGTCTTATAACTTCACAAATTTGATAGTAATCAGAACTCCAGTGTGTGTGTAACCATAGTTTACATGTAATATATAAATCATAACAAAAAAATACTTTTTCCACATTTGATACATTTGTGCAATTACCTGCAAAACCTATTATGAAAGTCAAATTTGGAACAATACAAATATGTCAACCTTGCTGCACCAGTGATTCAATGTTACTGACCACAAATGTTCATAGAGTCTCATGGGGGCCTAAATAAAGTTGTTTGTAGTTGTTGCAATAGAGCAACCAGCTGTATCTCCTGGTCTGCTTTTTGTTTTGCAGATCCATAATTGTAATTGTCCACATGTTGTTGTGCACAGAGGTATTTCACTTTGACTTATGACTCCATCCTGAGATGGGACAGCTTCGGCTGGAACCCTCCCAGCTGCACCCCCTCCTGGTGCATGTGTTTCCACTTGGTTCCAGCGTGAGTGTGGCAGATACTTGTTAAAGTGTGGTATGTGCCTGATGTTGCACTTGCTCAAACTCTTCTGAGCCACTGATGTTTTGCTGCTAACTTCAGGGGGATCTGGTACCCCAGCCATTCGCTACAAAACTCTCTTAAAATGCTGAAAAATGACCATTACCTCACAAAGCCATCAGCCCTGTGTCGACATGAATCCTCAAAATCTAATATTTCTTCTTTAAACTTGAACTGAGTGACAACACAGCTGAAACTCAGTCACCAGTTTGTCTCTGCACATTCTTGAAACTTGATCAGACTTGAAATTCCCCTTTTGAATCACTGTAAGGTGTGCAGCATTCTACAGACGAAGTTTACTTTTGAAAGCCTTAATTAATAAATGTTTTTAAATATTCATATGGATGCTTTTTCTCAACACCAAATTAATGCACATTTTCAAACCAGATCCACAAACGAGTCCATCTGATCTGACATTTACTCTGAGTTAACACAAGTTTACATCTTTCTCCTGTTTTTTGGCTCCTCTCAGCTGCTGCTCCACAGAGACTACTCGCCCTGGTCCATTTGTCCTGTCTCATCTGAGGAAACCCTGCATCTCTGTTCAGCTCCAAACGTCTGACATCCCAGCCAAACCACATTGTTCTGTAAAAGTGTAATTTATGAGCCATTACCAATGTTTTCTCCTCTTCTCCCATCTCCTACTAACATGCACCAGCTCGTAACACCCTAACACAGTCATTCATTGATGGTTTCTCATGATCCCTGTAAAAAAGCACATTTGCAGTGATAGCGTTTGCGGCGTGAAGGCCACATGTGAAACGACTGAGATGGAAACTGAAGAACTCATCAAGCTCATTCATCTTGTGCTGAGAAAATGTAAGCGGAGCAAATTTCACCCAGCCTGATCTGTCTCAGAGCGTGTCTATGAATCATATTGGCTTGCAGCGAGAAAGCCACCGTGAGTTTGCGCTTCTCCAGCAGTGACACGAGGATCCACTCTCCCGCTAAGTCCCTCCTCGGCTTGGCAGCACATAGCGGATGTGTCTGGCTTGCTATCAAACAGGTACTTTACAAGATTGATGTGTCTTTTGTCACCTTCGAAATACAGTAAATTGGGAGGAAATTGACTTAGTGGAAGGCTATCACTGCCAAAACAGGCCTAATCCTGGACCAGTGCCGCACAACTGCCACTGTCCTACAACACAACAACACAACAACACAAGAACACATTAAGGATGAAGCGCAAACAGCAGACAACTGTAAAGAACACTTTTCAAATACAATCCCTGGTAAAAATGAATAGCATAACCCTAACTCATAACCCTAACGTCTTAATTAAGTACAAAGCCTGGATCATTATTACCAAACTATTTGTTCACTATGAATTAAGTCTTTGTTAATGCTTTAATACTCTTAATTAAGGTGCAGTTATTACAAAGCAGGATCGAATAAATAATGATAAACATCTCAGCACAAATGGGGTCTTCTGTAACTCAAGCTTTTTCCTGATAATCCTGAGTACACATTTCATCTTGTTTCTTTATCATTAGTCAGTAGTAGTTAGTAGTTAGTATTTTTTTTTTTAAACTAAAAAAAAACATATTACTGTATGTAGAAAGCTGACAAACTGTTGTGTAGATGCATTATTTACAGGTAACACTCTCGCTGAGTCCGCAGTGACATCTCATGGTCCATTAAGGGCCATATAAGCTCACAGTGGGACACAGTAGCTGTAAAATGATACTCCATTTGTTTCTCAAACACTAGAGAACGGACCAGGCTCAAAACAAGTCCTCCATCAATCACGTCAATTATATCATTTGGATTTGGTGTAGAGTAGACGAAGCAGAAAAAAATAATGTGCATAGATGAAATCACACGTAAATGACAAGTACATGCATTATTATAATTAATGGGGAAAAGTGACCAAATATATTTACGTAGGGTCAATAATTCTTTTGTGTTTCTTTTGATTTGGATGTTCGACAGTATGTCATTTAACGCATTTAAATCCATGGAAAAAGCAAGTGGAGTTACTACAGGTGAAGCTACTTGTCAGACCTGCGGAGAGGCAACTCGTTCACTATAAGAATGAACAAATGCAATGTAGGTTAAGTTTGATTCCGTACTGGAGAGAAGAAAGTTTTTATTCTACACTTTTCTGTTTCAATGTTAATTTTATGATGATTATTATGTTTAATGTCTTGCCTTGTCTTGCCAAGAAGTTTGTCGATCCTGCAGCCATGAAGAGAAGAAGGTTGTGGACCCTAGAAAAGTTACATAGTGCACCTTTACTTTAAAAATCTCTGCTTTAATCCTCTGTGCCATCATACACGACCTTGCACCACAGTTTTTGAACCACAGATTGGGCCAAAGTCCTGAGTTTGGAGATGGACACAAGACAAAGTGGACTAAATGTAACACAGGTGTCTTGGATCGGTGTGCACCGCTTGGTTCTCTCAGGGGACTCGTAGTAGCAGTCCATCTCTTTCATGCACGAGCAAATCAATCGGCCGCTGTCATCCGGGAGATTCTTGAGCAGGAGGGATGGACGTAGTGTGAAATGACACCTCCGCCTGCTCGCACTTTCTCTGATCTGTTTCTCCAGTTGTTCTTTGGTTTCAACTCTTTCCTTTTGACCACACCATGACCTCATCTTCTACTCACCTGCTGCCGGGACCGTGCCTAACCCGCCTTCCCACTCCCCAGCCGCTTCACCCAATCACCCCCCCCTCTCCACCTCACCCCATCCCACCCTGGCCCGGAAAATCCACCAGCTTCACAGGTCAAAGACATACCTCAGTGGTTGACATGTTTGTGCACTCTCACAGTTGGGGGACATTGTTTAGCGCAGAGAGACAAGGAAAATACTCAGTTGCTACATGTGGAGTGAAGGATTCTTGCAGCTTTTAGTCTTGAATGAAAAGTACAAGTACCTGAATAAGAACAAAGTGATACAGAACAAGCCCCAAGAGACGTGCCCTTGGCAACTCTTAAACGTTTTGGAACATTTACACAGACTGAAATTCCTTTGCTCTTTTTATATCGTCGCCCCTTGATATTTCGTCCGTGCAGTGAATTGGGTTTGCCAGAACAATTCGCAGCCCTATTGTGACTACCTTTTAAGTACATATGGGGATTTTGTGGTTGTGGTGTTAAGTTTCGAGATGCAATTTACTACCTCGGAATGAAATAGGCCACATCAGATTGGAGGTGACCGCTGCAGCATGTTTCAAAAGGTCCAAATGTTATGTTTCCATGTGTTGTTTATGTGTAGAGACGTGGACACGAGTTACTGCAGCACAGCGACAATCAAAAGCCCAAATCCCAGCGCTCCTGTAAGTCTCGGCAGAAAGGATTTAGCTTGTTCCAGCTCCCTGTCCAAATTATCCTGCTCTAAATGTAAGAGGAAACAGCCTAATTCTCCACTGGCTACTTTAACTGCTAATCGCGGCACCGGGCAGCTCGGGCCATAGAGGCAATTCCCATGAAATTTGCCGATATTTCTTTCATTTGTTCTCTGTTCACAATTAGTCGTGGTCAGTCTGATCAAAGCAGCGGGCCAAGCGCTTGCATGTGAACCGGCGTCCACTCGCAATGACATCCACAAACCAGAATGAAATATGAAATCTCAAGTTTCCACGCATGTACGGACTTGTAAAAGAGAATGTGAGGAAGAGGAGGGCTTTCACACTGGGTAATGTGAAACATTTGGTGCACATTGTAGAGAAGACAAAGGCCAGAATGTGTGTGCCAGTAAACTCCAAAGTTAAAACAACTGCTCACACTAAGCCCCATTGATTTAGATGTCATTACTCTTCTCACTGCACAGCACACCACTCTATTCAGCCGTAAAGAAGATGTAAGATTTGAATATATTATTATAGTTATGGCTTTATAAAAATGATCACAATAGGCTTGATTAATCCTTACCCATTCATTAAGTAGGTACTAAGCCTGAACCTTTCTTTATTCTATCATATTTGTTCATTATGGATTAAATCTTTGTTCACGCTTTACTAAGATAAATTAAAGTGTAGCTATTATAGTTAGTTGTTTAGTTTTAATTACCAACTAATTTATTGATTTACTTTGTGTGCAAATTGTGCTCTTCCCAATAAACTTCTTTATATTTAAGTGGCATATTTCATTTCCACTTAAATTTGCTCGTCAAAAGAGTTTAAAATTTGTGTTCTCTCAGAATAGTTCCCATAAAGACTTGCTCCTTGGCTGAAACAGAGCGTCCAAAGTGCCACAAACAGGTGCTGTCTTTGACTCGGGGGCTTCTGCAGAGCCAAGCTGTGAAAATAAATAAATAGTTGTGAGTTAACAAGGGTCAGTGGGCCGAGCGGGGTGTAACACAAGCAGCTCATACGCGTTTATCTGTTTAGCAGCCGCTCTCCTCTCTGAACACTCTCCACAACAAACACTGCACCAGTTTCATTACTTCCTATGTCTTTCCCATCTGCAGAGAGAGTGTCGTACCTCACTCTGCCTCAGGGGGGCGCACATCTCAGGGGTAAGTTGTAGCAGACAGACTCAGATATGGCAATGCAGTGTACTGGACTCACAGTGAAGCTCTTAAATATATTAAATGGGTCTTTTACATCATCGTCTGTAAAAAGGTCATTATTTGGGTTGGTTTTGGTGGTAGGAGCCCTTAGGAAGTCATTTGATGATATAGGCCTATAAAGTTCTGTACTTCCTTTGACATCATTTTCCAAGTCCATGTTTCTTTCCTCTTTTGCCAGTACATTGAAATAATGAGTGTGGCTTCTATCTAATAAAACAATATAATATTTTATATATTCAAAAGTCATGGAGGGAATTTGATGGTGGCCTTCAAATAGTCATGGAAAACAAAAAACTGTGCTATTAATGAAATGAGAGCGAATTATGAGGAAAAAAATCTTTTTATTTAGATGAAGACATATGATATTTTCTTGCAGTAATCACATTCCTGCATAATACAGTTGTGCAGTTGTTGCTTTCTCATGTCACTGAGCCTGGTGTGGGTTTGGTAAATACACTTGAACAGCTTGGTCTTGTGTCCTGTCATGGCCTCATCTAATATGACACATAGTGTTTGAAATGAAAACACAGCGTGTCCAATTTTCCACTGTAACAAGAATTGCCTGTCTGATGGAAACCTGTGTAGCTACATTCGTGGAAAGTCTCCACAAACTTGGACAGTGTTTGGCTGAAGCCAGCAGCATCTTCTGTTTTACCACAAACAAAGAGTGTCTGCCTCAAAACACACCCATATGCACAACAGATACGTCAGACTCACCTGGACCGTCACACTGATGAGACTCTGTAGTCTCATGGATTACACTGAATTATTCTAAATTACACACTATGACATTGTAAAGCAGTGCACAGTGTACTGGTGTACTGCAGAGTATTTCACACTACAACTCTGCACTACACAACAATCTGCTACAGATATTACATCTATTACATCTATTGTGTGGTGTGTACAAGTGTGTTACATTCCATAGAGTTTGTTAATACAGTGTGCAAACAGTGCATAACAGTTAAAGTTATTACACTTTATTACAGTTTACACAGTGTATAATAGTCCATTAGATTCTAGTACATTCTAGAGTCTGTTAAAACACAGTGCACCACAGTCAGTTACACACTACACCTTTATAGAGTTTACTATTCAATACAGTTTAATGCAGTTTACACAGTGTATAATAGTCTGACATTTTGTTATGTCTATAGAGTTTATAGTTTAATACAGTTTACACACTATGTAATAGTTGTATTATGTCTATAGAGTTTACAGTTTATCACACTGTGTATTATGGTGGAGGCGTCAGGAGCTGGGCTCATATAGGTCTGCTGGGGTCGGTAACATGAGAGCCACTTGGCTTTTGTCTTCTAAGCGTTAGTAACACAAGACGCTGGGAGAGCACTCAAGTATTTGAGTGTAAAGTATTAAAAGTAATAAGCGTTTACTGCTGACATTAGCACTCCATATTTCTGAGTGCTTTCTTCTTCTGACAATAACTTGTGTTGTTGACTCAGAGATCACATTTATCATGTCAACACAAAACACTGAGATGGTTTTAGTGTTTGCACAGAAACACTTTCATTTCTAAGCTCTGCAACTGTCTGAGTTTGTACAGTATATTATACTGTAAATATAACTATATCAAAATACAAAGTATCTGTCCACTTAACAGATCTCTGATCCTACAATTACGTCTGCTAAACAATAACTAGTGTCCAGATGGTGTGTTCAGTGTCATGTTGTAATAAGAAGTTTCTTGGACTAAAGTTTAGTTTCTCTCTCAGTTTCTTGAACTTGCATCAGCTTCTGGAAGCTGACACCTCGTTACATCTGTAAACCAGGGAAATACCTAAATCTTGCTCGGCTCTTTCATTGTTACATTGCAGATATCATGTGCACGAGCAGCTCTACTGCTGCAAACCATTAAGCACAGTAACTGATGGCTTGTAAAATATGTTTGGAAATCCTGAGACACGGCAGCAGGGATGGGATGGGGATTCCACATGCTTATCCAAGGAGATGATAAACAAAGAGAAGGTGATACTGGTCCTTTGATATATCGGGCACATGTGGAATCTTGGAACCAAAAGAAAGGAGGAAAATGGTGCTTTGGAAATCTGGAAGCCAGAGAGGGCCGTGTGGTGAGATGTTTGTGTTTTATGATGAACACTTCAGTAGCTAATATCATCTACATTTTCACAATACATTTCTCCAGGTCTCTTTCCGCTTCCTTCTTGAAACAGAGTGAACGAGAGAGATGTCAAAACTGCCTGTTGAAATTGAGTCCAACACATGCTGCAGTCCGTCTGATCTCCACACGCCCCAAATCACAAGAGAAAAACCTCCAGCAGAGATTAATGCACTGCTTTATATTGCTCGATCTAGATTCCAGACCCAGCTTGGCTTTCTTTATGGCTTTGCAAGCATTCCTGTTCCTATTGTAACCTGCTTGCACGGAAATGGCTGCGTCATAGTTGCCGGGGCAATGATTTGGAGGCAGAGGAGCAGATGGGGTGTGCCAAAAGGAGGCGATCTGTGCAGGTCATCAGTGAGCCACTTGAAGGAGCAGCAGCACTTGAAATCCTCACTGTTAACTTTTATGACAAGTGTTTATGCAGGGTCAGGCACATCGGCTTACACCTTTGCTTTATGTCGTCTGGAAAACATGTGTCCATGGAATAGGCAGGGAATGTTTTGGTATAATGACACACTTTTATGCTGTATATGTTTATAATTATTGCTTTGGAATCACAAAAGGTGCACTGTATATTGGAGCACACATATTTCTTTACATATAATAAATGTGTTAACTATCTCAACTTTATAATTTGGTTTATATCCACCCTCAGGGAAATTCATTATATATTAGATGAAGGTGATGCCCCTGTCAAGGTCTGGAAAAAAGTAATTGTCCCTAAAAATTAGAGCTTGGGTTCTTCATTGAAAAACAAAGGTCACCAGCTGCTATGGGGACATGTCTTAAGAACATCCCAGATCATGTAGCTGTTATGAGAGACAGATCTGAGGTATTATAGAGAGCTTAGAGAGAGAAATCTTAAGAACATTTAGGGTCCTAGATGTCAAAAGAGCATTTAAGGTTCTCTAGCTGCTGTAGAAACAAGACTGAGGAACATCCCAGATCCTCTGCCCGCTGCTGGGACAAGTCTGAAGAAACTCTAGCAGCCATGGAAACAAGTCTGAATAAGGTCCAAAGTCCTCTAGCTGCAAGATGAACATGTCTGAAGAATGAGACAATGAGAGCAAATGCAGAAAAATGCAAACAAATAAGCACATAAGTCTGTTTTTAAACATTAAAAACAGGTGCTGTATAAATGTTTGTTACCACATTATTAAACTGCATTTGGGCACCGAAGTATCCAGTTTTGCTTGTCTTTGAAATATATTCCACTTTTCTGAAGCAAAACTGTCATTTTGCCGTTTTTCCATCTCATTTCTGGTGCAGTCAATCCTTAGACGTCATGTCATCTTGTATTAAATGTTCCAGTATCAATGTTTAACAGCAGTGTATGAAGTAGTCTCTTATAAATACATTTCACACAGTGTTGTTCTCTTCTGACAGACAGCGACCAACATACTTTTTCATAGAGAAACAGTATACATCATCTATTATGAAACGTAGGGATGAGTGAAAGAGTATATATATATATATATATATATATATATATATATATATATATATATATATATATATATATATATATATATATATATATATATATATATATATATATATATATATATATATATATATATATATATATATATATATATATATATACATATATTATATCTCCATAATTCAATACAGAAAGAAAGTTAGCCTGATCAATTTCTTTTCTTTAGTTTAACGGGATACAATATTTATATTCAGTGATAATGAATATTGATGATTTCTGAGGGAGTTTTGGATCTCATTAAAATCTTGCTGTATTTTTAAAAGCACCAGATCAGCAGAGGGAGCATGTGCAAATAAAACAGCATCATCCGCATATAAATGTATGAGGCGTTTGCTGAAATTGCAACCAGTGGAATTACTAAATATAATAAAAAGTAATGGGCCCAGAATTGAGCCTTGGGGTACTCCTTTGCTTAAAGTTAAATACAAATTTGATTTAAACCCATTGGCTACTACTTTCTGGGTTGTGTTTGAGAGATACTTTTGGAACCAATTAGATGCAGCATTGTGCATCAGATGCTTCAAATGGATTTTATGATCTACTGAATCAAAAGCTTTAGTTAAATCAATAAACAGAGCTACACAGTCTTGTTGCAACTAACATTTTGAAAACTTGCAAAATAAGGTAATTTAGATAGTGGCCAGAAAGACGTCTTTGGGTCTAAGGAACAGAGAGCATTTAAGTCCTCTATGTAAGTGAAAGGTCTTAAATGCACTTTGATAGGAATAATGTATGTAAAAAATGTATTTTCTGACCAACTGAAAACAATACTTTCTTAATGTTAAAATGTCATTAAAAATTAATCTTTTTAGTTGATCACACCAAAATACTACAAATGGCACATCAATTTCATCATTTCATCTTTGGACATTAATGGTTGAAGAGTAATACAGTTGACCCACATCTCACGAAGAATTCATACATTTAACACAAACCCACTAAGAGGATAAAACAGGAGTGACATATAACACCACAGAACAGGACAGAGGGGAGAAGAAAGGCTCAGGCCAAGGGTTAGATGGGATAATTGTTACTTAAACCTACAGTTACACTACACTTTTAAGGTGACACTTTACCAACTCTCTGAAATATTTCCATGGTGCTGGGAGATGCATTTTGACAGACGTCGAAAAGCGCTGCTAATTATCAACCACCTCAACTTTTAGCTTTTCAAAATCAGACAGAAAAAAATGTATCCAGAGCTCAATATACGTCACATTCAGATATATAAGTTGGGTGAAGTGTCTTACTAAAGAACACAAGAACAGTCAGGAGCACGACTGGAAACGCATTTTAATCCAGTCTCAAAAGAAATGTTACAGGCTTTTCTATCTATGGTCCAGAAAATACAGTTGAATATTGGCCATTTTGCTTAACGAAAAGATGTATTTTTAGCCACGTACTTCAGTTTTGGACTTTCAAATCCGGTATGTTATTGGTTTGGGGAATACATTTATGACTTCTTAAATGATTTTGGCTTTGTGGAGCTCCAGCTTAAAGAGTGGGCCCCTGCAGAGCCACAGAGGGCAGTGCGCAGAAGGGGAGGCCCGCACATTTACAAGGAGGACCATCTGAGACCACCCGGACCATGTTCTGTGCAGTCATCTCCATAACACGCTTTACAGGACGAGAAGCTCATTGAAGGCCACGACTATAACTGTTACATGCAACGGGAACGAAGAAAGGCAAATATCATGTAAGCTATCGAGCAAAATCTGTAACTCACTATTGTTTTATACTCGGTTAGATCATTTTAAGAGCTGTAAATACGCAATGAATGTGACTGTAAATGTTATTTCTTTATTTGGATTAAATTTAGGGGTTTTCTTCTTGTGCTGGTACCAAAATATGTATGTGCCATGTGCTTTTCTTAAATGTTTCCTTTAAAAAATGTACTCCTGTTTAAGATTTTAAGCCACACAATGTGACTTTAATGTCTCCCACCTGCTTGTCGTCATGGAGATCAGATCTGTGGAGAGGCAAATCCATTCAATAAAACTGCAATATTGTTTTTCTCAGTATTTTGTCGCAATTGTCATTCAGTAAATCCAAAATCAACACTGCAGCTACAGCAAAAACATCTCCATAGATACTACAAACTGCGATAACAATGTTGTGATAGGGGAACTCCAAAAAAAGTAACTTTGGAAAGAGAAATAGGGCCATCTTTTTGCGTCAGCGGTTGGCAAAGCGAGCCCCCAGTGTTACAAGCTTTAAGTGAAGCGTGACAGAGAGAAATGCTTAACGCGTGCATGAAACATTTATAAAACCCTCCAAACTTTTATACGCTCTTTGCTTTTCTCATCATCTCGGTCAATTTGTAGGAAGTGACTGGATTTGTCGTTCTCTATGGTCTAGTATTATTCTACTCGCCTTTCCAAACAAGCTCTCAGCATCTCCTAGTGTAATGTAAAAACGTCTCAAATTGGATCATTAAACTTGGCCTATAGCCTGTCCAAAACCATTGTCAGGGAAGGTATACACAGATGAAAGAACGGTTTTATTTTAAATGAAGCTGTCAGCGTGGCATGGCGAGGGGAAAAAGGGAAGGGCTTTTATGATTTCCTTTGAAAAATTGATTCCTGTTTATTAGACGTCTCTGCTTGGGTGTCAAATACAGTTCCTGCCTCCAATACTAAATCTTTCAGGCAGAAGCTTTTAAAACTTCAAATGGCGCAAGATCTACTTACATGTGTCATGCTAGAACTTATATAGACTTCTTTCCTGTTGGACCAGACCTCTCAATACCTGTTTCAAGAATGTAACGTACGGCTTTTCCAGAGAGAATATGGAAGAGAAGGACTCAAAAGTATGTCTGCGTTTTAAAAAGATCCAAATCAGAAAGGATACTACACAGAAATCTGAATATAAATGTGGATTAAACAGGATTTTGTACGTACATGCCAGAGTTTCTACAGTATTAAGACTCCATCGACTCAGAGTAGGTATTTGAAATAAAATATCGAACGCAGTAATGTTTTATTGGTGTGTAATCAGCTGGAATAAAAGTTTCTGGTGACCTCATAACCAGTCTTCCTGCGTGCGGTTGTATTGAAATGGCAGACCACATCTTGGCAGTCGTTCAATCACCAATGACTTGTTGGGCAAAATATCTACTCCACTAGGGGTATTTCAGCTCAAATACAGATGCACAATGTACCAGCTTTGTTCAGTTTTTCCAGATTAAAAAGATATACGCTAAAAATGAACATTGTGGTTGCCGTATTAAAGCATGAACAAAGATTTACTGTAATTCATAATGAGGAAATAGTTTGTTTAGAATGATTCACCCATAAAAGCACATTTGTCAAACTCAAGGCCCAGGGGCGAAATGTGGCCCGCCATGTAATTTTATGTGGACCGCGACAAGGTAAATTTAAATGTATGACTGTCTTAAAATGTCAGTTTATCTTTGCAAATTTGAGACGAACCATTTTGCTGATGTGGCCCTCAGTGAAATTGCGTTTGACACCCCTGCTTTAAAGGATTTTTTTCAGTTCGTCCCAGCGGAATTGAAGGATGGGTCAAATGCAGAGGACGAATTTCTCTACAGAGACAATAAACGCTAATCTAACTTTAAATCTGATGACAGTTTAAGTTATTCAAATACAGCACAGGAGCAAAAACAGTAGATTAAGTAGGACTATAACAAACCAAAAACATCTGCAAAGTTTAATTATCGACACCCAACAACAGGCTGCACTCTTGTCCCACAGTCGTCCAGTCCACGGTGCAGATTGTGCTCCGTGTTATTGTCATATGTTGTGATCATATAAACTGCAGCTGTCGTGAGCGTAAAACCCACAGATTTTCAGACGGATAAAACAAATAGATATATTGAGATCATGTAAATTCCCCGACTTAGAAATGTTAGCAGAGGGTTTAGCTACTGAAACCACAAGAAGAAAGACGAGTTGAAACGCAGCATAAACTGGTTTGGTTTCATCATGATGGAAATGTGGAATAAATATTTACAGTATAAATGTAACAGGTGCAGATAGAAACAGATACAATTATTTAGATTTGTGTCGGTAGGAGAGATAAACAGATAGATAGACAGACAGACAGAAAGACAGATATAGATATAGACAGACAGACAGACAGACAGATAGACAGATAGATAGATAGATAGATAGATAGATAGATAGATAGATAGATAGATAGATAGATAGATAGATAGATAGATAGATAGATAGATAGATAGATAGATAGATAGATAGATAGATAGATAGATAGATAGATAGATGGACGGACAGATAGACAGACAGAAAGACAGACAGAAATAGATAGATAGACAGACAGAAAGACAGACAGACAGACAGAAATAGATAGATAGACAGACAGAAAGACAGACGTACAGACAGAAATAGATAGATGGACAGACGGACAGACAGAAATAGATAGATAGAAAGACGGATGGACAGACAGATATAGATAGATAGATAGATAGATAGATAGATAGACAGACAGACAGACGGACGGACAGAGAGACAGAGATAGATAGATAGACAGACAGACAGATATAGATAGATGGACAGATGGACGGACAGAGAGACAGAGATAGATAGATAGATAGATAGACAGACAGACAGACAGACAGACAGACAGACAGACAGATATAGATGGACGGACAGACAGACAGATATAGATGGACGGACAGACAGACAGAGAGACAGAGATAGATAGACACACACAAGCTGCTCTATAAAGTGAAAAAACTACTACATAAAATTCAAACTATTCACTCTTAATATTTTACGGCGTAATCTAAATAAACACATCGGTAACATTGCGCAGAGCAGCTATAAACAGTATGAAATATATCCAGCCATAACTTTAAATAATGTTGAGAAATAAAGCCAGCACTAAAAACTGAGACTATAATTTATGTAATATTCATGACTGTGTGAATCACAGCTTTAGTGTGTTCTCCAATCATGCAGCATTCACCTATGATGACATAATGTTACACAATATGGCTCCACGGTGACCGCTTCTTTTCGTTTTTATTCAGGCCCTTTCTAAACTAATCTACATGACACTGAGTTATGAAGCGTATCAACACAGTGTTCACCTGGAATTTCTGATGACTTTTACTAAACTTACATTTGTCACAATTGGGGTCCTGGTTTGTACAGTGCACCAAAGCCATAAAAATCAATGCGGCCATCTATTCACATAAGACCAGCTGTCGACACTTGCCTCTCAGGCCCAAAGGAAGTGAATATTTTTCCTGTCTAGGTAGGTTTTACACTTGGGTCATTCTTTACAAGCAAAACAAAACGCTACATATTCTCTGGAGCTGCGAGTTTTGTGGGACATGAGACCTGAGAAGTTTCGGACTTTTGGCAAAACTTGTTCCACTTCCAAACTCCAAGTGTCATTAACATCACGTGGATACGGTTTCATCGTTGGTTTGGTCCGTCGAACCTTTGGGTATGACCACGGCACAGGAAGTACAACCGAAAGAAGACTTGTTCTCCTTCTCTTTCTTCACAGTGGGGTATAAATCTTGCTTTCCATTATTGTCCTGTGTAGGTTTGCCTATGAAGCTGAGCAGCTGAGTAGCACATGTTAAAAGACCCCCTGCTGTCGTCCAAAGACACACTTGATAAATTCTCTACAGGTGGACACAAGAGAAGTAGTTGTGTGACCTTTGTGCAAAATCAGAGCAGTTTAGACAAAGCTATTCAAGTGAAGTGCTTTATAAAGTATTTCCTTTGGGTTTAATAAGAAGGAAAACCCCGGATTTTAGCATAAGGGAAACATGACACGACAAATTACAATCAACTGTATAACATGAGATCTTTTTAAAACATAATAATATATGATTTATTTGTCTTTTCTACCATTACAGCTCCAAAATTACAAGTCCATATTTTTAGGGCATTTATCCATGATCCTATGACAGGGCGGTTTGAGGTGAGTAACAGCCCTCAGGACAAGAATGTACCTCCTTTGCGTTTTGAATGGTTATTTGCTATGGCAACAGTGCTAATTTTCCATCACACTGAAAAGCACAGTCCTCATGAATAGCAACAACAATAATGAGTGCAAAATTCTACTATATAAGTCCCATGTTTGGTTCTTGCATCACTTAAATATCAATTAAGCCAAACACTTAACAATCCATTTGGTTCATAAAAACTTCTATCTGATGCCTAAAACTTCTCACTTCAATGAACAGGGGAGCTGTGGGACTTTGGCTCATACAGGAAAATGATTCTGGCGTCACTTGTCAAAAGCACTCGGAGCTTGTTTCCACAGGTGAGAAAAGTTCTGCCTCATTTGTGCTCAGTAATGACTTGTGCAGTATAAAGTCTATCAGAGGACACATCAAACCGTGGCTTTTCAGGCAGGAAACCAACGCTCCAGTTTCAGCGTTAATATACAGTGAGTTATCTGTCCCTGCCACAGGATGTATGTGTCATTTCAACAAAAATCAGTGTAACCTCACTCTTATAGTGTAAAGTGAAAGTTTACACACACTGTGAATAGTATTGTATTTTGCACAGACACATGTCCCAGCAACTCCAAGCTGTGATACACTGACATATGTTTGATAAAGTTACACATCAGAAAAGAGGTTAATGTTGTGTCTCTTCTTCATCAGTAGCTGCCAGTCTGTGGACTTTGCACAAACTAGTTCATTATTCATCCTTTGCTTTTTCAGACTGACACTAGTTGTAACACTCAGGGCATGTAGCAGAGGCCTGTCTATATTTGGATATTCACTGGACAAAATATGTTTCTTGTTTCTATTGTTCCCACAATGTCCATAACCTACACCCTTCACCCAATCAAATACTGCACTGAACACAACCCTCTAAGAACCAACAAGGAAAAAACTTGTTCACGTTGGTTGTCAAATTTGTTTCTAGATACAGTAGTTTGAATGCACCTCACCTGTGTTAATTACATTAGGTTACAACGACATGTAGAAATATCACAGGGGTCATATACTGGGCCTCTTTGACCCTGGGGCCTGGGACAAGAGCCCGTGTACCAGTCTTTTATCAGACCTATGAGTGGCAGCATAAAAAAACCTCTTTACATAGAGCAGAGAAATGTAAACTTGTTTCTTGACAGTGAGCTGTGGAGGAAACATAAAGTGTTGAGGTGAAAACACGAGAGTCACACAGACTGTTGACAAAACAGGCCCAAGTGTCACAGTGCACAAAGATCTGATCAAATCCAAGGTTAAAGAGACCTGCTCCTGAAGCCACTCACAATTAAATAGACTTAGACGATACTGAGGACACCACTGTCAGAGGAACAGGGTTTAAGAAATGGATTTGTCAGGGTTTTGTGAAGGTGATTGTAAATAAAGAAAAAAAAGTTCACACTGTGTCATAACAACAAAAAAATCTAAAAATAAGCAATATTGTGCCAATTATTTCCTTTTTCCATAGAAGTCTGTTTTGTCAATAAACAATTACAAAAATAGACATGATCCCAGACTGTGTATTAGACCCAGCTGAAAAATACTGGTGTGTACTTACATTGTTTGCAATCTTTTTACTTTTCCAGATCCATAAAAACTAAATCTATATTATCATCTAAAGCCTTTTAAACCTGTCCACCTGTTCATACTCCATATAAACTCTTGCTCTTCAAATAAAATTCCTTATCGATAAATAAAATTAGTCAAAGTGTAAGGAAGTCCTGGGAGCGAGTTTAGTATTTTTATGTAAATTATTAATGCACATTTCACTCTGTCTCTAGAAGAAAGGCTTTTTAAACATGACATGCTGGAATGCCATTATGGAGTCCAGCATGGACAAGTGCAGCTCTATAGACCAGTCCATATCTGACAGGTGAGATCCATCAGCTCCAGATGAGCCCTGCACAGACCAGTAAAAGTGTCCCGTACACAGACACAGGAAGCTCCTGTCTGCTGCCGAGGTCACATGATCACATCCATCCATCTGTGTGGAAAAACAGCTGCTCCCGAGTCATATCTGTGCTCAAGGTGCAGCCCATAACACAGAGAAGATCTATAAAGCGAGCACTACAGAGGCAGCAGAGGAGGGAAGGCCAATCTGTCACTCAGCAATCTCTTTCATACATCATGCCATGTGCTTATGAGAGAACTGGACACTATACTTCGCTCTAGTAAAATGAAAAATTAAGTTTCATTAGTTATTTCTCTGGATTAAACTGTGACCATAGGATTAAGTTTTAGGAGTTTTCGCCCACTAAAGACATGCAGGTGTTTGTTAAAATGATTCAAAATGCAGATATTTTTATTGATTCTCCCTGAGTTTTATTTGTATTACTCAGTTTATTTGTCATTGTGCTCGTCCCCTTACCCATGATGGGACATTCAGGCTATGGATCTACCACAGGTCCAAAGTAAGACCTGGTAAATTAACAGTAAGAAGGTTTACGTTTGCAGGTTAAAATCTGAACATTTCTGATGCAATGTTCTGCTTATCTTCATGGAGACGTTATTATTTTGCCTGGAATCTACTGTATGACATTACACATTTGACATTTATTATCTTATACATGTTTTAATTCATAAAAAATCCTTGAAAAACATGCAAAATCTGACTTGTAACTTGGCAATAGATGGTTTAATGCCACACTTTGAAACTTTCAGGGCAAAGCAATAACATTTCCACATATACAAGTACGTGGCAGAACCTCCATCCAAGTTACCAGTCACAAATTACATAACACATAATAGATTTAGTGTAGAAAGTATAACAGTGTAGCCGTAATGATGCGATAGCGCTGATGTTTGAGCACAACTCCGCTCTGTGGTCTGTGTTTTTCATTAGTCAAACACACACCTGCACCATATTTTTAAAATGACTTTGTGTTTTTAAAGTCCCAAAGACAGCCTCTAAACATACAAGCGTGTTTGCATGGGGCCGGCCGCATATAGACCCAGTACATTTAACTACACTTTTATAGGCCTATGCAAATCAGTGTGTTCAAGTGTTAACCTGGTTGATAACACTGTTTGTCTAAGGCAGGTGGTGGACATTTATCACTGGATTCTGGAGGTATGTCTCCTGGGGCCAAACAATATTGCAACAACACACTAATTGTTCTTTTATGACAATCAACTGCAGTTTTGGGCTGGTCTTGTTAAAGTCAGTGTAAGTCAACATTTGTACCAGTTCTGTGAGTGGAGCGTCCGGGTATCGTCTTTGTGGTCTAAGGCTCTACAATGTGATTTTCCATCTAATTTACATGAACGTTTAGACTGGCAAATTCTCTTGTGCAAACACAGCAGGCGATACACAAGATATGCATGTAACAAAGAATACGAATTGATTTACAAACTTAACAAATTAATTATCACATAGTATTTTAACAAGACGAGTGATCGTAGAGTTTGTAACATAATCTGCGAAAACACGTGCAAGACTTTTCGATGTCCTTTGTCTACAGAGTTCACGTTCGGTAAGCTCCTCCAAGATTTACAACTATTTGCATAAACTTGCAAATGTGGCTATCATCTGGATTTGAAGTGACTGCATTTGCCTTTCTCCTTGATCCTTGCGTCAATGTTTCAAAATGATCCCTCTGTAGAAGACAGGACAAGTCTCCAAGTAGCTTCACTTTGCAAATCATTCCTGCTTCCATGGAACAATTAGACTTTCAAAAAGCCAGTGAAGCAAAGTCAAATACGGATTAGACGACCAAACAAAGGTCCTTGCGCTGAGGACACAAATCTCCATTATCTCAGGGCCCAAGGGCACAGTAAAGACATGGATAGTTCTTTTACTGAAAGTTTACTGTTTATTTTGACTTAAAGACTAGTCATTGACAAGTGTGGAGAGTAGCAAGTGTGCGGTAAAGCCCCTTTCTTCTTCCTGCTGTAGTACAAATATATATGTGTTATGTGCAGAAGCCACTGAAAAAACAAAAACAAGTGGAGAGACAGGTGCTGGGACTGACACATGGACCAGAGATGGAGCAATTAGGGGAGGTGCAAACTGTTCGCAAAACCTTACAACAAATAATCTGATCTATACAATAATAACTATAATAATTCAACGAGTTTCAATGACTTTATCGTAACAGGCAGAAGCTTTTATAGTCTGTGGCTCCCTTTTGTACTGTGCGTTTCACATTGTTTGATTGTAACCTGCGATTACTGAGATATGCAAATCCATTCAGGATCCAGGATTTTACTGGAAGAGGTCATCGCAGAACAGGAAGACAGGTTTTACAGGAGAAAGTCGAGTGAATGTTAATCAGCAACAATCGGCATAAACATTCATGTGAAATCTCGAATGGATCAGTTTAAATTCAGGGTAAAGGAGTTAAAACGTTGAGCTTATGAGGTTTTCTAATATATTCTGCCCTTTCTTCAGTTTGATTAAGATGATTTATGTTTTTATTTGTTTGTTTTGTGTTCACCTTGTTTCATTCTATAAAGCTCTTTGAATAACTTGGATTATACTCTACAAATAAACTTGCCTTGTCTAATCCAAGATCTTACAACAAGCACTAAAACTTTAACAACTGATCGTAGAACGTAGAAGCTTTTCTTTCTTCCCTCCCTATGTTTTTTTTTATACATTATTTTAAAAGTTAGTATATTACCATTCTACAGCTTTTAACAGTATCTAACTCCAACTAAAAAAAGCCATACACACTTAAACAACAAACGTCTACCAGTGCAAGTATGAGTAAACTTTAGACTATGAAATATGGTTCTCTGTCTGCCCTGAAAATGAAATATAACAACAATAAATTTTCAAGATTAAACTGCTTGTGTTTGACCCAACCCCGTTCGAAAAACTTGACTCCAAATAGGTCAAAGGTTCCCTCAAAAAATTAAATGTTGTCCCTATATATCGTGTCATATTTTACATTGAAATATTATGTGAAATGACTGTGAATTACTCAAAATTATTACAAAATACTTATCATCATTCTCCTCTCCATGAGCCCGTATGCCCCCAAAGAGCTGTCAGGTCACACTGTAATGAAGTGGAGCTAGCCCTTTCCCTGCTACACATTTGTTATTGGATTACAAGGTGCTGAGAAGGAATGCCTGAGATGACGCTCTGCTGCAGGTAGAGAAGAGCAACAACTCGCCTGAGAATGAAAAGAGCTGCAGCCCTTTCCTTCACGCCGGCTGCCTCCTCATGCAAAACACAACATGTGCCATTGATCGTGGACAGTCAAAATAAGCCACTGTGTGATCCGTGGCTCGGTCGTAGGGTCGCGGTGCTTAACAGGCTCTTAGTGTTCAGTGGGTTTAGTTATAGGGGCGTGACATGGGTAAAACGGTGATGTGAGGCTGGTTTTCACACCTGGGGAAGGGTGGACATGTGGGTGGTGTATGATTCAGATAAAAATGACTTACAGATTTCTAATATTCTAAGCAAAGAAAGCTATTAAGCACATAGAAGGTAAACAACACAAATCAATTGTTACTTTCATTTAAATTGACTTAAATGGGGCTGAACACCTAAATGACCCTGTAGAACATAAATGATGCGTGCAGATGTTTGTGCATTTTCCTAATAATGTCATTAGGTTTGTGCTGTGATGCTTTAAGTAACAGTTAAATGTTCTGACTGCAGCATGAACAGATTGTTAAATATAAAACATTTCAATACAAAATTCCATCCATCGATTTTCTTTTCTGTTTTATCTGGGACAGAGGTCTGAGCGAGGAGGCCTGGACTTCACTTTCTACACACTTCGTCCAGCTCTTCCAGCGGGAAACTGTGTACGTTAATAAATTATTGTTTTTACCAGTGGAAATTGGCCTAATATTTCATAATAAAACAGCATTTGGACATTTGGTTAAGTCTAAATCAAATGATGCTGTTAAAGATTTATGTTTTTAAGATAGTTGCTTCATGTTGAGTAATGGGAAAAAAGAAGTTGTGGCTAAATGTAAGTGACACCTGTGTTACCTAAACAAATTGCTACTGTGTGAACTGAGATAAGAGCAAGGCCCAGGACAGGAGAGAGAGGTGGAGGGGGGCAGAGCAGTGCAGAGGGGAGGCAGTGTGCTGACATGATAAATCTCACACACACTGACACTGGAGATACTTATCAGTGACAGTTACTCCAGACAAATACTGTCACCTTCTGCTCAGCACTGGTCTGCTGTTTGAGCCCAGTGTGTACACGCAGTAAAACACAAAGAGGCCATTCATACTCTCAACTGTACGTGGTTTTATTACTACGCTGTTTCTGATGATACGCTGCAAATATAAAAAAGAGTTACATTGTTCAGTTTGGTAAAAGTTGTTCTTGTCTAAAAATGCGTGAAAGGACTTGTGTAAATAAGTCATAAAACTAGTGTAAAAACGCAGCTGCTGGAATTTTTCACCGTAAACCTGTAATAGTGTCATTAGTGTTTACAAACAGAAGGTGACAGTAAAGACACCAGCGGCGATGGGAAGAATACTCTGAAAATGGATTTAGTTACAGAAAACCGAATACTGGCATTAAAATGTATTTTCTGATGCATGGTCCAATCACAGTACTGCATTCTGAGTATTTTTTTACATTGAGCTGCATTTAAATTATATTATATTAATTATCCTTTCATTAATTGGAGAAGGAAAAATCACACATGAATGAACCACAACAGCAGAGTTTTCCATTTTTCTCTCAGCCAAAATGACATGATCAAATACCGTAATGTATTCCTGTGATTTTTAAAGTGTATTCTGAATATCTCCAAATTAAAAAGTAACTGTACTGGAATACAGTTACTCTCAATTAGTATTCAGCAGAGGTGTTCTCGGTGCATGTTCAGTTACTTCAAAACACTGGAGCCATGTCTGGAGGCTTCTCAAATCTTTTTTCTTATCGACAGAACAAACTTAATTTGTTCTTAAAGATATTTACTTTGCGTGCATAGTGAAAAAATGAAATATAAGACCAAGAAATTGCTGTAAAAACGTTAAAAGAGCATGTTGTGTTTTTGTATCTATGCAAAATAGTAATTGACTTCTAATTTGCATAGACAGAATGATTAATGATGTTCAGTGTTTGCCTGAAAAACAAATTACAATTATATATTTTGAATTTATATTTTATGAATTTAAACACCTCAGAGAGTGATGGGATTTATTATTCAACTTTCTAATAAAAAAAAAAATGCCATAGTATCTGAGGCTAACAGCCGCAGTATAAAGCCCAGGATATCAGTCTTATCTGTCATCTTTCTGTTTACAGAAGCATTTGCGTGAAAGACTCCAGCCGTGAGCTTCTGCCCCAACAAGCTGCAGCTTATCTCATAATGAAGTATGAACTTCAAAAACAAAACACAGATATATTAACTAGATTCTCTATTGTGTCATAATAACTTGTAACAACTGATAACTTTAAAATAGTTTTTATTAAATTTCCAAAACTGTATGTTTTAAATATATGTGTGTAATCTATTGTCTACAAAATAACCAAAACAAATTTACAAAACTGAAATGAACACATTTTTTTTCTATTTTCATGACGTGTTTTTTTCTGACAAAGAAGTTAAAATAGCTGGTGACTTAACAGATGAACTGTTGAAACGTTGAAATTGTGTGTTCAAAAACGGAGATGGAATCAGTTCAGACATGCAACTACAGGAATCACTGGAATCATTTGAAATACTCCACAGAATCATTAATTTTACAGCTGCTGGTGTGAAAAAGCATTTACTTTTGCTGCAGAGCTTGTAGTTGTGAGCCGTAGTGCAAGAGTTTAAGAGTCAGTGGAACACTGCACTCACAGCCGGTGTGGGTCTCTTTAGGATGGCCTCTACAGAGAAGGACAGCGTCTCACCAGAGGACATCTTTGTCCCCACAGGTTTGGACAGTAAGTCTTTGGGATACATGGACATCTTCACATTGTCTCTAACACAAGAGTCTCTGAACTTACGAGCTGCCTCCTCCAGCAGCTCTTTACAGGAGGGGCCGCTGCTGCTCTTGTCCTGTACGAGAGCGTGCAGAGAGCTCACTTTGTGTTTCACAGCGTCTTTGCTCAGTTTGTGCAGGACAGAGCTGTGGTGTGTGGAAGAGTTAGAGGGGAAGGCCTGAGCAAAGCCCCTTTTGGGGGGAGAGAATGCAGAGCACTCCCTCTGTCTATGTCCTGTTGTAGTGCTGTGATGTTTGGGCTCCACAGGCTCCTGTAGCGCTGCCCTGGACCCTTCCAGTTTGGCCATGCTCACAGCTGCCGCCGCGGTGTCCTGCTCCGGGGGCTGGCTCTCCGTGGGCATGACCTTGGGCTCCCACACGGCTCCGGGCTTCATGTTTTGCATGGCCGTAGCATTGAGCAGACACTGTTGATAGAGGAGTGCATCGCCCAGGTTAGCCGGGCCCCGGGGCCACATGACCAGCCCTCCTCTGGATGAGTGCAGGGGGAAGTGTCTGTAAGTGGTGGCCACGCTCACGTTGGAGGAGATGAGCTCCACATTGGGGCCGCTGGGGTACTGAACTGGCAGCTCCAGGCAGTTGGGCCCCATGAAGCCACACAGGTCTTTGGTCTGAGGGTCTGTGTGTGCTGGGGGGGAGTAGCTCCTGTAGGAGCTGTACTCGGCCGCGTGGTGCACCACGTTGCTGGGGAAGAGGAGAGGGTTAGGCCCCGGCTGAGCCTCCAGAAGCTCCCGCTCTTTGTACTCTCTCTCCAGCATGATGCTCTCCAGCTCCTTATCGGCAAACGCCCTCCTCTTCCTCATGCGGTCGCTCAAAGGAGGCAGAGACGGGCCAGGACTCAGGAAAGGATCAGGCTGCACTGGACGGTATCCTGCCACAAATAAAATGCAAATGTATTAAAATCTTTTAATGTTAAGTCCAACATTTATTTTATGTTAACTGTTTTAGTTACTATTGTTTTAAATTTTATTTAGGATGAGGTTATAGGATGTAAATGTGGCAATGTTTATCTTATTTAATAATTTTAATCCTACTGATAAATTTTTGTATCTTACAGCAAATAAATAAATTAAAAAAAAAAAAAAACAGTGCATAAATTATAAATAATTAAGGAGGCACAGTTACCTTCTAAAATGCTTTTGGCCAGCATGGTGGACGGTCTGATATGTCGTTGGTAAATGGCTCTTCTTTCTGCAGGAAGCGGTTTCCCAGATATTCCTTTCTTGTCCTAAAATACAATTTTTAATAAGGTATAAATTCAGAACTTTTCAAAAGCATTTGAACATTTCTTTTTTGTCCCGCAGAACAGCAGCTTACCTCTGTAGCCTGCTGCCTCCTCAGGGCGACCTGCGCAGCCATGACCCGCTGTCTCTCCACCACGAGAAGACAGTTTGCGCACTGACAGTCCCTCCAGCGGCAGAAGCGCTTGTGTCCCTTCAGACACGACACCACGCCGTGGTTACGGCACCGCGCGCATTTAGGGGTCCGGCTTAACTTCCTCTGGTCCCCGGACAGGCCGCTGGCTCCCGGTTTGTCCTCGGGCCGGACTCCTTCCCCGTCCTCCTCTGAGGGCGTGGAGGGCCCGAGCGGCGCGGACCCGGGGCGGCTCTGCGCCTCGGCCATGTCGTCGCTCTCAGTCTCCAAACTTTCCACGTCTATTTCAAAATCACACCCCGCGCTGTCTGACATGTTGTTTTTGCCCAGTTATCTGAAAGAAGCAAAAACATTGTGAGCCTAAATAATATTTGATTTGGCCTATACCTGATCCTGTTTTGAATATCATTGCTCAGCCGAAAACCACCGAGGTTATGTGAGGACCACAGCTTCCACATTTGTTTTACTGATTTGTATAATCCATTTACGAATTTATCATTCAGAATTAAACTTGAGTTAAAGAAACATCTCAAACAGTTTAATCTCCGAATCTCAAAGTTTTAAACCCACAGGTATCGTGCTGTTAAGACATAATATAAATATTTAGTCTACCTTTTACGCACAGCCGTCTCCACTGCGCTGATCAACGCGCACAGTCCGGAATCAGGTGACCAAAAAAAAGTCCCAAGAACAGGATGATAGACTCCTCAGTGCTTCCACAGGATCCAACCTTACACTGAAGTGGAAACAGTGAGCGCCACTCCTAAGAACTGCTTCAGTCTCTGCTCTTCTTTGCTCTGATTGGCTGCTCCGGGATGAGCAGGAGCCAATGGAGGAACGAGCAGCTCCCACGTGCGGAACAGGCCCCTCTGTGTCCACTTTCATTTGCTTAGTTCGGCCCTTGGAGTGTCTCTGACCTTTAACCTAAGGAACAAACTAAACACCGCTAGAATAAAATAAAACGCCACAATGTCATCTGTCCAGAAGCTTTTAAAATCCGCTCATGTGGGATTCACAACAGGCCGTTTGCTTCTGTAATAACTTTAAGAACAGCCAACATTTTGAGACAATATTTATCATTTTGCATAAGGACAATTACACGTGTAGAGTTATATCTTAAAACAACATGAGTGGTTATGAAGCAGTTTATTTTTAAGAGAGAATTGACCCGTTCACAGATAAGAGACAGCGCAGGTGACATGCAGGTTGTCACCGTGCGTCCTGTGCGTCCTGTGCTGACTCAAGACCTGACCAAGATTAGCCCCTGGTGTTTACACAACATCCACACAAGCAGAGTCTCAGCAGTATTAGCTCGAAAAGTAAATAAGATGTAGGTTAAAGCTTGTAAAAGTCTCACATCTCCATTGTTTTCAAGGTGAACTTATGCAAACTCTCACTTTCCTCTTGTAGAATAGAGGCAGGACTTACATTTAAAAGTGTAATGTTTGAACTGAGATATGTCCATGTGTTTGCTGCGCGCGCACTGAGTCCTGGTCCAAGAGAGACATACCCCTGTTCACCACGGACAGACCCACAGACTCAGAGAAATGGTGCTGGATAAAGCCTTTGTCCGGGAGTTTTGCAGGAGTGGAGTGTGTTTTATAGCGATATGGACTTAAACAATAACACAGCCACAACAAACTATAGACATTAATTTAGACCTATAAGAAAAAATGTCCAAAAAAATGCTTTACTTTTTCAGAGTTTGTTAATTCTCCAAAGTTCTTACAAAGCCTAAACATTGTCATTTTACAATAGAAACTGTTGTATCAGCTCAGTTTGGTTCAACAGTTTCTTCATTTTTATTATTCCTTTTATATTTTACTCAATTTTATTTTGGGGAGCAGCCAGTTTTGCGTCAAGTAGATTTTATTTTTCCTTTAACTTATAATTCACTGTATTTTAAATTAGGAGATCTACAAAAAAGCAGTTTGCACATCACATAAATTAAATCTGAAATTAAATAGCTACTTCATGAAAACAAATATAAATGTGTTGTTGTTTTTAAACTGTGGTTTGTGCGTAAAATTACAGCGGGTTCATCAAAGAGCCGGTCCACAGGAGAGCCGGTCCACCAAAGAGCCGGTCCACAGGAGAGCCGGTCCACCAGAGAGCCGGTCCACAGGAGAGCCGGTCCACCAGAGAGCCGGTCCACCAGAGAGCCGGTCCACAGGAGAGCCGGTCCACCAGAGAGCCGGTCCACCAGAGAGCCGGTCCACAGGAGAGCCGGTCCACCAGAGAGCCGGTCCACAGGAGAGCCGGTCCACCAGAGACCTGGTCCACATGAGAGCCGGTCCACAGTAGAGCCGGGCCACAGGAGAGCCGGTCCACAGTAGAGCCGGGCCACAGGAAAGCCGGTCCACAGGAGAGCCGGCCCACCAGAGAGCCGGTCGACCAGAGAGCCGGTTCATTGAGGACTCTGCAGTCCCTGAGCGCGCGGCTCTTGCAGGTGCAGCTTTATTTGCCTCTTCTCAGTAATTTATGGCGGGGGTTACGAGCGGCCACCTCGCGCTGCCGTTTGCAAATCAAGAATGCTTTGATGGTGGAGCGAACAGGAGGCATGCACCGCACACGGAACATCCAGACGTTCACCTGAAACGTGTTGTGTGTGTCCGGCCTGAGAGGATGACCCAGAGCAGTGAGCCTCGCTCCGGGGGGCGCAGGGACGACCCTTGTTGGAATTTAAGCTCCATTTGGACAGAGCGCAATGAAAGACCCGGGAATCACACAAGAACCTCGTATTTGAGATTGTTCAGCAGGTTTGGTCAGTGCCCTTTGGTGTATCTTAATAATCTGATACTCGAGTTGTCCTTTACGTGGATTTCTTGCGCAGAGGTTTTATTTTTCATATTTCATAATGTGTAAAGAACCCGAAACGCAGAAATGCACCAAAAAGAGGACAGCGTCGATCTCAATGAGACTCAAATTTACAGAAAGGTGCTGTAGTTTAGGAGCTAAGGAGGATGTATAATATTATTGACGCTATTTGAACACTTGATGATTAATCACATTATTTCCATGTTAGTAACAGTAATTCCATGAGCACGCGGACTGTTTCAGTTGAAAGCTGCACTGTGTCACTTTTCTGGTGGAGTGTTTACCACCAGCTTCAATGTTATTGTTGCCTGGATGCATAAAATTTACCAACTTCTCTGCAGACAGTCAGGTGCTCCACTAGGGTAAGTTACAGATCAGCTCTGTGGAGAGGCAACCCTGCTCAATTACATATTTTTCGGTGTATTTTTGAGGTCTGAATACACTCATTATGAAATAAATAGTTGACAAATTCCAGTCAAAACCACCAGAAAAGTTACACAGTGCACTTTAATTAGTTATGTGCATCACTGGAGTCTAATGAAACAGACCCTCTGGACAGCTCTCCCACGGTGCATGTGTTTGTGAGTGGCTCTGATTGAAACAGCAGCAACATCTCATTGGAAGTGTCCCGCTGTGCAGCTCATAAAGCGTAACCGGATCTGGGTAAAGGCAGAAGAGCCCGTGAGATCACTGTTACCCTGTTATGATAATTAGCCCCTGATGGACTGACAACACATGCAGCTGAGGACTAAAGCAGACGCAACAGCATTTGTCTTAGTCTGACCTTTCACCTTTAATGGGTAATATGCAACAAACAGGAGGACATGTGCATCAGCTGTGACTGGACACAACTTTCATTCACTGGTCACAACATTCTCACCTCTGACTGTTGTGATTTAACAAAAAAATAGCCTATTATTCAGTGCTTTCAATAAGTCTTTGGACAAACAAGGACTGGATCGCAGACTTAGAACCAGCTGCCTTCAAAACATTCATAGTTTACATTTGAGATTAGACTAAGATACTGAAAATGTAAATGTTGACCTGGTGTGTGGTGTAAAAAACTGGGCCTCCTCTGTCAACATGAAGCAAGTCAAAAAAATATTTTTTTTAATTAAATAAATAAATAATATTAATAATAATAATAATAATAATAATAATAATAATAATAATAATAACAATAACAATAACAATAACAATAACAATAACAATAATAAATGCAATAATAAATAAATAAATACATAAATAAATACATAAATAAATACATAAATAAATAAATAAAACATGACCTCCATTTATACATTTCTTCTTAGTTATATCTTAGTATTTTTTTTTTTTTTTACTATTAATATTTATTATTTAATGTTGCACCATATTTCTGAGTTACATTCCAGGTCTGTAAATCTTATTCCCTGACAAAGGCAGTAACATGAAACACTGATTAGTTTCTATTTTCACTTTGCATCAACATATAGAGGCATCTTTCAAAAACTCAATCACATTTTTATAGAACTTTGTAGATCCATTTATGCTATTTAAAAGTGACAATAGTTTTACTCTGTTGAACTGTTTTGAACTGTTTTTATTGGGTCATAGAGAAGTAAAAAGATTGAATGATGCAAGAACACACTTTATCCGCTAGGGGGCAGCAAATGACACCTTATAAACGATTACACTGGTTTAAAGCACAATGTTAGAGGCAGAATTGTACTAAAAACGTCTGTTGGTTTGTTGTAAACCAGCAGGTAACAGACAATATAATGCTTTTCTATTTAGTCGTTGGTGAAATCAAATAACTATCTGGATTTAACTAAGTTCTGCATCTTTATGTACTGAAGAAGTGCAGTGATATTTACCTGAATATGTGCTACTTAATGACGGCTGTTTGTGTGTTTGTTTTTTGCATAATGGATTGGAGATGTCACAAATCAACGGTGAAGAGGAGCTTTGTATGAAACATCATCATCACAGTAACACACAGAGCTCTTTCAGCAGTGTCAAAGTTGTTATTATAGCTTATTTAAATCAAATTATTCATCGTTGATATGTTATAAGAAGGATATCTGTTCTTTTTTTCCATGGAAGGCTATATTCAGTTAGTTTATAATCAGTTATGGTTGGATGATTTCGTGGTGGCTAAACACAAACACTGGACTTGGAGCCTTACATGTCTTATCTGCACACTACCACTAGATGGCAGAGTGCGCACACTAAACCCACAGACTGTGACCTGTGAACTGTCTGTGGTGAAATGTTTCATATAAAATGTTGATACCTCGTTTATAAACAGCTTCTACCTCCATAAATGTTGTGTGTAAATGTGTAAATGTAAATGTTATTGTGTTTTATTGTTGTTTTGTCCGTGCAGACAGGTCTTAGATGTCAGGATGTTGATCATTTTGTTAAACGTGCACTATGTAACTTTTCTGGAGAGGGAGATATTATTGCTTTGCCTGAAATGTTCCACAGTATGACATTAACTGATCTATCTCCATGAAGTCAAGCTGAGGGGGCACCAGGTCAAGTTATAGGTCAGATCTGTGAAGAAGCGAGCCACTCAGAGGACACGTTTGTCAAGTTATTCCTGAAATTATTCCTGAATCAAAATAATTAAAATCAAAGAAGTTTATATTTAAAGCCACGTGGACTGTTCCAAGAAAACTAATAACTTAAACTTCATGGAGACAGTAAAAGTCACATGTGCAAATTGTGTTTTTGACAAATAATGCAACAAAACGGTTTGAGTAAAAAAATAATGGACACAATATTTATGAAATATTTAGGACAAATTGGTTTAGGACAGCTCTGATTTATTTGGCATTCTCTTGACATGCAGAGTGAATGTGTTTACAGCACTGACATGCATTCAGCTGTTAGAATAGTACAATATATATGTGCTCATTCAGCAACGACAATTAAATCTGTATTTCAAGTTCAAAGATAACACTGTTTTAAAATGTAAACACAAAACAAGATTCAAATTTGTAAAAGTCTAAACCCGAGCTATGGAAATGGACAGTGTAAGATATCAAAGACAATATCTGGGCTGTTTGGTTTGAGAAAAAAAAAAAAAAAAACAAAAAAAACAAACGAAAATCCACGATTATTAAATTAAATTTCAGTAACAGTAAAGCGTGTTCAGCACAGACAGTGATGACACATTTTCATTGGGCTCAAGCTCAGCAGAAAACTCCAGACTAAACGCCTTATGTTCCTTTTTTAGAAGGAAAACCTCGTCTCTACAGTGTCCTGTCGTGGTCATGTTTCTGACACAGTGGGTGGATGTTAAGGTCCTAGGACGAGGAGTTGAGGATGCGGGAGTCCGCAGAGTCGGAGCGCTCCTCGTACTCATGGTCCTGGTCCGGGGAGTAGAGCGGTTTGGGCCCCAGTGCGCCGGTGTCCTCCTGGAGGCTGAGGCGCTGCTCTTCAGCCCGGGACGCGCCGAGGAGCGGTGACCCTCTAAAGACAGGTGCACCGGGGGCCGTGGAGAAGGGCGACACATAGTGTGCGGCGGAGCGGAGCTGGTAATGCTGCTGCAGGGCCACGGTGTTCCACAGAGTCACGTCATTGTGCACAAACGGCCCGGTCTGACTGCGCGTCAGCGAGTTACGCAGCATCAGTGGGTAACGCGTGGGCTGTGGGAAAGAAGGGTGCTGCAACGGGACCCCTATAGGCCCAGTGGGCACAATACCCGGAGCCGGGTCCGACGAGAAACGCAGAGAGTCCGGGACACGGAAGGCCGAGCCAACGGACCACTTGGAGCTGGTCACGGGGTATGAGCCCAGCGCAGGGTCCAATGCGTGTCCGTTTGTGGGCAACACCAGGCCATCCGCTGAAGTGTCTCCATGTGGCGGGTGCGCGCCAGCCTCCGGGCTGCGGCTGGACAGCAGCACCTCTATGGCCCCCACGAGGTCACCCCCGCAGCCGCGCAGGATGAGCTCCAGTACCGCGGGCTTGTGCGCCGGAAATACCTTCTGCAGGACGTCCAGAGGAGGTCTGTGGGCCCGCAGACTGAGGGGCAGGCCCTCCAGGAGCGCGCTCTGCTCCGTCGGACTCATGGGACTTTTGCCCTCTTTGTCCCCCGTTTTCCCGGTGCTACAGCGGACCTCCTCCTGCTGGGACGGTGTCTCTGGAGGCTCCGGTGTGAAGCACGTGTTGTGTTTGGATCCTTCTGGAGAGCTGAGCGGATCTTGATCCTTTTCGCTCCCGCTGCCTCCGTTCTCTGGCCCGGAGCCGTCGTCAGCCCCGTCCTCCGGCTCTGCGCAAAACAAACACGCGGGTTTACGCACTGATCACACGCGCACAGGGCCGTGGCCATCATCACAACAGTTTATGTTACTTCTCATCTCAAGACAGAGTGAGAATGGTTAAATTTGTATCAGGTTAGTGGGATAATTTTAATAGACCTGGATCTTTGTGCATTAAACCTGTTTCCACGCGCGCTCAGGCCTCCAGGTGAAATGTTCATCATTCATTGTGGACAAATTGCTACCAGATCTTTTACAGTTATTTTGGTCTGGGTGTAGCCTGTATGTTATAAATCTCCTCACATGGGCAAAGTTTAAGTCGTGGTTTGTCTCATTTGTCCACTTTTACAGCTCTAAACGTTTCTTTCTCGCGCCACGAGCAGTTTCTGAAGTGCTGAGTGCGTCAGTGAGGGATGCGTGTCCGTGCCTTTTGACCACATTGTGCAAACAAATTGCTTGTTGCTTAGTAACATTTCATCCAGATCTGACCTCTCTCGTGAAACATGGCGATTACATTCGATTGGAGCTGTCCGCCACTGATTACGGTCATCTTTTACAGGAGCGCGCGCAGGGCCCGGGGTCAGAGCTCTGAGGTGTTAACAACATAAAGGATGACAGGCTCACAAATTAGTAAACAGGTTTTAAGTAGGTTAAATATCTACACAGTGCAAGGTTTTGTTTTTTGTTTTTTACTCAGACATCTAACTTTTGATGTAAAAACCGTAACAGGCTCCAGTGAACTACATGTTTATTATTCTGTGATGACACAAAGGGCTGGAGTTTGTCCAAAGACTAATATTAAATCTGAGCCATGATAATGTCAGAACATGTGACCCGCAGGAGCAGTTTCCCACAGAGTTTATAAAGGCCGTGGTGAAAGCAGCAGCAGGTGACCTCAGCCCTGGGTCCAGCTTATTCCACTGTGTTTGTGCCAAGACACAAGTCTAAAACACACAGGACAATCTAATACACACATGTCAGTCTAATACACACATGTCAGTCTAATACACACATGTCAGTCTAATACACACATGTCAGTTTAATACACACATGTCAGTTTAATACACACGTCAGTCTAATACACACATGTCAGTCTAATACACACACAGGGCCTGCAATTAAACATCTAATATTCATCAGATGTTAACATTGGCAAATATATTTCTGTCTTTTTCTTTTTATTGCGCACATTAGTTCACTGGGCTAAAGGTTTTATAAAAGTCTTAACGCTTTTACTATTTTAATTGTTTTCAAATTGTATTTTATTTTTGATGAACAAATAATAAGCTTTTTGAATATTTATTTAGGCCTACCTGAACAGACTTTTAGTTTTATTTGCTGTTAGTTTTTAGACTCACAGAAAAGTTTCACTCATAAAATCAGAGTTTATTTTGTCATCGACTTGTGTTTGAGTAATAGATTATTTAATGAACAGTACTTCATTAAGGCCAATGAGACAAACCCAGTTTAAGTCACGTGTCTCAGGCACAGTGTTTCCACACACTCCACAGTGACACGCGCACGTACCTGTGCAGTTGGACGCGCTGTGACCGGGCTCCGCACTGCTCCACCTCAGGTCCAGCTCCTCGGCCCTGCCCGCGGCCCCGGGCCCCTGGGCAGCCTCGGTGATGGCGGGTAGGACCCGGAGTGATTCCGGGATCAGACTCTCCAGACTCTCGTTCGCCTGCTGCCGCCGGAGCGCGACCTGCGCGGCCATGACGCGCTGACGCTCGATGATCAGGATGCATTTCTCACAGGTGCAGTCTTTGAAGCGACAGTAGCGTTTGTGGCCTTTGAGCCACGAGAGCACTCCGTGGTTTCTGCAGCGCGCGCATTTGGGCGTCCTCTGGAGCGGGGCGCGGGGCTGGGACACCGGGGTCCCCATGTAGAGGTACGGCGAACCGTAGCCGTTCATCGCGCACCGACACTGACACAGAGCTCGTGATTGTTGCTCAGAGAGAGAGAGAGGAGCAGAGACAAAGCGGGACAGTTATCCTCCACTTCACGCACGAACGCAGCGGCGCGCGCGTGCAGGGCCCACCTCTCCCGTGGGCGGACACGCACCGGCAGTCAGTAACTTAAGTGTACAGAGCTGAGAGCAGCAGAGGAGAGACCACCACCTCTGAGCACCACCTCTGAGCACCACCTCAGACCATCAGAGCACCACCTCAGAGCATCAGAACACCACCTCAGAGACCATCACCTCTGAGCACCACCTCACAGCATCAGAACACCATCTCAGACCATCAGAACACCACCTCAGAGCATCAGAACACCACCTCTGAGCACCACCTCAGACCATCAGACCACCACCTCAGAGACCACCACCTCTCAGCACCACCTCAGAGCATCAGAACACCACCTCAGAGCACCACCTCAGACCATCAGACAATCACCTCAGAGACCACCACCTCTCAGCACCACCTCAGAGCATCAGAACACCACCTCAGAGCACCACCTCAGAGCATCAGACCACCACCTCATACCATCAGAGCACCACCAAAAAGACAAAAGCTTTAGACAAATAGACACAAGTGGGATTTTACAATTAAATATAACAGCAGCAGGCCTGAATCTGTAGCTGAATCTGTCTCCAATAACAGTTTATGGATTATATTTCGTTAAGTATTTTCTAATTCATCAATAAACTCGAGCTCAGGGTCTTGAAAATCTAAGAGGCAAAATTCAAATTAAGGATCACAGGCCGCGCTCAGAGTCTTTTTACTGTCAACACGATTAAACACGAAAACTCAAACAAGGTCTTTACAAGGTTTCAAACATTTTCCGCACATTAGAGATTTGTGGTGCACGCGCACTCTGGAGTGCGCAGTTTTAATCTGCGCACAGTGCACAGATAAACTGCAGCGCGCACAGATGTAAAGGCCTTTAATGTCGAGGAGCTGATCTGTCCCCTGTGCTGGACTAATAGAGGGCATTGAAACATAACACCGGACAAAGCCGGGGCCCATTTCGGGCCGTAAAAAGGTTTATTCAAGCAAATAATGGGATCTGCGCTGAGAATGAGAGCGCGGTAAACTTGCCCACATGAAGCCCGTCTGCGGGGCTATTAAGCTTTTAATTGGAAAATAGCAGAGGAAATTTCAAGGTGACTAGAGTGGCTTTGCAGTTTGTGCCGGACCAGTAAATTTGTGGGAGTGGTACACGCCTTCTCCATAGCGCATTATAAATTTATTCATGTTGTTCGTCGGTAAGAATAAAAAACAAACCAGAATAAAAGTTTATACTGCGTTCTGCAGAGTAATTGGCATTCACCGTGCGTTTTCCATCCCCGCGTAATGCAAATGCGCAAATTTGATCACTGACTCAGAGCGCAGCACCATAAAACCAATAGATTGATATAAAAGAGTCATAAATAGTATCTCTCCTTTTTACAAAGACCTAGGATGAACTCATAACACTTCAAATACCTCCCTCTGAACGTCTTTAACCCAGTTAGTGCAGTTTCAGTTACTTATCTGTGCGTAAAAATGTAACTGGCCCGAGGTTCTCACATAGACCCAAGTCCAGATATGTTTGACATTAACACTTTTAGAACAAACTTTGTCTTTTATGCTCTTAAGATAATGTCCAAGAGCAGAAATGGTAACATAAGCGTTTGTCAATATAACTGTACTCATTACTTTTGCTCAAATGAATATCTGGGCTGAGTAGCAGTTTTTTTTATAATGTAAAAAACGTACAAATAAAATGTGTATTTAAGGAGTAGAGGCCCCTGGAGCGGGGCCCTGGAGGGGTGATTAGGCTCTGATGGGGGGCGTCACTGTCCCTCTCTCTCCCTGTCACACAGGCTGATTTAGCACCGCTCTGGGACACTCTGGACATACATCTCCTGCTGCTGGGAAATCAGCCAAACAACATCTCAATTGGGACTTGTATTAGGAAACATGCCACTCAAAATCAACTCATTGTGCTGAAAAATAAACTAACACCATAGTAAAACATGTAAAACATATAATGACTGTATAGGCAGTGTAGCTATGGCTTAAAATGTGTGCTCTGTTTAGAAATATAGGTTTAAATACTTTAAACATGACTCTTAATACCTGCAGTGTAGTATCAGACTAACACTTTACTTTATGGTTAAACTGTTTAATTATGATAAAAATATTTAGATTTTTAATAAATACATAAATGAAATGAAAAGTACATTTTCATTGATCTGGAAAGTATGGCTCAAATGTCCAGGTTGACTCTGATGGACAGGTGTTTTTGAGCGTCCCACATTCTGCAGCTCTCTTATGTAACTGCTGTGAGTTTGTTAGACAAGGCTCATCTACAACTCCAGCACTAATTGAGCATGCGGCTTTAATTAGTGTGACATTACACAGCTAATATAAGTTAATTCAGAACACAGTACACACTACTGCGTCTGACTCCTGCTTCACAGCTGCAGCACATGTGGACGATTATGGGCCGGTTTGATATATGGACACGCAGGCATCTCAAGGAAAGCCAATCCGGTGACACTTTGTACACAGGGAAGGACACCGGAGCCCTGACAACTGTGATGAAGCGGCTTTTCTTAACTAAACTCGTAAAGTATGCCGCAATAAAACTTAATCTTCTGTAGAATCCAATTAAGTCATTATCTGACTGATTGTATCTTTAATTGAAAACAGAAGTGACAGTAAATTTCTGTGATATATCAGGATCAATCGATACCGCCGCGCAAACTGGTCTCCAGAAGTGATTTATAATGTCAATGCCGTATAGGTAACTCCGCATTCCTCTCTCTAAAACCACTGGTGGATGAAATTAAGAGTAAGTGCGTTTCATAAAAAAACAAGATGGTCGCGTTATTGATTACAACAGATGGGGCCGAATCCAATGAATGTTCGCAGAGTGGGCAGAAAGAAAATACAAGTAATTTTCTTAGGCTGTTTTATGTAGTTGTTCCCAGTACACAATCGCATTTACACTCCATCACCACACGGGCTCTAAAGTGAGTCTCTAAAACTTGTAACGACATAAACACACAGACTCGCAGCGGCCTTTGTAGATGTTATTATTCAAACACAAACACTTGAAATCATGCAGAGGAAAATGAATCTCAATCAAAGAGAAAAACACTGTGGTAAAGAAAGTACGAGTCATCATGTTATTGTGGCATAAACAACACGCTGTAAAAGTAATGCTCAGAACGGCTTTCATTACTACAAGAAATAAAACGTAATCAATTTGATGTACAGTATCTTTTGTCAAATCGAGTACTTAATTTTCTAAACAAAGACACATTATTCTGGTGGAGTAAATGTCTGTAGTCAAAGGAGGTGTAATGTAATGAAGCAGCTTTAATAGGGGCAGGTTAATTCATTTTGGCTTTGACAATTACTAATTAAAATGTTACCTTTTACAAGTGTTTTATGTTGTAAATGTAGGTAATCCGCTAAAATCAAAATAACAAAAAACCTGTATTGCGTCTATTTTCATTACTCATTTGTTCAAACTAAATCTAGATTAACAGTAAGAAAACACTCACTGGTCATTCAGAAATATGAACGGTTTAAAACAGGAGAACCACAAACAGAAGCTGCTAAATGTCACAGCGCTGAAGTCGAGGTCTAACTTGGGTTTATTTGGTGGCGTCGTCCATGATAGAGCTGACGGTGAAGTTGGCGCTGTCTGCTGCACTCCCACACTCGGCCTTCACGTTGGAGTTAACCAGGGAGCTGATGGAGTGGCAGGTCAGAGTGGAGTCGTGCCCACCCGCTGCAGGGCTCATGAAAGCTGCATAAAACACAAACACAAGGCTATCAAAACAAATGGACATAATGCTAAATGTTTGTATTTACAAGTGATAGCAACACTTAAAGTTATAAGGGTTTGAAGGGTCTGTGGTTTAAAAAAGGCTGCAGTTATTTAATATAGTGTTTGTGTTGTTTTAGTGGTATAGGTTTCTCTGCAAACAACAAAATCCATGTCTGAGGGGTAATAATGTTTTCTACTGGAAGTTTAAGAATGTATTTGATCGTGTGGGTTAAAAGATCTGTTTTCTGTCTTCTCTCAGATTGTAAAGCTCTTACACAGGTAAAAAATGTGCATGGGATCTTTAAAGATTGACTTGCACATCTCTCTATAAAAATGTACATTATGATTTATTCCTATTACAGTGGACTTGAATAATAAACTGCCTCTTCACTGACAGAGTCAGAGAGAATATCATCAGTATTACTGTTGAGACAGAGGCCTGTCGTCAGCGCTTCTCTGTATTCAGTGGATAAAAACATAAATATGAAGAGAATGAAATGATGCACAAAAGCACAGGATTTACGGCAAATTGAATCAGCCAAGAGAAGACAGAGAGTGCACAAAGTATTAGGCCTTTTACAGGAAACACCAGAGTTATGTGCACCCGCCCATTAAAACACAGAAGCAGAAAACTATCACAGTCTGCAGCCTTTAGGGCACATAACAGCATGTGCTGCATTAGCGCTTCTGCACATATAATTTTGAATGTCTGTGGTTATACACACCTCCACAAACCACAAGTGTGACATCTTACACAAAATCATGTCCATGTTTAACTCTGCAGGTGAAGCACTTAATAAATACATTCACAAGGATGAACGTTTACTTTACGTGCTTGTATTTGTCTATATTTATGTCCAAATACATTTAAATTCTTACTATTTTTATGTATTTACAAAGACTAAATTCAACTTTGGCATTTTCTTTTAATAATTTGTAGTGGTGAGATGAGAAAACTACATAAATAATATAAAATAATAATAATAATAATAATACATAAATACAGTGAATAAATTGTGCACTTCAGTTCACATTTTTGACATTACAATTTTTAAATATGTTTCATCATTTTGTCGTCATTGCACTTTTTTTCCAAGCAAAATGTAAACACACCAAAAAATCACGTCTGTGTACAACCTTGACTTTATCTTGCGAGATTTTGTCTTATTCCTACAAACTTTAATCAGAAAGTGTTGTATCAAGTTTGTCTAATAAAATTTGAGTTTTAGAAAATAAACAATTATGGGTGTGGTTTTTGGCAAATATAAATATATAATAGTCATATTAAAAAGCAGTGAACATTACATTTGTGCAGCATTTATCAACATAGGATTTGTAAATCAACTTGTTAGTATATAAAATGTGTTCACTTTATGTGGCTGTTTATTTACACGTCTCTGTAACAGACAAATGATGAGATAATGTGCAGTTTCAGAGCACATGTTGTGATGTGGTTTCAGATTAACAAAAGACAAATCCCAAGTGTCAAGTAAAACCATGTGTCTTCCTTTGCCCCTCCCACTCTCATCCTCTCTCTTCTCTCTGCAGTGGGACGCAAACACGAGCAATTTCTCTCCTCATTAACTTCCTGATTGGTTTCGGACTCCAATTTTTCTACGTCTGCAGTTTGTCACCACTTCTGAAGTGCCGGTCCAATCGTTAATACTGTTTGTGTAGCTAAGTGCAGCCAGCTGTTTTTAAGCCTGTGGTGTTCACAGCAATAAGAGGGACAGTGTGGGGGCATGTGGAGCTTCACTATTCTTCTCTTCATCAGTAGCAGATCTATGAGCTCATTAAAGCAGAGGTTAAATCATGACACAATGTAGAACATCGGGATCGGCCCGGCACGCATTCATCAATTAAAGCTAATTAGCTCCAATAGGATTACATCATATCTTAATGTTTTAATATTATCTAAAGCAAAACAACATGATTGAAGTGAGCCAAGCTTTACTGGGATGTACCAATAAATAAAAAAGCAAGTTTTATCATCTATTAAACATCAAGGATTTCCTTAAGGGAAGAAGAAAATGGCAAGAGAAAATGTAGGACTCACAAAGGACCAAATTTCACATAAACTACAAGTCCCTTATGTGTTAAGACTTTAAAGCCACAGTGTGTAGATTTAACTCTAGGCACACATCTGTCAGCACACAGGTTATTTTGATGAAGTTGAATATCATTATAGTCACCTGAAGCTCACCATAACCTCTGCTACACTTATTATAAACCTCTGCTGTGTTCTATATATAAAGAATCAAGTTACTCATATTTACAGTTTCAAACCAAAATAAGGGTGATTTTAGCTGTGAACTTTTGCCCCTAGTCGTCTCTCTGAACTCCATAGATTAACAAACTATGAGGTGTCCTTTGTGTGGAGTAACAATAGGAATGGTTTGAACCTCCGTGTGGTGGTGGTGAGACGTGGAGGGAGTGGATGAAGCTGCCATCATTTCTGCTGCTGCCAAAGAGGCACAAAGGCTGAGATGTGAGAGGACACGCTCTTCTCTGATGCTCTGGAGATAAGCCCCATGTCTGTGTCAGCGGGAAAGTCAGTAGAGTTTATGTTCTGCTTGTAACATGTTATACAATTATATGATTCAATTATTGTTTTTTTTAAGTGAACCAAGGACCATGTTTTTTATGTTTCTTTTAATACATAGTTAAAATACAAGTGTAAGGCTAATCATATTTTGTTTCTTAGAGATTTCAAGTACAGCCGACATGCTGTAAACTCAGTGTCACTGTTTTTTTTTTTAAAGTTCCCTGTGATTGAAGCACTTACAGACGGCCATTTTCAAATCTAACCTTAAACATGAAGAGTGGCCTGTCACATGACAAGGTTGTCCCTCCATTAAAAGGATAGGAACAGTGTCTCTCAGGACGGCCCTGTCCTAAGTGAGGAGTGTGTCCAGCGGAGGACAGTCTGTGTTGATATGGACGTGGGACAATAGAGGAGGCCGCTCCTCATCACAGGGTCAGTATAGGACTTAATGGTCCAGAAAACTGAGTCAAAGAGCAGACAGGTTTTAAGCAGCGCGCAGCCAAGAGAGCAGCCTGCGGGCTCTTAACTTATGTTTACACTGCAGACCTTCACCTGCAGCTTACGATCACCACTCACATTCTTTATGTGGAATGACTAACACATTTGTTCATAATGATACAAGTGTCGTCAAATATCTAAATGACATTTTTCAGTCAGATAAGCTGCACATTCTGCAGTTCACACTTAAATACTTGTGTAAACACTTGTGTTCACATTTGGAGTCATCATTGCCGAGAGGCTGAGGCAGTGCAAGAGGCTGGCACAAGGCAGTGAAGAGGTCAAAGGCTAATTAAGCAAAGACGACCCTTTGAACCTGCTTTGTTAACCAATCTGTGCTTCTGAGGAGGTGTGCCCGAGCCCTATGTTAAATCACCACCTCAGTTACTGTGCCTCATCAACTCATAAAATGGCCTGTCACTCCATCAATGGCATTTTGACATGATCTGTTATAGATATGCTATAATGGGCTCAGGCAGTCAATCAATACTCACAGTCACACTAAATATTCACTGTCGATGAACAGAGTAAGAATAATGTGGGATAGTACTAGATACAAGGTAGACAATGAAAGTATGAAAGTGTAAAAGGCAATGAGCCTATAATATAATAACACTCACGTGATTGAGTCACCAATGTAGTACTGGTATTTAAAGAAACTTATTTTGTCTTTTTACTTATGGCCTACTTACAAATTACAAATCAAATGTAAGTATCAATGGTGTACAGTCAAACTGTCACTTAACTTAACCCTCTGGTTGACATAACACGTGAGCGGCTGCAGCGTAACAGCAGAGTTCAGCTCTTTGGCTACACTTTGAGCACAGACAGACAGAGGTGTGTGTGCGGAGAGTGTGAGGAAGAGAAATGGAGAGTGAGGAGAAGAGGACATAAACTACAGCCCTGGCCATTTAATGCCTCCACAGCCCCAGGCCTGTGTTAATGGTGCTGTTGTACAACACATTACAAGAGCATTGTGCCATAAGCACACAATTACACTGGTATTTAGGCCTCCACTGCCGCAGGCTTGTCCACTTAGCAGCACAGCGGGGAGACGCAGCGACACTGACGAGCCCCACAGGAGCGTTCACTAAGGCCCTGAAGGCCAAAGACATGTCTCACATCTTACTTACAGTTGGAGAGAACAGTGGAAACAGCAGCAGCACAAACACATGGTCAAAATAACATAAGGTTAAAAAATGTGAATCACATTTGACTTGTGGTGTTGTGTGCATAGGGTAATACAACAACCGCAGCAGTTGCCAGTATATTTTAACAGAAGATAAAGAAATGTCCTGACAATTGCAGCAGTCTTTCTGTCATCGTGGTTATTTTTCAGTGTACGCAAAGAAGCTGAAAGCACAGGCTTTATACGCAGTAAGTCAAGTCGGTGTACACTACAGTATAGATCAAAGGAGAGGAAATCAATAAAATATCATCTTGAAAGATAGTAATGGATTTCTAACTTAATGGGCTCACACAGGTCTATCGATTAGCAGGATTAACATCTGCAATACTTCAACAATCTGATTTGCATTTAAATGACTGTATGCACTGTGCTGACACCATTATAACAAAACACACCGTTGGATCGCCAGCCCAGTCACGTTCGATTTTAAAGTTTGTCTCTAGTATAAATTTTGTTTTCCAAAGAAGTTGTGAGAAAGGAAAGTTTATGCTTGCAAACTTTGAACAGTTCTCCATTTAAAAGTCTTGACAAGGACAGAAAGAAAGAACATAAACACTGAAGAGTCGTCTTGAAGCTGTCTGCTGAAAGACTGAAACAGCCATAAGTCTTTTGGGGCAGCTCATCTGCGCTGTGAGCCCACTGTGGACGGGGACAGTGTGAGGGAGATGCAGGGAGGGCACAGAGGTGGGGTGGAGTTTGATGGACTGCACTGTCACCTCCCGCGCGGCGATTTACGGCGCTGAGCTGCTGACGAGCGCGGGGCAGTAAACAGGCGGCTGGGGCGTATTTCACACAGAGCTGCCTTTTATGAAGAACACCAGGACGGCTCTCCCCACAGCTCCGCCCGCCCGCCGTGACGGATGGAGAAAGACGCATGACAAGCTTCATCATTGTTTGTAAATCTTAACTGTTCCCGCTCACTAACTCCAGAAGGCAATTTTGCGGAGACAGCGGCGCAGGCGAAAGGGGAGGGCTGAGGGGGAGAAGGCTGAGGAGGAGGAGAGGAGGCAAAGGACAGCATGGCACTGCTGAAGGTTATGTGGAGCTCTGTGTTTGGCCAACTGATTAGCCCTATCCCCGAGAGAGATAAATCTGACGCCACAGTGGCAGTGAAGAGAAGGGAGGCCAACAGGCTCCTCTGAGAAGCAACCACTGCACTTTCTTTACAACAGTTATATCTACTTCTACTGGCAGGATATTACACTTATATGTTTGAAAGGCTGTTTTTCATGATATCATGTAAATTATTTTATTCTTCATGCCAACATGCCATGTGTCTTATTTACACAAGTCTAAAGTCTAAAGCCGTTAGGAGACCACACACAGTGTGTGTTGATATCACGTAATGGAGCGTATCATTCATGCAGGGTGACGTGGGACCCTCACAGGAAGTGCACAGGTGAAAATCATAAACAAACTGATCTGCAGGACATGCAAGACATGTCACTATAAAATCATGAAGTTTTCACTTTGGGCTGAAAGAAAAAAAGTCTACTTTCCATGCACTACACACTACATCAGTCATTTATGTTGTGTCTAAACTCATCTGCACATAAAAGTCCTCCATTAGATGTAAGTAATCGTTTGTTTGGACTAAACTTTATGAAGTTTGAGTGGCACTCACAGGTTGTCATGCTGTCAGCACTGGTGTTGTTGCTGCTGTGGTCCTCCACGTTGAAAATGGAGGACACACAGCCCGAGGAGCCCAGGCCCTGGGTCAGGTAGGTGGCTGCTGGGTAATATGAGTGCATTAGATACTGAGACGGCACGTTGTGACGTCCATCACCGTGAGGCATCTGCTTTAAAAACACAAGACAAGGGCCGTCCCATTAGGCTGACAGCAACAATTAAATAAGAGAAAAAAATATTACCTCAGATAATATAATGACATTTACAAATGCAAAGTCAACTGCAGCTGGATCTCTCTTTGTGTCCCAGCTCAGCTGGTTTATTGTTACATTTCTGTGAGAACATTTGAACTAAAATACAAGTTATCCATTTGTAAAGATGACATTAAATGTTGTTAAAAAAAAAAAAAAAAATTGTAATCTAGGATTAAAAGAACTAAAATTACCCTGATAAAAATACCTAAATTATACAATTAAGTGTTATAAATGTTTGGAATGGATTATAAGCATTAAAAGACAACCTTTTACCCAATAGCTGCAGGCTGTTATTATCCTTTTTTTGCACTGTTGTAATTCTATTTTCACATAGTCAGGAGGGGAAATAAAACACTGTGATTTAAAAGAATCTGCAACATGCTATGCAGCGTTCAGCCACCTCTGAAAAGTTTAAAATGAGCTGTCTACTCAGCAGCAAGGCCGTCGCACACAGGGTTTTCAATTTCACTTTTATGGAATTTGATTTCTGTCAGCCTGTAATATGTCACCCGTATTGTCCACACCATCAATTCTTTGGCAGCTTTATAAACTGTTATTTAAGCTACACTCAGCCCCTGTATTGGCTGTGAAAAATACAGGAGAGATTGGATGTGATCCGTGTGCTCTTCTTGGAATATTTTTTATAAGAAACATGCAGAAGAAACACCTTTTTCTTCTTAATTTTGATATGATTTTAATTGTAGTATTCATTTTCATATGCCACCCATCCACAGCCTGTGCCAGAGGATAAACTGGTGTAATTCCACACTAGAGTTGAATTTCTCTTACATTCCAGAGAACAGCAGCTTATCTGGCTCTATCTCTTTTCTACCAGCGTTACAGCGCCCTTATGCTATAGTGTGATATCACGATGCATCCGCCTGATAGCCACGCTCCACAGAGTGCACTGGGAGACGAGTGGATGAACCAGATAAACCACTGGTAAAGACCACACTGATTTATTATTCTAAAACCACCTTTTAACCAAAAACAATATGAAAATCGAAATGGATCAATTGATAAGAGTAAGTAAAGTAGTAAATCATAGAGTGATGTGATGGAGAACTGATCTTTTGAATTTATTCTTATGTTTCTTATGTTAATTGTGGCGGTCATGGTTACATCACAAAGCCTTATTGACCAGGTCTCTCGATTTCCAACTAAAACAAAAAAAAATAATTATCTTTCCCCAACATAATGCCCTTGTAATTACCAAAAATGCAACATGCATTTTACAAGTGTTGTAAATAAATTTGCATGAATAAAAAAATATGTTCACTTTCCATTTGACAGAATTATATTTAATACATGTATTGTTTTTATACAAATGTTGTAATTAAAAAGTAAGGCTGAATACTACAAAAACAATGACTGACCGCTGCTGTCACACAAATAACAGCCTGAAGGCCACACGCTCACACTCGGCACCATAAACATAAACATGTCTATGCCTTCGCTGCTGCTACTTGAACTTACTCATCTATTTCACCGTGATATGAGCACGGCCCTCTTCCCCTATGTTAAAAAAGTGCTATCTGAATTTAAATAACCGTAGCACGTAGCTCTCTAAGGCTGACAACTTCATTGAAAATACCATAAATCATAAGGGAGGATGGCGAAATTATGCTAAAGACTGCTAACTGATTAGCATTAATGTGGTGACTTTCCCCTTTGAGCAGTGAAGCAGAGCGGTTTGTTCTTCTGCCGACAGACAATACCATTAACCTTTGCAATTCAAGCTCCGCTGTTTGCTGCCAGATTAGCAGACGCAGTGACCCCAAAACTAGATGTTGCTATTGGGGTCTCGGGGAGTGTAGGGTGGACGGACAAATGTGCACTATAAAAAATAAACCACCTCATCAAAGATCAACCCGATGTTACAGATCTAATTTATTTCATACATAAGCTCATCTCATTTGCCACAATAGTTACATTTAAAACACGAATCACAGGTGCAGACGGGGGGAATGCACGTGTGTCCCTCTACCTTTAAAAACAAAAAAGTCATAATAAAAAGAGACTTAAAAAAGCGCAGATTTATTGTAGAATATGGCAACGCAATATTTGAAAACTATGTTGAGTATTACAGTAATGTTATTATTCAAAAGTTAAATTAAAATGTAAATTACTTTATTTACGACTCAAACTGTGTCAAAATAAAAAACAGACCTAACAGACAACAGATTAAAGAAAAATCCTGACCATTTAAATGTTTTATTTTGGAAAAACACTATAAATCTATTATGAGGAACACTGCTACTTTTGCTACATATGTATTTTCTTGCTGGACAATAATAAAAAATGAATTGACACCTCAGCACGGAATATTTTCACCTTTTCTCTCCACATTAGCTCCCTGCCTGTGTGTTTTGGAGTATTTGTTGTAGTCACCTGGTACTGCTGGTAGTTGTAGAGATTGCCGTAGTAGGAGGAGTAGCGCGATGGCTGGTACAGGTTGTAATAGGACGTCTCCAGCAGTAGGTCAGATGCCCCGTCAGAGTGAGCCCTGGCGCTGTGAGAGGGACTGGGGGAGGACGACATGGAGCGACTTCCTGGACACAAAGAGGAAGGAATTTAATGTAATCACGGGATTGAGCAACGTTTACAATTATGAAATGACATTCTGCAACTTTTATGTCTAAATAAGCTCTTTTTGTCCCACAAGTGAATGTTTTTTCCAAAGAACAAATTATTTTTTTTACACTAAACATAATTTCAGAGCACATACACATACTGACAGTTATTTGCATTTATTATTATTATTATTATTATTATTATTATTATTATTATTATTATTATTATTATTATTATTATTATTATTATGTAACATTTTGTAGTGGTCTAAGCTGCAGGTTAAGCAGATTACAAATACTAAACACCAAAATAACAATAACTTTTGGTTTGTAGAGGAAATATGTCACTTAAATAATCTTATAATAGCAACTATCAACATTTTGGCTCACAGATTTCTTATTTTCTGCTTTTGCTATTCGTCTGACTCAACATATTGTCAACAGCACCATCTGTTGGCCACATGCCTGATCTCCCATCTACACATCATTCAGTGTTAATAGGTACTTAGAGCTGTGGAGTTAGTATCTTCACTGCAAATGCTTTTCTTATCAACAAAACCGCATTCTTTTTGGGCAGACCCTGAACTTTCGGCCGCGCACAGGATAGACACTGTGCACCACTTCACTCTGAGATAATGGCATTTGTTCCCGTTAAACTGCTACCAACTAATCACAGTGTGCTCACCTCCTCCTGCCTATTCGCCTCTTTGCCAAACATGGGACCAAGGTCACATTTAGAGCTCACAGACGAGAAAGTGACCAGCTCTGGGGAGTTTAGGACATGTTGTAATTACAAGCAACGAATATGGCATTTCGATTTTTCATTTTATCATTAGCTATTTCAAGTCAAATCTTATTTAGATGATAGAACGTCCATCCATCCATCCATAAAAGCATTCTGAAAATATATGCTAATGCTTGAACGGAATCCTACTCTTTAAACATATAAATCACAAATGTATTTTATCAGTTGTGCAGCCCTATCCTCATTTATCTGAAAAGTGAACTGTGCACCCTGGATTTCACCTGTCACAGCCCCAGAAGCAGCAGTACTGGTTGTAGGAGTGGGAGAATGTCCTTCCACAGAGAAAAGACAGTCTGCTTCACTTTCATTTTTCACCATCACGTCTGGGCCCGGCAGAGCCACTGGACTACAAATCCCAAGCTCCTCTTCTTGCGCCTGTTGTCTCCTCAAAGCAACCTAAAGATGCAAGAAATGTAGGATATTAGAGCTTTTTCTGGAGGCATACGCAAACTCCTCTTCAGTTTTAGAGTTAACTTAATAGAGTCAGTAATTAGAATTGTCCTCCTATTTTAGACCTGGTTTAGCCCTAGTTTAGATCTGCTATGATCCTGTTATAGACCTGATTTAGATCTGGTCGCACTTGTAAGGCTAAAATGGTGTAAAATGTACACTTATACTTGGTATAAAATGTTTGAGATCTTTTCTATAGAGACATATTTGCAGATTTGGGCAAAAATGAAGAGGGTAGGTATAAAAAAGTGTCTTGAATGGGCCAAACTGACTGAAATAATGGAGAACTGTGCAATAAATGTAATGTGCAATGAGTAGAATGTGCAATTATGGGAACTGTGCATTGAGCGTGGTGTGCAATTTTAATTTTGACCCGTTTGTGACCCCAGCTCTTGGGATAATGGCTGGAAATGTGCCTTTTTGCTATGATCTGGTGTGTTTACATTCATGTTGTATCATGTTTGTTCATTAACATGCACTGTCCCAATCCAATAAATAAATAAAAACTAATAAATTAATTAAAATAAAAAAATAAATTGGAAAAAAAGAAATGAGATTAAAAACATATTAAAATAGGCTCATTTAAATGTGGATGTGTGAATAATTAACTAGGCCTAAATAAACGCTTCATGCAAACTTGTTACAAAGCCATTCCTGTTTGTAAATTTGTTCCTTTACAAATAATACCACTGTAATAACAAAAAACATTGTAGCACGTTTGGATTGTCTAGTCCTAAATGAGACTGAACTAAAATAGTTTGCAGACTGCACCATTCATCCTGCTGCTGTATGCTAGCTCTGCACATGTGGCCAAGAGCTTTTCTTTTCTTTTTAAGGCCTATACTGCTGATTATTGTTGTTGTTGTTAACATTTTTAGCATGAAACAGGTTCAGACTCACTATGTGCCACATGTTAACGCATTAAACAATAATAACAACAACACAACACACATTTCAGGAGCTTTGTTTGTGAGGTTGGCACGCAAACAGGTGCAGAGAGTCTCCATGTGCGTCTTCATGACCCTGTGTGTCTCTCCAGAGGGTGTTTATGTGTTATATGTGTGTGTTATACGTGTGGGTGTGTGTGTGTGTGTGTTACCTGTGCTGCCATGACCCTCTGCCTCTCGGATATGAGCTTGCACTTGGGACACTGACAGTCCCTCCAGTTGCAGAAGCGCTTGTGTCCCTTCAGAGGAGACACATATCCATGGTTCCTGCAGCGGCTGCACTTGGGCATCCTCGCGGGTTTGAGGCCTTTGGACGCAGCTCCAGCGCATTCCGGCACGTGTTTGCTCTGCTTGTCTTTACTCATGCCAGCAGCTCATAAAATAACAATATACTGTAAGACCAGCCCAGGAGAAACAGAGCTGCAGGATTTGTTACTGTGTGTGTCCTGCGTGCTCCTGTGTGAGGTCACTCTTACTCTCACGCGCCCTGCCCTGGTCCTGCCCTGGTCCTGTCCTGATCTGCTGACATCTGACAGTGTGGGAGGGATATTTTGTCATTATTACAGGATATAACACGTGATTAAAATGTGCTACTTATTGGCAAAAGTCCCAGAGCATAAAAAATCTGCAGAACTGCCTCTCATCTCTGTAGGTCTATTTTTATTTGGACCTTTTGTATTATTTTCATGTTTAAACACTGACAGGGTTTAAGTGGCAGGGGTGGAACTGGTTCCTCTGGGGTCTTAGCCTAAATGTGCATCTACATTGTACAAAAAGTTGAAGATTTGTGCAGATTGTGTAGCACAGGGAAGATGCCACTGATCCAGTTTGTCATAGTTTGGGACTGTCTTTTTATCTGGTTATTAGTTTTATGCATAAAGTATTTAAAGGTGAACAATAATGGCACTACATAAGCACCTCCTCCTAAGCTCAGTTCCTCCTAGGCTTAGTTTATGAATCTGTGCAGAGTTTAGCTGCTGTTTCTACTCTGTAGACCAGGGGTGTTGATACAGAGAGTCAAATGGTGCATTTAAAACAGGTTTGACATTGTACCGTTAATAAGACTTGGAAGATTATTTTTAGGTCTGTGTCACAATGCACTGTGATGTTATTCAGGTTATAGAGGTAGAATCTCTGCAGTTTGGAGTAAAAAATACTTCCTGATCAATTGGGCCAGTTTAGGAGGAGGCATGAGGGCCGACAAAATTGGTCTGAGGGCCGCATTTGGCCCCTGGGAGCAAGGTTTAGTTGAAATGTGCTCATATTTTGTGAGGAGAGGATGTGCTGGACGTGCTAAGGACAGACAGTCTATGGGCACAAGGGATAAAATGTTTGCCTTCCCCAACACTTGTATTAGTAAATGTGGACATGAGTGTTAAACCAGGCTTTGGTGACGTTAAGAAACAGTTTAGCATGTGACTTTTCATGTTAGGGCCTTTTCGGTTAATTATTAGGCTAAAATAACAGCATAAGATGTGTGTTTGTAGCCTAAATGTGTCAGTAATAGACGTATGTTTTGACCTGTTAGCTCAGAGTGTAGCTTCTGCTCTTCTGACAGCACAGATCTACTATTTCAGCAGTGTCCGTGAAAGCAGCATATCCTAGCAACCACAAGTTTGTTTGGACCTGTTCAAACTTTGAGATAAAAAGAGAAAGGATGCCCAAAAAAGCGAAGGAAAGCAGTGATAAACGAGAGCAGGACAAAAAGATGACAAAACAAGACTCGGCTTCTGCAAATAAAGATGTTTCCGGAGAGAAAGAGAAGATCTATTTAGCACAGATTGGATTCTTGAGTGAAAAGTTGGAAAGGTAGGCCATGCTGCATTCAGTGTTCTATGTATGCAAAGACTGTGTTGTGCTTATAGACTGCCCAAAAGCTACAAATATAGTTGTTTAGTTGCTCCATAATTCATTAATGAGGTTGCAGATTTGTTGATGGTACTTTTGGTTCATATCTTTGTAATTACTGACGTAATCGACATGGAACAAAAGCTCAGACAAATCTTCTCAGCACAAAACTCCAATGTCAAAACTATAACTGATGTTTTCACAATAGCTTCTGAAATGCAGTGTCATTATTCAACTCTAAAGGCAAGGAAAGTTTATTTGTACAGCACACAAGGTAATTCAAAATGTTTTACAGAATAAGAAAGACATTAAAATCACAAAAACAACAAAACAAAACATAAATAATCACAAATAATCTTCATGAAATCAACGTTAAAGGAGAAAAGTGCAGACTAAAAACATTTCAGTCATGTGCACAGCTAAACATTGTAAAAATAGAGGCCTGTCTCACAACTTCAGGGAGACAGGCCTCACACAGGAGTCAGTGCAGAGACCTGAGCACAGGACGTATGTGTGAAGTACTTTCTGGTTCTAGTCAGGACCTGAGCAGCAGCGTTCTGGATCTAAAGACTGTTGTAGACCCCTGTCATTCACTCAGACGCCTAATCAAATTCAAAAATGTGCTTCAGAATTACAGTACTTTCCATCCGAAGCCAAATCTCAAAGTGCTACAGTAAAAGAACAACAACAATAATGTAGAACTGAGGTTAAATAAGGTTGTGCAGAGAAGCGGCGACAAATCAACGCCAGCGTCCTCTCTGCCCCCACCGCGTACTCCCCTTCCTTTAGTTCCTTATCATAAGCAGTTGAATGACCAAGGTCTTTAAACTCGCTCTTCTCAAAACAAGGAACGCTGTGTTTTTCACTTAAAAGTTGTGGCCTGTTGTGGGGCAAATGGATTCACATGTTTGTTTTATTTGGGACTGTTTCTGGATAATACAGGCTGGATGGAGGCTCATGGGGTCCCATCTCCAGATCAGGGGCCAGGCCGGGTTAAGACTGTTTTATTTGGTAGATTTTGGACTATTGTGTGTGTTTTAGGTTTGATTTGGGGAAACTGTGGTCAGTGTTTAGAGGAAACTCACCCATAACGGGAAAATCTGCCCAAAAAGGCCCTAACACACAACCACAGAGGGAACAGTTATCATTTACATAGCTTGAAAAAACAACAGAAAACACAATATTGTAGATCTGATGGAGTGAAATCTGGATTTTTGTTTTATTTTGAACACAAAGTACAATTAATTTAAAACAACTCTCAGCTTTCAGTCTTTAATACTTTCATTTTTGCCATTTTTTTGCCTACTTTTCTTTGTCAACACCTGTGTAAAGATCTGATAAGGAGGAGAGGAGAGGTGGAGGAAAAGGAGAAGAGGAGAGGGAGAAAGGAGATGAAGACAGGAGGAAGAGAAGGAGAGGACGAAGAAGGGGGAGTGAAGAGAGGGAGGGGAGGTAGTGGGAGGGGAGGTGGTGGGGTGTGATATGTTAAAATGTAAGCTGCCATATGTAATTAAACCAATTATTAATGTTTAGAAGCTTCTTTATATAATTTATAAAGCAGAGTCACCGAGTCCATTTGTCCTCCAGATTTGAGCAGAAATGTGATGAACTGGAGACACAGAAGAAGGACTTAAACCTGAAGTACAGCTCCCTGGAGATGGAGAAGGCCGATATCGTGGATTTTCTGAGACGCTCTTTACTGGACAAAGAGGAGGAAGTGGAGAGACTGAGTGAGCGTGTGGAGACTGTTCAGGAGGAGGCTCAGAGAGAACGAGAGGAGACGCAGCTACAGCACAAACTACAGAAGGAGCAACTGCAAAAGAGGATGGACGCACTGACTGTGGAGAATAAAACACTCTGTAAGATGGTTTATGTTTGAAGAATAATAAAAGAATAAATTATGTGAGCGAGCATCATCATCATTATTATTATTATTATTATTATTATTATTATTATTATTATTATTATTATTATTATTATTATTATATTGTATTGTATTTTTTACTTATTTATTTTTATTTATTATTATTATTATTTTTGTTTTATTTTGTAGTAGTAGTACGATCAGTTGTAATATTAATGATGTCATCTTAAAGGGCCCATATTGCATTATTATTATTATTAATCTATGTTATAATGTTGTTTTCTCATCAAAAACAGACCTGGAGTTGTGTTTTGTTTCATTCACACATATTTAACACAGAAATCCTGCAGATTCAGGCTGTGCTGCGTCTCGAAAACACTCTGTTCCACCTTGTGATGTCATCATGTGGTAATACAGGAAGTGCTCCACTGTGTTTTTGAACTCCACACACCTTCACTAGAATCATTTAAATGATTTCAGCTCATGAAATTGACAATCTTTACTGAACAAAAAGTAAAAAGGAGCTGTTAATTTGAAAACTACCACTGCATGACATCACAAGGTGGAACAGAGCGTTTTGAGCTTTGGAGATGTAGATTAATAAAAAAAAAAAAGGATGACTCAAACACACCATTATAAGATGGCTTAAAGCTAACAAGAATATATTTTGTGTAATATAGAACCTTGAAGACAAAAAACTGGGAAAAACTGCTTATAATATTGAGGCTGAAAATATGTTTTTCTATCAATCAACATTAAAGTGACAAACCAATTTATTATTTTTGTTATTTTTTTGTTATTCCCAGTGTGTGTTTTATTGTGTGATATACTGAATCACATTTGTTCTATTGTTCTAGTGGAAAAGCTCACCTGTGTGGAGCAGTTCCTAAACGAAAGGGACCAGATGACAGCCAACTTAGACGCTCTGAAAAAACAACTTTCCCGTCAAGAAAAGGAGCACAGGGTGGACCTCCACAACCGGGACATCCAGGCACTGATGGACAAGAACAAGTTAATATCACACAGATAAACTTTAGTCCTACAAATATGCCATCTAAAGGACATATTATGTAAAGCTGACTTTCCCTTTTCCTCAGTATTTGCTCACTCAAAATTTGTTTTTCGATTGATTCCTGCATGTTTGTATCCAGTAATCCAGTAATCCTGGATTGTTCTGCATTTGAGAGTATCATCTATCCCCTATCCCCACTCACTTCTCTGTGCTTACTTGGAGTTATGCAAGAAATTCAGACACGTGGGGTTTAAAAATCTCACAAAAAAGCAGTATTACTATAGACCTGTTACTATTATTAAGCCATTTTCGACCAAAACTGTGATTTACAATGAACAAAATAAGCAAATGATCTTTGTATGGGATCATTTAATGCCAAATACCTGTAAAAAATGTCTTCTTTAAGGTGGGAGAAGAAACTGGAGAGCCATGTAGCTGATATGGAGTCAGAGGTCCAGTCCTTGGTGAACCAGAAGCTCCCACAGACCACCGTCCTGGCCCTAGAGCAGAACACGGAGCTAAGGGAGCGTTTTCTCCAGCTGTCGCAGCACGCTCAGGAGCTGGTACAGAGGAACACAGCTCTGCAGAAGACCAAGACTGAACTTAAACTGGACGTGGAAAACCTGGAGCAAATGTTCAAAGAGGTGTCCCGGAATAACTGCGTTCAGAAAAGAGTAAGAACAAAAGGCACAGCGTCAGTAAAGACTAATACTACCTTTTTTAAACATAGAAATCGGGTTTGTATATGAGTAAAGCAATGGAAATGTAAACTACTGGGGTTAAACATCACTCTACATACAGTGTTGGAGCATAAAGTAAAAGTAGTAAAAGTACTGAACTTAGGTGAATTTTGTAGATAGTGGAAGTGGATACTTTTTACTTTTACTTCACTACAACTTTAGAGATGGTAGCTGTACTTTCTACGGCATTACTTTTTTTTTAACAAGTGTTTTTATTATTGTATGAGAACCGTTGAAAAGCCTGAAGGGTCTGAGCAAAACAAAAATATACAAATAAAAACAGCGAGGAGAAAAAAGGATAGTTCAATGTTTCTGTTGAACAAATCTTTATCAAAATCATCACATTTGAAGCTTTATTAGATCTCAAAGTCTGGTCAAAATACTTTTTACTCTTTAAGTGACCAGAACTAAAGAAGAGACTTGGATGAGCAGCGGAACGTCTTCACTCCTACAATGATTTGTCCAGATTTAAATTTCATCTTTTGCTACTCTTTAAGTACATTTTTAAACAAGTACTTTACTACTTTTACTTAAGTATCTTTTCATATGATGCTTTTACTTTGACTTGTGTATTTTTTGCTCAGATATCTGTACTTAAGTAACAAAATTGAGCACTTCTTCCATCACTGCCTGACCCAAAAAAAGTCTGCACCAAAAAAAAAGGTCACACACTCTAAAAATTGGTTGTTCCGCCTTTAGCTTTGATTCAATTTCGCTTCTGCAATGTCACAACATTTATTTCCAGTGTTGCATTCATTTTTCACCTCTTGCATTGATGCTGGTCGAGTCTGACGCTGCACAAAGCTTCTCCAGCACATCCCAAAGATTCTCAATGGGGTTAAGGTCTGGACTCTGCGGTGGACGATGTGTGAAAATGATGTCATCTTGGAATATGCCCTTGCCATCAGGGAAGAACAAATCCACTGATGGAATAAACTGGTCGTTCAGTATATTCAAGTAGTTTGAGCACAGACTGTTGCTGAACCTAGACCTGACTCGTACCTTTAAGCTTGTACCTATTTGCTGAGTTAAATCCAGGTGGCGACTTTTTATTTTTTGGGCCGGGCAGTGTGTATACTCTGAAGTTAATCAGTGCAATGATAGTTATGTCGATGACTTGGTAGATGTCAAATTTTCCGTGTACAGTTTTAATTTATGACAGAAATCTCAAACTTGCGGCCTGGGGACCAATTGCGGCCCGCGAGGTGATATTTTGTGGCCCGCAGGACAATATGAAAGTTTAATGTTAGTGTGGCGTTACCATGTCGCGTGTAGAAGGTTCCTCCAAAATCGGTAAACCCAAATACATGTGTCACTCGCGCTGTGTACTTAGGTCACAAAAGATTCAACAAATAACGATGTATATCCATAAAATCCACAAGAATTTGCATATTTCCTCATGTGTGTTGAAAACAGCCATGACTTTTTTGGGAAGATTTTAATAAAGCTTCACCCAGACTCCCAGGTAATTTGAGTTTGAGACCCCTGATTTATGATGTTCTATCTCAATATCTACATTAAACAAACAAAAGCAGTGCATTAACCATTTGTAGACGTCTTTTGCGTAATTCTGATATTATTTTGTTCCTCAGGTGGTTGAACAGCTCACAGAGAAGTGCACACAGCTACAGACGGAGCTAAAACAGTATAAACACAAGTGTCAACAGCTGCACTCGCTGCATTCACAGACTATGGACGAAATGGAGATGCTCAGGTTCAGCCGTTCATTCATGTTAAAGCTGCACTGTGTAACTTTTCTGGTGATGGGCCTGCCACTTGCTTGTTTCCATGGAGATGTTAAGCTTCCATCTGTCTTTACCTCAGATCTGGCTTGATGCCTTCACATGCTTGTTAAACGCCATACTGTGGAACAATTCAGGCAAAGCAATACCGTCGACATGGCAACAAGCAGGTGACGGAAACGTTACATAGTGCGGCTTTAAAATATGACCATCTATATCCACCCAGGTGAATCCAACCCAGATATTGTCACGATTACTGTGTGTGCAGGACGGACAAGGCCTCTGTGTTCAAGCAGTGCAATAAAAAACAATATGACATCAGTCGTCTGGAGGCGGAGCTACAGCAGGCGAGGAAGAAGAGGAGTGAGATGAAGAGCGTCGTACAGAAGGGATGTGTTATACTTAAAGAGGCACTGATGGTACCGTTTTGTTACTATATCATGATTAGTACTGCAGTATAATGTGTTTTTATGTATATGGATCTGTTAATGTATCTGTAACAAGATAAAAGAACTGGGCAAAATGACAAAAAATGAATCAGAATTTTTTTTAAAAACAGGAAGTTGAGGTGGAAATCTCAAAGGAACTTGTTGATCGGTGGAAGCTGCTTATGCAAAAGCTGCTTCTGGTCCTTGAATCCTCCTCACTCTGACGACCAAGGTAAAGGTTTATTCATGTTTCAGATATATACCACCTTTTATTTTAATATTGTTTTTCCTCTTCTCTCAGGAACAAACACAGAGGGGAATCATCATCCTCTAGCAACTCATGTGTAAAGAATCAAACACTTAATGCTCTCATTTAAATAAGCAGTTGGCCAACAAAAATGTTTTTTTTTCATATAAAGGATAAAACTGTACAGGAGCTGGTGTATCAGGCATTGGTAAATACTTGTTTATTCAGACTATGCAATCTGATAAAAAAGTCACAGGTTTTGTTCAGTTAAAAAGTGTTTATTGTTTTATGGCAAAGTGTCAGGCACTTCAGTTCCCAGTTATAGTTGAAAGTACTATTATGAACACTAGACTTGTATTATACATTTAGACAAACATGTAACGTGGACATGAGACAAAAAGGACTTGAATGACTCTTATATGTACAATGAATACACAGATCTGCTTCCAAAACTATGCTCATGATAAATATACAACTTCATTGATTGTTTAGATATATTTAAAATACTGTGATTCTTCTTTTAAATAGAATAGAAAGAATAAAAATGATTTATATAAAAGTACAGTTTGACCAGTCAAATAAACATTTACTCCGATGTGTTGTTCATTCACATAAGCAGCAGACAGTAATCTTATCTGAGGCCATTATGTTGAGGTTAGTAATATGTACAAGAGATACTGACTGCTCTGCGTAGTATTGTATTAGTTGTTAAAAGAACCCCCCTTGAGTTATTAAAAAAAAAAAAAGAAAGAAAAAAATTGCTAAATAAAAAAAATGCAAAAAAGGGCAAATGGCATTTGGTTAAAAACATGTGATGCGTTGATGATTTCCTGGTTGGACATGAGGCACCAGCAGGTTACATTCATAATCAAGGGCACTTTGGGCACTCATACAGACAGAGGCAGCACACAGGCAGCACACAGAGGGGGCGTCCCACATCCAGCTGTGGGGAAGGCACCATCAGCCTCAATCAATAGCAGCACAGAGTTTGTGGCAGGGGCGGGTCCTCTAGTCAAACAAACCCCTCCGAGTGGGGCTAGGGGACGTCTTCCTGCTGAGGCGAGGGGTTCCCTACAGACAAATGTGTAATAAATGTGTTAAATATGTTGGGTGAGTTTAATAGTGCATTAAGTAGACATGATGGTACATACTGGTGACTGGGCTTTGGAAAAGTTCACATGTGCATAAAGCAGTACAGCAATGTCCTTATGTCCAGCTTCCAGAGCAATAGACAGGGCATTACTTTCATCCTGAAAACAGTACAAATGTAGTTAGTCTCTGGTGTAATAAATGTCCTCATCTGTGTTGAGCTTAGATTTGATCAGACTGGAGTCATTCCTAAAATGTTCTGATACTCACACTATCACTTAGTGTAGCGTCGCAGCCTGGCTGAGCCAGCAGCAGTTTGACTATCTCCACGTGTCCGTGCTCACTGGCACACATGAGGGCAGTTGAGCCCTCGTCGTCCTGGATGTTGACCTCTGCACTATGAGCCAGCAGGGCACGAACCATGTCCATCCGCCCATGACTGACCGCCAGCATCAGAGCCGTCTGACCCGCCTACAGAACAGCCAATCACAGCTTAGACATAATCCTCACAGCTCACAGATAAACATAAGGCACATGACACGTCAGAGGCATTGTGCTGTTAACTTAAAACAGTTACAGTTTTTGACCACAAGGGGTCAGCAGAGTTCTAGCACTTCAAACCTGCAAAGATGAAGCTTTGAACAAACAGGCTACAGCATTAAAAAAAACAGTTTAAATCATCTACAGTGGTGCACCCCAGCCTCTGCTTACACCTATTGTCTCAGGGAAGTAACTGTGCACCTGACGTAATCAAAGTTGACTTAAGACATCATCACGTTCTTTCACCAATATGATCAGTGTATTTTGAATGAATTATGAATTTTACTCTGGAACGCTGTAATTACTCAATAATAGAAACAGAATATGAGCCATGTGTGGGGCCTGTATTTGGCCTAATTTTGCCATTTGACCTCTCGCTCCACTGACCTGGCTGGCACGGGCATTGACGTCACCCTTGCTGAAGAGTTCCTCCACAATGTGCATGTCTTTGGGTGTTTCCACGGCAGCCAGAGCAGCGAGCATGATGGGAGTGTATCCCGCCTTGTTCTGCTGGTCCACGTTGCATACATCTGAAACAGAAAACACAAGTTGTTTTGGTGACTGATTGACTTGAGGCCTTTCCTGCCTGTCATTCAAAAACAAAAACATATGATCTCCTTTTATTCACATCTACACACCAGGACCAACCCAGCATAGGAGGTGGGCACCGAACTGCATCGTTTGGACTATAACTTAAGAGGACATGAGGACTCAACTCTAAAGATCAATGAGAGGGGATGCTGTCCTGCCGAGGAGAGGGGGCATAGGGGGTCCGAGGAACTGAGTGCACGGCAGAGCACAAAAGCTACAATGAGAGGAGGGGGAGGATCTGCTGTCACACGGCTGGACAAGTGCACAAAAGACAGACTGAGAGGGCACAAAGAGGTTTAAAGCAGGGAACGTCCCGGACCTCATCACAGTCTATTGAGCACCTCACCGCATATTGCTGCAAAGGCTAGAAAAAGTTTTGAATTTTATTTATTTTTTTATTATCTGAGGATGCCCTTACCGGTGCTATCTTATCACACCAGTCTGCAGAATAATTTGTAAGTGCATTACAAATAATAATGAAAAGTGGATGAGAATAATACAGAAATGTGACACCATTTCAGAAATGCCTATGCCAATATATGCAAAAGTAATGTAGAACAAGCAAACCTTTCGTAAGGCAATTTAGTTTTGTTATATACTATTATGTAACGTTTTCATATTTTAAAAAGGCAGTACAAAGTTTTAAATAAGTGTCTTCACGATACAATAAACATTGGTCTGTACCTGCATCAAGTAGTTTCTTCACCACCTGGAAGTTGGAGTGAGATACACTGTAGTGCAGAGCAGTGTTGCCGTTGCCATCAGCCATGTTGACGATGTGGCGCAGAACTGCAGGAGAGACGGCCCCAAAGCCACTCAGGTAGTCCTCTACCAGGTGTGCTGTGGCTGCCTTCTGACTGGATACACGGAACCACTCGTGCTGAACGGTGTTCAGACAGGCTCTCTGAAAACACAGGGATGAAAGTAGGACTTATGTTTAATGCCTGTGTGAAATTAAATGATTCAACAAAAGCATCTTACCAAGTCTTTACTGTTTACAGCCTTAGGGTCACTAAGGTGGGACTTCAGCACATTACACGCAGCTATCATCTTCTCACTCAGCTCATATCTTTTGTAAACACACAAAATACACATATTATTATTATTATTATTATGATTATAGGTTTCCATTAGGGATGTCACAATATCAAACTGTAGTGTTACAATTATTCCTGATTCCTGACACATTCTTGATACATTCACATTGTGTCACCATCGCTCTAGTATGTGAAATATGAACTGTCAGTTACACTTATATGGAAATGTCTTTACAAACACAATACAAACGTAAGTCAGTGCTATAATACCGTTCTCTGTTTTCTGAACTTGCATCTGCGTCTTTCTTGTTCACATCCTCAGCTCCTTCTGCCTCAAACTCCTCCCTCTCGTTCTGTGTCTCCACGTTCTTGTAGCTTTCTGAATCTCCAAGCTCATTGTCCTCCTCCTCTTCATCAGATGAGCTGCTGTCCTCTGAGCTGGACTCGTCACTTGATGTCGTTTCATAGCTGTGCCACAACAATGAATACATTTAGTTTATTTTATCATGAACATGCCTGAAGAGGTTATAGAAGATATTAGTTTACCCTCCGTTTACTCCAACAAACTGCAGGTTCTTCTTTGTGCCGTTGGACTCAGGCTGGCCATCTTTCTTCTTCATGATGGACTTCAGGGTGCTCTGACTGCAGTGCTGTCCTGGAGGAATAACATTTATACATTACAATTATTAGTCATTATATCAAAATGTATTTAGGGATATACTAAAGTTTCAGTTTTATAGTGTCAATATCCTTGCAAAATATGTGAGACAAGTCTCGATCCTCTATTATGTTTAGCTGTACTTCTGGCTGAAAGGATTTTAGCTGCACTCATCATTTTAATGTAATTTTAAGATCAACTAGAGTACTTTTAAGTACTTTGTGTACAAACTGCCCTTCTAAATTTGCCTTGTCTCACTGGTCAAGTTTGAACAGTCTCTATATTCAACATATATTGCATATTGTGACGACATCCAGCTTCTGCTTTCCTTGTTTTGGAGAAAAACAAATACTAAATGTGTGACTTTAAAAACATACTTGACTTGATTTCTATAATAATGCATCATTGTGAGAGCATTTGTATTATTTGCATTGAACATTAAAAGCTTATACAGATAAAGCTGCTTCACTCAAAGTGATCTAAAGCAGTGAATGTTTGTCAAACCCAAACTATCTCAGTCATTTTAAGTAAAGGCTCCAAAAACCAAAAGCCTGGAGCCAGAGCACGCAGCTCATGTGCCAAGACTTGCCCTGACAGAGGCCTCTTAACTGCTCCCAGGAAATACTGAACAAGTCACTCAGCACGTTTTCCTGCTTTGACAGGTGGGTGTGGCCAGTGTGCGGTGCAGATTACATTTGTTACCTTACCTGACAAAAACACTGATATTTGTAACTAGATAATGAAGATAATTGCCCTGAGCACGTGTCTATGAGCTCAAGTAGCTGTACTTCTGATACACATAATCATTACCGTGTAGTGCAGTAGACATCTGTAAATCCATGCGACTCTTCTGCTCTGCGCTGATGGCATGCTGGGCCTGTGTGTTTGGGTCAGTGACTGTGGCCTGGTCTGTGTTACCCTGTTCTGCTCCCCCAGAGTGCGACTTCAGTCTCTGCTGCTCAGCACCAACTAAAACAAACACAGTATTTAAAACATGTAAAAAATACTTAACCAAGCAACAAGTCTGTCAAACAGCACCTCTTCAGAGTTTATGGAATTCATACAGAAAAGACCATTTTATAGAGCACGTTGAAAAATGTACTTTTTCTTTGCTTTCATCAGTTTTTGTATTTACTTTGTGGCCTTCGAGCCTCCTGTTGTAGGTATACAATGATGATAAAGTAACCACTGAAGACAATTATACCACATTCATCTGTGCCCCAGGCTGAAACAAGAATGCAGCTTATATAACTTTGAAGCAGCCATGAATCAGCAGCTATTGTGAGGGAACTGCAGAGGGAAAGTGGCTCTAAAAACAACAAGTGGCCGATAGGAGTAATGTTACTGGCTCTCAAAAGAAATTAGCTCACTGTTGGTTTGAGGCCAAAGCCCCCACTGCATTTTTCAGGGACAAAGATAACTTTGACCTGTCTGATCTAATCAGATTATCTTTAGCATCTGCGTGAACAGACCCTCCAAAAGCCGTCTTATCGTTAGCAACAGGCTTGTGAATATGAGCCTAGTCTCCAAACCAAATCACAAAACAGAGGAATGGAAGACAAAAAAATACCACGCTTTTGGGTTTTGTGGCTGAAACAACTTGTGCAGCATATTTACTCTTCAGTTTACTGTTGGCAAAGTCAAAGATACTATCTGGAGGCAATCAATTATATCATGCCTCTCATTACAGAACTATTCCAGATAATATCCACCCAGTGTTTTGCAGCAATTTTACTCAATTGCACAATGAGTGGGAAGAATTTGCTGCAGAGAGATTTAACTTAAGCTTTTAGTCATATTCAGCAGCACCATGTTCTGGAGAAGGGCTGGGCAATTTATTAAAAATGTCTGAATCTTGGTTTCAGTTAAAATCTAATTGTCAGCGGTCAGCTTGGCTTTTTAATCCAGAGAGCCAATCCTGTCAATAAAAGCATGTGGTTGGGAGCAGAGTTCAGACTTATGAGGATTTGTGTCTGTCTGCATTGAAAAGCACTGATCTGTTTTGTTTATGGTCATAAAATTTACATTGAAAGTCAAGGTGTATAAATTTTAATAATAAAATCTAAGCAAAAACTGACTGCTTATGAGGGGAAAATAAAAAATGCTATTCATTTTTTTGCCATATGACCCAGCCGTATTCTGGAGGCAGATCTAAGACGCACCATGGTGTAAATCAGAGCAGATATGAGCAGCTCTGAGCCCTCACCTGACAGTGGGCACATGGCGTCCGTCTGCAGCTTGAGAATGTCCTCCGCACTTCCATACTTCATAACAGAGTTTATGGACGATAGCGTGCTGACCAGCTGGCTGTTTATGGAGTTGAACTGACTCTGGGGTTGACCAAAAGCCTCCGCGAGCTCGCTGTAGTTCTCTGCCAGGAGCATCTGTTGTTCCTGTAGCAATTTTTGGACCCTCTCGATGTAGTGGTCCAGCCCCGCACCCTCCTGGGACTTATTAAGGACCGGGACATTTGCACATTCAAGATGCTCTTTAGTAGCACTCGTTACGGGTTCAGAATCAGCTGGCTGGGAGGGTCCACACGCAATATTTCTTGTTTTTAAGCCGACTAAATAGTTTTCATAAATGTTAACTGGTCCCACCCCGCATTCTTTGGTTTTTGAGGAGCTTGACTGCACATCTGTGACTGTTCCGACGGCAACAGAGCGGATCTTCGTGGGCGAGTGGAGGTCTTTGACTAGACCTTCTCCTGCAGCCACTGTTCTGGTCTCTGTCACGGCCGTGTTCGTGTGCTTGTCCTCAGTAACCAGCAGCATATCTGTGGAGGAGTCAACCAAAACCGCTGCATCTGTGTTCGTAGAAATGTTTTTACACTGACAGTCTGTGCTGGTTTGCTGCGTTGCCGACTCAGGAACTGCCATGGTTGCGGAGTCCATCTTTGTGACCAGATCTACTTCAGTTCCTTGTGAGACCAGAGTCTTTATAGGACTGACCAGAACATCCACGGAGCAGTCCCCACAGCCCACTGACCTGCACTCTTTAGTCAACACTCTGCCAAGTATCTCAGTGCCCATAGACTCCTCTGTATTAACTCCAATGTCACAAATATCTCTCTCCATGCTTACTTCCTGATGGCGCATCTCCACCTCTCGTCCTACACCTTTGTCACTGAGCTCCACTTGTTCACGCACCACCCATCGCTCCATGGAGACCTCTGGACCCACAGCCACGGAGCAAACACAAGGCTGACAAGTGACCCCAACAGTGTGACCCGCACTTTTAAATGTGGGTATGTTCAAACCATCGCCAACGCCCTGACTACGCATCTGAACTTTCGCCTCCACACATGCGTTATACGTCTCGGGTCTCACCATGAAACCTTTGTCGCACTTTTTCTTAGTTGACCCCCCGGCTGCTTGTAGCTCTAGTTTGAGTTTGCACATCTCCATTTCATGAGTGGTTTCTTTGAGCTGGACTTCTAAGCGATAGATCTTCTCCTTCAGAGCGTCAATGGTCTGCTGCTGGAGTTCGATTTCTTTCTCTGAATCACTAGTAAAGCCCAGCATAGTCTCAGTCACCATCACAGCAGCACTACACGTTTTCCTCACGTCTGTTGCTACAGCTACATGTCGTAACCGGTGCTCTGGGGTCAGTCTTTGGTTGGTCAGATTGTTCATGTTTTCATCAGTAACTGTGCCAATAGATTTTTGATGGGCTTGGTTTTGCACATGAACGTTCGACCGAGTATCACTTTCTGTACTTTCTCGCGTTGTCCGTTCCAGAGCCTGGACCTCAGCCGCCAATCGTCTAAACTCGTCCAGCTTTTCACTGCTCTGTTCAGGGGCTTCAGGCTCCTTAATGTGCAGTTCCATTTCCTTTTGAATCAAACTTTGATTTTCCATTTGGTCAGCGCTGCCAACACTGTAGGAACGCTTACGAAAGCCGCCAGGGCCTTTGGACTGAGCCGCCATCTGCCTCTTTTCCTCCTGGAGAACTGCGATTTTCACCTGGAGGATTGGAATGGTTTTCACCTGCTCCTCCAGCTCCTTCAGCCTCTTCAGAGCGATCACCATCTGCTCTCTGATCTGCTGCAGCTGCAGAGGGCTCACATTGGTCACAGGGGTGGTCATGCCGGAGCTCAGGGGGCTGTGGCGCATGGAGCCTCCCAGAGAAGTGGGGTAGTAGGGGTATTCTCCATTGGATAGATGACCGTTAAGGGTTAGAGGCTGGTGGGCCGAGGGAGAGATCTGACTGGGGCCTATGGATCCAGAGTATGAAGACAGAGAGCTGTTGGAGCCCAAACCTCCGAAACTGGCGAGGCGCCGGCGTGGGGGCTCACTGAGAGGCTGCATCAGTCTCTCCTGCTCCAGCCTCCTCCTGGTCTCCATCAGGGTCTTTTCCACTTGGGGGTTGTGGCGGGAGGTGATGCGGGGGGACTGTGGGGGCAGCAGTGGTCTGAGCTCTGTGCTGCAGTAGGCCTGCTCACTGGAGGAGCTCAGGGTGGGGGTGAGAGGAGCAGGGCAGAGGGGCCTGGAGCTGAAGGACACTGGGGACTGCTTGTCGTCGCTGTTGGAGGAGGACAGAGAGTCTGTGGACGTCCATTCAGCCTGAGAACTGCCCCGTGGCAGAACCAGCGGCCTAGGCCCTCTGGGCCTCCTCTGAATGCTCAGTTTCTTAATGGTGTTACCCCGCTCAATATCATCGACATACTTGAGGAAATCCAGGTCTAACTGATAACCGTAAGGAGTCTCAACATAATAGGGGGCCACCGAGTCCTTGTCCTCTTCTGTGCTTGGGCATCTTTGTCCTCTCTCTGAAAAACAACAACATTCATCAGTGTTTGGTGTCACAATTGCATTCAAATACTGAAACTCCATCATGATTATCTAAATTATATATAACTGAAACTCAAAGGATTTAAAGTACAGTAAAGTAGTGAACATGGTGTGATTGTTTTTCAACAAGAATGACATCTGCAGCACAATCTGTGACAGGTTAGCTGTGGAAATAAAGAGGTGGAGAATAAGGCTACAAAAAGAAAACAAATAACTTCAAAGCAAAACATAAAAATCAAGTCTGATCAAAGACATTACTTTGATAAGATGTTTGAGAATCTTCTTGGCTCCTGAGAGACTGAATTTTAAATACACACACGTTCAAACATGCAGGCTTCATTTCTCTTTCCACATCATTTTGTTAGAGTTATTCTCTAGCTTTAAGTTGAGTACATCAATGTATACATTAGTAATTAGCAGCCAGTTCCTACTCACTAGTGAGTTGTCAAATTCGATCAAGGCCTGGACAAGGGTCAGTGGTACAGGAAACAACAGTTTGCTGAAGACAAGGGTCATTTTACAGAGTCTCGACACAAATCAATAAAAACAGTTGAAGGCAAAGTCCACAGCAGCAGAGAGGTCCAGTGTGACACAAGCTACAGTCCAGTGTTTTCATACAGTGTTAGCTAAATACAGCGGCTGGTTCTTGGTATGCCTGGAACTCCAGCAGACTAAAACAAACACAGCCCTGAAATAAACAGGCTCTTCCTTTGCTGCGCGGCCGCTCCATCGGAACAACAGTTAAAACAACTCCACTCACCTCAACCTCAGGACACACGCTCCATTTTGACTCCTTCACCTCAGCCTTTCAAACAACAGGACAGTGTTCACAGCAGCTAAGAGCTCAGAACTGCTCGTTCTCCCTGCTCTGCGCACTCTTACTCAACCTTCTCTCCGCACAGGGAAAAATTCCAGTATTCGTGTAAAGTAAGCATAGCTGTTCTCTGGCGCACTATTGGATGGCAGCCTCTCCAATCAGCTGACTGTCTCAGATTGGGCGCGTCCCTTTCCAAATGTGGGTTCTGTTTTCACTGGAAGGGTGGGCAGACCAGCACAAAAAGCAGCCTGTTCATAAGACAAATGACAACTACTCAAAGGTTAAGTATAAACACATTAAACAACAAAATCACCAGGTAATAATAATCTGGATAATGTAATAAAAACGAATTATGACGTCAATGCTCAAAAAAACCCTTAAAGTCTATACAAGTGGGCAGAAATGACCCAAATCGTGTAGTTGAACTGTCATTATGTTTTTGAATTTTTCTTTCAGCAGTAAGCACGAGTAACAGCTGAGCGGTGACCTCATCAGCCTGGGACAACTGACACCACCGTGCTGACTGCTTATCGACAGCTGTCACATTGTTAGCTTGACAGGATTACAGCATGATGACCAAACTATTGTACACAACATGCTCTTGGTACCACTTCTGGGCAGTAAAAATTATAATTATGTTGGCAGAAAGGACCAACGTGTCAAGCGAGAGTAAATATTTGGACAATTACAGAACGTGTCATAAAAAAACTTCAATTAACAATGTAAAAATAGTACGCAGGAGCACCGGCCTGACCCAATTCTTCTGCAGTACATGTAATTTGTTATCGAACTTATCCTATAGTTCTGGACATATTTTGAATACATATAAAAATGAATAGTTTTCTCATTCATGAAACTCTGACTACTTGTTTAGTGGTTGACAATAATCCAATGTGAAGTCTTTATGGGGGATACAATAACACATTTTACTGGGTCAGAGCAGAGTGGAGAGAACGGACCTTTCTTGGCTCGCTCACACACTGGTCCCTTTCTCACAGCCTGGTATTTCCTGGCTACAGCCGTGCACTTTCTAGACGCCTGTGTAACATTTAATCAAACTGCAGCTGCTCGGCACAACAAACAGACACATCCGTGGGGAGAAATATCAGGAAATAAAACTTCTGAAATCTTAGGAAATGATAAAACTGTGGTGATAAAATTATAAAGCTTTTTTAACTTCACACGCTGGTGCCAAATTCCACAACTTCACTGTGTACATCATAAAACGAGCTGGAATAACTATGAATTCATTGCTCAAAAAACACTTTCTTCTTGAGCAATCTAAAAATTAAGTAAACTAAACTTAAAATTACCACTTTCCAGCAACAAAGACTGATATTGTTAAGCACAGAGAGTCTATAGAAACAAAAAGGACACTGTTATCAAATGCTATTGTGCAAACATCGCTACTTAATGCACTTCGTCCCATTCTCCTCTTCAGACAGTATTATCATTAAACAATAGCTGTGTCAGGCAGTGTCTAGTTCAATTTAAAACACATCCTCCAGAGACCAAAGCGGACATTTACAAACTAAAAGATTGATAACTTATTATTAGACTTTACAGGATGCTAAATAGAACAGGTCATCTTACTTAGCAACAGTCTTATAATATGTCGAGTCTGCAATGATGCTAAATTAGGTGCACTGCTGGTGGGAGACTTGGAGTAAACTGATTATTTTGCAGGCATTTCAGCGTTGTATTAATCCGGTGTATTTCATGGTCTTGGCATCTACAAGCTGTACATTCCTGGGAGAAGTAAGAAGTGCAAGGCTCTTGTTAGTGAGGCCAGGAATGCCGTCTGTTTGCAGGTGTGTGATCGCAGCTACACCTCAACTTACAGTTTGTATTTCACACTGCAGAGGGATCTATGAGCAGGGCAGGACATGGAAGAGGACAGTTTGTATGGATAATAATGTAGGGATTCTCAAACGTTTTCACCAAAGGAATAATTTTTTATTTAAGTGAATATTAAATGAATCACAATCATCTTGTTTACACTGAGCAATGACTAAAATAGGACTGAGGCTATTTACTACAACTCACCAAGAACTATGACATAATCAGGTCTAATATGGGTGGGCGGAAATATTGTGAAGGTTGTTTAGGGGAAAAAAATGTAGTATATTGTAGTATTTATAATAAAATACTTCAAAATGAGCTGGTTAAAACTGAAAAAAAAATTCTCTGTTGTAAAATATAAAAGGTTTTGTTGAGAATTTGAATGCATTAAACAAAGACATGATTGAACATATTTCTATTGGACTGGACACAACATGCTTTAAATCAATAAAAGACATAAATACAGAAAAATGGACGTTACCTGTGCCATTGTTGTTGAAGTGCATAGTCTGAGCCATGGCTGCAGCTCACTGCTCTCAGTCCCACACAAACAGTTGGACACATGCAATGGCCATGCATCAAGTCCAGACTATCATGCAGCCTGCGGACTGGAACAAACAACAGGAAAACTGTGGTTAGTCAAACCGGTTAATGGTCACAACACACAAAAGGTTTAGTAATATTACATTTAAATGCAGCAGTAACAGCATTAGGTTGTAAAACTGGAATACGACTGAACAAATTGCTATGAAAAGTTAAATGTGGTTGACAGCTGTTTCAGATGTATATTGCGTATGGTATTAAACAACAGAAGTCCAGTGTGATGTGTCCTGCATAATCAATGGACACCAATATAAAATAGTTGAGCACTGAGCTTGAACACGAGGGCTGTAGTAGACTTAGGACATACCCCATGTATTAGTTAATTGATTTGGAGTATTAAAGCTCTCAAAATTATTAATATCTTCTGCAAAAATGACCATGTAAAGAGAAAAGTACTGATAAACAACATCTTTGCAAGTCAAAATTCAGATTGAACAGTACAGCCATTCTCAAAACTCAGCTAACTCACTCCATGCATGTTCCATTCTGTTGTTGAATTAAGTTATTACTCAACTAATAAAAAAATATGGAACTAACTGATCAATTAATCAGCGTAACGACTAAAGGACTGCAGCCGTATTGAGCCACGTGACAAGATCAGCAATGTGAAAAAAGTACAAATTATTTGACCATTTCAAACTAAATATGAAGTATAAATAACAGTACAGATAGCAGCAGTCATTTGATACAGTGATTAAATAACAAAACTTGAATCAAACCCTGTCCTCAAACAGTTTGGGGGACATTCATGACAAATCACAAACAATTCAGCAGCACCAGTTATCACAAAAGTGCCTTCATGCAAAAAGCTCATTTAAACTGACCAAGCCTCTCCCAAGTGTCCTGCTCCATGGGTAGTCAGCACAAACGCCTAAAAGAAGCAACAGTAGGTCATAATAAGCAGACCAACTATTTTCTTTTACCCAAAACCGCAGAATATTGTTAGAACTGACAGAGGCAAGGCAACGAATCAACGAAATACTGCTATAGTAAAACTGTATAGGAAAGAATTTATCAAGAATATTGACTATAGCCTGATAATAAAGCTGCTAAAAAGTGATTCATGTAAAATGAGAAGAAACTTGATGTGCAATCTTCTACTTGAGTGTGTCTGTAGGAGGTCCTCAGTAAATGAATGGACTGTCAAATTTAACACTAATAAATCGGAAATGTGCTAAAATATCATCTAATCATTATAATTTCCAAAAATATTAATATAAATTGCACAGACTCTGAGATAATAGCAAATGCCGGATAGGACCTGTTATACAAGTACTCCTCATGCAACTCACCCGTTATTTTCATTCTAACTACGTCCTCTGAGCAGGTAGCACGCCAGAGTGAGGCTCAAAGCTGCGGACAACAAGCTCTTACCCAGCAGCCTTTGGAGCAAGGGATACTTTTCACTGCTAAGATTAGACAACTTCCTCAAATGACAGCCAGCCGATCTGCGCTCTATAACAGGCACCAGGGCTTTAAGCTGGATGGAGGGGGGGGGGGGGGGGGCAAGACCAGACCCCCAGACTGGGCCTCCAGGTAACAAGACTGTCCCACTAATGTAGCCAACAACCTGCACTTGCTCCTTCACTGAACTTAAAGTCACGCCTGAGAGCAGCTCATGAAGCGGGCAGTGGGACGCAATGGAAACACAATTTGTAAAGGTTTATGTATTAACAAACAGTGTTGTAGCCAAATATAAGTCAAGTTTAAGCTAAAAAATAAAGTAAAATCGACTAATTGTGATAGCAAATTTAATTAATGGACTATAAACTGTTTTTTTCTTGTCTTAAATGTGCACTATGCAACTTTTCTAGTGGAAAGCACAGCACCTTGTCTCTATTAAGGCGTTACTGCGTTGTCTGGAATGTTCCACAGTTGTATTAAACTCTGTCTTTCATTATAGGTGCTTTTATCACTCAAAAATATCTTTAAAAACATGGATTCTTACAGTCCCCGCAGAGTGGCCTTTCCACAGATTTGTCTATGGAGATGTGGCAATAACAGCTCCTCTAGAAAACTTACATAATGTACCTTTAAACGTGCTAAAAGTTAGAAAAGTAATCGCAGTAGAGATTAGTGCTGCTGTGTCTCGACTGCTTTGTTTACCTTAAAAGAGGAAAAGTAAAAGCCAAAGTTTAATCTATCAACTGGACAAAAAGTTGGAATAAAAACGTTTCGCTGTCCAATTGACGGATTGAACTTTGTGTAATCATTCAGTCGTCCAGATCTGATCCATAAAAGCCAGACGTATTAAAAGACGAAGGAAATGATAAACCAAGAGGCGTGTGTATAATATTTAAAGAGCAATGCTAAATATAAGCAAGAGCACAAAAGGTTGAAATCCCGCTGTGTTAAATATTCAACAGGGCTGTTTTTCCCTATAAAAGTTTAATGGGGGGAAAGGCCCCAAGAGCTGCTATACTTCTATTTGTAGCAACTGAAAGTGTGACAAAAGTTATAGTTAAACCTAGTGGTGGTTGAGCATATTTTATTGTGGAGGGCAGTTAAAACTTCATGGGACAATTGTTTTTAATTGTGTAACTGGTAAATAGCTAATAGCACTATGCCGCTGTCCCTGTGGACCTCATTAGATGTTCTTTGATGCTGGAGCTGACAGTGGGAAAGCGCAAGTGTAAAAGCCCGATGCCCTTAACACTGAAGGGGCTGTGCGACTAACCCCAGCTCTAATGCCACGTCTGAGCCTGTCAAACTGATCTGAAACAGCTTTAAAGCCTTTTAATTGCACCTGTTGCTGCTGAAATGAACAGGGTAAGGCTGGTAGGGCTCGTCTCTCTGACCTGAAAATTCTGAACTTTAACTTCTTCCGGTGATTTACAAACATAATTCCTTTAACTCCGGGCATCACGGGTCATCAGAAGCCCTAAAAAGCCACAAATAAATTCAATCTAATAAAATGTGCAGAAAGTTTTGTCTCGTGCAAAGTTCCAAGAGGTGAAAAAATGTTGTCATGTTGGAAACCGCATCCATCCATTTTCTTCCTCTTATCCAGGGCTGGGTCGCGGGGCAGCAGTATAAACAGGGACTCCCAGACATCCGTCACCCCATGTCCTCCAGCTCCTACTGTGGAACCCCAAGGCGTTCCCAGGCCAGACAAGAGACATAGTGCCTCCAGCGTGTCCCGAGTCTTCCCTGCGGCCTCCTCTGACTGGAACATGCCCGGAACACCTCCCTACGAAGGCGTCCAGGAGGCATCCGGAACAGATGCCCGAGCCACCTCAGCCGATTCCTCTCGATGTGGAGGAGCAGCGGCTGGTACATAGAGATGAGATAGAGGGACATGTTGGAAATGTCACAGCTGAAGTGCGCCGTGCTGCTTTGTTAAAATAGATTCACTGCATTAACAAAAAAGAAGCAGCTCTTTTCATTCTTGTCTGTATTTACCTCATTGCCCCCATATCACACCGGTCATGTTTACATTATCTGTGGAAGTCTAGATTTGTACTTCACCACCAGACAGACCATTTCAGATCAATAATTACAGAGCAACACAGAAGCCCATCTGTGCAGCACATGCCCCGTACATCTGTAAAAATGTGTACTCCCTCAAGCCAACCCGAACTGAATCACTTGGAAGACGTCCATGACAAAAACAACATGCTGATACCAATAAAATCAAATGTGTAATAAAAAGCAACATCTGTGTCTGTATTTGTAGTTGAAGGTGAAGATTTGTCTCATTAATAGTTTGTCATCTTCATTTGACCCATCTTTCAGTGCTGCATTGATAAACTTAGAGCAGATTGATTGCATATACTGCCCTCTGGAGGTGCACAGCAGTATTACAACAAATCAAAAGTTGTTCCACATTTTTCATAAATCTTAAGTGAAGAGTTGTGTTACATCTTAAGTCTCTTGAGTCCTTTCAAACACTTCAAACTGCCCGATATCGTCCTCACATTCCTCACACTTGTGCTGCACTTGACCCTGGACAGACAGGAGCCGTATATCCTTTAGATACTACAGGCTGTAAGGCAGAAGACCTTTTTCCACAAAGCCACTACAAGAGTTCAGAGCGTTCAATTTGAGAATGTTTCCACTGTCCAAAGCGGTGCAACAGTATGATTATGACTCGTATAATGCAAAAGTGCTGTAATTGGTTGCTGTTTTGGTAACTATAATTTCACAGCAATGCGAAACAGATCCAGTTTTACACAGTGAAAATTTGTAAATCTGCAAATCCAGTCTGAAAAACCTAACTGAAAAACATTTCGATTGGTAAAATAGATGCAATATACACAAATGCACAACAAAATTAACCTCTTTTCAACATATTAGAGCGCACTTTAACTTCCACTCTCCAGTTAAAATCTGCCTCTTCAGCCCAGCTTCTAAAGGACTTGCCGTCTGTTGTGCACCCGCTCAAAGCTGCATTGTGAGTGAAATTCCCATCTTAAGTGCTCCTGTGTTTGCTTTTGTGCCGTTCAGCCCTCTCCATTGACCTTCTGGTGACAGACCGATGAGATCCAGCAGCTCCCTCCACTCATGCACTCCTGAAGACAGCGACCATACAATGCGCTACAAGCTAATTAAAGACCCACAGCCCCAGGGAGGGAAGGCCGGTCCCACCAATAGAACGACCTGAAAGCAAAGAGGAGGAGCATTTTGCACACTTAGTCAGATTTCACACCTTGTTTATGGTCAATACAAGCTAAAAGTCCAGTCGTGCCTGTTCAACATGTGCAAGTATCCCAGGAATGCTTTAGAAGGCTTGATGTGGACTTGTGTTGTACGGGATTCCACCAAACACTTGATCTACTGGTCCAATTAAGAGTCCTAATGAGGCGTGGGTTGTCTTGTGCTGGGCTCCTGCCAAAAGACACAAGGGGGTGGGACCAACAGGGAGGATGAGACCGGAAAAATGCAGTATAGTTTGCTCTGAGACGAACAACAATCAAAAATGGCGAAGTCGTACAGACAAAAAGACAATATGTTCTCTTCAAAGACAGTGTTACGAAAAAATGCAACCTGAGATCCTCCGCTGGAGAGGTGGAGCTATTGAAGAGGCCGTTTGACAAACACAAGGCATCAGAGTAAAAGTGATGGACAAGCAAGCACAGAATAATGATTAATTCCAGTTTACGGTCTGTACTGTTCAGTTTGAAAGAGCAATAACACACAGAAATAAACTTAAACTATATTATTTATCATTACTACATTAGCATTTGTTAAGAAGACTAATACAGTTAATGGTAATTCCAACTTCAACGCACTTAAAGCTGGAATTGCACCGCCATTCCAGCTTTGTTTATGTCAAGAGGGATGCAAACCGTCTTCGGATTAGTGGACAAACGCTTTACCAACTGAGCTACAGTCGCCCTAGAGTGTTCAAACCTGTTCATATCTCACCACAGGACTTATTTATGACACATTCTTACAAATTTGTCATTCACCATTAATTTCTGGATGTATTCACTACCAAAATGTATTATTCCTATACTGTACTATACGTTTTTACAAATTATGTCTCTAAAAACAAAACTGGCAGAACAACAGCCTGGACTCAACCACTCTGCCGTCACCATCAACAAGAAAAAAAAAAAAACTATTAAAAGGCAATGTCATATTTTAATTTAACTGTAGTGAAAGCAACATTTACACAAAAACATCTAGCGTCTTTGTAAGTGTAAAATGTAAAATATATTGGGGTCCATCTGTGTCCACTGGGCCCATCTGGCTGGACTGTTTGGCTTTGGGACGCCCCGTGCTCTCAGCTGCTCCCATTGTTTACGGCAGAGGGACGAGCCCACACCCCTCTACGGTGACATCATGGTCAGGCCTGATTAACCCGATGTCATGAGTCATCATCAGGGATATCGCACAAGCTAATCTGAGTAAAGTGGATGTAGCGTCTGTTATTTAGTTATAGGGACAAAGCTACAGTCGATAGGCAGAGTTTAGCTGAGTTTGAGACGCTGCACACACACACAAATGGGATTTTTTTTAAACGTATTTTAGATTTTTAAGCACTGACTGGAAGTTCAAACAAGATCTGGAGTGCAACAAGGAGTAAGATTGTAAATGTGTTGAGAAGCCCGCTTGTATCTGTCCAAAAAAGTCCTTAAATTTGTGAATGAAAAGCTCAACCTGGAGGAAGTAAAGCAGAGCCAGTGTGAGCTTTAATCCCATTTAAGCTCCAGCTAAAATGATTTGTTCCACTAAAGAGAAGAGAATTAAATGTTGAAGTGTCTTGTGGAGAAGAGCAGCGGTGATGGGGCATATAGTACCTCCGAGCTGGTCCTCTTTGATAACTCAAAAACTCATTTAAAAGTCTAATTTATCCCCACGAGGAAAAGCGCACACATGGGATACATTTGCCCATCACCTTCTGTCCAACTACAGATGGAAAACTAACCCTTATCTGACCGAACACATGCAATTGTGCACATATTTTCTTTGATAAACTGCTGTACAATTAATATAAGTGTAAGAATAAACACACATGTGAAAACAAAACTGCAAACACTGCCATTATTTATGTAACAAAAAGCATTCTGTCGCACAATAACCCTGTTCAGACAAATTGCACCTACATATTTTTACCAATAAACCCTATAATTTACCACGTTTTGCAATATTTAAAATTAAATTCCAGCCTATATAATTATGTTAATGTATAAACACACTATATATAACAATGCAAAAAGGAGTGCATCTCTTTTGCTGTTGTTTTTTTGTACTCACTGTACATTAACTAAATTGAATATAACTTCCTAGCAATGCTAATAATAATAGACCTAATTGATAAGTGGAGGATTTAATATAATTTGAGTTTAAAAATAACTAGAGTGACTTTGCAGAACGTAAAACCCTGCGATGTGATGAATGGTCGCGTTGTGTCGTGTCTGGAAGTTGTAATAACTCGGAGCTAAACACTCACTTCCGACCGGTGCTTTTGGTGAGCGCAGTCCCAGGTCAAAGGTCAGAGGCTATAACAACAGGAGCACGGTACAGGGGCAGAAACAGCACAGCGGATTGTAGCGGGGCAGGACCGCGGGGGGCGAGTATGGGACTCATCCCAGTGCACAATGGAGCCGCATTCCAGTTGAAACATTGTGGCATTATGGATACTCACTTCCACCAAAACAAAAGGATTACCTCTCAGGGGCTTCTGGGAACATGACTCTTGGGAATGTTCACAAACCATATACTAATGTCTTCAGCTTCTCGTGTCACCAGCAGGGGGCGTGACACTGTTCTATATCATTTTCACAACAAAATAATGTATGTTGTGCTGAGAAGTTGTGAGAGATTCCAATATTTAAACACAATGCCAATTTCAAAAGCATTCATTTGCTTTTGTAGACTATTTATGTGAAGTACTTTGGCCAGTTAAAGTTGTATATAAATGCAACATATAAATAAAATTGAGCTGAATTGAATTAGACAGTGTAATTTAACAAAGAATAACAGTATTAATAACAGTTATCATGTTTTCTTAAAGTTCTTATGACGAAGATGATTCAAAATTTCATGAAAAGTCAAATTTTGTCTAATATATGAGATTATTTCCAGAATTGATACTGTTCAAATTAGTGTTTTGATATGTTATAAATGACGCATAACCCTACTTCACCCTGTGGCTTAATATGAAAGTATAAATTCCTTCAGACTTTAACCAGGTAAAACGTATAAAACATCTTGTTACAGTAAATGCCGTCAAAGGTATTTCAGACTATTTAAACATGATGCTGCACGTTAACAGTTGCAAAATGTATTCACCCTCGTGGTCGGTTTCAAAGGGTGTTCCTCTGTGACCTAAAAACTACACAATACAACACAAAAAAGCCACATTTTCAAAGTTATTCTGTTGTAAATCCTCAGGGGAAACTGGAGAGACTGACACCTGTCCTGTCCACATCAGAGCAGCAGATTAAATCACTAAGAGTTACACAGAAACACACAGGACAGGACAACAAATATCCCTCGTTTTACATTGTTATGAGCAAATAATAATGCATTTTTTGACCAGCATTACGATTGCAATTTATGTTTTAACAGTAGGATTCATTTTAAATTCACCCACATTTGAGAAAAACACGAACTGCTGAACAAAAACAATAATCTCATGCATTTCAAGTGTAAACTGCACAGTTGTTGGTGGAACTGTGTCACTTGAACAATTGTAGCCTTTGTCACAATTAACAATCCACAATGCAAAGAGTAATGCTGTGATTTGACTGATATATTGAATTATCAAATTTTCATGCAGAATATATGTTTAATGGAACAAGAATTTTTGGGGGTCAATATTTATTTATGGAGGCTACATTTTCTTTGTACTAGTAGGGAACATTTTGTCATTTTTCTGTACTGCAATACAATTCGAGCTGTAGGGGATTCAATAAATAACTTCTATGACTTTTTTTATAGAGACAAATTAAGTACTAAAGAGTTTCATTCTGCTACTTATTTATTGCAGTTTGTACAAAAGTTTTTATGGGGATAATTCTACTTCAAGGTTATTCTGTCAGTGGCATAAATTAGTTTCAATATTTATCGTTTATATTTTTCTCCAGCTTTATATTTAATATTTGTTCTCGTGACAGCCTAATACTGCAGCCCCATTACGATCATTTTAACACCAGTCTACCCGAGCCCATAATACAACACTGCCTTACTTCTGTGTGGTTAGAGAAAATAGGCTCTTCCTGTGACTGCCCATTTGAATGAGTGTGATAATAGCTCTTGAATGCCCCTGTGCATGCGCAAATATTGACAGTGTCCCATTATTATACACAATGGGAACAATCACTGTTTGTCCAAAGCCCGTCCGAGTCCGAGCGCTGGAGGCAGATGTCACTGAATATGTAAAAAGAGACAAAACGCCAACAACGAGACAGCGGTGCCAGCGAGTAACATCTGACTTTACATCAACTGTCCCGGGGTGATGTCTTTATTTTTGCATTCTCCCTGAAATTCCACATCAGCGGGATTATCTCGATTTGAACGACTGCCAAGAGCAACTTCATGAGGGTCCATTTATTTAGGATTTAACTTGTACAAAATACCTCTTCTCCACTAGACGCTGTACAAAACCTGCTGTATTTTATCTCTACAAAAGGACAAACACACAGGATTAGTTCACGTCTATTTCTCAATCAAACATCACAAACAGACCAGACTTTAAGTTACAGGATACATAATTAAAATGTCTGGATTTATGCCAAACACTAATCATTTGTCTCCCTTAATCATGCACTTTTTTTCAGAACTTTCAATCAAACCGAGATTATTATTTTTTATGTCAAAGTTATGTCAAACCGATAAAACTTTCTCCAATGCCTTAAAGTTTTCTAAAAGGTGAACTTTATGGTGGTGGATACGTCACCTGCTCGTCTCCATGGAGATTTTATTGCCTTACCTAGAATGTTCCACAGTATGACATTATTTAACTCCATGGAGACGAGCAGGTGACGCCACTGAGCCAAGTCACAGGTCAAAACTGAAGAAGCGACCCTGCTCAAACTAAGAATACATATTTTTCAACAATAACACCATATGGACTAATTGAATAAATACAAAAAACATACGTTTAATGCCATACTGTGGAACATTACTGGAAAAGCAATAACATAGTTTAAAAGGTGTACTATGTAACTTATTATCATGATTCAAATGACATACAAACAGAGGAATTTCCCGTTATTTGTTTAAACAAAACACGTAAAACTAGATCATTTCAAAACAACAATTAAACACGACCAACTCTTAAGGCTGTTATTTACTCATTAAACCTGCAGTTTGCGTCGCAGCTCACACACCGCGGTCAGCCGCCTGTGGACAGCGTTGCCATGGCGCCCTGCCCCTCACTTTGTGGAAAATGAAACCTGAGAGGAGACCGGGCCATTGTGGAGTTGACTCCTGCACATCTTTAAACAGAAGCACAGTGGACATCAGTAACCACCACAGTGACAGCAAAGGGCAGCAGTACAGAGCACAGCACGGTCCAACGAGGGGCACGGAATTAACTCAGCCGCATAGTTCAACTGTTGTCCAGCAAGTCCAAGACAAAACTGTAAGATCAGGACTTTGCTCAGGGAAGATTAAAGCTAAAAGGTCATTTATTTAATCAGGTGAATGTACTTAAATACTGTACAATCCCCTTTATCAAACTCCCTCTGTTTATCTGGGTAAAGTAGTTCCCCTCATAGCAAAAGAAAAACTATTCTGTGAACTGGACAAAGGTGTTAGAGTGAAGAGAATTGAAGTTGACAATTGAATTTTTCTATTGCTATGGATCCCATCTGGACAACTGAGGGATTACACAGACATAGTTCTACATCATGACATTAAAACATACTTGTACCAACTTAAACTAGATTTATTGAATTAAAAATGTACTTCTCTAAAACATTGAACACGTGTAAAGAGTAAAAAGCTGCTGTCAGTTGGGACGATACCATCAGGTTTGCATTTATTATAGGCCATAATAAGACACCATGAAGTTAAATATTGATGTTTGCAGGGGACATAATGTTTCCTCTAGTTTACCAAAACCTGTGGTAAAATTCCAGCTCTAGCACCAACTACAGACAAACTTGAGTTACTTCTTCAACATGTGGCGCACAGACCACGGGCCTCTGCTGCTGAACAGTTTAAAGCCAAGTCGATAGCATCAGTGTCACCGGGGAGTCAGCCTCAGTGTAAACGCAAACCGGACGACCACAGAAGGAAATCGTTTATGGAAGTAATGTTACAGTTTGACCAGAAACGCCCCAAACTTCTGCACAAGACTTTGATGCACCAAATCAAAGCCGTGTTACCGCAGCTAGTTAAGATTAGAGGCTTGGCTGTAAAACATGTGGACCACCTCACACTCACCATGAATTTTGAGAACAACATGTGACAAAAGGAGCATGGGAAACTCGGGAAACTATATGGTTAATATCGATAAACTATTTAGTCTAAATAAAAAGCAAATTACGTGTTTGTGGTTCTGTTCTGCACTCTTCTCTTCAAAAGTTTTATATTATATTGTTACAATAATTACAATATAGACTTACTGTTCAATAAATGACACATGGAACTATTATTTTTGGGGTCAATCGTTATCGTGGGTGCTTTTTCTTTCAACTTTTGCTTATTTTTCTGCACTATAATAAGATTTGAGCTGATGAGGCCTGAATAAACAACTTCTAAGACTCATTTTATCATTTATCGTCTATTTTCTTCATCAATACATCGTACTTCAAGCCTAGGATTTATGTTTTTATTTGTGTGCATTGTGATTTTAATGTGCTTCTTCTTCTGTAACGCACTTTGACGTATGAATTGTGCTCTACAAATAAAACGTGCCTTGCCTTGCGAAAATATGCAAGAACATGTGGGTTAGAGGGAAGATTATTATAACTACAATCGTATTCCACTTTAATCCGTCAGCATCGCTCACTACAATAACATCTGAAAGTCTGAGTTATGATGTGAAATTGTGCAAAAAAAACTGACACATGGCCATCATCCAGAAGTCATAGCTTTTTACCCACAATGCTTCACAGTTAAGTCTTCAAAAGCCACTGAAAACTAAAGACAGATCAGGTGTTGCAGCTGTTCACACAAATGAAACCTGACTCACTTTTGACCACCACAGACACAACAAACTTGAACCTCTCCACACAAACGAGGAATGTGAATGAGCAGCCATGCAAACGTCCCATAAACGGATAGAAAAAGTGCAGCTCAGACTTCTGCATGTGCGATCCAAGCAATTAGCGCACTTCCCTTGTCCTTTGGGAGCGTGTAATTATATTGGAATGAGCGGTTTACATTCTCCAGCAACAGGAGGTCAAATAAAACTAATTTTACTGTGTAGCAATGTGTCCATCAATGCATTTACTGACCAACAACAAAAAACTCAACACAAACTCACCTCACTTTAGTCTGATATGTCTCCACGTTATTTAGTAATAGCATTTCCCACCGATGCAGCTCGCAGTTACGGCACAGACAGGATCCCAGAGCAGTGAGGGATTAGCACCGAGACGTCAGCCGCCACCGTCTCACATGCAGAGCGCCAGCCAATCAGAGCGCGCCTCTCTCTCTCACACACACACACACACACACACACACCCACACACACACACACACAGACACGCAGAGTAACCTGACAATGGTGGACGGTACGGGAGGCAGTAACATGAGAGACTCCTGTGGGCAGTGAACAGGCATCCCCAGCTGGACGCTACTCTTGTTGCGTGGAGCTTTTGAAGTTTGGGGGTAAATGATGGTAAATAGTTGGGAAATAATCTGAATGACTTTAGCTTCATGGTTCTCATCTATTAACCAAATTAATTCAAATATTATTGTAGAATCTTTTACAATAATATAAAATAGTTTTTCCTGCAAGACATCTGTAGTTTTAAGAGTGATCAAATGAGATTAAAGTGATAAGTCTGAATGTGTGCAAAAAGTACAACAGAAACACATCCAAACAATCACTCATAGGTGCAGAAGTCGAGCGATCAAACGGGTGTTCAAATCTTGGACCAAAGAAAACTATAATTGTATTGCATATATAACACAATACAGTGCTTCCCATGGGTTTATACTAAGATTAAGTCGTTCATATTTGAATTATTTCATTTAATCACATTTTTAAGTAGAGACAGTTGGCCCTTATGATATTGTGGTTCACCTTTTGCGGCCTTGCTCTTTCACAGATTTTTTTTGAGTGATTTTGCTTTTTTACAGCGTATGAGCGTGCATTGTGTTGTGCGTCCTGATTGGCTGTTGGACTGTAGACCATTGTCCATCAGTCTCCTCCGTGCTGTGTCTTCTGTACAGTACAAATTGTGTTCAGACAGATTTACATAAATGTTGGATCGCAGTGTGACTCTGAAGTGCTGTATATTTGCAATTTGTTTTCTCCCACTGACAAAACCCACATGTTGATGTTGATGAAACGTTCTGCACCGACAAAGGCGCCTACGAAGGTTTGACTTTGAGAGAGTTTAAACAAGAGAGAAATGTGAGAAAATGTTAATGCCTGTGTGAGAAAAGTGTATAAAGTGTGTGGTGAGGGGTTTTACAGCAAAAAACATAGAATTGTAAAAAAATAAAGCTGATACTGATACGGGTTATTTTTAGAACGTGACCCCTGCGATAAACGAGGGACCACTGTATATCACATACTGCCTCTACTTATCAAAAAAAAACGCTGATTACAGATTGAGTTACTTCTGCTTGACAATACGCAGAATATCTAATTTGTTTTACCACTTTTTTTTGCTCAGCTTGTTTTTAGACTATGGGGCGAAATGAGACTGTGACTTACTACATAACCTTTAAACTATGTACTGGTAGTGTAGAGAAATGTTCTAGGTGATTCTTAGTATTTAAGTGTCCTTCAAAGCCTCTGGGCGACGTGTGATGAGCTGAAAACTAAATCCTGAAACACAAGTGTCAGTATATATGTCATATTGCATTAACATTACACATTCCAGATTGGTAACGCAGTAGTCGCAGTAATTTAGAAACCTTGGAATTAGTTCTTCTGGCGTATAACCAAACAGAAGACCCTCTGCTTGTTGGGGAATGCCACAGTGAACCTTGGCGTGGTCTGAGCATGTCTGCATACGTCGCCATGTGTCTGCATAGCTATGGATTATCACTCTATCAGTTTGTGAGTGGATTCCCCTCGCACCTGCCCCGCTCTGCTTAAAGACACCAAACACCAGGGGGGTTTCACTGCTCTGTTTTTTCTAACTTCTTACTCTTTTCATTCACAACTTCAGCGAGAGGCTACTGACAGACCGTCGCTAACAACTACTTCCTCCGTGCACTTAAGGGAATGACACAGGTTACAGTTTGTCAGCTTAAGTTGATCTTTAAACAAAGCCCTTTACTGTATTCGCTGGGACTATAACATGTGAGTGTTTCGACAACATCTGCACTGTAATCCCACCTGAACTTGGGATTCCTTTAGCAGTCACATAAACTCGTATCTGTGCAGCTCAAAGTGAAGCGTTTATTCTGTTTTCTGATTACAGCCTTGAGAAACAAACCACAAAATGTAACAAATCATGTTCTGTGTAATTACGAATGTCAACGTTATTGTTATCAGTAAGAGTAATATTTAATTTAAACATGTTGGGACACAGATCGGAAGAGCTGCAAACATTAATCAGAATAATGTCTAAACAAATTCTAAAACATGTGCCAAAATATTAAAGATAGCAGCATTATTGAATCAAAATACCATAGTAATTTGTCATTTTAATTAATAATATTCAAACTAAACCCTTTTTCTATACAAAAGTATTTTTAAATTGTCGCCTGGTTAAAAATCTCCCTATAGGCCAGGGGTGTCAAACTCAATTTCACCGAGGGCCACATCATCAAAATGGTTGCACTCAAATTTGCATAGATGTAAAAAAATATCACTGTGTAACTGCGTATCTCCTGATAAACTGACATTTTAAGACAGTCATACGTTTTAATTTACCTTGTTGTGGGCCATATAAAATGACGTGGCGGGCCGCATTTGGCCCCCGGGCCTTGAGTTTGACACATGTGCTATAGGCATACAATAGAAATAATCCTTTGACTAGTTGAGTGATTAAAAAGACTAGTCAACTACATAAATACTTGTTAGATGCAGCTCTACTGATGGAAGGCCATGTTTTACAAATAAGAAAAACTCTATTCACTTATATTTCATAGACCCACTCAAGTACTGAGGGGGGGAAAGGATGAAGGCATGAAGGAAAGGATTAACATACCACGAGACAAAACATCCAAGCACAGCACTTAAGGTTTAGCCCTGGTTAAGCCGACTTCATCACAGAACACCCTCATTCACTCATTCACTTTTGTCATGAAAATCAACCAAACTGGCACAAGTTGAAGCACGTTGCTGCTGAACCAACTATTCTCCAACTTAACGTCATATGACGTGAATGTATCCATGAATGAAAAAGAAAATGTGCAGGTTCATCGGATCATCAGGGTTTTATAGGACAGAAAACAAAAGGTTATCAGGACCAGAGGAAGACGGCAGCTTCCTCAAAAGATTTAGATGAAACACGCTCAAAGATCAAAATTATATAACATTCAATCAGTAATCAAATATCTTAAACAGAAAAACTAATTTGAGGACAGACACTGTCAATATTAACAGCAATGGCATTCACATTATTTAGTTTGATGTGTGAAAAAACAGACAAAAACAACCCCACCATATTAAAATGATTTAACACATAGTATAAAGTTAAAAGGTGTCATTTTTGACCCTTAGTCCTTCTGACATAATGAAACACTTTCCAGAGATTTAATCACTGGACTAATTGCTTTGTTCTCACCAAATTTGAATTTGCTGTTCCTGAAAATTCTCATAAATTTCACAGATTGTGTTGACACTAAACAAGCTGAAACGTCGCTCATCTGTTTCCTGACCTGTGATGATTTCTGTGGAGGACCTCAAACTGTTAAAGTTCAGTGGCTCAAAGTGGTTTTCATCTCATAATAACAGGACGGTCCCTGCCTCTTCTCCCAGTGTTCACCCCTCACTTTGAGAACAGCTGTAATAACTCCTTTCACCTCCACGCACACAGACAGCGCTGTAATAATCCCACAATGAATGAAAGAGCTCGACCTTCCCCAAAACCGCCACAGAAGACGTATATTTAGCTTTCACGTGCTCAAAAAAAAGAGCACAGTAGTGCAGTTCCCAGTGTGTGTACAGATGTTCAACCAAAATTACAACAAAGTGGTGTCTCTGTAATTTTATGCAAAGTTTGCAGAGGAAAGGCTCCACTCTAACCCTGTGCTGCAAACTGGATTGTCCTGAGGTTTCAGTTTTCAAACTTAAGTTATGTGTCTGGTTCAGTTTTAGTGCAAAGCAGAAACCATTTACTAAAACTATTTTTACAAGGTACAAGATTTTAAAATGGGAGGCCTGATGCTATACATTTAATTAGCTAAAAAGTATATTGTTTTGATATCCAAGCATTTCAATCTCTTCCCAAACAACACTGATGGGAACCATTCCAGATTGATAAAGAACTCAAATCAGAGAGCTACACTCCAACGTCAGTGTCAGCCAGGTTACATCCACACAGATTGTTATTTCAAGAATGCAATTCTTATATATATATATATATATATATATATATATATATATATATATATTACATATACATCTATTTATTTATTTTATTTTTTAATCACAATTTAAATGGCCTACTTTCTGCTCCTGGAGTTCATCTGTCCTGATGGAGACACTGAACCTATTGCCTGTTTTGCTTTTACTGTGAATGGTCCAGTTAGTGATTTCAACAACAGAATTCTTCTGACTTATCTTCCTTTATCCTTCATTTTCATGAACGCAGCCTATAAGATACTTTTCAAAATCATTCCGCCCTAGTGTAAAGCTGCTAAAAAGGCCAGGTCAGTAGATGTGATGTGTGCAGACAGTCCGGTGGAGTGGAAGTCATTTTCACTAAACAAACAGTGGAGGAAGCAGGAGGCACCAGGCACAAGCTTTGATCATGTGGACAGAGGGGTCGTCTCACCAAGGTGTAAATTGAGAGCGGGCTGCCATATGTCAGCTAATGTGCTGATGCAGAGAAACAGCACTAAGCCTCATGCACCAACCAGAGCTACTGTACTGTGCTCCCACAGATCTGTTTAAAACACTGAGCAAGACAAGATCACTGAGTAAGACAACAGGAGTCACTGTGGTATGTGTACGGCAGGATAATACGGACAAAAAACGTATCATGATATTAGAGACAAACATTGTGATAAGAGTATAGTTGATCTAAGACTGTTTATGGAGGCTTATAATATTTCAATGTGTTTGTTTTGGGCTATAGTTTCTATCCTTTGCAGAACCTTCATAGTCAGTGTTTAAGTCACTCTGGGCTTTAGCCACGATCTCAGTCTGTCCTTTCACAAATGAGAGCTGCACTGCCCACAAAATTACCACAACAGTCCAAATTTCATATCATCTCCAAACATCCATCACCACAGATATGATACAGCCCAGAAATGCTCCAGTATATGGTCCTTGCCTTTTACACTTAACTGCAACAAGTGGAGCAGATCCAGGTTTACAAATTTGTGCAAAGAAAAGGGAAGGATAGAGCAAAATAGGCAATTTTTTTTTTTTTTTTTTTTTTTTTTTACAGCTATGTGATTTTTAACACGTGTGGTTCAGGTATAGAGTCAGACCACATGTTTTTTTCAATACTGAGGCAAGAAACTTTACTTTAGTTGCATCTTGTGTTTTACTCTTACACAAAAGTGCTAATATACAGGCTCATGTCACTAGTTAAGGACAATTCCTCCACACAAGACTGTATCCAAAACAATAACTGGATACAGATTTATGTACCACAAAGTTTGATTAACTAACAATAAACACATATAATGATACTGATTCAGGACACTACTTATGTTTCCTGCCTTACTGAGTTCCCTCATGAGAAAGCATACATGATGTTCTGTCCTTGACTTGCCCTTATTCACCACCACAGTATGATATCAGCACTATTATACCAGTGATGATAAATAAATAGCCCACACAGGAGTTTATAGATAGATATAGATAGGCCTAGATGTAAGACTCGAGTCCACAAATGTCAAGGACAAACAAAAAAAGCATACAATCTGTGTTTACCTGCATGTTAAGGAGGTAAATGTTTGAGGAAATAGTCTTGTGTCACTACAACATGCAAATCCAAACCAAGGTGAGTCAAACATGGCTCATGCAGTCAGGGATTATCACAGATCACATGAAAAAGCCAAGGCACAAGTGTGAAAAACAAGTTGCTTACCATATATGCTTTAATCTGTATAACTTTTGTGTTTAAAAAGTGCACGGTTTGCATTTCCCTAACCTTGGATTGAAGTGTGGGCTCAAAGTTCAGCCTCTGTGCGACATAAGTAACGCCAAACTGCACGACACCTGAAAATAATGAGACACTGCTCTGGCCTAGAATATGAAACAAGGCCAAAACAACATTAGCAGTTTAAACATAAGCCAGTTTAAGCAGAAGCACTTCATTGGATTGCGTGATTTGCGCGCAGCGGGGGCCACCTGACCTCCAAACGCAGCGAGGGCGCACGGACGTTCCTCGGTCAAGAATCCGCAGTTCATGTTGACTGCGCATGAAATAAACCTCTACACACATTTCCCCACGTTTATAAACTACACTAAGTGGATGATGAAGTCGGTTTCTGTCGTGAGCTACAGGTTGTTGGAACTTACCGACCAGGAGGGACCTTGTGGGACGTGAATGCGGCTCCTTCTCGGCGTCGCTGCTCCAGAAAGTCGCGGTTTGAGTGGAATTAAGTGGGATAAAACTTCCAGATGATGCAGTAACGTGGAGCTGAGCACTTTTAGGACGCAGTGCGCGCTCTGGCGTCTCCACCGAAAGCCCCTTTGTACTTGTCCGCTCCAGCAGCAAGTAGTTAAATCTCTGTCATGCGCACTGCGTGTCTCCAGAGCCGCTCACTCCGCGCGCCCGACGCCCACGTGAAGGTCAGTGTGAGCTCAGCCAGGTGCGTTTACCTGTGTCAAATGTGTGGCCCACCGCCTGTAGGCTCAGCACAGAGCTCTGGGTGGGCCTGTTCATTTGCTTTGGATACTACTTTAAATTATTAAAAATGTTTGTCATCTAAGTGATCTTTCAGCTTTATCAGAATTGTACGTTCATGGGAAAAAAGTAGAATAAAAGTTGTTTAAACATTAACTACGCGTTGTTTAAGTGATTAAAAACAGGCTTTACATAACCTAAACACACCTAAACAAACTTAAGATTTTTACGCGCTGTGGCTGTGCGATAGCGCCATCTGCTGGTTGAAGTTTAAACACTCAACTCACATCAAGCTGCAATCACCTCACCACAAAGATATGACTGTTATTGGAAGATGTTTATGACCTAAATGATGAGCTAAAGTGCATTTATTTATGTTTATTTGAGATTTTCCACCAATAAAACACAGACATAGAGGTGCGTTTAAAGACGTGTCTAAGACCTACAGTTTATTTGAGCCTGTTCAAATCCATCACTCAGTCCAAAAGTGTAACTCTATCTGTAGAAGAGACTCGTGGGTCACATGATTTTCACACTTAATGTCACAATCTCGTGGTGCTCCGGATGAACCCAGCTTTAAGACCACAAAACTTTTTACTCAACTCAACTCGACAATCTAGAGTTTTGAAATCTTTATAAAATGTAAACAGACTCTATTGGGTAAAACTATTGCAGTTTAGGTATGTCCTGAGTCCATTCTTCTGGTCACATCCCTTTTCTAAGGCTATTATCCGTGCACAGTGTACAGAGCGGGGCCACGCCTCTTACGCACTTCTGGATTGGCTCCAGTCTCAAACTCCCTTCTCTTGTTCCGTGTTGTTCTGCATTTAAAGTTCTGCAGCCTTTTCTCGGTTCGCATCGCCAGGCTGCACCATCCGCCACCATGTCCGACCAGGGGACCTTCGACACCAACGTGGTCACTGTGACCCGGTTTGTGATGGAGGAGGGCAGAAAGGCAAAAGGCACGGGAGAAATGACCACTCTTCTAAACTCTATTTGCACAGCAGTCAAAGCCATCTCCAGTGCCGTGCGTAAAGCTGGAATCGCCCATCTGTGAGTAAACATTTCCCCGTGTCTGTATTGAGTAGAAGCCTTTTACTTTGCCTTAGACTTTCTTTGTTGAGTAGTTGTACATTTTGTGCGACTAAATGTTCGTTTCGGTTCATCCACGTTGGCACAAAGTGGGAATTCAGGTTCTGAACGAGCCAATCAGGAAGAGCATAACCATGTCACACCCACGTGTCCTAATAGTGTAATCTCAGATTGCATCAAATACACTTCAGGGGTGATGGGTAAAAGATGAAGTATTGTGATATTTAATCGTTATAAAACATGTTATAAGTGCCTGGTTTGCAGTGTTACTAGTGGCTGTGGCTAATGTGGCTGCAAAACTTTCTTCATCAGTTGTGACATACAGAGACATGCAACAGTCTTTCTTGGGTCTACATCCTGCACTAACCAGCTCTTCTGTTTCTTCCTCTCATTAGATATGGCATTGCTGGTAACACAAATGTGACGGGTGACCAGGTCAAGAAACTGGACATTTTGTCCAATGACTTGGTTATTAACATGATCAAGTCGTCCTTCACGTCCTGTGTGCTGGTGTCTGAGGAGAATGAGAGGGCGATCATTGTGGAACCAGAGAGGAGGGTAAGTCGTACCACGCAGCAGGTCTAATACTGCCAGTGTCAGAATACTGATTTATGTGATTTGTTCTCAGGGAAAATACATCGTGTGTTTTGATCCTTTGGACGGTTCCTCAAACATCGACTGCCTTGTTTCCATTGGCACAATTTTTGCCATTTACAAAAAGGTATTTTTTAGTCACCAAATTATTTCAACATAAACAATGTTTCTAGTAAAGTTGGTTTGATTTATTGATTTCATTATTTTGTTTTTACATACACTTAGGTTACAGATGATGAACCAAGTGAGAAGGACGCCCTACAGCCGGGCAGGGACCTTGTAGCTGCAGGTTATGCTCTTTACGGCAGCGCTACAATGATCGTGCTCTCAACTGGCAACGGTGTCAACTGCTTCATGCTGGACCCAGTAAGTGTCATTTATGAACTATTAAGTCTTATAATTACCTCCGACAATAGTGCATGTAATCTCTTTCTTGTTCCACTGCTATAAATCAGGCACTTGGAGAATTTATCCTGGTTGATCGAGACGTGAGGATCAAGAAAAAGGGCAAGATCTACAGCTTAAACGAGGGCTATGCCATGCATTTTGATCCTGCTGTCACAGAGTACCTGGAAAAGAAGAAATTTCCTAAAGTAAGAAACAGATGATAATGTTGGTACTGTGCTCCCTTTGTGTCCTGATGTGTACTTTGAATACGTGTAGGACGGCAGCCAGCCTTATGGGGCGCGTTACATTGGGTCTATGGTGGCAGATGTTCATCGGACTCTCATGTACGGAGGAATATTTTTATATCCTGGAAATACTAAAAGCCCCAACGGAAAGGTATAAAGACTCACCATATTTTGAGCATAATTGTTAAAAAAATATGACTTCAAACAAACTAAACTTTCCTTCCTGAAGCTGCGGCTGCTGTACGAGGGAAACCCCATGGCCTACATCATGGTGCAGGCCGGGGGCATGGCCAGCACCGGCTATGAGAACATCCTGGACATCCAGCCTGAGGGCATCCACCAGCGCACCCCAGTGGCCATGGGCTCAACAGAAGATGTGCTCGAGTACATCGCCACCTGCAAGAAACATGCCAAGAAGTGATGAGCCCTGCAGTCCAATCAAAACCTTTATGTCCACAACTGTGACGTCTCAGGGACTGGGACAGATGACCGAATACTGAGATTTAATACATTTTTAGCTGTATTATTATGTCAGTTTTTCTTTTAAATGAAATGCAAAAGTAATTACATAACATGTGATAATGGAATGAACAAAGCAATTATGTGCAATATCCATGTTTGTAAAACATGTATGAATGTTAAACATCAACTGCTCAAGACCAAAAAGTGCCAAAGACAAATAAGCTTTAAAATGAGAAGAAGTCAGTTTACCTCATCCTGTGCCTTAAGAATGACCAAAAAAAAAAACTTTGAAGGACCAAAACTGTCTGGAAGCATAAGATGTCTTATAATGTGAACTACAAATGTTGAAACAGTAAATCAAAAGGTTTTGTCAATATTAAACTTTTATTAATGCGTTAAAACTGTGTTGTTGTTTACTCTGTGTATACTACATTTAGTTTTAAGTATGATTTTTAAAAAATTTCAGATCCAGATGAAAAGCTGCATGTAGATAGATAGACAGGCTGAGATAGAGACAGATCTGGACACAGACTGGTATTTGAGTTAAAGGCCACGGAGCGGTTAGGGAGGTCTGATGACATTTAACTTTGATTTGAAGTGTCTACTCTTTGCAAGTCATTTGAGCCTCTGGGCTCAAACAGTATTTAGAAAACTAAATGAATTGTTTCATTGTGCCTTGTTGACACTTGGTTTGCAAAACTTTGCCAGCATAAATAAGAAAATAACATGCCTTTGTGTCTCCTATTGGACACTGAGGACAAAGAGACAGGAATGCAAACTACTGGTGACTGTGGTGAGCAAAAAATAATTTTAAATCTGTTACACGTGATCTGATGGTTTGTGACACATGTTTCTTGTTGAACGTTTTCTTCAAATGTCCTAAATAATGGTGCGTGTAGGGTGCAGAACACTATGTGTATGTCACTTGATCCGCCTGGGCTGTGTGTGTCTGTACACACACATACACACACACACTTCCACATGGCTGCACTCAAATAGACACGGGTGTGTGGGGGACTGACAGGGACTGGGTCTGATGACAGTGCTCACTCCTCGTCTGTTCTTTGCAGAGCGCTGCAGCACAGATCAGAGCCCACCAGGATGTCGGACCAGTCTGCCTTTGACACAGATGTGTGGACCCTCACACGGTTTGTGATCGAAACAGGGCGACAGGCCAAAGGGGCCACAGGAGAGCTCACTCAGCTCATCAATGCTATGCTCACGGCTATCAAGGCCATTTCTTCAGCTGTACGCAAGGCTGGCCTGGCTCACCTGTGAGTGCACACACACACACACACACACCCACACACACACACACACACACACACACACACACACACACACACACCCCCACACACACACACACACACACACACACACACACACACACACACACACACACACACACACACACACACACATTCAGAAGGTCAGGGGTCAGGGGCGAGACTTTAGTGTGACTTTAGAGGCATGATACCTAGTGGTTACATAAGAGTCTTAAAATATATTGTAAAAATATGTACTTTTGCCAGTTTATTTAGTTAAACAATCACTGTGCATTCTAATGTTTCACTAAGATGTTTCAAATCCTGCCTTAACACTTTAGAAATAAAACTTTGCTGAGGTGCATGTTACAGTACACTATTTGCATTCTGTTTTAATTTTATTTATTTATTTATTTATAGCGGACAGTGCATGTTGACCAACAGTAACTGTTTAACATGCCAGAATTAGCCAAGAGGCTAGTTTTCATCTGTTGTCCGTTGCCATGATGTACAGATGGCTCCTTGCAAATTTAAATAATTTACAGAGGACACAGAGAATAAAATAAAAATAAATGTGCATTTACAGGTGTGGTAAAAAGGTAGAAAAGCATTAAGTCTTGAGCAGTGAATCATAGCAAAGACAAGCGAAGTGAAGGTTATGTTAAAAAAGCACAAGAAAATAAACAAAGGGCCAATAAAAAGATTTGTTGAAGCAGAATTACAGAGGCGCACATGCAAAGGGACAAACACTAGATGGCAGCAGCAGGAGTTTGGTGTTGACAGGTCTGATTTGTTAAAAGCCAACGTTTAAATTGAGACTTAAAAGAGTTGTATGTGGAGCTCTCCCTGATAGTTGTAGGGATGCTGTTCCACCCTTTAGAAGCTCTAACAGAATAGGCTGATTGACCAAATGCTGTCTTTCTGAATGGAATCAGACAGTCTCCTCTTGAGGCTCCTCTAGTGATGCGGGTTGAGCTTGATCTTAGTCTAACAAAGTCATTGAGCGGTGGAGGGGCGAGTCCATGTAAGATTTTATAAACAAAGCAGGCATCTGTGAATCTTATCAGATTCTCCCAACTTAAAATATTATATTTAGATAAAATGCTGCAGTGATGGATGTGGCGTGGTTTTTTGTCTAGAACTTTGAGTGTCTGTTTATACAGTGATTGTAGTGGTCTGAGTGTGGTATGGTTGGCCTGGGACAAGCTCGTCAGGCAGTAAGTCAGGTGTGAGAGAATCATGGCGTGCATGTAAATATTGGCTGCTTGTGTGGACATAGAATTTCGGATGAATCTGAAATTTGATAAATTGAATTTGACCCTTTTGATGGTTTGTTTAACATGTGACTTAAAATTAATATGTGAGTCGATTACGATGCCAAGGTACTGTGGATATGAATCACACATTATGCAAACTCAGGGAAAAATAAAATTTGTGTAGAAGAGAACAAGGCAAAAAATTCCAGTATTCTTTGACGTCTTGTGTTTGCTCAGACAGGGCATCGCTGGCTCTGTGAATGTGACTGGAGATGATGTGAAAAAACTGGACGTGCTTTCAAACGACCTGGTGATCAACATGCTGCGAGCCTCATACAGCACTTGCTGCATGGTGTCAGAGGAGAACAAGGACCTCATTGTCACCCCAAAAGACAAGAGGGTAAGGACTATTTACTGATCAGGCCACTGGACAATAGACTCAAGTGGAGTAACTGTACTGTGTCTGATTAGTTGATATAGTGTTTAATCATACTTAGGAACATTTTAGACATAGATAGGGGAATATTTTAGCCAAAAGAACAACTCAATTCCCAGTGAGACAAGCCGATAGATACAATAAAAATGATCCAGGGTAACAAACATGCTTTTATTTTACTATAGTTTCGTACAAAATGGGACTTTAACTTAACAGCAGCATGACATGTACAAACAACAACCATAAATGTAAAAATCCAGCGAATATTTGTATCCTCATGAACACTGTCTGTATGTTTTAACAGGGGAAGTACGTGGTCTGCTTTGACCCGCTTGATGGATCCAGCAACATTGATTGTTTGGCTTCAATTGGCACCATATTTGCCATTTACAAACGGGTCAGTACCTGCCTAGACACATGGTGCATGTCACAAAGGAAACAAATACTATATCAAAAAGTGTCAATATTTGCTTTTATTGAGAGCACAGATAATACAGAGGGCTTTTAAAGGGAGGAGTGGTGCAATTTTATATAAAAATCAACACTAGTAACTGGGGTCAGACAAAAAAGTATTGTCTCTGTTTGTACAAAGTTTCTTGTTTCTTCAAAGTGATGCAGAAAACAATAGTTGGAAATTCAAATCTGTAACTGCAGTAGCACTCAAGATACACTAGAGGGCGCCAACAGCAGTCTAATTAGTTGCAGTATTGGTCCCTAAATGTTTTACTGGCTTTTAAACTTAATTTTAAAGGTTCTGATCCATTACCCAGCAACAAAAACACAATATTGTTTAGTAAAATGCATGTACCCTCCTCTTCAAACTCTCTCTTCACACAAAATGTAGAGTCTGTACATGGAAACTAAAGGTTGAAAGTATATAGAATATTGAATTCTGTAAACTGGATAAAGGTTTTTGAAATGTTATTTTGCTGGGTGACTGAGAGGATTACACTGCTACAAAGTTGAAGGGCTAAATGGGGTTACTTTGACATATTTTTATTTAATGAGATTATAATTCCAGACATGACGTAGCCCATTGTAGAATACTAAGATGATTTAATTTGTGTCCTGGCTGTAAGGTAACTGAGGGAGAGCCCAAAGAGGAGGACGCGCTGCAGCAGGGGAACAACATCGTGTGTGCAGGATACGCTCTGTACGGCAGTGCTACTCTGGTGGCCCTGAGCACTGGAGCCGGACTCAACTTTTTCATGCTTGATCCTGTGAGTCCTTATTACTGTCCCTTTTACAAGTCTGTGTCTACGTCCCTAAGTGAGTTTTATTGTTTTACAGCATTACAATGAAAACATACCTGCCAATTAAACTGTAAAAAAACCAAAGACTACAGTTTAATCTAGAATAATAATGTATAGTAAAAGCTTTAGTTTGGATTAAGTTCATGTGTATATATTTTACTCCTGATTTAAAAATAATAATAATGAAGATGTATCATGTTTTTGTGCAGGCTGTTGGTGAATTCATCTTGACCGAGAGGAATGTGAGAATCAAGCCAAAAGGAAAGATCTACAGTCTGAACGAAGGCTACGCAAAATACTTTCACCCATCGATAAATGAGTACCTGAAGCACAAGAAGTACCCAGAGGTGAGACAGTGCAGTCAAGGTTAAAGTATAAGACTGATCCCTACAGGAAATGTGTCCCCTGCGTTTGACCCATCATTCAGTGGAGCAAGGGCAACCTCTCAGGAGCAGTCACGATAATTACTACCAGTATATCGACTTATCGTTCAATATGTGAAAGCTGGAACAATTTATTTTGGGGCTCAATATGTATAGCTTGTACATTTAGTTTGACAAACTGGGGAGATTTGGGGTATTTTAATGCAGTAAAATTTGAGCTGTAAATGGTTAAATAGGTGACTTTGATATGGCTAATTATTAGTTCATTCTGCTATTTATTTGTTGCAGCTCATGTCTCTTAATAATCCTGTCTGTTTAAAAATAGTTCACTGGGATTATGTTGCAATCTCATTTATCGCAATATTTCTCTGTCGCATAAATCTTGCTTTAAAATGTTTTATAGTGACAGACCTAAGAGTCAAGACTACCTGAACGCTTTTGCCTCTTGTACATGTTTGGGTGACCGGATTACCTGGACAAAACCCACTGAAAACTCTCACTTAGAATCAAATCCCCAGGACCTTCTTGATGTGAGGCAAGTGCCCAGATCTAGCCCGTGTGCCACCACTCGTTACAAACAAAATGCTGACTCTGTTATAGTCTGGATGCACCATGTGATGGGGTCATACAAACAGCAGCTCAGACAGGATACAGAGGAGCAGTCAGCTGAGGCACAGGATGAGCTCACAGCTGCTGGACTTCCCTGTTCCCTTATACATGTCCACTTAGCACTTCACAGGCCTCTGACTCAAACAGCTTTACTATAGTATTCAAACTGTGAAAGATACTGAAGTGATTTCCTCCAATGCTAATCTCAGCTCTAATTACTAATAATACACTATACAATACACTATGTACAATATATTATCTAATTTAAAGTACTATCCAACAGTATCAGCCCTCACTTGTAACATTAACACACAACAGCCTTTTTCTTTTTCTGGGAGTTACATAAACCACAGCACTTTCAGAGATGATACATTCATAGAGATAACAGAGTTTGAAAGATGCTTTGAGACATTGATAGAACTATCTTGTGATGATATGAAAACAAAAAAAATTAAAATAGCTTGTCAGCTGTTGTGCTCCATTTCACGTTCTGTTGCTCAATAATATAGGCAAAGTTAAATCATTCATACACCGGAGAAAGTCGGGAAATAAGCAGTAAAGGGTTGCACTACAGTAATTCCTCTTGCAAGTGCAGCATTTTAGTTGTTATATCTTTTTTTAAAGGGAAGTATGCAGTGAGTACACCCCCCACACCCCCTTTAGTTGTAGGACGTGACTCAGCAGGCACATGACACTTTACTTTAAACCATGTGTTCAATCACACAATACAGTGTATATCGTTTGATGGACCGTCTTCTAGTTACTCACGTTTAATAATATCAGTTATTATCTGAGCTAGTCTAACACTTGTTTATGTTGTGATGTTAAATCCAGGTCAGCTGTTTCAAGGACTTTGACCTGGACACTGTTGTTTTGTAAAGCACTGGGTTAAAAAAACAACCCACTAAGTGAAAAACACAACATGGTTTGGTATATCCACATAACTTCACATTGGATTAATCGGCTTCAAAGGTTTAGATACTTCCCTTATAATATTGTGACAACTTAATAAGCCATGTCTAGGCCTTGTCCCACCTGTTGAAACAGAACAGAGCTCAGATCTTGGCCTTGGACCAGCTGTAACATGTCATATCACTAATACTGGGTAATGTCAAATTGTTAAAAAGCCAACACAGAATGAGAGTTTGGTCATGAGATGCCTGTTTAAGCCAGAGAAAGAAAAGCAGGAACATTATTATCTATAAGACATATTGTATCTTATATGTTTTGCTGGTACACACCACACAGCAGAGGAGCTTTACATCCACTGTTTTAAGTGTTTATTATTAACAGATTGTCAAGTATTAACTTCAAATGCCAATTATTTGCTGACATAGTGTCACATTTCCTACAGGATGGCAGTTCTCCCTACGGGGCCCGCTATGTTGGCTCTATGGTTTCTGATGTTCATCGAACCATTGCCTACGGTGGAATATTCATGTATCCTGCCAACGAGAAGAGTCCAAAAGGAAAGGTACTGTGCTTTTGATCTGTTACAAAAATGTAGTTCATTTTGTGATTAAGTCATCACATTTTTATTTGCATACAATTAACACTTGACCACACACTGTAAGAAATGTACCATTTATTGTCACAAGCACAAATGACCATGCACTTACACAATACTATATACTTCTCCAGCTCCGTCTGCTGTATGAGTGCAACCCCATTGCCTTCCTGATCGAGCAGGCGGGTGGCCTGGCCACCACAGGCACACAGAGGGTCCTAGACGTCCAGCCAGAGGCCTTACACCAGCGAGTACCCTTTGTGGTTGGTTCACCTGATGATGTCAACGAATACCTATCTTTTGTTCAAAAGTATTCATAAATATCAAAGCACCAAATAAGAGTGAAGGCTTGACATCCTGAGGTCTTATGTTAACCCATTTCACCTGTCGCTTTTGTATCAAAAAGGAAAAACACAATTGTATTTTTGTTATTGCACAAATTTGTTAGAATGGCCCAATTAAAAAGGACTTTTCTTCATTTGTATTGCGTCCTCAGGTCAACACACTCCATTAATAAACTTGAATTGTCAAACCAGGCTAACGTGGGGCATCTTAAGCACAGTTGTGTTTTTAAGTTCATATACACAGTGCAATTATTCTAACTTTTAAAACAACACCCAGTCATACAGTTTTTGAGAATAGTCTTATTCTGTGCTCTAGTTGTACTTTCCCCATTTGCCTACACTGTCGGTACTAATGTTCACACTTCCAACTCTTTAGTACTAAACTTGGACCTCAGCTGTATAATCCCAGATGCTTGCAAGTCATTTGTTAAAGTTAGTAAGCTTACTGAGGTCACAAGAAGCATTTCAGCAGCTTTAAGTGAGAATTAGGGCAACTCAAAAGACTAAACTTCTGCCATTTTGAAAATTGTACATCTTACAAAACATTCCTTACACATACTAGTGTTAAAAGTATTTAATTGGTCACAGTACCCAGAAAAACAAAAAAAAGTACAATGATCAAAAGCAAGTGTTACACATCACTCACCAAGAATATTTACAAAGAAATAATACGAAATAAAAACAAAATGTTCTTTCATAAAACTAAGCAGAATGTCCTGCTAAAAATGTGACCAGAGCAGGGCGTCTTGAGCCACACTATTGCAATAAAAAAAGACTATGGATGCGTCAGTGGAGGAGTGCAGTTAAACAAGTGGATAACTGGCAGCTGTGGCAATTCCGCAGTGGTTCTTCCTGTCTTTGGCCATGTAGATGTAACCCTTGTTTCCCCACTTTTCACTCCAACTGCACAGAAAAGGGTTTAACATTAGGGTGGAACTTTAAAACAGTTTCACATCGTTTAGAGAAAGACTCACCTGTTCTTTACAATCCAAAATTTCTTTCCATCAACGTCTTCACCCTGAAAGCCATAACCCACCACGAGCACACCATGGTCCAGCTCCTCACTGCTACAGTCCTTCTCGTAGTAAATTCCTAAAGAGCAAAGAGGGTTTGCTCAGCAAGGTTCATTGAAGAAACCAGAGTCTTCACACAACCTACCTGACTCATAGAACTGGAAGGACTCGTGGCCAGCATCAATGGCCACAGACACAGGTCCCACTGCTGCCACAGCCTTCATGAGAGCGCGTTCATTACCACTGGGAATGTCCACGAAGCCTGTGTCATTGACAGAGTTGTACTTGGGGTCGTAGTGGCAGGGCTGGTCATCCTAAAAAAAAAAAAAAAAAGTAAAAAATAAGGGACTAAACTTTTGCTTGAAATGGCTTGACAGGGAAATTTGTTGCAGTGGCAATATAAACGACTCATTTAAAATATTGTACTTACTGTGCCCAAATATGGGTAAGACTCCTCAGAGTCCAGTCCCTGGTTGTCTTTGACGTACTGGAAGGCCTGGTCCATCAGACCTCCATTGCAGCCCTCATTGCCCTCAGGCCTGGAGCAGTCCACCAGATTCTGCTCACTCAGAGACACCATTTTTCCAGTCTTTCGGAAGTGCTGACCTTCCAGGGCGCCGGTTGTACTGAAGGCCCAGCAAGAACCACACTGACCCTATAGACAAGCAGAAAGATTTTAAATTGTTTCAAAGTTATGCTCTTCTTTTTGTCCCCCCACCCCCAATTTACGTCACTCAGCCTGCATCCTGAAAATAGGCTATATGGATATTAGCCCAGTCAAACAGGTTTCAGCTTACAGTGAATGTGTATTTGCCACTTGAAGAGGGGGGGGGGGCTGGAGCATGAAGCACTTAGATAAACAAGCCAATGGTAGTCTTATCTAAACAAGCAGTTGTAACAAACATGCTCATGACGATTACTTTGGGTCAAAGGCTTGTACCCTACAATATGTAGAGCAGTGGATACGAAATACTGACCTCATTAAAAAAAAAAAAATATATGGTGAAGGAATAAAATTTTACCTGGTCTTTAACTGGTGTGACGTAGCCTTTGTCCCTCCAGTCAACAGATCGTGGTGCCTCAAAGAAGTTGGGCTCCATGTAAAAGGACCCCTTGAATTTTCTGTGAGTCTTCTGCTTGTAGCCGTTCATGACCTGTCTGAACTCCTCGTGAGTCTGAGAAAAGACAAAATGCAATAAATAAATGCAGCAATACTGATCAAAGGCCAGTGATTTTTGCCTTCACCTTTTGGGGGAAAAAAAAAAAAAAAAAAAACTTACCATGTCACCGAAGTGATTCATGCCCAGGCGGTAAGTGTGTTTGCCCATCGAGTGCTCAAGGTTGTGCAACTCAATTTTCTTCAAGTTTTTCTCCCAGATCATCCTCCTCCAGCCCTCCTCTTTCTATAAAACACAGATGAGGATTAGCTCAAAGTCCAATTAAAATAAACTGAATGAAATTAAATCTCAATCACCTCATGGTAGAGCTTGATGTGCCAGCTTTTCCACAGATCCCAGTGTTCATCCAGCTGTGGGTCTAGGCTGGGGGCAGACAGGGCTGCTGCTACACACAGGGCAAACACTGCTACGGGCAGCATTATGGCTTTTGCTGCAAAACAAAGGGTAATAAAAAGGGTGAGTTAGGGCAGCCTTAAGTATCTTGGGTCGACGCTTGTTGTGGAACAGTTTGTACAGATCAGTGACTCAGTGCATTCCTGCCTTTGTCACTACTCTGGGTCATAAACACGACTGAAACGATAATGTTCGACGTTTTATTTTAACTTTAGGGTAAAAGACTGGATAAAATAACTCATTCGTGGTGGATTAAACGAGGCTAGATTGTTTTCCTGCGAATAGGAAATGAAAGGCAGCCATTCCAGCAGAAAGCTAGCCTGTTTTGTTTTGCCCAGTCACGGGATCTGCGGTGGCACAAAGCCAGCAAGGAAACTAACCAAAACCTCCACCAGGAAAACGAAATTAAAACAGAAACTAAGATAGAAACTAAAGTCCAGTTTGCTGGAAGATGGGGCGGAGTTGTTAAGTATTGGATCAGGAATGATGGGATGAATTTCGAATTATTTAATTGCGAAAAAACGGCCACCGTACTTAGCTAACACAATCATGTTTAAAGGGCAGAAAAACTCACAAATGCGAACAAACTCGAAGATATAAAATGTTTGATGTAAAGTAACTAAGTAACACATAAAATCTAGAGTTTGTATGAGGCTGTGTAGTTACTGAAGGCTTTGTTCTGTGCTGTAGTGCATAAAGGAATGAAAAAAACGGCAAAGCTAAAGCAACAGACAAACAGGCAGCATCAATACTACACACAATAAAAACAACAAAATGAACAAATGCAATACTTACTACAAATGCAATACTTACTGCAAATACGCTGCGCTGTCGGGTAAACGCTGGTGAAAATGTGTCTTTTTAGTGAGGTACACAAAGTTTATAAAGGCCAGAGGAGCTCCGGGACCGCAGCCCACCGAGCGCGCTGATTGGCTGGATCCTTATTTTTCCCACATTTGTCCCGCCCCCGACATGACGTCACCGCAGGAGCACGTGATTCCTGCTGTAAGGAGCGGTCACGTGGGAAACTCCACTGTGTGTAAAAACCATGGAGCTATAATGTGGATTTTTATCTTATCTTATGGCTATATTAAAACCAATTCCGTGTCATACAGTTTGTCTGGGTTCATTTCAGGTTTATTTATTTCTTCCCCTACTGTTTTTGTTTTAATTCAGGTTTATTGCACCCAGACTGTATTTTTGCTGCAGAAACAGATATTGTTAATGTTGATTAGATCTGTCAAACAATAGGAATACCTTTGCAAAGTTTGATTAAATATAAGCTATATATATGCTATGAAAAGTAGTATTTGTTGTATATATCTACCTCTAAGTATTTTAAGTATTTCATTTGTTTTATTTATTATTTTTTTACTTTATGCATGCCCTTATTTGTACTTATTCAGTGTTTTTATGTTGCACTTTTTCACTAAAGAAAGTTCCTAGTTAGTGAGTTGTGTTCACTGACAATGGCAATAAAAGTCTAAAAGTTCTGATTCTGATTTGCTGATTACAAAGCCAGTTTAGTTCTTTTTTTTTGTTTTTGTTTTTTTCAGGTCTGTAAATCAGTCATATACATATAATAATATCAGTAGATAAGATGACGCGTTTAAAGGTCAAACAAATAGGTTGCAATCAAAGGAGGAATTTGAAAAACACCCATCTCTCAGTCAGTGCTCAAAGAGTTAATCAGGTGTGCTCATGATCAGCGTTCAAAGAGTTAATCAGGTCTGCTCATGTGACTGATAAGAGCGTCAAGTGATCCCTCTGCAAAAAAACAACAGTGCAACGCTTCACTAATGTGTTCTGACATAACTGCACCCCGCCTGAACAAACCGAGCATCTGTTTGGTCTATTAATCACATTTCTACAAATATTAGCTTTGAAAGAATTGGAGCTTGACCCTTTTCCATCCTTCACTTCAATCTCAGCACATTCAGTTTGCATAAAGTTATCACTGGCAGTATTTAGAGTGAGGAGTTTGTTGTCAGTAACATTATAGTTTACACACTACGATTATATTTCAATACAAGCGATATGATGACAATGACTGCACATTTAAGAGCACAAATTCATGTAATGTGCTGAGAAAACACACTGTCCTTATGCTATAGTCAGCTGTACATAAGTCACACGATACTGTTCCTAAATTGAGGAAATCGCAACTTATGGAGTTGCAAGTCAAAATTGCTGAGACTAGTTATATTGCATCACACAATCAAATGTTCAGGCCTTACAGAGACTAATAACAGCCTCTAAATGAACAACATTAACGATAAATAATAAAGTATTTCAACTCGTAAATGGACATTTCCAAAAACGTTATCTCCTGCTGCTTGCATCACCAGTTGTCTGTGAATGTAGCCAAATACCATCAATACATTTTTGTACCAGGAGTCTGTCTCACTTCATCATAACAGTTTGCCACGTTGTAAACAACATTTCCAAACTTCCTCAGACAGAGATATAAAAAAATGCTATTTGAATATTGTGAAAGGCAGCTGCTCAGACCTTTCCTCCTATAATAAAAGGATTACTGTAAAAGACCACACTTCATAACTCAGATCCTCTTATTGACAGAGTAACATAGTAGTACTTGTAACATGATGTGAAACGTTTCAGTTCCTGCTCTGTAAATAGCATTAAATTCATAAAAAAGCCCAGTGACTTAACATACCACTACAACAGAATACCAGTAAATAATATTGTCCGTTGCCTGAAGCTCTGAGTAAAGTGGTGACTTGTCAATATTTTAGCGCGTGAGCAGCTACAGGATGGAACTATGCTGGTTTAGTTCTTTGTTTAACCTGTTTTTCCTCTTCAGCACACACAGCCTGTTCGTAAAGTGCAAGTCTGTACAAAAACGGTGTGTCATTTGGATTATTGCGACATACATCACAGCAGAAAAATGGCCCAAAGAAGTTTTTAGACCCATAGAAAAATAAACTGCGAACTCAACTAAAGTATAAGGCCATATCCACCTTTAAACATTATTACATTACAGTATTCATATGTTACAATTTGAATATTTTGATTTCTTGAACATATTTTGAGGTTTTAGGTACCGTGGTGTCTGGGTGACAGGACAAAGCCAGGTTGCTTAAGTCAACAGTCATGTGATTTTTTTGGGTATGGGAGGTCCTGAAGTTGCAATTCTACAATGAACTCAGCGTGAGTAACAGCCAGTGCGGCCATGACGAGATATGAACAGGAGCCTAAAGTAGCTCTGGAGATACTAAAGTTAGAATATTCAACCATTTATTGTGGTAGGATCCAGTCTACACTTAAAAAAAAAAAAAAAGCAGCACACATTTTTCTTTCCTCTTCATAGACCAGGGAATGGTGTTACTTTGTCGGGGGGTATAGAGCCACATAACACAACAGTTAAACATAATTATGAGTAGTAGGGAAAAAGACAGTACTATCCTTCTTTAATCAGAGCTTCCTATAAATAAAAATGTATTCAATTATCTTTTTTTCAAATTATATATAAATTAGAACATAAGCCGAAGGTGAAAAATGCATTCCAATAACCAATAATAAAACACAAAATCACACCAAGTAACATGCAGGAAAAGTGATATTAATCAAATCATTTATTATAAAATGTAGTACACTATAAAGTGTCAGAAGTACTAAGAACTTGGCATAAAAGGACATGCTAAAATGAATTTAACATAAATAGCAACAATAAGACTTGTGCAATGCAGTGTAGGAACCTCACTGGACATTTAAGATCTGCTTGTGCTGCAGTTACACGACGCAATAAAAATAAGAAATAATGTGCCTCAGAAACGTCCCTTTCCAGCACATTTTACAAAATAAGTAAAAGCGATTTGATAAAGTTGTGCATTGAGAACACAGCATTGGCAATGATCCAAACTTTAGTACAGCAAGAAAAATAAAAGTTGTCATTGTTCCTTTCCTTTTTACACAGTATTGAACTACTTACCCTCACATTCTTAGAAATAATATACATTCAGCATCATATTTGGACACAAAAAGAGTTGAAAATAATTAGCTAAAATATTTACATTAATTGGCAATTACAGACAAACATTGATACAAACAGGGACATATTAAAATGTTATGGGTTAATACTGAAGGGAGTGAAGCTCAGAAATCCACTCTTCTCAGTTAAAGGCTCCTTACCAACCTTACTACAAAGTTTTGAATATAAAACTTTTCTTGAACTTTTCATCTATAGGAAAACGTCTTTAGTCAGCACACTTTGGCATCACATAAGCCTTGTTTGCTGACTTTAATAATTTCACAAAAACTGAAAGAAATGAGCCAGCATGACTAGGCTAAAACACTGACAATGATACGGACTGTCAAGCCTTACTGAGTTCAACCAAAGTGGTGACTATAGGCCACTGTGCAACATTGAGGCTTTTAATCGTAGTAATGCGACAAATGCTTAGGAAAGAGAAAGCAAGAAACTACATTTTTACTCACAAACTGTCAAAATCTGTTGTTTAGTGGCACTTTAAATGGGCATGTTTAAGTGCACAGACTGAGGAGTCCCATGATGCCATGACTTGTACACACCTGTGTTCAGATTCAATTACCCTTGACTTACAACTGAGAATAAAACATAATACTTTGGGAATAGAGATCTCTAATAAATGTGTTGAGAGAATAACATGATATAATAAATACAAAAGTTATCTTATTTGATACTCAGATCAGTAAAAAAAAAAAAAAAAGAAAACGTAAAAAAAAGAGGCACATAAAGAATACAACTGTATGTTTTGTTTAAAATATAAATAAAAGTAACATTGGAAACATGAGAGTAGTGAGTAAAAAGCAGTTAAACCTTAAGTCATTTTAATAGCTTATTGTGTGCACTTTTCTTTTCAATATATTTATAATTTTATATGTATGCTTTTTATATTCATGTGATAGATGACAAAGAAAGATCACAGTGAAAACTATATGGAGAAATGTATACTGAAATAAGTTTTCCAATGTGCTGTTCTGTAAAGTAGTCAACAATACTAATAAATAAGACTTCATCAAATTTGAATGAATGTTGGCACTCGGTCAAATGGCCTTTACTGAAACTACTCTGCAGAGACCACAGTTTCACTTCTCCATTTATCCATTGATCAAGCAGTGAGACAAGATGATCAAAAGGGGGCAATGTATTTTTGTGACATCCAGACTTATCTGAATGAGGAATGACACATTAAATAACACTGCCCTTCTACCCTGTATGCAAATTACTATTTTCAGTGCAAAAACAGCACACAGCAGAATGGCCATTTCTGATTGTATTACACTGAAACCCACCGTGATGTTTCAGTACCTTAATCTCAGAGGCATAGTTTAGTTTAATTCTAATTCGGGTATAACACTTCCTCTTCAGCTCTGTCTGAAATGTAAAACAGCCTTTCCTGCAACAGAAACTTGTTGATCACCGTTGAGCAGGAGATAGTTTCACACAGGGACAAGGCACAAGGACTATTCAGACTATTGTGCTCTGGAGGAGGTAGAAGGCCTCAAAGGCACTAACACCAAGCAGAAAGTTCAAATGTGAAATAATAATGCCACTGGGAGATGCTGTTACTATAGCGAGTACTGGACTGTTGACACTGTTCTGCTTATGGACTGTACTGAGAGAAATATATTTGCTCATCAGGGTTGAATAAGAATAAGGGTCAAACATAAGGCGGTCATTTATAAAACCTCAAAAAGTTAAAGCTATCATTTTTCGCTTTTTAAAATGGGGCGGTGAAGGGACGCAGTGGAGACGTGTTAAGACAGCAGCACAAACAGGTACACACAATATAGTTGGGCAGGGTTCCTCTTTGGATCTCAGATGACCAGCTCATTTGCCCTCACATTCAGAACACAAATATGGGTCAGCTGGACAAGTCCAGGAGAGCACAAGCACTTCAGACTGCTTCAGACACCAGCGTCCTGTCTTACTGCGTGTTTGCTCTGAGTGTGTCTCAGAAAACACAGTGAAAATGAGCAGCGGACTGGTTAGGATTGCACTTAAAGTTCAAACAGAACTCACACATCATATGTGACTTTTGGCAAGAACAACATATTGACCCTGTTTGTTCAGCGAGATATGACCGAGCTGATGGAGTAGTAAGACGTCCCTCCATTACAGGTGGGGGTGTAGCCGCTGGGGGCCCCCACTGCCTCCATGTTGACTTTGAACACAGGGGAAACTTTGAGCAGAAAGTCAGCAGCATCTCTGCGGCCGAGCTCTCTCAGTTTGGACATGAGCACCCCCACTGTACTGTCCGGACGTGTGCTCCACTCCTGGAGCAGGGCCGCTGTGGGGCTGGGGGAGAGGGGCGTGTCCTCGGAGGGTGTGCCCAGGTCCAGATCAGGAGTCCCATTGGGCGTCCCGTTAGGAGTCCCGTTACTATATTTGGCCACCAGCTCGGTAAGGCCTAGGTTCATAGCCAGGAGGCACCAGTCTTTCCCAAGAGCATCAGGTGGGTCCAGCATGCGGCACAGTTTCCTACGGGCCAAGAGCGGAACATCCGAGATGTGGATATGTGTTCCCAGAATTCCTTGCTGGTACACCTCGGCACAGCCAAAGGCCAGGATGCTGCTGAAGCTCTCACGGTAGCCGCCCATGGTGTTTGCAAGCGAAGATTCCCGTTGAACCTGTGCTCTGAAAAAGTCTTTGGGCTGGTACACCATGATAGGCGTGTGGTGCTCCTTGAGCTGCTGGGGGCTCAGGTAGTACTTAGCTGTGAGCAGTCCAGACAGGGTGGAGGCCAGTAGGTTCTCTGTTATACTGCACATGGTGTCCAACAGGGAGTAGCACTTGGCTCTCTGAGAGTCTGGCCCCCGCACCTGAATGTCTATGCCCTGTCCGTGGTTGACCAGCAGAATCATGGCCTCTGCCCCGGCCTGGCTCACCCGTGCCCCGTTGATCCACAGGTGGATGTCTCCGTCCAGCTCCTCGGAGCTGTCGTCCTCAGGCTTCTGCTGGTGGCTCCAACGGCACAGATTCACCTGCAGCTTGTGGAACAGGCCACAAGGGAACGCTGTCAGGTGTTCAGCTGGGACCAGGCGCACGCCTCCATACAACAGCACCTCCTCCTCTTCCTCCTCAGTCCATGACCGCTGCAGCCCATTGGTCTTGATGAGTGCTGGGATATCCACCATAGAAGGGTTTATGGCATCCCGGGCACAGATGTCCATCGCATCTAAAATCTGAAGTAGTTCGTCCACATCGCTGTCTGGTGCCAGTGTCTGTACCTCGTCCAGTCTGTAGCGCCCCCTGTAGTGGTGGATGGCCTTGGGAGTCTCCACTGAAAGCAGTTTGCCCAGTACGTTACTACACAACCAGCGCGGCTCTAGCAAAACAACATCCTGCACCGTTTCACTCTGCATGATGTTGATCTACAAAGACAGAAGGGAAAGAAAGAGCAATACATAGTCAAATTATTCATCATTCAATTAGAAAAATAAAAAAATACTGCCTTTAATGTGGGAAATGTTTGCATTACATGTCTAAATGGTAAATGCTTGAGCAAAATTAATTGTTAATTGTTAAACACACCTCTCCCATACTGTGAAGCTGAAGTGCCAGTGTGCGCAGGTAATCTTGGCTGACCAGAGGGTTGATATGTTCCTGAACGTCAAAAACAAACTGCTGCCATGATGTCAGCTGGTTTGGTCCACTCATTTTCCTCCATGTGGGCAGAGCGGCCAGCAGGCGCTCAGACAGCAGGGTCATGGGACTGCACCTCTGCACAGAGAGAGGTACAGGTAAATTATAATGCACAGAAAAGAGAAAACAGCCTGAAGAAGATGACTTACAGAGATGATGCTGGACCGGAGGTCCTGCAGGTGACTCCTTAACAGTTTCATGTCTTTAGAGTTGGAGGCTCCAGCGTCCATAATAAACAATTTGTCACTGATTTGCAAGTCATTTCCAAATCTAAACACATAGAGGATAAAAATATTGTATTGTTGTACAGTAGTATTTTGCTTCAGAAGTAAATCTGTTCTCACGCACCTGTTTCTAACTTCCTTCAGCAGTGTTCTTTCTTTGTCATAACTGAAGTCTCCAGAAAAACTTCGAGGGATGTCTGCAACATCAGCGTGGGTCCCCACAAGTACAACAGCGAGAGGCTGCGGGATCCGACCTCCAAAAACTGACAACAATTTAGAATATTTAGTATTTGAGGATAAAACAGTGGTGCAGCTGACAGAACCATACAGGGACATTGTCTGGGGTATTAATGCAGGCGCAACAGCCCAAAAGTCCAAACGCCATCTCCAAGGATGTTTAATGATTGTTCAAAATTATTTCACAAAAATGAGTTACCTTTTTTGCACTGGGCCAATTCAATTTGCAAATCCTCATTTAACTGGATAAGTGTTTCATGCAGATGTGACTGTGACTACAGTTCTTGCTTTAAATTAACATTTGCTTACATTAAACTGGGAGGCTAGAAACATACACGATTACATTCATTTTAAAATGTAACTGTTGAAAAAAGTTAATGTTAAAAAAGTAAAAAATAACATATGGAAGACAACATTTTACACTGAAGCGTTCTGGGTGTTTTTGTGTTTAAGCAAATATCTGGGCTGTCTCTGTACACGCCCCTTTAAACATGAACTTAGTGCCTTCATACCGATGTTGTGCTGTGGCAGTGTAAGTGCTTTGAGCAGGTTCAGCCAGTAGGTGACATGGCTGAGCTGGGTTTCATACGACTCCTCCAAGCTGAATAGGATCACATGGATGGCTGTCACATCATTGGCCGCAAAGTAGTCATAAGAACAATAGTACACAGGGTTTCCAGAAAACTCCCACACACAGAAATCTCCCACACCTAAAAGTCACAACAATTACTCAATATTTATGAAATAAAATAATGAAATTACAGACCAGTATTTAATCTAGTCGGTCTTACCATGGATGTTTGCATGCTGGATGTCAATGGCCTTTGTAGCTTGCTCATCTGCAGCAGACAGACCATTGTGCACAGGTGAAAATACCTCCAGGACGCCTTTGGTCAAGCTGGGCTCAAACATCATGCTTCGGCTTCGTACGCTCACATTTTCACAGCCGGGGTACAAGTTGGAAATGCTCACAGACACTAGGAACAACAGAAATGTGCATAGACAGGTATTTAAAACAGATATTTGATAATTTAGAGACAATCATCGCATGAAAAATAAAGATTGATACAAACATAAATAAACTGATCCAAGTGAGTGAGTACATATAATTCCACATGGGGGCAGTGTTGCACAGTATATGTAATTACATAGCAAGGCTTGATTTTTGGCATTTTGCATCTATTTTTTCCCAGCTAATCTGGCAAAATATACTACCATACAATTAAAGCATTAAGTTACATTTCTTTATCGTACACACACATTTCATAAACAGCAATTTCGACGTCAATTACATTTTATAAATACATGTAGAGAACAATTCCCTTGGACATTTGGTGGAGTTTATTGTTATATATCCAATCAACATAGTTCAAGTTTGGTAGTTATAGCACATTATTAAAATACTAATAGTAAATATAAATGTCAGTAAACACGGCACTGTTTTGACTGTCACAAATGAGGAAGGGTGATGAGTTTTCTTTTGTCAGAGGCTTGAGATTTACAGATTGCTCAGATGATGGGACTGGTAACTCTACACGGCTCACGTAGCTGACCATTATCGACTGTCTGGGAGGTAATGGCTCTGGGTGCCACAAAACAGCGGTAAAGAAAATAGATGTGTCAGAGTGAGAGGGGGGAGATAAAAGACAAACAGACACAGATTAAAGACAAACTGTGATTTCACACAACAATGAACACATCAGGATTTGTGTCTATGATCCGAGTATGAAAGGAAGAATAAAGCGCCACTGAGCAAGACATTTTTGCACATCTATTACAGTGCACTGCCAATTCATTTTAAATTATGAATTCTTATAAAAACAAAATAAATAATTCAAGTGTAAAGTCACTAAGCTAAATACATTTACATTATATTTTATGATATTGGTAAGCTCCTTTAGATAAATGTAAACTCTACCTCTCCATGGGTTTCAGAATGATGAGTCCCATCAGTTAATTAAAAATAAAACAAAAAATATATATTATCTCTTGAATGGTCAACAGTCTTCAAAATGGCACCAAAAAACAAGAACCTGAACGAATGAAACAAAATCTCACCTGCTCAGATAGGCTTTTAAACACTCAGCACTGTGCCACTTTTAGGCTTTTATGATTTTTTTTTTTTTTTATGATTTTATTTCTTTATTGTTGCACTCTCTATTGTGTTTGCTGGAACATCTCAGTACTCAAAAATAAGATTTAGCAAAGTGTAAAGCACGTTGGTCTCCTTTGAGTTGTTGTAAAATGCTCTATAAATAAACTTTGACTGACAGATTTATAGTAGGTATACAGGGTTATACCAAATTGCACTTTACAAATGCACTGGTTGTTGTGGTTGTCATAGTTACCTGCTGGTTTAGAGCTGAGTGGAGAGTTGGGGTGGCGGGCAGTGTTGGTCATTCGCGTCCTCCTTCGTCTGAAGAAGCTCCGCAGGATGCCACACTTGAGGGACTCCAGCAGAGTACTCTTCCCAGACCCCGAGTGTCCAAACAGCTTCAGCTTGATCCGGGGCTGGACTGTGTGAGTGGGTCTGAGCTGTTGCGTGTATGTCTGCTTATGGTTGTCCTAAAGAATACACAACACTATTACAAACCCAAACAAAACTGGATCTGGAAACATTAAATCTGCAGCATTTTAATGACAGGGCTTAAAGGTGAACTTTAGAACATTCAAGGCGAGAACATGGAGACAAGCAGGTAGTGGACCCACCACCAGAAAAGTTACAAAGTTTGGCATTTGACTGTTTTGCCTCAAATGTTGCATAGTATGGCATTTGGCCGTTTTATCTTGCATTTACTCAACTATAGGTGTTTTTTCTTTACGTAAATAACTTGAAAAACATGCTTTCTTACAGCTCATCTCCTTCGAGATATAAGACAGAAGTTTAATGCCATACTGTTGAACATTCGGGTCAAAACAAATCCTCCATGGAAATCAGCAGCTGGTGGATCCTCCACCAGAAAAGTTACATAGTACACCTTTAAAAAGTCCTCCACTGTGCAAAAGTGGAACATACCAAAAAGTAACCAATAAAAGATGAGTCATGCGGTGAAAGTGGCCCCTGAATAAAGAAAGTGTGGGTTATAAAAGCTCTCAATTCTCCTACCGAGGTTATGGTCAACACGTTTCTCTTGAAATTTTTTTTATAACAATACAACTTTATAGATTCTGAACTACCCCAAAAATATCACCACATGTCTTTTTTAGATGAGTTTTTGGGTATTATTTTTGTTCAAGCTGCCGTCATCGTCCAGGGTCTTAAATTATCTCAGCATATGCAAAGGATGACTGTTTTCACAGTTGCTGGTTTCATGTTTTCACACTTTGAACTGAATCTCAGCAGGTTCTTGGAGCAACAGAGTCACAAAACATTCAACTTTAGGTAAAAAAGTTGGTAATTGGACATTTTATATAGTGGGGAGAAAAAAGACACATCGTGAGAAGAAAGTACAACTGTACTGTCATCCATTTTGTTCATTTACACCATAAACAACACCGTCTTAAAGTCTTCATTATCACCAAAAGGGAAAAAGCTCCTGTCTAAAAATAGTGGCGTGCCAAGAAATGCTGGAAACGCTGGTCCCAACACCTCCACACAAAAATATACCAGGTGCGAGCATCGGGTTGTGAAAACCGCAGACACTCAGTCAAGTCTTTTTGAATTACATTTCTTATATTTCAATTCATTAGAAAAATGTTATTTGAGTGTTTACCTTCTTAAGCTTTCCAAACAGTGAAACTATGAGTTCATGTTGTTCATTACAGGCCAAATCCTCTGCCGTTTTTCCATCCTGGAAGAAAAATATCACCAAAGAATATTAAGTGCATCTGCTGGTTACTATATTGTACAGTAATTATACCATGTGTAGCTTCTAAAAGTGATAGTGAGGCTATTTATTTAGAAATGATAACACCTTATGTGAAAGACATCATATCTTCATAAGGTAAGCTGTGACTAGAATTTCAAAGCTAAACACAAAACTGAGAAATGCTGATTCTGGTGTTGGTTTACTTCATAATCCTCATTAGATTTACCTTTAGAGCTATTGAGGTTTTTTTTTAACATAGATATATTGGTTATTATTGATATTATGGTTATAATTATTATTATTGTTATTATTATTTATGTATTTTTATTAACACTGTAATTTGGCTTCTACCCATCAGAAAAAAACAGTTTAATCCTCAATGGGCTGCTACAAAATAACGCCCTGACCACAGTTCACTTGACAATGAATTATACATTCTAGTATGCAGCCTCCAGATTAAATATGCATAACACATCAGCTGTCATGCAATATTAACACAGAGAGAAGCAAAGAAACAACTGAAACCTCTATGTCCAATAGATGGATTTGAAGTTGAGAAGTCACAGAAAAAATATCAATACAGTAGAATATGAGATTTCAAAGAGGGAAAATCAGATGTTTAATTGTATGTTACCAGACAAATATTGATGGTTTTGCAGTCTGGAAAATCTGACCTTTGAAAATCTGCAGACAGTTTTTTTTTTTTTTTAAATCACAGATCTCCACTCCTTTCCTCTATTATTTGTATAGCACAATTTATCACATAAGACTCCAAAGTTCGAAAAAAAAAAAAAACTACACCGTATCTGTAACTACTAAAACTATTCAGACTTGATCTTTTTACAGTGCCTTTATCTAACTAAAATAACTCTTTCTCCAACCACCAGAAAAAATACATTTAGTAAAGTAGCATTTCTTCCCAGTCACTAAAGCAGAAAATACTGGAGTTTGTGACTTACATTTGTGGCAGCGTCAGTATTGGCTCCAGCAAGGCAGAGATGGCGCACAACCTCCAGACCTCCATTATTAGACGCTAAATGAAGGGGAGTCCTTCCAGACTGTAAGAGAAAGATTAAGGGACTCAAATGTGTTCACTGCTTATTGCATTTTACATGAAAGAAATGCAAGCATGAAAACTGATCCAAATAAAGTTTTGTGTGAAATGATGTCAGAATACAACTGGAGACTATATTAAGCAGTGGGTTGACTTTAGAAAATATAAATGATATAACAGAATAAAACTACTAACTTTGTTTGGCAGGTCGAGGTTGGCCTTAGCGTTGCAGATGGCGATGACAATAGGGAGGTTTCCGTCCTTACAGGCGATATGGAGGGGTGTGTTGCCATGACGATCCTGTTGGTCCACGTTGCAGTGGTGCCTGAGGAGGCAGTGGACCACTTCCACCTGGCATCTCCTCACTGCCAGATGAAGAGCTGTGTGGCCATCCTGCAAAGCACACATCCTCAATTATCATCAGATCTATTACAATATGTCCCTCACAGGGGGGCTGGGCGCTCCCTTAGAGATTGGGATTGGAGCTCAGTCACCTGGGAGGAGCTCAGAGTAGAATCACTGCTCCTCCACAAATAGAGGAGACATCTTAGAGCTCCCTCGTGAATCTACCAGGTTGAAAAGTACTGATATGGCACATTTTCATTCAATTAAAGTATTTTCACCTTGTCAGTGGCCTCCACATTTGCCCCATGCTCTATGAGGCATTCCACAATATCCACAAATCCCCTGGCAGATGCCGTTAGGAGCGCAGTCTCTCCTTCTCTGTTCTTAGCGTCCACATGGCAGCCTGCCTTACAGAGTGACCGGGCAACTGCAGAGTATCCATGCCAGGCAGCACAGTGTAGCGGTGTCTCTTGTTCCTAAAAAAGACACACAATACAAAAAATAACAATAAGAAAGTCTCTTAGAGTGATACAACACAGTACAACAAAACCAACAAAACCAAAAGCATTCTTACCCTGTCGCAGAGGTCTGGATTAGCCTTGATGCTGCACAGGTAGCTCACCACATCCACATTCCCATAACGTGCAGCCACATGTAGAGCAGTCTCTCCTGACTATTAGAACAAATAATTATTTACACCACAATCAACCATTTAAAACAAATGAGAAGTGAATTTCTCAATAACATGATGCCTATTCCAGAACTATAAAGGCTCAATATGTGAACAGTTTGTAAAAAGCTAATATCTTCTGAAGTTTGAAGAGAAGCGTGAAAATAAATACAGTGTAGATCCTTCTGCCAAGACCGAGATAGGCAAACACTGTAGAGAGGTGGAGTGGCACTTCACCTTATCTTGCACATTCAGAGGGCATTTCTTCTCATGGAGGAATCTTAGCGTGTCCACGTGGCCATGTCTCGCTGCATAGTAGATGGCATTGGCTCCGCTCTGAAATAAACATCCAGCATTTACCTCTGAACACAATAAAATAGCATCCAGTCACTGTGTAGCTTTTTGATTTAATTCTTTATAAACATTACCTATCTAATAATGATTCTACTGATAATGGTCGTTATGATTTTATGTGAACATTACATAAATATGCAGCTACTGGCAGGTTGCAACCCAGTTAAAGTTGTGATTGTAGTCCCCTCTTTAAATCAGTGAGAACACATTCTACATATCTTAAGTTTAAGAGAATAAAAAATAACAAATTATTATTATTTTTTTTTTTGTGTGTGAAATAAATCTATATTTATCAAAGCTGTTTCCTATCACTGAAACACAAATATTACCTTATCATGGGCCTTCATTTCAGCACCTTTCCTCATCAACACCTCAATGATCTGAATGTTGCCACCGCCTGCTGCGATCAAGAGAGGAGGGGTGCCATGCTGCGAGCACAACAAAGTATACGCATTACGTTTGTATTGTGACGCATGATGCATAGTTTGGATGAAAAAAATAATTGGCACATTATCTATTTTATTAACCTAGTCACTATCTGTGTGGAGTTATGCAGGAGGTATTAGTCATTACATGAGCATCAACTCTCCAGATCCTCACAATTAACAACAAATGTTTTTTTTTTCAGTGTTGTGAATACTGTGAAATGTATTGTATTGTCTCCAGGCATTTGAGTTTGTTTCTACAGCCCAAGGCACACCTGAATAGGTGGTGGCTTAGAGTAAATGATGAATGTTGGAAGGGAGTGACTGTGCAGCATTGTCAACCTTAGGCCTTTAACTGGCTATTGTCCGTGGTGTACCCCTCCCAAACCTTTAACAGCAAGGATAGGCTCAAATTGTACGAAGTGAATGGCATTTTTAATCATCAAAATGATTAAGCCTGGTAAGCATGACACATTGCAGCACAAACTCTGAGAGTGCTGAATTCAAGGCTTATGTTTGTCCCTGAGCCAAGCTGTCTGCAATGTTCTACAGTCCAGAGCTAAGTCACAAATAAATACCTTATGCGTAAACGATGGTATTTTTATATTAAGTATTTTGAGTTCTTGTCACCTTGTTGGGTTGGTTCACATCATAACTGTTCAATGAGCCCAACAGGTGTTGCAGACCAGGTACATTGTCATCATTTATGGCATGGATAATGGCCTTCATCACAAATGAGTCTTCCTCGTCCTAAAAGTGTGGGAAAGACAGTTACAGTTAGTTATCTGATCTTGTAAGCAGTAATCCCCTGAATTATTTTCATCACATGCTCCTCCAGGTGCCACTGAGCACCCTTTGAAAAAACACTCAATTCTCTTTTAGGTCAAATGCAAGTATCTCTCATTTGACAACAAGTGACCCAATAACCATGAACTACAGGACACAGCTGTGACGCTCTGCTGCACTGGGAGACAAGGAGAAAGAATAGGGCAGGGGTGATGAAGAGGAGGGGGGGCAAGCCGATGTGGAGCCAATGTGTTCAGCCAAGCGTGGTCATCCAGCTACATTCCTCTACATAACCTCCCTGCTGCGATCTGGGGCTCAAGCACCTAAGAGGGTTCCAATATGTACAAGCACCATAGAGCATGTAGAAAATTACACACAGGATTTCCCATAAACGGTGTACAACAGACTTGGGTTGTGATTTGTTTGTTGCATCTCTAACAACAGACTAGGTAAATAAGCTGTAACTACCCATAAAGCACTTTTCTCTTGGTGTAGGTGGAGTAACTTGCTACACGGATTCTGTTGTGCATTCCAGCCAACTGTGACAGAAGGGAAGTGTCAGTAAACTCCCTCTTGAGGAAGCACCTCTTAAAATACACTGTCAATGATTAAACCCGTAACCAGGCAGCACCGTTTTCATTTCTATGGCTGGGCATGTCACCGTCAACAAAGACTAACTATACGTTTAACAGCACAAGTCAACTCAAATACAGCAACACAAATATAACAAAAGTCCACTTGTTTCTAAGCAGCGCTAACATTCCAACAATTCATTGCCTCACCTGCAGAAATGAAGTAGAGCAATTACTTTTGGCGGGTGCTCTCACAGAGACAGAGAAGCAAAGGATACCAGAGCTGTAACTGAAAACTTTCTTACCAGAGTGTCATCACTGCGTGCCACACTGATGTTACTCCTGGACAAGAACGACCGAGACAGGCGGTTGCATAAGGAAATAAGTCGGACAGATTGCTGAAAAAAGATATTATGAATAAAATTGGGATATACAATACAATACAATGACAACAGATTTTTCATAGAGGTTTAATGCTTAGATTGCATATAGACATGAAAAAACCTACTTTCCATTTTCTTCGGGCTGCAAACTTTTTAAACTTTTCCATGTTGACAGCGGACTCCTTTCGGCTCAGTGCCTGCTGCGTATCTTTTGGCTTTTCAACAGAAAATATATTGGTGTTGCTTCAAACACAAAACTATGGGCCAACAATGCTCAAGAAAAAGACATATGAATCTATAATGCATTTTACATTTTTGAAAGACAACTGTGGGAAAAAAATACCATCAGATAGATACCAACCTTAATCCAGGGGTGATGAAGGCTGTCCTGGATAGTCATTCTTTTTCTAACAACATGGAGAATATATTGAGTGACTAAATAAATGTAAAAATGATAACACATCATTTAATGGTCATACAAAAAACAACAAAAAAAAAAAATCTATAAGGTTTCTTCTGATCTATATATTTCAGTTTCAAAGCCATGAGACCTTTGAACTCCACATTCACCATTTGCTCTTTAAAAGTTTATTGTTATACACCTCACACTGTATACACATACTTGGGGTCTTTAACAAGGAGTCTTGCAATGAAGTCTTTGGCCAGTTTGCTGGTGTTGCTGAAGAATTCCTCTTCAAATGTATAATCGACTGCAGACACATTGGCCAATGTCTCTTGCTTATTATCGCCCAAAAATGGTGATGCTCCGCTAAGTCTGAAAATAACAAACAAAATGTGTATGTATTTAAAAAATGTATGTGTATATTTTGTTTATATGAGAATAGTGTACAGCATTGCAGTTATTTTTGATACAGTGATCACTTTCAGCCCACATTGAGACTTATAACCTGCAGATGTGAGAAAACTATACTGGGCTCACAGCAGTGAGCAGTGACTCATGAGCGGAGCTAAAAACTGTGGTGGCTCAGTTCCAAGTACTTCCTTATAAAGCAGCTGCTCTCCGTGCCTCACTGGGCGTGTTCAGCACAATATACTGTACATAGAGCGCGCATGTCCCTGTTAACAGCTTGCACCAGTCCTAGTTACACTGATCATCATTGCTGGTCCACTGAAGCCTCAGCAGCTTGTCAGTCCCAGACGCTGATCACAGGCAGCTGGGACAGACATGAGGTGGTTCAGGTTAAAGTGAAGAGCTGTTGATGTGTGACTGTAAGTCTGAACAGAGCCATTAAAAATCAACAACCATTTCATGTATGTTCTCTGAACAGGTGCAGTGTAAATGATCATTGTTGCCATGGCAATTAGCAATTAGAAACAAAATATGTCTTCATCTTTTGAATGATGAAGTGGTAAGTAAAATGGTGCATTTAAAAAAGCTAAACCTATGGACCGGCACTTTGTTGTCAACAAAACACTACAATCAAGCTGTGCTGTCCTATTTGATGTAATGAATGTCGACAATCAAGCTGAAACTCTGAGAAGTGTTTTTTTGGGACGTTGGGACATGCAGACTAGTGTGATTGTAACGCACCTTGCAGTAGGTAGTGATATTAGACAGGAAGCAGTCTATTTTCTGCAGTGCCTGGCAGAGCCATGACAGCTGTGTGGGTGGTAGAATGAACGCAGACTGCTGTTTGTGTGGAGTGATGGAGAGCATCAATTTTGTTAATTTGCAAATGATGCAAAACCATGTTGCTGTGTGTTTAGATTTGCCCACATTTGCAAAGTAAAGTATTATGATCATTTGTCAAGGCTGCGTGATGTTATTGTGACATAAAAGGGAAGTGTGTATGAAATGAGTAACTGTTTGCTCAAGGTCTAAAAAGTTGCAACTTTTGGAAGTTTTAAGTGTGTCCAATTGTTAAAAGAATTATTATATTGTGCATGGCAGCAGGTCAGATACTTACAGTATGTAGGTAATAACACCAACGCTCCTATGAGAGGCAGAAAGACAGAAATGGTGTCAGACAAACAGCTGTTCTATTCTAACATAAAATCATGTGATGCCTTTATTTAATCTACTCACTCACCACATGTCTGCCTCCAGGCCCAGGGGCTCGTAGTTGACTACTTCTGGAGCTGTAAAGCACACACAGTCGGGTGAAGGATGCTGTAACACCTCTTTACTTCTTATTTAGTCTTTTTATTTTTTTCTGAAAACTATACTACAGTGACCATCACTGACAATCCATATCTATAGTTTTAGGCTTGAAAAGGCTTTGACTGAAGCCTAATCATCAAAACAAACTGGTTTATAATGGATGATAGCACTTCTCTCATTTCTCATGTAAGGGTTATTGATTGAGAGAATTTCTGAAATATTTACTGTGGGTCATGTCTGTACTGTTCAAAACACCTTCTTGATTGACCGCACATTCTACAACTGACATTTGTAATTCAATCATCTTAAATGAGTCATAACATATAAACTACAATTTACAAACCACAAGTAAATAATCATGTTGGTTAGTTAGTCAGCAATTTGTTCTATCTTGTACAGTTGGTTGTGATTAGCATGGGTGGAGAGATGACACACAGTGACTGGGACAAAGCCAGTGAATTTGATGACACAGGAGGCACTGGTCGACCCAGCATGCAACATGCTAAAAATAAAGCGAAACATATTGAGAACATGGTACTCTTAAGTATCACACACTGACCTACAAATTCTGGTGTACCAAAAATGTTTTTAAAATCATTGCCAAAGTCGATCTTGTGGGCCAGGCCAAAGTCAATGAGCTTGATGCGCGGGTGAGGCACAGAGCGGTTCAGCAGCATGATATTCTCTGGCTGAAAAACAAAGAAACAGAACAAATACTGAGATACAGTAACATCGCTGGCTGATCTGTAATACAGTCTGAGATGCTTCATTATTTGAAAAGGAATACAGTTGTCAGCTGTTTTAGAAATTACGTACAGTATGAAAATGATGAGATGAGACAAGATGGTTCAGTTCATTACTTTGGTCTCATATTTTTTTATTTATTTTTTATTTTATTTTACATTTTGTCATTGTAAAACTGTTTTTGTGGAACTTATCAGGTTGTTCAAGCCAAAATACATGGTAAAGAAACCTCACAAGATAATTTTCTTTCATGTGGCTACTTACTCGCAGAATCTTGTGGAATGAGATCTTGTCTGATGTTTAAACATAATTGATTGTATGTATAAGGTTGTAGTTAATAAACAATACACTATTCCAATGTTATAGTCAAAATTACTTATACAATATAGAAAAATTGACTTTATTGTTAATACTTCAGTACATTTTATTATTGCTCCTTTATTGTTTTATGTTAATCACCAAAACTCTTTCCTTGGTCCAGGTTTAAGATTAATCAACAGTTGACAGAACAGGCCTAGCAGGAAGGAGGCACAGCGGCCATGAAAATGACATACAAAACAGCGGTAGAACCCTTGAGGAAGTAGTGAAAATAATGATTAGAGACAGAGGGAATTCCTGAAGACACAAGAAACCACCTTTTCAAATCCACTGAGGGTTAAGTCTGTAGAAGAGCTTGGTCCGATTGGCTGTGGGGAACAGGAGGATCTAACCATGGAGACCTCAGCTCTATATAATAAATGCTACTTCAAAAGAGCAACATGATTATTGATTGATGATTGAACATATTTCGTGCTATTCATATGCTCCACCCAAAAGTACTTTACCTTCTGTTGCCTGCCCTTCTTTGTTTACATCCTTTTATGGAATTTAATGCATTGATTGGGACTGCTGCCTGCAAACAATTGATTTGCTTCTAAACTGGGAGATAATTTGTTCTAAACTCATTCATCTGGTCATTTTAAAATGCATTATAGCAGGTGAGGGCTTTCAGCTATCAAAACAAAAATGATGACGATTATAATAAAAGGGTTTGGCCAAAGGTCACTTTACTGGAACTTGACTTGTATTTGATCAGAAAAGTACCGGTATTTAAAATGATAACTAACATTTTAGACATTTACCCCATAGAAGTTTGATGTTCTCATGAATCATCTGAGTTTGTGCATCCACTAAACTTAAGAACAGAGGAGAGAGTAGTTTCTGTTTATTGCTAAATATGCTAATGTGTGCCAGCATAAACTACTAAGTGATTTGTTATAGCCCTGTTTGCTAGCATGGCGCTCTAGGTACACACTTAAGCTTTACAAGATCAATAATTCTAAGTGAAAAAAAATCAGTGTAAGCTAATCATACAGGCCAATAAGACCGTATACAAGTCATCTGTTTTATAGTGGTTCACAACCTTTCTCTCCCCATTGATAACATTAGCGAACCCTGCATCCTTCTCCTGCCTGATAAGCAGCTGTCTTAAAGAAAAGTTGAATAATTTACTGGTTAAAAGATGTTATCATTATGTAATCATGTAATCATTATAGAATACTTCATATAAGCAATTACGATGTCATCCCTTCATTAAAATTCACACAATCTAGTTTAGAAATATTTTATAAGGAACCCTTGACAACCCCTGGAAAACTTTGGTACCCAAATTTAAGTCCCGCCCTCCAGCTTGGGAATGACAACTGCGAATTGTATTTAAAGGCACTGCAACTTACTTTCAGATTGTTATACATTTAAGAGACACAATTTTGTTACAACCTGCAGGAAGGTCAACAATAAGATGGAGAAATGTGACCTGAGGACATGACCAGACAAGTCATCAATGAGGCTTGCAAAGGAAAGGGCGTGGAAAAGAGGCGCCACACATCCAACTTAGTTTAAAAAAAAATGATAATGATGATTCTGTTATTTTTGTACCTTAAGGTCAAAGTGTGCGATTTGCTTGGAGTGCAGGTATTGGACTCCATCCAGGATCTGCTTGAGGAACTGTGTGGCCTCCTCTTCACTCAAAGATTCCTTCTCTGCCAGAAAGTCGAACAGTTCACCGCCTGCCACTCTGGACGAGGGGCACAGAGAGAGAATTAAAATGTGACGACTCTTAGATCAGAGCCGCTGCAAATCCCTTCTTACTGGAGCTGAGCCTGTGTAATCTAAATCATCTGGGTGCATTACAGACAGACAATTTAGACAGTTGATGTGAAATATACCCCCCATTGTTTTCGACCATATTATTTTATAAGGTTAAACTTTACTTCAAACAGTTAATGACAAAACTACGAACATAAAGTATCATATACCAATGTTTTGTTAAGTTAGTTTGATTTTACTATGGAGGGTACCACAGTCTCCCCTATTAACACCATAATTACATAAAGTATCTTGTATCTAGATAAATTTAATGCCATACTGCTCCAGGAAAAGCATGCTTAAATTGACTAAAATAGTTTTATAATAATTACCAAATGTGTTAATGTTGAACTGTCTTTGAGTTAGTTGGGTGGAGAAAGTGATGACATAAACAAGAGGAAGTGACGACATAAACAAGAGGAAGTGAGAAAAGAGGAAGGATGCTGTAATTACACAGGTGCTTATGCACTGACGCATCAACAGAGTGTTAGCCGTGTTAATTCATGTGGGTATTTTATTGCACAATAATATACATTTCCCTTGAGGGAAATATCACAATGTGAGTTAGAGAGCCCCACCCTCCACAGTGCACTGTATCATGTTGTTTACCTCATCAGCTGTTCCACTACATTAGCGGTCAGCGTGGTGAAACCAAATAGACTGAAAAACAAGTATGTTGAAATATGTCCTGGTCTCTGCCTTTGTCTCTTAAATCCTCTCCTTCTTTTACATGACAATAAAACACAGGTTTGCCTTCAAAACAAACATTAGTAATTAAATATAGTTCAACTTGAATGGAAATTTCTATATAATTATAACACAATGGACTCTCAGGTGGAGCAAGGTGACTTGGCATTAGTGTTTGGATTTTATTCATGCCTTGACGAAATCCTACCCTTGCTTAAGCACTTATTCAGCTCAATCAGCAAATGTCTTCTGTGAGCGCTGTGTGCTGTCTGGCCTTTTAAAACATCAAAGCTGGAGCCTTGATTTATCCTTCCATCTTGTGCATTATCAGACGTAACATGCCGATGACTGCATTATTGAAGAATATCAAACATTTCCTCATATTGATCGTTCGGCTATTGACTGTTTAAAAAGTGCACACCAAGCATAAAGCTGAGGACACAGATTTTTATGATTTTTATTTGGTCTATGCCACCCTACAGTATTACCTAAGTGACACGAGGGGATATCACTAATAGTAAAAATAGTTTAAACATGTTACAAGGTCCAACACAAACTAATTACAAAATGGTTGTATATGTGCACTCAAACTCTAAATATTATGTATGGATTTTATTTTAAAATACATCAAAGCAAATATCAACTCCAGTATGCCTTTATTAGGTATGTTAGTGATATAAGTGAGTTAATTTGGTGACACAGTGCTGTTTGAGAGCAGCCCATAAATTACATTAAAGCGGTTAGTGTGGGGGTGAGCAATATCACAGAGTGGAGTACTCACTAAAAATAAGACGAGGAATGTACTACAGATGTGCTAAACTAAACCTAATAGAGCAAGTTCAGTGAACTGAATATTTCAAACAACTTAACATGTCCGACAAGATTGTAATAATAGTCATAGATAGTATCTAGACTGAAGTAACGCTGCATGGAAGTTGAACTTGTAAATGAGATTTAACCCATTCATAGGTTCAAAACCTGTACGTCAGCAGTGAAGTTGTATTGTAAACAGAAAGGCTCTAAAGTGTTAAACAAAACCTGGAATATCTGGTCTGACAAGAGCCTGGTGGGAAAAAGGTCAGTCTAAAAGTTTTCAGATATTTCTTCTACAAGAACTCCCAGGTTAAACAACTCACATTTACCTAAGGGTGTGTAGAAGTATGTGATTTCATTTACACATACAGCCTAAATATATTTTATATTAGAGATACATAGAGATAAATTGGTTTGCTGATATATTTTTAGCCCATTGGCTTATATCTCCATCACAGACGCATGTGTTTTGGTTGCCTTGGTGCTTTAAGAATACACATAAAGCTTTATCTGAACTTAAATGAAAAAGTATAAAAGGTGACTACATAGTTCTTTTATAGATTTGTGGTAAAAGGCCTGTGGGTGAGTTTGTAGTAAATTTATATTACATCGAGTTCATCGACCAGTGTTTTCTCTGGATTCCAAAACAATCAGTATCAGTATTATTTTGAATTATATTATTACCATTTATTTTTGCTTCTTGTCATTATATTGTAATGTGTGAGCTACTGCGTGCAAGTTATTTCCTCCGTGGATCAATTTGTCAACAACTTATGACATGGATTTTGTTAGAGCTGCTTAATAGGAGCTGTTAATGAAAACACTCACAGTTCCAGGATAAGGATGACCTCGGCCTTGTTCTCAAAGACCTCGTGCAAAGTGATGACGTTTGGATGCTGGATCTCTTTTAGGATGTTGACTTCGCGCTCGATGTCCTCCCGGGACACTCCTCGCCGACTCGCCTTACTGCGCCGCTTCTTGATGAATTTAGCGGCGTACTCCACTCCCGTGTCCCTGTGTCGACATCTCCTGACCACAGCAAACTGACCACTGGAGAGAGAAGACAAAACATAATGAGAGTAATTAGCATTTTGTTACATAGAAGACGAGTCATTTAGTACCATATGTCCGAATACAAGCCAGTAACCGCCAAAGTGATTGTTTTAAGACAGCTGGATGGTTATTTTGAATATTAAACATGCAGCAACTTCACTTTGTCACTTTATTAGATCCTCAGACAGACAGCAATCAATGCGTACAACCTCACAATCGACAAACAACACAATGAACAAGGACAGAATAACAAAACAACAAGGTTAAAAAAGGTTTAGTGGAAGACGAGATGGTTTTGGATCAGTACAGCTGATTCATTCCTTGTTATTAGAGGTGAGAGATCTACTGAAAAATGAATTATTACAATAAACTTGCTGTGTTATGTTCAAAACGAAGATATTTTTTGTAGTAAATTTACACTTTCTGTGAGATACTAGAATCCTATTATTGACAAATAAGCACATTTTGGATGGATTGCTAAAATATCGTCTGATCAGTGACTCCCAAAAACCCTCCCAAAACAACATACGACCACAAAAAAAAAAAATTCATATAGTACCGAGAGCTTCACTTTCAACATAATTCAAACTACTAAACTTCATATCTTCATATTTTCATATCAACTCTGATGAAAAATGTGGGGTCACATCTCTGAAGAATTGACTTCACTCTCGACAAACTTGATAGCAGTGTGTTAATTAAGAGCCTAAATCTCAAAATGAAAAACACCTCATCCACAAAACATCACAGCTGCACAACACAATGCTCCTTGTGTCAACACTGATCCCATAGGAGTTACTGCACGCCGCAAATCGAAGCCATTTTTACTGCATATTTTGACATTAATCAGTGGAGAAGCAAATCATTTACTTCAAGTTGTCAGTCAAAAACATGTTCATTTTAACAGGATGTCATTTAGCAGCCAAGCTATGCAAAAATATAATACTTGAAAACAGTTAAAGTCTATAGTGCTAGATATATTATGACAATGCTACTCTCCAGCTTTGCCATGGTATAATTTAATTTAATATCTAGTATATGACAAGCAGCATTGTAGAACTGTGCTATATTAAACCTACGACACATAAAACCTGAGTCTGTGTGTTTGCATGAACAAACCAGGGTCTCATTTCAAGATAAAGGCTGATATATGACTGGGTTTCGCCACTTACACAGGACTAAATACAGGCAGAAAAAACACTTGGGGAAGCGAGGACACTTGGCTGAGGGCTGTGCACGCCTCCGCTGTTTGAGCATCCTCACAATCATGAAGCACTTAGTGTACCCAACGCCCACGGAGCGAGCAAGAGGAGAGGGTTTCAGGAAAAAAAGCCACATTTTCACAGATTTTTTTGGTTTGGCAAAAACATTACCAACGTGACAAAAGCTTTAACAACAGTCCTGCTTTTCATGATGCACTTACCATTATTAAGTGACAGTAAACAAAACAAACAACATACGTCTAATGTCATTCTTTTCAAAGCATCGATTTTATAAAGTCGTCTAAACTGGAGCTGTAGAGGCTGCAAACTGAATTATTGTCTTGCTACAACCATATGGTTGGATTGGAAGGTGTGGTTTATGTGAAAATGAGAAATAAATGCAAAATTGGGTAATATAATGAACATGTTGATTTGTTTAGTCATTTGATTTTATATGAAGACTTCAAGTGCATTTAGATGAAGACAGTGCGTTGATGCAAGTGTCATGATGCTACTTTGAAGACACCTGAAGTCCTTTCTTTTCTTTTACATTGCAATAGTGTGGGCAAAAGGGACTTGTGTCTGACAGACAGGGGAAACAGACCGTGTGCAGAGAAAGCAGCAGCAGAGGCTTTCTCATGTTAATGACACTCGACCCCCACACTGACCGCTTTTAACCTCTGGAGGTTCCCACCACTGACAAGTCTGAGGCTGATGTCACTGAGACAAGAAGTGCTTTTAATACGTTTCATTTATCTAACCCCTGATCCTGCTAAAGGGTGAGAGCAAAATACTAATCACTGTCTATTAATTGTTTTTCATTTTCAAGGTAGATAGTAGATTTATGAAGGACATTTGAGTATGCAGTGATGCCCTTATTTGCATATTGACTTGCTATAGGTTTACACCACTGCTCTTTCCTGATTCATCCATTTTTAATCAATTACTTTACTTAATTTATAGGGAAGAGCCAAAAGGCACAATTTTAATCCATTCACAATTGACCTAACTAGACTCTCACCAGATTGATATGTGTGACCCTCTGAACTGACCGACACATCATCTGGGATGGCTCAACAGCAAAATAAAAGGAAAAAATCAAACTTAGGTTAAATCCAGTTGAGAGAAAAGCAGGCTTTTTACTTGTCCACAAATGCACAAAGTGCTTCTCTCTGTATGTTTTTGATAAACTAAATAGTCAGTATTTTTATAAAAAGGCTGAAGTACGACTGTTGGTGTTGCCATCTTTGTTCTGGTTTGTTTACCTCTGGCCCAAAGCTCAATGCTGTCCTGTGACTGGTGCAGTGGAGCAGGACCCATCACATGCAAATTTTTCAGCTGGAGCAGGACAAGACAAGATTCTCAAGAGTTTGTGACTCACAAAAATCATGAGAATCAATCTTGCTGGCAAGGCTACATTGTTTTCCTTTGGAGATGTATTATACCACACATTGTAATATACTGCTGTCAATATTCAACTAGAAGAGTGTTAATAGGAAACATTTTAAACAAAAGTTTAAAGATGTGTTAAGATTATTTAAGGTTTGCAATCATTTATAATGTAGGGAAGCACAGTACTATGTGCCTCTATTCCTGTTAGGTCTTATCCAACAATGACGCTACAAGAGCCATATATGTGTATTATCTTCTATTGTGTGAGGTTTACTTCACATCCTGACAGACAGAAGCTGTGATGAGCAGTGCTGAACTTTCCACAGCTGAAAGCTTATTCAAAGGAAGTCTTATCAGAGGCTGTTGGAAATGGTGTGAAAATGGCGTTTGAGAAGGAGAAAGGAGAACAACTGAGTTCCTGTTGTTGATTATAGGCCATCTGCGCAGTACTGAGGACAGGAGGACATCCTGTCTCACTGTTGATCATCTCTTATTTTGTTTCTCTGCTGTGGTCAGCTTCTTCCACTTATGTGGCTGTGGACATCATTATATAACATAACATGCATGCAGTGTTCTGTGCTCCACTATGGTCTGGACTGGATTAGGGCCAGGATAATTCAATCCACGACATGAAGACTGAGCAGGTAAAACAATCACATAAAACAAGAGTGAAATATGTCACGAACACAGGAGTATGGAGGCCTTTGAGGTTCAAATGCTGTTCAGAGGCAGATGCTTCCAAAAAGTAAAATGCCATGCGTGATATTTGAGAGAAGTGCTTTTCTGGCAGTGGAATAGAGGACACTTGTGAAGATCACCACGGCATGTTCACAATACGCGCTGAATATGTGAAAATACAAAAGATGGAAAGGGCCAATATGAAATATTTATTCTTTTTTCATAACAGTGTGAGAGTGAAATGGTGCTTTTTTAAATTATCTGTGTATTTTGGGAATTATAAACAACAACAGTGCTGTGCTTTCGTTTCAGACATTTCAAACTCAGTAGTTACAATCAAGTACTGTAAGTGTTCTCTCTTCAATGGTCCCAGGATTCAACTCAATTTACTTTTAAGAATTCAGTTTGCAGTGCACATTTTAAATATTAACATTAACTGATTAAGTAAGAGAAGACTGAAATATGGTGGAGTTTTATAATAACACCACATATTTTGTTCTTTGATCAGTAAAATGTGTTCATCTCTAATCTAATCTAATCTAGCCTTTGTATTTTGTCAGTTGCAACCTTTCAAATTGAGAATATCCTCCTAATATCCAAATATCCTTTACAAAATCTATGCCAAAAGCAATGTTCCCGCACACAAATAACTTTCCGTGTCTGCACTGGCATTACAAATGAGCCAAAAGGGAAACAAATGTATTCCAAGATGTGTGCAGCAGCCGGACTGTTATGACAACACCGCTTTGCTTTGTCAAAAAACAGGAGAGAAAGTGAGCCCTGAAAATACTATGTGCACAAACAAGGGAAAATGGCAGTAGCTCAAATGCACTGTCCCATGGGTAATTCAGTAAGAGGAGCCAAACCCAATAGTGTATAGAATCCACAGCGCCTGGTTAGATTTCACTGAGGGGAATGTGAGACTTCTAAAGGCCTGCCAGTGGATTCCCTCATACACAGACGGTAGACCTTTGGATGTTTACGCTCAAGAGGATGGTTGGGAAATACCTTTTATTCTCAAGGGGGCGTGGAAGCAGAGCACCGAGTTGCACAAATGCAGCTGGATAAGACAAGAGGCCCAATACTGCGAAGGCAAAGGGAAAATTTCCACTCAGAATGTAAACACAAGAGACGAGCCTGTTTTCAAAGCGCGTACACTCAAAACCGCAGATAGTCAGCAGTGTCAAATTGCTAAGCTCCCTTTGTTGTGTTTGGAGCGTGGACTAGCCTTCTCACTTTTGACCTACTTGTTAGACTGGGAGGAAGAAGAGAGTGGAAGGGTGTAAAGGAGCTGAAGGCTTGTTTATGCCAAGCAGCTATAATGCACTACAAAAGGAAAAGAAAAGAAAGAGTCATGTCCTTACTGTGAGCAGGCTGGCATCTCCACAAAACTGACTCTTATTTGACCTGGAGGAGGGACGCTTCCACTTGTCTTCATGGAAAGTTGATCCTTTGGCTATAATATTCCACAGTATGACATAAAAAAGTATCTATCTTCTTAGTACAGTGTGGTTTTAACTTTTTATTTCCATGCAAACACGCAGGTGCCTGGCTACCTGGAGAGAATGACATGGCGTTGCTTTAAAGTCATTCACCAGCTGCTTCTAGGCCTGTCATGATAACAAATTTTGAAGTTCTGACATATTTCTGAAGTAAATATAGACGATAAACAATAATACTGAAACTATTTTATCCCACGGACACAATAACCCACAAATCTATTCTAAATGTGCATTATTGTTAAAAGAAATTATGATTCAATTATATATTTCATTCTGCAATAAATAAATAGCCAAATGAAATAGTTTAGTACTTGGTTTGCATGTGTAACGAGTCATGGAAGTTATTAATTCAACATTTTACGACTCAACTCTTGTCCTACAGTCAAAAAAATAACCACAAATTTCCCTGTTGTGTGAAGAAAATGTACCAACGATAAATACTGACCCCAAAAATTATAGTTCCAGCTTTCATGTATTGAATGAGAAGTAGATATAGTAATTATCTTATGAAAGTTCATTCTTCAGTGTGGTAGGTTAAATCACTCACTCTGGCCAATGGGAGAAGTATAAAGCTGTATTAAAGAGAAGCACTGAATCACAAGGTTAAAGTCGGATGTTCTCTGCTCTCTCACTAAAAAAGATGATCATTTCCGATTAATGGATGACAGAACATTGATCAAAGGGTTGACTATAACGTACTATAACAACAGACAGACCAATTATAATGGACTTAACCATTCGCTGGTGGGAAACAGGCCTTAAACATGTTATACCTTCATTTAATGCAATAATATATTCAGTGCCGTCAATAGTGAGAACAAGGCGATAACAAGCTCATGCTAAAGCTGTAGTCTAGCACAGCTGCGGACAGATCCTCTGGGGATGACACTCCCGTCTAAATACACACTTTATACCTGCTGCAAATCAGCTTCCCCCCGTGGGAGACAGTACACGCTTCAACTGCTCCAAGAACCACTGCTAAGGCCTTTTGAAATGAAAAAGCCAACCATTAGGAGCAATCACGTTCAGCATGACCAAGCAGGGGCAAGTTCATGACTAGATACGTTAAGAGAATGTATCTTTCTAATCTCTGGCCTTAATCCAGCTGTAATCCATCTATACATTACAGGTCTTAAACAGAGTGCAGCTGGTGAAGTATAATAGAATAGGCTTCTTGACATACAATAATACCACCCCCAGCCTCTACTGCCAAGGCCTAGTTTCAGCCTGTGCCTAGAAAATTCAAGCGTTTAGAAACATGATCCAACTTTGAAGAAAAACTGGCCAACAACTTTTGGGCCCAGAAATTATGTTAGTTTCTCCATAGTGGCCAATACAACACCAAGATCCTTGTGTCAGTTTCACGTCTCCGAGCCAGCTATTGATTGCCTGTGTGTTCTAGTAGTGTGAAATAGGAGAGAGCGGTGAAAAGCTGAAACACACAATAGCGCACACATACACACACAGATGCACACACTGCAGACGAGGGTTGTGTGTGTCGAGTGTGATCACACAACACTCTGGTGGGAACCGCAAGCCTGGCTTTTGTGTTCACTTTGGTTTGGGTCTGAGCAAAGCAAAGGCCCATACAGACAGAGTGGTGTGGTGTTTCAAAATGGTCTCGTCTGTGTCAAATTGAATCAACCATCGGTATGACGAGCTGTGGTTAGCTCTAATTAAGTACTGATCCTGTAAAATGAGTTTAAAACAAGCGATGAAGTGACGCGGGTAATAATCTGGTCCGACAGAGACAGAGCTGCTTTTATACAGGTCTGGGATTGTCTGAAGAAGTCCCTCATCGGCCTCACAGAAGAAACACAACACATGGACTGAAAACATCTGCTGCAGTAAAAGGTTTAACATGTACTTTCATTCTACCAAATACATCCAGCACGATTATGTCATAGATACAACTTTTTGTACTGATGGTTGCCAAAATATTTGTCCCAGAAAATAAACCAAAGGGAAGGGGCTCTACAGCTGCAGCAGTTTGAATGACAGTCTGTATAATTCTCTTTGAGGAACTTTACATATAATGTTAAAGGTCAACAACCACAGCAAAGAATAACGCCATTATAAGAAGGTCCTGTTTTTCATCTATTATGAGCCACTAGCTCTGCATACAATGGCTGTATTGACTGACACATAGATGTTTAGTTAGGTGCTGTTGCTTTGCCTGGAATGACCCACACTACACTATAAAACCATCTAGTTTGTTTGTTTTTTCTTGATGACAGGTTTTTTATTGCTCAAAATACCTTAAAGAGCGTGTATTATGTAAAAATCGACTTTTTGGAGCTTTCTACCCTGTTATAATGTTGTTTGAAGTCATCCATGCGTGTAAGTTGAAGTTACACGGGAGCAATCTCTCCCGTGTAACTTCAACTTATCACCCGCTCAACTCAATAACTCCATGGAGACAAGCAGCTGGAGGAGCATCCATCAGAAAAATGACATGATGCACCTTTAATAGGGCGCGGTCGATGTATTCAATAAAAATAGTGTCATGGCTTAGTGTGACAACTTATCTGTCAGGCTTGTTCAACGTACGTTTCTAAGACTACACTGGTCAGATCCAGATGAAGTCAAAGAATCAGACTCTGCAAACTCCGAGCTCTAACTGCCCGCTGCCTTTCTGATGTGATCTGGTGTGAAAACTCCCCGGTGAGGCCAAGCTTTTCATTAGCATGGAGCGGCGTGTGGGAGGGCTGCACTCCGAGCTCCATGCCCACTCAGCTGGAGTGTGGGCCACAGAAACATTATGCAACCTGCACCATGCCATTGTGTACAGAGGAAGGGTAACCATGGCAACAGGAACCAGATACGAAGCAAAAAAAACCCCTGCGTGGCTATACGAAGGAGGAAGTGAGCGGTGAGGAAGATTTTCTCTTTTTATTGTGTCAGCATATTCCGTCGACAGCCAAACATAACATTTACAGCAGACGCAACAGTTTCAAGGTATTCCTGGGTGTCAGCTTCTTGGAACATTCGGAGGACTGTTTCCCCATTTAAACGACATAATATTTGCTTGAAATTGTTAAATGCTACAGCAACCGTCCTAATAGTTCTGAAACCCAAGGGTAGGCTCCATAAAAAGCCTATATAAACGCTTTTACAGCATCAATAAGCACTACTACAGGTTTAATTTTGTATCTGACGTTGACATTTGACGAGGGGGTCCGTAGGTTAACTCCGCGCCGAAAGCACATGGAGTAAAGTTAATACTATTCTAAGTGAGGGAGTCAGTGACAGACAGGTTACCGATGGAGGGCTAAATGAGGCGGTGTTTGCCCTTGTCTGGTGAGCACCGTAAAAAGCCATTGGAACTGTCAGTGGAATGTCATTCAGCCCAGCCACAGCCAGATTTAAGACCCTCCACAAGGCATACATTGTGCTTAGGGGTATTCGGAGGTGAGATAGCGTGTTTAAGCATCTTCAGAGTGGTTTTAATCTAAGGCCTGAGAGGTCTAATGCTTCTGAGAGGGGATCTAATGGAACTATAAAGGATAAATTAATAAAGAAGATGCACAATATAATAAAGATGTACGTATGTCAACAATAATCTGTTGTATTTATCAGGGTAAACATTTAAACCTGGACCTGGAAAGTTAAATTATATAGATGTAGTTATAGTCAGTGACTAGAGGTGGGACCTGGCCTGTGATGCAGAATACACACTTTATGAACATGTGAGTTTGGTCACAGCTGAATCTCTGAAAAGTTTAGATGGGTGTGATTGACAGGTGAATTAGCCAATCAAGGACATGCGTCGTTTATTTGTATCAAATCATGGCTGTTTAGAAAAAAGAAATGGAAAAAAATATAAAAGGGGGCTGAAAAAGAAAACTGATTTCTGCAGCATCAAAGAGCAAAGCACAAAACTCTGTTAATCTGAGATGAGAGAAATTTCATTTTGTTCAAAATGATAAGTGACCCATGAGCTTTGTTTCACATGAGTCACTGAAAAAAACAAATTTGATTAAACGATCACGTTTGAGTCCGGGTCAAGACCCAACAAACTGATATCGATCTGTATGAAAAAATACAGAGATCACTGTGAACTTGGCAGGATGGAACCGGGACGAGTATTAATCTCACAAAAAGAGACAAGATTTGAGATTGGATCCACTAGAAAGAGACTAAATTAAATAGATTTGTTTAATCACAGTTTACTCTTGTATTAAGTATTTATTCTTAGTAAAAACACTGTTTTCACCCACACAAATTCTTATTATGAGCATTGCACTCTTCAGCACTTTACTGTCTGCAGTTTTATTGGTGACAGACCAGTGACAAAAATACCTGAACTGCCTTGTGGCACTAGATCTTGTCCCACTAATTTTATTCACTGCACGTTGTCAACATAAACAGTATATCAAAATCAAATGCAAAGATCTATAACGCACTAGAGCGAGGTTTCTGTGCTCCCGTTATGTGAAAGGAGGTCATCCTGTCAAAGTGCGTGACACAGACATGTTGGAGCTGGAGAGGCAGGAGCGCTGTGGGTGCTTGGGCTGATTCATCCATCAGCCGTGTTTTATTTTGCCCTGGCCTTTCAAAGCTGGGCCTCCGCTGAACGCTGAAACTGACATTTGACAGGTTTCGACCATGTCAAGAGCTATGACTCGGGAAATTCAGGAAACACTCCAACTGGTTTTGTGAGTTAATTAAGAAAATTATTTTACTAACGTCTCATTACTAATTTGAAAGGTTGATATACTTAATAGACCGTTTCTTTCTTCCTGTATTTTCCTCTGTAATTCTGAATGAGGCTGGGAATCAGAGGCTACACTCACAATTCAACACAAGACTCACAGTAAAGATAATCATGCAGTGGTGACAGTTGACAAATTGCACCTGATATTTTACAATTTAAAGAAAGAAATAAATTTTTACAAAAGTATTTCATTGTTAAACCACTGCATTGCACAAACCCATTATGAAATAAACTGTTAAAAGACATTTTACGCAAACCACAGTAACACTGTTGTACTGCAGAAAAATAGTTTAGTGAAGAATACCAAAAATAAACCAATCACGATACAGCAGCCCCTGATACTGATATTGATCGATAATATATTGATACTTTGCACATACCTATTCTACATCTAAAGATTCCCAATCTGCCTCCAAACTGTGTGGTGATTAGCATATTGATTTAGGATAGATTTAACATCAGATGCTTTTCCTCATGCAACTTTCTCCAATAAGAATACGGTGCAACACTAAAACAGATTATCCTCATCTCAAAGACTTTAAAATAATCTAACACATTAACACATAATTTATCCCCCACACTACAGCTCTATCGCTAACGCACAAGCTCATTTTAACTAATAATTAGAAGGTACCCTTAGGTTTCACACTTGGCTGGGCTGTAATCCTGTTCTAACATGGAGTACAGGTCTTCCGCTCTTCCCAGTGGACACCCGCATGCACAGAGGAGACAACTCTGCCATTCACCTGCTAACACAGTTGGCAGGGCTCCAATTATCCTGCGCTGACGGCACAACATAGAAAAAGAAAACTAATTTGGCTTGGCATGAGAACATTCCAGATGAGTCAGAATTTAATTTGATTTGCAAGTTGATGGCAGTTTGTGGAGTGAAACTCAAGTAATCACAAAGCTTGTGTCAGCCGCAGTTTCAGAGCCAAGTTGGACTCTATATCTAAATCTACTGACCATTTATCATTTATGGGCAGCTAATCCTCAACATTTGACTTGTAATGATGTTAAATGAATGGCACAGCTCTCTCTTGAGTCTTATACTGTAATTAATAAATAAATGTGTATGCTACAAATCAAAGAAAATTGTATGTAAAGCGGAACAAAAAGTGATGATTCATGCAGCTTAAATTGCACACCAATAAGTAATAGTTTCATCAAGACAAAAACTGCATATGACATGATTTTTAGCCAAGTTAATATCCCCTCTCTATTTCCACGTATCTATAACTGTGGTCTACATTACAAAAATAAAGTAAAGTGTAGGAATTTCCAAAAATATCCACAGGACCTGGGTATGTTGCATTCAGTACTGAACTAACAATATGACAAAAATACTATCACTTAAAACGAGTGTGGATGTTTCCAGTTGCGTGTGTCTGGTGTGAGTGTGGCACAGATGCACACAGACACAACACTGCTGCTGTTCCCAGGGGTGGTGGGGGTGGGGTGAGACGGTTGGGGAGAAGGGGGGGTTTATTGAGTGGCAGGCCTCATCGGGGCTACTCCTGTCCAGCCTGCATCCCCCAAATAATACTACCAGGCAAAGTGGGTCAGTGGCAGGGGCAGGGCATCAGGCGTGGTGTTATGAGCTCGTGGTGGGTTCAAAGACAGTGTCATTTTGCTCTTAAAACTGCTCTGCTGTATAACTCTTTTGAATGGGCTATAAACAGCTGGGTAAAAGGCAGTCAACTTAAGCTAACTGTCATGTTTATACAAGCTATACTTCACCATTCAAATCACATTATGTTATAGGCAAACAATACGTTGAATTATCTGTAATATTGTGTCTTGATGATCTGCAAAATGACGGATATATTGTTAATAGGACAACGGATGTAATGTAGCTATTGTGCTAATTCTGGCATATTTACATTGATGCTGTTTGTTGACAGGTTGATTAATATGCACTGTCCTAATTAAAATAAATTAAAAAAATAAAAAAATAATAACAAACAACATTTGTAGGTAATTTTACAGTCATTTCAAATCTAGACTTCAACTAATATTTTAAAAGGCATGCATTTGTTGGATTGCCAAAATATCTTCAAATATTTTTTATAAAAGATATCAATTTTTGCCAATATTGCCCACCGTTTCATAGACATTTTGATAAGACATTTTTAGAAGAGAAATACCAAAATACACGACAAACTGTAATATAAATGAATGGAGTAAGTCTACTTCTGATCTTCTAAGTGGAAATAAGCAGCAGAAGCAACGGGATAATAAAAGAAGCCCAAACTGATTTAGAAATAACACCTTGTTAACTCCTATTCTGTAGAACGTGCTTACATAAAGTTTCAGAACAATGAACCGTGACTCTAATCCCTGTCAGTTTGCTTTAGCTTAGAGGATTTCCTAAAGGTTTTAATTTGTGTAAAAGTGAATGACAGCACATAATCTTCGCAGAGTTATTGTCATACCTCCAAGTTTTCTTTAAGTGTAAATTTACTATACTTGAGCAGTTCATGTGGAGACTCTTTGTAATGAAAGAAAAAGCAACAATTGATACATGAACAAATAACTAAAAGACTAACTGTCCATTTGGCCATTGTTGCACTTGCATAATCACACTTTTCTGCAAACCCGTGGTCACACTGGCTCTTCTCTGATTGGCAGCTCCTCTCACACCTCTCATTTTTGCTCGCTCTGATGTTTTCTGCTTCTGCTTCATCTCACTGAAAATGTCTCCTATACCGAAAAAGATGGGCTTCACAAAAATAAATGTACCAAGGTCTCCACCAGCATTCTTTAGACACAACCTCAAAGAAATACTGTAGATACTACGCTGGGAAAGATTGGCTGGAATGCTTAAAATCTCTCCTTGTCATGTTTAAAGCATACTGCGTACTAATATAAAGGTTGGATACTTCCTTATCTTCCTACATGCACTTCAGTAAGTACCACAGAGATCATAATACTAGGAGCTACTTCTACCCAAGTCAGCTGGACCTCTTTAAACATACATGTAAAGAAGGTAGTGCAGAAGCTTCACAAAAGAACCATTTGCTAATTTTATACATAAGAAAAGCGATAGAATAATATTTGACAGATGTATAAGCCTTCAGACACATTTTACCTGTGAAAACCACTATAATAATAATAATAATAATGTTAATAAAAATGCATTAGTCTTATAAAGTGTTTTTACAGACTCAAGTTGCTTTAAAATTCCGTGCATTATTCATTCTCTCCATACTCAGTGGTTGTAAGCTATACACTACGCACCATATGAGCACTATACAAATAGCATTAACTTACAAAGATGAGGGGATTTTTATTTTACATTTCCTGTCATTAACAATTACATAATACTATGGCTAAATGGCATTACATTCAGCTCGCTGCATTATTCATTTTGCATGTGCAGGTAAAATACACAACTGGTGAATTGTGCAACGCAAGCAACAATTTCATGCTAGTTATGATTTTCAGAGTCAATTTACCACAAAAACTCTGGCAAAACATAATGATCCCAGTCTCCTCAGCTTCAGCCAGATATTGAATCCTTTTATAGGAGTTGCATCCATTACTGCAAAACCGTAGACAGATAGACAGCAACTTAAGCTCATCAAACAACGCATTAAGGTGAGCCCTAAGAGGACAATTAGAGCTTATATACTGACAAAACTACGTCAGATAATCACTAAAATGGACTAGACAAGCACATGATGATACTGAATGTTTCGTTTATATGAAAATCTGCTGAAATTACCACTATGTTTTCTGCTTTGATGAAACCTTTAACCATCATCCAACAGCGCAATTAATCTACAAAAGCAACTCATACCAGTTTTTCCAGTACCAAAAGCAAATGCAGTGCACAGTTCAAAATAATGGCCCTCAGTCTGCTGCAGTCTTCATGTTACTAGTCAGCTCAGTCATATCCCATAAGGGAAACAACCTGACGAACCGGAAAATCTGTGTTCAGGCAAGCTTATGTTATTCTCCTGATATCGAAAAGAAGAAAACTGATGTAAAACATTTTCATAACAAAAGATAAACAATAAAACTGTGCATGTATAAGATATATAGAAAGACAAGAACACTAACCTCTCCATCACCACTGACACGGATATATTAAAGACCACATTAATCAGAGCCGATCAGTCACACTGTTGGGGGGGGGGGGGGGGGGGGGGTGCATATTCTACAGGGTTATATTGAACAGCAAGTATGAACGTGAGAAGATCTTTCACCTTAATGTGTTATAGATAGAATATTTAGACCGATTTGAAGTGGATCCGCAAGAATTCTCTGTCACCTAGAAGAAATAGGTGTAGCATTTCTTAATAAAAAGCTGTTTATCAGTGTGTTGTGGTGCAGGACAATATTAGAGGAAGTTGAGAAGCGATAAAAACAGCAGCGGTGGAGCTCTTACCTCCCCAGCTCATCCCCAATTTCATAAAATTCCTCCACATTTTCTTGGTTGAAGACAGTCATGGTACCCAGGCACTTGCTTGCAGCTCTTGACCACAGGCTTGTCGTCCTCAGGGGCTCTTCAGAGAGGCACCATCCCTCTACCACCACCAGCAGCAGGAGCAGGAGCAGCAGGAGCAGCAGGAGCCTCCAGTCTGGGCGAGGTGAAGCGCCACACTCCTCCTCCTCATTTTAGAAGCGTCTGGACACAAACACCACAATAAAAACACATGCATTAGACTTACACAGCTTTAGGGAGTTGATCCAAGTGGAAAAAGGGTCCATCAGTCAACAAAAGGAGCAGTGAATGAGCTGCACCTCGAACCAGGGCGACGTCACGACTCCAAAAAGCTCATCTTCTCTTTTACGACTGTTTCTGCTTGCCTTGCGGGCTTCTCTTGCAGATAATAAGAGGCTAGATCACGAAAGCAATGCTGTAGCTCCACTCCTATGAACACAGGCTGGTTGTGAGTGTAAATATGCCAGTGCAAGGCTTGGTGTAGCCATGGGAAACACTGGAGCAGCGCTAACGCCGCCTCCTCCTCCTCCTCCTCAGTGCGTCCAGGGGAAGTCACATTAGCCTCCGATCTGTTTAAATATGACCTGGACAGACCCATACAGGTGTTTAACCCAGCCCGACACAATTAACACACTCGATCCCACAGCTATAGCTTAAGAAACAACTCACAAATACCGTTAATCTTTCATAGTTTCATATTTTTTAAGCTAACTGTGAATGATCAACTGAACGCGGAGGAGTGCACTAAACCCGCTGCCTGGATTAAGTTATGGATTAAATGTATCATAACGTATCAGAAGTAAATTGTCTTACTTCGGGGTGTTGCTGTGTCTCCCGTAGCAAAGTCTCCCCGTGATTTGAGGGAGGTTGGACCCAGGTTTGTCTCTCGTTGGACAAAATGCTGCCGTGAATGAGAGAAATCAGTAAGGCAGGCTGGTGGACTGGACGCGTTCAAAACTATCAGAATCTTTACAATATACAATTTATTATTGAACACACATGATTAAAAAAAATAATTACCGAGTCATACATACAACTGATAGTTCAAAATACAATTATAAATAAAGTATAGACGTTATATGGACAGTAAATATTTAAATAACAGTTGCCCGTACATTAGTTTACTATTTTACTACTTTAAACCGTATTGTCACGTAATGATTTGAACGTACCACGGCTATGACTACTTTGGCCGCGTGGGGGCAGCAAACTTTCATTTTCTGCAGAATGACAGCACTTTTGACCAGTTTTTGTCGTTTTATTGGCTTTTAGCGTCCTGTCAGCTTCATAAATAGGTTGTACACTTAAAGTTACAACTATATGCTCTAAAGAAAACTAGACCTGATGATTTGTTTTGTGTGCTTTGTATTTTTCCTTTTCTATATATTTCAGCCTGTGTTGTTTAGCTGGTACAATAATCTATAGAACAGATGTCTAAAGAAATGATCACTGTGAGATAGATTTGCAAAGGTAAACTCGATAGTGCGCTTTATGAGGGTTTATTCCCCCACCTGCTGCAGAACTGATGCCATTACAATAAAAGCAGAGAAGAGTTCAACTTTCAAGAGTTGCCTATTTATAAAGAGGCAAATGACAGAATGTTTAGAAAATGTATATATTTTATTGCAGTTTAAATAGATACAAAATAATACAAATATAACAATGCGAAAACATACAAAAGAAACCATGAGCTCCCCTTAATCCTTTGCATATGTGAATTCAGATTGTCATGCAGATAAACTTATAAAAATGATTATAGATTAAATATAGTGGGGGAATAACCAAAGAAGTAAAAAAGATAAATTGGGCAGTGACATTTTTCTGATGAAAAGTGCTATGAAAATTCCATCTAAAAACATTGAAACACTGGTATAAAATTGCTTTGTATATTTTGCCTTCATGGATACCATGAAATGCTGGAATGTTTGGCAATCGTCCAATTACTCTGTAGAAACCATCCATAAAGGAGCGTTTTCAAAAACATTCACTTTGAATTGTAAAAATATTCTTTATGTGTATATTTGTTAGGCCTTATTGGCATGTATGATGTAGCTGTATGACAAAAACATTTCCGGTAAAACAAAACACAAAAATGTGCAAATTAGCTGGTTATTCCCCTTATGATTGAATGTTTAGGTCTGTGCAATAAATCTGTAAACAAGAGCTGGACCTCAGACATGGGAACTTTTTTCTAAGGTAGAGATATTTTAAACTCTGTCCAACAGAAGTTTTTAATGTTTTCCTGTGAAGACAAAGCACAGCAAGGTGTTATTTAAGAGCACTTTCCAGGCTCATTATTCAAGTTTCTTATAACAAAAACTTTTGTCAAAGCGAGGGCTCCCCGATAGTCCTGTACATCTGCAGCGATGTCACCTCCACATTATTGACCTTGGCGTTCTGAGGACGTCCTGTGGGACTGTACCCAGCCGAGCGGCCCATTGGGCTGAAGCCTGTGGTTCGACCCGCGTGAGTGAAGCCAGAGGAGCGGGACACAGCAGGACGCCGCAAGAACCTGTTTGAGGTGACCAGGTCTCCGTAGCCCTGTGCGTGTGAGAAGGCATATCCTGATCGCCGAGAACTGGTGCGGCGGATACGAGCACGCCGAGTCGGAGGAGGCAGTTTGGTTTTGGCCTGTCTCACCTTGAACATCACCTAAAGTTTATCCACACAGTTAAGAACATTATACAATGTACAAGCTTATAAGGCATTTGAAATACAGTATAGTTTCATATGCACCTTGTCGTTTATCGTGGGGTAAAGCTGAACCATAAGGAAGCGGTGAGTGACCACAGGGAGAATACACAGGAGCGATGTCAGGACAATAGTCAGCCAGATGTTTGGCTGGTTAAAGGAGTTCCGAGCTGTTCCTACAGAGACACAGCGGTAATAAACTTTCAACAACGCTACAAAACAAAACTACAGATGGAGAAGAGCATCAGTTCAGTACTTACCTATAAACGGGAAAGCTGCAGGCAACATGAGAAATAACCCATTACAGTACATTGTGAAAGTAATGGCAAAATACATGACCAGACTGCCCATCACAAAAAGTGTGTTAACAGCCGTCCAGTATGTCATCTCAAATCCCAACTGCAAACATCACAGAGATACAATCAGTATTAAACTGGAAAACTGCATTTCTTAAGTGTACAAGTAAAAACATCGGTAGCTGCATTTCACCTGAATGGTGACAGCAAACATCAGGCAGGTTTGGGTTAAAACGGCAAATGACTGATAGTCTGCCACATCTTTCCCATCATCCCTCACTGTGTCAAAAATGGAGAGGTACGGGATGAAGAACAGGACCAAGGAGCTATAGCAGCTGTGGAGGGCACACTTGAAGAAGGCCTTTTTACTGAAGTACAGGTTGAGCTGACCAGGGACATAGAGCTGAGGATGCTGGAAACTCCATGCGTCGTTCACATCCTAACCAGCAGGGGGCGCATACGTATAATTATTTTCTTTGTCACAGTAATAATAAGGTCAACATTACTTCTAGTCATGTTTTCTGAAATGTGGAAACTAATTGGCAAAAATGATGTTTACCTGTTCAAACAGACTCATTCCCAGCACAGGGAGAGCAGTGTAGACCAGATTGTAGAGTGTGATGAACCACTCATCGTAGACCGTCTGACAGTTACAATAAAAGTATATTTAATATGACTTTGATGTAGTTAATATATTTTACACTTTTTTGCCTTTTCAAACCGCTGACCAAGTAGGCCAGCTGTTCATCTCAGTTTTTCACATACCTGGGCAGAAAAGCCGCAGAAGAAGGCATACCAGAAGTGCACAAAAGTGAATGTGAAGTTCTTGTAGAAGAAATATCGCAGAAACTTGCACATTCTCAGATATGACCAGCGTCCATGCACCAGCAGGAGGCGCTGCAGGAATCTGAACTGGGCAAAGGAGTAGTCACTGGACAGTACAGCCTGCATGCCCTCCTGACCAGAGATGCCCACGCCAATATGAGCCGCTGAGGGGGTAAACACAACAATATGATCTCAATTATTAGCACCAAGGCTTCTACTAATGACACCAAGGCATGTTTTTATTGTGAGAAAACAAACCTGTGTTTTTTTAAATAAATGGTTAGTTCAAAATAAACTAAAAGCATTTATTTGGTGATGTATTTGATCAAGTGGTTTATGATTATATAAACTCATCTTCCTGTTGTTAGGGGCACGTCACTTTATAGAAAAAGAGGAACGAGTCGTTGAGTATAATGAGACTCAGGAAATGTAAGTTCATAGATATTAATAGTTATCAATGAGCTATTAGTTTTTCATAACACACACAGAGAGAGAATAGCAGTGTCATCATATTACAATCCAGAAAGTCAGTACATCCAAGAAGTCTTTTGAGGGGAAAAAAAAAAATCATGTTTTCATCTTTTCTATGTAAAGTTCACTTTTATACATTTCATGCAGAATCAATGAAAAAGTGAGACATTCTGTAAATATGTGTCATGAGGGACAAATGGCTGTGTGGGACAACCAGAACAGGGACAGGTGATCGTCCTACTTCCAGTTATTAAACCAGGGGGTGGATGTTAGTAGACAAAGTGCAGTTACCTTTGATCATGCTAACATCATTAGCTCCATCCCCAATAGCCAATGTAACGGCCTGTTTGTACTTCTTGACCAGCTCCACCACTTGAGCCTTTTGTAGAGGAGTGACCCTGCAGCAGATGACTGCCTTACACATACATGCCGTCCTCAGAAACTCCTGCTCCATGCTGTGCTCCAGAGCGTAGGCCTGACGAAAAATAAAGGTATAATTAAAGTTTTTCAGATGAAATGAAACCATGACTTTCTACACAGCAGTAGAATGTCTCATACCAGGCTGTGTCCATTGATGACTAATCCATACTCTCCATTGACCACCTCGTCCGTCATCACTTTGGGTCTTTTAATTCTGCTCCTCTCTGCTAGAAACGCCGAATCGTCTACTGCATCTGGTTTCATGGAAGTTCTTGCATTTCTATATGAGAAAAAGTATTTGTTAAAGGTGTACAATGTAACTTTTCTAATAGAAAGTCCGCCACCTGCTTGTCTCCATGGAGATGTTACTGCTTTGCCTGGGATATTCCACAGTTAGGCATTAAATGTATCTGTTGCAGGTAAAGTTGATAATTTGCACTAGAATGTCTGAAATGAATCACCTTTACCTTGGTGTTCCATAGAATGCATTTGGGCAGAGCAGAGAACATTGATTCATTTCCTACTTTGCCTGGTCGTTTTAGGCGTGATGCCTGTGGATTTAGATGAAGTAGAGAATCTCATGGAATGTAAATGGGATGCAAATATATTTAGTACATTTTTTTATGATTGAATTGTTTTGGATGTCAGCTTACTCTATTCTGAGATTTGAGATTTTTAAAAGGCCAACATCATTTGGGTGTTAAAAGAAGAAGGGCAGGATTGTGTTTCTGGAGCACTACTCGAGCTCTCTGTGGTAATAAGCCACACGGGGTGAGAAGAGCAAAAGCAAAGGTACAGGTGCAGAGCTGCAGACCCGAGGGCCTGAGTCTGCCTGAGGGGAGGTGGAGACACAGGCTATTAGTTTGGGCAGGGCTAAATGCAAAAATAAAAGACACATAGAGAGAAGCTGTGAACTCTGACCTCAGCTCCTGCCTGACATCCTCAGGGGAGTTTCCTGAGACGATGAAAACATCATTCATCTCCTCTCGCAGCAGGTTACAAGAGTAGCCTATGTTCTCTGCAGTTTCTGCACAACAAAATTATAATAATAATAATACCTGGAAAACATTTATGAGATGAACAGAACAAATCAAATATGATCCTTGTTTCTTTCAAAGTGTGGGTATGAGAGCTTCATTACAGAAACAGGATTATAGAAACAATAATTTGAGTCACTATTGGATAAATAAGTAAATACTTTTAAAAGTATATATTTTTTATATACAGTGTTTATTTTAGTATAGATAATTATATTTATTGCCACGGGAAGTACGCTGATAAAACTGTATTTTTCAGTTACACATTTTTGTAACTTACTGGAGCAGTAAATGTCACTGTCTGATTTGGTCGACTGCACAGCCCAGTGTGTTTACAGTTTGTCCAGTTTATAACAAATCTAAACATTATACCTTGCTTATCACCGGTCAAAACCCAGACTTTGATGTCTGCTTTGGCGAGCTGTTCGATGGTGTGAGGAACTCCGTCCTGTAGCTTGTCTTCAATCGCTGTTGCACCAAGAAGCTACATAAAAAACAACACAAAGATCAGAAACACACAGTTCATTCATAACTTTAGATAGTTCCTCACCATTAGGTCTTTCTCTATCTCTTCATAGAGCTCGTCCAGTTTCTCCTCACGGTTTTCCAGGGCAGTGCTGGCCTCATGGTGGCGCTGCTGCCACTCGCTCAAATATTCTTCATCTAAATCCTTGTAGGCCAAGGCCAGAGTCCGGAGCCCCTCCCCTGCAAACTCCTGTAGTCAAACATGTATGTACATATAAGGAGCAACTCAGAAAAACTAGATACAGACAAGTCTGTGGAATTTGCAAGTGTTTACATTTGGTCCAAATAATAGTTGAATATAGCAAACAACGAAGTTAAATCTGTCAACTGGACAAATCTTGTAAATCTTCAGTTCACCAGAACTGAAGAAGCGGCTTGGATGAGCAGCGAAACGTCTTCACTCCTACAAGATTTGTCCAGTTGACAGATTTAACTTCGTTGTTTGCTATGGATCAAACCTGAGGGTCTACACAGACAATAGCTGAATATCTCCTAAACAAAAGGAAACTCAAATGGAATGACAGTGGCTATAGAATAACTGTCAGTGTTTTTGTTTGTGTGAATATTTGTGTTAATTCTGAAGTGTATCTGCACTGGAGAAAGGTTTGTGTGATACAAAAGACTGAAGTTTGAGTTTCAGAATAAATTTTATCTATAAATATTGGCTGTATCGTGTTTTTACTTTGACTTTTTGCAGCATTTGTAGAAGAAAATGTATGAATACAAAGTGCTACCAGTTCCTTTGGTTATTTTTAATTAAAGATCACTCTCAAATCAAATATTGTCAGTGTGCTGCTAAACTTGTCTTCTGGACTCACATTGAGGTGTTCTGTGGTGACATCCATCAGTTTGCTGCAGGACTGGTGCAGTCTTTCATAGATGATTGTGTCTGCGCCTTTACAGTAAAGTGAAAGTTTCCCTTCTGGACTTCGGACTGTTAAAAAAAAGGTATAGAAATCAAACACTGTAAATAAAAATAAGTTCAAAGCTCAAGCATAACTATATTTAGTGTCTGTATATCTCTGAATAATCACCTATCACAGACATTCTCTTGCGAACATTGTTGAAATCCAAGATCGCCAAAAGGTCGTAAGTGCGCGGCTTCCCCATTTCCACAATGGAAACACTTTCAGGTGTTCGTGAGCGGAAAACAAAGCCAAAGTTTCGGGCGGCTGTGACCAGTGCTCCCTCATCTGGGGACTGGGCCTGATAGACCAGCTCTCCTGAAAAGCACATTCAGTGTTACCCAGTGACCGTTCGTGATATCACTTTACTATTGAATTTACTCATTTAATTATTGTTCTTCACCTTCTGTTTTTTCCTCAGCCATGACCGTGTGACAGAGGGCCAGCAGTCTGAAAAAGGCATGGACCTCAGGATTCTCCAGCTTCACCACTTCAACCAAAGAGTGATCATGAAACTGAAAGCGCGTATCAGCAAGAGGGTTAAAGGAGAAGTCCACCGTGTCCGTGTGCTGAAAAGAGGAAGAATGGAAACAGACATGAAATCATTTAAACTTACATGACCGTGCCTATTGTTTGGTGTTTTAGTGCTGTTAATATACCTCTGTAATTTCAAGTCTTTGGCCCATATAGTCAAACACATCACCTGCAAGAAGTAATGACACTGTTTCTCTGACATAATAATATAAACAGGACTCATCGTTCAACTAGAGGAACATTTCTTTACCATATGTTTTTCCATTGATAGAGCACTTATTGAAGGTCATAATATTTCGGGTCAGCGTTCCTGTTTTGTCACTGAAGACATATTTGATTTGTCCGAGCTCTTCATTCAGAGTGGTGGTCCGGGCCTCTGCGGGGGTGTCATTCCGAGCGTAATACATCTTCCTGTCCCACTCGATGTAGAAGCTGTTCCCAAGTCGAATAATCTCCACACTGTACAAAAGAGAGATGTGTTTTGCTTGTGTTTTGGCACATAAGTAAATACAAAATGAATAATATCCTTATTTGAATTACCTGACATAAAGAGAAATAGGCACTACAGTGTTGAGGATGATGACGTAGGACCAAAAGGTGAGGAAAGCAGAGAAAGTCGCACTGGTTCCTTCTTGTCGAGGCAGAAAAACTGTGAACTGGGAGCCGTCATTCAGTTCCCAGATGCAGTTCCCAATGGCCAGAACGGTGCACATGAACGCCAGGAAACCAAATATCTGTGTCAAATAAAAACATTTCAATCAATGGATGTAACATGATTTATCACCGAAGGGCAATTTGCAGTGGTATCTTTGTATCCATGGATTATATTTTCTTAAAAACACAAATTTACAATGTTAATTTCTTGAATCTAAACAATACAGTCTTTTTTATCACAGCCATTTACCATATTTGCGATAGTATCTTCGTATTCATGTGACATATAAAGTGTATTTTTGCCCCATTCTGTCTTTTCCCCCTAACTTCTGTGTCCTTGTCTGGAGCTGGGCGGCTGGGCGGAGACTCTGGCACCACCCACTACAATCAAGCCTCCACCTCGGGAGTACAAAGGAACTGGGGATCCTACAAACTCCGCCAGATCGTTCATGTTTCCTCCGTGGTACAGTTCCGCTTGGCCCAGTCTAGTTTCGTGATTACCGTCACAAAACTCAGCTGTTTTTTCTCGTTTTTCATCAGATCCTGCTCCTTGAAACTACCCTGCACCTCTGCCTTCGACCCAGCTCTCCTCAAACACCCTCTGACCCCACTACCTACAACCCCGCTCTCTGTTTGCTCCGTCAATCAGCATTTACTTTCCTGTGTTTGTAAATAAACTGTTCAACTTTTTACCCCAAGTCTGCATCTTTCGTCCCTCAGACATTTCGACACATTCCTTGCATAAAATCACAAATTACCCATGAGTAGAAACTGTTAACCCCAAACTGCAAGGCTGACTAACTTAAGGATTTTGTCTTTTTTAGGTAATAGTATAAAAACACTTACACACAGGACTAATATATTCATCAGTCGATCGATACTGGTCCTCTTGAAAGTACTTTTGCCACAGTTCTGCATTAGTTTGGTCTCTGGACCTGTAGATATGAAAATAAAACTCATTATGAAACTGTAAAATGAAAATAAACCTGCTTATCTTCGTGGAGATGTTATTGCTTTGTCAAGAACGTTCCACAGTATGAAATTAAAACTTCTGCATGGAGACAAGTAAGTACCGTAACGCCACCACTACAAGTTTCATGTCCGATTGATGAGCAGGCGATTCAAGGACTTTTTGAACAATAAACGCACCCACACTTCATAAATGCTTTAGATAAATTGAACGCCATACTGTGGAACATTCCGGGCAACGCAAAAACACTTCCCTTAATATTGTTTTAAAGATATTTCAAATTACAAACCTGCAAACAGCACCAGCCCAAAGCACCAGTCTGTGTTCCTCAAAGTGCATCCTCGCAGTAAAATCTTCTCATTATCAAGTGAATATTTCTGACCAGCAAACGTTAGTGTTCCTGTGAAGCGGTCGAGACGGTTGTTTGGGGGTTCACATCGTACTTCACCTAAACACAAATGTCATGAATACAGACAGAGCGATAGAGTGTGACAGAGTGCAGCTGAGTGTTGTGTACGCACCATTAAAGTCTGCAAGTTTTTCAATGTTATCTCCAAGGTCACCGGTCACAGGGAGGGCCTGCTTCACTTTTAGGTTGGTTTCTCTGAAGGAGGGACAACAAAAACGTGACTAAATATGGAAATAAAGCTACTATGACAGTGGAGATGGAGATTTACCCGTCCAACTCGGCCGTTTCGATGTAGACTAAGTTGAGTGGTTCGCTGCTCGAGAGTAATAAAAGATCAGCCTGAAGAAAGAGAAAAAACGTTTAAAGCTGTGATTCTTCAAAAACGCTGCGCTTTAATAAACCAAAATGATACTTACTGTGACAAATTGGTTGTTTTCTAATTTGATTATGTCTCCCACCTGCACATTCATCCATTTTTCATTTTGCAATCTGCAGAAGAGTAAAGGTAATTGAATATATTTTTATTTAACAGTATTTTGCAGTATTGCCTCATGGCTCGATTCTCAATTCGATTTAATTCAATTCTATTAAAAACAAATAAACAATATTCATTTCCTGACTGTAAACAAAGCGGATCATTGACAAATAGAAATGACTTAATCTTGGTTAAAATTTGATCTATTGCAAAGTCGTACTGGAACTGGACAGGACCAAAGTCAACAACTCAATAACTCTAGTCCACAATTACCTTTGGCAAAGTAACAACACATTGTCTAAAAAAAAACCAATGAATTTGTTTATCTAGCCTTATTGATTGTTAAATGCAATTTTTCTTTGCTTAAGATACAATAATAAAGGCATAATGGAGGCCTGTTGTTAAAAGTTCACATATTGTAGAGGTTCTTATCAAGAATTCAAATACAATCCCACATTACGCTCACAGTACACTCACTTTCTGTTGATAAGGACTTGAACTTTGCGGTTGTTGACTTGATTATCACTCCTATGGCGATTCTACGAACACATAAAATAAAGGAAATTATTCACCTAAAAATGAATGTCAAAGACTGAATTGCAACATGCTTCAGTTGAGAAATGTGGCTTTGTTTTTGTAATGTCAAAAACTCCCTTTTCATCACTGCTGTTTTGTCACATATGTTCAGTCGCTGTGTACCTGCTCAGACCAAAAAGTCCCCGAATAAAAGACATGTAAAAAGGAACAGATGGGACGCAGCGGGCACAAATGATCGCCAGACACTGAAACAAAAAGTCTCTTGTTTGGGACAATGTTTAACCAATGACATCACTGTTTGTCCTTGGTTTGGTTTGACTTATTAAAGAGGGAATGAGTCTGGTGAGCAAGTATTTTAGTTTCATTGGGCAAACGAGCAGAAAAAAATGAATAACTAGTATTTAATTAAACATTAACTTCACTTAGGCTTTCCCATTTACCATTTAATTCAAAAAGAGTGTGACTTTTTGTTCTACCGTTTGTACAAAGGTTCAAACTTACAATATCGTCAGTGGCGTCTTTAGCAGCAGTGACTGTCAGCACAAGGACTAAAGGCACAACAGTGGTAAACCAGGACAGAGACGAGATGGCAGGAATCACCTAAAAAAGTATATGAAAGAATATGAAGTTTCATTTATTATTAGATATTTAAATAACAATCCATTCAAGATACATGCATTGACTGACAAACTGCAGAATATTCCAGGCAAATCAAATAAAACCCAAACAGTTTATTGTCTAATTAATGCAACAATATCAACAATTAGTTCAGTTCACAGTGGTGCAACTTAACGCTTCTTGCATGTGCAACACTGAGGCAATTTCCTGTGGGGTCAGAACACTTCCTTAATCAAATGACTCTTGATTTGTCTATATCCTGTTTGGTAAAAACAAAAAAAAACTGCTTCTCTCTCTCTCTTTGCCACTGAAAGTCATCACATTTGTTTTATTCACTCTCTTTGAACCGTGATGGAAACAGCTGAGGTACAAAGAGCAGAGCGTCGGTTCTCTCTTTACCTGTAGCACGAGCAGAAACAGGAAATAGGCATTGGCGATCCTCTGAAACTGCTCGAAGAGGTTGAGAGGTAGGAATGTGAAGAAGTTGTATTTTGAGGTTTTGATGGCGTTTGTCTGAAACACAAGCAAAATACAAGTAGCTCATTTGAATAAATAATAACATTTTGCATTAATGAGTGTGGTTTATGAGCGTATTTCCAGGCTAATGGAGGGAGAGCTGCAAAAGATCTGATACAAAAGATAAGAATTTTGCTCTCTGCAGAAGATATCTAATAATGAAAGCGATAAGACATGAGGAGTGGAAGCACACAGCCTGACAAATTATCACAAATATTAAGCCGATTTGGATTTATCATCATTTGTATTGTTACTGGAAATGTTCTTTTATACTGTATGCAGGCTCATTTTTCAAATAAGCGGTTTAAGTGATAGTTCTGCACTTTTTGGCTGATTTTACAACTCATAAAAGATATTTACAAGCACATTTACACGTATTTCTGATGAAGTACAACAATAACATATGCTTATTGTTATCAGGATATCATTTTTTGTCAATATTGTCCACAACTTGAAAAAGACACAGAGGTTTGTTTTTTCAGAGCATAAACATAATGCTGCCTCAAAGCCGTGTGCTCACAGTGCAGCGCAGCGCATGTACGGTGTATGTCAAACATTAAGGTTCGTGGCAGAACTATGTTGTGGGAGTCGTTTCCCCAGCACCAGGTGGACCTTATCATCCCCGACATACAGAGTCCCACAGGGAGTTATCAGTGGATCTGGACACTAGCTCCACCCACTCCTAAGGCTTTCAGAACTGAGTGTCCTATGGGGATATAAACAGACGCCGGATATAAGTGTATACACATTAGAGGAGAGGAAAGAACATTATTCTTCTTCATGGATTAAGACGATGGTTCTTAATACAATAAACCAGAGGATCCCAAATATGTCACACAACATTATACCTAAACAAATATTTGGCTTTAAAAGTAAAACCATATCTAAATAATGTAACAGGTGGTTCAGTAACATACCAGGTCTAAAATGGGACAAACAGACACACACAGATTGACATGCACTGTGTAATATACATGTGAGAAACTTGTTTAAGATGAAGTGGTTGTGATCAGAGGAGACAAAGAAGACAATAGTTGGACCCAAAATGATTTCTGCCCAGGAAAGCCACTGGTCCAATGTGTTTAACCTGCACAACACATCCACTGGACATCCTGGTCACGGCAGGAGACACGTGCTGCTGCTGTTGTTGTTGTGGAGAGTGTGCATAAACTAGGGCCAGGCCTTAAAATAACACTGGTGATGTATCGTCATAGTTGTAAGGATGATCTGAAAATGCAGAACATCATAACGAGCTTCCCTCTGCACATTTTTCACAAACTAAATAATAATATAGACTAAAGTTCATTTGTCAGAGTTGCCATGTTTGTTATGTTTGTTAGTTTCACTTTTGGCTTCTGCTCTGTGAACGCTCTACCTGCTCGATTAACTTTACAGCTGGAGTCTTTCAAGATGAATTCTCGTGAGTTTATGGACTCACAAATATCACTTGAAGACATCTTTCTGTGCAGGATTAACTCCTGAAGCCTAGAGTGACTTAAAATCTCCGCAGAGGTTATCTAATAATGAAAGAGATGAGAGATGAGGAGAGGAAGCAGAATTTAAACACAGCCCGACAAATTAACACAAATATTATTAGGCAGCTTTGGGTTTATGATCATTTATATCATTATTGGAGAGTTTCTCTTTTATAACATAGTAAAAATGTTTGGTCATATTGGTCTAGCATATATCGTTATAACAGTACTTACAGCGTACTTAAAGGACAGGTTGTACTCTCTGTCATTGGCTCGGAGTTTTCTCTCCAGCTCTGTGGGTTAAGAGCAATGAAAGGTCAATAAAAACAACAAAACTCAATGACACTTGTCCTAATTAGAATAAAAGGTGACAGAGCTACTGAATACAATCTAAAATGTTATATTCAACAACCAGCAAAGAAAGGATTTCAGGTTTCAGGGTTCTTTTTTGTAGTACATTAGAAAACTGACTCTTTCTACACATATAATAAATATTTTACAACTATATAGAAATAGGCAGAAGTAGACAGACATGAACAATGTAATAAAAATAACTTTACCTCTTTCTTTCTTGGCTAAACAGTCCAGGCCAAAGAATGTCATCTTCTCCCCGTTGTCCTGCTAGCTGTCCATCATATTATAACCTAAAAAGAAAAATTGCATCACTTTTATCATTAGGACTTCTGTCATTTGTTGCAGTTCAAGCCTTTTAATGATCGTTTTACTGAAATTAACCTGCTTTATTGTGTCAGTGGCGTTAAGTATTTCCCATATTATCATTTATTGTTATACTTCTGAACAACATAAGCCTGAGCAAACTGATTTATTGTTGACAACAGACCTCCTAATGCATAAGGTGGGTAAAGCGTACTATTTGTGCTCGCAGTGCCACAGTTCAGCGTATGCGATTCATGCTGAGCCGTGAGCTACAGGGAATGTAATTAAGTCTGAGAGGGCAGCTGTTGACAACTCTGGACATTTAAACCTCTCCACAACTGTGCCGTAGGTGTCCAGTTACTCTAGAGTTTCTGTACAATTGCATCATTCTTCTGCCCTTTTACAGATTTTCCAATTTAGGCTCAATGACTCAGAGGGTGGAACCTCCTCAGGTCAGACTGAAGCTACTTTCGCCATAGTCTGTATAAGGACAAAATGTTTTGAGGTGCATTTAAATGAGTCCCCAAACAGGAAATCCCTTCCACACAGACCCCGCCCTCTGTGGTTGGCGAAGTGACGTCACAGTTGAGGCTATAAATATCTGCCACATGTTTGTAATAAAGAATGTGGCGTTTAAGAGGACTGCTGCTGTGTCTGACATACGCACACATGTGGATGTTTGTGTTTATGTGGACTTCAAACACAAACTTAACATTTTTCTGCGTAACCAGTGAATTCAAACGTGCATCACAAACACAGTCTCTATTCATCAAGTGTTATACAGGGGTCTACGGTTTGTCAGCACGGAAAAACTGACATTTACCCACTCGACAGTTTTCCCAATAATTTAAATGCCATGCAGCTCTCAGGAGTTAGTATTTAAAATGCTTGTGCAAAATAGAAAAAAGAGATCAGAGTTTATGCAGATGAAAATAACAAAAGATACACCGTGTTAAGACATTTGTACCGTACAAATGTTAAGCTTCAACTGATGTTTTTAACAAAGTGCGATGCCATTTTTAGATTAGGAAATGAGATCACAAATGATCATATCTGTGTGTGCTCAGTTTCACACACAGATAAGATCGTTTATTTAGTTATAGTTCAATATGTAAAAGCTGGGAGGATATATTTTGGGCTCAATACTTATCATTTGCACTTTTTTCTTTGCAACAATGGTGACTTTTTTGTTATTTTAGTTGTGAAATGATCAGATTTGAACAGTACAGGGCTGAACCAGTAGCTTCTGTGGCAAATTATTCTTTACTTCTGTCATTTGTTGCAGTCTATGCCTTTTAATGATACTGTTCAAAAATCGTTTTACTGGAATTAACCTGTTTTATTATTACTGTGTCAGTGGCTTTAAGTAGTTCCTTTATTATCATTTATTGTTAAACTTCTCTGTAGCGATATATTGTGCTTCAAAATGTGTTATCGTGACAGGTCTAGTGATTATTTTCTTTGATGAATCCATTAGATGTAAAATTGTGAAAATCTTGTGAATGAGATTTTTACTCCCAGATGAAGCTTTAATGATGGTGCTTCATTCATTCATTCATTCATCAAAAACACGAATCCTACATAAATCCCATGTTATTTTGATGTAATTACTTCTTTGTCTTGGTCATAAAACCTCTTCTCTCAGCACGTGGCACATTTTGGAGTCTGTGTAGAGATAATGATTATTCAAATACTAAATTTATTGACGACTAAATTTCAACAATCATATTTCAATCAAATAGTTGTGCTTAATCAATAAATGTGTTTTCAGCCCTAAAAACTGTTTGATATCTAGTAATAAGATATGTTCTCACTGTATACTGCAGTAATGTTTCATACATATGTAGAAATACTTTGAATATATTTAGGAAAAAAAAACAACCCAAAAAACAAAAACAAAAACAGTACTTGTCCAAGCTGTCAGTTGGAACACAGTTTCTCTTGTGTGGCCACAAACCAGAATAAAAGCTTTTTGAAGCAAAGAAAAGTGTGCAACAGTATCCAGTGTGACAGACACCTGTGACTGAGTGCAGGTCAAAGGTCACACGAGTGAATGGGAGTCTTGTCTGATCAGTGATCTCTTGTTTCCCATTTAAGATGCTCTATTAACACAGTGGCTTTTATCAAAGACAAGCCCTGTTTGGCCTCAGAGTAGCAGAGTCAGACATTACAGTGAATTAAGATTATAATAGTCACAGTATAAATATATAGTACTACATGTGGGTTTGATGAGTTTGTTCATCATCTGACACATATTTTTAACTGCTCCGCTCAACTCGCCTCTTGTCTTATCGAGCTGCTGGATAAAAATAGTTTCACCACACACTGTAACCTAGACACGGTTAGTGAAGTTTCCCATCAGCAAACGGAGAGTTAAATATCAGCTTTTAAATATGTGTCTGCATAAAGTCAGAACTGTTTGTGTTGTGTCTGGCTCGAAAGCTCTCATTCGCTCACTCAACAATTCCAGGAAGGAGAACTGATAGCAGGTTTTTACTGAGTGTTCCTAAAAACAAGTGAAATCAGAGTTACTTTTTGAACCATTAAACCGCTGCAAGAGGGAGGAAATAACAGAGCACAATTTGAAATGACCCACAGGAAAAGTGTGGCCTAAGTGTTATTTACATTCAGAAACACCTTGAATCAGATAATTTCACATCTAATAGTATCATTCCTGTAGGTGTAGTCGTCAGATTGTGCTTATCAACGCTCTGAACATGAGTGTTTTTTCCCATGGTCTTGGATTTTACCAGGTCACATTCAACCCACTGAAACTAAACAAAAAACACCAGGTACATTTTGTGGTGTGTGGTCGAACCTGCCGATGTTTAGCAGTAAAACTAAAAGTGCAGGGAAAGTAACAAAAGTAGTTTAGTTTTTAGTTAGTTTTTTGAATATTTTTAAGGTAATGTAATGGATTGACACATACACTTACTGTCTATAGGGCTGTGGATTGTGCATTGACTCAGTTTTAGTCATGGTTACGGTTATTGCTGCAATCAAGTACAAAAATTGTGTAATTGTTCTGAATTTATAGGTGGTCCTTTTGTCCACTCATTTTATCTACAGTTTTTAAAGTTGATGCCCAAAACATGAATAATAAATGCTGATTTGTTTATTCCTCTGTAGGTTAACTTGGCTTTGACAATACAGAAGTAATAACTGCATCAAAAAATAATTATTATATCAATTGTGACTCAAATAATCGTAATTAAACAGCTCTAAAGGTTTGTTTCTGTATAACCTTCAGCCTTAAATCACTGCACACGACTTATCCTACTTTAGTCTTTCTATGTATTTGACCTTTTTGTGATTCCACAGGCCCATTAGGAAAATCAGGCATTTATGACACGCCGCCGCAATATAATGAATTCATTTTGCCTCGGTTCTGCTTGAAAAAACACTGACAAATAGCCCTTCAATTATTCACCTGACCTCTCGGACAACAAAGCCGCTCCGATCACGTTACTGATGAAGAGCTAACACTTTTATTGACCTTTAAAATACTGTTGTCCTTCTAATGCCTCGCTCTACATGTCTAATCTGTGCAAATGGACAGTAAACCAGTACTAGTAAATAAACAGTAAATACAGTGAAGTCTTAGTGTCCATGGAGTCAGTGCGACGAGTTAAAGTTTAAAGTAAAAAAAAAAATGATGATGACGTGATAAACACCTTTAAATTATTGTCCAATTGTTACTTCTTTACTCAGTCTGAATCATCTACTGTGGCCTGGATCTGATTTAAACTTCAGCAAAGAAACCAGTCTCTCAAAAAGCTTCTGTATTTTATTATGAATGAACATGTGTTTTACTCTGTGTCATATAAAAGTGTCATATACATTTCCTCTGACAAAACAAAAGCAGCTCATGTTTCATATAAGCTGGCCTAAAGTTTAATTTGACTAACCAAACTTTTTTATGTGAGTTTAGGCCAATGCGGGTGTAACTGTGGTTCTTTAGTTCACCTCTGGATGTCATCGGGACAGGACTCATTCACACAGAGGTCCTGGAAGGTGAATCATGTTAGGATGACAGAAAATGACAGAAATAATAAAGATTTGAAGAGATTATGTAGACAGTCTGAGTCTATGTTCACCCCTGCAGCCTGTGAGGATAAAAACATGCAAGTTGTAACAAAGTACTAGAGTATTCAGCCCAACTGTAGGCTCTGTCACAGTGTGTAGTCTGTGTGATCCATCATGTGTGGACAGTGTAGGCTTTTCTACTTCTACTGTAAACACCCACAAAAAAACCATCCGAAATCTGTGATCCAACATTGTTCTAATTTGCCTAAATTACCACAATAAAGAACTTATGCTATAGCTTACATTAAACACTGTTAGTTTGCCTCAAGAAGAGCCTTTTTAAACTCCAAAATGATCGTGAAAAAGGTTAGAAAAATCGTTTAGTGAGTCTAGATACTGATCACAACAAAACCATCTTCATTTGGAGGTTTGTTTCCATAAACAGAACAGACACATGAGACTCAGAGTGAAGCCCAGCTGTGTTCTTACAGCTTCCTTTTTCCTAGATCTCTCCATCTGGTATCTTTCACACCCATGCTTTCCTTCAGCCCTGGGGTAAGAGTTCACACATCCACACACTCCTGTCCCGCCAAAGTCGATCAAACTGCGTGCGTCTTACCGCGCGTCCTCACTTTGTCCTGCGTCCCGTCCAAGATCAAGAAATGAGGCTTAGAAATGTCCAAGTGAAGCCGAGAAGAAGGCTAATGTTTTCCTCTTAGTTCCACAAAGCCACTCACCCACCCGCCACTACTTCAGTGCCTCCCCTGCGCCGCCCCCTCCTCTATTTCAGTAAAAACCCTCCCTCCATCTTCAGTCTACAACCAATTTGTGCAGTTGGAGCGCGCACATTGGCCCTGCCTTTAAACATTGGGCCTGTCTCTGCACGAGGAGAACTCTTATACAGGGATGAAACATGTAGAGATCTGACAGTGAGCTTTGTTTGCATCATTGTTCAGTATTTTTGGTGAAATATAAGACCCATAAGAAGCATAACCCTAAAAAAACAACAACTATAAGGTCTGTAAGAAGTACAGGTATATAGTAAATAAAGTATGTAAAACGATTCAATTATGTTAGAAATCCAGGACTAAAAAGCCTCTAAAGCAGCAGCGTCTTCAAAACTTTGTGTAAATTAAATCTTGAGATAAACTTTTAGTCAATGTCGCCATCTAGTGGAGACTGGGGTAAGTGCGCCACATTAAACCATTAAACCCTAAAAATAAATAAATAAATATAAATATTTTAACCAGGTTTAATTCTCTTAAAGTTTAAGATTTGTCGATGGAAAGTTACCTTAATGTTACAGTTAAGTTAAATATTTTTTAGAGAATTCAGGGACAATGGGAATGAGAAACAATAACAATAACAGATGAAGTCCAGAGCTCTGGGAGACTGTTAAAATGCACGATTTTACTTTTATCAATGTAAATATGCTGAAGTACGCTATAAGAAATATTGACTGAAGGGAAAACAGGAGTAGAACGGGGCCAAACAAGGATAAGGACATTCCCACATAGAATAAGTTATAGCCTCTCCTCCCTTTGTAACAGACTTAACCACATGTGTCTATTCCCATCCAGCTCTGCCTCTGCCTCCTTCAGAGGTCACAGGAGGTCACAAGAGGTCCCAGGAGGTCCCAGGAGGTCAAAGGATAGAGCCTCATGTCAGATCTGGAGAGAGAAACTCCTGAAGATAGAGCTGACAGACTGGAGAGAGGCCAGACTGTCTGTGTCAAAGATCAGACAGACATGGAAGAGTCACAGCCTCACACAACTGTCCTGTTCCACTGTCCTGTTCTACTGTCCTATTCAACTACTGTCCTGTTCTACTGTCCTGTTCCACTGTCCTGTTCCACTGTCCTGTTCTACTGTCCTGTTCTACTGTCCTGTTCTACTGTCCTGTTCCACTGTCCTGTTCCACTGTCCTGTTCTACTGTTCTGTTAAAAAAACAAACTATGAGAAATCTGACATAAACAGAACAGACACGCCTCATACTCGAGTCCATGGCCTGTAAAACCCGCTCTAAACGCGGACCATGAGGATTCAGGGCGCACACACGCGTAAAAGAGCTGGAGGTCCTTTAGATGCGTAAAAAGTCCTGTCCAGGCCACACTGCTGCAGAGGCTGGAGGCGGGACAGGCGCGGGGAAGGCGTCAGATGTCGGTGGGACGTCCCATGAAAGAAACGAGGGAAGAACAGCGAGCTGCTGAAACAGGCAAAGTGAATGAGCTGAGAGGAACAGAGCAGACCGCGGAGAAACACAACAAAGACAAGCGTCCCCAAACCTCCTGTAAGTTTTACACTTTGACATTTACCTCAGACTGTGGGCGTCTCGTGGGTTAAACCTGTGGGATTGTCTCATCTGTAACTGAAGTTTGATTTAAAGAAGCTTAAATTTTTCAGAAATGACAGTCCATGAGCCCATAGCCTCTGGGGCTGGAGTTTATGGCATTTTGGAGACAGTTATTATGAAAGTAGGACATATGTTCTTGTATAAGTAACAAATATGCACAGAATGAAGAAGAAAAACACAGTGTTTCTACTTTAGTGACTCTAAAAGACATATCCTGAAAAGTGTTTATTTTAGTTTAATCACATTAAAGGCAGATGCAAACACACTGCACTGTGCGTTTGGATTCATGAAGTGACTGTTCTGCCCATGTTTGATTTTAAAAAGAGTTTGGAGTAGACCTACAGTCTGTACTGCTGTGTTATGTCATAAAAAGTATACTGTGTAAGTTAAACAAACCCTGGACTATTTATCCTGACTAAAAATAACAGTAAACAATAACCAAATAGTTACTAAACTTTATCCATAGCAAGAACTGCATGGTTTAGTGGACTTGGTTTTGCCAAAATATCACTTAAAAAATTAAACTCAATTAAAAAAGGAAAAATATAAGAGCAGGAATTTGAGTTGTGTGTTTCTGTGCAAATGAAGGCCAAGTGAATAGTTCATCATTTGGACACTCAAAGAGCGAGGCAGCAGGAGGAGGGGTGGGCTTTGTGTCAGTGAAATGTGGGGGCCACTGAAGGTCCTTGAGGGGCCTCCTCTGAGTCAGGGCTGGTGGATGTGTGGTCAATGCCGGGTCTTAGAGAATGAAGAGGTGCATTCTGGGGCGGTGGTGTTATGTCTTTGAGGGTCTTTGTGAGCTGCACCAAATGACACATTCCACTGTCCGACGCACAGGGGTGGCCAGTGTGGACAAAAGAGCTCAGTATTTGATTTGTTATTTTATTCCAATGACATGTCGTTCACAGTGCGTGGAAACTCTCCTCGAAACGCCTTTGCTGAGGCACAAATTAATGAATCATGTACCCCTCTTTAGACCATTACTCTACACATTTGTTTTATTTTTAATCTGATTTTTTTTTGCAGCTTTTTGATTGCTTTTTGTTATAAATCACATACTCAATCTTCAAATTTTCTCAGATGTCCAAAACCAGATTTGATGATTTATTTATGCCACATCTCAGACTTTAACTTTCACACAGACAGAAGTTTGACAGAGTTTATTGTCTCATCTAATTGTCTCTGGGGTGGTTCACTGTGATGACTCTTTCTTTATGACTCTGTGTCTGTATTGGTTGACTTGATTGGTTGATGATTTAGGAGTGAATCATGAGTTTAACCTTTTTAAATAGAAACACTATAAACTCTCACACAGTTATAGTCTTTGTGAGTGCAGTTTGAGTCAGATACATGGCAGATCATAAAGCTTTTGACAGGCTCTTTTTAGTCGACGAATCGATCGGTAGGACATGTCTTTAGTTGGCCAAGAACTTTTTTATTCGACTACAGCTCTGGATGTTTCAAAGCCTGAAACATCAGAGGTTTGTCAGAAGCTTTTCAGTGTTGAACTGTTGATCGCTGCAAGTAAGGAACTCATTATGGAGCAGTTTGTGCAGTTAGAAAAGCTGTTTGGTGTTGGCACTGATCAAAACAGCACAGGAGAACAACCACTACAACAAAGAACCTTTATGTGTTAATCCATTATTAAAATACTGTAAACAGAGCTACAAATCCTGCACTATTATACTACTTCAGTTAGAGATTTCAAGATTATTTGTTTTATGAATCAAAATTAAGTCGTTTCAATCTATATACTTAAAAAAAACAAACCTAATTTCAAAGAAGACGTTGAAGATTTGCATAAAAATGTCACAGTTTTTTGGTCGTGGTGTTGCTAAATCATTAAATCATTATGTTTCTTCTAAAAACAGAACAGATTTTGATATTTTCACAACTCAAAACCTCAAAGACAACTCAAATTGAACCTCTTTTTCTGAACTGACCTGAACCAACTGCTCCAAACAGATCCCACAGCATCATTCATCAGGTCAGAGACATGATCCGTCACCAGACCATGTCCTATTTCCTCCTTTGAAAAGCTCTGCCAAATATCCCACATGGCAGTGCTTAGCTTGGAAAAAAAAACACTGTTGCTTCATGGGGCAAGACCTTGTTGTTCTTTGGTGGAGTCAACTTAACATGACAAATTTTCTGAAAACTTAAGAAGAGTTTCACAGCTGCAGGTCCTGTCTTTCCTTTTATAATTTGTACAAATATACTCTTTACAAGCCTCTACACGGCCGTGGCTCCGTGCTCCACCTGTGAATCTGCAGTCATGATTCGAGCTGCTCAAATTCCAACTCTGTCTCGCTCAAGGCTAAAATCTTGATCTGTTTATGCTGAGTTTGTATTAACAAGAGCAGATGAAATGTGAAAAAGACAAGGCTGCAGAACTCTGTATCTCTGTGTGTTATGACTGTGTGATGTCCTCAGATCACCTTCGCTCTCTTCAAACTAAAGAGTCTCGTTTTGTACTTGTAAAAATAATGTGAAATATCAACTACCTCAACCTAGTTTAACATTTGGGAATCTACTTCATAAAGGTTAAGATACTACATAATATGTCATGTTAAAATAACCACTACAGTTTTTATTTATTTAATAATGAAACGTGGGATGGATACAAGGCAGAAACTACAAATCCTCATAAAACAAATAGAAAGTTACAGTAAACATTTTGGTTCCTCGAGTGATAGATTAACTCTCAGGGTCGCCTACATTCTTTTATGAATGAGGCTACGTTAAGTCCCGCCTTGTTCTGATAAGACAAAAATGTCAATAGTTTTTTAATGAAATCATCAGAGTAAAGTTGAGCTTTGGTACTGACCTCACATGGTCATTTAGCCACAGGTACTATTATCATATTTATATTCTCTCTGTGTTAAAGTATGTGACCCCCTGTTCAGATTTCTCCCATGGGAAACACTAAAGGATCATTTGAATGTCTGTGGCAAATATTTTGTATGAGATGGACTGAAAAATTAGTCTATGGGATCTTATAAGTAACTTATTTCTTATTTACCATATATTTTAATATTGTTTGGGGGTAACAATCACAATGATGATGATGATTATTATTATTAAGGACACAGAGAGCACATATGGTCCATAGATAACAAATACACTATATATATATATATATATATATATATATATATATATATATATATATATATATATATATATATATATATATATATATATATATATATATATATATATATATATATATATATATATATATATATATATATATATATATATATATATATATTGCATACTGTTAAAAGGAAACAGTATTACATAAAAAGAGATACAGAAGTAATAATATCTATTTCCTGCGGTACAGGCATGAGTGCCAATGATTCCAGTTTTTGGAGGTAAATCTCACAGAACTGACCTCAGGACAGACCAAAGCATAAACAGTATCCTCAGAATATTTCTACAAATGGAACTACTGCAGATGTCAAAGTGCAGCAGAACAAGAGCGTACACCACAGTTATGCAAACATCTGACCCACACTACTGTATTTAGGGACCTTCAGGAGAAGTCTCACTGAATTATTATATTAATTATAAATCTGGCATGTGACAATTTGTAGCTGGATTACAACAAAATGTAATGATAATATATTCATCAACGCTCAAAGTTGCTATACAATTTTTTTTGCATTGTTCATTCACTTTATTTAAAATGCAGTTACAAAAGAGCAAAAAGAGCAAAAAGAGCACTGACCTGGAGTCATCAGGAGACATGGAGCAGCGTATCATCTGCAGAACTGAAGGTAATTCCATGTTTTCTGATGACACAAGTGGGAGAATGTTCAGGTTAAAAAGCACAGGACCTAAAGTAGCTCCCTGAGACACGCCACATGTGATTTTTCTGACCTGATGGGAGCACGTGTCGACACTCAGCATTAATGTTCTATCTGTCACAGAGGATGGGAAGCTTTTGTGAACAGCACCTGAGGCTGAGATGTTAGAAGAGCAGTGTGGTCTAATGTGTCAAAAGCACTTTGGGAATTATAATTTACTCTAAAATCATTTACAATCTCGATGTTGTGGTTCACCCTAAAAACAGATTTTTCTAAAATGTTGTGATCATCTAAAAAGAGTCATTAAATTGTTTAGAAACAAATTTTGTAAAATGTGCTTAAAAATGTTAGATACTGGTCTGTAGTTGTTAAAATCATTCAGATCTAAATGTCTCTTGTTCAGGGGCCTCACAGTCGCTTCAGGCAGCGGGAAAGACCCTCGTCTGAAGAGAGCGATTCATCATGTTTAAAAGCTTGTCTCTGAAAGATCCATAAAATGACTTAAAAATGGGGCTGGAGTTGGATCTAACAGACCTGTGGGGGATAAAGAGTAAACACTGCACAGTTTGTCCTGGTTAATGCAGTGAGTCTTTATCAAGAGTCTCAGCTTTAACCAGGACAAAACTGTGCAGTGTTTTCTTTGATACAGAAAACGTTCAGATGTGCAAAAACAGTAGTTTGACAAGATAAAACATGACATCTGATCGTGTTTATGTTTCCCATGTGCTCTGCAAAACACACGCAGAGGGAGTCAGTGTGGGTTAAGTGTGTATGAACTCCTTGTATTTCTCACAGTTTTGTTACATTTTGTTGTTCTTTATATATATATATATATATATATATATATATATATATATATATATATATATATATATATATATATATATATATATATATATATATATTTGTTAAACACGCAGTCGTCATCAGACACAGTCACGTCAACGACAGGCCATGGGTGATGGTCCAGAGTGCATCCAGAGTGTGTCCAGAGTGTGAGTTTCTGTGTAAAATCCATATAATTAAGAACATTTAAAATTGCGTTTGTGACAGGCTCTAAAAAGTTATCTATGTGCAAGTTACCGGTTAGAAATATCATATTAAAGGAACTGTGTAAAACTGGTGAAACTCTGAAAATTGGGGGGCCCAGTCATGCTTTAATTAAATCTAGATGGTCAACTTTGTGGTCTAAAATCAGGCCGTTTACAGTAAAAGATGTGTTCAGCAGAGAGCGGACATTGTTTATAGAAGTTGTGGGTTGATACATTATGCATGTTGTTGCTCTTATGAAAGTTTACATAAGTCTGTGTACTTTCTCTGCTCTTAATGTCCACTCATGTTACTCAATGATATGGGTCAAGCACCTCCCACTGTCAGTACTTACTCATTTGCACTCATTACCTCAGCACCTTGGCATGCCATTGAAGCCCTTTTCATATCATAGACCAATTACTCTAGATTTACTGCCGCGCGGCCTCCTCCTCACCCACGGCCAACTGACCCACATATGCCTCCTGCGTCGCTCTTTGTCGGCACCTGGGCCCACGCTGAGGGGCTCCGCTTCATTAGACGGGGCCGCGCAGGTTCACAGCCAAATGCGCGGCCGCTCTAACTGACTGTTGGCTTCCACGTCGCATTTTTGTTGTTTCATGAAAAAGGGATTGTCTCTTAGCAGCAAGGAGAATGAATTAGGAATTGGAAAGCACTGTTTAAGTTGGCTCCGAGCCCTGGGTGAAAGAATATAATCCTTTGTGGTGAAGAGGACTTAATACATCAGAGCGGTGTGGGAACAAGCAGGTCCATGTTAGATCCAGTGGACAAGTGTGTGGCTTTCATCAGCTTGTGAATCTGAAGTTCAGCCTCAACAAACAGAAAGGTCATGGCTCCTTTATGCATCAGTGCTGGTGATGGTTGGTTTTATAAAATATATACGATATGCAAATGTATTCTATTAACGAACATTCCTTACATTTCAGTGTACTTCAGATCCTCCAGAGAGAGAAGACATTTCATAGAGTTGTTCTATTATCGTCTTTAGACATTAAAGTTCATGTTTTTCTGATTATGTTTGGGGGGATTTAAATATTTATCATAGTTTTACATGAGTGAAGTGGCAGTTTGTGGAAAGAAAAAGTTGAGAAGAGTACATATTACAGAGTATTAAGTGATCTTTTTCTGCACTTTTGGTTAATTTCATAGTTCGTTGCATAAAACAGTGCATTATCTGAACCTTTACGAACATATTTACAGGCATTTTATATAATTTTTTGACAATATCACTCATGTGTTGTATTTAAACATCTCCCAGTACCTCACACAATTACTCGACTGAGAGCGGGATGTTCAGTTTATTTCCCAGAACTATACCAAGTAGAAAAGAAAGCATGTTTAAAGTCTTACTAACGGTTGTTGAGATAGTAAACTCAACGGACACGGGTACTTCCTAGTTGTTTCCTGTTTATTTGTGTCATTTCCTTTCGAGAAAATGATGCATAGTAATAGTAAAATGACACACTGATGTCTCTTCTTAACAAATATCACATAATTTACATTGTAGGAAAGTAAAAGTTACAAAAACCTACATAACTTGTGCATACATCATCTTAAAAGCAGCATAATGGCGTCCAACATGTCTCACTGGCTAAATATCTGAATGAGTCTGTGAACGCGCCCCTTCATTTTTGCCCTTTAGGTTCGCTGCTGCTGAGGCAAGTAATTACAGTATTTACTATAGATTGCAGAGGTTTTCTGTAACCTCTAATTGTGATGCCAGTATGGAAGGAAAATACAACAAATACCATGAGGATGACAACATTCAGGCCACGGGAATCGCACGACAAGAACAACAGACTCACAGTCGCAGGTCAATACAAGCTGGGACCTTTTTACATAAAACTGGTACAAAATCAGAGTAAAACAAGTCGAAAACACGCTGTGAAGATATGAAAAGTTGAAATGAACCACATCAGTCATACGCTGTGGTTTCAGATGTCAGTGCTCGTGTTCATACCTGCTCTTTAGACGCAGTCATGGCCCAGATTCAGTCATTATCACCACATGTTTTGAAGTCCAATCTGAGAAACAAATCAGCCACAGTTTGAATTCCCCAGATTATATCAAACAGTGTGTTCTGTTTTATTTCTACTGGGCACATCAGCTGTAATTAAAGGTGGTAGAGAATGGAAAATACCACGATCAATTGTTGTTTTGGAGATATTCAAAATAAGAATACTGAGTTTACATTTTCTTTTCTTACTAAATGTTAAAAAACAAACAAAAAAACTGCTGATTAAAAACAAATTTGCAGTGCTATCCTCCAAATAAGGGTAAAAGTGGATTTATTTCTGCATTTTAGTGGTTTATTTTACATTACATTCACATTTTGTTGGATTATAGGCGCCTTTAAGCACATTTTTTGATCTATGGCTGTTTGAAGTTACACTATTTTTTCATTTGTGGTCAGGTCGACCTCTACTTTGTGAAAGATTCCAATCATAAAAATATAGGGCCTTTATACTTGTGGGATTTTATATTTAATTAAATTCTGCTTCATTTGTTGGCAATGAAACAGCAAGAGCTTAGAGCAGGATCTGAACCGGCTATGTTCTAGTCAAAAGGCGCTTCCTGACATTGCCACAGTCAAACCCATCATTTGAGAATCCCTGTTTTATATTTTAACAAGATTACTTCATATCCGCTATTTCAGTAAAATGCAGTTCTCATGTCATGCTTTATTCCCATGACAACAGCAGCACTGATCTGTGGCCGCTCAGTGCACACGGCTTAGTATGAGTAATGTGATGACAGTATAAACATGATTATTTACACTAGATGGCTGCGTGTTAGTCATACTCACTGTTACGGACATCTGGAACTGCGGCTCATTGTAGCAGCATTTGTCTGGGAAGTCTCTGGTCTCCTCAGGGACGCACAGCAAGGAGGAGCTCCACATTCACTCAGTAAATTCATCTTAGTGACTCATGCTGGATGGAAAAGAAGGATCTGTAACTTTAAAGTTGTCGGGAACTATGTCTCCTCACAGTCACTGTGTAAAATCAACACTGTCCTTTGTACAATGTAGTAACAAACAGTAACAGGACTAAATTGTATTGTCATAACAAAGTGAATCATGGACCTGTGTTCTAACCTTATTTTGAATGTTGTTTCAGAGATGCTGCCATGGCTGAAGGAAGCTGCTTTGGTTCATTATAACTGGACACAGGAGAACGAGATCTGTGAAACAGAGTAAACAAAAGGACAGATCGATCTCTGGATACACTCCCCGGGCCTATTCACACAGCAGAGCACGTTCTTAGAGACTCTTCGTAGACCTGCTCACAGAGCAGAGCACGTTCTTAGAGACTCTTTGTGGACTGTTTGCACCATGTGTCATGTGATCGTGACGTGCCGCTCGCTGCTATGGACCCTGCTCAGCATCATCGTGGCCTTCGCAGAGTTGGTGGCCTTTATGAGTCCTGATTGGTTGCTGGGTTTCCCTCGCTCTGACGCCAGTGTAAACAGTGAGGGGGTGGACTCCAGTCAGTACAGGCCATCTTTGGGGCTCTACAGTCGCTGTCTTCACATTGGCACACAGGGAGTAGGGGTCATCTGTGGACCCTACGCAGCCACATTCGGAGAGGTGGCCAGCGGCTTCTGGCAGGCCGCCATGTTGTTCCTTTCAGCTGGGACCTTAGTGCTGGGCTGTGTGGCCTGTATCTCCATCTTCAGCTTGTGCTTCCAGAGCATCCTGAAGAAGAGCATCTTCAACATCTGTGGTCTCCTGCAGGCCATTGGAGGTGAGAAAGGTTCACAACATTACATAACCAGTACATGACAAATGCATATTGGTTCAATAATTACCACTCACACAATAACTTTTTTGACAGAATATTATTTTCTTGGAATCTCCACTCACTAGTAAAGAATGCTAGCTGGTACTTGTCAATGCAAGTGGAATGACGTCTTTAGGCCTGAACTCGCACACTGACATTAATCACCAGTTGTTTTATGACATGATTATGTAACATTTTCACTATACGAGCAAAAAAAAACGCCTGTAAGCCAAGCATATTTTCAACATTGCATAAACAAGCTACCAGCTGCACATTGACCATGTTGGCGTGTTTTCACCCAGGGCTGCTCCTGATGGTGGGTCTGATGCTGTACCCTGCTGGATGGGGGTCCGACAAAGTGAAGAGCTACTGTGGTCCAGAGGCACTGCCCTTCAGACCTGCGGCCTGCTCCCTGGGCTGGGCTTTCTACGCAGCCATCGGAGGAACACTGGCCACTTTCCTGTGTGCGGTTCTGTCAGCACAAGCAGAGATCGCTACATCTAGTGATAAAGTACAAGAGGAGATAGAGGAGGGGAAGAGTCTCATATGCCTGCTTTGAGCCTTAAGTTTGTATTTATAGAGAGGTAGGGTAGTGTGTTGAAAGATGAAATTATAACACCGTCTTTGCTTAGTTGAGAGGCTTGTCTTGGCAACTCTGGCAACAGCTCTCTATGAACTAACATTACAATAATTAGTCATTATTTTACCTGTTATGCAGTTTATACAATTGTGTACAAACTTGGTACCTGCTACTCTTTAGGGCATTTTCCACAAACAAAAAAAAAAAAAAAATCAGTTATAAGACTTTCATTGGACTTTACTCAACAATTTGTTGTTGAGTAAAGTCAGTACAGTTGTTTTGTCTTCTAAGCAGCTACACTTAATTCACTACAAAAAAACCTTTCTAATGGGGATTGCACTTGGTCTCTGTAAATAATGTGTCACATTTGTATTGCTTTTTTAGAAAACTGTACATATTATACTTATGGTGCAATTATTCTGTCCGTGTTTAGTTGTGAGACTGTGAAGATAAATGAAAGTATGTCAGAAAACACATTTTAGAGATGCACCAATCAGCTGTTGTGTAAAAATGACAATAGAAAGTGTGTGAATAACTTAAATGTCCAAATGCAGAACAAGTTTTGATTTTTGAACATGTTTTTCCTGTGTTTTTATCTTAAATTACAAACTAAAGAACATATGGGCAAAGTATCTAAGGAAAACACAATTTAGACTGACTTGTTTCAAATTTTTATTCATGTTAATACCATAAATATACAAAACGCAAAACTATTTCACATGCGACAAAGGCCAGACAGTGTGTGTAACTTTTCTTTTTTACATATGATTGATTGTGTGGATCAAATTTTCAATTTTACAAAATATACAGGTGTCCCTTTTAGACAAATATCTTCTCTGATTCAGTGAATAATATAATCACAGATCAAAAACGTCAGTTCTATGTCAGGGTAATCCAAGCGATTCGTTCTGTACTGCAGACCGGTTTCATAAATAGATACATCGCCGCACATGGCTTGACACAACTGTGAAAATGACAGACATGAAAGTTGTGTGACCAAAACAAAGTTATCATTTCAAATAAGTAAAACATACAACACGCATAAAAACAAATATGGACATTTGGTAGATTTCTCACAGCTTTTAAGTACACTGAATTACACTTGAGGGAGATCGCTTCAGTCGTACCACCATTCACTCCAACACAAACACACTTTCTAGGACAAATTATTTCTCATTGGCTAACTTCTGCTATAAAAAGCACAGACATGTATATTTAAATCAAACAGAGCAATATCTGAAATGCAGTTTAAATTAAAACATAAATAAAAAACAAAGCCATTGCACTAAAATGGACAATGATGTGCAATGATTTCATTACAGAATTCTCAAAAAAAAAAAAAAAAAGATACTGCTATAATATTGGCCAATAATATAACATGGAAACGTACTGACCACTTGACACTTTCAGAAGCATTTCGTCTGCACATATTTAGAGCAACAGCAGCAAAAATAGTCAGTTCTTGACACATCTGCACACACTTATCACCACCAACTCCGGTGCTAGCCAGGGTAATACACAAGATGCCATCAACGTCATTTCATTAAGTGACAGAAGTCTGTACAACACTAAAATCACTGCTTAAAACTGAACAAATCATGATATTACTTAAGTCTGTTTCAACCTGGCAATGACTCCTCACCAAATGGCAGAACTTGAATACTGACTACAGTCCTCTGCTATGACCTGGTCTGGTCTGTGTCCTTAATAGTTATAACCAGAAAATGCAGTAACTAACTACAGTTAATACTGATACTTAAAATGACATAAATGATGTAGAAGTAGAGTTAAAAAGTAAAGTTTAACTTGTAGTGATACAATCATGACAATACTAGTGATACCCACTGGAGTTATCCATGTTTGACCTATTTGTTTTAGTGTTCAGTAGTTTTGGAAAAAGCACAATGGAAAATACACCACACATTCAAAATCCATTATAAAACAAATTCTTCAATCTACAATGTTTGATGTTCAATCACTGATGACCATTTCTTGTACAATTATTATGGTTAGTAATAGTGCCCAACAAAGCCAATTTAATCGAATAGCCATAAGGACATGCAGAAGCTTCACTTCTTACCAAACCCAACAGCAAAAAGCAGTCTGACATTCCTCAAAGCCAGCTACACCAGTAGCTACAACAAAAGGCTAGTACTTTGTGGACACGAAGACCTTGCCATAGAAATGTTTTAGGAGCTAAACATGCATGTCTTTATCATGCTGTCAATTTGGAGTTAAGCACAGCAAAGCTGCACATAACCGTCTTTGCCAATAAAAGTGACGTATGACGTATGAGTCACAAAAGTCCAGTTCTCACAAGGAACACAATCATTTTCTGTTCAGATGACTCGTATCTCTGGTTACTGAAAAAGGCAATATACAGTGCAGATACATTTCATTTACATTTCAGAGATATCGTCACAGCCATGTTCTAGAAAGGAAAACATGGACTCATTGCACTTTAAGAATGATATGCTAAATATGAAAACCAATTATCCAGTTCCTCACAAATGTGAGTAATAGCCTGTAGCCTAACCAGTAAAAACTGTAGAGACTAAAACATAAAACTGATGTGTACTGGTGGTTTTAGGAAGTTAAAGATGGGCTAATTGTTGCAGTTTTCTTACCAAGGATAGGAGGGACAATTTCTGTCTTCTTTCACACATTACAATGGTTTGTTTAGCAATTGAACATTACAGCATTCATAACGAGAAAGTGTTATAAGAGTATGAGGGGCCGTGCTGTTTCTCTGAAATGGTTATGTCTATGGGTGTATGTGTAAGTTGACTGTGTACATACGTATGTACTATGATTATTTATGGGGCTTTGAAAGCCCCACGTGCAGCATTTGTAGCAGCATTAGCTGCAGCGTTTGCAGCAGCGGTCTGAACCGTCTTGTTTGACATGACTCCAGTGGCAAACTCCTGTTGAGCCTTTTCAAAGCTGGCACCTGTGGTGCGGTACAGCGCATGTACCTGGAAAAGAACACACAACTCCCTTTACACATATATTTATGCACATACACTATGCCACATTCATCAGGACAATGCCAACCTTTTTAAACATGATGAGAGATCCCACAGAAAGGGCAGTGAACAGTGCTGCAATAAGTAACATGATGATGCCTACGGGGATACTTTTGTTCAGACCTGTTAGTGCTGCAATCCAGCCGCTAAAACAAACACAAGAAAACAGTGCTATGTACTCAATATTGAAATGAACTACAACAGTACAAACTGAGCTTACCATGTTCCCCAACTAGTAATACCAATACTCTGCAGTACATGAACTCCGAATTGGCAAATATAGACAAAGAAGAAGACAAAAAATCTGAATGAGCTGTCACTCCTGCAAACGAAGAGCACTTAGAGGTGAGCCATAACATAAAAACAGTGCATCAGACATGAATAATGGGGGTCTGTCTTACCTAAAAGCCCCATAAAGCGGTCTGTACCAGCAGACAAAAGAACATGGTGTAAAAAGCAGGAACCATAGCATGGCAAGACCAAAGTCCACCCCACGAGATGGATCCACGCAGAACCAGGCCAGGCAGCCAAACATGTTCACAAAAAGGGTTGCTGCATGAACTGAAGAAAATAATAACGCATAAATAAACACTTTTTACTAAAGTAAGTATTAAAACGGATTTGAGCAAACAAACACATAAATACTCTATATAGTATTTACGTTATATCGTTCAATGAATAATAATATAAAGTTAGCTTGGCACAAGCAGACCCTGTACTGTATCAGTGAATGGTCGTCAACTAAAGATGCACCGATCTAGTCGGACATTAGGTTCCAAATATCAGACTGCCGTAGTTGGCCCAACAAGTCTCATAATGTTTGAAATTTTATTTATACAAAGTTGTTCTGTGGTTACTTCAGAGATAAACAACAGCTACATAACAGATATGGATTCATTTTGTCTTATTTTACTTTAGTTTAAAAGGAAAAAAAAATGCTGTTTTCAGTCCCTGAACTTGTATCGGTTTATATAAAACATCGGCAGATTCTGCTGTAGCATCGAAATTGGTGTCGGAACTGAAGAAGCAGGATTGGCGCATCCGTCTGTAAATATTACATGTCTTTTAACAGGCAAATGGGCATTTAGATATGGAATAACCAATCGGACAAGCGCAAAAGATAAAAATCATACAATATATATAAAGTATAATATGTAATATAAATATAATATAATTATAAAAACACATTGTTTATACGGTCATTATAAACAGAATTAAAAGCAGAAGCAAAGTAATTCATCTTGATTGTTTGAATCACGGGACCTGGACCGACCAACTCGTGTTTTTATGTAAAGTACAAATGTGTCACTACAAAGAAATAAACATGATCGCACGATTGTTTTTTGTTTTTTTTTTCTGGCTCAGATGCACTGGAGGAAAGGTGGACCAAATCAAAACCCTCTATCTAAAATATACAGAGAGTGTGGGTCTGACTTAGCAGGCTAATTAAAAAGTTATTGAAGGCTTAAATTATGTACTTACACATCCACAGATTGTACATGATTTTGACGGTCTTTTGGTACTCTATAGGAATGTCCACTGCTATGTCATGATAGAAGCATGGCCCAACAGGAAACTTTTTAGGCAAAGGTGGCCAGTTGTTCTTCCGACCTGGACAGATAATCATTTGCACATTTAAAAATCACATTTCACATCACATTTTGGTTGGTGTAAAAAGTATAACATCATCACTCAAAAACTATTTATTTTCAAAAAGTTAGACATTGACCTCCTACTCCGTGAGACTGCAGCTCTCTCTCCCGTCGATCAAGCTCTGCTGCTTTCTTCTCCAGCTCTTCCTGCCTCCTCAACAGCTCAGCCTGGGCCCGCGCCTGGTCCTGATGGAAACAATTCATTTAAGGCGTCATCTCAAACATAAGAGTGGGCTCAAACTGTTGGCCACAAACTAAACTTCTTCTAAAAGGAAACACTAGAGAACCACACTAAGATCAGTTAAACACAATAAGGGGCCTTGTAGAAGCATGATAAAAAGGGAGGAATAAAACTACACCTACTAGAGTACCTTCTTACGCTGATCAAAGAAAATCAGATGGAAAAATTGAACAATAAAAGGATGAAGAAGAAAAAGAAAAAAATCAGTATTTTTTACATCTCAAATTATAAACACAAAATAAGGTAAGCACATGTTTTTTGATACTATGTGAAAAACAAATATGAACAGCTTTCCAAAAATAAATAAACATTCTATAGCCCAGCGATAATTTTGTATGATTTATTTGTTCCACAAAAAGACTATCACCTCATTTTGCTTCACCTGAGTTTGTTGCTGTGAATATGCAGGAGGCTCTTCTGTGGGCTTCATTATGGCAGGTTGTGTATTCTGGGCAGGAGCAGGGGCAGATTTGGAGGCATTTCCCGACTGTAAGAAAAACACAGGAGCATATTATTATTAGTGGTTATGATGCCAGCTATTCACATAGTCTCTAAGAACAAAACGAGTAGGACAGAACACAGTAGTCTTATCAGCACAAATCAAATATACATTAGAATAGAACACGTGAATTGTAGAGAAAGCTGTTGAAAATTTCACAAATTAAATCTAATTTTTCATTAGGGACAGTTTGTTCCAGACCATCACCTTCATCCAACATATCATGGATTTTCATGAGGGTGGATATAAATCAATTGAAAACATTCATATAGCCATAAAACATGTATTATATGTAAAGAAATATGTGATCTCCTGGACATACTGCCTCATACTATGGCACAGAGTTCTATCGCACTGGTCACAACTGTGACCATTAACATCTTGTCTATGCTACAGTCAGACCAGAATAAAAGGGAGTAACTAAGATTGTATTTGTCATTACTAGAAACCCTAAATATGATATATACCAAAAATCATTGTTCTGGGTTAAATTTAAATAACATTACTAGACTTTTGTTTGAGAGAATTCTGGGTGTCTTTTACAGAACCATCTCTGGTCATGTGACAAATAATAATAAACATGTGACATTACACACATTTCAGCCTAAGACCTTTTTCTTTTGAAAAAATACTGTAAATACACTGAAAATATCAACAGTAACAAAATTAGAGCTTCAAAAGTACACAATTTTTTGGTGGGTTAATAACTGCTTACAGGATCCCAGGAAAATTTATACCATATCATTTATTTTTATATCTAAATCTCACATTTTATTTAATTAATGTGGGATCAGTTATAAAGTGGGGCATTTTGTAAAGACATGGGCCTAAATGGGCAGGCAGGAGAAACAAAAGAGGGACAGGTGGTCGCCTTCAGTGTAAGATGAACAGTAACTGACCGTTCTGGCATCAGTGAAGGGGTTATACTCTTCCAGACCACCAGGAGGGGCAGATCTCGTCACCTGTGTCACCGAAGGATCCTATGGAGCAGAACATCATGCACTTTCAATATCATTAACATAAAAATAAACCCAATTATATGGATCAAGCATGTGCCCAGTGTAAGGGGACGCGTGGTGGTTTTAATCCATCGCTCTTGTTACTTAAATGGATATTAATCTTTACATTACTGAGGCTAAAAGCAGATGTTTTGGTCAGCATGTTTACAGCCAACACAGACGTATAAAAGCACAGGACAGATGCTGAGTGAAGGTCACAGTGTGATTATTATGACTGCGAGGACAACGAGTCTTGAACACTTTGCCTAAACTTAAAAAGTGCAGTTGTTTATTAACAGGAGCAGTGGCTAACGAGCTAACGCTGACAGCGGCTATCACTAGCTAAATCATTAATCTTGGTTCCAACTCAAAACGGGCCTATTCTAAACAAAACAAAGAACCATGAGAAAACATCAGTAAACTAACACTAACAGGGCTTGAAAGAAAAAGAGAGAGCCATCAGAGTAAGTGTTAAATGACGGTACGAGCGCATTGAGGAGTAAATAGCGGATTGGCAGAGCTACAGTCTTAGCTCGCGCTACCTGAAAGGGGTTGCTGAAGTCCGGGTCTGCAAACGGGTTACTGTCGAAATCGGACATTGTTCAGGTTTAAATGTCGGTTGTATGAGAAAATGGGCTCTCCTACGCTCTAAATGATTTGACTCGACTGCCTTTCTTTGCAGGCTGCAGTCCCTTCCAGCTGATGGAGAGCCCTGTCGCTTAGCTTAGCCCAGTACAAAGATGGCAGAGGCTGCGTGATCCTGACGCACGGTGCGTCACTTTCAGCACCGCGGACAGCGTGACGCTCGCGCACTGCGTGACGCTCGCGGACAGCGTGACGCTCGCGCACAGGTAGGTCAAATGATGTGCTCTTTCTCCTGATCATTAGGTCATAATACAAGGATGTTGTGGGGCTGTCAGGGAACAACAATGGCGTATTAGTGTAAACCTATTTGAGTATATTCTGGTTAATCTGATTACTCTGAATCACTCTGGATTATATCGTTTCTTCAGAATGTAGAATTACATTGAAAGGAAAAAGTGAAACTGCAGAACCTGCGCTGTCAGGGTCTTCAGGATTGAACATGATCAAACCTGTAGGCCTACCTTTTATAGCGCTTTACGCAGTATGGCCACTTGGTGGAGCTATGATTCAGGAGGTCTTCAGTGGTTCCTTTCTCTGAATCCTTTCTCATTTTGTACTCATTTATTTTAATTCAAACGAAGGGTGGCCATGTGAAGAGCATCAGAACAGCTGACAGCCTGTAAATGTGATTTAAACATTTAAGCACCATTTACCCAGATTAACTTTCAATTGAAGAACAAATGCTATTAAGTAAAATCTTACAGAATGTGGAATTATGTTGTGCTTCCTTTCTTTCCTGCTTGTAAGCCTATAGTTTTAAAGCAGAATTAAATATACCTGAAAATAACATGCTTGAGAATCTTCCTTAAGTATCATGTTTACTTGCTTCTAAAATGGTGTCCTCGATGGATGACTTTGTGTGGAAACAACTACTTTAGCTAATAGCTTCAAGCCGGTGGTCATGGTCATTTAGAAATGTTGATTAGGTCACCAACCACAGGGGATAACTGTGATAGTTCACTTCACACCGTTCAGTCTAAATATCTATAAGGCAGAAAGAAAGAGATAGCAGCTCTTCACCGCCAACATGACAACCCAGTGTTAAAAGTCACCACAGTAATTATCTTCATATTGCCCTGAATAAGAACCTTGCGCATAATTGGATCTCATTAAGGGATATGAGTGTTATTTTAGGACCCTGAAAGGTTGGGCAAGCAGCACTTGGTATTATGGATCATTAATGCCGCAACATCTGGTATTCTGGCACTAGGCTCATAGCTCTCCCAGCAGAATGGCTAAACCTGCAAGCCTAGTGTTTGTTGACTTTAAAACTTATTGCAATAACTTATAACTTCTGCTGCTGTGTAGCAAAATATACAGTCTATACTGGGTGTGAATTTGTTTGTGCTGATGACCAGTCAGATTACATTACACAGTGAGAGGGAAACAGCCCTCCGTCACCGGAAAAGCGATTGATTCTCCATTACCATATTAATGAGCAGATTTGTTAAGAGGTTTGCAGGAGAGAGAGAAAATAACTGGGTCTTCATAGGGCACGACATTTATAAATAAAGCTGATGCGGAGAAAAATGGAAATTAAACCTTTTAGTTTAATAAATTTGAGGCGTCCGCAGCAAAGCGAGCTATTTGCATTTCCATTTGTGGTCCAATAATGAAAGAGCAGGTCTATGATGAGGCTGCTAGCGCTGCATTTGGGTCTTAAACAGTCACACAATCACTCCAGCGTGCAGCTCTGCATATCAGAATCATTAGCTCAGGCCAGTTAACTTTGCTACTTGGCCTTCCAATATTAGATGTCAACCTGAGATATTTTCCTGGATGGTGACTGTGTGGTTTGAATTATTCTTTCTTTTAACACATGCGGTTTTCATACTAAGCCCTATTACAAATAGTCTTTCTGTTTGCACAGTGCTGTAGAGGAATATTTTTCCCTCTGCTTTTAAAACATTGTTTGTTTGGAAAAAAAGTTGTGTGTGTTCACAGTTACTATTGAATTAGAACAACTTGAAATGAAAACAACTACTAATGTTGTATTTATATCTCTTGACTACACTCTGCATATGTCACAGCAATCTATGTTAAAACAATTTTGTAAAATCTGCCTTTTCTACATCTCAGTGTAGACTCACACACATCCATTTGTCACACAAACACACATAGCTTCACTGATTGAATTTATAGGGGAATGGATGTTGACTAGACACTCCAAGTAGGCTAGATTGTTGTTGTTTCCAGATTGACAGACAGACCCAGCACGGCTGATTGAAAGTGCCTTTTAGCTTGCTCTCACTGTATATTTGATTTGGCAAAATGGAAGGGGAGTCCAGTCTTTTCCCAGGATGCAAACACAGCTCTCTGTTTGTCTGGGAGCTTGTGTGCAACAGTGGCTGCTTTGGTAAATGCTGCATAAATTGTGGCCCTTTCAGGTATTAATTGAATAATGCAGCACTCCTCTTGTCAGCCATCAAATGGGCCACTCTATCAGTGGCCTGCACTGCTCTCCCCACCATTGAATTGACTAGATTTATCTGTGTTGTTCCAACCAAAGGAGGCCATTTGTTCCAAATGTTTGAAATAAACATGCAAAGAGCAGAGGCATGCACTCATAAAATAAGCCTTGACGTAGTCCCTTTGGGCTGTAAAACAACCAGGACGGGCTCTCAGCCTCTCAAATCATGTTGGGCTCTTGCAAAACCAATGGTGTGGTTAAAACCGATGCAAAGAAGGTGAAAGAAATTGCCATCATAAAGAAAAAGTGAAAGGAGTGTGAAGAGGAGAATAAAGTGCAGTGTTGTGCTACACTTATTTTCCATTGCTTTAATGGGTCACATCTCATTGAGCGCCTTATGTCTGCTTCTAAACTGTCAGAGAGATCTGGTTTTCACACCTGCTTTAAGGTTCCCATCATTAAGTTAACATTGGCATATGGATGTTTTACTGAATTGACTCCATCTTTAAAATTTCAATAAAGTGACACTTAGTAACAACTTAAATTTGTAGAATTTGAGAAATTCAAACAGATCACTCATCGGTTTGTGGGTTGCTGTGCAGTATAAACTTTTTAACTTTTATTTGATTTATTTACAGCTCCATATCAGTGGGTCCACTACCATGACAGAGAACCACCAACTTGAAATAGACAATGTGCATAAAATGTACTTTTGTGGCAGGTGTTAGTGTATTGTGTGGTTTTCCTCTGTGTATGTCTCAGTTGTATGTATGTGGTAGTACATGCACCGGGCTGTGTGCAGTCGTGCACAGAGGTTCGATTTGCTGATTGAGCACATCTCTAATTTTCCACAGGCTGATATTTGCCTCACCTAGTGCCATCTGTTTTTATTATCCGGCTGAATATGTTTGTCTAAGGATATCAATAATCATAAACAAAGCCATGACTCTTTCACCCTCAGTTCTGTGTGTGTAGCTCATTACCCTGTGCTACTGTCAGCTGGCTCTGCAGGTTTTCAGGCAGTGGTCAAAACAAAGACAATAAGCTTGATTTCTGTTAATATAGTGTACGTACATGCAGTCTAATGTAAAGGACATAAATTCGCTGCAAGTGTGCTGACTGTGCTGGGGCATTGTCTCCTATTACCCACAGTAATTACCGTCAGTCACCCTGTGTGTCCATAACAAGCCAGCATAATGCCCTAATCAGGACTGTATTAACTCAAGCCTCACTCTAATCATTCCAAAAGTGATTTATATTGTTTTTCCTGTTCTGAACAAATGAAATCTGTTGCCTAAATTAATACTGGCTTTTCATCACTAGGAATTTAAAGAGCCAGTAAGCATCACATTGTTGTCATTAGGGCTAAGCCTGAGGAGACAAGTTTGCACCCAGGTATAGCACGAACATGTAAGGAATCTACACATGTCTGATCTCATTCACTGAAATGTGCCCATCGCAATAATGACACCCACTTTACATTGATTTTATTATTGAAAATTATGCTTGCCGATTACCTTTGTTATAATGAGCTAAAATGAAAAATGTTTGCATTAGACTCAAAATGTAACGATTGATCAATTTTAAAAGTTTGAAAAAATGGGGCATACTATTTCAGACAAGTCATTTGCAAAATTGTATCAGCTCCAATCTTGCAATTTCTTGGCCTCGAGTTTTCACTTAACATAGTATGTCTCCTATTTTGCCTCTGCCTCCTACTTTGTTTCATTTCCATTGTTAAACAAATCAATTCCAACCTTGACGCACTTCCCACTGTTTTTCATTATGAGGAACGAAAGATGGACACGAATCGCAACAGAACCCTGAAATTTCCTGCTCACTATTCCGCTTGTGCTCGGCATACAAACCCCCTCGCAAGGCGCCAGTTTAATAAATGCAAATTGTGAGCCAATCTCGTGGAGCTATCTGGGCTCCTGGTCGTACACTCATATCCTCTATCCCACTGTTTGCTGACTTCAAAAACAATCATGAGGTTAATAAGAAGTGAATAGGAAATAGAGTTTTGACAGTGTCCAGTATCTTCTTAGTTTTGTGGTTTCTTGCCTTCCTCCGGTTCGTTCACCTTTACTCTCCCTCCCTAGGCCCCCTGGACCCCGTTCTTTCCCATTTCTGCCCCCTGTTCTCTTCATGCTGTGTAATTCTCATCTTACACACTCTGTTGCTCTGGACTATGAATAATGCATGGTGTGTGAGAAATCCTCAATCTCATGCTTGGCTCCCGGCGAGCATTACAGCGCTAGCATCTCTATTACAGAGATGAATAGGAGAGGTGCAAGATTGTAGACGATACGGCATAACTTCATTGTTTGGATTTAAAAGTTAGCAATTCACCAAACTATCAATAAATAATAGTTACGGTGAGAGACTTGATACAGTTCTTTATAATGCGCCGTGTAGTTTAATTTTTCTTCACTCTTACAAAAAGTATAAATAGACAAAATTTCGTCAGGATGGTTGCAGCTCCAGGAAAATGTGATAAAAAATAGTTTGAATTAAATAAAACACAACTGCAGGTGTCATTTTTGGCTTGGTCTGTAATGTTTTCAGGTTGTCAACACTGTGTCTAATGATAATAAGTAAAATAAACAGTTAATTCAGTTCAAATGATTTCAAATTCAGTCAACGTGGTGCTTTTAATTGAGCAAATTATTACTTGTTGCATAGCATTTTAGCTTTGTGAATTAGTAAGTGTTTATTTGCCATTTCACGCCCTGTTTTAATAGAATTGTCAGACGGAAAACTCAATTTTCAATCCAGAATTTTATCACACTACAAAGTTCACCTCTGCCAATCAAAATTAGGATATGATTAAAAAACGGCATTGTTCGATTTTGTCGGTGTAATTACATGATTCGACACCACGTCCCCGCTGTCTCTCTCAGTGCATAGTTTGTCTATAGGGTGCGGCGTGACACTGAACCATGCTTTATGGAGTGCTACATGTTATAAAAGCAGTGAAGAGGTAAAGTGCTTTTCTACCACACTCAAAGCCATGTGTCAGCAGCAGACCACTAAATCCATACACTTCTCCTTGGAGTAGTTTCCCTTCCTCTCATGCGCCTTCACTGCTGTGTTTCAGGTGGCTGGACACTGCGGCTCCGAGTCCTTGAGGAGATCATGTGTCTGTGGAAAGTACAGGGCAAGTACTGCTGTCACACTCTAACACCTCCGTCACAGAGGCGTTCAGCGGCTTGGGAAAGCTATAGCTATCATGTTAGGCCCGATCATTGGAAATTAGCCTGTTTTGAGACGAGGCAATAATGGTATGAAATGGTACGTTCACAGAGCTCAGTCAAAGTAAGAAGATAGGGCCTTGTCTGGAGCTTTAGATGTTGGTTTGGTTAAAATGGCTTTGATTTAGCTGCAGATTTGATTGTTCGTGTTTATTCAATCTCATTAAATACATATATTAAACACATTAAAATAGAATGTCGTATAAGTTTAATTTTAAACTCTTTATCTATTAGAAAATACAAATACATTGTTACAAACATTGAAAGAGAAATGAGAAACAGAAATTTTGTTTATTTATTGACCAGTTTTGGCTTTGGAAATAATGATCTCTATTATTGTAGAACTCATAATATGTACCAAATGTTGCATGAAAATACTGAAAGTAAAAAAATGGGGCTCTGGTTTGCTATAATAAGAATGAATAACTTAAATTTAGTTTTTTAGTTTTAGTTTTTCTAGCTTTAATTTAACAGCAGATTTGATCATTCAAGTTTATTTAATCCCTTTAACAAAACAACTGTATGCTGAAATTCCTAACTTTTTTTTTTATCTATCAGAAAAGTGTTGCAGTATTTGCCACTGTAAAATGAAGCAGAAAATGTATTTTGTGTATTTTATTGACCAGTTTGGGCATTTCTGGGGACTTCTATTATTGCAAAACATATATCTATTCTGCAGATTTAGATTATTGGTTTTAGATTTAGATTTTAAACCTTTATATTAAAACCAAGCACACGGTAGAGACATTGGTTGTGTGTGGTCCAGTACAGTCACTATAGCTACTTCTAGATCTATTTAAGAGTTGACGATGTATTAAAACCTTTCTATTATTTGATAAAACCTTAAACACTGTAGCTCACGTTTTGTAAGCACCTACACCCTACATTCTGTCTCGACATTTTGGATGAGGTCCAAATGAATCACACTAACGACCTGTCCTGCTTCACGGCACGGCTCTCAAATTAATATCTAAGAAATGGAGATATAGGGCAAATAGATGAGAATAGGAAGGCCGTACTCACTCTGGGGGCTGCGTGCTTGAGCACACACACATGCACTCTCATACGCGCCACACACCCATGACAGGCAGGCTATTATCCAGCAGCCCGGGCCTCCGTAATTGGCTATCGCTTTTTACAAATGTGACTCTGTCTGACTCGCATATCAGCTCCAGTCTCATCAAGCGTGTAGGGGTCACCATGTCCGCACGGTGTGTGTGTGTGTGTGTGTGTGAATGTGTGATTGTGTGTGTGGACTTGTGTGTCTGTGTGAGGGGTCACCGGTGCCTTATCTCGCTCATGTCTCTATCACACTCACTCGTGGTCATGCTAAACGGGCTGGCTGATTCTCACTGGGACGGCATCGCCACTGCCACCGAGCACCAAAAAGTATTTAGCCATTAGCTACTAATAGCGTTCAGATCATCCCAGCAGTGGAGGGCCGATCATGAAATATTAGCTAAATGCATAGCACCATTAGCTTGTCTCTGAGGTCAGGTAATAGCCTACAAGCATGTGTATAAACAAGACCAACCCTGTAGGTTAAAGTTATAATACAGCACACAGTATGTTCTATCAAGTAGTGAAGAGAAAGTAGAAATAGAAGAATGAAGTCACACAGGAGTACACAAAACAGCTGCTTCTATCTATAAAAGGGTTGTGCAATTAATCACATTTAAAATTGTGATTTCAACCATTACTTTATTCAATTACAAATGAAAAATACATGAATTTCCACTCAAAACCTCGTCTAATCCCGGGTGCGTAGATGGAAGTGTCATAAAATATTACATATACATTCTACTTTCTGTGCTATCTCATTTTGACATACTTCAAAATGCGATTTAAATTACAAATCAAATAACTGTGATTATATTTTTGCCATAATCGAGCTGCTCTAATCTATAGCACGTATGACCCTTTCTGTTAAAATACATGGCCCAATTATAACCAAATATATCACATATTCGGGAACAACAAATGCGTTTTGGGAAAGCAGCTTCATTTCCTTCAAAGAGTATTTTTCCACTGGCAGCATTAATGAATTTCCCTTTAGGCAGGGCTCTGGAGCTGAGTTACATCAGCTGTAATGAGGTTGATTTAAACTTATATTCCAGAAGGTAAGTGCTTGCCTATCATACTCTTGCTCCTTGTTAATCCTTAACCAATGATTAACCCTCATTACCTGAGAGAATATATAGATGAGGTGCTGTGGTCGGACTCCCCTTCCCCTCCTCCTCCTCCTCCCCTCTCGCTCTGTGATGGGGACGTCTGGGGTCAGTGGCTCTGTCCTGTTTCGCCCTCTCAGTTCCTGCACATTCGGATGATTCTGACCCAGGATCAGCCCCATCAGCTGACCACTAAAACACTCCAGCCCGTGCCGCCAGCTGCTCCCCTCGCTCTCAAATTGGCTTGTAGCTCTGCAATGTGTCTCATGTGAACACAGGGACCAGTGCTGCTAAAAAGGAAAAGATGAACCAAATTTTTCATTTTCAAATATTTATGAGATGAGCTGTGTCCTTCAGTGTGTGTTGGCCTTTTCTATCGCTAAATAACACGCCCTTTACAAATGTACCAGCGACTCTTTGCTCGAGTCTTGTCTGTCCAATCTGTGACACTACTTACCTTAGGAATTGTTTTATTCAGTGAAAATGGGGCAAATCCAGTGCAAGAAAGACCTGCACCTTTTTAAATATAATCGTTGTCTGAAGCACGACAAAGTACATGCTGAAATAATGAACATTTGGGAAAAATATCTACTGGTAATTGCGATATTTCTGACAGCCATTGTGATTCCGATTAGATTTGTGATTCATGTTTTACGTCCAAACTTCACATTTTAATAACTGACAAAAATCCTGAGCTATGAACTGATAAACTACTGCACATTTCAGAACATGTTTGCACACTTTTAAACTACAAGATAAGCTTTTTTAATGCAAACGAAGACAGGAAATGTTGCTGTTTGTTGAGGAAATTACTTCACAAAATTGCAGCGTTTGATTCTATTGTAATTAATCTTCCATCCCTACGTAATACATACAAAAGTGCAACAGAATAGTACAATTACAAATAGTTATCTCTCATGAATGCACTGTATAAACTAAATGAGTGAAAACAGCCCATTGAATACAGTTACAGCACATGAGGCATTTGCAGCAGGTTTTATTCAGATGGGCCTTATTGTGTGTGACCTCTGTCTTTTTGCTGCTCCTTTCTCAGATAACATTTTGACATTCTGGTCTCTTTGCTGAGGCGCCGCAATCCTCGGGATCGACGGCGAATGGGGGGCCCAATGATAAGGCTTCACTCACAATTAGCAGGCAGCAGCAGGGAGGCGAGAGGGGAAATTGAACTGTCAGAGAGAGAAGAGAGGAGAGGAGGAGAGGGGGAGGGAGGGTGACCCCCATCCGGCAAAATGGATCCCGTCATAATTTGTTCATTTGGTGCCCATCAGACTCTAGCTTCTCTTTCTAACACTGCTTGGCTGACCTCCTCCACTGTTTTCGCCGTTCTTTCTCACAGCCATTCTTGCATCGCATTTTACTGCTCTCGTCCAATCGTGTGGCATTATGGCTATTAAATTCTCTCTTAAAAACGATATTCCTGTCCTAAATTCTTTCATTGGTCAGTGTCTGGTAAATACCCTTATACTCGTTGTCTCTCGGTCTGAGGTGTTTGTCCAGACCAGTGAAGAAAGGAGAAAATGTATTCAATTTACATAAAAATACTTGTATTTTTTTAGATTTGCAAACAGGTGTCACAATTTTTTTTAACCGTAGAAGAACAAAACATCTAGAAGTTTCAAAAATATGGTGCAATTTCTGCTTTTGAAAACTTAAAGTGGCTCCAATTTGGAAAAAAATAGAGACAACATGAATCACAAATGTTCGTTTTGTGGTGACGAAATTATGAATGCGTTAAGATTATTCTTCCTTAAAATACATACATTTGTTGTAAGCACTTTGCTATCAAACTGTTTGTCTGATGTGATGTAAAAATAAACTTAATCATGCACAAAAAAGAAAAATGTTTAACCATAAAACGCAGAAGCTTTTAGCACATCCAGATTTAAATGGTGGATGTGGATGGACCATCATTTTGTAAGACAGCTAAGAGCTCTTAACCTGCTGAATATTAACTCACTACCATTACGGCTTTACTAATAGTGGCAAGAGCAGAACAATTTGGCTCTGTCTGACTGATAATGTAGGCTCAAAATATGTCATTTAAAGATTACATTATCGTGATTAAAATGTAGTATAAAAACGTACTACTTTCAACACGAGGAACAGCAACAAAAATAAAAACAAAACCATATTAGTTGATGTATTTTGGGATGTAGCGTCAGTTTGTCCTTAGAAAACAAACACAGACGTTGTGGTTCGGCTTTACACAGAAAGCAAATGAATGTTCAAAGGAGAAACATTTCGGGATGGTTTATTTGACACATTTCAGCAGCAAAGGCATCATAAAAAGACAAAAAGAGAGAGAAAAAAAACACACATATGCCCGCCGAATTCACCTATTTATGCAAACCCGTGCCCTCTAATCAAATAAACTGTAAACTAAGCAATTACTACATTTAATTAGAAGAAATAATCAAAATAATAAGCAATGATCCATGCAAAATAACTCCAAAAATTGCAAAAAAATAAAGAAATACATAAACGAAATAGCTCCGACCTGGATTCATGCCCAAAGCTGGAACCGTCTTAGTTTCTTGCTTTACTCCTATTGTTGTATTGTTGTATTGTACTGGTATTGCTCCTGTTTATATTATTCTGTGTACTTTTGATATGTCAGCACAGTGTGGCGAATGTGTGCGACACCAAGAGGATACAGGTGTTGTTAGTGAGCTCTGAAGGTGACTGCTGGTCTCATCCATCACTGCACCTTTCCTCGGGCTGATCCCTAATGGATCCCCTCAATCAGAGCCGCTCACTGTCAGTCGCTCTAAACTAAATGAGGACTCAGGCAACTGGTCGCTCCGCCAAGGTTGGGAGTCATATAAAAGGGACAAAGTGATAAAGACCAGCTTGTGTCCAGCCTGTTGATGAGTATTGAGTGGCCTGGGTCATCATGGTAGAAAAGGACGCTATATTTGAACAAATAAGACAAGTCTTCAATAAGTTACTTGGACAACTACAGATGTGATTATATAAGAGCATTAAAGCTGCATTTTGGAACTTTTCTGGTGGAGCTACACTTGAGTTCATGTTAAGGCAAGGCAAGTTTATTTGTACACAAGGTAATTACGTGCTTTCCAGAATAAAAAACACACTAAAACAACAAATCGTAACATAAATAATCACAAATAATCATCATGTTTCTGCTTGGACTGGAATTTTACACAGTATTCCGCTAATTTTTCATCTTTTTTAATCAAGTACAGGTGTTTTTATTGCTCAAAAAGCCTAAAAAACAACAGATCCTCAAGTGGACAAGGTCCATATTGCATTTTTAAACCTGGTTCTCAGTAGAAAAATGTAAATTACTACACTAAAATCGCCGTGTCTTTTCATTCATAATACATTTCACAATTTAATAGGATGATGGGGGTGATGGGGGTGTTTCTTTAGCATATTTGTCAATGTACTTGGATTTCGTAGCCTAATGTGTACTTCGGTTGTTATAACGTACTACGCCCAAGAGCCCGTAGTCATTGAGAATTACTTACAGATAATACAATAATGAAAATGGTCCATGTCAAGCTTTCTCCAGTTAAAAAAGGCAGGTTATGTGTTGATATAGTTATAGTTAGAGGATAGAAAAGACTTGAATGAGGAATCCACTTCATTACCTTGTACCTAGCGTTGAACGAGGGTTGTGCCTTCGATTCTCAAAAATTAGATTTGAAAAGATAAAACCCAGCCTTTTCTCTGACTGTTTATTGGCAGCTTTTCATTCCCTCTGATTTAAAAGCACACCTCTTTTATTATTGTAAAGACTTGTATTGTATTACGCAGGTCTTAGTCTTTCACGTTGTACATTTTCCCCATGTGAAGGCGGGATGAAAAGGTTTTTAGTGGGGTGGCCAGATTCATTATGCAGTGTGTCTGTATACGCACTCTAAATGAAACAGAAAGGTGCTATAGGGTACGCTGGGGCAATTAAACTAAAAAAAGCTCTTTGGTGGGCGCTCTGTCCAGCTCTCGCGCATAGTAGTGCTCAGTTGGGAGCTAGAATCTAAAATAAGTACTATAATAAATACATAACCTCGCAAGAAGTTGGTCTAAACTCTAGTTAGAAATGACTTTAAGTTATGGCAATGCTTCAGATAGTTACATTAAAATCACTATAATGGTTTTGGGGACTCGAATAGAAGTGTATATGTATATTGTAGTATCATTTTAGCATTTAATACACCTGCGTTATCATCCCAATTTTTCATATTGATCGATCATGAGTTTCTGTTTCATTTTTTTCTGAATAAAAATGAATACATGTATATGTAGCTGCCAATTGTTTTAACATCAATGAAACACGTTTTTAACCAGTGCTGTTTAACCCAAGACATAATCAAATGTATTCCTCTAAACTCTCATCTATAACAGGCTTTCAATGATTAATTTCACAGCCAACTATGCAGCATCTGTTATATGTTTAGACGAGGGACTGTTTCTCCTGATTGTGTTGCTATGTTTGTATTACTATTCTCACTCTCTGGTCCTGTAGCGCTTTGTCCTTGGGGCCGCACGATGCCGTTGTGTGCTCTGGTCTTAACGCTGGAGATGCTGGTTATTGATCCAGAGGCCTGCACACAGTCATACATACAGCTGTCTGCTGGTGGCCTAACTAATCACAATAAGTCAGTGTCTGCTGGGAACACCGGGGTTGTGGTGGAAACTCATCAGGAATTCATCAAGAAAAAGCTGCAGTTTCATTCCCTTGTCATATTTTTGAGGTGTGTTTGAATGCAAGGCGTGATAAAATTGATTCAGATGTTGTATAAAAAGCTTAAGGTGCAGCAATTATGTTCATTTATGTTCCTTCTATTCTTTTTTCCCCTGGTTTTGTGACTATTAAATGAGGCGTTTAGAACACGTTAATACTTATGTGGGTTGGAATTTGTTTAGCGCACTGACCCGCTGCAATGAATAAGTAATAAATATGATGGTACATGGATTTAAACAAAAAAACAACAACAAAAAAACAGCAAAACATATATATTTATCGCTTTTGTAATGGCATTAAACTCATCTATCGCCATGGAAACACCTCCGTATCTTAACCAGTTCTACATTTTTCTGCAAACATAAAAATAATCTGTGTTTTTCAGTGACTTCCTGTTATCAGTGTGTTTGTTTGCTGATTGTGTACACACCGAATTACCTTGAGAAAACAATATTTGTATATAACCGCAGTCCCAGGCCTGAACACGCCTGACGTTCTGCATGTACCTCAGCGCCCCCCTCTCCTCGCCTCTAATGAAGGCCGTTTGCCTACAGTCCACCATTATCATACAGATAGGATCATATCCCATTGATTTTATGCAGATGATCACCTTTGTGTGTATGCAGGTCTGATAGGGCTAGTAATTTACAGAAGAAAATCAATTACCCTTCTCGTCTGCTGGAGTAATTGTTTATTATTTTCCTATTAAACAAAGAGTGTAGATCAATGTTATGGAGAGATAGCCCATGAATACCATCAACATAAACAGATTTGCCTTTGACATTTGCAAGTTTTCTTTTAATAACGTGTACAATGTCAAACGGTAGACTGAAGGAAGGGTGCTCTATTTGTAATATGTTGTGACACGAGAAGACGAGGAAGGGCTTATAGTGGAAACAAGCACAAGGTGTTTTAAATGGGTTTGGTAGTACAATAAAACAATTACAAGCAGGACACTAAGAGGCAGCCAGCATCGACACTTGTTGTTGCTTCACAAATGTGCGGTTGATGTAAATAGTCAGAGCATCCCCAGGCCCTGTCCGCTCTCTCTGGCTGTGAATCAGTTTGGATTGATCCAGACACAAACTAATCACTTTTACTCACTGAAGTAATTGGCCCGGCCCAGATCTGAAGAAGCAGTCCATTGACCGCTACTGGGATCAATACTGCGATCAGAAGAGCCGGAGGAGCAGAGCGGAGACGCGGAGGGAAGAGGAGGGATGGTTTGTAATGTGTTTGATCAATCTGACCAACACAACGCAGGCTGGGTGTGGAGACATTCACCCATCAACTCGTGTGGTCTTTTGAAAAATGTGCAGTTATTCGAGGATTTTCCGATATCGGGATATGCTCCGGTCAATATCTGTAGCTTTATATCCTTATATTTTTTTTATTTTCCATGGCATATCTACACTTTACACTGGATAGAGGGGTTTAATGTAAGAATCAGCTTGTTTCTGTTTGAATATTGATCAAATTTTTATGGATCCCAGTACGTTTGGGTTGGTTAATGCTCATAAAATCAGTTTTCACCTTCCCCCTGTCTCCGCCCACTTCTTGAAACTCACTTGCAACTATTCAAAACGCTCCAAATCACACATGTAAGGTTTAAAAACGTCACATAGAGATAAAAACATAAAGCGATGTGGACATTTCTGTAGTTTTGAACAGGAAATTTGAATTTATGAACAAAATATAAAATAAGAAGAATATAATTTAACACCTAATACTCCAAAAGGCATAATATGTCTTTAAACAAAAAACAGGGGTTCACCTTTTGGCTCAGTAAGTGCCCACTGAACCTGTGCGCTGAAAAGAGCAGGTGCTTCTAATATTGTGAGCTTTGAGCGTGTTTACGGCCCTCAGCCTCTCCTCTCCCTCCAGACCCTGTCCTCTTTCATCCGCCTGTGGTACTTTTAGGGGCTTCCTGCTCCACCAGACAGAACGCTGAGCACAGATCCGGAGCACTGGCCCTCTCCTGCACAGTCCCACTCCCCAGACGCTTCCCTCGCTCCCTCTCCTCTTCACTCTTTCTTCACCTTCACCACCTCTCCCCCCTTCTTTTGCTCCCTGTGTTGTTGATTGGGTGTCTGAGTGCTTGTGGCAGCTGTGTGTTGAGTGTAATAGAGCAGAGAGGCTAGTCTGAATACAGCAATGGGGAGAATTTGTTTATGTGAAAGATGCAGAGACCGAAGACAGGTCCCTGGGTGCCGCCGCCAGCCTCTCCTCCCCTGTCAGTCCGCATTCGACCGGTGACAGCAGATCTGAGATGGTCCAAATATGCCAGGCGCGCTCCCAAATCCCCCAGGATGCACCAGGAGAAGCCAGCCCTGCATGTGTGTTTGTTTATTCAGATTTGACAGAATGATTTGCAGGGGCGGTGTGTCGGGGCTAGCATGCTTGATCAGACCCTCTCTTTGCCACAAACCGGGCCTGTAGGCTTCATTACCGCTGTGTGAAAGTGCCCCCAGTTCCATTCCCTTTTTATCCCACCCCAGTGATCTAGTTCCCTCTGTCTGATATGTTAAGTTCAGCGATGCCAAAGATGCAGGCTCGCTCCGTAATGTGTGTCCAGTCTCAAACAGCTCATTTAGCTGTGCCTTAACGCTAGCTCCATGGCAGATTGCTGTAGTGGTATTTGTATTTGAATGTTCACAGTAGTTTGTCCAACTTAGTCCTGTCACTTTGGGCCCTTGTCTTCTGGGAGTCCTTGTGTTGTGCCGGTGTCACTATGATGTGCAGTGATGTCCTATTTAACTTAGGTCTGGCAATTGAATCACTAAAGCCTTTTTGGTTTTGTTTAAATCTGGTTGCACCTAATCAAGATGGTGACACGTGCGGGCTGACTCAGTTTGGTGAATATCCGCTGTAAATAATTTCATAGCAGCACCGTTTTCTTCCTGAAACTACGACCAAGAGACAGTTAACGCATATCACGCACTTATTGTAACCAGCAGCTAATTAAATCTGGAGCATATGTTGCCAAACATCGCTTATGAATGCCCTCAACAACCTGGGATTGGAAGTCACTGACCAAATCACAGTGGTTTCCCTCAACTTTACAAACCAGCTCCTCTAAAAACAATAGAAAGCCAGTGGAAAGAAGATCATAGACCGTTTACAGAAGCTGGAAAAGGAAGAAGTCATTGATCTACAGCTGTATTACAGACTCTATCCTGGTGACTCCATTCCTTCCATCCATGCGCTCCCAAAAATACACAAACATCAGACTCATGACAATGTGGACAAACATCTGAAGACCATCCTGGCTCCTCTGGTTGGTAACACAGAGCACCATGTTCAGAACACAGCAGAATTTGTGAGCAAAATCAAACATCTGCGATTTAACCTGGACGAGACAGTGATTTCCTTTGATGTGACCTCTCTTTTCACTTTTATCCTTATATCAGCAGCGTTGGAGGCAGCAAGGAGGAGATACTACGCCAGGCATACCCAAAGTCCGGCCCGGGGGCCAATTGCAGCCCGTGTACAAATTTCCACTGGCCCTCAGCATCTGGAATAAAAATAATTACGTGTGGCCCGTCAGCACTGTTGACCAGTGTAAAATACACATTTTCAAGCTCACTGACTTTTATCGCCAACTGGATGAAGACAAGTTTAAAGAAATTCAAACCTTTGCTAAGAAAATGCTGAGTTTGTTTGGTTATATTTGTGTGAGAAGACGTTCTTGGTTATGAACTTTAACACTCTGACTCTCACCTGTGTGACACTTTGCGCATCAAAACCACTGTCTTTGAGCCAGACCTGCTTCATTTACTACAGTCAGATCTCAGTTTCACTCTTCACATTAGTGCAAGTTATTTGTTCTCCTTCTGAGGTGAATAAATCCTAAAATCTTAGTGAATTTATTTTATTGTGATTATCAAAAGCACAGTTTAACTGTTTACTTTTTTACATTAATTTTGTTTTTGAAAGGTGAAAGCCATTTGCAATAAAAAGAAAAAAAAAACAATTAAATAATTAATTTGCATTTAATATTAATGGTTCAAAGAATGATCAGGCCGAATGGTCGGCCCCCAAACACTTTCACCTCACCAAATCTGGCCCTCTTTGTAAAAAGTTTGGACACCCCTGTACTACGCTAAACTTTGACTCTGAATCTGCCAGCTGCTGGAAATTTGTTTAAATACCACATATTTGCAGTTCACAGGAAAACAGGGAAATGCAGGGCTGTACCACAGGCTCACTGATCTCTTCTATTATGACTAACTTAAATATGAAACTATTTGGGGGGGTTAACAGGATGCTGTTCTGGCGTTCTTTGCCCTAAATCTTTACTTGTATTCATATGTATTGTCATTTATCTGTTTGACATAATTCCTAAATCCTTACGTGTATTGATTTGTAATATTATCTGTCTCTTTGACCAAATTTTTGTGAGAATCTGTTGTTACGCACGGACATATCTCTCGTTTGTTAGCGTACAAGACGATGTGTCCAGCCTGAAGTCACTGGGACTAGATTAAAACTGGTACGATTATTTTGATGGTATAAATTCACTGTTTGTATGTTCATTTGTGGCTGAGGGCGAGACGACACGATCAGGGACAACAGCTCTTTAACAATTTTGCACAATTGATTCATTAAACTAGACTTTTTGATTCAAGGCAACTTCTCTATTAATTTCATATATTTTTAAGGTTTTTACTATTAGAAATTCCACAACAACGCATTGGCCTCTTTTCCAGGCACTCCACCCACGCCTTGGTATTGCCACGTGGACGACAACTGGACTAAAATCTAAATTCAAGATCTGGAACCTGTTACTGCACATTATGTATTAATGCTGTGGATCCAAAGATCAAGCTCACACAGGAAGAAGCTAAGGAGAACAAACTGGCCTGCTTAGATTGTGCAGTGACAATAGGAGAGGACCGGCGACTCCTGGTAGAAGTCTTCAGGAAACACACACACTGACCAATACCTGCTGTTTGATTCACACCATCCACTGCAGCACAAACTACAACACAGAGTTCAAGCAGCTCCTATAAACACAGAGGGAAAAGAAAAGCCCTCTCGGCTCGTGGATATCCAAAGTGGACCTTCAATAGATCTAAGAGAGCCAAAAAACAGGACAACCGAGTCAGAACCGAGAAGGAAAGGTGTAAAAATGCATTCCTTACTCAGCTGGTGTGTCTAAAAAGCTCCGGAGGATTTCCAGAGTGCATGAAATCCCAGTCTATTTCAAACCTACAAACACTTTAAGACAGAAACTGGAAAGGACGAAACCCCGAGTCACAAACAAAGCAATGTGGGCTATGCCATTCAGTGTCGTGAAGACTGCAGTGAGTGTTATATTGGAGAAACTAAACAGTAAACAGGTAAAGTTCTTTAAATGGACTTCATTGCTCTTGTCTCTATTGGGGTGTGTAGATTATAGCGTGCATCCTGTACCCCATGGAAATGATACCTAAAACTAGACCAAATACTGCTTTTAGAGATTTGCTAAGTTGGAAAAGTACAGTTATAGATTGGAAAAGTTCCCCGTGAAAGCTGGAGGCCTCGCTGTGCCAAGTTTTCAGCATTACTTCCTCACAGTACAGCTCATAAAATAAAATGAAAAAAAGAAATTTGGTTGCAGACTATATATTTTTGAGAAAAGAGGCGTGTTGTCATAAAGCACTCTTCTAAACGTTCTCCGCTTGCACCTAAACAATCAGCATTTAGCTTCGAAAACACGATTAATCAATAAAACTAATTCTACATAATTTCCATTGGGGCTTGAGCAACAAGAACTGTCTGATGAAATGTCTATGAGAAATATAGAGCGTTTAAATCAGCAGCACTGCCAAAAAAGACTAAATAATTAGGCTGTTTGGATGTGAAATGACTCGGATTTAAAGTCTATTTTATTTGCATTTAATAAGAAAAAGATAAAATACGTCTTACGTTTATGACAGCTGTGACTTCTGATATATTTTGTTTATATTGTTTCTGAAACCTAACTTTGAAACCTTGTCACTTAATATGAAATACCAGTTAAAAGTAATAATCTTACATTTTAAAAATACTTATACCACTCCCCTGCTTAGACTACTTTGAGTAAATGAATAGCTTCGGTGTGAAATGTGGTCCAATTTTCCACATTTCCACTTTCTCTATATTCTCAAGCACTGTACTTTAAAATGACTGTATCAACAAATAGGTTAATGAATTATAAGAGTCCATTTTGCAGCCAGCTGTAGTTGGCATGTTGCGGCCTGCACTCTCTTCACCAATCATTTTGGATGCCCTTTAATTAGCCCACATTTTCTCTGCGTTCCTGGCTGCCTTCCTTGTCTTCTGCCTGGGGAGATGCTGTGCTTGCTTACCTCGCTGCCTCCCTAAGTGTTCCTGCATGTAAATTAATCTTGATTCACTTTAGCCTGCCCTACTGAGTGCTACAAATTACCCTATAGCCGTGTAACAGTGCCAGTGAAAAAGCCAAATTGCGGCACTTGATAGGTAGTTGCTCCGCGAGCTTTATGCCATTACATTAGCGCAATAATGAATGCTCTGCAGTAAAAAGTAGTGTATCGTAGGTTTTTAATTCATCCTGAACAGCAGCAAATGTTTGTGCATCTCTGTGTTTTTCTAATGAGGCTCTCTCTAGGTAACCATGTGCCGCACATCCACTTAAACCTGCCCCCCCCCCCCCTCTCTCTCTCTTCCTCTCCTCCTCCTCCTCCTCCTCCCCCGTCCCTCCCTGAACGCCAGCATCCATCTTTCCATTTACACAGACCTGACAAAATGAGCTGCCTTTGTGTTGTCTAATTGGAGGAGGAAAAACAGGCTTTTGACACAAACACAGTCAACACATTCACTCACTGCGCCACTTGTCTCTCGGCAAATGTGAAAGATTAAGAGCTTTAAGTTTTATTTCAACCCAGCGCAGTCAGCTGTGGTTTAAGTGCTTCTTTTTCTGTCTCAAATGGCCTCAATGCAGAAGACATTTAACGTGGTCATTTAGTGGTAAATCTCCGTTATATTTTTTGTGTTTTAAACTTGCAAAATGTTAAAATAAAAAAAAAAAAAAACATAATTAAGGTTTCTGTTGAGTAATGAGAGCATTTGCCTTTTGATTTATGTGACTAATGTTTCTTAGATAAAAAAAAAAAGAAAATGACTTAAATATTTATTCTTATTATTTTATAGTATTATATTTTAGTGTGTTTATTGTTTTAATTATTATTTATAGTAGTTTTTTATTGAGTTGTACTGGTTTCATTTCGTCTGGTGGAGCTGGAGAATTTTGTATTTCTCGTGATCCACTGTGCAAAAAATGTGCTAAATAATGTGTATTTTGGAATTTTTGTATGTATGACATTTCAAATAAAAATAGAACATGAAAAACAGGATTGATCCATCTTGGCGTGTTCCTGCTGTATGGTTAAACAGTTAAATGGTTAAAATCACAGATCAGCTTTGAGGTTTGTGCAGAAACCAAAGGCAAAATGCCCAAGGGAAACAAAACAAAAGTTAGATTTTTCAGCCTGCTCTGCTGTTGTGTCGCGTCATCCAATCAGATTCAAATAATCATCATGACGTTCCATGTTTTTCCGATTGTTTTCAGTGAGAGTGATCCCAGATTGATAATGCCAAAGTCACTGGTACATGTTCATTTACAAAGGGATTATGGGTCTGCTCCCTCCATATCTCTGCATGTATATTCAACATAAAACAGATGGACATTATGCTCTGCCATCAAAAAACTGCAGCTTCTTTCTGTCCCAAGTGTCCGCACAGAAACTGGTAAAGTGGCATTTCAATATTCTGTGCCTGGAATAATTTACAAAAAGTCTTGAAATTACAAGAACTGACTTTAATAGTTCAGTTTAAATCTATGTTGAAAGGTTTGGAAATTAAGTTTATGATTTGTTGCTTTTAAGAATCCATTTTGTGATGTGTTGAAATGTGTGTGTAATGTAATGTAACTGTGCTGCTGTCTTGGCCAGGACTCCCTTGAAAAAGAGATTAGTAATCTCAGTGGGACTTTCCTGGTTAAATAAAGGTTAAAAAAATAAATAAAAAAATGCACAGAGTAAGTTTAGTGCGCTGCACATGAGCCAGGTTTGCAGGTGGAAGTTCCTAGCCACAATTTCTGCTTTAAAAAGTAAGCGTAAATGTTTGTCTGTGACTCTTAGTTCTGCTTTAATTTGACATGCTGCATTTAAAAGAAAATATTCCTTTCTGTTTGTCGTTTTGCTGTTTAAGCTTCCGAGTTTTTCTTCATTTGCGCAGACAGATGTTGCAGTTCATCAGTAACAATTTCTGCATATTGTGCTTTTTATAAAGTCAAAGAAAAAAAAAAAAACATTTATTGTTTACTGTCCAAAAATTACTTGAATCCAGGAATCCATAAAAAAATAACCTTGAGTATTGACAGAGCAAGGGCGCGCAGAGTGGGCATGTTTGTATGTGTGTGTGCAAATCAATGCCAATGAATGGGAGGAACCCCTGGACAAACCCTCATCTTTCATCTGGAATAACCGATATGATAAAGAGACGCTTCTCATCAATCTCATGTGTTTTCTCCAAACAGGGACCACGGCTCTCCCGGCTCACCTGATTGCATTTACAAACTGACCCTATATGGCTTTATGTTTATGGAGCTAAGGGGGGAGTTTGCTTTTCTGTGCTGATCTTTGCTTATTTCTCCAATTATAGAGTTAAAAGTTGCAGGTATGTCAGGATCCACTGAGGGGCACTGCAGTAGTTTTCAGCCTGCAGCCGAGAGAGAGAGAGAATAAAATAAAAGTGGGGATAAATCAGAAAAAGCTGCTCGTATGAGAAAGAGGTAACGATTGAATTATGTTTAATGGTGTCATTTGCAAGGGAGTGTTCTTTATTATAACAAATGATAAAAGTGTGTGTTTTAATGAGCGCTCATAAAGACTCCGTAGACAACCTTATTTAACACAGTTTCCATTGTTTTGCACGTTTCTCAGGGTTAAGAAAGAGCGGAGTGACTTTCAGACAGGCCTCTCATTCTCCATTTGAGTCTGTGGCCCCAAGGTCAAAATAAACACAGCCCTCAGCTTAAGTCAGCCCCATAATCCTCAGTAAATAATAGGCGGTGTCTATAAATCTATTAGGCAGGACAAGGGTGATAAAGACATGGATCCTTCAGAGGCGGATTACCAAACAAAAGCCCCTCTTCTGTCTGGGTGGAAGTCTAAGCACGGGGCGATTCAAATACAGAGGATTAACCTGCGATTTGGGCCTAACCACAGGGAGAGTACTGAGCTGTGGGTTAGACCTGCTATGATAATTACAATACTGACTTATCGCTTAATAAATGATAGATAGAACGGTATTTTTAGGGGAGAAGTATTTATCGTGGGTTCTAGAGGAGGAACTTTTTGTTATTTTACTGTTCCGTGATAAGATTTGAGATGTAGATTGTGTAAAAAGTTACTTCTAAAGCTCATTATGCAAACTAACAATACTAAAACCTTCCATTTATTTATTAACAATACTCTATATTTCGATTTTAGGAGTTTATCTTTCTTTATTTTGCAAAGAAACATAGGAACACTTAAAAACAAACAAAAAAAAACTACTATTATTATATTGTTGAAGATCAGGGACCAGTTTATAGGTTTATCATCACTGGATCAAAGTGTGTTGGTTAAAAACATTATGAGCTCTTGTTCATTTAGATTTTGATTATCTTACATAATCAAAGGGTAAATGCTTTTCACTCACAGTAACCATAAGGTGGGATCAAAATAGCAAATTAGGTCCATTTAATTACACGCTATTTGCATAACTTTGCATTTAATTCTAGTTTCACCAGATGCATTTATATAAACTATAACTATTAGTCTATATATAAAAGCAAAATGTAATATTAACATAGAAGCAAATGATACCGTAAAAGTGTCATTTATGGTTCTTTTTTCTTTTTTTTTTCTTGCTAAACTCGACCCAAACAAAGTCCCTACATCTGCAAAACAGAGAGTGAAACACAATTAAACATAACAATTAAATACAATTAACTATTCATTAAATCCTAATTCGTTATTAAAATAGAGAGAGAATCAATATTGGTCTGTAATGAGCAATGATTGACAGCACGTTAAAGAGCTGCAGTGTTTGACATGCCCTGAGTGAGCAGATTATCCGAGTAGGTAAAGATAAACTCCCCTCTGTCTGTTTATGGTAATTATCTTGGTCTCGGTGGATTTCTGCGTTTGACCGGGTCTCGGACTTGCTAATTGTTGTACATGAGAGTCACTTTTGGCCCTGATAGGAACAGCGGGGGGCCCATAGTGTTGAAAAGAGTCGGGGCGTGAGACTGAATGGAGCCATATGACTACAGGTCACAGCCCGAGTGCTGTTGCTAGGATACCGCATGTGGGGAGCAGGACGCGGGGGTGGCACCGATGGACCCTCCCCCCCTCCCCCGAGCCCCGCCACCCCACCGCCCCGTCCCCTGGCGCTCTCCCTCGGGTTTTGGCTCAATGGGCTGTGCTGACAGAGGCTGAATGCTACGGGTGACAGGGGGTGGTGTCCTATTTGTCCCTAAATGCTTTTCTATAGACCCCTGATAATAGACTGGCTGGCTGTCCGCCCCTCCCAGAGCCACCTTCACCCACTCTGTCTCTGTCTGCTTGGCCCCCTCACCCCCACTGTCCCGCTTTCCTCCCTATCATGTCTCCTTCTCTTCTCATCTGGCCCTCCGTCTTTCTCATCTTCGGTTGCCTCGTGTGGTGCTATCCTATAGAAGTCACTGTTTATCATATCCATCTTTTCTGCGTTATTGTCCAGCGGTTGGGCATTGTAAAGGATTGTAAAGGCGCGGTGTTTGATGTGACCCTTAAGTCTTTCTTTGCACAAAACTCCGGAGATAGCGTTTGATGGCAGCAGCTTGTTAGTGATGCTGTGAAGGCCCCGGCAGAGGAAGACTCTTTTAATGACACATTAGCGATCAAATAAAAACCAACAAAGCCATGAAAGCCTCTGGAGTTGTCGCTCTGAGAAGAATACAGATTGTGATTCTTTGTCTGCGCTGTGAATCACATGAAACGTTGGGTTTGTGACCTGTGTAAACAATGAATATGTATTTTGTAAAGCGTTTCATCATGCTAGAATCCAGGATCAACTACGAAAATGTCAGTATGCACAGCGGATTAAGAATAACATTTGACTTTTCACACTTTTCCAGCGTGTATGTTTCCAGGCGAGGTTGTAACCAGTGACCTTATGGTTCGTAAATGCATGCTTAATCCACTACACCACTGCCAAAGGTTAACAAAAGACTAGGAACAACAAGAATAAGTGATCATATATCTTATCCCAATGTGTTTAGCGCTTTAAAAACAAAAAGATTAGTGCAAAACATTCACAAACAATACAAGAGATTACAGCAACGACAAGTCACACAGTTATGACCAATAAGAAAACAAGTCATTCTTGGTTAAAAGCTGAAGAAAACAGTATATGTTAGAAAATATATTATATAATTCCATAGCGGAGGTGCAGCAACGGAGGAGTTTAAAAGGGAAAAGCAGGAAATTAGGAAACTGGGGGCCTTCATAGTCTAAAATTCCTCCCTGTAGTTTTAACAGCCAAGTCTACACTCACTCTTTACACATTTAAGAGCCACTGTCTGTGCAAAAAGGATTATTTAAAGATTATATATAGGCAATAAGAAACATTTACGCTGTTATATGACATTAAAATGATTTGTGCCACCGTAGTTTTCCTGGAAACTATGGGAAACAATGGATGATGAGCAAAAAAATACCAGATACCTTATTAATAGCTCACATAACACTTATGTTTACAGCACTACAGCACAAAAGTCTGTTTGCTAACTGTGTGCGTGCAGTGTGTGTGTGTGTGTGTGTGTGTTTGTGCAGTGTAGGGGTCAGAAGTGAAGATGTTAGCCTCTGGTCATTCATCACAGGTATGACACGCTCTTCCCTGCGCTGCTCTACGCACAGGCAATGTTTTATAAAAGAATAACACGTCAGCGGGCGCTCACTGGTCATCCATTACCCATAACACCCTGCTCTGTGGACCACCGGCCTCACCGCAGCCTGCGTACACATCTGCATATGGATCACACTGTCATTATTTCTCATTTCAGCTCTGACCTGCCTGAAAAAAAAAGAAAAAAACTTTACTATTTGCACTAGCAGCAAAATGTGTAGGGAAAACTATCAGGGCCTTATTTGAATAAAAATGTAACAATGTAGAGAAAATGCAGCTAAAATGAAGCTTTAAATATGCAAGAAGTCCATGTACGCCACAATATGGTTATAAAAACGTGACACGATAATACAGTTTATTTATTTTTATTCATTTTTTTTCTTTTGTGCCAGATAACATGGCGCTTAGCAACTATCCCTCTCTCATTTCACAGTTTTCTGAATATATACGGTTATTATTTATGAAGAAAAGCTCTAAATTCACAGATGTTCACAGATTTTTGCATAAACAATATTTAAAATGATGTCTGCAAACGTGTGCTTAAAGGTTCACAGTGTAACTTTTCCCGTTGGAGGGTCGTCCAGAGTTTGACCTGAATGTTCAACAACAAGAATGAATGATTTTTGGTTGTTTATATTTATTGAAAAAGACAAAACAAAACATTTTCTTCATTAACTACAGCCAAAAATGGATTGGGCTGAAGCTGCGTGTTTATGTAAGACCGTCCTGACCAACACATAACTCCACAAAACAAAATTTATTTACGTAAATCAATATCTTAAAAACAAATATCTGGGCTCATATAAACTACTGCAGTGTTTATGTATGAATGAACTTATGTTTTTTTTTTAACTTAAACTCATCATTGCTCATTCCAAAGTCTTATTCCTCAAACAGACACATCTTTGCCTCACATTAGCTCTTATTTTATTAGATTCAAACCGAAGCAAACGAATATTTCTTAATTTAAAGAAGGAAATATCATCGTTTACAACACAAAACAGAATTGTCAACATTTTTAACTTAACTATGTCCATAAATTTTAATATATTCGATTTTATAACTAGGTCATTAGTCGGATCATGGAATCCTGCTTTATTAATTATTCTTATTGCTCTTTTCTGTAGTTTAATTATAGGATCTATGTTTGTTTTACAGCATTTCCCCAAGTTTCTGAACAATAAGATAAATAGGGAAGCACAAGTGATGAGTATAATATATGCAGACATTTTTTATTCAATACAGATATGATTTTATAAAGTATTCCAACAGTTTTTGATATTTTACTCCTGATGTGCTGTATATGTGGTTTCTAACATATCTGACGAACTATTTTAACTCCCAAGAACCTTGTCTCATCATCAAATTAAACATAAGTCACTGATTCTGTGTGTTTTTCAGCTACAGGTGTTTTTATTGTTGAAAAATACATTGAAATAAAAGATGCACATTCTTACAGACCAAATGGCATCATCTGATTGTCTCCAGAGTTTAATTTTTAAGTTTAACGTAACATCTACTTTGTAACATCCCACGCGTAGCAATTACACCTCAAACGAGAGCAGCAGTTGGCAGAATATCCTCTAGAAATACAAACCGTGCTTTTAAATGTTTCGTTTCATCAGTATTTTGGATGCAGCAGAGCAATGAAGGCACCACGAGTTGAGGGTGTTGTGAATTATAGAGCTCTTAGAAGAGTTTACGAGGACTATTATCTCCCAGTTAGTCTCACTTTTATGTGCATTTTCTCTGGGCTGGCCTGGAACCATCAATTTAATACTTTCATAAAGCCAGGTGGTTAGACAGCACTGAATCAAACTGCAGCCTCCGCGACTCCTCTGCTGAGAGCTAAAGTCACCAAGAGGAAAAGATGTGCGAGCTGGCAGACACTTTTACGGCATCTTTTTACAACCAATTTAGAGCAAAAGTTTAGCTTCCTGTTGCAATAACCATTTGAAAGTTGTTCCACAGTCAACACCAAACTACCCGTGTGCATAAACAGCATTCACTTGTCTCAAATGCTACAGCAGTGGGAGAGAAAAGACAGAAGACTTGAGTTTGTGAAAGTGCCATTCTCTCTGAACAAATAACAAGCAGGAATCAATACTGCTGGAATCAAGTAGTGCTTGTGGCTACAGCAACATTTCTAAAGCAGCCATTCAATAAAAGTCTGATTCCATTTCAGCTCGTCCCTCCTGTGTGAGACCGTGGCACTGCATCTGTTTGTGCGACACCTTCATTTGGACACACAGACTCATGGGAAGAGGGAAAAGCACTGTTCAGAGCTGCTGGGTTTTTCTATAGGCTTGAATAATTTGTAGCTTTGTAAATTGAAGGGGAATATTTTTTCGCCTTTTTGCCTTTTTTATGTGACAGATGTATTCAGACAATGTAGAAACCTTCTATTAAAGGATTTTTCTGTTGTAGCACTTATAGTCCGTTTCATTTGGTAGATTCGTGTTCTAAGCAAAAGGTTGTTGGCCTGAGATCACACTGTTCATACACACATACTTTGCTCTAACCAGTAAATGTGCATTTCTCTTCTCGCTTTGGGTCTTTGTGAGTGGAGCGTAAACATAGACTCATAACTGTATTCAGAACGTGCTCTAGCGCAGAGACCAGGACAAACCAGAAGATAGAGCAGAACTGGCTTAATAGTGTTTCTCATTTGAATGAGAAAGCAGCTTAATAAAAGAGCCATCAGAAGGAGAGAAGCAAAAAGGTTTTAGCTCTAACAAGCAGTAGCACTAAAACAACTCCGGTCTGAGAGGTGCTCTGAAAGGATGGAGAAAGCTTTTGTCTGTGTTTTCGGGGCATGCCACATCACACAAGCTGAGCAGTGATTTATCCTGGGCTCTGCAGGTAAATTGAAGCGGTCTTTCAGCGTGGTTTTCAGCTGCAGCTTTAATGAGAGCAGCCGCGCTCTGCTCCGGTGCACGCTCCTGTCTCTTAAGAGCTCTTCCCTGTGCACCGGCCTCTCCACATTAGATCTGTGGCCTGCACAGCACTACAGTGAAAGGGCCGCTCTGAAATGGCTGTTTGATTCTGTCCCTGCTTTGCCTCTAAATGAATGATTTATTGGCTGTCAATGAGGAGGCCAAGCGTAATGGACAAAAGCTGCACAGCAGAGCCCCAGTCAAGAGGATGTTTTTGTGATGTTCTCTTTGAGGGGCTCCCTCCTCTGTCTGGAGCTGTAATGAAAAGTAAACATGCTGCCACAAACCACAAACTTGGCCTCAATTATGAATCCTGTGACATGACTTCATGATTTGTGTCAAATGGAACCATGCCTCATATTTATTTGGAAGAAATAACTAAATATCATATGACTCTATTGAACAATACAAACTCATTGTGATTCATAATCACTTATGGGCCTCTCTGTTCTGATTGAGGAGCCTGTGAGTCTTAATAGTATAACTTCATAATCATAATAGACCTAATGATAATAACAGTCAGAGATTTAGTTTATGGTGGTGCAAATCTGCAAAAGGCTGTTCACCCTAAAAGGCTTTAACTATGTTCTGCAACCAGACTGGGCCCATTTTTAACAGTCTTTATTAATTGCCTCCATTTTCTTGTTCATGTCTATAGGATTTTTTTTTTTTACTTTTAACTAAGTTTATGTAATAGTCCTTTATTCAAACACAATGAGACATGCTGCAAAGTTGTATTGTACCACAGTTTGTTCACAATGTAGTTTATAGTTTTTTTTTTTCTTTTAGTTTATTATTTTTTTTAACTAAATCAAGTCTAATTTATTTATTTATTTTTTTCTGCAGCTACTTGTCAGTGTTATAAATATAAGCTACACTACTCAGTTGCGGTGCCCTTTAACTGCTTACAACCAAAATCCCCTTTGCTTTCATCCCATAAAGTGTGGTATTACAGGTTCTTCTGTTTGGCCCTATCCCCAGGGGACAGTGGAGGTGTGAACCAGCCGCCCCGAGCCTCAGAGCGTCAATGGGCACTTTCTCTCAGAGCTGCCTCTCTAAGCGGGTCATTGTTTGCATGCTGCTCCCCAGTGTCCTCCTTTCAGCGCCGCTAATGATAAGTGACAGGACATTAATTGAAACTCTTTAGGAAGCCATCATCAGACACACATCCCCACTGAGGCCACTAGCGACTACAAGCTGCTCCTGCAAACCGCGCCCTCGCCCTGATCTGTCTGCTTTTATTGACGCTTGTAAATCTGGATTCAGACACAACACATGATATTTCATACAGGCGCCGCTATGAAAATAGTTGTTTTGCGTATTCACTGAAGCGTTGGTGAAATCCTGTTGAGAAATCTGCCTGTTTATGTCTCAGGAAGAATAAAATATTGTATATTAAACGATAAAATAAGGGGCACTCAACTACGCATATACTTTTTATTTAACTGTGAAAATAAGAATAATAAAATACAAAATACAAAACTGTTCTTGCAGCTATAATGCTTCTATCAGTCTGTAGTTGAAACATATATTAAAACATATTAAAATTTTATCTTTTGACAATTGTTTAGACACAAAGAAACAATGCAGTTAAGTGGGACAAATACTATTATCAGGATTTAGCTCAAAACTAAAGGCAAAGGCACAAAAATGTGGATATAATGTTGAATAAATGAGTAGAACTGACAGTGTAGTTATGCAATATATTTTACAATATACAATTTACATACAAATTGCACTTTAGACTGATTATTTTCAAATGATATTTCAATCAACTGACGACAGAGTTTTCACCAGTAAGCATTTTATCACTGAAGGTCAGAACAGTCAGTGGCCACAATAACTGACCTGCTCCAGTCTGTTTGAGAGCGGAAATCTTCACTGGATTCAGTCTGTATGCACCATTCCCCTGCAGCCCATTCACCATCTGTGCATCTCTCCATCTTCTGCCTAAACCAGGGAAGGAAACAGTTGTCCCGCTTTGGATTTTAGAGGCTAAATGATGTCGCTAATCACTGGCTTTTAGTGCGCTTGATTTATGGAAAGCATGAATGGTTATAGGCTATGAGAGTGTGTGTGTGTTTGTGTATAGGTGTCAGAGGCAGCCTGCAGGATAGCCTAAGTAGCCCTATTATTTATCGCCTCCGAGCGGCCTCTCTGAACGGAAGAGCGCCTCTCCAAATTGAAATATAGCTGAGTTTACCCTTCTGATTACCGCAGTAGTTTACTCCCCAGGCCCAAGGAGATCATTAAACAATAGGCACCACCAGCAGCTCAGCACCATTATGGGCTGGATAAATGCACACGACCAGACATCCAACACCACTGACGGCCGATAAGTGGACCTTCAAGGCATTGTTCCCTCTTTTCTCCCCTTCACCGCTGTGTCGTCAGGCCAGGTGCACGAGCTAGAACTGGGGCTGACTTATTAAGAGCACAGTCAAAGATTTATTCTTTTACTGTGAATGAAAAAGGCACTCAAACTGTGGCTAATGGACGAGGTTGTTCTATTGTAAAACAACTAATGCAGCGAGAAGCTCTGCTTGAACATAATTCATTATTCATTCAAATATTGTAATGGGTTATTAACACAGGACACCTAAGTGCCTTCTTGGACTCATTGTTGTTTAGCTGTGTTCACCTAATGATGGTAAAAAGACAATTACATCAGACTCACTCACAGTCTCCATTAGGACCTTTAAATACAGTATTAAGTGTAGTTACTGTAGAAACAGGAAGTGATAGCTACGTTTTATAGGAAGAAAATATGTCAATAATAGAATGCTTTAAATGAATAGATTCATTTGTATGAACTTGTGCTAATAACTAATACAACAACTTGAGAATGTCTTTGAGGTGAGGTATAAGTCAAAATCACAGAGAGTGAAGTGAGTGTAGACGTCTATTCACAAAGACATTTGGAATGGGTCATTGCAAAATATGTATTTGTTTAGTCCAATCTTAAGCCCATAGTGGTGACCTTTGAGGGCAGTGGAGCTGTGTGTTTGAGCCCTTCACACACTGCTGCTCTGATTACTGTATTACTGCACATCTGTAACATCCGCTCTAACAGCCATAGCCCTGACGTGAACGTGAGCTGAAGACACTGGTGTAAACATGGGACAGGTTTAGTGTCACAAAGGCCTGACATGTGATTACTGGTGTGATTAATAGCAGCCTCACTAAGTAATCCTTATTGGGCTGTGGCACAGTCTGCTTTGTGCTGCAACATGTTACCCCCAGAGAAGCCCAGGGCTTATTACAAATTAGTATGTATGTCCGCACTCACGCCAGCCCAGACCGGCTGGAGAATCGCCACCAGTAATAATCAGCCTTATTCGATAATGGCAACAGAAGAGAAAAAGAGGTACGCATGCTGGCCAAACTGGAGCTAATATGATGAGCTGACTCTAGAGAGGAATTTGACTCAAATAAAAGCCCACAATCTTTCAAGAACTAAATGAGAAGGAGTTTGCTAAATAACATTTGCTGTCATTAGCCTTAGTTCTAATGCTGGCAAGGTTTGGGCCAGTCAGATTTGAATACTTCAGAGAGTGAGTGCCTTTTGAATATATATAGTACATATATAAGAAATTTGGAGATTTGGCTTTGTCGTTTGGATGATGTTACAGATATGTGCTAAATCCACATGCAGTGGTGTGTAGAGGCAGATTAGTACTTGGCGCCCCTCTCCATCTCTCCATGTAGCGGGCTGTTTTTGTGGCTGTTGTTGCTGTCTGTCCTAACACATTTACCTTAAAGCATCAGCTCTCATTAAATGCCTGCTGGTGCAGGGAAACAAAAGGCGCCTGGCGAGCGCCTGTGCGCCTCTGACATGTCAGCCAATCCCCAGACGCTCCTCGAGCCGGGCTGTGCCGCCGAATTCTCCAACATATTTTTCTAATTTATGGATGGATAATAAATCAACATTAAGCTTTGGACAACGAGTTATACATCAGAGGGAGATGGCTGCAAACTGGGCCAGTGCAGAGACAGGCCCACATCTGCACTAAAGTCACGCTGCGCTCTGTCATTATGTGTAAATATGTGTCCTCTGCACAAACTCACTTTAATTTCACCCTGGAACTTGGTGGAGATGCAAACATTTTTAATGTGACCGCTTAGAGGTGGTGAGTGTGAGTATTATGAATAGGAAATAAGATCATTAGGATTTACTACTGGAGGGAAGGGGCTTTAAATGCTTCATAAAACTTAACACTATGAAATATGTGCACGTTTGCATTTTAATGTTCATGGACTGGCCTTTCACTGATGTGGTAGGTCACTGCTTCTGTCTGTGCTGAGGGCCAGAGGAGTAACACCAGAGCTGTGCCGAGTCCACATTCAGAAACATGCTGTGCATACATATGGTGTTTATATGTTAATGTTGAAATGACTTAAAACAAGATTTTGAGCTGAAAATGAACTGCTGTAAAGAAAACCATTACATGCTTTTGATGTATTAACCAGTATTTCAACTAAACCAAATATTTGTGACTGTTGTAATGACAAGAGCCAGAATAACCCTCAAGGCAGACACATCAGAACATTTTACACGGTTTATTGTCCAAAAAATGAAATGAAAAATAGTAGACAGGAGCAGGAGGAGCAGGGTACAGGTGACACGGAGGCTGAGGAGGAGGCTGGAGACGAACTGGGAGCTGGGACGGAGCTCTGCACAAAATTGTAAGGTCAAGGCAGGTCTATCGAAAAACAGGTATATAAAAAAATGAGTTTTTTAGAGAATAGGAGTGTACCACAAGATCTAGCAATGAGAAGAATGTAGAGGCTTCTCGAGCAGGTGAGTCTTGAACGTCCTCAACAGACTCAGGCTCCAGGTAAGACTCCGCCCAGCTCCACACAGATAAACATAAACAGGAGGGAGAGAAGAAACAAGACACACAAGGAGGAAGACACTAAACTCCTTATAGTGACTCCAGTGATGGCAAAGCATTGGTAATGATTATTGAGGTTTCCACATGTGCAATATAAGTGCAATACATACACTGGTTATAAAGGTATTATTCTATTTGTTCACTTGACATTGATGTGTGCAGTGTTCATTCTGTTGGGTGACTTCAGCTAGACCATGTTTATTACTTGGGAATAAAATAACGTTATGCAGGGTATGAATAATTTTGGACTGGACAATAGATAAAAATGCTTTATTTGCATATTTTGTTCAATTGAAGAGAGGATTGCACTGTGCAGGGTCTCTCACTGTTCAGGATTTGATGCATTGTGTGGTTAAGCGGGAGCTCCACTCTAAAATTATTAGACCTAATCATTCATTAACCTCCATTAGACTGATAGGAGGGTAAAGCTAACGCCTGATTACATTCCCACTGTGTGTCTGAGTGTGTAGATGTTGTGAGGAGAGATGCGTCCCATACATTTCTGCACATGTCTTCATGTAGCTGTGTGCGCATGGAGGCTTTGTCATTCATTAGACTGGAGCACAATCAGAGCTAAACTAGCCATGGCGGCCTGACTCATTATAAAGCCGCAGGTTTATTCAAAAGCGCGCTCCAATCTCTTCTGCACCATATGCGTACAGTAATTACACAAGTGAGGAGGAGGAGAAGGTTAGCGCGCTGTGTGTGTGTATGTGATTATTTTTCATTCCATGTTTCGCCTGAGTTCTGCCCCTATAACTGAGGATCTAATCAATCTGCCGGCTATTAAGTTTGTTAATTGATAATGCATACTAATTAGGCCTGGCTCCGTTGCCACAGTGACGGCGAGAAGGTGATTCTAGGCAGAGGTCCAAATGGACTTTTAAAGCGGCGAGCGTGAGGGGGGAGCCAATGACTGCGCACATACTCGCATAGTTGGTAAAATGTGTGAAATAATGAATGATGATTGCATGACTGGGATTGCTACATTTTCTAGCACTTTATTATTTGAGTCTAAAGAGTTTCCTGGGTAACATGGACTTTTGGCGTGTGTGGAGAGAGGCACACAAAACGTTCTCTGAATTTCTACAAGCTGTTTAAGCAATTGACCTAATGCAGTGGATTCATTTTTAAACTTCTTGAACCTTTTGCATTTTTAAGGTAGGGCCTACACTTTTTATTAGGTTTGTGCGTTGGGATCTGAACCTGCACGTTGTATTCACGTATCAAGGCCCATTCTTCTAAAGCCACATTTAATTATTTTTTCTTTAGGTTTTTCCTGGTCTTTTCTATAAAGCTGTACAATTCTTAAAGATTATTTTCATCTCAGTTTGACCAGTTCATTGTCTTTTCATTGGTCTTTGGCACTGCACATTCACACATTCACATGCGCACACTCACACACACATCCACACACATCCACACTTGGGTGCACACAGACCATTCATCACCGGGGAGCCTGACTTATTATCTGCGCCGCTCAAGGTCAAGGAGATGCAGCAGGTAAATGGAAGTGTGGAGGTCAGCCGCTGTGATCTCTCTGTTACTCTGTTGAGCCGAGCTGTGACAGTGATGATAGAGACATAGCTCTGACAGAGCATGTTCCTGTTGTGTTTGACCCTCTGACACGCTGCTGTCCGACAGGAAGTAGCCACGCTCCTCCCGCCATCAGAATCTCACATCTGCTCTGACGCCTCTCTGACAGGGCGACTCTGCACCTGTCAGGGGCCTCTGGATGAGTCCAAACTGACATGATACTTGTCCGAACCATCAGCTCTCCAGATGGAAATGTTCTAGTGTCCTGTTTCTGTGAGGGTTCGTAAAAAACAAATAGGACAAATTCTAATTTAACTTAACATCTGCATATGTACATTGTTTTTATTTTTACCTATAACAACGTAACATTCTTTTCCTTTCCTTGTGACTGTTCATTTGTAGGGTTGTCGGTGCATTTGGGGAACACATGGCGGCAGCTTCTAGTTAGTTGGAGTCCCAGAATGCAGTGGATGCATGTGTGCTGGTCGGAGTGTGCCTGTGAGAGGGGTGTGTGAGGGGGTAGAGCAGCCAGCTGGGCTGAGGGGTAATAAAGAAGGAGAATCAATAGGCCATGCAGTAGAGCCAAGGTGCTGCCATTTATCACTGCGCCTCTCTGACTTCCATCATTCATCATGCCCAATGAGGCAGCAAATAGGAAAATGACTATTTGTATCAAACACATCTGCACTCATCCACCGAGGTATTTTATTCCCATTAACTCAAAGAGTAGAATAGGCCAGTTTCAGTGCTGCCTCTGTGCCAGTGTTTATGTGTGTGTGAGATTGTATTTGTTCAGCCTTGTTCCTGCACACTCATTGGGAACACATTCATGGGGCTGTTGTTCTTTTCCTGAAAAATTTTGTGTGTGCTGTGAGCTGTCCTCACACTCGTGTTCACTGTGTCACATGACCAGTCTCCTCCTGCTCAGATATTACAGCATGTTCACACAAACTTAAGAAAATCACTTAAGGGCCATTAAGTCATCTGTTGCAGCAAAGCAGATACACTACTTGTGCTTTTAATTACTGACTTATACCAACCAGAATACATAAATAAACATATTCAAAATAATCCTTTAAAACAGTTCTTTTCACATGTCACTGAAACCAACTGAAAGAATAGCAACAGCAATAAAATAATAACGAAAGAAAGAAAGAACTGTTGGTGCCCATGAGTGGGGTAAACTCTGAGCACACTTAACACATAAAAGCCCAGGCCATGTAGTCACTTTTTAATTGAAGTGGAATAATGAACTAGTGCATCGTAGATATGAATATATTGTGAATATTTTTACACACACACATCAGCCACTATGTTTATTATAGAATATTGTAAATGAATGATAAATATAACACTATCCTTCCTGTAATATGAGTAGGAGGGTTTGATGCAGCTGGAGTTTTAAGACTAGTGTTTTGTGTTTTGTAGCCTGCCAAACGCATTACTCCGAGAGCCGGTTTTCCCCTCTCAAAGTGAGAGCCAGTGCCCATAACGGCTGGTGTCTGCTGGAGGAGTCCTTACATTACGCTTGCCTTTCATTTTCATCTATAAATTAGTGGGACACAGCTCTGCCCAGGGGCTGTGTGTCTGCAGGCTGTAGCGCTGTGGGCTGCAGAGGGTGGACTGTGCTCATTATGCTCTAATATCTCATGAATGACTCAAATCATTATGCACTGGTTTTATGAGCTCCCTGTGAATTTTACTGGATTCTTTGTGAGACGTTCATAAATTCATCATTTAACAGAATAGTTTCAAAAAATAACTAAAACAACTGAATTAAATAAAACAATGTGTTTATATTATTTCTCTCGTTGCATTAACTTCATAAATTGGCTAAAGTTTAAAAAGTTGTATGTAGTGAATCGAAACTGCTGACTTGGTTGGATCTATTTGGTGTTTCCTACAAGAACCAGTATTAAAGCCAAAGTTGAGCTGCACATTTGGCATATGTCTGCAAATATGTGCTGAGGATAAATAGTACATCTGCACATACATATTAAAGTGACCAGAGTGAATACGTGCGCACACATACAGTCCTTACGGTGAACTAAAACCAGAGTGATCTTCATTGCAATGGCTTGAAAGAGAGTGTAATGTACCAAGGTCATTTAACGCATCTATCTGAGCTTTGGTCTTCTGACAAACGGCCCTCTGCAGACGTCCTTTCACACCAGGCCGGCCTCAGGATGAACAGAACTGTTCATATTTTGTATACCTTTTGCCAGTGACTATTTTAAATCTGCTTATGAAGGTGGTGAATTGGGTTAATATAATTTGCTCCTGAGTGTCATATCATTTCTAATGGGACAAATTTGTAAAATTACCTTCTTTATTACCAATTACATAGAACACTTCATTTTTTTTTTTTCAATATCAATCAGGACACTGAGATATTGCATAATTAAGTCTCGCTCGCCAATCTAAATCTGTGAAGTATCTAATATAAATCTCATAACAAAATCAAAGGCTTCTTGATAAAACCTATCCAACCATATTGTTGGCTAAGTGGTGTGAAATGAATAAGATAAGCAAATGCCTAATAAATCAGTGAAAGAGAATAAAGGCACGAAGGAAAAATATATGATCTTTTGTTGGGCTGTAAACAGTGCAGTGAAAATGTTATATATTTTTTTCTGCTCATTAAAATGCATGGATTGCCTCTCCATCCTCTGTCTCTCCCCGTGGATGAGGCGCGTATGGAGACACGTGTCTGAGCTTTGGGAAAGTCACCCAGCGTAGGGGTCGGCTTCACATTCATAAAATTCATAGAATTTTTCACAAACGAGTGAACACAATTTCTTACCAATCTTCCCATTATGCAAATATGCAAAATATCAAATCTGGAGCAATTAGAGGAAGCCACTGCTTCAAATTTGCCGCTTTGTGCCGTAATTGCAGAAACCTTCAAATAATTACGCAGCTAATTGGGAATATTTGTGACAGATACAACAAATTCTCCCCACAAATTATATTTCATCCGAGGAAGCAGTGTGCCCCACGAGGTCTCATTTTTGCTACATAATGAAGGGAAGTGGAAACTTGTTATCGCATTTGAGCATTACGCAGCTTTGTAATGTGGAATGATCAAATCAATCAGGCAGAAATTCATACATATTTCTGTAATCCTCTTCAAAGGCACTTTATCTGTGCAGGAAATGCGCGTCGTTCTGTTGATATAAGCCGCAGTATCGCGCAGTTTCAACGGAGGCGCACAGAGGGGCGCGCCTAAAGGAGGACGTCACCTCAGCTGCACTGGACACACATCCGGGCCTCTGCGTGACCGCGTCCTGCTCCTGACCCCTGCAAGGTCAGTGTGCGGACATACGCACACAGCATGCACGCAACACGCACACAGCACGCACATACCCCGCACGCACATACCCCGCACACGCCCTGTAAACACTGGGCTCTGCTGAAGCAGAGCTGCGCAGATTTATCACAAACCTCCTGATATCTCCATTGCGTCTCTGCGACGGCTACAAATGTCGCATAAACGGCTTTGGCCAAAGCTCTGCACTAAAATGTACAAGTTTTAAAATATGTTGTTAAATTCATCAATGATTTTGAACAAAACCAATGTTTCCAGGCGGCTGCAGTGGAAGTGTATGTTTGTAATTTATGCAAAGGAAAGTTACAGATAATAGTCTTTAAACTGTTAACCTACAGCATCTTATCACTTGCCCTGGGCAGAACTGTCAGGTTATTAGGCGACCAAAACACGAGTTTATTAAATGAAGGGATCATTTGTAGTGATTGAGCTGTAAAACTCTCCTGTCAATACTGAAATCACAATAAAGTGACATGATTTAATTTTAGGCTGTAGGATTTGACTCTTTAAGAATTCAGATGATGGGTATCATTGAGTATGAGGACACAAATGTTGTCCTTGGTAATAATTTACATTTTTCGCGCCATACCTATTTTTAGAAGTGATTATCTTTGAGCTCTGGGGGGAAAATCCCTCTTCAGATCTATGGCAAAGCTGCTTCGGTTTAAACAGAACGTGCTTACACACCAGCCCCGTTATTTATGGACCCAAATATCCTTGTTGTGTGTCCAGCAGGTGTGATTGATGAAAAGACAGATCAGGATCCAGAGGGAAAGGATGTGGCTCCAACCACGGGACAGCGAAGTGTGCTCTGTGCTGTCACAACTGCACACACAATCCATCCTTCCAGCCCCACGCTCCCACAGCACCGCTCTCTATTTCCTGCTCTGTTTATAAACCCGCGCGCTTCTTCTCCACGACGCACTGCTGTTGTGTTGAGGCTGGGTCTGGTGATTATAATTTTCCTGATGCGTCACAAACTGGTTCATAAGTGCGGTGTTTGTGTTAACCTGCACATCTTCTGCTAATCTTTTATTTTCTATTGCACTATAATCACCCCTGTTCCCTAATATCCACACACACATTAGAACAGTCATTTCTGAAGGCGCAGAAGCTGTAGCAGTAGATCCAGTTGCGCCAGTAGCACCATGGACAGCGCATATCCCTCACTCTGCGCCTCTCTGGTTCTGAAGGACAGCGCCATTAGCTCACACATCCCCAATCCTGAAAAAGCCAACATCTCCCGCTCTCCTTTAATGGCGACAATTAGAGGCAATATTTTCCCGCGGAGGCTGACAGACATGGCTTGTAAGTCTCTTTTCGTGTGCGTACCGCCACTCTCATTACACGCGCTGATTAAAGCATAGATTAGCCAGCAGTGGCCCCGTGCGCATCTCACCACAAGCGCGCTCAATATCAATTAGCGGCTGCGCCAAAAGCAGCGTGTCCACAGTGGTCCTGACTCAGGTTAGGCCCACTCTCCGTGCGCATCAACCCGATAATAGCAGACATCACATGAGGAGATCACTTGAACCCGAGCAAGGGAACAAGGCGAAATCACATGTCACTAACCAAGGTAGAAGTTCTCAGAGGGCCACGCTTCACTACAACCTTATTTAAATGTGGCCTTCCTTCAAAAAATTTAAATTAATGTAGTAGTTTGCAATAATGACTCCACATTTTAGCAGCAAACCTTTAAATGATCTGCATCCCACAAACTCTGACATGACAGCCTCAGTTTAGTCCCTCCCTCTGTGCGTAACGTTGACATTTTGACCTGATGATAGATTTAAACGCGCTACACCTAAAGTAAAATTGGTCTTTAGTCCCAAAAGCGATCCCTAAATGAAGTTTCCCCAGCCTTTTCCGCAGCTCACACACAGACAGCCTGTCCAATTAAAAGTAGCCATCGATTATAGATATGTGCCCGTGTATCAGGCGCTGCTGGAGCTGCGCCTCTGCCAATAGAGGCCTGGCGCGCGCGCACTAACCAGAGCTGACATGAGCATATTAGATGTGGACTGGGTTAATTCACGCGCACTTGGCCCTTGTGTTTGCTCCTACCTGCCCAGCTTAAACGCTCATCATCTAGGTGCTTCCAGATTCTGTCGAAGAGCTGCAGCCATTGATCTGAAGAGGAAGTGGATACTGTATTAGAGGCTACTGTTATTTTTTTTAACATGTACATTTGGTTGTTAAATTTGTCAGGGAAAAAAATGCCAGAAAAAATGTCAAATGCCCTGTAAAATAGCCTATTGCTAAGGATAGTTTTCAAATATTAGGCTACTCAAAAGCATGAAAAACGCCTGTAGTAATGTTTATAATGCATCATGAAGTATTTGTATTGTGCCTTATGACTGTGTATTGATGTGTACTGGCATTTTGTGGTTGGTGTGTATTTTATTTAGACTTGTCACTAGTGTAGTTTTACCTTTCCAAATCCCTGTGCCAGTATGCAGCAGAATAAAACAGAGGATCACAGTTGGTTACTAGGTTGAGGAGATGACAGGCCTAATGTGTGTGTGTGTGTACGTGTGTGTGTACGTGTGAAAACAGGCCCGTGGTTCATAGTTATCCCCTGTTATCGTGTGTGAAAGCCCCTGAACCTAATTCCAATTGTTCCCTCGCCTATTTTCCAGCGAGCTGCTTTTCCATTTACTCTGGGAAAACACGGTGGCAGGTTCATTTAAAAGCGCGCGCTCCACCCTCGCCATAAGCGCCGCCGCTGAGGAGGAGCGCAAATTAAGAGCAGGGCCCGTTTCATCACCAGCCCAAACACGGAGGGTGGGACAGACACACGGTTTTACCTTAGCATATGCTCACTATTACTACACGTAGTGATGGAACACAATGGGATCAGCGCTAATTGACGTAAAAGATGACAAAGCGTCCGTCTCGGAGTTAGTGGGAAGCGCGTGGCGTATTATGCCGTATCAGCTCCGTAATGCAACTGATTAATGAAAGATCGGCCCCTACTCACTCAACTGATCCTGTGAAAAATGACTTTTGTGTTGTCATTCCGACAAGCCAGCAACCACAGCCGGAAAAGACTATTAGCTGGAATCATTATCAATAGCCATATTTTCAAACTCTATTATGGCAATCAGGCTTGAATTTATTCAATAGATTTAGTTCATTTGTCTGTAATTGATAAATAATCAAAATTTATCAATGTACTTGCACACATTTCACTAACAATCAGGGAAAACTGGCCCATTTACCAGCTGACTTGGTCCAAATTAGAGCTAAATTGATGATCAATTAATCTTGGGAGGGAAGAATGGTGTTCAGCAGCAGAAATGTGTGGAATGGGAGGGGACGAACAATGTAAAAGGATGGATGAGTGGCAAAGTGTGGCATTTGGAGCTGCACAACTAACAAGCGTACATTGCGTCTGTTTTGGAGAGGTGAACGTGCTCTACACTGTCCACGTGCACAGTGAGACCGGATGATGAAACCAGTCAGGTGTGAGGTTAAACAGTGACTCTGTGTGTGCTCCTGGATGATGAAAAGTGTTTTTGGTTTTTTTTATTTAATGACAAAATTCAAACTGACCCATGTCCCCTTTTACCAGAGCACTGTGGGTATATGTAAAAATAGGGCTGTATCTTGAACTTTTGAACATTTTATTTGGAATTAGTATTTTCCAACTCCAGTTTTGCAAGATCTGTCCTCTGATTTGTGTCACATTTGTGTCCAGTGTCAGTCAAATGGGAGAACATGAGGACTTGTGTTCAATTCATGGGCCATAATTGTATCATTGTTCCTTAAGTCACAGTTTTTATTGCATCTGAGTGAATTTCTTTTTGATTAACAACACAACTTTTAAAATGAGGAACTAAAACATGTAAAATATATGTTAAAACTGCCTCTGATGACTCCAACATCACTAAATATAGAATTCTTCAGTGAATAAACCATTTTGTAATAAATCATAATGTACGGACAGGATGGATAAATACAGATCAGGACTAACACACACAGATACTATAAACCTACATCCAGACTTTATAGAGTGACTGTGTTGACTTGTAGTGAACACAATTGTCCTTTGCATTTTGGTTAATCCTGCTACTATTATATAATCAAATATACATCTTTAAAGGAGCTACAGAGAGTTCGGGGATAAACGTTTCTTGCTGAATGTTTCTAAACTTATTCCTAAACTAAAATTATTTCCTGCTATTTCTTTGGGAACAACTTGTAGAATTATTTAAAGACATTGGACTAATATCCCAGCTGTACAAGAATGAGTTTGGCTCTGACTGAAATTTCATCTTATAAATGCATGTTGTGCAAAATGATCGGAAGGAAGGACACAGGACACCATGGGAAAGATTTTGTGACAAATTAGAGTCTAAGTAGTAATTATACACTGCCTTTGATATATACTTTTGGATTGTAATTGATATATACTTTTGGATTGTAAATATTGTACAAATGAGGGTGTAACGTGTGTGTGTGTGTATCATGAGTGCAGAGACAGTGGCCTGAGTGTCTGCGAGTCACTGGCACCTGCAGTATAGCACTCATTACCTCCAATGATGCATTACAGTCTCATAATGACAGAGCTAAATGGGGCTAACTAATGAGCGGACTTAAGAAAGAACATATTCTAACAGCTGGAGCAGAACTGGAGGGGAAATCAAGGAGAGGCCAGGCTCTTATTTATCGGCCACAAGAAGAAATGTAATGCCCACAGTAAAAAAAAAAAAAAAAAAAGACATTGACACAATATGAACAATCCAAAGTGATGACATCCAGTGGAGTCAATTAAGTCAATGTTAAAGGAGCCTGGTCTGAACTGTATGGAACAACCACCAGCCCATGATCAGTATGGGTTAGAAAAAGCAGCACGTTTCATTATTCTTTGTAACTGTATAAAACATTATCAACTTAACCACTTATACAACCTTTTAACCCAACAATAGCTCACAATAGTCATTTTAATAATACATCTTTTTTTATTAAAACCATTGGACAATTAGACTCTGTCCGATGTGTGTAATGTCATTATTATTATTATGCATTTCATTGTTCATGTTCAATTATAAATAAAATCCACAGACAAACGCGCACTTAGGTCACAAACGTGTGCAATGGGACCGTGGTACATTTTTTTCTTTGGCACCTTCTGCGCATCCTGCTTTTTTAATCATCTTTTCCTAGTACCAGTGCATGCACGCGCACTCACGCTGACACTGCACAGCGCGCTCCGTGACGCACTCCTCTGTTGCCCTATTAAGGAAATGGCTCTTGTTTGCTTATTATTTTATTTAAGGGATAATTAAAGAGCTGCGCAGCACATCACGCAGCGGCAAGGGGGCGCGCGCAGTGCAGACGCATAATGAAGCTGTGACGTGGCGCGGTGGCTGCGCCTGACCGCAGGAGCGGGGTGTGTGTGTGCGTGTGTGTGGAGCAGTGCGTGTGTGTGGAGCAGTGCGTGTGTGTGTGGAGCGGGGTGTGTGTGTGTGTGTGTGGAGGGGTGTGGGTGTGTGAGGGTGTGTGTGTGTGTGTGTGTGTGTGTGTGTGTGTGTGGAGCTGTGTGTGTATATTTGGAGCAGTGTGTGTGTGTGTGTGTGTGGGGGGGGGTGTTTGGAGCAGTGTGTGTGTGTTTGGAGCAGTGTGTGGGGGGGTGTGTGTGGGTGTGTTTGGAGCTGTGTGTGTGTGTGTTTGGAGCAGTGTGTGTGTGTGTTTGGAGCAGTGTGTGTGTGTGTTTGGAGCAGTGTGTGTGTGTGTTTGGAGCAGTGTGGGGGTGTGTGTGTATATTTGGAGCAGTGTGTGGGTGTGTGGGGGTGTGTGTGTTTGGAGCAGTGTGTGTGGGGGGGGGGGGTTTGGGGCAGTGTGTATATTTGGAGCAGTGTGTGTGTTTGGAGCAGTGTGTGTGTTTGGAGCAGTGTGTGTGTTTGGAGCAGTGTGTGGGTGTGTGTGTGTGTGTGTTTGGAGCAGTGCGTGTGTATGGAGCAGTGTGTACGTGTGTTTGGAGCAGTTTGTACGTGTGTTTGGAGCAGAGTGTGTGTTTGGAGCAGAGTGTGTAGAGTGTGTGTTTGGAGCAGAGTGTGTGTTTGGAGCAGTGTGTAGAGAGTGTGTTTGGAGCAGAGTGTGTATTTGGAGCAGAGTGTGTGTTTGGAGCAGAGTGTGTGTTTGGAGCAGAGTGTGTGTTTGGAGCAGAGTGTGTGTGTTTGGAGCAGTGTGTGTGTGTTTGGAGCAGTGTGTGTGTGTTTGGAGCAGTGTGTACGTGTGTTTGGAGCAGTGTGTACGTGTGTTTGGAGCAGTGTGTACGTGTGTTTGGAGCAGTGTGTACGTGTGTTTGGAGCAGAGTGTGTATTTGGAGCAGAGTGTGTGTTTGGAGCAGAGTGTGTGTTTGGAGCAGAGTGTGTGTGTTTGGAGCAGTGTGTGTGTGTTTGGAGCAGTGTGTGTGTGTTTGGAGCAGTGTGTACGTGTGTTTGGAGCAGTGTGTACGTGTGTTTGGAGCAGTGTGTACGTGTGTTTGGAGCAGTGTGTACGTGTGTTTGGAGCAGAGTGTGTGTTTGGAGCAGAGTATGTGTTTGGAGCAGAGTGTGTGTTTGGAGCAGTGTGTGTGTTTGGAGCAGTGTGTGTGTGTTTGGAGCAGTGTGTATTTGAGAGTCCTTCTGTCAGAACCTTCGGTGACTGTTGTTCAGTGACTGTTGTTTAGTGACTGTTGTTTAGTGACTGTTGTTTAGTGACTGTTGTTTAGTGACTGTTGTTTAGTGACTGTTGTTTAGTGACTGTTGTTCAGTGACTGTTGTTCAGTGACTGTTGTTCAGTGACTGTTGTTCAGTTGTTCTCTTTGGCACCATCTGAGTGAGAGGTTAAACCCAAAAGAAGTGAACTCTTGTGAAATATGGAGGAGAGATGCTGTTGTAAAATATGTCAGTCTTGTGTGCAATAGATTTAACGCAGTTTGATTACTAAAAACCGCGAAAAGAATGGACACGGGATTCTTGATCTCTGAAATTGCTTTACGAAATTGCATTTGTTTTTGGTGCGCTTCCATTAAAAGTGTCTCCTCGCGTGTAAACAGGCGATGCGCTGCATTAACCCGAAAGGATTGTGTGCGCGCACGATTTTACTGAGACAAGATTGATGTGGTCCAGTTAAGACACTGAATGAGACATAGGGCAATTCAGTGGGTTCCTCTTTCCTCACCAGGAGCCAGGGCCCATCTGAGGATGTATCTCTCGTTTAGAAAAGACGTTTTAAATAACGCCTGGACTTTCCTTTAACTTTTAAATTAAGCCCGTGTGTGCACCTCTGGAGGGGGCCGAGTCTCCGTTTAGAACATGCTGCATTATAAGTGCGCACCTTGTGCTGTGGCGCGTCATTGTTGGGCCATGGACACGCGGAAGTGCTGTAGGGCCTAGTGAAACTCATCTGACAGAGGCGTGCTCCGAGCGCGGTGCCCTGGATCCGCACTGATCAATGGCTGTCCTGCTAATTGTATAATAAACACACTGATGGGGCGCTGCTACAAGGGCACCCGTGTAGTGGCACCGCGTGTGATTTGGTTTGCACCTAACAGGCTGAATACCTTTAATTGCGCAGACACTGATGAAAAGTCGATAGCGGTTAAAGCAGCATCACTAACATGCTCACATCCATCTGTATCTCTCTTCAGTTTATTCCAGGATATTACGGGCAGCATAATGACAGTGTCACGCGTTTGATCTCTGTAGTGTAAAGGTGAGACACCACATGTAGTGAAAAGAAATATTTATTTTGAAAAAAACTAATTTATGTGTTTACATGCGTATGTGAAAACAGCCTCGACATGGAGGAGGTTTAAACAAACACAGTGAGATGTTAAACAAAGAGTAATTTAACCACGAAACGATAATAAATCAGAGGGTGGAATGGCATAGGTCTAAATTCAATTGTAGCGCCTCGTTCGTGCGCGTGATGGCGTGTGGCTGTTGCAGAGGTGAGAGTGTGTAACACGCGGAGGGAGGGGGGCGCACGTCTCTCTGACTTTTGTGAGGCTGCTCTCTGATTGGCTCTTATTTGAGGAAGCGCAGGACTCTTTGAACTAATAAGCGCCTCCCCGTCGCTCTAAAGGACATTATAATGCAAGGGACCCCCTTTTTAACCACAAACCGAATTTTCCTTCATTTAGAGCATATATGCTTGGTAAATTGCTTCAAAGTTGCAGTAGTAGTTTTTGGTACGGTTCGCCCTGGAGCGTTACGCGATGCTTTCTCATGCCGACCTCCTGGATGCTCGGCTTGGTGAGTTATCAGCTCTAAACAACGGCCCTAAACTCCACTGTAAGATTTCAACTTATTGTTTCACATTGTCACTTGATAAATAGCCTTTGTGGTTAATGATGTTAGTCGCTAACTGCTTTGGTGCTATTTTGTAATAATTATAGTTGATGATAAATTGACTGGATTTATTGTTTGTCTAACCAGCTTTTCCTCGAGCAGTGAGTACTTTAAAGAGCGTGCGTTGAGCTGTGCTGTTCTGTGTGGCTTTTAGGGATGAAGGATGCTGCGGAGCTGTTGGGACACAGAGAGCCCCTCAAGTGCCGCCTGGGTGGGATGCCAGAGCCCGGACACCCGGGAGACATGGCCCCTGGCGCGGACTCAGTGGAAGGCACCACCATGCTGCCCAGTGAAGACATTGCCACGGTGGGCTCCAATGCGGGAAACATGACAGTGAATGGAAAGGAGCAAGAAAAACAACCGCAACCGCCACAAAGCTCCAGTCAGACCGCGAGCCAACAGAAGCAGAAGCGGCACCGGACGCGTTTTACGCCCGCGCAGCTCAACGAGCTGGAGCGCAGCTTCGCCAAGACGCATTACCCTGATATTTTTATGCGTGAGGAGCTGGCTCTGCGCATCGGCCTCACAGAGTCCAGAGTTCAGGTGAGTCTTCAAAATAAGTTCATCTTTTTAGATAAACACACGCCCATCTTTAATTTATCAAGTCAAAAGTGTAGGTCCACTTTTCCATTATTGTACACAGGTCTGTAAACATTATGGCCTATTTATGTGCGTTTATTCTTATTGTGTGTTTACACTCTTACAGTGTATTGGTTTTATATTTTATATTAGTGTTTATATTTTACATGATATTTATAATATATTCACAGTTTGTTTTGATCGTGCTACTTTCTGGGAGAATATTGATTTACATTTTAAATACATATAATTACATTATTAGAACTATTAAAATTGAACGTGGGCTCGAGAGATTCAGAATAGATATAAATGTATATAAAATAAATAGTCTTGTCCCCAAACTGGGCTTTAAGTAACAGAATTGTTCTTCTGAACGCCTTATTAGTCGCTGATGTGGCATTGATGCAAATGATCCCATTGAAAGCAATAAAACAAACGCCACTATTAGTCACTCTAACAGTGTGTGCTGGTGGCTGGATTGTTGAGTAAAAGGAGCTGCAGGACTGGGTCATGTGCTGTTGATAAACACAGGTCAGAATGCGCGTGAAGGACCGCGCGTCACGCGCTCGGGTCTAAAATGCTCCATCAGCGACGTCTTAATAGAACTCCAGAATATATTGTACTTTTTTAATGGAATGAGAAATTGCATTTTCTTTCCATGGGTGTAATGGCTTTGGGACGTTTCACGGATGGCTGAGCGAAATGAGAGCGAGATCTCACTTTTAATATAGGCGCTGCTCACAGCCTCGCGCGCGCATTAATCACGCGCTAACGCGGTGAAATCTCTATAAAGCTCGATGTCTGCGCCGCGTGTTGTTATTTCTATTGTGCATGCCCTTGGTTTTATCTCCACACCGTTTATGCACAGTACTGCTGTAGATTTATACCGCTCTGTGGCCTAACACTGAGATTTAAACAATGATCCTGAAAAGGCTCTAGGAAAAATCACTGTTGTTTATTGTTTGGCTTTTTTTCTTTAGGATCATTAAAACAATTCAGTTATGTCACAGGTTTGGGTTTATAGTGAAATTTGCAGATTACATGCGGCCAGGAGAAATTTAAAACTATGGTTAAAAATGTTGGGAGGATTGTAATGTAACAAAAAACACCACAATTAAAACGAATGTAATTTATTACAATAAAATAAGGTTAAAATAAAATAAACTGAATAAAACTAGCTAATACATTAAATGTCCATGTCTGTGAGCCTGAGGAGACCAGGGCCAACAGGAACAGCATGACTCCGGCTTCGTTCTGCTCAGTCTATTCTCCGCTTCTCGGCCCGTCCCGTGGGCGGCCGCCAGGTCCTCCCGTGCAGACAGCACCAGGGTCAGCACATCCAGCACATCCCGTACACAACCCCGACCCCGGAGCTTAGGCTCCTCCACAGTGAGCTCCACTACAGCGCACCAGCTCCTCACGGCGCTCCTATACCCGCTCTTGCTCCTGTCAGACGTCGTGGTGTCGGTGCCTCTTCTCCCGCGCGTCCGGCTCCTCCTGGTGACTTGACTCTCACACCGGGTCCCTCTACCGAGTCTCTTCCGTTTCGTTCAGTTCCATTTCGTTCTCGGTAAGGCCGGGACCCTTGTGTCCTGCGTCTCTGTCCCGTGCCACTGTCCCTTCCGCATTTATGGTTCATGGGCCGCGCCACAGAGCAGGTGTGTGCTGTACGCGCTTGGATTGGCTGTATGGATCTCGTGACTATGCGCAACAAGCAGAGGAGGGGGAAGTAAAATCATGCTATAAATCAAACACTAAAAACATTCCATTTAATACACATGATAAAAACAACTAAAACCAGCCCCACTCCGCCTCGTCACAGTTGCACAAACAAAAAGCAGTTTAGCAGTGAGGTGACCTAAGTGACCTTATTCCCATTACATCAGGTTAGACAGATTTACCTGTGCCTAATCCTGTCATAGCTCATCCCATGTTTCTGTTGCAGGTCTGGTTTCAGAACAGACGCGCTAAGTGGAAGAAGCGGAAGAAGACCACCAACGTGTTCCGTGCTCCGGGCACGCTGTTGCCTACTCCGGGCTTTCCCCAGTTTTCGGCTGCGGCTGCAGTGGAGAACAGCCTATGCTCCTTCCACGCAAATGACTCCCGTTGGGCCACGGGCATGCCGGGCGTATCCCAGCTCCAGCTGCCTCCAGCACTGGGCCGTCAGCCTGGCATGGGACAACCTCTATCCCAGTGCAGCTTGGGGCCTGGGCCCCCATCCAACTCCATGGGCCTGTCCAACGGTCTCACCTCAAACGGCTCCGGCCTGCAGTCCCATCTCTACCAGTCCCCGTTCCCAGGCATGTCGGCGTCTCTTTCTGGCCCCACAAACGTGTCAGGCTCACCGCAGCTGTGTAGCTCCCCGGACAGTGACATGTGGAGAGGGACGAGCATCGCGTCATTGCGGCGCAAAGCGCTGGAGCACACAGTGTCCATGAGCTTTACTTAAAGTGACTTTTGTCAAACCCCTGATCTAGGCCTCTGCTGTGACACCCTGCGAGAAAAACATGGTCCAAAACTATCAAACTGATGCACGGACAGGAATGGCTGCTTCGGGGTTATTTATCTTGTAATTCAAATGGATTTTAACACTTACTGATGGTGAATACTATTGTAATGACATAGACTATAGGCCGTTTGCGAAGAGCCAAACAGTCGTTGTATTTATGTTTTTGGGTGCGTCATGACGCACACATGTTATTGTGTTCAGGTGAAGTTGTGTTATGTCAAACGGTTATTTATTCTGGCAATACTTGCTAGGACCTACTGCACTCGCACCACGGGACCTGTGCACGTACATTGTGTCCTCGGGTTATTTGGACTAAGTTGGCCTGAGGGCAGCCCTCAAGAAGGAAAAAATACACTTAGCGTCAGTGGCCTGCGCTGTGCGGATGTTGTGTGTACATAAGACATTCTTACTCTGTTCCTCTGGTCTTTTTGTGACATGTTTAACTTATTGTATGTGCTATTATTGAGGCATTTCCTAAATGTTTGTTCTCATATCAAAATGCACCACTGACGGGTTTGTACAAATTTAAAATGACAAACAATAAAAGTAATTTTCAAGATTGTCAAACCACGAATGATTTATTTCTCTGTTAAATTGTGACAAGGTGATGGTAGATTTTTGTCAGACGAACAGTCCAGAGGCGCACGGCCACGTGTCCTGTCCCTGTGTGTGTCTTTTATAAGACATAGGCCTGTATCCTGTAACCAGGATGTATGTGTTTACTCTTATGTTGTTTGAAGCGAACAATTAGAGCTAATTTTTATTATTGTAAAATTCGACCTCGCAGAGGCTCATAGCTGTGCACGCGTAAAAGGCTCATGGCGCACGCGTAAAAGCGCATCCTGAATCCTCCATCTAACAACTATTTAAACGTTTTTAGTCAAAATTAATTGGCGACATCGCTTCCTCTTCTTTGTTTCACGTTTTAACACAAATGATGCGCAGTTTAAACACACAGTGGGTTGTTTAGTTCGTACCTTTCCACGACACTTTCTCATTAAATACGCCACAAAAACCTAGACTTTGTTTGTACTGAGATAATTCGACGTTCAAAGCGCAGTTCCTTCGTCAGTAAACACACTTTTCCATTATGAAAGAGTGCGTCCCTTGCTGTCTGTGTCAAAGTTTGTAAGTGTCATCTTGAGGCTGGAATCACACAGCTCGGATTAATCAGCGTGTTAACCTCATCTCGTGTCAGCGCGGAGGCCAATTTACGGTCACGGGATGGTAATTGATGAGATACGGTTTAGCACAAGCAGCCGCGCTGCCTGTAAACTTATAATTAGACTTTCTGTAACAATGCTGCGGGTTAAACAAAGAATTAATCACAATTATCAAAAGAGTATTACTTTCCTCATATTAAACAGTCGGTTTCCACCTTTTCTATTAACATACGTCGCTTGTCGTAATTTGCTGAATTATTGAAAATACCAGCCTAAGTCAAGACCCTGGAAATAATAATTTATTCATCTCAACCGTATATTTCCAAGCCTGGTGTTTCTGTTGTATCCAATTAGCCCTGAAGAATGCCAAACAGCAAATCTATTTTGTATTTTACTTCATGCGCTGTTTACATTTGAGAAGTGCGCGCGGGGTCACGTGTAATTAATGGCACTGGTATATTTATTTAACATAAAAATAACACCGAAAAACATATACAGGCCTATAATGTCATTGTTAAATGTCATTATGCATTTTTAGACTGTTAAAGTATTTTAATCAGAAAGTTAACTTTTGATGTTTTAGCCAAACTTTTGCTGCTTGTTTTGATAAAGTTGGATCTACTGTTCATTTAGTTTAACCCACTGTGAGCAACAACGACAGGCTGCTTTTGATGCAGATTTGGTCCAGATTAAACAACAGTGGCCAGTAAAAATATGATATAATAATGAGATAAGCACTAGGCCCAGCGCCTCAAGATGGAGATGGGCCTGTTAGTGTCATGAGGCTGAGCAAAGAGGAAGAGATGTGCAATAGTGTAATACAAGTGTAATATAAAGAAGGGAACTGAGGGAGCAGTAGCGCCCCCTGTTCTTGCAGGGTGGGGCGGGGTGTAGGGCTAGGACCCATCATTGCTGCTTGCGGATATACTTAGATCTTTTTTTGGTGTGTGTTTAAAAATCTGATAATCAAAAACAGACATTTAATCAATAGATGTTTGTGGCAGCCTAACTGTTGTATTTGGAAGACAAAGTACAATTAATTTTATAATAAGTCTTATAATTTTCTATAATCTGATAACTGCAGAAATCAGACAATGATCAGATTTGTAGCACGCCTGTAAGCCGTTGTATTTACCTCCTTGTCTGATGTGGTCCTGCTCATCGCGGCCAGTGCTGTGTCCTGGGCTGCAGTAACAGATGTGAAATCACATTACCCAAACGCAGCAATTAGTCTCACTCGCTTGTGGGTTAATGAGTTTGTGGAAATGTGCGACCCATTCCTCATTAGGTAATTTCTCATGCACTGATGAGAGAAGGAGAGGAAGACACGTGGATGGCAACTCTGCACTTCTTGCTACTGTCAAATGCATGTCTCCAGATGTAAGGGGAGTAACATCTGAACAATTTCCTTATGATTAAGTACAGGACAATTGGTGTTTTTCGGATTCAGATAACAATGTACTTAACCATGAATATCCAAAAGGTAAATGCATAAATGTGGAACCTGATCATTTTATTGACCAGACCCAAGAAATCACCTTAGTGTCAACAAAAGTAATCATTTTAACAATATTCATTTCAGCTGTAGCTCTCTCTGTATTAAATATTACCCAGGATTATTGCGACGTCATCTGAAACCCAGCAATTCCTCCAGGATGGTTCACGTGCCTCTGAAATAAATGGGAAATTCCAGTACTCACCCCTGTAGTGGCTGTTAAATGTCGTCATTAAGTGCGACTGTTGCTTATGTGTTGTCGGACTCAGGGCAGACCTCTGTCAACACACAATGGAGCACTACAAAAGAACCAATTAGCAATCAATTAGTGACATGTTTGTGTCCTGCACCTTTTATGAGCTGCAGTGGAGAGCAGGTTACCACTCTGCAGCTCCCATTCACACAGAGCAGCTGCCGGCCTACACGCTGAATGCTTTTCACTGAGTTATGGTAGCTCAGGGATGCTATAGTTTGAAGAAGACACATGCAACATTCTTCTTAGATGTGTAACTTAAAAATGAAGCATGTTTTTTTTTACCCCTTTGCTTAGGGAAGTGTTTTAATTAGAGTAATACAAACTTTATTTATAACTTAATTACAGCCCAAAGAATTTCATCAAGTCTTAATAAATAAAAAAATAAAAAAAACACACATACAACTATAACTTGTTACAGAAAAAATGAACGATGACATTTATAATTAGCCATAATAGTTTGCATACAATTTGGGCAACTGCTAATAATGCTATTAAAACTGAATGATTACTAATTATTATCATTAAAACACATGCCAACCTACAACAAAAGTGTATATTACAGTGAGTGTTTTCTTATTTTAAACATATACATAGTGTGTTTGGATACTTAAATCCTTTCTGCTTATTAAATAAATTTACAGGCCATGTTTATTTCTTTTCTTGCAACTACAACAGCTCCGTTGAGCCGTGGTGTATTGTCATCCAAGCACTTTTAAACAGACTTTTAATAGTTCTTCTGAAACAACACACAAACTATATCTTCTGCACAGAGCAAGTTACTGATATACCTGGTGCTAGTGACAAAAGAGATATGGAAGTCCAACACTGGGTAACATTTAATTAGCTATGTAAATACACACATACACATATATGTTGGTTTGTGCGTTACAACAGCCTGAAACAGAGTAAGAAAGCACAGTGACATCTGGAGGAGAAGTGGCAAGAGGAGCGAGTGCCTTTCATAATTACAAGTCTGCATCTCAACCAGCTCCATCCATCATCATCAGGACCAACATCTGCTCTGAGCCTCTGCCCCCTTTAAATCTCCCTCTAACCCCCCCACCCACACCTCCACCCCTCCTCTCCCCTCTCTTATACTTCCCTTTCCTGCTCCACTCTCACCCACAGCCGCTTACAACCATCCTGACTCATATTCAAAGTAGCCCCATTACAATTTGTGGCATGTGTGTGTAGATTTGTTTTGCTTGCCACCATCCTTAAAATCAATATTTAATGATGATGTTATCAGTGCTTTTATGTGTAATTTAGCCCAAGTGTCAGTATGAATGAGACACTGTCAGTTTTATGGCGTCGAACATTTATTTTCTGTTAATGGCTGCTCCTGCTGCTGCACAAAGTGAAGCCCAGTGGAAGTCTGATGGATCTGTCTGTTTGATATGCTCATGCATGCATACATGGCCCTGCTGGAGAACACTGCATATTTTATCACACAAGCCTATAGAGCAAAGTATAGTACAGGGTGTGACTTTTGCAACGAGTCAGTAAGGGCAGATTTTATTGTTGGTTTATTGCTTTTTTATAAAACAAAAACACAAAACCAACAATCTTATACTATCTACTGAATCTTTTACTTTATTTTATTTTATTTTACAATTAGTTTGATCATTGTTTAGCTAAATGTTTCACAAAGCTCCTGTGTGGCCTTTTGTGGAATACTGTGAGAGTGAGAGTGTCTTTGGCTGTTAATAAGGTTTTAATAAAAGTTTTCATACAAAGTAGCTCCAAGAAACTGAGGTCCTGCTCAAAACATTGCTTCAACATTGAGTCAAACAAACTTAAGCATGAGCTGTGAAGGCCTCCATTAAGAGTAATTAAATTAAGGGCTTGGGTGGAGGAGGTTAAATGGGAAAGTATGTAAGTACATTTTACTTCACCTCCTACTCCTTTTGAACACAAAAACTGTAATGCTCTAAAAACAATATTAATGATTTGTGTGGCATCTTTCACCCACAGAGTTTTACATCACGTTATTCATAGACTCCGCACTCGGGGGTGGTAAGCTCTACTTCTGTAGCCACATCTGCCCAGCTGATGAAAGTAAACTGTGCCACTGGCCCTTTTTACCACCACCAATCGCTCTCACACCACATCCATACTATGCAATGTGAGTGAAGTGTCTTGCCTAAGCACACAACAACATTTTTGCACTACAGCCACGTCTTTCATCCAAGTACTAACCAGGCTTAACTCTTAGCTTCCGAGATCGATATTGGATATTCTTATGATGGAATGGCTGCAAAACCGTTCAAATAAACACATGTCAATGAGTGAAACTATCACCAAAGGCAGGGCTGTACATGTGTTTCATAAATCTTCCACCAAGCAACCATGTCACCAAAAGGTTTATGGTCTGACTGGAAAAAACCTGACCCGGAGCAGAAAACTGTGGCAAACGCATGTCAGAAATGGAAATGAAGTCTCAGGAATTATAGAAAGTTCAAAGTATATCTGTATTAACCTGCAGACGTGAGGATACTGCACGGCTCCAGGTGAAAACAGATGGGAAGAATCTGTGCTTTGTAACATGTAAACTGTATAAGATAAAGCTTGACAATCTTAAACATCTGTGTATACATTTAAACATTTGCCAGGTGCAAACATTTTTCAAACCCACCACAAATAATTTTCCAGATAGAGGTGTGCTGGCCAACACTGTTGAGTGGTAATAATCATGATAGTTTTCTCAGTCATATTCCTCCCAATAACAACCTATTTTTAATCCAATTAGGAACAGTAGCGTGAGAGGCATAATACCACAGCCCGGGGGACAGATGAGAGAAAACGCAGGACATTTATCCCGACAGTCAATATTGGATTTCTCACCAAGCAGCTGTGCCTGACATTCTCTACCTCTGCACAGTGATCCGTCCTGATTAGAGCAGCTTTTCTACTTTATCAACATTCATTATGCGAACTGCTCATGCATGGCCACAAAAAGCAGCAAAATCAAACCTACTTGTCATATATGTTCTTCCCCAAAGGAATGTTTTTAAATGTAAAGCGTATAAGGGCCAGTGTATCAGGCAGATCAAAATATTTATTCTGTAGACAAGTTTAAGTTAAGTGGTAATCCCCAAACATGAAGGAACCATATTAGAACCATATGTGGAATTATATACTGCCTCTGCTACATATAATGGAGACATTTGCATATAAGAATATTACATTTGGTTTATCTTGAAGCAAAAAGTATGAGTACATGTATATCTGTGTAATCCCTCAGTCGTCCAGGTCTGATCCGTAGTAAAAGCCAAAAGTAAAATGTGTCAACTGGACAAAAAGTTGTAGGAGTGAAGACGTTTCGCTGCTCATCCAAGACACTTCTTCAGTTCTGGTCAGATTGTTGGTGGACACTGTCTTATTTCTATCTGAAAGGAGGAGCTGACTACACTGAAACTGGAAACAGCTCTCAGAGATCTTAGCCAGAGAAAAAAAAATGATTTGAGAGACCAGAAATGAAGAAGTGACCCTGGATGAGCAGCGAAAAGTCTTCACTCCTACATCTTTTTGTCCAGTTGACAGGTTTTAATTTTTGGCTTTTACTATGAGTACATGTACAGAATAAAAGTACTGTGTCCACTTCCAAATTACTTGCAAAAAAGTCTGTTTGGAAGTCTTCAGGCCCAGCAAAGCTCAACACTGCCATCTTGTGGCCATTGTGTGTCTGTGTCCAACTGCCTGATTTTCATATTCATGCATTATTTCACTTTTAATTCATAAACGAGACAGATGATCAATAGATTTTATCCTGCCTCGGTTTAACGTAATGAAAAGTGCCTGTTATGCCAAGAGAGTGATACAGTTATCTGATCAGAATAAAGCTAATAAAATGTAGAAAATGCATGAAAAAAGAGCCTGTCTGTTTATGACTGCCTGTGGTCAATACATTTATGCAGTGCACTGAATCATTGTCATTGAGTGCATTGATTATGTGTGTTAATCAATGTTTATTACAGAGGCCAGGCCACAGTGCAGGCTGAATGATGAAGAAACACATTTATAAAGGGTCAAAGGCCCACCCACTTAAACCTCATTGTACTCACCGTGCATAACTTATGATTAGTTCAACTGCTTTCCTTGGCAAAGTTTTCACTGTTAAATTTGTAGAGATCCTTAAACAAAATGTCACATAGACCTAAACATAAAAGTGAAGATTTATATTTTCTCTGTAGTAAATAAGTAGTAAGGATGGACTTCAAGTAAACTGCTATGGACATGCTTGTTGCTGCTGGTTATATTTCCCTGCAGCATGCAATTATATATGATAAAATTAACTACAAAATCTGCTCAAACATTACTTCCTTATGTATGTATGATATGGTCAGACAGCTGAGCACTGGTGAAGTAATGATGACATGGTTTAAAGCGTGACACTTAGGGTCATCCACACTATTTCTTATGTTTTAGTGATGCTTCTTGTGAATAAGACCCATGCATTTAAGTCATGAGCTTGTAATATTTTATGGTATAATATTTTTGGGGATTTTAAATGGGAATTAGGCCTATGTAGTGTGTATATTTGTTTATATGGTACATTAAAACAAGAGGGCCAAACAACATAGGCTAATTGACAAGGATAAAAACCATATAAACTAATAAACATTTGTTCCAGCTCTATTTTGCTTCTACAATCGTAATTAAATGCATTTAAAGCACAAGAATGGTCCAGCTGATGGGAGCCTCCTCTGAAGCGCTGCGGTAAAGGTAATTAAAAGTAGAGTGTGTTATCCATCGCTCCTCATTAATGCATTTGAATTAGGCTCATTCAAGAGGGGGCCTAAGGAGGAGGGACATGGGAGAAAATCTATGGCGCTTTTGTTCTCATCTCTCTCTGTCAGCGCGGCCCAAACGGGGAGTGTCGGCTCATTATGCCCCCACAGGAGATGAATGGTTCGGTCAGGCTGTGAGCAGAGTCGAGCCGGACAGGAGCTCTGACGCTCTGCTCCTCAAGTGTGTGTGCGTCAGACGGTAAACAGGGAGGACGAGAATCAAACACTGCCTGTCTGAGGAGAGAGCACGGGTAAGAAGGGAGCAGGTGTGGACAAACAGACTGCATGCTGGGATACGAGGCCGGACGAGTACGCTTCTATCTGCTCACAAGCGTCACTGTCACTTACCCAGACTGACCCCATCTGGACACCTGACCTAACCAGCACACATATGAAAAGCACATCAAGTGTCTCTGGTTTAAAGTAGTTCTAGATAAACAACAGCAGATTCACAGTGTGCTCGTCTTACTTTAAAATGCCATGAGAAAATCAGATGGATCGTCTGACTTTATAAGCCATTACCTATTATTCAATTCACATGTTCTCTTCACAGGCTATAACATACTTTACAACTGAAACCACTAAGCAGTGCAGTGGTGCATATAGACACTTGGCGCTTGAACCGCGGCCCTAGTTTTCAAAGGCATGTGGTGTTTCCAAGTACTACCTCAGACACAGAAGATCCTCGACTTTTGGGGCTCTTGGTTTCACGTTGGTTTCTCTGAACACACAATAAAATCTGTGCCAGCGGTGAAGCGGGCTATACATTAAACCTAGGACAGTCAAAGACATTTTCTGAGCAGGAGCTGAACTCTGGTCTTCAGTGTGTATGTTTAATGGTTATCTGGTACAACATCAGAGCTGCACTAAAAAACGACCATTATAAAAAAAAATTAAGCAGCAGATCAAATGGTGACCTGCTCAGTTTAACAACTCCTGCTGGTTTCTTTTTGTAAATCTGTGCACACAGTCAACCTGTCCCAGCTGTGAAACACACAGCATGTTCTGTCAAAGAATCTGTGAGAGTGGTTTTGACAGGTTATACTAAAAAGATTTGAAAGGACTAACATAGAGCAAGATTCAGAAGTTCAGGGGTTTAATATGGCAACAATTCAAGTTTGAAAGAAGTTTTAAAAAGTTAATAAATAGAAGTTAAGGCATAATATATATATATATATATATATATATATATATATATATATATATATATAAATATAAAGTGTAAGTAAAAGATACTTTGGCACCATCTGCTGGTCCCCGTACCCCTGGATGGGAAACACAGTCATAGGGCATGCATGGCTGTGCCCCAGGGGCTAAAGTCATACCTCAGATCACTTTTTGTTGGACTTCATCCCTCCTGCTGCATTGGTCCAAATGGTCACAGGCTACTTTTTATAGTAAATATAACTCTACCACTATAATCCTCACATTATATTGTGAAACATAACTAAGATTAATGTTCCAAGCCTTTTCAAAGGCACAGTGTCTCTGTCAAAGCTGTGTGAATGCACTCATCTGAATAACTCACTGTACTGACCCTTGGTCTGTGGCCCTCTGCTTCTAATGTGTTTCAATATGTGGCCCTCTGGGATGAATGTTTGGACACCCCTGTATAGGTAGGGCGCGCTTTGCATCGAAGTGAATGGTAAATAGGTTACAAAAAACTATATGAAAAGTATCTATATGTGAAAAATAGCAACCATGGCCTAATCTGTCCAAGTAATTTTCAGTCAAAAGTTTGAGAATTCCAGACTTGTCCAATGTTTGACAGAAAGGTGAAAACACAAAAGCATATATTGCCATAGTAACTTAATTATATTTTATTCAAACTAGTTATGGAGATTAAATGTCGTAGCCTACATTCTTTGCTTTTACCACCAGAGGGAGATATAGACTACAGTACAGACTTATTGAAGCAACATCACCTCACTGAAGACTACTCATGTTAAGGATTCCCATATAATCCCCACTGTGTCAGCCACACTTTTTGTTTATTATGGTTCAAGGATAAGTGCAGTATGACAGATTGATTGATTGATAGCAATATACCTTCAGATAAAAAGAGACGTCAGCATTTTATAGAATGCTACTGAAGCTGTGGCTGTATTAAAAATAAAGCATAACATTAAAAAACATAGAATAATTGTGGCTAAAATGAATTTGTGATCCAGTGCACGTGTAAATTGTACCAATAGTATAGATCTACACATATCTGCCCACTCTCAATCCAAATCTCATCAGACATCTCGTTAACATAAGATATTTCAGCGTATGACTGAGCATTTGGTCTTAACAAAGCTAACGCAGCTTGAATAGGTCATAATTAATGTTAGCTCCAGACAAGGAGGATGTTCAAGTGAATATCGCTCAGTGTGTTCAGAAATGTGGCCTTTTTAAGCTGCCCTGCATGTGGCGTCACAGGCCTTCATCATTGTGGGAGAAATGTCAGCCGCTATTAGCACAAGCACATCTCACACTCTCCATTCAGCCCGAGCTCTCCACAGGGATCCATATGAATGAGAGGGATCACAACCAGCATCATTACAACTAACTACAGCGTGACCTTTACAACAACACCTCAGACCGCCGCAATTATTAGCTGGTAGGTTTTCTAGGAAAGATACAGTTTCCTAATAATACTAGGTCCACAGACACTTAAACCCACACTTATCCACTCATGTAGCTGTTCATTTTCTAACAATGGTCTAAAATGGTCATGAACATGAATGATGAATAACAGGATACGCTTTTTATGTCCCAGTGATGAATCATATTCACTCAGCCATGTAAGTATCAGTAAACAGGAGAACCTTTTCTAAATAGTTTTACAGTGGTTTTCATCCATAATCAAACTTATAACTTTGCACTTTATCAAAGACAACTATTACTGGTATCAAGTAACACGCTGATGAAATGTAAGAAATTGTGTCACCACTAATTCGGAAGCAAACGTGTGATTCATAGTGAAGTGTGAGAGAGAAAATACTCAATGTTGTTACATAAGTCACTGGAGAACTCCTGTTCCTGTATTGTGTTTAATATTGATGACTTCACATCCCTTTGTATCACTTATCTGCCTTTGGGGAGAATATTGATTTGAGGTAAAGTCAGATTACACTGTGCTGTGCCAAATTCGATAACGAGCAGCACTGAAGTCTGCCATTGATCACTGTTGATTGTATAATGTATTTTTCATGAAAAATATCCAAAAAGAAAGTTTTTTGTTGAATCGGGTCATCTGATATTACTGACTTTCCACACAACTTCATCTGCACATTTCCATTTTCCTCATGATATTACTGAACATCAGGACCACACAATGTGTTGAATCCTCCTTTAAGGATGATTACGGGTGAACACTAAGGAAAAGACTTGAAACGGAAAACCAATTCCAATACCATGATAAGTAGTACTTTCTTTTATATTACCATGTGATCTTATATCTATGTAATCGCTCAGTCCTCCAGATACATTCCATAGTGGTGCATGGCCGTATACTAGTCTATGTCTTATACTTGTTGTGATGCAGCTCAACATCTTTCTTAAGCTTAAGGAAAGGTTCATTTCTGTGCTGATCGATGCCTGCTCCAATGAATATCTATTTAGTATCAATTAGTATCTCATTTTCAATACTTTTGACACCTCTGATATGGATGAACTTATTTATCCACAATGGAAATTTCTTGGACACAGTAGCTCAAAGACTAACCGTAGAAATGTATTAAAACATGGCAGAATAGATGCCATAACCATAGTCATTTCCATTATGCTTGTGAACTCTTGTTGATAGTGTAACAGAATATTTGTCCCAACCTTCTGCGATCTGTAAAAAGATACCACACCTGTGCTGAAACTACATTGTATTTCATGGAACAGTCACAGTTTTATGTCTCCAGATGTTTATGACGCAGTGAGTCACTGCTGTCAGTCATTTTTAAAACAGATGCTTTCTAAAACAGTGAAACTTAAAGGTTTCACATTGAGCATCACTCATGAGATATTTAGCTTTACTTTCAGGACTAAGCCTGTTAAAAAAATATTCTCCAAACACTGAAATATGAAAAAAACAGGTGTAATCAAAGCCCAAAGTCCAGGAAAAGTCCCAAAGCAGAACTGAAACCTAAGATTAAAACAAAGCAAAAATGGAGAATGGTACAGAAGTATCACCAGAGAGCCTGCATCCAATGTGTGTGATGCTTTACAAAACTGCCATTCTGTGTTGCTTTATTGGGTTAGCTACAGACTGGTAAAAAACATATTTCTGCCATTTGAAACATTATTTAAAAAACAAGCGTCATTATGTTTCAATATAGAGGAATATAGTATTTTTTCTTTGTAAATTGCTTACGAGCTGTCAATAGAGCTGTGATGTTGCGGAATGAGGAAGTCCGAATAGACAGAAAGTCCAGAGCGAGACAGGTGAGAGCAGACACCGATGACGTGGGATAACGTCAGTTTGCCAGCACAGCCTCATGGACTGTAATAACTGAAGGTGACATTGATCTGCGGAGAAGGCAGGTGAAAAAAGGAAAATCTACAGGTGCAGACAGATATGTGCACTGGAAAGGTGAGGTAAGGTTAGTCACAGCAAGAAGAAGAGAAAAAGCAAGACTTAACTTGTCAAAAGTCCAGAATGGAAAAGGTTCTGGAGAGGTGACAATATAAAAGCTTCAGCAGAAAGAAAGGTGTTGAGGTTTCTTTGTGATTAGAAAAACTGATATCTTCATGCCTGGTTATGTAAAGTATAGGCTAGAGGAGACCTTTTTTCTTTTTTACATCTAACATCATTATGGGTTATTATGTCCCTATTGTTGGCTCTCTTCAGCATTCTTAAGTATCTGATTAGCATGTGATTGGTTTGTTGTGATTTTTGTCCACAGACTGAGAATACATCTGTAAACAACTGGCAGATTAAACCACAAGCCACAATGTCTGTCCAAAGTCTGTCCCTTTCTTCACAAAAAATAGTTTCCTTCACTCCTCTAGCTATCGTTTTGTTCTCTCTGCTTAATACCTGCCCCTCGCTGGCTTCAAATGAGTGATTTGTGGTTTTAAGAAGAAGGTGGATTGCAGATTGCACAACTAACTTATGTCTTCTGTGTTGCTAGTGTGTACTTGACTCTGTAGTTTTCATTTCAGTTAATCTAAGCATAGCACATAAACCCATAACCCAGACTCTTCAAGTGGTCAGAAATTGTACTAAACCTATCATATTAGGTTGGGAACTCATGGTTGCCAATGGTTTTGTTGTGGACACTCACAAAATGACACTAGATGTAAAAGGAAAAGTTACGTCACTAGTTAGTCCACATCAGTATGTTCCCTTTATAACTAGTGTGTCAGTTTCATCCACAGTGACTATTGTATGTCTGAGAGAGTCATTCCTCCCGTGGACCAGTAGAGTAAAACAAGGATCTCTTTACATTAAAGTTGCTCATCTTGCACATGGTGACCCCAAGTCATATGGTGGTACACAGATAGGACATTTTCACACTGTCTCAGATGACAGCCAGACTGAGTTCACTATTATGAACAATTCTATCTGTAATGTCAATATTCAGGTATCTACCATTCCAAAGCCTGTCACCATCCCAGATCTTAAAACTCAGACCTGACAGATACTCAACATAATCAACTCAAAGACACTGACATCATTCACTGATGTGTTCAGTCAACACTCACATCACTTTGGAAGAATTGATGTAGTCACTTACAATATAACCACTAATTCAAGCTGAAGCTCTTACAGCACAGGACATGATAGAAGACATTATAAGTCCCTGGGCCATACCATAGTTATAATAATAATGGACTCAGATTTGAACTTTAACAGCCACATCAAATAAATAACATCTGCAGCTTTTTACCTTCTAAAAAACATCAAAACCAGACTTAGAGAGACGTATCCATGCATTTGTCTCCAGTAGGTTAGACTACTCTAACGGCCTGCTCACTGCCTCTCTAAACAAGCCTTAAGACAGATCCAGTACATCCAGAACACTGCTGCTCGGGCAGGGCCGGCCCTAGCCTTTAAGGGGCCCTAAGCTGAATTTACCCTCTGGGGCCCATGCCACATATTCATATTTGACAACATTAAGACATCATCACAACCACATAAGACTGCAAATTCTAGAGGCTCACAACAGCAATAACCACTAGTATAACAATACAAAAACAGGTAAGGAAGGGGGTGTCTGCCAAAGACATTTTTTTCTTGGTTTCTGGTGCATTTTAATGTGTTCCAGTTGACTAAAGTGGGCTTACATTTATCGATTCTTTTTGTGACATAAAAAAGCCAAACGATGTACTTAAGCAGTGGCACACTTACTTCAAAATTATATCACTCAAGAAATACAAAGTAGCGATCCAAGTTAAGAGTTGCATAGGAGAAACAGCCCAGACATAACATCAAACTTAGAATGATCAGATCATTTGGAAGGACTGAACATTAAATAAGAGAAGATTTCAGGATCACACTATTTTGATGTTTATTGTCAGGCTTTGGATGCTGTGATTTCACATAAATGCACATATTAATGAGTAAGGATGCAGAGATACCGATAGCAGTATCGGGTGACAGTACTCGTAGTCGTCAATGGGCTGCCGATACCAAGAGCCGATACCACTGTAGCTGTGCGGGCTCTTGTTTGATGCTCACAGCTCATGTCTCCACAGAGCAGTGAGCTCTGAGCTGAGCAGGTGACCATAAACATGCACATTGTTCTGCACATTAAGCACAGCTGTAATCACATGTGACTGTCACATGAAATATACAAATATTAAGACTCTAAAGGTTTTTTATAGTTCACAGAGGTTATCAGCGCAGTGCTTGTGGTCTATAAAAACCTTTAGAGTTCACAGAGGTTATCAGCGCAGTGCTTGTGTTTACGATAGCAGCATGCTAATGTTGCAAAGCGGCGCTGGTGATTATTTGCTTGTGCTGCGTTGTAACTTATTATAATTGATAAACAATTTACCAACTGAGCGAGTTCAGAGCTTTTAAAAGAGGTACAACATGTCCATATGTGTGAAAGTGTGGCCCTGGTAAAAGTAACAAAACTCACTGTTATGCTAACACTGCCTGTTAGCTCGTTAGCGGTTAGCTCGTTAGCAGTTAGCTCGTTAGCGGTTAGCTCGGAGCGCAGTCTGAGAAGAGGAAGTGGTAAATATTAAAACCAGATTCTAAGTACAATGATTTCAGTTGATACAATAAGAATTCTAAGATGAAGAAGTACGCTATATACAATCCCCATGAAATTAATTTGATTTACTTCTATAATCAAACACTTGTAAAAAAAAAAAATAATGTCTGGAAACAGTAGTTTTACTCAGTATCAGCGAGTTCTCAAAATTAAACACTCGTTTTGCAAAACAAGATATCGGTGTATCACAACCACAAATAACCAGTGTAATAAACAGACTCACCTGCTGTCCTCTGTCCCTATGAGGTGTGTCCCGTCTGTCCTCTGTCCCTCTGAGGTGTGTCCTGTCTGCAGAATTGCACACGTCCAGCTTCACTGTTTTATCCTGCAGATTCATTGGTGTAAAGTGGGACATATTTCGAATCCTCTCTGAAAAGTCCCTTTCCCCCCAAAACGATCTTCCGGTGAGGCTTTCGTTTGTAAAACATCCACTCAAATGTCCCTCTGCCTCAGCACACCCACAGTGCACCTGGAGGGGAGGGGTCCTTCACACTGGTGTAAACACATAGCTGTCCACACCACTGCCGGACTCAAAAACAAATGTAGGGAGCACATATCTAGCTACTGGAAATAAAATTCATCTAATCGTTTAAGGGGGATATGTAGACTAGTATAAACAACCGAGTGCCATTTAGTTTTCAGAAAAAAAAACAAAAAACTTTCTGCGCCTGTAGCTCAAAGAATAGACTTTAAATCAGCTCTGTGTGTGAACAAGAACATCTCCCACATGTTAGTGCCATATGAACCATCTCACACTCTGAGGACTTCAGGGACCGGCCTCCTGTTGGTCCCAGAGTCAGGACTGAACATGGGGAATCAACTTTTCAGTTTTATGCAGCTAAAACCTGGAATAGTCTTCCTGAAGATGTGAGACAGGCCTCTACTTTGACAATGTTTAAAGTGAGACACATTTTCCAATTGCAACAAAGTACTCCCTGTTTTCTAGATAGGACATGAACCAGTTTAGTGCCGTACCACAGATGCCCTCCCAGTCCGCTAGTCTCTGTAAGAGGATCCCATGATCAACAGTGTCAAAGGCAGCACTCAGATCTAACAGGATCAAGACTGAGACTCTGCCTGCATCAGTGTTTAGGCGGCTGTCATTTGTCACCTTGGTAAGAGCAGTCTCAGTGCTGTGGTGGGTCTAAAACCTGACTGGAAAACATTATAGGAGTTGTTCTTTTGGAGAAAGTTAATAAGCTGTTGGTAAACAACTTTTTTAAGGACTTTGCCGAAAAATGGCAGATTTGAGATGTGTCGGTAATTGTTCAATATTGTGGCATCAAGACTGCTCTTCTTTAGGAGAGGCTTGATAGCTGCAGTTTTCAAAGCTCATGGGAATGTTCCAGATTGAAGTGACATGTTAACTATGCAAGTGAGTGGTGATAGCAAACTGTTGAGCGCAGACTTTAGGAATTTAGTGGGTAACACATCGAGGCAGCATGTAGATTGTTAGAAATGTTCGTTTCTGATGCAAGCGTCAAAGAGGACTAAGAGACTGAAATATAAGTCAGAAGGGTTTAATGAGTTCATCACAGGTAAAGTTAACAATGGAGCACTGGACTCTCAGGAAAGGATAGGAAGAGAGTCCTGAGATGTTTGTGTTTCCAGCTTTTATAGGCCTCCCAGTGTGTGAGGCGGGTCTTCCTCTCAGCAACATGTGATTACACATTAAAAACCTTTTGGCAAAATCCCTGAATGTGCGTTTTTAAGTCAATCAATCTTATTGTTTTATGACCCTCACAGGATGGGGGGGCACTCAGTCCTTGGTGAACAGGGCCACAGATAAGAAGTGGCCCTGGTCCTAGATGTTATCTTCTTGGCCCCAGTGCTGTAGATTGCTTTACGACCCTCTCAGGGTGGGGGTCTTTGGTGAGTAGGGCTACAGGCATCTGAGGGTAGCATTACATTGTTAAAAAATATCTTACAAGATGAACTCAGACTTTTGGACAGGTTTGTCAGTTACAGGTGCAAAGTGAGTCAGCTCTAAGTGTCTAGGTGGCTGCAGATTTGTTATTTGCTTTGTGTGCAACTGATGGTATTTTTAATACCCTGGGACTTGTCATTAAAAAATACTGCAAACTCATTGTACTTAGATGTGAAAATTAGTCCTAATGGCAGCAGAGCTGGAGGGTTTATTAATCTGTTTACTGTTGCTAACAGGAGGTCAAGCTTAAAAGAAGAAATAAAATCCTTAATTAAAAATGACTTGTTACATAAAGATCTGACATTGAGCACAGCAAGTTTCAGGTTAGTTTCAGTCGGGCTGGATATTATCTTCTTACACGGAATGTGAACAAAATTTCTGTGATTGGACTGTCTAATTGTCCTTCTGTTCAGTCTATGTGGTGTCTCAGCCTGATATTATCTTTATCATGACTGTGTGTCCTGGGACAGCAGAGGCCCTGTGTGTCCTAGCTCTTGGTGATAACAGCTCTGGGGGAAGGCAGGAAAGGGCAAGGTGAGGGCATGTCTTTCTTGTTCTGTAACGCACTATGAATAACTTTCTGTACGAATTGTATAATACAAATAAATTTTCCTTGCCTACAAGACAAGAAACATCCTTACCTTACACAGGTCAAAGGTAAAACTCAAAGAAAACTTTGATGGCAGTTTCCTAAAATAATGATGTGTGTGTCATCACTGACATCACTGAACTCCCTTTAACTTCGGCTGGTAACAGATATGTGCTTGTAGCACAAGACCATTTCACTAAATATGTGAATTTTTATGCTATGGTTTAGATGACCTCACTACACAGAGACAATAAACATTGCCCAAACTGTACTGGACCATCTGAGATTGTATTTGTTAATGATGATGGACTTATTTACAAGCTGTTGAGCATGAAAAATTCTGAAGCTGCACCAAAACTCAGTCACTATGATCATTTGAAACCTCACTGCCCTAAATATACTTTTTTCAGCCGTATGACCATCTGTGCCTCACATGGACTTAACTCTGAGCTGCACAGCTCTGATTCACTTCACTGTGTTTCGGACAGTTTTAGACCAGGCAGCAGCGGGGACTTCTCCACCTCCACTGAGACCAACTGGACAGGTCTCTCATAGGCCTCCCCTGCAAACTCAGACAGGGCATTAGCGCCCTCTAGCGGTGAAGTTGATACTAGGGGTGGTCACATTGTTCTACAGCTCCTTCTCTTCTAAGATGCATTTGTTTGCACGTAAAAAAGGTTACAAATGCTGCTAATTTGCCAAGTCACAATATTTTGGGGTGCAATGATTTATATTTTTCAGAGGAAATGTGATGTGAATTGAGGACATTTTATGTAAAGAGAGGGAAGTATGTAAGATTTATACTTCAGTTTGTTCCTCATAGTAATGCCTTCATAACATTATAATAGGCTACTGAGAATGAACGGTTTTTGGGGCATAATGTTACCTCTGTTATATCATATAAATATATAAACTGTTGAACGGGTGAAGGAGAAATTCTTGTAAAGATAATAAAACGCCCATCTGTCCTTTTTCTTGCACCCACGACCTTCTAATGTAGAGAACAACAACAATTAACACCCAAATCTAGTGTTACAGTATAGGCCCATGTAAGGGAAACTGAAGACAGTAATAGGACACATTATTGTTCAGTGTTTTAAATTATAACATCATTAATAACAGTAGTGGTTTGGGCTTAAGTATGAGGTCCATTCCCTGCAGTTTATTTACAGTCTGTATGTTGCATAGACATCAATATTTGAAAATGTAAACGAGGCTGTGCTGGAGCCGTTAAACCAGATAAAAGTGAGACAGACACTGGGTTTGTAAAGGACGTGTGTGACTGTTGAGTCCAGATTGACAGGGCAAGTTGGAGCAGTGCCTGTGGAGATCTCCTCTCTCTTCTCCCCTCTCTCTTTTCTTTTCTCTTCTCTCTTTTCTCCTTTCTTCTCTCTCCTCTCTCCTTTCTCCTCTCTCCTCACTCCTCACTCCTCGCTCCTCTCTCCTCTCTCCCGTCTCTCCTCTTCCCTCTCTCCTCCTCTCTCTTCTTCTTTCCTCTCTTCTCTCCTGTCTCTCCTCTCTCCTCGTCCATCTCTCCTCTTTCTCCTCTCCTCCTCTCTCATATATCCTCTTCTCTCTCCTCTCTCCTGCTGTCTCCTCCTCTTTCCTCTCCTGTTTCTCCTCCTCTCCTCCGCTCCTCCTCTCTCCTCTCCCGTTTCTCCTCTCTCCTCTCCTGTTTCTCCTCTCTCCTCCTTTCTCCTCCTCTTTCTCCTCTCTCCTCCTCTCTCCTCCTCTCTCCTCTCCCATTTCTCCTCTCTCCTCCTCTCTCTCCTCTCTCCTCCTCTCTCTCCTCTCTCCTTCTCTCTCTCCTCTCTCCTCCTCTCTCTCCTCTCCCCTCCTCTCTCCTCCTTTCTCCTCCTCTCTCTCCTCTCTCTCCTCCTCTCTCTCTCCTCTCTCCTCCTCTCTCTCCTCCTCTCTCCTCCTCTCTCCTCTCTCCTCTCTCCTCTCTCCTCCTCTCTCTCCTCTCTCCTCCTCTCTCCTCCTCTCTCCTCTCTCCTCCTCTCTCTCCTCTCTCCTCCTCTCTCTCTCCTCTCTCCTCTCTCTCCTCTCTCCTCTCCTCTCCCCTCCTCTCTCCTCCTCTCTCCTCTCCCCTCCTCTCCCCTCCTCTCCCCTCCTCTCTCTCTCCTCTCTCCTCTCTCCTCTCCCCTCCTCTCTCCTCTCCTCTCCTCTTCCCTCTCTCTTCTCTTCCTAAGTGCCTCTGGCTCAGTGCCTGTGTTGACCCTGTGATGTGCAGTCGGCCTGCTCCTGGCGCAGCGCGCATATAAAAGCGCAGCGCTGAGGCGGCGCAGTAGTTTTTCTCCTCCGCCTCAAACCAACATGATGATGATGAAGGTGCCTCCGCGCGCACAGCTGCTCCTCTTCCTCGTGTCTCTGTCGTCTCGGATGGGGCTCAGCAGATACATAGAGGTAAAAACACTGTCCCGTGATGTGTTTGAGTGAAACTGGAGTAAACCTGGAGCACCTGTTGTTGCAGGAGAACGACGCCCCGGACGGACTGTACTCCCTCCTGAGTTTAGAGCAGAAAAGAGAAGCTGAGGATTTCATTTTTCGTCGACCTCTCAGTAAGTAGATTATTACAACTGCTGATTCTGATTAACACTGTTATTTAACAGCCCAGGGACTTATGGGAACTTTTTATTCAAGCAAACAGTTGATTGTTTGTGACTGAAGGTCAATAAGTTAAACCTGGCCTTGGCAACAGGCTACACTCTGAGATAACTTTGAACAAATTATATTGTAACTAAATCAATACATTTACCCAATACAAAAACTATAATGTAACGTAGGCTACAGAACAAAAGGTTCCAAAACAGTAACAATGACATATAGTTAGATTTACTGTTGTTAGTCATTCTTATCATTAAACCAGCTTTCAGCATTAAATTCATTTCTTTTTCCATACTTGTCTCTTTTTTTTTTGCATGTTATTGCTTTGGGTTGATGTTCTCACTGTCTTTATAGTTCACATTTGTCTGTGTGTTTCCTGTATATTTTAGGGTGCTTGGACATGCTGTCGACTGAAGGCTCCTTCACCTTTGTGGCGTCCCGTCCACAGCTGGCCTGTGCCACCTTCGTGATCGCTGAGCCCAGTGAGGTCATCGGTCTGGAGCTGTCTGACGTCAACATCGACTGCAGAGCCGGGGACTTCATTAAGGTCTCGAAACACCCACACACCAACAACCCAAATTAGTCTGAGGAAGCCCAAAGTCATTCTGTTTGATTGATATGCTGCCAATCATGTCGAAGGTGCTTTTAGGGCATAACGTTGTGGTGCTTCCGTTCGTATTAGTAACAGGACCCAGGGTCAGAGTGGGAAGTATTTAACTGAGGCCAAGACACAGTTCAAGTCCTGAAAAAAGTGTCCTAAATATGGGATATGTTAAATGTGTCTCAGCCGCATTCTGCACACCGCATCTTCATAAACCAAAGAGCATCTTTTTCTCTAAACCACTAATACTATTAGTGGTGTATTTATGGAAGTGAATTCACATGGATTATGGAGGTAATTAAAAACAGCCAGCCTCAGACGATGATGGTGAACCAATTAACATTTGTATCTCATACATTTTATTTTCATGCCAAAATTGCACATTATATATTCTATATTTGAATACAGTCATTTATATTTTATATAACCCTGTACAGACACACAGAGCAACAATTTTACAATTAATAACAATTATTGAAAAATATGATTTAAATATTAAATCAAATAAAAGTTCATTCAAAAAGCACTTTTCATGAGTAGCATATAACTCAAATACTTTACATGGGCTGTTAAAACCACTCCCTCACACATCAGAGAGGGACCATGTGCTTATATTCTACTTTCTCATGTGCTTATATTCTACTTTCTCATGTGCTTATTTTCTACTTTCTCATGTGCTTATTTTCTACTTTCTCATGTGCTTATTTTCTACTTTCTCATGTGCTTATTTTCTTCTTTCTCATGTGCGTATTTTCTACTTTCTCATGTGCTTATTTTCTACTTTCTCTCTCTCAGATGTTTGATGGCTGGGTGCTAAAGGGGGAGAAGTTCCCGAGCAGCCAGGACCACCCTCTGGCATCACACCAGCGCTACACAGACTACTGTTCGTCCAGTGCAGCCGGCTCCTCTTCGCGCTCATCACAGAACGTCGCTATGGTCTTCTTTCGTATCCATGGAGAAGACAGCGGCTTCACCCTCACCGTCAAAAAACTGCACAACCCTTTCCGTAAGTCCTGTTTATTCACGTCAAAGTCATAATTCCGGGAATATCGTGAAAAAAAACATGCAGCAAGGATGTTATTTCCACTGAGTTTGGTGTTTAGAGTTAGACTGCAGTGCATCTGTGTGTGTAGTTCTTAGATATTTGTGCTCGGTCAAGCGTTAATCAGGGCCCAGGGCGAAAGCTGGAGATTGGATGAGCGGCATGCACCTGTTTTCCAGCTGCTAAACAAACATGGTGTGAACACTGTGTCAAGCAACATAACAATCACAGACAGAGCACACAAAGAAGCAGAAGACTGGCACAAACAATATAAATCACTTTGTATCTGGACACTAGCAGCAGCTGGCCAGCACACCGGCCCTGAATGCACTCTCCCATGTTTCCTTTGCGTCATGAGCCCAGTAAGTAACAAAGACGAAGGACAACTGCTGTTTACTCGGCAAAATCTAACATGGGTTATTCATCAGGATTAGTAGTAGCCCAGTTTTGATAAGTTCAGATGTTTTTTTCCATTCTCTGTTTTCTTCATCGTAGTATAATGATGAAATTGGCTGCTTTATAAATTGTGTTGTTGTTTTAATGTATGCAGGCTGAAAAACTGTTTTTATTTACATTTTATTATTTATTTTCAGCTTTCAGTCATAATATTGAAATATATTTAATCAATAAAGTTTCATTGCTGTGATTGGCATTTCATACACTGTCAAAATGAACATTACTTTATGAATAATGCTTTTTTCAGCGTTGCTTTCAGTTATTTCCATATCTTCCCCGTCTGAACTGGACTTGGATTTCCATTCTCAGAGCTAATTGTGCCGCCCCCCACAGTCACTTCTGATTGGTCTAATTCGTGACGCAGGGAGTCAATAAGGACTTGGTGAGGTGAGAGGGAAGTGTTGATTTGCTGTGGTCTTCTTTGTGTGTGTGCAGCTTGTAACATCATGTCTCAGAGTCCAGAGGGCAGCTTCACCATGGTGATGCCACATCAGCGCAGGAACTGCAGCTTCTCCATCATCTACCCTGTGGAGATCCGATTGACAGAACTCAGCTTGGGGCAGGCCAAAAGCAATGAGCTCATCCCACAAGTGAGACACACACTCCAGCACACCCCCACACACACTCACACACTCACACACACTCACACACAGATGTGTCCATTCACTCATCTGTGCTCTGACATCATGAATCTCTCATGTGTTTCCTCATTATAATTATATTATGTGAACTGTACCAGAGTGAATACAGTGTTTGGGAATAATTGAGTAACAGTTAATTAGCCTTAAGCACTCTCACTACAGAGACATTTTTAACTTATTTTTTAAGACAAATCTGTTACTATCCTCTACAGAGGTCACAGTAAAGTAATAGATATTTTTCTGCTCAAAGGCACATCTGTGGTACAGAATGAAACAAAGTGTTGATAAACCACATACAGAGCAGAGTGAGTCCTGGAGCTGTTGGCAGCTGCACTGACATCCGCTGCCAGACGGCTGACATTATGATAAAGTGCACTAACACAGCCAAATACAACACGCTGACATTTTCTACTCAAATGTTAGGGGCAGGTATCCAAGGGACTGAATGTGTTTTAATATACTAGTAATAAGGAAAGCAGCTCTGATGATGTCTGAAACAAATAACATAATACTGACAAATAACATATTACTGAGGTGAATCTTTGGATGTGAAAAGGAAATGTTTGTAGAAACGTACAACTGTGACTGACGGGACAAGAACAGCACATACCATAAAAAATACTATTTAATCTGTCACCTTGTGGTTACGGTGAGATCATATATTTAACTGTTAGTGTATAATCGTTGTGACTGTAGGTTTACATTGAACACGGCTCACTGTAAATAGACCGTTGGATGTATCACATTTCCAGAGCAGACTCTTGCGAGATCTGTAACCGAGAGGAGAATAGAACTATTTTTCACTGATTGTTTTGGCATTACACTCTAGTACGAGTTTGGCCTCCCAATGTTATTTATTAGTTGAATCATTTGTGCTGTAGCCGTAGTTGTGAAACATCATTTGTAATAAAGAAGTGTTTGACGAGCAGCGTGTGTGCTGTGTGCAGAGGAAGGTGTGGTCGGCGTGCTCAGGCTCCGGCGACTATGTGGAGCTGTTAGGAGGAAACGGAGTGGACACGTCTCATATGTTCCCTGTGGCTGACCTCTGCTTCTCCCTCAGCGGACTGGGTAAGTTCTAATTCATATGTGCACATCTTTTATATCAAAATACTCACTTATTTCTAAAAAGATAAAAGAGGTACTCAATCCTGATCAACATCTGCAGCTTTTAAACAAAAAAACAAACCACTCTAACGGCTCTCCTGTGCAAAAAGCAGGGCTCCACAAAGTTTTATTAGGTATAAAACCAGCTAAGCCTGTAGTTTAAGCCACAGGTTGCTAAACTTTTCACACCAGGACGCCAAAAATAACCTTGCAACAGACTCAGGACCCACTGCAGAATCAAAAGAACATTGGTAATATTTTTAATCTGGTTTATTTGAATAGTTGATTGTATAAATTCACCAAAATAAACCATTTTAAATCAAAGAATGTATTAAAAAACAATATCTTGAAATCCGTACCCACATCTGAAACAATTTTTTGTGTTTGTTTAACCGTTCACATTCATCTTTTAAACACGATAGCTGCGGAATGTTTTTAAAATGTGCCCAGAATACACGAACAACAACATCTAATCTCAAAGCATGCCAAAGATTTCCTCAAAATAATTCATAACTTGTGAAATGTTTTTTTTTTTTCTTTCTCTTTGGCATTCCAGCGCAGATGAAGATTGGTTGTGATAACTCAGTAGTGCGGCTGGTGTCGAGTGGGAACTACATAAACCGCGTCTCGTTTCAGTACAGACTATTGGACCGAGACACGCTGCCCAAAGCTCCAGAGAACAGCCTGGACAACTTCTGCTCCGTGGAGTGAGGGCACATGCCGCACACGCTCACTGTGACTCTGCTTTTCAATGTGTAAATACAACTGCAGTCAAACATTGAATTCAAGCGTCACCAGACAACAAACACTTTATATGCCCATATTTACTTTGTTGTGTTGTGTAAGTTATATTTATTCATAATTATTTTATTATTTTATGATTACTTATAATATATTTACTTATATTATTGAATCACGTTGTTTTTTTCTGTTGATTATCAGAAGAACATTGCCTTAATCTTGTGTAATTTGTATAATTATTGCAGCTGCCATTACTGCCATGACAACTAAAAATAAAGTCTCGCATGTTAAAGCACAAAGTCAGTGATTTATTATGTTCTGATGCATGCATTATTGATTATACCTCTCTGTTTTAACTTTATGTTCTGTACTACTTTTATATTTGAAGGTTTTCCAAGTTGCATCAACACTACACTGACTTTAATGGAGTTTAAGGTTAAATAGAGCAGACATATCCTGGGGAAGTGTGCTATTGTAAAACGGCAGGTTACAACAGATTAGAAAGCATTTGATTTATATTATGCCAAGTGATTTGACTGTGGGGATACTGGCAAAACTGCATAAAAACACATATAGGTTTCATTCTAAGCTGTTAACTCAAACATTCACGTTATACTTTTCAACAGTTAAACAAGTCTGAACTGAAGCTGCAACTTAAACTAGATCTTTTACATATCTCCCTCTGCTGTGACACGTTCCAGTTGTGAAATATCACATTGATTATTATTCATCAGTCATCGATATTGTGTATTTTAGCAAATTCCCACAACGATTTAGGCATTTCGCTTGGTTTTAACACCCTTCCGTGAGCAAAACATGTCATTAGCAGTTTTTTCTAAGTGCAGTTCCCATGTTACTTCTCAACAATTAGCAAGTCAAAGTGAGAAATCCAGACTTTCTAAACTGTCCGTAGGTTAATGATCAACTCAATTACACGCTGGCGATTTGGTTTTAGCACCTACACATGAGAAAGCAGTGCCCTTGAGCAAGACACTTAACTCATAATCTTGTCCCAGGTTCTGAAGCTCCATCTGAAATTATGACGTTATGAAATTTAACTCAACATAAAGAGATAACGTGTGTGTGATCCCTCATTTGTCTAAGTACTGTACATACATATTTGCCTCTACATGTGTAAAATTGGTGTTAAACATAAGCAGTGACGCATTCATTTGTCTTATTTCTCCTAATCCCCTCGGTTCCACTACCTCCAGAAATAGCCTTCCTCATCGTAATTAGTGGATATGTGATAATTGGTTAAAAATCCATCTGATAATTGGCTGACTGTATGTTCGTCATGACTCACTTGGTATTGGTCACCTCTTCCATCATGTCTCACTTTGTGTATTTGCAGTGACTGAACAGGTCAGGCTTTGAATGAGAGAACAGCTCTTAATAGGATTACAGTGACAGCCTCTGCGTTTATTCTGCTCGACATCTTTGATCTCCTCTTTATATGGAATTAATCTCAAACGTGCTCAACCGTAATGATTCAATTAACTAACGGATGTCTCTTTTGCTCCAGGCGTAGCTGTTTTCTGAAAATGAAATGTTTTCGAAGCTGTTATCTTACTACAAACTTCACACTGTTGGGGTGCACGGTGATGTAAGATTGCTCCAAAAGATTGCTCAAATTGTGCTGAAATTATGTTTACTAAAGACACTGGAGAAATCTCATCCAACTTCTTATCTCACGCTCTTCTCGTAGCAAAACAAATCTATTTAACACTCATTCTTCACATTACAACATCATTTTTTGTTTACTGGTACCTTTTTATCTATTAGTTTTAGCTGCCAAAAGCAAATCAACACCACAACATCAGATCGTTGATGCGGCGATTATCAGTGGAATTAAAACAAATATGAATTTTAGCTAAGCGAGAGAATTATGTAATTTCGTCCACTCCAACTGTTGTAGTTTTTCATAAATAATGTGCAATGGGAATGGTATCATAACAAACTGAGAAATCCAGCTTGCACAACCACTGTACAACTGATAAACTAACTAAATATTACTGGTTTATGCAGAGTTTCACACAGAATATCCTGTTTTTGGTTTATGAATTCTATCTAGTTGCTTGATTACATTGATTTGAATGTATTTTTGTCGAGATAAATGCTCTTTACATCGTGCATTGTGTTGAAAAGGGAAAAAAACTTGACTGTAAAATACAATCTGTTCATGAGTGATGTGATGTTTGTGAGCGAGTTGGCTCTTTTGAACGATTCCTTAATGTATGATATGGTATGGTCTGGAATGCTTTTATTAAGACAGGGACAGTGCACGACTTTACACTGACCTTTAAAAAACAGGAAAGATGTTTGGTGCCAGGTTAAAGCATAAATATTAGTTTCCACCTGTCGTCCCTGCACAGGCTGATGTTGAGTAAGAGAAACAGTTTGGTGTAGGTGGATGAAACACCTGCAAACATATGGTACATACATCAAATACAACACATCTCGCCTTCAAATATGACATTTCTAAAAACATTCAGTTCACACACGCACAGAATCACTCAGTTTCAGATATACAGACACTCTTTCTTTCATACACATTAACAAATGGGTACAAACCTGCATAGATATTACCCATTTCTTTGTCACATGTGCAAACTTTTGAAGACTTGTGCATGTTATAATCTCATTTACCTTTAACTATTCCAACGGTTTGACCCGGATATCATTTTTGAAAAGAAACAAATCTTTTTCTTTCTAATTTGTCTGCATTTTTATACTGATTAACGCTGAACCGACACAAGAATCAGCACAGATGCAAAGCAGACAACACTAATGAGAGTTTTAAGCACAAAAACATGTTTGGCATCATGTTAATAGTCCGTTTTTAAATGATTATAATTATTGTTTTATTTAGATGCATAATTCCAAAGGGTAAACACACTCCTCTCTCAGTTTAAACCATTTCAAACACATTTAAGCCTTGGTTTTTTTCTCTACTTAAAATTTAAATGGTTTGTTCTGTTTCTAAAATGAGTTCTCACATCAGCTTCCGTCATATAAATAAATAGTAAAACAGCCAGTCTTTTGAAATGCTCTTTGAAATAAACTGATCCAAAAGATTCGGATCCCATAAAAGAGCCAAAAGTCCCATCGCTAATTGTATTGTAAAAGCTGTGAGGGAAAAATGTGTCTGTGAAATACAATCTATTAATTTTACAGAGTGTTTTCTTTGACAGTAATTAAAACAGAAGCTACTGACAGGGACCGGTCACCTTTTTACACTCAATCAGGCACATTGTTACAAAGAATTATGGGAAACCAACTGCCAGTCCCTTGTTCCTCTGTGACTGTGTGTTTTAAGAGTGACAAAAAAGCAAAAAAAATAAACAGAGACTGGAGAAATATAAGGAAACAACAGCACGGCACCATCCCAGACTGTTGTTTCTGTGTCGTGGGGCAAAATCACACGGTTTGAAATCAGGAACAAACCATTTAACTAAAGAAAAATAAATAAAAACTGGAGCTAGGAGGTGGAACTTTTGGTTTACACTCTCAACTCCCCAAAACATACACATTTACTGATAAATTATTGACCAAGATCCTGGCTTAAGACCTGGAAAGCAATTCCCACGCTCCCGACCATGCAACACTGGGAAGATAGAAAAAAAAGGAAGAGAGCAAATTTCCCTTTAGGAACAATAAGGCTACGCAAGTCTTTTCAGGTCAGTAAATTTGGAAAATGTTGTTCGGGAAAAGACATAGTGGCCATCTTGGTTAGAGAATGAGAAATTAATGGGTTGTTTTATAGGAGGATATTATGGGACTGACTTCCTCCCGCTGAGAAAGTACAATCCTGCCTCACCTTAAATGACATAAGAACATGTACTATTAACACAATGCACGCTGATCATGCCAACATTCATTTAAGTCAGTTATGAATTCAGACGCTTGAGAAAACTGCATCACTGTTTATTATTAGCAACTCACCCAGAGCAAACAAATCATAACTAATGTACGAATGTGAATACACCAATTCTATCACACTGAATCTAGTTATGTTTAATCTAATGAACTCAACATTAGATATAAAGAACAGCAAAGAAAACACTGTCATTATAAACATATCTTTATATATGTAAAATATTGACTCAAAGATTACAAAGTGTACATAATAACAAAAGATGATTGTGGAAATACAATAGAGTAACTTGGGAGTTGCCCTGAAAACCACAGATTTGTTTTATTCCACTTTATTAGCAGTTGTAAAAGCTTTTCTCTGAGTTTAACCACAGTTAGATGTGGCATGTGTCATTCTGTCGCTCTGCTGAAATAACAAATGCCCTTACACCATGATAAAAAGTCTTTAAACCATGTCAATAGTGCAAGAAAAGACCATTACACCAATATAAATGTCTGTGTGGGTTTGAAATGAACTCTTCTTTGGTGCCCTCTAGTGGTAAATTTTAGCTACTGCAAAAAAAAACAAAAACCCATAGTATTCCAGGTTTTAAATTAATTAGATACAATATACAGGGTAAATTAAAATATTAAAATAAAGAAAATATTTTTTAAAATGTGTATGTAAATGTGCCATATTTGTAAAATAAAAGACAGATATCCAAAACATCTACAATAAAAAAAATCTAAATATTACGTGAGGAACTGGGTAACTAATATTTCCCTAGTGAGAGTTAGTATATTCATTGTTCTGCATGTACAAACAGATCAGTTAAGCATCATAACGACAGCTATAATGGGGACCCCTAATACCAGAGGCGAGGTGGCCCCCGTGTGCTGGGCCCCGTTGCACAGGTCTCCAGAGCAGCAGGACACTCCCACTGAATACACATTGTTGCAAATATCACTCCTCATGCACTCTTTGGTGATTAGGTTCTCCGCAACTGTGAAGTGGACAAAAGTCAAAATGAGGGTTGCATTTTTTTTGTATTTTTTTTAACATAGCTGCTAAGTCAGAGATAGATAAACTGCTCTCCATGGAGATGCTGATGCTTTCCCTGAGATGTTCCACAGTATCATTAAACTCTGTGTTATGGGGTTTTTATTGCTCAAAAATAGCTTAAAAAATATAAATAAATTAATAAATTAATAATAATAATAATAATAATAACAATAATAATAATAATAATAATAATAATAATAATAATAATAATAATAATAATAATAATAATAATAATAATAATAATAATAATAATAATAATAATAATAATAATACATAAATTAGCCTTGTAGATTTATTGGCTTGTCTCCATGGAGATAGATTTAATGCAATATTGTGGAGACAAGCAGAGTTAGATAGTGAACTATGGATCAAGAATAATTGTGCTGGAGTGTACTTAAATACTTAATTTGAAATGTTTGAGGAAATAATAAGAGGAGCACTTTTGAAGAAAGACATGAGGAAATCTAATTGTCAAGCTGTTAATACAATAAACTGCACAAATGTATTGATTTTATTCAATCATAGTCAAGAAAAGAGTAATAGGTACAATTGCCATAAATAAATAAATAAATAAAAGGCACTACTTTGCACAACTCTTCCAGGTTACTCTGTCCCAAATAAGACGAATAAGTAATAAATAAATGGACTTACCTATAGTTGTGGCACAGCGATCATAATGAGCCGGACAGTTCCATATCTGAGTGCAGGAGCCCGGGTTCACACTAAAACATGTTAAACACTGCAAACTGCCCACTGACAATAAAATAAAAACACATTTTCACCTTCAAATTTGTTCTATTTGTATGTTCAGTTACAGAAAATACTCACCTCCAGACAGCATCATGCAGGTTACAGCCAGAATCACACACAGTGTCATGTTCAGACAAATGTTGTGCGTTTGATGTTGGACGATGTTTGATGTGTTTTTATATGGACTTTTACTTGTGCATAAGTGTCACTGAAGTGGCCTAAGTGTTCAGGCGTGTCTACAGGAATCCTTTACACAACATTTACATGCAATTCATCACAAGTCTTTGGTTTTGAACTAATGTTTACATGTGTGATTGTGTAAGAGTTTTTATGAGTCCACACCCTGCACTGACCCCACGTACACCTCTCTGAACGGCTCACTCTTATTCACTGATACGTTTAATTGTAATAGTGTATTTGTGTGTTGTTTTAATGAACGTTACGGGATATCAAATCATTTCCAGGAATTATTGGGCCATTAATAATACAACTAGGCTAGAGAGATAACAAAAACAAGTGAACTTTCATGTTTTTTGTTAACGTTAAAGGTCCTATATGACACAAAATGAACTCTTGTGAGCTTTTAGTCCTGTTATAATGCTGTTATTTCATCAAAAACATACCTGGAGTTGTGTTTTGATTAATCTCTAAAGTTTGAAATGCTCTGTTCCACCTTGTGATGTCATATAGTGGTAGTTTACACGTTAACAGCTCCTTTTACGTCTGTGTAATCCCTCAGTCGTCCAGGTACGATCCAAACTAAATGACCCAGTAAAGAAGCAGCGAAACGTCTTCTCTCCTACAACTTTTTGCCCAGTTTACAGATCAAAATTTGTCTTTTACTACAGCGACCTTTCACCTTTTCTTCCGTGGAGATTGGCAATTCCAGAGCTGAAATGATCCAAATGATTCTAGTGAAAATGTCTAAGTTTAAAGTTTAAAAACGCAGCGGAGCACTTCCTGTATGACCACGTGACATCACAAGGTGGAACAGAGTGTTTTCTGTTTAAGAGAAGAACCTGAAGAACTATGTGTTTGATGAGGAAACATTATAAACATTATAACATAGATCAGAAAACAGCATAATATGGACCCTTTAAGGTTTTTGTGTCTCTGGTTTAGTTTGTTATTTACTAAAGGAAATGCAGCTAAACCTCATTTTGTGTATTAACCTTATTACAACTTTATTTAACAAATCTACATGCACTGAAGTGGCTTGAATATGTGTTATTTGGATTAGTTCTAATAAGTTTAAAGGATTATTTTGGATACATTTGTGGATGTATTTGAAGCAGTTGTCCAGACTTTTTTTTTTTTTTTTTTTTTTTTACTGTGAATCAAACCTTGATGACTGAGGGATTACACATTATCTGAAGCTTTTTTTTAAGACTTTTTGTTTACTTACTAGGTTACACTTAAGGACAGATGAGAAAAAAACCCCACAAAAACAAAACACATAACATTCTGCACATAAAAATATTGACTGACCAACTTATTAAAATGAACTAAAAGCACAAAATTAAAATGAATCTTCTGAATATATTTGCTGTGCATATACAAATACACAGTTACATGCTATTAAAATTCATACTAAACTCAACCAAAGTAATTAAATACCTCTGTGCCATTCAGTGCACATGCAGCCACCTCTGCTTACCCTCACTGGTGTCTGGAGCTAATGGGATTTGCACTTAACCTTGGATTTAATCAGATAAAGAAGACTGCGCTCTGACTGTCTGCATCTCGCATGTTCAGGCTATTCAATTTTGGAAAAGACTTAGGAAATGTCCTTGTTAAGAATATTTAGCAAGTAACAGACGCAGAGGTTCAGTCCAGGGTTGTGGCATTATGATCCAATAAAGATGCATCAATTTGATTAAAAAGAGAAGGACAGAGTGAGACACAGAGACAGAGTGAAAGAAACAGAGACATGTCAGTATAAAGTTTGCTGAAATATACTGAGTGAGTGATCGTGTTTGAATAAAATAAATAAAATAATGTACAGTATTACTATTTTCACCTCAACTAGTTTTGTTTTATTGGGTTCATAAGACATCGTGTTACAACGTGACACTGCACTAAACCTTTTCCTCATGGAGCAGGACCAACAGTCTGCAGACAGCATCTGGAGCAGGAATCTGAATAATCCCAGATCACTTCCTAAACTGGGGAATTGGGGCAGGGATCTTGATGTCTTGTCCTTTCTCCAGCCTCTTCTCACATTCAATTAAGTAGTTCACCCCATCCACCACTAACTGCACCAGCTCCACCTGCAGCACAGTTATAAGGTTATTTCAAAATGGCAGATGATGAACTTTTTATTGCATATGTTGCATTCATTATTAATCTGTAACATGCAACACAGGGATTTCTTGAACTTTGATAAAATGCCTCTCTCATTCTGTAATTTCTAAGGAATTGAACTAAAATAATCTAAACATAGTCCTTCAGGCTCTGTCTTTACTCTGCGGCTGACAGATTAGTGATAAGGCGTATTGTGGCTGCGGTGAAGGGTCATTTGAGAGCACAGGGAGATTTAAGGCCAGCAGGGGGCAGGGTTTGCCGTAGCCTCCACCTGTTGACTTGTCTGCTCCATGTGCTCTTCTCTTATGACATAAATGGGCGTGGTACCTCCGAGCGGCCCAGGCGGTCCAGGTTGGAGATGTCAAAAGTGTCTCCCGTGGCTGCTGTGTCCACGCCTCCTGTGCCGCGCTTCTGCAGCCGCAGGTTTTCCAAGATCTTTTTGAAGCGAGCGTCCTAAATCATTCATCATTTTTGTTTTAATAAACATTTAGAATAATGAATAATAATGTACTCCTTACGGCTCCTGACCCTGCTGAGTAGAGGGAGGCGAATGTGCACTCCGGCCCTGAGGCCTGTGCCCAGATTGGAGGGGCAAGTGAGGATGTATCCCAGACGCTCGTTCCACATGAATTCCCAGCCACGCTCCTGGATCAGATGCTCCACCTGCAGTAAACACCATGTGAATGCTCTGTTATGTTGAGGTGATTTATAAAGTAAATGCTGTACAAACCTGCTTAAGACCACTGCAGAAACGCTCAAACACTCGCTTCATATTCCCTCCTTTTTCCATGGAGATGATCCGAGTGTGGTCCTCCTCATTGATCCAGATCAGAAAGTTCTTGGCATTGTTATGCCTGACACAGAAAAAAAGATAAACAACAGAATGTTATTCATACCTCATACAATGTACAATTGTGTATTTACTATTACACAGATTGTCTGTTATTTTAAACAGCTGTCTCCTCCATAAAAAAATAAGTCCATCAGACTAATTCACTCCTTCCTACAGTAACTGATTTTAGAGCAGATATAATGTACCAGATCCCTCGGGCATCGGGCCAGTCTCGGGCCATGCCCGCAGCCGTGAGCAGGGGCGACACAGGTTTGTCAAAGAGGAAGTGCTCCTAATAAGAAACAGGACAGGACATCAAGATGATGATTAAGAAAAAGAATGCACCAACTGGTTCAAAATCTCCATTATAAACTGTCTCTGTGCACTCACATCGATGAGCTGCTGCTGCTCGCGCTCACTCATCTCTCCCAGGCTGTAGTAGCGTCCAGCGAGTTCTCCCTTCAGCCCGGACAGAGCAGTGACCACCACCCGCTCCACCTCACGTCGCTCTGAGCGTGTGCAGGCTGGGGGCAGGCTCAGACCTCGTATACTCCGACCAGTGCGCACGCGGGACGAGAGCACATAACGCTCATCAAACATGCCTGAAGACAGCTGGAGACAGGACCAATGAACGTCACTGAGCACCCACATGTAATGGACTGGAATGAGGAGTCAAACCTTGCTCGCATCCAGGTCAGTGGGGTGCTTCATTGTCTGAGGATCATAGCCATTGTGTCTGTCTTTGATGACAGGGTCAAAGAGCTCTGCAAAGACCTGTGGAAATGAGCACGCAATGAAACAATATGAGACATGAACAGAAGTAATGATTTGACCTTTGAGCGCCACTATGGGATATGGGGGCAGACATTAGCAGAGGAGGAGATGATGCTTCTGGATAAAACTGTTTATATCCATGCTATTATCCAGCTGAACTACCTGAATCAGTACCTGTGATGATACTATAATCCTGTATTATTGTGATTTTCAGTGTAAGCACCTCATAGCTCTCCTCATCTCCGGCCACCATCCCCACAGTCTTGATGAAGGGGTGTCCCGGGTTGTCCACTCCAGTCTGGATGCACTGGTCCAGGCTCCAGTTGTTCGGGGTGAGTTTGTCTCGCAGATGAGCATACATTGAAGGGGTCAGGGCTGATGCCATGCAATTGTTGTGTTTCCTCAGATCCGGGAAGTCTGCGCTGCACAACAATTAAGTGTGTACAAATGTTAACGTTATAGAAAGTAGTAACAGTAACATTGTGTCTAAAGTAGGTGACAGCTGTGGATTTATGCGACATGTCCTGTTGTGAGAGTCGCTCAGAGACGCACCTGGGCGGGTACAGCTTCCTCCTCTCAGCAGCAGCAGTAGAACTCCCCTCTGTGAGCAAATATCCAGAGACCAGGGCTCCCGTTCCCACACTGGCCAACATCACAGCAGTGTTTCGGCCTGACATCATACGCGCAAATGAGTTGGCCATGGTTACAGCGAGATGAGTAAGACCTGTGGAAATCAGTTAAAACATTAATGAACGTTTTACTACAAACTGATTTCTTTAAGGCTCAAAAATACACACTAACATTTGAAAAAAATGTTAAAAAAGCTCACGACAAGGATTGAAACTGGATTATATTGACCATTGAGGAAAATCACTTAACACTGCTGTTTTGCGTTTTCTCCTTTAGTCACACTCTAAAAATCTGCATTTAAAGGCATTAGATTAAAACCTGAGAAGGAAACAAACCAGACAAAACAGTGTGAGGAAGATTATTCCTAAAAGAGCCAGCTGCTTTTTATTGGTCCTCTTTATATGTCCACCTGCTTTACTATTATGTGCTTGCTGCCAGTTCCAATAAAGCATTGCTACCGACATCATAAACATATCTGACTTGTTCTGAAACAGGCAGAGAATGCAAATAACTCATTAAGAGTCACATTAAGGCTGTTTGACGTCCTGGTGCTATTAATAAGACTAAGAATAGATACACAAAAACTAAACTAGATTAAATATTTGTCACTATTTTGAAATTAAAATAAGTTTAAGGACAAATTAAGTGTACAATTGACTCACTAAGTTTTCTAAATAAATATCAGCCGTTAATTGTATGTAACAGACAAAGTGAGGTATGTTCTCACTGCTCACTCTCAAGTCACAAATCTTTCTAAAGTTACACTGGGAGTTGTCTTATTTAAGTGTGACTAAAGCTGAAATGGAAGAAGTCAGCTATTTCAGGACTGAAGCTACAGAGACATGATCACTCACCTGTCTGAAAACTGAGGGTCGACAGAGGCTTGGAGCTCAGAGAGAGAACGACAAGAGACAGAGACAGAGAAGAGGAGGCTGGAGGCACTGTCCACACACTCGGATTAACACACAATCCTTTCTGTGCAGTCTGCCTGTCTGCCTGTGCCTGCACACACAGTACTGTCAGGAGAGATATCAATAAAATGTTCACTTTGTCTTTAAATTATGTGATCAGGATAACATCAAGGGTCAGAGAGGGTCAGGGGTCAGGACAGAGGCTGTTTGGAGTTTGCATGTTCTCTCTGACACGGTTCCCTCTATTGGGGTTCAGTCACCTTTCCACAGATCTGACTTGGCCTGCTTGTCTCATAGAGTTTATTGTCAGACTGTGGACCATACTAAGAAACCTGTAGCATTTCCATGGAAACAAGAAGATGAATGACCCCCTCAGAAAAGTTACACAGTGCAGTTGTGTCTCTATCAGACAGATAATCAATAATGGCATTGAAGTAGGACTATGTCATTCTCACTGCAGTAGGTCTATGTCATTCTCAATGCAGTAGGTCTATGTCATTCTCACAGCAGTAGGACTATGTCATTATCACTGCAGTAGGACTATGTCATTCTCACTGCAGTAGGACTATGCTGTAGTAGGCCTGTGTCATTGTCACTGATCCAAACATGTCTCTGGTTGCTTATTATTTTTAAACGTTATATAAAATTAAAGTAAACCTACATATTGCTTTAGAACTTTCCAGCTTCATCTTTCAAACATAAAAGAAAAAAAAAAATTACATGGTGTAATTAAACTCTAAATGAACTTGTGAGTCAGACTTGGAGCTGGAGGCTGTTTACCCCGCGTGGCCTTGGGTCTGTTGTACATTTGACTTCCATCTGGTGTTTGGATCCACGCGCCTCTCGCTCCTGGGGCGAGACAAATGTTTCAGCCACAGAAGCAGCGCTGGCACCGAGCCTCCACCAGGACTCGACGAGTTTGGAAATAAATAAATAAAAAATGATGCTCTGTTCTTATTGAGAAGCTGCTGTCACATAGTGCTGACCTGCTTCCTCCAGCAGGGGGCAGACTACACTCACTCTTTCACAGGGGCCTGTGGGATTACTGCTGAAAGGACTGTGTTCATCCAAAAATAAATACTTATCTCATAATTACGAGATAGTTTCTGGTACGAGATAGTTTCCTGTAATTACGAGATAAGTTCATAATTTCTCGTATTTAGGCCTACGATGTTTTCCCTCATAATTACGAGGGAGAAGTGTAAAACTTTATCGACCACTGCAGTGATTCGGTTCAGCCTGAGAAGCAGGTGCGGCCACAGTGAAGGAGTGACCTGCACTTTTATCATCTCAGTGGATTAAACCACAAATACAGGTTATTCTGACAATAACATGAGCGACAAAAACGCGAGCTCATGTTTTATTTTATAAAGATTAAAGGCTCATCTGTGTTGACGCAGTGTTACTGCGTTTGGCGCACCTGGAGCGCGCCTGGAGCGCACCTGTGCGCCTGGACACTCCAGCTGCTCCAAGCTGATCTCAAAATCGTTCTGTGTAAATCCAGCTGCAGTTTATAGTCACTGATTGTCTCATGGTTTCTTTCCTCGTGCCATCAAAGAGCGCGCGAGCCTTCACGCGCACGGGGAGCCTAAATGAGCCATAGATCTGAGCCACATGCACGTGTCCGGAGTTTGCTCTACTCCAGAGAGAAAGCATGATGCATACACCCCCCGGATTTAATGCCCTGTACAGTACAACTAAAGGGCCTGTCACGTGACCCTAAGAGGACAGTGTGCTGAAAAGGACCAGGACTTTTGTCCAGCGACTGTTGATCCACAAAGTTATGTCCCTTCTCTTCGACCTTCGACCTAATGTTGCCATTAGCAGTGAAATGAAACACCAAGGCCACCTGAAGGTCCTTCATCCATGCGCCTGTGTGCTTTTACCAAACCACATGAGCAGGACAGAGACAAAAAAAACCCTGACAAAACCCAAAGCCACAAACAAAGTAATGTGTCTACTCCATTCAGTGTAGTGAAGAGTGCAGTGAGCGTTACACTGGAGAAACTAAACAGTTACTCCATACGAGAATGAACCAACACCTGTGTGAGAGCCACTCAGGACCCCAGTCTGCTGTACATCTACATCTCAAAGACACTAACCACTCCTTTGAAGAGAGTGAGGTTCAGATCTGAGCCACAGAAAAGAAATGGTTTGAGATGAATACAATTTGTTTATGACTTTGTGGCCAGCTTAAGACCAGTTGAGAGATGTGATCATGTGAATATATTTAGGCCTATATATACTTTTCAGAACAGTCCATCTCTTCTTTTTCCCATTTACTTTTTGTATCAGGTCTAAAGCAGCTGAATTTCAAGCATAAAATGTCTCATAGATGGGATGAATATTACCCCCAGGAAATGTGTTACTCTAACCTGTGTATCCCTGTCCTTACATGACAGCAGCCGAAAGCAGTGGAGCTAAAATAGTGTTTGAATGTTTTGGTTGATAGCAAGTACTGGAGTCTGCATTCAGATTTAATATTTGTGAATTTATCTTTTGGATATTTCTTAGAATACAAAGTAATCAATAGTGTCTGAAAACCACCTATAACCATGTGAGAAATAACAACAGTTCCTCACAAATATAAGGCATGTTGACTTTATTTCCTCTGTTCCTAAATGAAAAATGCAATCACATAAACAAATAACACACATTCAACAGATGTATTACAAACAAGGCATTCTGTAAACGTAACAGACAGACGGTTACGTACAGATGTGGGTACACACTCTGAAAGTTGACATTATTCTCCAATACACCTGTGTACATGGTTTGATTTAGTGAAGCACTCTATGAGGCAATCATGCTCAAGTGTTTTAGGCCTTTAAAGAGTCAATGACAGCTACAGAGACAAGAAAAGGAGCCAGGCCATTCACACAACATGCCACAGATGTGTGCATGCAGGACATATTTCAAATGCTACATTTTTTTTCTCAAAGTTTAAAACAGCTTTTTATTTTTTAGAATGTACTTCAACATGTGTCTCGCTATATAAAAGCGTGGGATGCAAAATTCAACCTAGAACCAGTAAGATAAAGCAATCAGTATTTACAGCATACCCATTTATAATCACCAGTTATACAAAAATAACAAAAACATAAGATAAAATAAATAGCATGGTAATAACAGTAATTCTCACTCTAGCAAAGCTACATGTGGTAGAATGCAGGGCCTGTCCAGCCTGTGTCCAGTCTAACTGAGCACACAAACTGCACAGGAGCTGACTAAATGCCGGAGGGATACTGATTGCAATGATTCACTTAATCAACACTAACATGCTACTATTACCTATGACCTGTTTTATTGTTTTATTGACCATGAAGGACCTAAAGATGAGTTTAAACCAAGAGTGTACAATTTAGGATGATGGTG